>NW_026138006.1:0-1466808 GCF_019393585.1 Leptopilina boulardi
TTACACCCAAACGCTTAAATGCTGTCCTTCCGGTTTGGCAACGTTTTGAAAAGTCGTGACAGATCTATCGAAATCTTCATAGTTCGTGACGTATGAATAATCAACAAAAATAGATTTCCAAGTGACAGTTAACCTGTAAGATGGATGAGTAAATATTTTCAAGATATTTTTAAGAAATAATAGTGTCAATAATAATTATTTTTATTAATATTATTATAAATATTATTGTGTTTAAATTTGATTTATATAATATGACTATAACTGTATGAAACTTGTAATGTGAAAAATGTACGGAATTTGGAACTCGATATTTTTTAGAAACAACAAGTTTGACTTTAAAACTTGTTATTAATTGTGTTAATAATTTCTTATAATTTTAGATAATTTGTCCTGTTATTCTGGGTTTTATTATCGAATAATATTGTTTAACCAAATTTTTTAATTAAAAACGTGTTATTTTATCAAATTTTATTCCAAAATTGACATTTGACTATATCTTTATTAACAAATATTTCTTTTATCTAAAAATGTTTGTTAAATTGTATTAAAATAACAATTTTTTTAAGATTCTTTATTTTCTATAAATCCTGGATAAGTAATCATTTTATTTACAAAAATCTTTATTAAATACAATTTTTATTTAATAGTTATATTATTTGTGGACCTCCACATGAAAAGGTCCCATTTGAAGGTTATAGTTTTCGAGGTAATTGGAATTACTCAATTTATGTAAAGAAATATCGTGATTTTTAAAATATTTGCTTTATTAATCTGCAATATTTCAAATGTATCATCATACTGTTTTCATTAAATTATTGTAAATTAAAGTGTTTATTCTCATTTTTGTTTGTTTTTTTTCTTAAATGTCTATTTTGTCAGTTTATATTGCAAAATTAATTATTACAGATTTTCACAAACGTTGGAAAATGTGGAACCTACTGATTAATCAATCTAAAAGTGCGTTTTTAACTTATTTAATAACCCATAATATGTTAAAGTTTCTAGAAGAAACAGAATTATTGACACATAAACTTTGATTTTCTTTTTGTTAAAATAAAACTTTCGATATTTCTTAACAATATGCACAATAGAAACATTGAAAGGTTTCTAAATGAGACTAGTTTCCCTCATCTAAATAAAAATAGCATTTTTAGAAATGGAAAAGGTTTTTTTTGTATCTCTTGTATTTTCAAAATGAAGGGAGGGAAAAAGTTAAAACTAAAAAATTTTCAAGTTAGGCAAGGAATTTGCCCTTATAAATTAGTCCAATAGTGCCAAAATGGGATCTTTTTATGAGGACGTTGACATTTATTTATTAAAAGTATTTGGTTTTTTTTTAGAAAACCTGAGAATCCAAGTGTTTGAAATTGCCATAATTAATGTTTAAAAGTTTCCAAAAAAATGTGGAAAAGCCAGTTGTTTTTTAAAATTTTTAATGATTCAAAAAAAGTCAAATTCCTTAAATTTTCTACTATTTGTGACATAAAGAAATCTTTAATAAAATTAATTTGTTTCCAAATCTATCAAATAATTTATGAGATCCCAAAATAAGATTAAAAATTATGCTGGAAATTTTTGAAATTTGACATTGAAAAAATTAAAAATGCTTGGAATCTTAAAGAGTTTTTTAATTGACAATGTTGCTAATTTATAATTAAAATTTTATAGAATTTGAAATCGATTGGGGATGTTGATAGCAAACAACATTTAGAAAAATCACAATATTTATTGAGAGTTCCTTCCATCTTTTCTCGAGATATGGTTCCTATCATTGACTCTTATGCTCAGAAAGTCAAGAAAGTCGATTCAGATGAAAATCATGCCTGGCCGAATAATGTAGGAAATTCTACAAGCGATTGCAAGGTTACAAATTTTAAATATATAAATTTTCAAAATTTGTATAATAATTATATTTTCATTAACATTATTAGGTACTATTTTTATAAAAAGTCACTCTTCTATGTCTATTTTTTCTACTACTTTTATTGAGCGAATTTTTCATTATACTGAATTTTTTCAGATAAATTTTCTTCCAGGAATTTGTTATTTTATGAATATTTTATATACGGAAATTTTTTTGAACATTCACTTAAAATTTTTCTTGACATTATTTTCGAGTCACTGAATTCTTATTCACCAACTTTTTAATTAACTATATTTTTATTTACAAAAAAGTCAATGGAAAATTTTTCAAGTAAGAATTGTAGAACCGCCCATTTTTTATGCATTCAAAACCTCTTGAAGAAGAAGTTAATTTATCAATTTGAATGATGTCTAAAGTTGTTAACGATTTTTATTATTCTTAGACTCATTTTCAGTTATTTCTTTATTTCCTATAGAATGAAAAGTTTAGAATCAGTTTTTGAACAGAAAATTGATTTTTAAAATTCGGAAAAATTTTTTAATTAAATTTCCTTGAAAAATCTAAATAATGCCACCTTTGATATATTTTACATGACGGTTTTTTGAAAGAAATAAATGACTTATAAATTAATGAATATTTTTGGTACAACTTTGACAGACTGCACTTTTTGCGAAAAAATTAGACGTTAACGCTTGCAAGTAAAAAAAAACTTGCAAGTTACTGCAAGTTTTTTGAAGTTTGACTTTTAGAAAACTATAAAAGTTCTTGGAACTTTTAATTCATACTTATGCAGAAATGGAACTTCAATTTGACGAGGTTCTTCATTTGTTAATCTTTCAAAATTTTATAATTTCTGTAGAATTTGTATCCATTCGGAGATATTGACGGCAAATAGTGTTCAGCACAATGGCAGCATCCATTGGAAATTACTTCAACCTCTTCCCAAAATGTGGATTATATCGCTGACTCCTGTAATCAAAAAGCTAAAACAGTCTACTCGATGGAAATTCCGCAATCCTGTATGGATTTCCTCTCAAGGATTTCTTCAACTTTTATTTCAAACAACTGTCTTTCATGTGAGTTATTTATACTTTAAAGTTTTATATCATACTATTCGATCGTTTGTGTTTATTATGATACAATATATACTCTGTTCATAAAATAGAATAAACAACTTTTCCTTCGAACTGAACTGTTTGGAAAATTGTTTTAATAAATAAACAAATAATTTAGTCATGTTTTATGATAGGAATCCTAAAATAATAATATGAAGTTTTTAGTACAAATGTTCAAAAACTAAAAATTTCACTCTTCTTTGAAGTAAATATAAATAAAAATGCATTTGTTTAATTACTAGATGATCGATAACATGTGGAATTTGTCGACCTGCCTTCTACCTTTCTAAGAAGAGAGAGTCCTGATGCTGGCTACCATTTATAGATTTCAAGAATTTATATACTAGACTAAGTGCTTTTAATGTCTTTATTACCATTGTTTTTATTATTCACATTCTTTTATCAAAAACTTCTTAGATTTCAAAGTTGTAAAAGTTATGCCCTTTAAATACTTTGTAAATTTCTTGCGCTATGAGGTATATTTAATACTTTTATAACTATAAATCCCTAGCAAATGTCTCAGATGAAAAAATTAGCCAAATTAATTATGATTACAGTGTGGTTATTTTAATAATATTTTGTGCTATAAAATTTGATTTCCCAAATGATTAAATTCAAACAATAGAAAGAAAATCTTGTGATAATGTATGATGCTTCACGAGAGAAGGGACCATATGACATAAGAGTGGAGCGACACATATGTAGTTATCCGTCCATCGAATCACATTATTGCAAACAATAATGCTGTTTATATTATATAAACTAATTTGTAGGGTTTATAATCATGAGTTTATACTGAGCAGAGGATTATATTGTGTACTGACACAATGATATTCAGTACCGTCCGCTAGTATTTGGACGCTATTTTTTTCATGAGTGAAAAAAATGTAAAATCATAATAAATAGGATTAAAAAAAAAATTTTTCAGAACGCTGATAAAATTATGAAAAGAATCGAAGAATTTGCATTTAGGTTTCCTTTAGATGCAGAAGAAAATGTCTATTTTGTATGATTTTCGTAATTTTTTAATTTTTCGGAAAATAATTGACGTTTCTTGAAATTCTTGGAGTCATTTTTATATGTATTTGATGCAGAATTTAAATTACCTACTGGTATTTTGATATATATTTTTTCAAGAAATATTTTTCAGCCATGAAAGTAGGTTCAAAAAATCTGAAAACAATATCATGAATATTAAAGTGTTGATAATGGTTTCATAAAATATGCACAATTAATAGATTCACTAAAATTTGAGAAAGCTTCTTGATTATTAATTTATTTAATTTAAAAAAATTTTTTTTTATTTTTTTATTTATTTTTTGATTTTTTTTTATCCTACTTTCACGGCCTGAAATTTTTTTTGGAAAATATGTATCAAAATACCAGTCCGTAATTTGAATTCTACATTAAATAGAACTTGAATGGGGAAATGGAACGGTTAAAAATAAAGTCTAATGTTTTCGAAGCTCTTGCCCTAAAATTGAAAATTTGTGGAAATAAAGTTATTCTGAAGGAAAGCAAATACCCAATTCCTTTACTTTTAAACTTATAAGCTTGATAAATTGCAAAGTCTTACAGAACATCATACAGATTCAGATTCACTTGACTTGAAAACGTCGATGCTTTATGCCAAGCTTTATACCACATTATCCAAGCCCTGAAAAAATCATCCGTTTAAACCACAATTTTGTATACATGATTGTACATTATTACCGGAAGACTTAGATTAGTTTAAAATGTAATGCAATGGTTAAAAATCAGGTATGTTAAAAAGATCTTAAAAATCTATCACATCACAAGAAATTTACATTATGAAATTTCAAGAGCACAATTTAAGGTAGACTATTTTGTAAAACGTTAACTTCTTGTTGAAAAAGTCAGGATAAAATGTTCAAAAAAATATTCTTGTAAAATTATAATTTGTTTTATTATAAGAAATTCAACCGATTAAATTTTTTCAAAAATCCCCCCCACAATTTTTATATATTAATATGATAAATATATCCAGGAATTTTTACCCAACTTCGTTAATATCTCTTCGAGTTATGGTGTTCACAAATAACGGGATAAACACACTCACACACATACATACATCAGGACAATTGATCAGGGTTTCATATGATATAATCCTATATTGCAGAAAATTTGTTCATACCATTCTCAAAAATTTTATAAATGGAAGGACTACAAAGCTTCCTCTGGGAGGGAGCAAAAATTTTGAAAATTTGTTTTTTTATTAAAAGAAAAGATAATTTTTCAAAAACGAGTTAAATATATGATGACAAATAGGCGCTTTATCACATCTCGCCTTACGTTTTAAAAACTGGTTAATTTTAAAGAATAAATCTATTTTTCTATAAGAATAAGAATTCATTTATGGTTGCGCTGAAAATTCACTGTCATTAATTTTTTTAAGAACAAAATTTTCTAGGCAAGCAAAATATTTAATAAATAAATTTTTGTAAAATGACAAATTATTCATTAAGAATCAAAATATTTAATATAAAAATGAAAATAAAAAAAGTAAGTATTTTCATTAAAAATGGAAACCTTTACATCAATAGATTTGAAAATTGTTATTTATTCTTCGAAAGCAAAATGGAACTATAAGAATAATAGGGTATCTTTTGTATTTTCCATCAAATTTTCATTGTTTAGTGACTCTTCTAACATTATTTATTTTTCTTTTTATTCTGTTTTTGAATAAAAGTTCTTAAACTTATTTTCTCAATCAGTTTCAAATATACATTCACATATTCAAGTGACTTGAGTGTATGGTGATAAAAAAACAAATGAAAAATGTTAAACTCATAAACAATTTTATAATTTGGCCATTGAACGATTTTTTTAACGAAGCGTTTAAGAAAACTTATCAGTGAGTATTATTATCTTTTTTATAAAAAATGGTTATTATTATTTCTTATACAAATATTCTCATTTCATTCTTTACAATCTCGAGAAAAACTAAGATTTTAAAAGCTCAATATTTTTAAATTAAATTTCTAACCCCAAAAATATAAAACAATTCATGACAATGACGTACAAATAATATTTAAATTAATAAAATATTTTTCAATTAACCAATGTTAAATGAATAATTTTTTTTAAGTAACTATAAAAAATTTTCAATGGTCATCACTCAATGCATATGTTGAATAAACTTGTAGAAGATTTAAAGTTAACTTCTGTGTTTATTTTTGGAATGGCAGAAAAATTCAACTGAAATTTTTTTATTACAGCGAATAAATAACGTTTTATTTTTTTATTCTCCAGAAGCAGGGCATTTTAAATACGAGAATTTTTTCATTAATATTGAGAAAAATATAATTTTTTCTATAAACTCAATTTTATCGGTTAATTGTCCTAATGGTTAAGATAAACATATTAAAAGAAAAAATAGTTCACCATTTTCAAATTTTTCTTTTCGAAAAATCAATTTTTTGTGATACACTATTGACTTCTTTTAATTTCGGGAGTTAAAAACAAAAAAAATTGAGAAATACTCAACTTCTTTGAAAAATCGATCCTCATGATTACAACGATGATTTTTCTTCAAACATAAGATGAAAATAGGAAAACAATAAGGCGCTTGACCAATTTCCGTTCTTTATTATTTTTTTGAACCATAATTCGTTTGTCCAAAGAGGAATTGTTCCATCATCGTTGATCCAAAAATATGAATAAAGTATAGTGCCTTTGCACATGTCTCAAGTTTTTCCCTAAAATCTGAATTATTTATAAATTGGAATAGTTGATTCTTAAGTTTAAAAAACGTTAATTATGCAAAAGTTATTTAAATATTTGATTACAATTAAGCGCTTGACCATCTTATACCTTATTTTATCAAATCGTTGATTCTTTCGAAAATTAGATTTTTTACAGAATTTAGATAAAGTCTTTTTAGGTTTGAGCGGAAAAATCAGAAAACTGAAGCACTTGTTTATTGTTTCACATATTTTTATAAAAACAGAATTTTTTTATCTGTAAAAATATTTAAGTAATAAATAAAATACTTTTTTGAAAACTGTAAAAATAGTTATTAATAAAGAAAACATTGAAAAAATTGCTTTCTTTAGCAATTATTAGCGGTCATATCAAATTTTAATTTTTTAATTATTCTTCAAATAATGTTTATTTTTTCATTCTTTTTTAAATATATTTTTCGGAATGGTCGATTTTAAAATTATTTTTTGACATTCAAGTGACTTGTATGTTGTTAAAAAACAAATGAAAAGTGATAATCTCTAATGTAAAGGGACATTTAGTAAATTTGACATTGAAAAATTTTCTTGATCGAAGGGTTTAAAAAACTTCTGTGTGAATATTTCAGAAACATACATTTTTTATTAACAATAATTCAAATTACCTTATTCCATTTTTACGATTCAGAGAAAAAATAAGTTTTAAAAAATACTTTTATTTCAACTTTAAATTCATAACCCTAAAAATTAAATAATTTTTTCATCTTAATGATGCACAAACATTAGATTAAACAAATATATATTTCGATGACTCCTAAATGAAAACGCACCATTCGCGAGGGCGTTTATTTACCAAAACAAATAGAAAACACTACTATTCGCTAAAACGGATAGAAAGCGTGTAACTGATAGAATGTATTTTTTCGGTACAAAGTATTGAAGATTAAATTAACGTATATAATTAAAATATTACTAATTTGAAGTGATAAAAATATATTTACAGTTTATATGATGTCTATGAAACAGAATATAACCCTTACGATATAAAAAATTTTAATATTTGATTTTTAATTTTAAACAATGATAATTATTTGAAACTTATCTGAATATTTGATAACTTTCAAGCGCTTGACCATTTTTCGCCTTGATTTAGCAAATCGTTGATTTTTTCGAAAAATCGATTTCTTTACTAAACCGGGAATTTTTTTAGGTTTCAGCTGAAAAATCATAAAACTAAAGCACTTGTTTATTATTTCACTTTTTTATAGAAATCAAATTTTTTTGTCTAAAAAAATATTTAATAAAATTTTTTTTGAAATACGTCGAAATGTTCATTAAAAAAAATTACTATAAAAATGAAAATAAAAAAAATTTATCTTCAGAAATGAAAACGTAAAAATCAATGCATTCAGTATTTTTAGAAATTTGAAATTTTTTTGTATTTAGAAACCATGTTTCTGTCCTTTTTTTTAAATTATTCATTTGTCGAAAAAGTTATTTCCCTGAATCGTTGATTCATAGTTATAAAAAATAGTATATTTGTGCATTTTTCAAATATTTCCCTAAAATTTAAATTATTTAAAAAATTTGCATAATTGATTTTTAATTTTAAACAATGATAATTATTCAAAATTTATCTGATTAATTCATTACATTTACAATTATGCGCTAGACTATCTTTCACCGTATTTTAACAAATTGTTGATTTTTTCGAAAAATGGATTTTTTAATTAGTCCGGGAACTTTTTTTGCTTGAGCTAAAAAATCAGATAATTAAAGGGCTTGATTATTGTTTGACTATCTTTCTAGAAATGAAATTTTTATCTCTAAAAAATATTTCACGAATACAATTCTTTTTTGAAAAATGCCAAAATATTCATTAAAAAACAAAACATTTAATACAAAAATGAAAATGCAAAAAAAATTATTTTCTTTAGAAGTGAAAATGGTCACAATAATAAATTAAATAATTATTATGTTATTACCAAATCACAATTTACTGGGCATAAAAAATGTTTTTTTTTAATCGTCTTTTAGATTTTGATTAACTATTCTTCTAAATTTACTTACTTTTTAATTAATTTAATTGTATTTCTTTTAATAAAATTGTCAAAATGTTATGTTAATAAGCTTGAGGTGTGCTTGTACACATTCAAGTGACTTCAAATTAATGGTAATAATAAAAAACAAATGATAAATTTGTAGTCATAAATATTGTTAATTGGTATTTTGTTAAGGGCATAGCGGATTAAGCATGAAAAAGTTGCCCTCACATGTTTTCTAAAAACCAAAAGAAAAAAAATTTTTTAAATATTCAAAAAAAATTTTTGATTTTGTTTAAAGTTACACCTTTAATTTTTTTAAAATACCTTATAGTGTATATACTTCTTGAGACGTAATTAAGACATTTTTAAAAATAAAAAATTTTTGTAAACAATGTTTTGAAGAAATATTTAATATATTAAAAAAATTTTTTTTTGAAAAATTTTTTTTTTAGATTTTAGAATTGTTTTAAGCGTACTGTTAACATATCCAAAGTTTATTAAAATGGGTTCCGTACTTTACGACAAAAATGGAGTTTTTGAATTTTAAAAAGTTAAAAAATCATATTTCTCAAAATGTATATTTTCAAAAAATCTGGGGAAACTATGTTTTAATGGTACACTATGAGATATTTTTTGAAAAAAAATTGAAGATGTAACTTTACAAATCGCAAAAAATTTGTTTTTATATTTCAAAAATTTTTATTTTTATAAGTATTGTTCACACATCTAAAGCTCATTAAAATTGCTTCAGTAGTTTTCGAGAGAAACGGATGTTTTTATTTTTCTTTCCCCCTCCATAACTCCTACAGAAAAGCGAATTGAAGGTTTTAAACTTGCAGGATTTTTTATTAATTTGAGCTGAATACATGCGGGGCAACTTTTACCTTCTTATCCCCCTGTGCTTTTTGCGATTTACAAATTTTTTGATCAAAGCATTGAAGAAAACTGAATAGTTTGGAATATTTAATAAATAAAAATGATACATTTGTCCACTTTGGACTTTTTATAAATAATCGATTTTTTGTTCAGTCATTGACGTTTTATCAAACGGTGATTTTCTTTTGAGTTTAAAATACATGATGATAATGCATTTTTGTTTTTTGACTTTTTTCTGGAGAATCAGGAATAAAAATTTTACCATCTAAAAATTTGTATATTATATTAGGTTTATACATAATATTTTGATTTATAGGGTATATAAACATGAGTTTGTACTGTCCGGAGGATCACATTGACGATAGTCATGTTGAAAGGATTGTGAAGTTGACTAGCTTCAATGATCCCAACATCATCAATAATTATCTCATGGAAAATTCTGATGAAATTAACGACGATTACAGTGTGGTAGCTTTGGTTATGTTTTATCTCATTAAATTCGATTTTCCAATAACTAATGTACAAACGTTGCTGGGAACGTTTTGTGGAGATGTGGGAAACTGCGTCAATGGATATACATCGTTACAAACTATGGTTCTATGCAATAAGTCGATCGAATATGTCAAGGCGGCAGTTGCAGCAGGTATATTTGTTGGGGGTTTTTCGGAAAATTCAAATGACAGAGTCATAAAGATCCTATGTGACCAGTTAATGGAAATGGACAATTATTCAACGATAAATTTCACAAACTGTCTTGATATTATACAATTTCTATTAAGAATTGATTTTAACTTAAGCGTGAAAGAAATAGCTCATTTAGCATTTATACATTTCAATCTTCCAGAAATAATATGTGCTCATGACCTAAGTGGGGAAATAGAACGGTTAAAAATCAAGTCTAAGGTTTTCAAAGCTCTTACCCTTAGATTAAAAATTTATGGAAACGAAATTATTCTAGAAGGAAATAAATACACAATTCGGTTACTTTTAAAATTAAAACCTCGAGAAGTGGCAAAAGTCCTGCAAAACACCTCATTTTCAGATTCCCTTGACTCGAAACTGTCAAGACTTCAAATTTTCGATTTTTTATTGACCGCACACTTTGTGGAAGCAAATAGGCTGGCTCTTAAAATAAATAAATTTATCCACCTTCTAAAAGACATAACCCGCTTGAACCACGATTGTGTACAAATGATAGCAGAGTATCTATCAGAGGACGATTTAGAGAAGTTCATCATAGCCACAGAAGGTAAATTATAAAATTTTATAAAAATATATAAAAAAAATTGGAAACAAGCTTAAAAGGATGTCCAACTCAAAAACTGAAAGAAATCGGAATTTTCAAACAAATTTTAATTGGAAAAATTTTAATTACAAAAAGAACAAACTATTCTGCCGTCCGGGTTTAAAAAGTCGCTATCTACATTTGAAGTCAAACGTTGAAGTCAAACATTCAATCAAACGCGTTTAATATTCAGAATATATACTCTGTTCATAAAATAGAGTAAACAACTTTTCCTTCGAACTGAACAGTTTGGAAAATTTAAGCAACATATTTTAGGCACACTTAGTGATGCATTCGATCGATACGATATAAAAAACGACCGATATTTGTTTTTATTCATGTGTCAAAAAATCGATATGAAATCATGCTTTTTGTTTTTCGACCGAGATTATTATAATGCGAGCGAGACTACCGAGAATCTCGATTCTCGGTTTTCCAGTACTTTTTAGAAAAAATGTTTAAAATAAACATTTTTTTAACCAAGTTAAAGTTAGTTAGTTAGTTTTTACAAGTTACAGATTTTTTCTAGATTTTTCAGCAAATTTCAACTGTAAATTTTATTTTCAATTGAAAATTAGGATCAATAGTTTATATTGATTTGATTTAATAAAATATTAATTTTATTATTAATATTACAACTTATTTATTAATTCTATAACAAAAAATTTTAATAGAAATATCAAAAATTATTTTTTGAAGGCATATTTTTTAAAAATAAAATTCTCAACTTATGATTTTCCTAGTTATATTTTAAAATAAATATAATAAAATCTGTATTAGATAACGTTATTTTTATATTTTTTAATATTATAAGATAACCTTTCTTTGTAGGTAAAAGTAAAGATTTTTTCTCGTGATTTTTCTAATGACTGTAAAACATAAAGTAAATTATTTTATGTCTCTATATCAATTTCATAAGAAATTGAACTCTCCAAGCATATCGATAGATTACTTAATTGTTAATTAATCGAATTTTTTAATATAAGCATATTAAAAAAATGAGTAATTAATTATTTGTTTAATATAATTATATTTTAAAATATAATGAGACAATATTTAAAATTAATTATTAATTAATTAAAGTAATTGTTTACCTTAATGCAGATCTTTTTCTACCATTATGGCTACCGACATTTTCTTCCGTCATTATAACCTGATGGAACCGAGATTATCGTTCGGTATCGCTCGGAGTTTCAAAACGACACGATATTTAAAAAAACAATTGAATAAACGACATTTCCTTTTTTGACATTTTTCAAAAACAATTAATAGTTTCCGAGATAATTGAAAATCTCGTATCGTCGTGCATCACTAGGCACACTTTATTTAAAACCTGTTGAAAAGTTAATTATTAATATGAAAGTGTTGTCATATTTATTTTCAATTTTTTTTCTTTTTATCTATTTCCAGTGATTGTTTTAAAAAAAGTTCAAAATGAACATTTTTTCATGCAGAAACGAGATTGTATCTCCTTTTGTAACACGGAAAAAATTTTAGTGCATCAGACGTCCCTACTATGTAGTTACTCCAAGCGTTTGAAACATCTGACGCACCGTTTTGGGACATCAGGCGTCCCGTATAGTTCGTCTGCAGCAATAGATAGGGCAACAGAGACCCAAAACCAAGATCTCGGTTGTACATGCGCTACACTAGATTTAATTGCTCTCATGTACCGAAATTTTTTCCATGTAGGGAGTTTTGAAGGGGTTAGTACCACATCTCAGTGACTTTTTTCAAATACTTTTGTATCTCAAAATTTATATACACTTTGTATAAGCATACATTTAATGTACTTTGAGCTCGTGAGGAGTACACGCTCCGCTAGCTTGAGATCTTTACATTGTACCCTGTCTTTAAACATGTTATCGAACTTTCCAACCAAAATAATAATTTCCATATCATATATTTGTTACAAGAATCTGAAGTATTTAGAAAATTGCTTGTTTTTAAAAAAGGTGTTGTACTTATCCCTTAGAATTTAATCATATTGATTTAATAAATAAACAAATAATTTAGTCATGTTTTATGATAGGAATCCTAAAATAATAATATGAAGTTTTTAGTACAAATGTTCAAAAACTAAAAATTTCACTCTTCTTTGAAGTAAATATAAATAAAAATGCATTTGTTTAATTACTAGATGATCGATAACATGTGGAATTTGTCGACCTGCCTTCTACCTTTCTAAGAAGAGAGAGTCCTGATGCTGGCTACCATTTATAGATTTCAAGAATTTATATACTAGACTAAGTGCTTTTAATGTCTTTATTACCATTGTTTTTATTATTCACATTCTTTTATCAAAAACTTCTTAGATTTCAAAGTTGTAAAAGTTATGCCCTTTAAATACTTTGTAAATTTCTTGCGCTATGAGGTATATTTAATACTTTTATAACTATAAATCCCTAGCAAATGTCTCAGATGAAAAAATTAGCCAAATTAATTATGATTACAGTGTGGTTATTTTAATAATATTTTGTGCTATAAAATTTGATTTCCCAAATGATTAAATTCAAACAATAGAAAGAAAATCTTGTGATAATGTATGATGCTTCACGAGAGGAGGGACCATATGACATAAGAGTGGAGCGACACATATGTAGTTATCCGTCAATCGAATCACATTATTGCAAACAATAATGCTGTTTAATAAGACAAGGAATTATATTATATATAAACTAATTTGTAGGGTTTATAATCATGAGTTTATACTGAGCAGAGGATTACATTGTGTACTGACACAATGATATTCAGTACCGTCCGCCAGTACTTGGACGCTATTTTTTTCATGAGTGAAAAAAATGTAAAATCATAATAAATAGGAATAAAAAAAAATTTTTTTCATAACGCTGATAAAATTATGAAAAGAATCGAAGAATTTGCATTAAGGTTTCCTTTAGATGCAGAAGTAAATGTCTATTTTGTATGATTTTCGTAATTTTTTAATTTTTCGGAAAATAATTGACGTTTCTTGAAATTCTTGGAGTCATTTTTATATGTATTTGATGCAGAATTTAAATTACCTACTGGTATTCTGATATATATTTTTTCAAGAAATATTTTTCAGCCATGAAAGTAGGATCAAAAAATCTGAAAACAATATCATGAATATTAAAGTGTTGATAATGGTTTCGTAAAATATGCACAATTAATAGATTCACTAAAATTTGAGAAAGCTTCTGGATTATTAATTTATTTGATTTTTAAAAATTATTATTTCTTTTTTTCTGAAAAAGTGCCAGTCTATTTTCGGATTTTTTTTATCCTACTTTCACGGCCTGAAATTTTTCTTGGAAAATATGTATCAAAATACCAGTCCGTAATTTGAATTCTACATTAAATAGGACTTGAATGGGGAAATGGATCGGTTAAAAATAAAGTCTAATGTTTTCGAAGCTCTTGCCCTAAGATTGAAAATTTGTGGAAATAAAGTTATTCTGAAGGAAAGCAAATACCCAATTCGTTTACTTTTAAACTTATAATCTTGATAAATTGCAAAAGTCTTACAGAACATCATACAGATTCAGATTCACTTGACTTGAAAATGTCGATGCTTTAAATTCTCGATACATCATTGAACGGATGAAAATGAAACTGGCTTCATATTGAACGGTCACTTTATCACGTTACCACTTTATCCAAGCCATGAAAAAATCATCCGTTTAGACCACAATTTTGTATACACGATTGTATATTATTACCGAAAGACTTAGATTAGTTTAAATTGTAATGCAATGGTTAAAAATCAGGTATGTTAAAAAGATCTTAAAAATTCATCACAGTACAAGAAATTTACATTATGAAATTTCAAGAGCACAATTTAAGGTAGACTATTTTGTAAAACGTTAACTTCTTGTTGAAAAAGTCAGGATATAATGTTCAAAAAATATTCTTGTAAAATTATAATTTGTTTTATTATAAGAAATTCAACCGATTAAATTTTATGTATTTTTGTATTTACTTCTTTCCAATAAAATGGAAATTATTAGTAAAGAATAGCAAAGAATTAATATTTTTACATAAATTGATAAACTTTCGCACTTCTGAAAACAATGAAAAAGTACAGTTCTGTTATTAAAACGTAAAAGATAATTTATTCAGTTTAATTAATTTATAAAAAATTGACTATCTTTTTTAAAAAGATGCTGCTCATATAAAACGCTTATCTATAAGTTTTAGTATGAATTCCAACTCATATGAAGATAAGATCTGCAAAAAAAGATCTGCAATTTTATCTATTTAAATAAGATAAACATATTTATTTAAACAAGTTGTAAATTTAATATTCATTACATGAACATTTTGCTTCCCCTTTACGATCAGCAAAAAAATTTGCTTCCTCGTGGAGGAAGCATTAACATTACAAGAAATATTTATTGATTATTTTTTGATGCAAAGAATAAGATTTTTTTATCGTCTATGATGGATACAATTTTATTGTACAGTTACATAAATTAAAATAAAGAATTGAATTTCAAATAAAAATGTCAATTTTTCCGCTTTATTGTGATTAATTCTCTAAACTCTTATATAATTTAAACTTTATATAGTTCAATCGATTCGTCTTAATACAAAAAATAAAATTTTATCATATATTAACTTCAATATCCCACAAAATAGACACCGTTTTAACAAAGTTAAAAAATACAAAAGAAGAAAAATTCAAAATATTTGAAATATTAATAATTAATATATTTCTATTAATTTAGGGTAGAATGTAAAATTTATATGTATTAATCCATTGATTTTAATGCAAGAAATACAATTTTGTTATATATTAACTGGAGTTTCCAAAAAAAAAATTTTTTGGCTAAAATGTCTATTTTTGATTTTTTAATTTTTAATAATTTTTTTAATTTAAATGAAATCTGTACTTTATATGTGTCAATCGATTCGTTTTAACGTAAAAAATAACATTTTACTACATATTAACTCAAATTTGTCCAATAAAAAAGGTATTTTTATTAAAAACGAATTTTTGAAAAAAATTCGAGAAAATTTTTTTTTGTGGGTATTTTTAAAAATCCTTGTGTCCATTTTGAGATATTAATGTGACAAAAAAGCCTGAAAAATTTTAGCCAAATCCGTTAAAACGTATTAAAGTTATCGTGTTCACAAGAAATCGGGATCCACACACACACACACATACATACATCCGGACATTTGATCAGGGACTTATATATATCATTTATACATAGAAAAAAATTTATTTGAAGCATTTTTAAAAATTTTATAATTTGAACGACAACATAGCTTCCTTCACGAGGAAGCAAAAAAGTAATTCATTTCTCTAATAAGTGGAAATAATTACAACAATAACTTCAAGAAATATTTAATTGACAAAAAAACAAAATGAGAAAAAAAATGCTTTCGGATCGTCTATTAAATTTACAATTTTTGATTACTGTTTAAACAACATTACACAGGAAAAAAATTTTAATTTGATCCAAATTTGGGTCCAAATTAAATTCTAATATGATTCATATTAAATGTTAGTTAAATTTAATTGTAATCCCTTAATTAAATCCAAATTTACCTTTAATTAAATTAATTTCTTTTAATTAAATTCAAATTTATATTTCATTAAATTTATTTTCATTAAATAAATTCAATTTAATTTTCGGTGAAACTTATTAATGTATAATTAAATTTAATATGAATTAATTAATGTTCAATTAGTTAATAAATTTGGATTTAATTTGCTACATATATAAACTTAATTAGAGTTAAATTAAGGGTTAATAACTCTAGGCTTATTAATTTTTAATTTAACTTCAATTAATACCTTATTTAATTGAAATTAACCTCAGTTTAATTCTGAATTTGAATCAGTATAACTTTACTAATTTATAGAGATAACCTAACGAAACTATTCGTTACATCCTCTCCATAAATTAGTATATAATTATATAACTGATTCAAATTTAGAAGCTGCACTTATTTTTGCAATTCTGCATAATTATTTGAACCCTTTTTTCTTCTGCAATATTAATAATAACAGAAATGTTTTAATAGAAAAAAGAATTTAGTGTTACTTTACAAACAGTTCATAAATATCTATAATTTATTTTTTCTGAGAGTATTTATGAAATTAATACAAAAGAAAAATATTTACACATTTAAATGAACGTTAAAGTACAACTTGGTAGCGGTTTTAAAACTAAATGTGATATTAATTAAGATTGTAAATATAATGAGGTGTTTTGAAATTTTCATATTAAGATTTAATATAAACTTAATTTCATCCTTCGTTTGGATGAAATTAAACGAAAATTCTTTAATATGATGATAATTAAATGTTAATTAATTTTAATACTTAATTTGACCTTAATAAGGATAATATGTTTAATTCGATTCTTTATAAACTCCATATTAAAATTTAATTTAAACTTTATTTAGTCCCTTATTTGAGTCAAATTAAAACCAATTAAATTATGGGTCTTAATTTGGAACTAATTTGTATTAAATAAGGCTTTAATTTGTAACAAATAAAAACCAAATTAAATTGGTTTCCCTGGGTATTTACTTCATTAACCACATTCAAATACGTTTTTCAAATGTCTTTTTTACTAATACAAATTCAAGCCACTTGGATGTGTATTTCTGTAAAAGACATTTGAAAAACGTTGAACCAAAAATTATAAATTGACGTTTGCTATGCAAAAGCCGTAATTCATTAAGGTTTCTGTTTCAAAATATAAATTTCTTCAGTAAAGCGATAAATAATACTTTTTTTGGTGAATTATCTTCAGTATGCTTCGACATCCGAACGCGAATTTGAGAGGTAGGTATTTAAGTAAAATGCTAATTTTACATAACCTACTGCTTATTAAAAAAAAGAATTGTTATTAATTATTTTTAAATGATTATTACCTACTATTGATTAAATATTAATTATTTATTGATTATTAATTATTTATTTATTATTATTTATTATTATTATTATTTATTTATTATTAATTAATTTTCTATTTTGACTACTTTTTACTTTTTTGTATATTATTTAGCTCCTAAAGTTCAAACAAATGTCGCTTTTAGAAAATGTCTATATGTAATAATTTTCAACTCTACGATAAACAAAAATGTTTATAAAATAGAGAAAAATACGTTTTTAAATTTATTCTAATAATTGAAAATATTTTCATAATTATTTCTATTTCTTGTAATTTTGGAAGACATGACTTTATGCTTTTTATCCTGACACGTTGAAGTTACATGTTTTCACGTAGTGACAATCATGCTATAATTGGTCTCTTAAAATATTTTCCATTTCTTTATTTAAAAAAAATTAATTATTTATAATTCAATTTCTTTTAGCAATCAATTAAATATTTTGTAAATTCAATTGTATTATTATTTTCATCATTATGGAAAGTTAAAATTGTTAAAAAAATATGCAACCTTCTAATTTTGTAGTTAGAGGTTTTAAATTTAAAAAAAATTTTTTAGTGCATGAAAGAGGCTGTATCATCGGTTTGATGCAGGCGGGATGGGACGTTAGAGATATTGCGTTGGAGCTGGCTACAACTGAAAAGACGGTTCGTCGCTGGTGGAACAAGTTCATCGATGAAGGGGATTTATCAGCTACACAAGATCACCGACGAAATAACTCACGTCCCTTTGCATTGGCAGATCACGAGGATTTAGTTCTCAATTATTTTGAAAATGAACCCTTCAAGACTGCTAACCAATTTTTAGGTGACACTGGTTTAGAAGCTCATCCAAGTACAATATACAGGACGTTAAGCAGGTTAGGGATTTCTTCACACCGCGCAAACAAAAAGTTCGAAATCTCTAATGCAGCCAGAGAGGAAAGAGTAGGATATGCCCTCCAGTATTATCCTCAGCCTGAAGACTTTTGGGAAAATGTAATTTTCATGGATGAGAAGAAGTTCTCAACAACGGAGGATGGTCGAAGGAGAGTTTGGCGAAGAAGAGGACAATCTCTTTCTCCAGAACATGTGGTTGCTGTGAATCACAGTGGCAGAGCATCTGCAATGTTTTGGGGATTTATTACAACAAAAGGCTGTGGTGAAATTCGGCACATCCCAGGAAGACTGAATGGCCGAATGTACGTGGAGCTCATGGAAAATGATTTTTTGCCATTCGTTCGTCAACAGTTTCTTGAAGATGAATATCCTGTACTCAAAGTAGTTCAAGATAATAGTCGTATTCATACAAGCCGAATTGTTAGGAACTGGTTTGATGATCATCCCGATTTAATATTGCTTCCCCATCCACCGTATTCTCCAGATTTGAATTGTATTGAAAACATATGGGGCATCATGAATAACAGTTTCAATGTTGGAGAAGCGCGGAACTTACAAAACCTTGTAGATAAAGTTCATGCGGTTTGGGACGAAATGGTGTTAGGTCCGAACATCGCAGCTAATTGTATCTACTCAATGCCAAGGAGACTTAGATCTGTTATAGAAGCCCAAGGTTACTGGACTAAGTACTAATATTAATATTTCCACTGAAAAAAATATTTATTTGATTCAAATATCGGTGTATTTGGTTATTATCAAATAAATATGTACTTGAATCAAATATTTCTTATTTGAATCAAATATATAGCATTTGAATCAAATATATAGCTTTTGAATAAAATATATAGCATTTGAATCAAATATTTCATTATTTAATTCAAATAAGAAATATTTGATTCAAGTAAATATTAATTTGATAATAACCAAATACACCGGTATTTGAATCAAGTAAATTTTTTTTTCAGTGTGGTATTAAAATTTAATACTGATTTTACTATAACAAAGTATTCAGGGTTGTCACAATATTTTGATTTTGAAATTCCCTAACTTTTCCCCGTTTTCCAGTTTAAAAATTGACTTTTTCTCAGACCAGAAGAATATTTAATTTCGAATAAAATAAAACAGATGTAGAATATTTAAGATTTTCAAACTTTTAAACTAAAATTAATAGTATTTATTATAGAACATAAAGTTAAAATTTATCGAAATTCTATTATTAAGAAAAATAATTATATCAGAAAAGCAAAAAAAACTTTTTAAAAATGAATTTAGCTAAAGTCATAAAGAATTCACGCTTTTTTCATTGTTTTTCCTGACATTTCCCGTGTTTTCCAAGACCTTTTGAATTTCCCTAAGTTTTTCGGGCATTCCCAGTTTTCCAGACTTGTGGCAACCCTGGTATTGCATTAAGTAAAATTATAATTGACTGTTTTTTCTATAAATTTTAATATTTATCATTTTCAATTTTTTTACTACCCTTTCCTTTTTTTATTCTAAAAATTGTTTAAGAAAGTTCAATTTATACAAAAAATAAATTTCTAAAAAAATTTCCACAAAAAAATAAAATACGACTTTTCTTTCACTTGAAGTTTTAATAGTGATAAAAATTAGAAAAATTATTAGAGTGAGTGCACCAATTTTAAAGGCTTTTAGACATGTAGCGATGGTATTTTTTTTCTCAGCAGTAAGTATTTCCAAATTTCAATTTCATATATATTTGAACGAAGAATTTTACAATGATTAACATTAATAATTATTTTTATAAAATAAATCGAAGGGATTGATTGAAATTGTAATTAAATATCAATTGAGCAAAAACAACATTTTTTGATAATCGCTTAGTAATTTATCGAAGTTTGAATACAATTCTCTGGACCGATGGTCAAACGGCATTCTCTCTATTTTTGGAATTCTATAAAAGAAAATAAATTCATTCATGTAAACTGCCAAAAAAGTATGTGTGCTAAAGACAAAATTACTTTGTTTTAGATTTTTCTTCTAATTAAATTTTAATTTGCTCAATCAAAATTATTTAATTATGTTAATTACAAATTTAGTTAGAAGAACAATATTGTTTGATTAAAAATTTTTGCGTTTTCCAAAGAAATTAGTCGGAAAAAATTATTTGAATAGACTAATAATTGCCGTCCGTTTTTAAAAGTCGCTATCTACATTTTTTATGAAAAATGAGTTTTTTATATCGTTGGAATCATTATAAAAATTAGAATTTAACTGTGCAATCCATAATTAAAAATATTAATTAGTTACCGAGATAATTAGACCTTAATTAGCCTATCTACAGAGATTTTGGTGAAATACGGACAAAAAAAGTCACTATCTACGAAACGGCGGCCCTATCTACATAAATTTCAGAATTTCGAGCTCTGGCGGCCGAGAAATACTGACTATTTTACTATGTACATAGGTCTCGTCAGTAAAGTGGCTTAAAAAGATCGAAGCCAGAAAACCTATGTACATAGCGACATTCTTTGTCATGTTTTCAACTCAACTTGACTTTTATTTCCGGATAAAAGTCCTATCTGCAAATAATCTTTTTAAGAACACATATATTCTATATAATAAGTTCATTATTTCATAAGAATTATTTACTGTTTATATTACAATTTTTTATTGGTTGTTAAAAATTATTTTATTTTATTTTATTATTCAGGTTATTTATTTGTTTCCAAATTTTTTATTACTGTTTCAGGAAATTTAATTTTATATATTTCTTAATTTATTACTTAATTAATAAAATTTTGAAATTGTAGTGATTGGGGTTCTTTTTCTATACGATACGTATTTTACATAAAACATCTATTGTTTGAAATTATAAAAAAAGTATTTTAAAAAATAGTTAGTGAAAAATAATAAAAATGGTAAAAAGTTAAATTTCAAAATTATCACAAGTAAAATTAAAACCAACCAAAATATACTTTCCTTGCAAATGTTAATTTGATTTTCACAATTCTTACAATTTTTTAAAATTATTTTTGAAATTCAATTTTTCCAAAAGTCTACAATTGATTGTTCAAAATTATAAAAAAAGCTAATAATAAAATTTTATTATCGACGGGTGTATTATTGCAAATTAAATAATTTTGAAATTCATAATTACATCCCGCTATACCTGCATTTATGTATAAAACTATTTTTTGATAAATTTCGAATTATTAATTAGTCAATTTCAATTTAATTTACAAAAATTGTGTAAATGCTACTTTTTAAATCCTAAAAAGAATTTATTATTTTTCAAAATGTACATTTTTTCTCGATAAGCAACCATGATCTATTAGAATTTTAAAAAAATTCAATCAATAACAAAACAATTAATTTTTTTGTTCAAAAAAGTTCCTGAGTTTGCCTTGTTTTATTAAAAATAACATAATTTCAGCAATAATTTACATGTTTCAATGTTTTTTGAATGAAGCTGAAACTGTCGTCCAGTTAATTTTCCAAAATTTTATGTTGGTTTCAAACAAAAAGAATATTCAGCTTTAAATATAATTTATAAAATTAAGTGGGTGTCAGTTTAATTTAGCCTCATGTTCTTTGACTTATTTTAATGGTCATTTTTACGTGTAATTTAAATATTTTACAGTTAGTAATGTTATAATTCTTTGCAAAAATATGCTTTTTTTTAATTTAATCTAAGAAATTTGACAAATTGTGATAATTTTCAGAGGTAAATTTGTTTTTCTACTAATTACTAAAACATCTGTTTCCTATTCAAAAACTAATCAAATTTTTAACAAATAACATATTTTGATTGCAAATAGTACTTTTTTAAATTAAGCCCAGAGAACAAAAATATTTGAATTATTTGAAGAATTATATTAATTTCAACGAAATAATGAAAATATAAAAATTTACATTTTTCTATAAATTGATAATAAATAATCAATAATATTTTTTTAAAGTAATATTATAATTTTAAACTATAATATTAAAAATTGAGTGATCGGTGACTTAATAGAGAAAAAAAAGTACGAAAAATAAAGAAAATGTACGAAAAAAACGAGAAAATTACACTTTTTTTCAAAAATATTATACTTCTAAAGGTTCTGAAGCAAACGCGTTTGATTGAATATCTCCGTTTGACTTCAAATGTAGATAGCGACTTTTTAAAACCGGACGGCAGTATTATATCATAATAAACACAAACGATCGAATAGTATGATATAAAACTTTAAAGTATAAATAACTCACATGAAAGACAGTTGTTTGAAATAAAAGTTGAAGAAATCCTTGAGAGGAAATCCATACAGGATTGCGGAATTTCCATCGAGTAGACTGTTTTAGCTTTTTGATTACAGGAGTCAGCGATATAATCCACATTTTGGGAAGAGGTTGAAGTAATTTCCAATGGATGCTGCCATTGTGCTGAACACTATTTGCCGTCAATATCTCCGAATGGATACAAATTCTACAGAAATTATAAAATTTTGAAAGATTAACAAATGAAGAACCTCGTCAAATTGAAGTTCCATTTCTGCATAAGTATGAATTAAAAGTTCCAAGAACTTTTATAGTTTTCTAAAAGTCAAACTTCAAAAAACTTGCAGTAACTTGCAAGTTTTTTTTTACTTGCAAGCGTTAACGTCTAATTTTTTCGCAAAAAGTGCAGTCTGTCAAAGTTGTACCAAAAATATTCATTAATTTATAAGTCATTTATTTCTTTCAAAAAACCGTCATGTAAAATATATCAAAGGTGGCATTATTTAGATTTTTCAAGGAAATTTAATTAAAAAATTTTTCCGAATTTTAAAAATCAATTTTCTGTTCAAAAACTGATTCTAAACTTTTCATTCTATAGGAAATAAAGAAATAACTGAAAATGAGTCTAAGAATAATAAAAATCGTTAACAACTTTAGACATCATTCAAATTGATAAATTAACTTCTTCTTCAAGAGGTTTTGAATGCATAAAAAATGGGCGGTTCTACAATTCTTACTTGAAAAATTTTCCATTGACTTTTTTGTAAATAAAAATATAGTTAATTAAAAAGTTGGTGAATAAGAATTCAGTGACTCGAAAATAATGTCAAGAAAAATTTTAAGTGAATGTTCAAAAAAATTTCCGTATATAAAATATTCATAAAATAACAAATTCCTGGAAGAAAATTTATCTGAAAAAATTCAGTATAATGAAAAATTCGCTCAATAAAAGTAGTAGAAAAAATAGACATAGAAGAGTGACTTTTTATAAAAATAGTACCTAATAATGTTAATGAAAATATAATTATTATACAAATTTTGAAAATTTATATATTTAAAATTTGTAACCTTGCAATCGCTTGTAGAATTTCCTACATTATTCGGCCAGGCATGATTTTCATCTGAATCGACTTTCTTGACTTTCTGAGCATAAGAGTCAATGATAGGAACCATATCTCGAGAAAAGATGGAAGGAACTCTCAATAAATATTGTGATTTTTCTAAATGTTGTTTGCTATCAACATCCCCAATCGATTTCAAATTCTATAAAATTTTAATTATAAATTAGCAACATTGTCAATTAAAAAACTCTTTAAGATTCCAAGCATTTTTAATTTTTTCAATGTCAAATTTCAAAAATTTCCAGCATAATTTTTAATCTTATTTTGGGATCTCATAAATTATTTGATAGATTTGGAAACAAATTAATTTTATTAAAGATTTCTTTATGTCACAAATAGTAGAAAATTTAAGGAATTTGACTTTTTTTGAATCATTAAAAATTTTAAAAAACAACTGGCTTTTCCACATTTTTTTGGAAACTTTTAAACATTAATTATGGCAATTTCAAACACTTGGATTCTCAGGTTTTCTAAAAAAAAACCAAATACTTTTAATAAATAAATGTCAACGTCCTCATAAAAAGATCCCATTTTGGCACTATTGGACTAATTTATAAGGGCAAATTCCTTGCCTAACTTGAAAATTTTTTAGTTTTAACTTTTTCCCTCCCTTCATTTTGAAAATACAAGAGATACAAAAAAAACCTTTTCCATTTCTAAAAATGCTATTTTTATTTAGATGAGGGAAACTAGTCTCATTTAGAAACCTTTCAATGTTTCTATTGTGCATATTGTTAAGAAATATCGAAAGTTTTATTTTAACAAAAAGAAAATCAAAGTTTATGTGTCAATAATTCTGTTTCTTCTAGAAACTTTAACATATTATGGGTTATTAAATAAGTTAAAAACGCACTTTTAGATTGATTAATCAGTAGGTTCCACATTTTCCAACGTTTGTGAAAATCTGTAATAATTAATTTTGCAATATAAACTGACAAAATAGACATTTAAGAAAAAAAACAAACAAAAATGAGAATAAACACTTTAATTTACAATAATTTAATGAAAACAGTATGATGATACATTTGAAATATTGCAGATTAATAAAGCAAATATTTTAAAAATCACGATATTTCTTTACATAAATTGAGTAATTCCAATTACCTCGAAAACTATAACCTTCAAATGGGACCTTTTCATGTGGAGGTCCACAAATAATATAACTATTAAATAAAAATTGTATTTAATAAAGATTTTTGTAAATAAAATGATTACTTATCCAGGATTTATAGAAAATAAAGAATCTTAAAAAAATTGTT
Source organism: Leptopilina boulardi (assembly GCF_019393585.1). NCBI lineage: Eukaryota > Metazoa > Arthropoda > Insecta > Hymenoptera > Figitidae > Leptopilina > Leptopilina boulardi. The sequence goes on from NW_026138006.1 coordinate 25,254, forward strand.
ATTTTAATACAATTTAACAAACATTTTTAGATAAAAGAAATATTTGTTAATAAAGATATAGTCAAATGTCAATTTTGGAATAAAATTTGATAAAATAACACGTTTTTAATTAAAAAATTTGGTTAAACAATATTATTCGATAATAAAACCCAGAATAACAGGACAAATTATCTAAAATTATAAGAAATTATTAACACAATTAATAACAAGTTTTAAAGTCAAACTTGTTGTTTCTAAAAAATATCGAGTTCCAAATTCCGTACATTTTTCACATTACAAGTTTCATACAGTTATAGTCATATTATATAAATCAAATTTAAACACAATAATATTTATAATAATATTAATAAAAATAATTATTATTGACACTATTATTTCTTAAAAATATCTTGAAAATATTTACTCATCCATCTTACAGGTTAACTGTCACTTGGAAATCTATTTTTGTTGATTATTCATACGTCACGAACTATGAAGATTTCGATAGATCTGTCACGACTTTTCAAAACGTTGCCAAACCGGAAGGACAGCATTTAAGCGTTTGGGTGTATAAGGAGACCCCACTGTCCAGGAAAGCTGAAGCCGTTTTCCCCGTTTATCTTACAATTAACGGAGGTGTCGAACCCTAACGGGAAAATTTGATACCTCCAAAATTTCGTCTGCTAAAAGTGACATGAGCGATGTAAACATGGAGACTCTCCATGGATATAAACATGATATAATTATTTATATTGTGTAAAAACACAGTAACGAAGTAAAATTAGTAACTGCAAGTGAATATAAATTATTAAACTGTTTATATTTTATTTTAATTATGGTTGTGACAAAATATACTTCAATAAGATTTATATTTAAAATGAAACTCATCATTATTATTTGGATTTCATTGAAAATAGTTTTATAAATATATTTATATTTTGTATTGCCTTTAGCACAATTTGTTTTGCAACCTTTTATTGAACCACTAATCATATTTCCTTACTTTTCTTTAAATTATTTACAAAAACCAGAAAAAAACAAAGCGATATAAAAGCAGTTTATGCAGGTTATGTCACGGCATCCATTTTGCGAAAGTTCTATGTGTTAGTAACTGTATGTACACATTTTGTGTCAGTGTGGGTAACTAGTTCCCAACTTGACCGATAGGTTCGACACCTCCGTTAATTGTAAGAGAAACGGGGAAATCAGCTTCAACTTTTTGTGGGCTTAATAGAGCAGTGGGGTCTCCTTATACTACTTCGTGGCCGCATCAATGGCAACATAACCTATTTTTGTTATTTACTTTCTGGTTTATTGTTGGTAAAAAAGTATTAATTAATAAATAAAATATTTAAATATTGGTCAATAGGAAAACTTTCAGTTGAGTTAAATAATATTATCTTATTTGCAATAATTTCGTAAAAAATTTTAACATTTTAAATGTGCTTTCGTTTTCAATTTAGAAGAGAAATACTAATATAATTTAAATTTTATCAAAGCATCGATAATTAATTTTTCCAAGATCAGAACTTTTGAAAATTGGAAATTCGAAACAAGCAGAATTAGGGTTATGTTTCTCAAAATTAGCCTTCTGAATATTACACATGTAGAAAACTCATGTATAATACCTTTATATTACACGTAAAATACCTTGTTTTATACTTGAGGTTTTTTATGTTCCTATCTCTGGGCCTTATGAGCGCTCAGTTAAGTACGGAAGCCTGTACGGCTCACGAGCGTCTCGGACGCAAGTGGCGGTGTTTCGTACCACAAGTGGCACGAAGTCCGTCCAACTTGTGGCAAGTTCGTTAGTTCGTGCCACTTGTTGGACAGACTCCGTGCCACTTGTGGAAAGTGGATTTTTTGAAGGGTCATTCACAAAAATGACAATTCCGTTGGATTCTGTTGCCGTCTATTTCGTCAGTGCTTTTCATTTCAAGTATAATTTCATCCGGGCAAGTCCGTTTAATGTTTTTGAATAAAAATGAATTTGTTATTTTTTAATTGAAAATATATGTAAAAGATTACATTTCAGTGTAAACAAATGATATTGACATCTTTATTACTCTTAAATATTCATAAAAATGTACTTTTAATTTTAAAAAATAAAATCCTCTTCATGTATTTTAAATTAATGCCCGTGAAGTTAGCACCACAACTTAATGAAAATCAATTTTTTTTTATTTTAAACGTTTGTTGGTCGTTTGATAGTGTTTGATAGTTGATATTTAACGTTTGATAGTAATAATTAGAAAAAATAAACATAAATCAAATTTTGGTGTGCTATTTTCACAGTGCACCCCAAATTCAAAAAAATACTAATTTTTCATTTGTAAACGTTTGTTTGTTGTTTGATAGAGATTGATAGTCAATTCTGAACGTTTGATAGTTGAAATAATAATAAATATAAACATTATCAAAAACATCTATCCATGTCGCATCCCTCCATATGCGCATGCGCAAAACATACTTTCGCGGCATTTTCAAAAAACAGAAACAAATTTTCATCTTCGATTTTAGAAACAAAATGTAATACTTCAAATTTTTATTCATATATCATACAATTAAATACTCTCCTTTCAAAAATTGAACAAATTGAATAATTGTCAAATTTTAATTCCAATCGTTTGTAGGCAGTTTAATATTGATTAATGGTAGACTAATATCGTTTGATAGTGATTGATAGTTCATTATTTTCGTTTGATAGAGATTTAAAATTGACTAAAATCATTTGATAGTAATTGATAGTTGATTATTTTCCTTTGATAGTGATTTATAATTGATAATTATAGTTCAATAGAGATTTATAATTGACTAAAATCGTTTGATAGTGATTGATAGTTGATTCTTATTGTTTGATAGCGACTAAAATCGTTTGATAGTGATTGATAGTTAATTATTATCGTTTGATAGTGAATAATAATTGACTGAAATCGTTTGATAGTTAATTATTATTGGCTAATATCTTTTGATAGTGATTTACAGTTGGCATAAATCGTTTGATAGTGAATAATAATTGGCTGAAATCGTTTGATAGTGATTGATAGTTGGCTAACATCGTTTGATAGTGATTGATAGTTGATTATTTTCCTTTGATAGTGATTTATAATTGACTAAAATCGTTTGATATCGATTGATAGTTGATTATTATCGTTTGATAGTGATCTATAATTGACTAAAATCGTTTGTTAGTGAATAATAATTGGCTGAAATCGTTTGATAGTGATTTATAATTGACTAAAATCATTTGATAGTGAATAATAATTGGCTGAAATCGTTTGATAGTGAATAATAATTGGCTGAAATCGTTTGATAGTTAATTATTATTGGCTAATATCGTTTGATAGTGATTTATAGTTAATTATTGTCGTTTAATAGTGACTTATAATTGACTAAAATCGTTTGATAGTGAATAATAATTGGCTGAAATCGTTTGATAGTTAATTATTATTGGCTAATATCGTTTGATAGTGATTTATAGTTAATTATTGTCGTTTAATAGTGACTTATAATTGACTAAAATCGTTTGATAGTGAATAATAATTGGCTGAAATCGTTTGATAGTTAATTATTATTGGCTAATATCGTTTGATAGTGATTTATAGTTAATTATTGTCGTTTAATAGTGACTTATAATTGACTAAAATCGTTTGATAGTGAATAATAATTGGCTGAAATCGTTTGATAGTGATTGATAGTTGGCTAACATCGTTTGATAGTGATTGATAGTTGATTATTTTCCTTTGATAGTGATTTATAATTGACTAAAATCGTTTGATATCGATTGATAGTTGATTATTATCGTTTGATAGTGATCTATAATTGACTAAAATCGTTTGATAGTGAATAATAATTGGCTGAAATCGTTTGATAGTTAATTATTATTGGCTAATATCGTTTGATAGTGATTTATAGTTAATTATTGTCGTTTAATAGTGACTTATAATTGACTAAAATCGTTTGATAGTGAATAATAATTGGCTGAAATCGTTTAATAGTTAATTATTATTGGCTAATATCGTTTGATAGTGATTTATAGTTAATTATTGTCGTTTAATAGTGACTTATAATTGACTAAAATCGTTTGATAGTGAATAATAATTGGCTGAAATCGTTTGATAGTTAATTATTATTGGCTAATATCGTTTGATAGTGATTTATAGTTAATTATTGTCGTTTAATAGTGACTTATAATTGACTAAAATCGTTTGATAGTGAATAATAATTGGCTGAAATCGTTTGATAGTGATTTATAATTGACTAAAACCATTTGATAGTGAATAATAATTGGCTGAAATCATTTGATAGTGATTGATAGTTGGCTAAAATCTTTTGATATCGATTGATAGTGATTATTATCGTTTGATAGTGATCTATAATTGACTAAAATCGTTTGTTAGTGAATAATAATTGGCTGAAATCGTTTGATAGTTAATTATTATTGGCTAATATCGTTTGATAGTGATTTATAGTTAATTATTGTCGTTTAATAGTGACTTATAATTGACTAAAATCGTTTGATAGTGAATAATAATTGGCTGAAATCGTTTGATAGTTAATTATTATTGGCTAATATCGTTTGATAGTGATTTATAGTTAATTATTGTCGTTTAATAGTGACTTATAATTGACTAAAATCGTTTGATAGTGAATAATAATTGGCTGAAATCGTTTGATAGTTAATTATTATTGGCTAATATCGTTTGATAGTGATTTATAGTTAATTATTGTCGTTTAATAGTGACTTATAATTGACTAAAATCGTTTGATAGTGAATAATAATTGGCTGAAATCGTTTGATAGTTAATTATTATTGGCTAATATCGTTTGATAGTGATTTATAGTTAATTATTGTCGTTTAATAGTGACTTATAATTGACTAAAATCGTTTGATAGTGAATAATAATTGGCTGAAATCGTTTGATAGTGATTTATAATTGACTAAAATCATTTGATAGTGAATAATAATTGGCTGAAATCGTTTGATAGTGATTGATAGTTGGCTAAAATCTTTTGATATCGATTGATAGTTGATTATTATCGTTTGATAGTGATCTATAATTGACTAAAATCGTTTGTTAGTGAATAATAATTGGCTGAAATCGTTTGATAGTTAATTATTATTGGCTAATATCGTTTGATAGTGATTTATAGTTAATTATTGTCGTTTAATAGTGACTTATAATTGACTAAAATCGTTTGATAGTGAATAATAATTGGCTGAAATCGTTTGATAGTTAATTATTATTGGCTAATATCGTTTGATAGTGATTTATAGTTAATTATTGTCGTTTAATAGTGACTTATAATTGACTAAAATCGTTTGATAGTGAATAATAATTGGCTGAAATCGTTTGATAGTTAATTATTATTGGCTAATATCGTTTGATAGTAATTTATAGTTAATTATTGTCGTTTAATAGTGACTTATAATTGACTAAAATCGTTTGATAGTGAATAATAATTGGCTGAAATCGTTTGATAGTGATTTATAATTGACTAAAATCATTTGATAGTGAATAATAATTGGCTGAAATCGTTTGATAGTGAATAATAATTGGCTGAAATCGTTTGATAGTTAATTATTATTGGCTAATATCGTTTGATAGTGATTTATAGTTAATTATTGTCGTTTAATAGTGACTTATAATTGACTAAAATCGTTTGATAGTGAATAATAATTGGCTGAAATCGTTTGATAGTGATTGATAGTTGGCTAAAATCTTTTGATATCGATTGATAGTTGATTATTATCGTTTGATAGTGATCTATAATTGACTAAAATCGTTTGTTAGTGAATAATAATTGGCTGAAATCGTTTGATAGTTAATTATTATTGGCTAATATCGTTTGATAGTGATTTATAGTTAATTATTGTCGTTTAATAGTGACTTATAATTGACTAAAATCGTTTGATAGTGAATAATAATTGGCTGAAATCGTTAGATAGTTAATTATTATTGGCTAATATCGTTTGATAGTGATTTATAGTTAATTATTGTCGTTTAATAGTGACTTATAATTGACTAAAATCGTTTGATAGTGAATAATAATTGGCTGAAATCGTTAGATAGTTAATTATTATTGGCTAATATCGTTTGATAGTGATTTATAGTTAATTATTGTCGTTTAATAGTGACTTATAATTGACTAAAATCATTTGATAGTGAATAATAATTGGCTAAAATCGTTTGATAGTGATTGATAGTTGGCTAAAATCTTTTGATATCGATTGATAGTTGATTATTATCGTTTGATAGTGATCTATAATTAACAACTTCTGCATGCGTGCATGCAAGCAAAAGGTGAGAGCGTACCTTAATATCTAATTTAATTTGGACTATCAAACGTTTAAAATATACTATCAATTGCTATCAATCGTCTAACAAACGATTGTAAAAGGAAAATCAATAATTTATTGAAATTGGGGTGCTTTGTGAAAATGACACACAATTTTTGTGTGTAAAATATTTTTACTAATTATTTCTATCAAACCTTGAATCTTAACTATCAAAGACTATCAAACTATTCTAGTCAATTATACATCACTATCAAGCGTTAAAAATCAACTATCAATCATTATCAAACGATTCTAGTCTATTGTATATCACATTCAAACGAAAATAATTAACTATTAATCACTATCAAACGATTTAAGTAAATTGTAAATCACTATCAAACTATAATAATTAATTATAAATCATTATCAATCAATAATAATCAACTATCAATCACTATTAAACGATTTTAGTCAATTGTAAATCACTATCAAACGATAATAATCAACTATCAATCACTATCAAACGATATTAGCCAATAATAATTAACTATCAAACGATTTCAGCCAATTATTATTCACTAACAAACGATTCTAGTCAATTATAGATCACTATCAAACGAGAATAATCAACTATCAATCGATATCAAACGATTTTAGCCAACTATCAATCACTATCAAACGATTTCAGCCAATTATTATTCACTATCAAATGATTTTAGTCAATTATAAATCACTATCAAACGATTTCAGCCAATTATTATTCACTATCAAACGATTTTAGTCAATTATAAGTCACTATTAAACGACAATAATTAACTATAAATCACTATCAAACGATATTAGCCAATAATAATTAACTATCAAACGATTTCAGCCAATTATTATTCACTATCAAACGATTTTAGTCAATTATAAGTCACTATTAAACGACAATAATTAACTATAAATCACTATCAAACGATATTAGCCAATAATAATTAACTATCAAACGATTTCAGCCAATTATCATTCACTAACAAACGATTTTAGTCAATTGTATTACGCCGCCTCGTCCTTCTAGATCAAATACGTAGTCACGTAGTACTGATTGTTCCGCCACAGTAATTTTAAAAACAAGAGTTTTTCGCGCCGCCTATAGGTGTCGTGCTTCGTGCTGCTTGCTGAACTGCCATTATGTTGTTCTGTGCGTTCCGCGCATCATCGCGTTAAAATAACGAAAACGATAATGTCATCTTCATCAGAGAAAAGTTCACCAAGAGACCGTCAGGAACATCGCCGCAAAAAGAGGAAGCATTCTTCATCGAAAGTATTTCGACAAAAAATGAAAAAACTCGAAAAAAAGATGAAAAAATTGAAGCGTTCTCATCGATATCGTGAAAGCAGTACGTCATCCTCGGCATCTACCTCCAGCTCAGCGTCAAACAGCAGTCGCAACACTGAAAAGGTAACTAGAAGCCCTTCCCGAAGTTTTTCCCGAAGCCTATCTCGAAGTCCTCGCAATGAACGTGGTCCGAGAGACACGTCAAATGTCAGAGGCGAAAGGAGTCTGAGTCGTGATCAACAAGACCGCGACCGTGAATTCAGACATTCCAGAAATATTAGTGAAAAGCGTCTCCCGCGAGGAACGCTACACAAGAAAACTGGAAATGGTGAGAACAATGAGCACGATCCGAGAGACGTGTCACGTTCTAAAAAAACTCGATCTAGGTCCATATCAAAAACACCTGAAAATGCGACAAAAAAGGTTAACCCAAGCGACGCCGGGGCTGAGTCGGTAACAAACGAAGACAGCTTTCTAAAATTGTTAGGAGAGGGCGCGCAAGAGGAAATTCAATTTAGTGCACCAATCCACAATTCAATTGCGGAAATGTGGTCAAAAATTTTGAAAGTCGGTTTGCCCAAGGAAAGCATTAAAGACCTAATTAAAAAATATCCTATCGCAGAAAATTGCCAAATGATGGGTGCGCCTCGATTAAATGCGGAAATAAAAACCGGAATGAGTACTACCGCACTGAAAAAAGATACATATCAAGTATTAGCTCAAAATAAACTCAGTGCTTCCATCAGTGCTCTCGGAAATGTACTTCATCAAATTTTAGATGCAAATAAAGGCGAGAAGGAACTAAATTCAGGTACTTTGGCCTTGATTTTTACTACTCTTTGCGACGCAGGTAAAATTATGACCGACTTGCAACACGACCTGTCAATAACTCGCAGGAGTTTTATAATACCTTCCTTCAGTTTAATACTAAAAAAGATTGCTGAAGAATCGAACGTCGACACATCGTTGTTCGGCGAAAATTTTGCAGAAAAATTAAAATCTGCCAAAGAAGTTGAAAAATCAACAAAAGAAATTTCGAAAAATCCAGCATCACAGACTTCAACAAGGGCCAGTCATCAGAACAGGGACAAGGCTGCCGGATATTCGTCATCAAAAAATTTAAACTGGAGGGGCCCCTCCAAAAAATCATACTCGAGCTTGAAGAGGGGGGGCCAGGGATATCGCAGCAGTCGGAGCCAGACATCGAGACGAGGGAAGAATTAGTGGTAAGTAAAACCGCAGGTCGCCTGCGATTTTTTAGTAAAGAGTGGGGGAAAGTGACAACCGACCGATCAATTCTTGAATGCGTTAAAGGTTACAAAATACCCTTTGACGACATACCCACTCAAACACAACGTCCATCAGAGCCTGAACTCTCGATTGAGGAAAATGCAAGGACAGCTCAGGCTATCCTTCAACTCCAAAAAATAAGTGCGGTGGCTCCTTGCAAGCCATGTAAGGGAGAATTTTTGTCATCACATTTTTTAAGAGAAAAATCTAGTGGCGAGGATCGCTTCATTCTTAATTTAAAAAAATTAAACAAGTTTATAACGACCTCCCACTTTAAAATCGAAGACATGAAAACTGCCTTACGGCTTATAAACCAAGGCTCCTTCATGGCTGTAATGGATTTGAAGGATGCTTATCTCATGGTCCCTATTACAAACGAACATCAAAAATTCCTCCGTTTCTCATTTCGAAATGTCGATTACGAATTTAAATGTTTGCCTTTTGGTCTTTGCACTGCACCGTTTGTGTTCACTAAACTCCTCAAACCGGTAGTGCAAAAACTAAGAAGCCAAGGTATCATTCTAGTCATATACTTAGACGACGTATTAATTATTGCTAAAACCGAAGCCGAATGCAGGCAAAATATTTTCATAGTTCGAACTTTGCTGGAATCACTTGGCTTTATAATCAGCGAAAGTAAAAGTCAGTTAATTCCATCACAAACTTGTATTTTTTTAGGAGTGGTTATCGACAGTAAAAATTTTTGCTTAGAACTAACTGAAAAAAAACGGAAGTCTATCTCTCAGTTAGTTAACAGATTTGTAATAAACAAAGTTTGTAAAATACAGGAATTGGCACAATTGATTGGCGTTTTAGTTGCTGCGTGTCCCGCAGTTCAATACGGTTGGCTGTATACGAAGAGGTTAGAGCGTGAAAAATACTTAGCATTAGATAATTCAAACAATAATTACAATGCTCGAATAACTCTTTCTAATTTAATACAGTCAGACCTAGAATGGTGGGCGCACAAAGCAAAGAAATCGTCTCACCCAATTCGCGAATTTAAATTTACCAAAGAGATTTTTAGCGACGCATCCTTGACTGGCTGGGGAGCTTTCTGTGAGGGTGAGAAAGCTAGGGGACTGTGGAGCATCGAAGAGCAGAAACTTCACATAAATGCACTGGAATTAAAAGCAGCATTTATGGGCCTGAAGTGTTTTGCTAAACAAAACAATAATTGTGAGATCCTTCTACGCATGGATAACACGACATCCATAGCATACGTAAATAGAATGGGAGGAATACAGTACCCCCGATTAACACAACTTGCCCGCGAGATTTGGGAATGGTGCGAAGTTAGAAATCTATGGATATTTTCTTCGTACATTCCATCCAAAGAAAATAAGGACGCTGACGAATTATCCAGAACCCTCCCTCAAGAGACTGAGTGGGAATTGGCTGACTGGGCATTCAAAAAAATTGAAAAAAGATTTGGAACATTTGAAATTGATTTATTCGCATCAAGCGTTAACGCTAAATGCAAAAAATACGTATCATGGCTAAGAGACCCCGATTCCGTTACCATAGACGCATTCACCATGAAATGGGGTTGTCACTTTTTCTACGCTTTCCCTCCTTTTGCACTATTACTAAGAGTTGTACAAAAAATTCAAATTGATAAAGCAGAAGGTGTTGTGGTGGTGCCTGATTGGCCTACTCAACCCTGGTACCCACTTCTAATGTCACTAGCTGTCGAAAAATCCATTGTTTTCAAACCTAATAAAAGTCTTTTATCTTCTCCTCACAGGAAAACGCACCCGCTTCACCAATCGCTTTCCCTGGTAGCGATACTCTTATCCGGGAAGCGTTCATGAAAAAAGGAGCATCTCAGGAGGCCGCTGAAATGATGTTAAATTCCCTGTCACCAAAGACTATACAACAATATAGCAAACCCATCAAACTTTGGTGGGAATTCTGCCAAAGAAATAATCTCGACATTTTTTGCGACTCAACTCCAGCTGCCTTACAATTCTTCACTGAGACTGCGAGAACCACTCGCTCATATAGTACGCTGAACGTTTACCGATCAGCAGTATCTCTGCTAATGGACAATAAAATCGGCAAAGATCCCAGCATCACTAGATTTTTTAAAGGCGTACACACGACCAAACCATCACAGTCTAGGTACGATGCGACCTGGGACCCTCAACTTGTTCTTCAATATTTGTCAACCTTGTATCCAAACGATACCTTAACCTTGGAAAAGTTGACCATGAAGTTAACGACTCTTCTATCTCTCATCACGGCTCAAAGAATCCAAACATTGAAGGCGATCCGTTTAGAAAATATTAATCTAGAGAGAGAACCTATCCAAATCAAAATTACAGACCGACTGAAGACAACAGGCAGAACGAGATACCAACCGCTCCTTGAAATACCCTCGTTTGAAAATCAACCGGAATTGTGTGCAGCAGGAGTACTTCGCACTTATATACAAAAAACGGAAAAAATAAGAAAAGGCGACAAAACCAAGGGTTACCTCTTGCTCACATATAAAAAACCCCACCAGGCCGCGACAACAGCAAGCATAAGTCGATGGATCAAAGATACACTCAATAAGAGTGGTATCAATACCGACATCTTCACAGCCTACAGCACTAGGCACGCATCGACATCAGCCGCAGCAAGACGTGGGATTAATATTGAAATTATAAGGAAAGCAGCGGGATGGACCGCTAATTCTTCAGTATTTGGAAGATTTTACAATCGTCCGTTAATACAGTCAGAATCGTTCGCAGCAGCCGTCATTCAAAACTGAAAAATTATATTACCCTTGAATTTTTTATTTTTCTATTCCTAATGTCTTATTTCTCTCAAGCACTATAAGTTTTTCTTCCAATAAACTAAACTTTTGTTCATCACTCGTTGAATGATATTGTTGCTATAATAAATATAATAACACAAAATCGCTCCACGCTTTAAACATCTACGTATTTGATCTAGAAGGACGAGGCGGCGTAATACAATTAAATGATTGAACGAACTTACCTTAGTGATGTTCAATCGCAATTGTATAAGCCGCCTCGTCCGAATTAATCACACCCACCCAACCCAAAAAGAATAAACAGGTAAACCAATTCATTAACCCCTAAGCGATTTTGTTCAACTTTAAAATATAATGGCAGTTCAGCAAGCAGCACGAAGCACGACACCTATAGGCGGCGCGAAAAACTCTTGTTTTTAAAATTACTGTGGCGGAACAATCAGTACTACGTGACTACGTATTTGATCTATTCGGACGAGGCGGCTTATACAATTGCGATTGAACATCACTTAAGGTAAGTTCGTTCAATCATTTAATTATAGATCACTATCAAACGATAATAATCAACTATCAATCGATATCAAAAGATTTTAGCCAACTATCAATCACTATCAAACGATTTCAGCCAATTATTATTCACTATCAAATGATTTTAGTCAATTATAAATCACTATCAAACGATTTCAGCCAATTATTATTCACTATCAAACGATTTTAGTCAATTATAAGTCACTATTAAACGACAATAATTAACTATAAATCACTATCAAACGATATTAGCCAATAATAATTAACTATCAAACGATTTCAGCCAATTATTATTCACTAACAAACGATTTTAGTCAATTATAGATCACTATCAAACGATAATAATCAACTATCAATCGATATCAAAAGATTTTAGCCAACTATCAATCACTATCAAACGATTTCAGCCAATTATTATTCACTATCAAATGATTTTAGTCAATTATAAATCACTATCAAACGATTTCAGCCAATTATTATTCACTATCAAACGATTTTAGTCAATTATAAGTCACTATTAAACGACAATAATTAACTATAAATCACTATCAAACGATATTAGCCAATAATAATTAACTATCAAACGATTTCAGCCAATTATTATTCACTAACAAACGATTTTAGTCAATTATAGATCACTATCAAACGATAATAATCAACTATCAATCGATATTAAACGATTTTAGTCAATTATAAATCACTATCAAAGAAAAATAATCAACTTTCAATCACTATCAAACGATGTTAGCCAACTATCAATCACTATCAAACGATTTCAGCCAATTATTATTCACTATCAAACGATTTATGCCAACTGTAAATCACTATCAAAAGATATTAGCCAATAATAATTAACTATCAAACGATTTCAGTCAATTATTATTCACTATCAAACGATAATAATTAACTATCAATCACTATCAAACGATTTTAGTCGCTATCAAACAATAAGAATCAACTATCAATCACTATCAAACGATTTTAGTCAATTATAAATCTCTATTGAACTTTAATTATCAATTATAAATCACTATCAAAGGAAAATAATCAACTATCAATTACTATCAAATGATTTTAGTCAATTTTAAATCTCTATCAAACGAAAATAATGAACTATCAATCACTATCAAACGATATTAGTCTACCATTAATCAATATTAAACTGCCTACAAACGATTGGAATTAAAATTTGACAATTATTCAATTTGTTCAATTTTTGAAAGGAGAGTATTTAATTGTATGATATATGAATAAAAATTTGAAGTATTACATTTTGTTTCTAAAATCGAAGATGAAAATTTGTTTCTGTTTTTTGAAAATGCCGCGAAAGTATGTTTTGCGCATGCGCATATGGAGGGATGCGACATGGATAGATGTTTTTGATAATGTTTATATTTATTATTATTTCAACTATCAAACGTTCAGAATTGACTATCAATCTCTATCAAACAACCAACAAACGTTTACAAATGAAAAATTAGTATTTTTTTGAATTTGGGGTGCACTGTGAAAATAGCACACCAAAATTTGATTTATGTTTATTTTTTCTAATTATTACTATCAAACGTTAAATATCAACTATCAAACACTATCAAACGACCAACAAACGTTTAAAATAAAAAAAAATTGATTTTCATTAAGTTGTGGTGCTAACTTCACGGGCATTTTAAATTAAAAAATGACAACATAACCAAAAAATCTTATTTTTATTCTAAACTAAGAAAAATTAAAAAAACTAAGAAAAAACTTCCGCTTAATTCTTAGTGGAATCCGTAGTTTATTAATATGTATATTTACGTTTGGAAGGAGTATTTATGTGTGAACTATAAAAAGTTTGTTCGATGACATTTACTAATATGCTAATATTACTAATATCTTATAAAATTCATTTCTTCTTCTTCACATGAAATTGAAATGAAAAGCACTGACAAAATAGATAGTAACAGGATTCAACGGAATTGTCATATTTGTGAATGACCCAAGAAGACTAGAACCAGGAGGGGAAACTCCGTTGTAAAGATGCGGCGTGAAAAACAAGCCACTAGAAGGCGTGGCTTATCGTTCGTGCTTTGCTATTCAGACGAATTTGAGTGTTCTGCGCATACTTTCTTGACACTGATATTTGAAATGTAGCAGACGCTGTTTTTAAGTTTCTGTTTATGCGGTTATGGCAAATGGTTTACCCATAAATTTTTTGATGCGATTATATTTAATTAATTATATTTAACTAGCAAAAATAAACGCGCGCAAGCGCGCCAAATTGAGTGTTTAATTGTTTGTTATAGAGAAATTAAAGATTAATATTATCAATAATAATTTAATTTATTAGAATATTATTACATATTAAATGATAATAATGAAAATTATATGTTTACAAGCCTCGGATTATACGACTTTTTCTGACTTTTTTCAAAAATAAGACTTTTATCGACTTCTTTTAATAAAATGTGACATTTTTTTTACATATGAAAAAAAATGTAAATAAAATACATTTTTCTAGTATAAAATGTAGATCTTCATCATATCTTTTTCAATTAAATTATTTAACAAATTTTAAACTAAAATGATTCTTCACTACATTAATTATTTTTAATAATTTTAATGAAATACATCACAAATTCAATTATATCAAAATTATTGTTTATACAATTGTTTATAATTTTAAAAAAAAAATATCACAATAAAATTTAATTATTTTTCAAAAATTTCAACTCAAAATAAACTAAAATTCAATTATTACCCAAAATTTTAATTCAAAATCAATTAAAAATCCAATAATTATCAAAAATTTTCAATTTAAAATTTAATTATTTACCAAGTTTTCAATTTAAAATGAAATAAAATTCAATTATTTTCTAAAATTTCTATTCAAAATTAATTAACCAAATTTTCAATCAAAAATGAACTTAAATTAAATTATTATCCAAAATTTCAATTAAAATTTAATTATTTACCAAGTTTTCAATTTAAAATGAAATAAAGTTCAATTATTTTCTAAAATTTCTATTCTAAATTAATTATCCAAATTTTCAATCAAAAATGAACTTCAATTAAATTATTATCAAAAATCTCAATTTTAAATCTTTGAAAATTCAATTAAATTTAAAAAATGTTTTCCAAAAATTGTTTGATAAATTATTTTCAGTTCTGGAAAATTTAATAATTGTTTGAAAATTAACAATATCTTTGAAATTTAATTATTTCTAAAAATTTCAATTTTAACCCTTCGAAAAGGATTATTATTAAAAAAAAAAAAATTTTTATTTAAAAATCTGTAAAATATTTTTGTTAAAATATAAAACAAATCCACTTTTTTTTGGAATATAAATCGACTAAAACGACTTTTTTGTGTCTTTAAGTTGATTCGAGGCCTGTGTTTTTATAATTAATATTTAATAGGTATTCGTTGGCCCCTGGTACCTTAAAAATTAATTTTTAAAAATAAATGTTTTTCAAATTACTATCTTATACGAAATTTCCTGGCGCATCTTTTTTCTCATCATACATTTTTTGTACAATTTTTGAATCAATATACAACTTTAAAAAGAATTTCGTTGGTAAACGTTGTGTACTTCAGCTTTGTGAATTGAATTTTCGAATTTGGAATTTTAAAGAAACTTATTCCGAAATTTGGAAACACAATTATACAACTTTGGCAAAAATAAGAAAAAGAATTGTCAAAATTTGACACGTCATAAGATTACTATTACTACGCGTGTTGCTACGAAATTTCCCCTTCAAAACCTACAAGGTTAGTATGCGCAGAATTCGTAAATTCGTTCTATTAGCAGTGCACGAACTTAAACGACACGCCCACCGTGTGCACGTTTACCATGCCACTACTCACTGCGGTAAAGCGTGGAAGTTTCACCTCCTGGTTCTAGTCTTCTTGGAATGACCCTTCAAAAAATCCACTTTCCACAAGTGGCACGGAGCCTGTCCAACAAGTGGCACGAACTAACGAACTTGCCACAAGTTGGACGGACTTCGTGCCACTTGTGGTACGAAACACCGCCACTTGCGTCCGAGACGCTCGTGAGCCGTACAGGCTTCCGTAGTTAAGGCCTAAGCACAACTGCGTCGTACGGAAGCACCTATACACCACCATAATGTATGCAGTGTTCCTATGTCAGATACGGAAGCCTGTACGGCACACGAGCGTCTCGGACGCAAGTGGCGGTGTTTCGTACCACAAGTGGCACGAAGTCCGTCCAACTTGTGGCAAGTGGATTTTTTGAAGGGTCATTCACAAATATGACAATTCCGTTGGATCCTGTTGCTATCTATTTCATCAGTGCTTTTCATTTCAAGTATAATTTCATCCGGGCAAGTCCGTTTAATATTTTTGAATAAAAATGAATTTGATTAAGATTAAAGATGGAAAAAATTGTATTCGATTACCAACTGAAAAAAATACAATATCCTTAAAAACAATAAAAAATTATTTCCCACAAGCAAGTGGTTTAATCTATTTTAACACAAAGGACGAAAAATGTGGTGTGCAATTAATAAGGTTATTCAAGTTGGGTGTGGGAAAGCCAAGATGGATGATTGCTGGTACACAAACATCCGGCCTATCAGCATTCATTTCCACGAGAAATACGTGGAAATGTGTGCTGATAGACCGGATGTTTGTGCACCAGCTTGGCTTTCCCCCACCCAACTTGAATAACCTTATAGAAAACGATTTCTTTAAATTAGTCGATGGAGTTGACCAATACGCTTTTCTATTCCGATCATGTGACAAAAAAATTTAGCTCCCCTTGAAAAATGTTTAAAATTAGTTAAAATGATGATTAAATGACCACGCTGATTTGAAAAATTATATTAATCTCGCAATTTTCTTAAAAAATGCATTATATCTTGTATTGTATATTGATTTATTTTGCATTTATAAATTTTGAATATATAATATTTTGATATTATTTTCTCAGCATTAAATGTACTTTAAATTTTGAATTTTGTATATTTGGACAAAGAATTTAATAATCTTTAATACCCTGCTAAAAATAAAATCAGAAAAAGTGACAAAACGTCAGAATCTGTGACGTTTTGTGACTACTCTAACGTTTTCTGATTACTTCTGGTTAATACTGACTAACAAGTTTTTTGATCCTGACAATTTCTGACATTTCTTAAATGTGACTATTTCTCTCTACATGATCCTGACAATTTCTGACGTTTCTTAATGGAGCGGTCACACCTCGCCTGCAGGAGCAGTTGCCAATGACAACCGTGTGAGATGGAAAGATGGAAAATCTTCTATCTCTCTTACTCTTACACGGTTGCCATGGGCAACTGCTCCTGCAGCCGAGGTGTGACCGCTCCATAAATGTGACTATTTCTCACTACATGATCCTGTCAATTTCTGACGTTTTCTTGAATGTGACTAATTGTAACTACATTTTATAAAATGTAGTGAGAAATAGTCGCATTTAAGAAATGTCAGAAATTGTCAGGATCATAAAAACTTGTTAGTCAGTATTAACCAGAAGTAATCAGAAAACGTTAATATTTAGAAATTAGTTTTGTTTTTAAATATTCTATAATATACTATTTATCTGAAAAAGAAAATTGTGACCCTCGACAATCGGTGCACCCTCGGTAATTGGTACACTTATCCTATATATACCTCCATTATTTTTAACTTTTAAGCAGAGATAGAAATGATTTAAACACTGACACGCGTTGAATTAATTATTAATCTGTAAAACATTCATTCAATATGACACTATATGAGGTATTAATTTTTTTAACTAAAGAAATAACAATTTCGGAATATTGTAAAACAACTTTTCAACACAATAATCAAATAGGTTCATTATTTCACTTGAATATAAGTCCTTTTTGCTTATCGTTCAAGCTCTTTTCTTCAAAGAATTATTTTTCTTTTGTTCATTTGGTCGATAACTTCCATTATTTCGGCTATTCTCCTAATTTTAATGTCACTTTTTCCATCTACCCTGCTAAAAATAAAATCAGAAATCAGTCTCAAAACGTCAGAAATCCTGACGTTTTGAGACTATTTTGATGTTCTGTGATGCTGCTGACTAATTCTGACTTAAATAGTTTTTATGGGCCTGACGTTTTCTAAAAAGTGACGATTTCTCACTACGTTTTATTTTTTTTGTAAAAAGGGTTCCAAGAGAGGTACCAAGGCCACTCAAACCATCAGGTTTTATGACTTTTTAATGCAAAATAAAAAATTATTTAAATTTAAATAAATATTTTTTTAAATGTTATATTTGTAATTTATAGATTTTAACGATTCCAATGATATAAAACATTATGTAAAAACTCTAAAATTACATCATGATTATACAATAAATACTCCATTAATTAAAATTAATTCTCAAAAATTTAAAAATATTTGCAAAAAATTTTATATCGTTGTAATTGTATTAACATGTACATTACGAATATAATATTTAAAAATCATTTTTTTCAAATGCAACAATTTTTAATTTTGCAATGAAAAGCCATAAAACCATAAAAGATCCTTCTGGCCTATACTTTTCTTTTTGTCCTTTTCTAACGTACATATAATATATATGGAATCACGTTTGTAAGACAAGGACAGAAAAGGGAAGGCGTCAATGACTACGACTATACTTTTAAAGTCCCTACTTCAAATTTGTATTTATTATTTTACAGTAAGCTAGTTTCCTTACATTTAGTTATAAGAAAGCAACATATGTTGAAAACCTATTCTTACCATTGTGTTAACTCTATATATATATATATTTGAAAAAAATTAGAAATCGCTGGCTATTTCACATAAAAGTTTATTTTTTTACAACTAGATGAGCAAAAACATTCTGGTCTCTTGTAAAATAGAATATATGAATTGATCGCTCAATCAATCTCTGAGCAAATTTGATCCAGTTTTCACTAAATATAAATTTGATTTGAACCAAATATTACATCTAATTATAGTGCAGTATGCTAAAAAGAGAAATTAAAATTAGTAATTATTTAGTTGATTTGTGGAAGAATTATGTTAAATTGAATTTTAATAATATAGTAATTAATATATGCATATTAATTAATTCTTATCATTATAATTAATTATAATAGTAATGAATGTGCTAAAACGTGAGCGAAAAACCTGATAAAATTCGCTCAGAGTTTACTTGAGACAATCCGACAGTATCTTATTATTCTAGACTATTTTATTTGTATACCCTACCGGAAGGGTGGTACTGGATTGGTACTGGGAAATTGGAACTGAGATCTCAGTACCAACTCAGTACTAATTTGGTGCATTTTGGTACTGAAATGGAACTGGGAAATTTACCTGCGAAAAGGGTCGAGTTACCGTTAATACCCTCATAAAAGTGAAAAGCGACTAGCTTTTTCAATATGTTTAAACTAAAACTTTATATTTATTTCAATATTATATTTGTTTTTCATGGATTTATATTATTTTCATACATTATTATGCATATGATATTTCCTTTGTCAGCTAAATTCAAAAATGATGTCCATTTTTTTATCAAACTTAAGGTATACGAGATACATTATAACTTTTTTAAATGTAATTATTTTATGATAAATTTTAGATATTCATAATCTGGAAATATTAACGAATCTGAATATATATTTTTTAAAGTTGAGTTATTAAAATTACAAATTTTTTAAGCAATAAAACTCGGGTTAAAATTTTAATCCTTCAACAAAGGACCTAGGGGTCTATTGTTCAAGGAGGGATTGCAATATAATTTTCAAACTTAACAGAAATTTTCTACAAACTATTATGTTTTTTTTTGCTGTTTTACACGTATATCGTGAGAGACGGTTTGTTGATCTTATATACCTTTAAAACTATTGTTAAAGTACTTTAAAAATGTCTTCTTATGGGTTATCAGGTAGTGGTACTGAAGTGGAACTCAAGCCAAGTCCAATTCAGTACCATTCCAGTACCACTCTTTCGGTAGGGTATTACACATATTCTTTTAAGTTCGAATTCAAATAATATTTACATACGAATTTTTTGTTTAATTAAATATTTGCTGAAGCAAATTTTATTAATTGAATACATTAATATATGATAATTGGACTACAAATGTTTTTTGATCAATATAACAATATACCTATTTTAACTTTACTTGTTAATTTTTAAAAATTATAAAATTTTTTTAAAATAATAATTATCAACAAAATATGTTGATAAAATTGAAAAAAAGTAATAAGATCTTCTATTTTCATAAAACCGTATTCTATTTTTAAGATCTCAGTTAGGTTAGTTTAGCTCAGGGGTTAGGTATTCGGTTTGCGTTCGTTAGGTTGTGAGTTCGATTCCCTGCGTTTGCGAGATTTTCTTCGATAGGAGTAAATAAATATAATAAATTGTAAAAATAATAATTAAGTATGTGTAACGTAAAGATAAAAAAATGATGTGCGATAATTTATTTTTTTAATGATAAAATATTGATTTTTTTTAATTTTTAAATATTTGTAGTCAGAATTCATGAGAAGTAAGTCAGGAATCTTCAAAACTATTTTATAGAAAGAAATGTCATTTAACATCACAAATAGTCACAGGGTTTAATGATTTATGGTATGGCAAAAAAAAGGGTCTCCGACCCTCATAAAAAATCTGACTACTATTGACGATTCTTTGACTAAACCTCACTTATTGTGGTGTTCTGTGACTGCAATCGTAACAAAAACAGTCTCAAAACGTCAGAGATCCTGACTAATTTTTTGACGTTTTGTGATTTTATTTTTAGCAGGGTAGATCTACAAAAATGTATCTAAATATTATCCTAATAATTTAATTTACTTATATCGCTTAAATACATTTCAAAATTATTGAATTATTATACATTATGAATATAATAATTGCAATATAATTAATTTATGAATTTTAGGTTATGTTGTTATTTTTCAATTGAAAATACAAGTAAAAGATTACATTTCAGTGTAAAACAAATGATATTGACATCTTTATTAATCTTAAATATTCATAAAAAAAACATAACCCTAAAATCTGCTTGTTTCCAATTTTCAAAAGTTCTGATATTGGCAAAAATTAATTATCGATGCTTGGATAAAATTTAAATTATATTAGTATTTCTCTTCTAAATTGAGAACGAAAGTACATTTAAAATGTTAAAAGTTTTTACGAAATTATTGCAAATAAGATAATATTATTTAACTCAACTGAAAGTTTTCAATTGACCAATATTTAAATATTTTATTTACTAATAAATACTTATTTACCAACAATAAACACCAGAAAGTAAATAACAAAAATAGGTTATATTGCCATTGATGTGGCTACAATCAGTGATGGGTTGTGACGCGTCACACGAAGTTTTGCACGTATAATACGTTTTCGACGTAATATACGTATAAAATGTATAAAACCATGTAGAAAACCACTGACATTTTGACATCTATATATGATCCTCTGATTTTTGCCATAACGAATTTTTCTTATCATTCTATTTAAATTAGAGTCGTAAAATAAAATAGAAATGGTCAGAAAAAGTAAAAGAAAATCTTTTAAAGAGGGTTTGCCCTGGGAAAGTGTAATGAATGATGTATTTTAATGAAGAATTTAAAATTGCCGCTCTTAAATCACGTGATCAAATGTAATATACATCGTGTAGAAAACTTGGCACGTAATATACGTAGTATTATACACGTAGAAAACCACGTATTATACGTACCCATCACTGGCTATACAATGTTGAAAACCTGGTTTTCTACAGTATTATACATATAATACGTCATTTATGTATTATACGTAGAAAACCTTCAGAAAAGCAATTTTACCCATCTCTGGTAGTAGGGCTGATATTCGCTGGCGTGTCTCAGCCAATCATAACGTTCGACTTTAAACGCCTTTTCTGTAAAGGAGCTTCTACAATAGCTCCGTTTGGCAACTCCAACTCCAAGTCCAAGTCGGTTGGAGTTGGTTGCGCACGCATGGTGTTGCCAACTGTCGCCGAGTTGAAAATGAAAAAAAAAATTGTGAGTGATCTCGTGCTCACGAAATAGTTGAGGTTATGTACCTTTGAAGCTGTAAACACGCTGTAAAGTTTAATAAATTATTTGTTGTTGTTGCTGATGTTGATGTTTCCGCCGTCTCATCGTTTTTTAAAGAGAAGAAAAATATAAATTAAATTAAATTTTTCTTTTATAAATAACCAAATTTTTTTCCCTGAATAATACACACATGCAATGAATTTAATATTTGTAATATATAAATATAGTAATAAAAAAATATACAATTAATAACATGAACTGTCAATACAAATTTTTTTTTATGTTTTTTATTGACATTATAATAAAAGTTTTTCATCATTTTGATTTCACAATATATTAAAAAGGTATTTTCATGAACATAACCTTACAATATTTTTTGCTTAGAGAATGCAGATAATTTTCAAAGTTTAATATTTTATGAATGAATTTTTTCGTCTAAAATTCATTGAATATAATTACTATATGTGATAATTCTTTAAAAAGTTAATTTCTTCATGTGTTGCCATAATATTTTTGTAATCCAATTTCCTGAATTCTCCATTTTTCCATGTAAATAATAACTTTTTCCCTGACATACAGATTTCTTATTAGAAGAAAAAAAAACATTTAAGACTCTACAAACATTTTAAACACTATAATCTAAATACTCTAATCTGAATTTAATTCTGAAAATTACATTAGAATAATATAGTAAAATAATCTGTTAATGAGAATAATGTAATCTTCCATAATTAAAATCCCCCCTAGAAATCGCACATCCACTATTACAGTCCAAATAGATGCGTGTAAGGAGAATCTATAGTGATTTCCCCACTTGGTGCCCAAGGTTGTGTCCCTTCCTTGAGATAAACTTATTTTATTTCTATCTATGAAAGTGATTTAAGGAAATACATACAGAACTAAATGTAGACATTGTGATTTAGAGAAAATCAGTATTATTGAACAATAACAATTATTTTTGAAATTAATTGATATAATGGTAAAGCAGATTCAATTTATCGAAAATTAATCTTCTCTTTTGATAATATAATGTAATTTGATTTATGTTATTCTTTACTGTATAAACTTATACTGAACTTTAACCATTATAGCGCCTACCTAGATTTAGTTAATATTTTATATTTTGTATTGTTACTTACGTAACTATTAGAATTTAGGAGTACTTTTGTACGAAAGGGCATGTCCCGTTATGTTCCAAATAAATAAATAAATAAATAAAAAACATGAGTAAACGAAGTTACTATTACACTTTTTTTCAAAACTATCCTATCTATATAAAACTCAGCATTGTATTTCAAGAAAAAATTTACTCTGGAACGTCAAAAACAGTTTTTCTCAATTTCCTTTGTAAATAAAGAATCAAATTAGCTAAAATTTTTGGAGATAGTGTGTTCTCATAAACATGGTTTACATTTAAATTTTGGTCGAGTTTCTTTAAGTACCCAGTAAAAAAAAAGAATTGGGAGTACGCGATAAGAATTGGTGGTAACTTAAGCTGAATTCGGTTTGGCGAAAAAACCGAATTGGAACGTTACGGTGAATTATTTTTTTCTTACCGTGAATTCTTTTTTCTTAAACATTTGAATTGACGTTTATTTATTCGAGTTTGCATTATAAATGAATAAAATAAATGCTTCGAAGTCTAAAAAAGCCGATTTGGAATAAGAAATATATAATTTAAAAAAAATAAATGAAAGCGAAGTGTGACAGATTCACCGACGATTTTATCAAGTGAGTAGTGTTCATATGATAAATTTACCATATGAGTAGTACTCACATGGTAAAATTGTCGGTAAATCTATCACATTTCACTTTTATTTCTTTTAAAAAAATTATATATTTCTTATTCCAAATCAACTTTTTTAGACTTCGAAACATTTATTCTTATTCATTTATAATGCAAACTCGAATAAACAAACGTCAATTCAAATGTTTAAGAGAAAAGAATTCACGGTAAGAAAAAAATAATTCACCGTAACGTTCCAATTCGGTTTTTTCGCCAAACCGCATTCAGCTTAAGTTACCACCAATTCTTTTCGCTGACTCCTAATTCTTTTTTTTTTACTGGGTAGTTTTTCAGAAAATTAAAGTGTCCTACTGTTTAAACTGTCCCACTGTTTGTCGTTCTCCGCCCCTATTTATATATACAGAGTGTTCAAAAAGTATGGAAACTTGCAACTTTTTGAACACCCTGGGTATAAATTTATATTTATTCATTTACGTTAATATTTTTAATATTAATTATTGTTATATTAATATTAAAAAATTTATTTCAATTATTATACATATGAGAGATTCTTTTTCAATCGCCCCAGCCCAAAAAGTCAATGTTCTGGGATTGGCTTCATACTTTGGTAAATTGTTGTCCTATATGATAGTAATAAATCCCTAAAATATAAACGCATTAAAAAAATATTTGTAGAAAGTAGAGGGGGTTGAAGTTTTGACGTTAAGGGTAACATTGTCATTTTCAAATTCGTATAACTATGACAAAAGTTAATGGATTTTAATTTATCTATAATGAATTTTAATGCATTTTTCACGTACTTTTCAAAAATGTATACGAACCCAGCAAGAAGGAGTGGATTAAGAGACATTAATTGGCATTGGAAAAAACAGACAATCGAATGCCTTTAAATGCCAATGAATTCTGTTTCTTTCCTGAATCCCCTTTAATGCCCTCTGTAGATTATAACTTGATTAGTTTCAATCCGTTTGAATCCATCAAAATTTTATGTAAAGTTTGAATGCCGTTCAATGCCTAACTAAAAATAAAAAGTTGAATGAAGCCAATGCCATCCAATACTATTTGCTTTTAATCCCTTTCAATTACCTTTTTAAGTATGAATACCCTAACAGATGAATTCTTTTTAATTCTTTTTACAAAACTATTAATTTTAATACCTTTTAATGCCTTGTATGTAAGATGATGTGGAATAGACGAATGCCATTGAATGCTTTTTTTTGAGAAATTAATTTGAGTACTATTTAATGCCATTCAATATAAAAAAAAGAGTTAAAAAGCGAATGCTAAATAATATTTTTATTATTTATGTAATTAATGAATAATAATTTATAATTAAATTATTAAAATAAATTTTCAATTGAAAAGTTTAATTCCTATAAAATATTGGAATAATTGTTTTTTAAACATTTAATCACAAAAATAATACATAGATTTCATAAAATATATTTAACAAATAAATTACTCAGGTTTGAAAAAGTTCTTTTTAATGTTTTAAATTTTATTTTGTATAATTACTTAAAATAATTTTGCTTTAAAAATATATGTTTTATGTTATTTATTTTTATTTATATTATAAAGACATTTTAGCATTATATCATTTTATTTTGTTTGAAAAAAAATTTTAATTTAAAAATAAATTAGTTCTATATATAAGTTTATCATTTTTATTGTAAAAAATACAAATATAAATTTATGAAATCGCATATAAAAATACAATAAGTTTCAAATTCGCAAAATAAGTTATTCAAAATCATTACGTATACAATCAATTTAAAACTCACAAAGTCATTAATTTAAAATTATTTTAAATTAAACTATTGTGCCTCAATTGTGTTTGGAATGAGGCTCCGACCGTTGAAGTGCACGAGGCATTAGAAACAAGGAACCTGGTCGTCCCGGAGACGGTTTTTCGGTGTTCACGTTCGCTTAACGCGCTGGGTTCCTTGTGATTGGTTAATTACAACGGAAAAATTACATTCTGATGGATTCAACTAATCACAACTGACGCGCATGACGCAATGTTTCACCAAAGATATTCACGCAGACAGACGCAGAAGTAAAAGCACGCGCGCACTGCAGAGACAGGATAGGTTGCTTCATACCTAGCCTTACCTTGTTACTTGATAGCAAACGGCGCGGCATGCAGCATGAAAAGTAAATTTTTCGTTGTGTGATTACATGTTTGTTCAGTGAAATTATTGTTTTCTATTTGAGTTGTGTAAAGTTATAAACGCGTTAAAAAATGTTTGCAAATGTTTTGTTACTTTCTTGTAATTTCAAAAAAAATCTCTCAAGTGAAGGATACAAAGAAGAAAGCATTTGCAGGGAAAAACACGAGAAGTGTTATCGGTACTAGGCTTGAAATTGAAAGTGAGAATAGTGCTAATGGACAAATTGTTTCTGATGTCGATCAACATGAGCTCTCTTCTCAAGAGGATTCGCAAATATCTGCTAATTTGATCCACTCTCTAATGATGATTTACAACAGCTTCTTGCAGACGAAAATGTGCAACAGCTTCCTGCTGACGACAATTTGCAAGAGATAATAGATTTCGAATTTGTTCCATTTGAACAAAGGGCAGTAGTAACAGAAGACGTTACAGAAGCGTTACAAGCTTAAATTAAGTTTTTTCGTTCACTGTTTTAAAATTTTATATTTTGTCATAGATTAAATCATCTTTGTTTTATATTTTGTACTACTATATCGAACATGTTATATCACGACATACAACAAAAATTGTATGCAATACCACAAAAGATTTTAAGTCTAGTCAATTATTATTTAAGAATAAAAAATAAATGATTAAAAAATATATTTGCCATGGAAAAATATTTCTTTTTTTGTAATTAATTTTAATTTGTTTTTATTCTTTCTAATTTTTATTCTATATAGCGTAAGAAAAAAATGGTATTAGTTGGCATTAGAAAACATTCATGTGAATGCTATTTAATGCCGTTCTTTCATTTATTCCTTTTAATGCCTTTTAATTCCCCATAATACACTTGTAGGGATTCAAAAGTATTCGGAAGAAAACGGAATTAAAAGGCATTGAAAAGTTTCAATACATTTCAATGACATCCTTCTTGCCGGGAAATTTAAAACAAAAAATTTTTGACCCCTTTTTTTCAAAATCAACCCTTATTTTTCGATTTTCACCCCTTCGGGTATTTTTTTTTTATTTTTCATTGGAAAGCTGAGGTTTTTTCCCATGAGCTATGTAAATATGAAAATGGGACAACAATAATTTTGTGAGAAACATAATATTAAATTAGACGGTGCTTACCTAAATCCTCAAAGATGATCTCGAGGTATACCCCTTATCGGCACCGCCTACTTTAATATTCTGTTTCTCACAAAATTATTGTTGTCCCATTTTCATATTTACATAGCTCATGGGAAAAAACCTCAGCTTTCCAATGAAAATAAAAAAAAAATACCCGAAGGGGTGAAAATCGAAAAATAACGGTTGATTTTGAAAAAAAAGGGGTCAAAAATTTTTTTTTTAAATTTCGTATACATTTTTGAAAAGTACGTGAAAAATGCATTAAAATTGATTATAGATAAATTAAAATCCATTAACTTTTGTCATAGTTATACGGATTTGAAAATGACAATGTTACCCTTAACGTCAAAACTTCAACCCCCTCTACTTTCTACAAATATTTTTTTAATGCGTTTATATTTTAGGGATTTATTAATATCATATAGGACAACAATTTACCAAAGTATGAAGCCAATCCCAGAACATTGACTTTTTGGGCTGGGGCGATTGAAAAAGAATCTCTCATATATAGATTCCTTAGCGGATGGGTTCAACGCGATTTGAACGGAATAGCGTTGAAACACCGTTGGGCGGAACACAACGGTCACTAAAAATGTTATTTAAACAATAAAATATAATAAAGTATTTATTGGTATTTGTAGAAAAAGTGTTCATGAGTAATTTAAGACCTTATTTGTATCAATTTAATACGAAATAAGTGAAATAAAAGATAAAATATGGAACACTGTTATATCAGGGTTTTCTGTCAAATTTTTATATAATTCAATGAAAAGTGTTTTAGATATGATTTTTTAATAATAAAAAAACAGTGAAAAAGTATTAATTTATTATTTTAAAGCATTTGAAAGGGAAATAAATAGTGAAAATTAATGTGTTTATTGTGTACTATTTGTGTGTATTGGACAACGTTTATCGACAGCAAGTTACAGGTTACTTCGGTGAACGCTAGATGGCAGCACAGTAAACAATTAATAAGACTTTGACAAGAAAAATATTTAACCCACTGAACGTCAATGATGCATCTAGACACAAATAAAAAAAAATGCTAAAGGCTTATTGAATATTCTTAAAAAATGTTACTAGGGGGTTTTCAAATTTGATATCAGATTTCCAAAATTCAAAATAACAAATAAAATATAACGAATAGAAAAAAATTAAAACATAATCAAATTCTCCATCAGCTTGTTACTATTCCGTTCAAATTGCGTTGAACCCATCCGCTAGGGTTATTTAAATACAACATAATTCATCTTATAATTTAAAGATGAATGGATTTATTGAGAACCGCAGAGCTGCGATACGCCATCTGGTGTCGACCCACTTGCGGTAGCCATTTTTTATTTTGTCTCTGTCTAACATATGTATAAAGAAAGAGACAAAACAGCAAGATGGTTGCCTCAAGTGGGTTCAGGGTTGAGTAGTTACACAAGATTTCGGATCCCAATTGAAAAACCGAGTCGTTGAACCATCGAACCAACTTGTGTGTTCTTTACGACAAGAACATTAAAACATCGATGTTCTGTATGCTAAATATGAAACAAGCATAAATTGGTTTCGCCTCGTTAAAGCCTTTCTCCAATATGTTCCTAAATGTTTGCGTTGCGTGACTGACACGTTAGTTCGCAAGCGCAGTGACGTCATCAAAGCATTGAAGGCCTTTCTCCAATAGGAACCTAAACTTTTGCGTTGCGTGACTGACGCGTTGATTTTAGCATTGGTTGCCAATAGCAACCGACGCAATGCATACGCAACGCAAGAGTTTAGGATCCTATTGGAGAAAGGCCTTGATACCAATCGCGAACAAAAAGTTTGGTTTATGTTCCTCTTATCCCTGTTTTCCAACTTTACAATTTTAAATGCAAATGTTTCTCGACGGCTTTTAATAATTTTAATTATTTAATATTTATAATTAAAAAATTCAGTGTCTTAAAATCATAAATCAAAGTTTTTGTAATTTTTTAATTATAAATATTAAATAATTAAAATTGTAAAGTTGGAAAACAGGGATAAGAGGAACATAAACCAAACTTTTTGTTCGCGATTGGTATCAATGCTTTGATGACGTCACTGCGCCTGCGAACCAGCGTGTCAGTCTCGCAACGCAAACATTTAGAAACATATTGGAGAAAGGCCTTAAAGGCCTTTCTCCAATAGGATCCTAAACTCTTGCGTTGCGTATGCATTGCGTCGGTTGCTATTGGCAACCAATGCTAAAATCAACGCGTCAGTCACGCAACGCAAAAGTTTAGGTTCCTATAGGCCTTTCTCCAATAGGATCTTAAACTCTTGCGTTGCGTATGCATTGCGTCGGTTGCTATTGGCAACCAATGCTAAAATCAACGCGTCAGTCACGCAACGCAAAAGTTTAGGTTCCTATTGGAGAAAGGCCTTATTGGAGAAAGGCCTTTAAGGCCTTTCTCCAATAGGATCCTAAACTCTTGCGTTGCGTATGCATTGCGTCGGTTGCTATTGGCAACCAATGCTAAAATCAACGCGTCAGTCACGCAACGCAAAAGTTTAGGTTCCTATTGGAGAAAGGCCTTTACGAGGTGGCGCGTAGAACCTTCCGTATACGGAAGCTTTGACGATGCTTATTTGTTTTGATTGCAAACCCAGTATAAATATTTTATTCTTATTACCGTGTTTTAATAAATGAAATGACATCAAATGTAAAATTATCTGATATACTTAATCAACCAATATTCATATTCTTGATAAATTTTATTAAACAATTGGATTTTAAATGTGCTTTCGTTTTATTAGTTTAAGGTTAATGTATGATCGTTTTGTTAAAAACAAAATAAAAAAATTATTTCTGAAAATTTTATATTTACTCTGTCATATTATATACATATATCTGCTGATATAAATTATTTACAAAGGAAATATTAAAGGCGCTTGTATACCTCATCGATTCCGAGTATACTTATGTCGTGTACCATTGGAGTAAAACAGACAAAAGATATTTTCGTCTCTTTTAGGGTACGGTCACACTATCTCATGCATGCATGAGTCACACTTCAACGAAATCTAGTGAATGTTTAGTAACTTTCTAGTTACAGTCGAAATTTTTGGAAAATTACTAGAAAGTTACTAAACATTCACTAGATTTCGTTGAAGTGTGACCGGCCAAATGTTTCTGCATGCGTGCACAGTGCATGCATGAGATAGTGTGACCGTACCCTTACTCCCATGGTACACGACGCAAGTATACTCTGGATCAGTGAGGTATACAAGCACCTTAAAAAATAGAGAAAAATGTTACTGATAAAAAGGTTTCAAGATAAAGTTGACTTCATGGAGTAGTATAAGGAGACCGAACGACCATGTTAAATCTGCGTTAAAAGTGAACCAAATTTTGGTAACCGCTTAGTGTCATGAAAATACGTAATGGAACACTAGCGCCACTAATTGTGTTAAACTCAGCTGGACAGTCAGCCATTGTAAAAGTTTTAAAAATATGGGGCAATGTATTTTGGTTTATGTTCAACGTACTTCTAATTTTTCCCACTGTTAACATACTTCCCACGAGAGCGCTTGTGTTCCATTACGTATTTTCATGACACTAAGCGGTTACCAAAATTTGGTCCACTTTCAATGTATGTCGTTCGGTCTCCTTATACTACTCCATGGTTGACTTTTAATACGTTAAATAAAAAATAACAATATTTATCAAGTTTTAAATAACAACAATATATGTATATTTAACAACATTAAAACATAAAAAAAATGAAATTATTATCTGATTTTTAACTTGTAATTTATGAAGAAACGAATTTAAATTTTAAGACTTAAACAAATGGATAAACACAACAATTTTGGAATTATTATTATTATTTAATCACTATAAATAATATTCTATCGATAATGTTAACTAGTACCTATAAAAATCTAGTTATGCTTATAAATTAATTTTTATTTAATTGCTTTGTTACATTTGTTATCATTTCATTTTTTAAAACACGGTTATAACAATAAAATAATTATACTGGGTTTGCAATCAAAACAAATAAGCATCGTCAAAGCTGCCGTAAGATACGGATACGGAGCACGCTACGAAGCATACTAGGAGAGGCACGCACGAGTGAGTCAATTCAATCGTGCCTCGTAAAGCGAGTGAGTGCTTAGTAATGGAGCATAGATACGGAAGCCTGTACGGCTCACGAGCGTCTCGGACGCAAGTGGCGGTGTTTCGTACCACAAGTGGCACGAAGTCCGTCCAACTTGTGGCAAGTTCGTTAGTTCGTGCCACTTGTTGGGCAGACTTCGTGCCACTTGTGGAAAATGGATTTTTTGAAGGGTCATTCACAAATATGACAATTCCGTTGGATCCTGTTGCCGTCTATTTCGTCAGTGCTTGTCATTTCAAGTATAATTTCATCCGGGCAAGTCCGTTTAATGTTTTTGAATAAAAATGAATTTGTTACTTTTTAATTGAAAATACATGTAAAAGATTACATTTCAGTGTAAACAAATGATATTGACATCTTTATTAATCTTAAATATTCATAAAAATATACTTTTGATTTTAAAAAATAAAATCCTCTTCATGTATTTTAAATTAAAAAATGACAACATAACCAAAAAATCTTATTTTTATTCTAAACTAAGAAAAATTAAAAAAAACTAAGAAAAAACTTCAGGTTAATTCTTAGTGGAATCCGTAGTTTATTAATATGTATATTTACGTTTGGAAGGAGTATTTATGTGTGAACTATAAAAAGTTTGTACGATGACATTTACTAATATGCTAATATTACTAATATCTTATAAAATTCATTTCTTCTTCTTTACATGAAATTGAAATGAAAAGCACTGACGAAATAGATAGCAACAGGATCCAACGGAATTGTCATATTTGTGAATGACTCTTCAAAAAATCCACTTTCCACAAGTGACACGGAGTCTGTTACGAGCTGAATTGCATATATAGCGCGCAAGCGTCAATTTCGCACTTTGATTTGCGGATTCAACCTTAGTTAAATTTTTTAAGAAGAATGCGGGAAGTTTAAATAAAGACAATTGAATTACCGTTTGAAACGGAGGAAAAACCTAACGAGAATAAAAGACCACCCTGTTGAAAATTCCTATGTGAGAACACATATGGGATCCCATCCAGGATTTCTTGTGAGTTCTTATGTGGGTTCCCATACAGGTTCACACATAAGATCCTGTATGAAAAGGTTCCTGGGATGAACTTGCGTGAGATCAAGCGCACGATCTTATGTCTCTGTAAAAGCAATAACACAGGATCCCATGAGGTTTCCTGTGTAGGTTCCTATATGAACAACACGATAAATAGGAACACACATGGGATCTTATCCGAGATCTTGTATGAGTTCTTACATAGGTTCTCACATATAAGAAGATTAATAGCAGCTTAATAAGATTTTATAGAATGCTTTTATATATATGCTATTAATCTTCTTATATGTGAGAACCTATGTAAGAACTCATACAAGATCTCGGATAAGATCCCATGTGTGTTCCTATTTATCGTGTTGTTCATATAGGAACCTACACAGGAAACCTCATGGGATCCTGTGTTATTGCTTTTACAGAGACATAAGATCGTGCGCTTGATCTCACGCAAGTTCATCCCAGGAACCTTTTCATACAGGATCTTATGTGTGAACCTGTACGGGAACCCACATAAGAACTCACAAGAGATCCTGGATGGGATCCCATATGTGTTCTCACATAGGAATTTTCAACAGGGCAATTAATGATTAATTGATATTAACTAATTATTGATCAATTAATCTCGAGAGGAAACCTTTACTAAATTTATTAAAAGTCTTAGAAAATACATAAACGTCCGATAGGAGTAAGCTTAAGTATAAGCAACCTATTCGGAACGGAATCTGGATTAGAACTAACTCTAGTTGAGTGGAGATCTACGTCTCTACTCTATGTTCATAAAAGTCTTCTTTGCGCATGTCTCACTATAGTCTGCTGTATCTATGAGACTATGCACTACACTGCACTTCACTAGGTATCTTTACATACCATATTCTACACTGTACACAGTACTATATCTATTCGTACATCATACTTCTTTATTATATATATATATATATATATATTCATACTTATATACATACACCATACTATCATACTTATACTATCATTACGATACAAGAATGAATTATATAATAATTTATATTCAGTATAAATTATATTTGAGTATCGCAATAGTAACTATAAAAAATTTATAATAATTAATTATTGAATATGATTAATTATTATTATTATATAAAAGCCATACATATACATTTCTACACATATACAAGCATACATACGCATACATTATTACATATTGTTTAATACTATATATTCGTAGATGATGATTGTATTCTAATATTGTTTATGTGAATTTAGAATGCAACGTAAAAAGTATTTCATAGCGGATATTTTATCTATTGTTTGACCAGTACGTGACTTTTCTCGATTTAGCGAGTTATGTCTGTATCTGGTCAACATGTGTTTAGTGTCCCATGGAGAAAGGTTTTATAACGTTTTCAAGTGGTATATTTTTTATGATCTTTTAAGGGTTTTCCAGTAAAAAAGGATTTTTTGAGATAGCAGTTCGGACAATTGAGAAAGCCGTTTGCTCAATTGTCTAAAATGCATTCGTTTGTTCAATTGTCCAATGCATTATGCCCAATCATCCGCCATATTTCTCGTGTCTAAAAAGCTGCTAAAATAATATGAAAAACTATTGAAACATTAAAAAAACAGTAGAAAATGCATAATTCTTGATATATACAGAAAAAGAAAGTATAAAAATACCTCGATCGAAGAAAAGGAAAGAGTTTTCCGAAAAATCACTTTTTAACTGACAGTATACTGCTGTACTTGACATTTTATGGGTAAAGAAGAGAAGATTATGATAATGAGTGACACTTCATTATCGACTCTCAATATTTGTCGAATGGTAAAATATAATGATATTTCTATTCATTCTTAAATTATATATATATATATTTTATTTCTAACAATTTTTAAAATTTTATCTATTTGATGTATAATTATAATATATAGGTATTATAATACATAATATAAATAATATTAATATAATATTATTAATTAATAATAATATATAATTATAAATATACTTATGTACTAAATAATTTCAAATAATTAAATTAATTTTAAATAATTAAACTAATTTTTAATTTAATTAATTTAATTAAAATTTAAATAAAAATATTTAAATTAGTACTAAAAAAATATAAACATATAATAAAAACATAACAATAAATGAAATATAAAAGTAAGAAAATTTTTAATTCAATTAATTCAATAATAATTATTCCTTTTTTAAAAAATCAGAAAGAAATCTAATATTATATTTTACCATTCGACAAATATTGAGAGTGGATAATGAAGTGTCACTCATTATCATAATCTTCTCTTCTTTACCCATAAAATGTCAAGTACAGCAGTATACTGTCAGTTAAAAAGTGATTTTTTGGAAAACTCTTTCCTTTTCCTCGATCGAGGTATTTTTATACTTTCTTTTTCTGTATATATCAAGAATTATGCATTTTCTACTGTTTTTTCAATGTTTCAATAGTTTTTCATATTATTTTAGCAGCTTTTTAGACACGAGAAATATGGCGGATGATTGGGCATAATGCATTGGACAATTGAACAAACACTCCAATTGTCCGAATGTATTTTAAGGCGCTTGTACACCTCACAAATTCTTAGTATCCTCGGAATTTGTCAGAGGTTTCACTAACTTTGATTGGCTTTGCTCATAGAGAATTTCGAAATTTCCCTATCTTTTGGAAATTCTCGATGAGCAAGGCCAATCAAAATTAGTATAACTTTTGACAAATTCCGAGTATACTTAAGGCGCTCTCACACCTTTTTGGCTGCCTGCAGGTTACCATGGCAACGCATGAGAGTGAGTGCGACAGAAAATTTAAAAATTTGAATATTCAAATTTTCTGTCTCACTCACACTCGTGCGTTGCCATGGTAACCTGCAGGCAGCCAAAAAGGTGTGAGAGCGCCTTAAGTATACTCGGAATTTGTCAAAAGTTATACTAATTTTGATTGGCCTTGCTCATCGAGAATTTCCAAAAGATAGGGAAATTTCGAAATTCTCTATGAGCAAAGCCAATCAAAGTTAGTGAAACCTCTGACAAATTCCGAGGATACTAAGAATTTGTGAGGTGTACAAGCGCCTTAAAATACATTCGGACAATTGGAGTGTTTGTTCAATTGTCCAATGCATTATGCCCAATCATCCGCCATATTTCTCGTGTCTAAAAAGCTGCTAAAATAATATGAAAAACTATTGAAACATTGAAAAAACAGTAGAAAATGCATAATTCTTGATATATACAGAAAAAGAAAGTATAAAAATACCTCGATCGAGGAAAAGGAAAGAGTTTTCCAAAAAATCACTTTTTAACTGACAGTATACTGCTGTACTTGACATTTTATGGGTAAAGAAGAGAAGATTATGATAATGAGTGACACTTCATTATCCACTCTCAATATTTGTCGAATGGTAA
Organism: Leptopilina boulardi; assembly: GCF_019393585.1. NCBI lineage: Eukaryota > Metazoa > Arthropoda > Insecta > Hymenoptera > Figitidae > Leptopilina > Leptopilina boulardi. The sequence goes on from NW_026138006.1 coordinate 60,973, forward strand.
AATATAATATTAGATTTCTTTCTGATTTTTTAAAAAAGGAATAATTATTATTGAATTAATTGAATTAAAAATTTTCTTACTTTTATATTTCATTTATTGTTATGTTTTTATTATATGTTTATATTTTTTTAGTACTAATTTAAATATTTTTATTTAAATTTTAATTAAATTAATTAAATTAAAAATTAGTTTAATTATTTAAAATTAATTTAATTATTTGAAATTATTTAGTACATAAGTATATTTATAATTATATATTATTATTAATTAATAATATTATATTAATATTATTTATATTATGTATTATAATACCTATATATTATAATTATACATCAAATAGATAAAATTTTAAAAATTGTTAGAAATAAAATATATATATATATAATTTAAGAATGAATAGAAATATCATTATATTTTACCATTCGACAAATATTGAGAGTCGATAATGAAGTGTCACTCATTATCATAATCTTCTCTTCTTTACCCATAAAATGTCAAGTACAGCAGTATACTGTCAGTTAAAAAGTGATTTTTCGGAAAACTCTTTCCTTTTCTTCGATCGAGGTATTTTTATACTTTCTTTTTCTGTATATATCAAGAATTATGCATTTTCTACTGTTTTTTTAATGTTTCAATAGTTTTTCATATTATTTTAGCAGCTTTTTAGACACGAGAAATATGGCGGATGATTGGGCATAATGCATTGGACAATTGAACAAACGAATGCATTTTAGACAATTGAGCAAACGGCTTTCTCAATTGTCCGAACTGCTATCTCAAAAAATCCTTTTTTACTGGAAAACCCTTAAAAGATCATAAAAAATATACCACTTGAAAACGTTATAAAACCTTTCTCCATGGGACACTAAACACATGTTGACCAGATACAGACAACTCGCTAAATCGAGAAAAGTCACGTACTGGTCAAACAATAGATAAAATATCCGCTATGAAATACTTTTTACGTTGCGCCATTGGAGTTTGTGAGGTGTACAAGCGCCTTTAGGCAATTGAGCAAACGGCTTGCTCAATTGTCCGAACTGCTATCTCAAAAAATCCTTTTTTACTGGGTTTATATTTCAGAGTGAAGGAAAGTTTTAGAATTATATTTTCTTTTCTATTTTACTTTATTTACGAGAATTCTGAGAACTGTTTATATTATTGAGATACTCAAACGAGAATTTGAGAAGTATTAAAGCGTGAAGGAATTATTTTTCATTCGTCATGCTTTTTAAAAACATCTTTATATTTTCCTTTAGAAGAAGTAAAATAATAAAATGTTATGTTAACTTAATTGTTTAACAATTTAATATTTAAATTTAGCGCAATGATATCTCGTTAGTTCGAGATATCGAAAAGTAATTCGAGCGAGAATATAGTTACGGAAGCCTGTATGGCTCACGAGCGTTTCGGACGCAAGTGGCGGTGTTTCGTACCACAAGTGGCACAAAGTCCGTCCAACTTGTGGCAAGTTCGTTAATTCGTGCCACTTGTTGGACAGACTCCATGCCACTTGTGGAAAGTGGATTTTTTGAAGGGTCATTCACAAATATGACAATTCCGTTGGATCCTGTTGCTATTGGCGATTCAAACAGCTACACTAGCGCCACAGTTGAACTAATTTAGGCGTGACTCGCTCTGTAGCACTCCATGTGTTTTAAATTATTTTTTTTTATTTAACGCTTAAAAATAATTTTACAAACGCAATAAAAATATCAGAATAATTAAATAATTTGAAATAAACTGTCAAAACAGAGACTGCTTTAGAGCGAGTCACGCCTAAATTAGTTCAACTGTGGCGCTAGTGTAGCTGTTTGAATCGCCAATCTGTCAAGGCCTTTCTCCAATAGGATCCTAAACTCTTGCGTTGCGTATGCATTGCGTCGGTTGCTATTGGCAACCAATGCTAAAATCAACGCGTCAGTCACGCAACGCAAAAGTTTAGGTTCCTATTGGAGAAAGACCTTCAGTGCTTTTCATTTCAATTTCATGTGAAGGCCAACGCACAATAGGTTCGCGCGAAAGTCGTTCGCGAACGAGATGCATGAGATAGAAAAGGATACGAATATATCTCTGTCTTTTTCTAACTCATGTTTCACGTTCGCGAACGTCTTTCGCAAAGCTATTCTGCTTAGGCCTTAAAGAAGAAGAAATGAATTTTATAAGATATTAGTAATATTAGCATATTAGTAAATGTCATCGAACAAACTTTTTATAGTTCACACATAAATACTCCTTCCAAACGTAAATATACATATTAATAAACTAAGGATTCCACTAAGAATTAAGCGGAAGTTTTTTCTTAGTTTTTTTAATTTTTCTTAGTTTAGAATAAAAATAAGATTTTTTGGTTATGATGTCATTTTTTAATTTAAAATATATGAAGAGGATTTTATTTTTTAAAATCAAAAGTATATTTTTATGAATATTTAAGATTAATCAAGATTAATTAATCACTTGTGGTACGAAATACCGCCACTTGCGTCCGAGACGCTCGTGGGCCGTACAGGCTTCCGTATATAGTCGCTCGTTACAAGTCTGTCCAACAAGTGGCACGAACTAACGAACGTTGGATGGACTTCGTGCCACTTGTGGTACGAAACACCGCCACTTGCGTCCGAGACGCTCGTGAGCCGTACAGGCTTCCGTAAGAATCAGCATTAGGCCTTTAGTGGTGGCGCATAGAAGCTTCCGCATTGTTCACCCACATGGGACAGCAGCCTAACCCTAAATACGATCCTGACTGTACTTTCTTATCGCTGACGATTACGCATGTGTTTGTTTTGGAAAACTTGAGTTCACGAAAGAATTCCGGTCTACCAATCTCCTCAAGAAGAGTGTTGAAGTCTGTGTATATACGATAGTGGCAGTGACAAGTAATTTCATTTATTGTAAAATTTGATATAAATTCAGACTAATTTTTATGTACGTCCTGAAAAAATCAACGTTTTCAAAATGTGTGCGAAAATGGCTTTTCAACACCAAGCTGGTACTGCCATGCAATGTTTAAGTGTAAGTACAAAATTTTTCTGTTAAAATAACAAATGTATATAACATTATTATTTAGAAATACTGCTAAAAATTTCACACATACACTCACTTAAAAGAATATCCGGCATCATAGATATGTTTTGCATGAGAAAATTGTTTCAATATATAATTAGACATCAACTTTTAAAAGTATTTTAAAAATATAGATGAATTTATCGATATATTAATAATTTTGTTAGAAAATTAATATGAACAAATTGAAAAGGGAATTTTTGTTATTAAAAAGTTCTTCTACGATTGCCAAACATATTCGCCCTGCTAAAAATAAAATCAGAAATCAGTCTCAAAACGTCAGAAATCCTGACGTTTTGAGACTATTTTGATGTTTTGTGATGCTGCTGACTAATTCTGACTTAAATACTTTTTATGGGCCTGACGTTTTCTAAAAAGTGACTATTTCTCACTACGTTTCATTTTTTTTGTAAAAAGGGTTCCAAGAGAGGTACCAAGGCCACTCAAACCCACCATATAACTCTATTATATTATATATTCCCTTTTTCCAATAGAAGGGTCCTTTCGAGGGTCCATCAGGTTTTATGACTTTTTAATGCAAAATAAAAAATTATTTAAATTTAAATAAATATTTTTTTAAATGTTATATTTGTAATTTATAGATTTTAACGATTCCAATGATATAAAACATTATGTAAAAACTCTAAAATTACATAATGATTATACAATAAATACTCCATTAATTAAAATTAATTCTCAATAATTTAAAAATATTTGCAAAAAAATTTTATATCGTTGTAATTGTATTAACATGTACATTACGAATATAATATTTAAAAATTATTTTTTTCACATGCAACAATTTTTAATTTTGCAATGAAAAGCCATAAAACCATAAAAGATCCTTTAGGCCTATACTTTTCTTTTTGTCCTTTTCTAACGTACATATAATATATATGGAATCACGTTTGTAAGATAAGGACAGAAAAGGGAAGGCGTCAATGACTACGACTATACTTTTAAAGTCCCTACTTCAAATTTGTATTTATTATTTTACAGTAAGCTAGTTTCCTTACATTTAGTTATAAGAAAGCAACATATGTTGAAAACCTATTCTTACCATTGTGTTAACTCTATATATATATTTGAAAAAAATTAGAAATCGCTGGCGATTTCACATAAAAGTTTATTTTTTTACAACTAGATGAGCAAAAACATTCTGGTCTCTTGTAAAATAGAATATATGAATTGATCGCTCAATCAATCTCTGAGCGAATTTGATCCAGTTTTCACTAAATATAAATTTGATTTGAACCAAATATTACATCTAATTATAGTGCAGTATGCTAAAAAGAGAAATTAAAATTAGTAATTATTTAGTTGATTTGTGGAAGAATTATGTTAAATTGAATTTTAATAATATAGTAATTAATATATGCATATTAATTAATTCTTATCATTATAATTAATTATAATAGTAATGAATGTGCTAAAACGTGAGCGAAAAACCTGATAAAATTCGCTCAGAGTTTACTTGAGACAATCCGACAGTATCTTATTATTCTAGACTATTTTATTTGTATATTACACATATTCTTTTAAGTTCGAATTCAAATAATATTTACATACGAATTTTTTGTTTAATTAAATATTTGCTGAAGCAAATTTTATTAATTGAATACATTAATATATGATAATTGGACTACAAATGTTTTTTGATCAATATAACAATATACCTATTTTAACTTTACTTGTTAATTTTTAAAAATTATAAAATTTTTTTAAAATAATAATTATCAACAAAATATGTTGATAAAATTGAAAAAAAGTAATAAGATCTTCTATTTTCATAAAACCGTATTCTATTTTTAAGATCTCAGTTAGGTTAGTTTAGCTCAGGGGTTAGGTATTCGGTTTGCGTTCGTTAGGTTGTGAGTTCGATTCCCTGCGTTTGCGAGATTTTCTTCGATAGGAGTAAATAAATATAATAAATTGTAAAAATAATAATTAAGTATGTGTAACGTAAAGATAAAAAAATGTTGTGCGATAATTTATTTTTTTAATGATAAAATATTGATTTTTTTTAATTTTTAAATATTTGTAGTCAGAATTCATGAGAAGTAAGTCAGGAATCTTCAAAACTATTTTATAGAAAGAAATGTCATTTAACATCACAAATAGTCACAGGGTTTAATGATTTATGGTATGGCCAAAAAAAAGGGTCTCTGACCCTCATAAAAAATCTGACTACTATTGACAATTCTTTGACTAAACCTCACTTATTGTGGTGTTCTGTGACTGCAATCGTAACAAAAACAGTCTCAAAACGTCAGAGATCCTGACTAATTTTTTGACGTTTTGTGATTTTATTTTTAGCAGGGCGAGATTGATAATTCTAGTTTCATAGTGTTTAATAATTTTCTAATTGTTTATAATCCCAAAAAATATGTTCTTCATGTCAACAATTCATCAATTTTTTAAAACTTTTTATTCAGGGTGCCTACCAGTCAGGCAAAATCAGAGAATATGAAAGAGATAACACTGTATTTGCACTTAACGACAAAGAAAAAAACAGGAAAAGAGCAGAAACTTGAAAAATTTTAAAAGACAGAAAAACAATGGATAATAATAATACTGAAATAGAAAAAAAATGAAAAAAAAGTTTACTATTTTACAGTATTATAAAAGTACATTTTTTAATTCTATAAAAGGCATACTTTATTTTACTAATTGAACATTTTTTATTCTTATTTTGCTACCTTATTGCAAAATAAAACTTGCAAAACATCAGGAAAAAAATTTTTGGTCAGTAATAGTCAGTGAATTTTGAAACAAAGATATGGTGGGAACCTTGTTATTTTTTTTAATCTTTATGGGACCTTCTATGGGCGGACGAGGCACCCGGGTATCTATGTTTAACTTATTGAAGATTTTGTATTAAAATGAGTAGTTCAATTAACTTTAAGTGTAGTGGACGTTTCAATAAAAGTAATAATCACATAATATGAATATAGATAAACATTGGGCAGGGACTCAGTTCAACCTTTTCCGATTCTTCAAAGACCGATTTTACATGGTGGATTATACAAATGAATACTCTAAACGCAATCTTACTCTCACCTGACGGACTCTACACAGAGTTACTGTATAATATAATAAGTAAAAAGGGGTTAGATATTTGATTCTTGACAGACTGACTCTACACAGCAAAACTCTACAAAACTAAATAAATTACAAAGTTAGAATCCTACGCGAACTGACTCTACGCAGAGAAACTCTCCAAAGCTGGATACAATTTTTTTACTCTCCGCTGACTGATTCTACACCAAAGGATTTTCCAATCTTCAATAAAAACTAAAAACTTTTTATTCATTTTTTATCTCTTCAAACATCGACTCTACACGAGTAAACTCTCCAAAACCCATTTCAATTTTTTTTTACTCTCCACTGACTGATTCTACATGAAAGGATTCTCCAATCATCAATAAAAACTTGAAATTTTATTTCAATTTCTTATCTCTCCACACATTGACTCTACATGAGTAAACTCTCCAAAACTTATTCCATTTTTTTACTCTCCGCTGACTGATTCTACACCAAAGGATTCTCCAATCTTCAATAAAAACTAAAAACTTTTTATTCATTTTTTATCTCTTCAAACATCGACTCTACACGAGTAAACTCTCCAAAATTTATTTCAATTTTTTTTATTCTCCACTGACTGATTCTACATGAAAGGATTCTCCAATCATCAATAAAAACTTGAAGTTCTAGTTCCACTTTTTATCTCTCCACAAATCGACTCTACACGAGTAAACTCTCCAAAATTTATTTCCATTATTTTTACTCTTCAGTGACTGATTCTACACGAAATGATTCTCCAATCTTGAATAAAAACGAAAATTTTTTGATCCTTTTCTTATCTCTTCAAACATCGATTCTACACGAATAAACTCTCCAAAATCTATTTTAATTTTTTTTACTCTCCACTGACTGATTCTACACGTAAGGATTGGTCAATCTTTAATAAAATCTTAAAGTTTTAGTTCCTCTTTTTATCGCTCCAGAAATCGACTGTACACGAGTAAGCTCTCCAAAACTTAATTCTCAAGATTGGCGAATCCTTTCGTGTACAATCAGTCAGTGGAGATAAAAAAAAATTGAAATAGGTTTTGGAGAGTTTATTCGTCTAGAATCGATGTTTGAAGAGATAAAAAATAAATCAAAAAATTTTCGTTTTTATTCAAGATTTGAGAATCCTTTCATGTAGAATCAATCAGTGGAGAGTAAAAAAAAATTGAAATGGGTTTTGGAGAGTTTACTTGTGTAGAGTCGATGTTTGAAGAGATAAAAAATTTTTAGTTTTTATTCAAGTTTGGAGAATCTTTTCGTGTACAATCAGTCAGCGGAGATAAAAAAAAATTGAAATAGGTTTTGGAGAGTTTATTCGTCTAGAATCGATGTTTGAAGAGATAAAAAATGGATCAAAAAAATTTTTTTTTTATTCAAGATTTGAGAATCCTTTCATGTAGAATCAATCAGTGGAGAGTAAAAAAAAATTGATATGGGTTTTGGAGAGTTTACTTGTGTAGAGTCGATGTTTGAAGAGATAAAAAATTTTTAGTTTTTATTCAAGTTTGGAGAATCCTTTCGTGTACAATCAGTCAGCGGAGATAAAAAAAAATTGAAATAGGTTTTGGAGAGTTTATTCGTCTAGAATCGATGTTTGAAGAGATAAAAAATGGATCAAAAAAATTTTTTTTTTATTCAAGATTGGAGAATCCTTTTGTGTAGAATCAGTCAGTGGAGAGTAAAAAAAATTGAAATAAATTTTGGAGAGTTTACTCGTGTAGAGTCGATTTGTGGAGAGACAAAAAGTGGATCAAAAAATTTTCGTATTATTCAATATTGGAGAATCCTTTCGTGTAGAATCAGTCAGCGGAGAGTAAAAAAATGGAATAAGTTTTGGAGAGTTTACTCATGTAGAGTCAATGTGTGGAGAGATAAGAAATTGAAATAAAATTTCAAGTTTTTATTTAAGATCGAAGAATCCATTCGTGTAGAATCGGTCAGTAGAGAGTAAAAAAATTGTATCAAGCTTTGGAGAGTTTCTCTGCGTAGAGTCAGTTCGCGTAGGATTCTAACTTTGTAATTTATTTAGTTTTGTAGAGTTTTGCTGTGTAGAGTCAGTCTGTGAAGAATCAAATATCTAACCCCTATTTACTTATTATATTATACAGTAACTCTGTGTAGAGTCCGTCAGGTGAGAGTAAAATTGCGTTTAGAGTATTCATTTGTATAATCCACCATGTAAAATCGGTCTTTGAAGAATCGGAAAAGGTTGAACTGAGTCCCTGCCAAACATTGCTAATAAAAAATTATCATTATTAATTGATTATTAAAAATGTTGAGGTTTATTAATTAAATGAAAAACACTTGTGTACATGTAGGAGTAAAATATAGAAATATATTTTATTTAAGCATAAGTTATACAAAGACGTTTCTACGTCCGATGTCGGTAACAGACTAACTAAAAGTACCTAAAAGGTCTAAGTACGCTGTGTACCTCTGTACCTTAATCATAACCCAAAAACGAAGTTTCGAGAAAACATTAAGTTTACAACACATCATAATGTTTAGGATAATCTCTTATTGAGTTTTCGTAGAGACCTTGAAAAAACCCAGACTTAATCCCTTACAATTACTTTACAACTAAATTGTACTAAACATATTTCGTGCAGATGTTGAGTTTTCACTATTTCTGCAACAAAAAAACTGTCCATTACGTATTAATAAGTATTTTGTATATATTCATAATTTCATTGAATAGTATCCGTGTATATACTATTTGCTAGATTGCAAAACAGGTACATATTTAAACAGATTATTTATGAAATCAAATATAAAAAAGTAAGAAATTTTTATTATTTAAAATACATTTTTAATAAATAGGTATTAATTCTATTCAAACTTCATTTTTATGGTAATTTTTAAGTTAAAAATTGACGATTTCTTATGAATATTATTATTTAACTACAGTAACTAAATTACATATTTTATTTAAAAAATTATGTGCATTTTAATAGAAATTTCTACATTTATCTGCATGAAATGTATAGAGGTACATGGGTGTCTTGTTCGCCTTTTACGGGTGAAGAAACTTTGTTTATTATTTCCGAATAGATAAATAAAAAAGGTACATTATAAATAATATTAAAACACTTTGTATGGATAAATTTGAGATGTCAAAAAAGCTTAGGTCGATACGATTTTAAAAATTATAAAAAAAATCAATTTGAAAATGCAAAAGGTACCCGGGTACCTCGTCAGTTACATAAAGGTTAAAAAATTAGTCCAACTTTTTTTTCAATTATTACTCATAACTTTTTCACTTTTAGCCCTAGAAAAAAATTTCTTAAACGTTTTTTGCTCAGAAAATATTGAAGTTTAAGAAAAAAAATTAATTTTGAAAAATAAAAATTTTTTAATTTATTTATTTAAAAAATAAAATTTATTTTTATTTTTTAAACTTGTTATTGGGTTTCGTTTAAGCTGAAAAAATTCATGAACATTCTTTAATATAAGTCAAAGACATGTGCCAAATTTGACGAATACCTTATTTTTTATTTTCGAGATATTAATTAATTAACCCTTAAGTTGTAAACATGGGTCACTCGTACCTTTTGAAAAGTGACACCTCTTGCTATCTCGGAGGGGGGGGGGGTCGGTCAAACTATATTATAAAAAATTGTACTCTAATGAGTTACATGTTCCATAAGTGCCAAAAGTTTAATGTATAAACAGTAGTTACAGGAACCAATCGTATTTTGAAAAGTGCACGAGTGACCCATGTTTACAGTGAACGGTGCCAAAGTGTGGAATGTTAAGTAAAGTATGTTTTGCTAAATTTTGATTTTTTTTCTTTAAATAATTTATTTTTTAGTTCTGATGTTTATTTTTAGATGAGTTTTATTTATTTATTTATTTTTTATAAAATGACGTTTTCTTAAGAAAAAATAATTTTTAAACGTTAATAAAAATTAAAAAAATAATACAATGTCTTTTTATTGTAATTTTTAAAGTTAATAAAGATTAAAAAATAATATAATGTCTATTTATTGTAATTTGTACCTCTTTTACGTACATTGAAAAAACATGATTTTCATGCTCAAAACTTAAGCATTTCTTTTATTTATAAACATTTTCAGTATTTATTTCCTTAAACTAACACTCTTAAGCTTTACTCTCCCATTTGAAATTTTAAAAAATATTGATTTTAGCAAAAGTTATGATTTTTTGAAAAAATTTTTTTTTCGTGTTTTTGTTTAAACAAATATATTATTTAAACAAATGAACATTTCAACAATATAATGATTGGTCCTTATTCTAGGATAGTTAATGCAATATTATGAATTTTGTCCGATTTTTTAAAGCACTTTAAAGCATAAACATCGGACACAAGTGACCCATGTTTACAGTCAACGTAGGTTAAAAACCACCTTACAGTCTAAAGGTGCTTTTATACCTCCAGTATTGTGGTCAAACAATCGGCTGAATTGAATTTTCACGGAGAATCACTAAATTTAATTGGCTCTAACAATATTCAATTTTCACGGTGGAAATGGAATATTTGTACTGTCAGAGCCAATCAAATTTAGTGATACAACCGTGAAAATTCAATCCAGCCATTTGCTTGATTAACATACTGGAGGTATAAAATCACCTTAAGGGTTAATTAATAAAAATTATTTAAAAATGAAATATTTTACGAACAAATAAAATTAGAATAATTTAAAACACCATTCCAATGCTTATCGCAATACGCAACCAACGAGCCCTATTAATTAACAGTCAAAAAAAGGGTGAGGTATGAAAAAGTTATGAGTAATTGAAAAAAAAGTTGGACTAATTTTTTAACGCAAATATCTCGAAAAATAATAAGGGTCATTTCACTTTATTTCACCTATAGTCGTTGCGGCCTATTTTTAGAAAAATTTGGTATTTTGTATTAATGACTTTTAATATCCGTCACACTTGGCTTCAAGTAGATTTAGGTTTTGCAAAAATGGTGACGAAATCGGGAAGTGGCATGTTATTCTTCTTTATTTAAAGGTTTAAAAAACGTAAAGACCAAAATCTTAGCTGATCCTTTTCTCAAGTTATTGTCAAATTAAAATTTTTTTAACGAAATTTATATAAGATAATAAGAGAATAATTATTGCACATTAGTTTAATTAAAAAATTTAATGTTTTTAGTAACAATTAACTATCTTAAAAATAACAACGAAGATATTTTTCTTAATTATTTTAGTTTTAATTAACAAATTTAACACATTGGAATCATCGACAATTTTCTCAAAGGTGTTTAGAAGAGAACTCGATTACTGCTTTTTTGAATCGATTTAAATAGGTAGGATCGTCAATCAAATTAATTTTGTAACGCTCCCAAAACATTAAAAATTCTCGGTGAATTGATTCACCAGCCTGTTCTGACCACAAACGTAAACCACGATTTCCTAAAAAACTCAAACTTTCTTGAATGTGTGATGTTTTTGCAAAACCTAAATCTACTTGAAGCCAAGTGTGCTTAGAGGTACGGAAGCTACCGAAACTTTAAAAATCCATGTCGCAGTAACACACATTCAAGAAAGTTTGAGTTTTTTAGGAAATCGTGGTTTACGTTTGTGGTCAGAACAGGCTGGTGAATCAATTCACCGAGAATTTTTAATGTTTTGGGAGCGTTACAAAATTAATTTGATTGACGATCCTACCTATTTAATTCGATTCAAAAAAGCAGTAATCGAGTTCTCTTCAAAACACCTTTGAGAAAATTGTCGATGATTCCAATGTGTTAAATTTGTTAATTAAAACTAAAATAATTAAGAAAAATATCTTCGTTGTTATTTTTAAGATAGTTAATTGTTACTAAAACATTAAATTTTTTAATTAAACTAATGTGCAATAATTATTCTCTTATTATCTTATATAAATTTCGTTAAAAAAATTTTAATTTGACAATAACTTGAGAAAAGGATCAGCTAAGATTTTGGTCTTTACGTTTTTTAAACCTTTAAATAAGAAAGAATAACATGCCACTTCCCGATTTCGTCACCATTTTTGCAAAACCTAAATCTACTTGAAGCCAAGTGTGCCGTACAATTCATTTTTGACAATTATTTTATGAAATTTTTTTTTATTTACGTTGAAATTTAGTTTTTAAGTTGAGTTGAACGGAAAATAGGTTAGTTTGACAGCTTTAGAAATTTTATAAAAAAGAACAGAAATAATTCAGTTAGTAAATTTTTTTTCATTGATATTTGTTTAAAATAGTCTAATTTACCAATGTTAATTGATAATTGTGTAAAAAAAGCCAAAATACTAAGTGAAAATTAATATTCAAACTTACCTGTAAAATGTCAAAATTTGTCACATTTTATTTATATTTTCCAAGACAGTTTATAAATATTATAAAATTTATTACTACCTAACAATAAGTACTTTCCATGTACTTTCACATGACATGTTGGCTTTTTATTTTTATAATATAGAAATATGTGAAATTTTACCTTGAATGTTGAACTTTTCAGGATTTTATCTGATTTTGAACACTTATATCTTCGCAGGTGATTAATGAAAAAATCCCATTTTGGTTTTAAAATTTAAGTTAAATCTTCTTTATTCATCTTATCAAAATTTGGTGATGGAGAACGAGCTATTTTTTATTTTTATTCACTTTAAAAAATTCACTGTAAAATACGAATTTGAAGGTTAAAAAACAAGTATTTTTATAAATAAAATTCATACAAATAAATCTATATTAAGAAACCCAACTTCAGTTTTATAGAATTACTTGTTTTTTAACCTTCAAATTCGTCTTTTACAGTGAATTTTTTAAAGTGAATAAAAATAAAAAATAGCTCTTTCTCCATCACCAAATTTTGATAAGATGAATAAAGAAGATTTAACTTAAATTTTAAAACCAAAATGGGATTTTTTCATTAATCACCTGCGAAGATATAAGTGTTCAAAATCAGATAAAATCCTGAAAAGTTCAACATTCAAGGTAAAATTTCACATATTTCTATATTATAAAAATAAAAAGCCAACATGTCATGTGAAAGTACATGGAAAGTACTTATTGTTAGGTAGTAATAAATTTTATAATATTTATAAACTGTCTTGGAAAATATAAATAAAATGTGACAAATTTTGACATTTTACAGGTAAGTTTGAATATTAATTTTCACTTAGTATTTTGGCTTTTTTTACACAATTATCAATTAACATTGGTACACGGAAAAAATAAGTCAGCAAAACTTTCGTAAACTAGTATTTCACTTTTGGAGGGGGCACAAATTTTTAAACGTTTCATACACTTTTTAGTAATGAAGCATAAACTTTACCGAAAAAGTGAAACAGAGTCAAGAAATTATTTACAAACTGTATAGAAAGATCAGTTTGTTAATCTATATTGAACAGTTTTTAATAATATTGTTTAAAGATTGTCGAATTTCTATAAAAAGTTTTACAACATTGTAATAATTGAGGTTCGAAAGTTTAAAACATAAAAGAGAGTAGTTAAGACAGCAGTCAACGAAAGAATCGTAGACTTTTTCTAAAATTCCGAACATGCGCAGTTCGTAGCTAGGTCAGTGTTCATCAGTGAAATTAACTTCTGTGGGAATTGATTCTTCATAAATATGAAATAAAAAGCAATAAAAATTGGCACTTTGCTTATTTTCACTATTTTCAAATGTAAATAACTTTCTTGGAGAAAACTGAAAAATTACAAAACTTGGGCAATATCTAATTGATCACTAACTACACACACTGGAAAAAAATTCGCTTTGGTCCCGAAGATACTTTTTGAGATAATTAAGTTTAAACTTTTCACAATTTTTATCAGGTTATACATGTAGTTTTTTAAGGACGAAGTTAGGTTTTATTGGTTAAACATTTTGAACTAACTTCAATTTTATAAAAATCACATGCATTAACCTGATAAAAATTGTGAAAAATTTAAACATAATTATCTCAAAAAGTATCTTCGGGACCAAAGCGAATTTTTTTCCAGTGTGTGTAGTTAGTGATCAATTAGATATTGCCCAAGTTTTGTAATTTTTCAGTTTTCTCCAAGAAAGTTATTTACATTTGAAAATAGTGAAAATAAGCAAAGTGCCAATTTTTATTGCTTTTTATTTCATATTTATGAAGAAAAAAGGAAAAAAGTGCTAAGAAAAACTAAAAGTTAGTCACAGGTACTTTATATTTGGTAAGGTTTTTTTCAATTTAATGACTTCTCTTTCTCACATTTAATAGATGAAATTTGCAAATTTAGGTTATTTGACAGGCGAACTTGAAAATCATATTTTATATATTATTTCACATATTTAAATAATTATATCAATTGATAATGATAAATTTATTCATTCTTAGTAAATTACAACAATTTTTTTTTATTTTTATGGTAAATTCTGTTTTTTTGCATATTTTCTAATGGCTAAAAAATTGACAGTTTTCAGCACCTCATATACTTTAAATTCATATTTTGCAATAAATAATTAAAATTTTAATAAAATTCTTTTCATTTCGTGATCTTGATAACTTCAAAATCATTCCTGCAAAGTATTATAATTTTTAAAAATTAGTCAGCGACGACTTCATTCGAAATATAATGGATTGACCCATAGTAAAAGTATAGATTAGATTATAAAGTCGATCGACAAGGTATAAAAAATAGTATAAAATATATATTCATTATTTAACTTCACAATATAACTATTTTGTTTTAATAAAAAAAAATTTTAGTCCATAACACAGTCTATATTTTTATTAAAATTAGTGATCACAGATTGTTTCTTTAAATACTATTTGATGTTAATTTATTTTCCCGGGAATATTCAAAGAAACTTTTTTCTTATTTACGTACGTACGTAATACTGGTCTAGACCCTGAATTATTTAAATTGTCATTTTTATTTTGCAACGTCAAAGGTAAATTATTTACATTGCTAGTCGTTTTATGTGAAGTCAATGGTAAATTTTTCGCTAAACTAGTAGTTCCTTTCGAAATCGATGGCAAATTTTTCGCTACATTAATCATTTTTTGCGAAGTCGACGGCAAATTTTTCTGTGATTTATTAGGCGTTTTTTGCGAGGACGACGGCAAATTTTTGACTATATCTTTCGCTTTTTGCGGGATCGACAAATTCGGTACACCACTAGTATTTTGCAAAGTCGATGATAAATTGCTTACTTGCTGATTCGAGTTTTGTGAATTTACATCGTTATTGACGGCAAAAAATGCGGGTTTAAGATTTTCTACAGAAACTTTTTTTTTAGTACCCTCTACGTCAATTTCAAAAAATCTGTCTGATAGACGATTTATTACTCGATGTGGTCCCGAATACGGACACTCTAAAGATTTTTTAATTGTTCCAATTTTTAAGAAAACATGAGAACATGTATAAAGATCTTTATAAAAAATAATTCTTCGCTTGTGTTTGTGCTCAACAGGAACCGGTTTTATCAATTTCATATGTTCACGGAATTCCTCTAAAAATATTTGACGATTTGCGGAAAAATCCTCTGGGAGAACAAATTCTCCGGGAATTCTGAGGGTGGTTCCGTAGAGGTACTCGGCCGGTGATGCACCCGTATCAAGGACGTTAGTCCGCAGGCCAAGCATCACCGTCGAGAGAGAACGAATCCAAGAGGAATTGGCATGGCACATTATCGCAGCCTTTAATGTGCGATGCCACCGCTCTATTAGACCGTTGGCAGCCGGATGATAGGGTGTCGTTCTTATTCGATTGCAACCAGTCATTTTAAGCAATGCAGAGAACAATTGTGATTCGAATTGGCTGCCCTGATCAGTGGACAGCGTCTCCGGAGCTCCATATCGCGAAACCCAGGAATCAAAAAATGCACGACAGACTGTAAGAGCCTCAATGTTTTTGAGAGGTATGGCTTCCGGCCAACGAGAGAATCTATCGATTAGTGTGAGGCAGTACCTGTAACCATCGCATACTGGTAGGGGACCTACTATGTCCAAATGGACGTGACGGAACCGACTATCAGGTGCAGTAAATTGCGAAGGAAGTAAAATCGTGTGCCTCGAAACCTTAGCGCGCTGACAATTTAAACACTCTCGACACCAGTTTTTTACATCTTTGTTCATGCTAGGCAAAACATATCGCTTCCTCATAATCCTATCAGTGATTTTCCCTCCAGGATGCGCGGAATGATGCAACAATTGGAAAATGCGTTCGCGAAGTGGGCGAGGAATAAAAGGACGGATTGTTTCTCCCGAAATATCGCACATAAGTGATGTGCCATTTAGATCGAACTTTTTTAATTTCAGGGACGTTTTGTTGTCTTGACATAAAAGCTTTATTTCCTCGTCGACCTCTTGAGCTTGCGAAAGCTCCGCGATATCAATTTCGGTAGGAAAATTTATTACATTTACGCGCGATAGGGTATCAGCGACAATGTTATCTTTGCCAGGCAAATACTCGATAACTTTTGTGTACTGAGACAAAAATGAAAGTTGTCCGGTTTGTCGAGGCGACGCTTTTTCTGGATTTTTTTGAAATGCGTACACTAACGGTTTATGATCCGTACAAATTTTAAAATCGTGACCACCCAAAAAATAACTAAAATATCTCACCGATTCATAAATCGCGGTCAACTCGCGATCGTAGGTGCTGTACTTAGTTTGAGCCGAGTTGAATTTTCTCGAGAAAAATCCGAGGGGTTGCCAATGACCATCTAGGAATTGCTCTAAGGTTGCTCCCATCCCTAAATCCGAAGCGTCTGTTACCAGACGTGTGGGAGCATTAAAGGAGGGAAAAGCGAGAAGTGTAGATTTTGCAAGAGCTTTTTTAATTTCGGAAAAGGCTTTCTCGGCTTCGGGAGTCCATGGAATTTCTCTTTTGTCATTTTTACGAGTATCATGCAAAAAAGCGTTAAGGGGCCTCTGGATGTGAGCTGCGTGTCGTATGTTACGACGATAGAAATTAATTAACCCCAGGAAACGTCTAAGCTCATTAATTGTGCGCGGTTTTTTATACTCAGTAATGGCCTTGACTTTTTCGTCTGTGGGTCGAAAACCGTGTTCATCGATCAGATGCCCGAGAAATTCGACTTTAGTTTGAGCGAAAACACATTTTGCTAAATTTAAACTCAAAGAATAATCTCTTAAACGTCCGAAAACTTCCTTGAGGTGTTACTCCTGCTCTTCGAGATCTTTTGATGCGATAAGTATATCATCAAGATAGAAGAAAACATAGTCTAAATCGCCCAGGGCCTGGAACATATACCTTTGAAAGGTTTGACCTGCATTACGCAGGCCGAATGGCATTCGCAAATACTCAAATAACCCGAACGGGGTGATAACGGCCGTTTTCGGCACATCATCCGGAAAAACGGGTATTTGATGATAAGCCGCGTACAAGTCTAGTGTAGTAAAGATTTTTTTACCACGAAGATTTGCAGCAAAATCGTGCAGATAAGGTATCGGAAAACAATCTGGTTCTGTCACCGTGTTTAATAACCTAAAGTCCCCACACACCCTCCACTCACCATTTTTTTTGGAACCATGTGGATAGGTGATGCAAAAGAAGCTCTCGAGATTCGACAAACTTTAGCGTCAACCAATTTCTTGAAATGGGCCTTGGCTACAGGAAGTTTCTCTGGATTTAAACGTCGAGCCCTTCGCGCTACAGGGGGGCCCTTAATTTTAATGTGATGATAAACGCCCTTAGTTGGAGGCAAGGTATTGTGACCTTGTACGAGAATCTCGGGATATTTCGAAAGAATGTGATAAAATGGTAGGGACTTGTCAATAGCGCTGATATCGGTAACGGAGACAGCTTTGAGGTAACAATTTGCATTGAAACCAGTTGCGGAATCAATTAATCTACGGTTTTTAAGATCGACCGATAACCCATAGTGCGTGAGAAAATCAGCACCAATAATCGGGTAAGGTACAGAAGCTACACAAAAATTCCAGGTAAAACTACGACCAAAACCTAAATTAAGGGATAAACTACTTACACCAAATGTATTTATCTGCGAATTATTCGCAGCATAAAGTACATGATTGGAAGGTAAATTTACGTTTTGTTTGCCTACCGGAATTAAGGACAGATCAGATCCAGTGTCGATCAGGAATGTTAATTTTGTTGCTCGGTCAAAAATATGTAATCTTTTTGACGGGCCACCGAGATTAAGAGAATTTACTCGTCGCGGCTTTTTTAGTTTTCCGAATTGTTTTCAGTTTGATATGAACACGGCGGAACGCATTTGCGAGCATTATTTCCGTATTTATTATGATAAAAGCAATAATTAGGATTTTGATTTCCAGCGTTCCCATTATTCAAATTTTGACCATTGGAATTGCGATTATCAAAATTCCGATTATTGGAATTTCGATTATTAGAATTTTGATTATTCGAGTTTCGATTATTAAAATTTTCTTTATTCGAGTTTCGATTATTGAAATTTTTTCCATTATTGGGTCTACTGCGATTTCCTTGATTAAAGGAACCAGGACGCTGATTTGAGCGATCTTGATTTTGAGAAGAAATAGCGTCTACTTTCGCGGATAACTCCTCGAATTTCTTTATTAACTCGTCCTGCATATTTTTGTTTGAGACCGCAGCAGTTTGCAATGAACTGCTTTGCCCTGTAGCTTCAACAAATCGATCAGCCAACTCGGCTAATTTGTTAATATCAGCTACTTCGCTCAAGGCTAACGCGGCACGACAATTACTCGGTAGTTGATCGAGAAAAACTGCTTTTATTACTTCGTCGCCGCATTTACCCTGGCTGAGATTTCTAATACGGCCTAAAATAAGTGAAGGTTTCCCATCGCCCGAAAGTTCGCCTTTTAACAACTGTCTCAATCTAGCTTCAGAAGAAATTGAAAAACTTGAGATAAGTTGTTGTTTAATTTGAGAATAAATATTTACCGGGCGAATCTCGGCGGTAATAATATCACTGATAGTCATGACCGTCTCGAAATCAAGTGCTGCAATGACAGCTCCGGCTTTATTTTTTTCTGAATTCACTCCCTCATACTCGAATAATAACTCAATTTCGGCGAACCATACACCCGGCTCTTTATGATAAAAACTAGGCAATTTCAGAATTTGACGAAAATTATCGGTACGCGCACGCGCTGGATTTGCATTGGCATTATTGCGATTTTCGTTAACAGCATTTTCTTGGAGTTGAACACCGTCACCGCCCGCATCTCCCGGACCCCCGGCTCCGCCGCCCCCCAAATCAGGGCTCTCAACACCGTCACCGTGTACGGAACCGTCATCAATCAAATACTCGTCACTATTAAATATATGTGTCATCGTAATATTATTTCACTCAGCTGAGCACAAAATTTAGCGAAAAAAGTAAAAGAGAGAAGAAAAATGTTTATCTATAAAAAAATCTAACGCAAGCAATTTATCTTTAAAATTGAGAAAAAATAGTAAAATAAATAAATAAAGACGATACACATTTAAAAATTTGTGAACGAGATAAAATGTCCCATGTTACTGCGCACAAAAAGTATAGACCGAGTTACTCAAACTTTCATAATGCGGTCAGGAACCTCCAAAATTATTAATATCGGTCGAGAGTCAACAGCACTGGATATAGTAGATTTGTGTGGTCCAAGATGCGGTTGAATCCCCTCTCGTCCACGTGTTGGGTTGGAAATAGAGCTGAAAACTTTTGTTGACTTTAGTTAAAACTTTCAAAAAAAATGTGGCAAACTTGTTGCCTGAGAGATGGATTGTCAGGAAAGGTATCGAAATTCAAAACAAAGTGTTTGAATTCGTGGAATTTAGGAAGGAATTGTTGAAAACTCCGGAAAATCCAATATGGCGTTGGCGTCGGTTGGAAAAACGTGGCCTCGTGGAAAATCCTCTTTTGACTGGAAAATTTTCTTCTCCATCAGGAAATACGTCCACAGAGCGATTGCGAATAATTTTTTCCTTGTAGAATATAGCCTCGTTGCCGTAAAAAGCCCAGGATGTCCGAGATGTGTATAGAATCCACCAAATTCACTTCCGGGGTCACCAATGTGGGAATTGATGTGATATATATTATATAAATAATTCTTCACAGAAGGATCCTCACTTTGCGTGTGATAAATAATAACAATACCTTTACTTGATATAAAGTAATAATTATTTATTCGATAATTAATAGTGTCGACAATTGACAATGTACTAAGTCGACTATTTGATGTGTGGTTCCAAACCCAACTGAATGTACAATTACGAAAAGAGCTACGAAAATGATATAAGAATTAATCATGCGCGATACACTCAATCTATCTCACTTTATTCGCAAGCGAGAACACTCATACCGGTTCGCATCATGTCATCATTTTCTAATCGCGAGAGAGAAGGAATCAGGAACCCCACACTTCTTCGTTCGCGTGGCTCTCGATAGCCGCGGCGGTTAGTTGCTAAGACAAAATGCGTTATATATATGAGATAGAAGTCCGCAACGTTTTAAAAACGAAAAATTAAAAATGTAAAAAATTAACTTTTCGCAATGACAACCGCTTAAAATACACTTTACTATAACAAAAACAAAATAATAAATCATAAACCCCCAAATAAACCTAAAATTGGGGGTAACTTGCCCCACGTCATCAGTAAAGTACCCTTAAATGGCCCAACTTTTCAAATTTTTTGGTTAAAATGACTTCTCCTAACCATAAGACTAAAAGATACGTACACTAGAACCCCCCAGAGGGTGCGGAAAGCGTTCGTTTTGGGGCAACTTGCCCCACGCCATAAAAAGTACCCTTGAATGGCCCAACTTTTCAATTTTTTTGGTTAAAATGACTTCTCCTAACCATAAGACTAAAAGATACGTACACTAGAACCACCCAGAGGGTGCGGAAAGCGTTCGTTTCGGGGCAACTTGCCCCACGTCATAAAAAAGTACCCTTAAATGGCCCAACTTTTCAATTTTTTTGGTTAAAATGGCTTCTCCTAACCATAAGACTAAAAGATACGTACACTAGAACCCCCCAGAGGGTGCGGAAAGCGTTCGTTTCGGTTCAACTTGCCCCACGTCATCAGAAAAGTATCCTTAAATGGCCCAACTTTTCAATTTTTTTGGTTAAAATGGCTTCTCCTAACCATAAGACTAAAAGATACGTACACTAGAACCACCCAGAGGGTGCGGAAAGCGTTCGTTTTGGGGCAAGTTGCCCCACGTCATCAGAAAAGTACCCTTAAATAGCCCAACTTTTCAAATTTTTTGGTTAAAATGGCTTCTCCTAACCATAAGACTAAAAGATACGTACACTAGAACCCCCCAGAAGGTGCGGAAAGCGTTCGTTTTGGGGCAAATTGCCCCACGTCATCAAAAACTACCCTTAAATAGCCCAACTTTTCAATTTTTTTGGTTAAAATGGCTTCTCCTAACCATAAGACTAAAAGATACGTACACTAGAACCACCCAGAGGGTGCGGAAAGCGTTCGTTTCGGGGCAACTTGCCCCACGTCATAAAAAAGTACCCTTAAATGGCCCAACTTTTCAATTTTTTTGGTTAAAATGGCTTCTCCTAACCATAAGACTAAAAGATACGTACACTAGAACCCCCCAGAGGGTGCGGAAAGCGTTCGTTTCGGTTCAACTTGCCCCACGTCATCAGAAAAGTATCCTTAAATGGCCCAACTTTTCAATTTTTTTGGTTAAAATGGCTTCTCCTAACCATAAGACTAAAAGATACGTACACTAGAACCACCCAGAGGGTGCGGAAAGCGTTCGTTTCGGGGCAACTTGCCCCACGTCATAAAAAAGTACCCTTAAATGGCCCAACTTTTCAATTTTTTTGGTTAAAATGGCTTCTCCTAACCATAAAACTAAAAGATACGTACACTAGAACCACCCAGAGGGTGCGGAAAGCGTTCGTTTTGGGGCAAATTGCCCCACGTCATCAGAAAAGTATCCTTAAATGGCCCAACTTTTCAATTCTTTTGGTTAAAATGGCTTCTCCTAACCATAAGACTAAAGGATATGTACACTAGAACCCCCCAGAGGGTGCGGAAAGCGTTCGTTTTGGGGCAAATTGCCCCACGTCATCAGAAAAGTACCCTTAAATAGCCCAACTTTTCAAATTTTTTGGTTAAAATGGCTTCTCCTAACCATAAGACTAAAAGATACGTACACTAGAACCCCCAAGAGGGTGCGGAAAGCGTTCGTTTTGGGGCAACTTGCCCCACGTCATCAGAAAAGTACCCTTAAATAGCCCAACTTTTCAAATTTTTTGGTTAAAATGGCTTCTCCTAACCATAAGACTAAAAGATATGCTCGCTAGTTTTACCGCGCTTGTTCACATTAAGACTGTATAATTAAAGACTGATTCTCAAAGATTATTATTCCAATAAATAATAAAATATTGATATAATAATGTTAGTTGAATTGAACTTCAAACCTTAGCTATCCCATTTTGCCCTTACGTCGCCTACATACATATGTATTTTAATATTTAATTCTTGAGTTTTTATTATTACGCAGCCATTTTTAACCTTTTTCCTTAAAAACATAAATCATCCACAAATAATTGAATTATGTAGAAGTATTAAAATTATCATCAAATATTTAAATTATTTTAAATTATATGAATTTTCTTAATATATTGTGATATACATTGGAGTATTATGAATTACTATGAATTACTATGAATTATTTGAATTATCTGAATTATTGTATTAGGTGTACACCAAATTTCTTAATTGTTCGACCATCGACGCACATATATTATGTCACAGTCAGTGCACGGAAAGAAAGTTTGTAGCAATATTTGATATTATGGTGTTACTTTTTAGTATATTTGGTTACAATTGCGGAACATTTTGGCATGATAACGATTTTCGATACTATTTTTAAGAATATTTACGAAATCTGAAATCTTTTTATTGAAACACAAAAATGTCAAATTTTAATAAGCTCTTTATCAATTTTCCTAACCATATATTTCAAATTTCGTAATTAGAATTGTATAAAATGATATAATTATTTCACATTTTGATATATTTGATATGAAAATTGAAAAGGAAATATCAAAGTTAACGAGATTCGACGAAATTTGCCGAAGTTGAACGTTCGGAATTGCCCGATCCTCACCGAGTGGTAACGGAGACTGACGAAGCTCTTTAGACAAGCCTTTTTTTACCATTATCTTGATACAGACCTGAATTTCTTTTATATAATTAATTTCGAAGATTTTACAATAAATCAGTAAAAAAAATTGTTCTTCAAAAAATAATAAAATATTTAATTATTTTCCAATAAATAATGATTTTTATTTATATTTTTAAACATGTTTTGATATAATTTCACTTTTCTCATAAGCGGTGAAAAATATGTCTGGTTAGTATACAAAGAATGGTCACATCAGTTTTTCACATGAGCGTAAATTTGTATATGAAGCGTTATTCTGCGAATGTTATACGTATTATCGTTAGTATAGGTTAGGAATAAAAATAAGCCAATCGAAGTAAAACAATGCGGTGTATGTGTGTGTGTGTGTGTGCATTTAAAAGTTCATATCCTCGAGATGAGAAAGAGATAAAACTTTGGCGTAGAATCTGTTGGTGTTTCTGTCGTCATCTGTCACGACTGAACCACTTCGAATTTTTAGTATAGTTTTAACAAATTTCGAAATAATCTTTCCAAATTTTCATATAAATTTAGTAAATAACGAAGTGCGCGTCGGTTTAACTTACTTCTGGTTTTTCGTATAAATTTATCAATTTACGAAATAATAATTTCAATTTCTGGAATATATTTACTAATTAGACTATTGGTAAAAATATACCGATTTTCGTTATCAAACTTAAATGTTCCGCGTTTGAAAAAGAGAATACTAAAATTTCCTATCAGACTTATCAAATATTGCTACACTGAAAAAAAAATTTATTTGGATCAAATAAAAAGTATTTGATCTAAATACATCATTTACTTGTCTATTATCCAATAAATATGTATTTGAACCAAATACACATTTACTCAACCTAAGTATTTTATTTTATCGTATCAAATAAATAGTTATTTGAATCAAATACATAGTATTCAAATCAAATAAATGGAATATTTAAAACGAATAAATAATTATTTGAATCAATTATGAAAATTATTTCATTCAATACTGCATGTTTTTTGACTCAAATAAATATTTATTTGCATTAATAAAATATTTTTCTCGAAACAACTAAAAATTTTCTTGAATCAAATATTCGATTATTTGTCATAAGTAATTGTTTTAATTGAAACTAAAACCTCTTTAATTGCGGCAATTATTATTTTATTTGATCCAAATACATAATTTATTTGCATAAAATGTAAGAATTTTTTGATTCAAATAAATCAAAATTTGAATTGAATAAATAACATATTTATTTACTAATTCTTCAATTTCTAAATTAAATTCTTACTCAAATAAATAAATTAAAAAATATGTAATTTCTGCATACTATGATCGCATATTTTCATTTTTCAACTAATTCATACATAGAATTAATGATTAAACGCAAACCTGAGAAATAAATAAATCTAACGCATGGGGGGAATCGAATCTACGACCTATACTACGGATTATGAGTCTAACGCTTTACCAACTACGCTACGCACGGTACGTGAAAACGAATGTTAACTTCTTGATGTCAATTGAACTTGCAAAATACTTAACTCAGAAAAGTGCTTGGCATCATTTAGTTAAAGTTAAGATATTAAATTATATTTTCCAATTAAATGCAATTTATAAAATATAATTAATTATATGTTTCATGATTATTATCATGAATCATCCCAGGTGAATTTTCAAAAAAAAGTGTAAATATATTTTTATTAAAAATGCGTTTTTCGTTGTTCTGAATCATTGTAAATATTAATTTTTTGTAGATGAAAAAATATTTGACTTTTGGACTTAGAAAATTTTGCTATTCGATCATATGTGAGTGTGTTATTTTCAAAAAAAGTGTAAATATATTTTTATTAAAAACGCGTTTTTCGCTGTTCTGAATCATTGTAAACATTAATTTTGTATTGATGGAAAAATATTTGACTTTTGGACTTCGAATATTATTAAATAATATATATAAATAAATGAATAGTAGGTATCAAATAACTGATTATTCTCATTACACTTAAATATTTAATTTATCAAAATATTTTATTTTCCTTTAATAAAATAGTGTATTATTTAAATAACGCATTATTTATATGAAATAATTTAATTAATTAGAATTAATAAATTTATTGTATCAAATACTTTTTATTTGTATCAAAAAAATGAAATATTTGAGTGAAATAAATAAATTAATTGTTTCAAGTAAATCATTATCATCGTTTCAAATAAATATTTAATTGATTGAAATATTTTTTTATTTGTCTTAATAAAATAGTGTATTAGGATTAAATAACGAATTATTTGTATTAAATAATTCAGTTTATTTGAATCAATTACATAAATTTATTGTGTCAAATACTTTTTATTTGTACCAAATAAACGAAATATTTGAGTGAAATAAATTAATGAATAGTTTCAAGTAACTCATTATTTGTATTAAATAAATTCATTTATTCAATTCAATTAATTATTTAATTGAACCAAATACGATTTATTTGGTTCAAATAAATGCGATTCAAATAATTCAAGTTATTTGAATCAAATACATATTTTTTTGATCCAAATAAAAAGTATTTGAACCAATTAAATATTTTTAAAATAATTTAAAGTATTTGAATCAAATAAATTTTTTTTTTCAGTATACTAAATTTCTTCCGTGTGTAAGTTTAAACCGAGTGGATAAAAGCACATATATTTACTTGCAGGCGACATTGACTCTGGCTGGGACTGGTGTAGTGCAGGCGGGGATATTCGGTCGCGTCCGGTGTACTTCGTTTACGCTCGGCGCTACCCCCGCCGGCCGCCACATTCACCTTCAAGGCTCTGGCGAAAGTCGACTGTAAAACGTTTCTTGCATTTCTCGACTAATTTCGTTCTCTCTCCACTCGGAAACAATTTTTTTTTGTTCTAACACGGCGGTTTAAATGTAACACAATTTTTTTGTTAAATATTT
The DNA here is from genome assembly GCF_019393585.1 of Leptopilina boulardi. NCBI lineage: Eukaryota > Metazoa > Arthropoda > Insecta > Hymenoptera > Figitidae > Leptopilina > Leptopilina boulardi. The sequence continues at coordinate 87,086 of NW_026138006.1, forward strand.
AGCTAATAACATAAATTTTTTTTGTTAAAAAAATTGATTTTTTTATTACGAAAAAAAATTTTTTCCAAAAATTGTTATTTTTTATTACAAAAAAAAAATTTGTTTTGCAAAAATTGTTATTTTTTTTAAGAGAAAAAAATTTATTTAAAAGAGAAATTTTTTTTTTAAATGTTATCAAAATATGAGTCATATTTTTTTAGAAAGAAATTCGAAAAAACGGCTTTTTTCCCTTGTCACATTTTTTTTCTTTTAATAAAAAAATAAAATTTTCTTTTAAATAAATTTTTTTTTTTTTTTTTTAAATATTTTTTTGGAAAAAAAAAATTTTTTTCGTAATAAAAAAATCAATTTTTTTAACAAAAAAAAAATTTATGTTATTAGCTAAATATTTAACAAAAAAATTGTGTTACATTTAAACCGCCGTGCTAGAACAAAAAAAAATTGTTTCCGAGTGGAGAGAGAACGAAATTAGTCGAGAAATGCAAGAAACGTTTTACAGTCGACTTTCGCCAGAGCCTTGAAGGTGAATGTGGCGGCCGGCGGGGGTAGCGCCGAGCGTAAACGAAGTACACCGGACGCGACCGAATATCCCCGCCTGCACTACACCAGTCCCAGCCAGAGTCAATGTCGCCTGCAAGTAAATATCTCTGCTTCTATCCACTAGGTTCAAACTTACACTGTCTCTGACATATGTGTGCGTGCACATTTAATTCCAGGAACCATTATTACAAATTAAAATGATAAAATATTTTCTGAATTAACAAATTTTTGTTAAAAAGATTTAAAAAATATTTTTTTCAAAAAATATTTTTTTAATTCCCAAAACAATAAAAAATTTTGTACATAAAATTTTTTAAAATTTTTTGTTGAAAAATTTTTTAATTTTATTAAATGAAGAAAAATTTTGTTATTAAAAACTCTTATTTTTTAATTTTCATTAAGTCAATAAATTTTTCTTATTATTTTAAAGTGTTCGTTCCGTCCATTGTTTAGAATTTTTATTTCGTATATTACAGAAGGTATCTAAACAATAAAATTTTTGGTCCCGGCTATTCTTTTTACTCCTTGTAAAGTATGCCTTAAATTTCGCCTCGGGTTACTATACATATAATACTTAAATCTGAGAATTAAAATTTTTGCACGCATCGAAGATCAAACAACTTAAACATGAAGGTATTTTTCTAGCTTAATCGATTATTAACTATGCATAATAACAAAGATATTATAGACGTAAATTTTTTGGGGGGAGGTTAACATCAAATTGCATTCCGCAATATTTACAGGCTCAAATGTGAGGCATTTTACGTGTAAAGTCCTGAGTTAAAAAATTGATTTCTCGAAAAAAAGTAAAACTTAGGGAAATTGTTGTCCTACCTGATAGAAAAATATCCCCAAAAAAAGTTTTGACTTTTTTCAAATTTTGGGGGAGATAGAGGGGGTCAATTTTATCAGTTTTTCCTGACACCGCCTACTATTTGAATATTTTCTGTCTATAAATGCAATAAATAAAATTTAGGCAGGTTTTTTTTTGAAGTTTTTTTCATGCTCTTTCAGATGGTGAATTTCGTTTTTTTGAAATAAATAATTACAAAGAAAAGTTGAGGTTTTTTCCGATATGTATATAAATTTTCAGAATGCCGAGTTTTTTTGTTTTCGAGATATTAAATATCAAACATTTTATGTCGGCGAGCGCCAGTGTAAACAGCAACCACGGCGCGGTAAAAGTTGACATTTAAGGGTACTTTTCTGATGACGTGGGGCAAGTTGCCCCAAAACGAACGCTTTCCGCACCCTCTGGGTGGTTCTAGTGTACGTATCTTTTAGTCTTATGGTTAGGAGAAGCCATTTTAACCAAAAAAATTGAAAAGTTGGGCCATTTAAGGGTACTATTTTATGACGTGGGGCAAGTTGCCCCGAAACGAACGCTTTCCGCACCCTCTGGGTGGTTCTAGTGTACGTATCTTTTAGTCTTATGGTTAGGAGAAGCCATTTTAACCAAAAAAATTGAAAAGTTGGGCCATTTAAGGGTACTTTTCTGATGACGTGGGGCAAGTTACCCCAAATCGAACGCTTTCCGCACCCTCTGGGGGGTTCTAGTGTACGTATCTTTTAGTCTTATGGTTAGGAGAAGTCATTTTAACCAAAAAAATTGAAAAGTTGGGCCATTTAAGGATACTTTTCTGATGACGTGGGGCAAGTTACCCCAAAACGAACGCTTTCCGCACCATCTGGGGGGTTCTAGTGTACGTATTTTTTAATCTTATGGTTAGGAGAAGCCATTTTAACAAAAAAATTTGAAAAGTTGGGCTATTTAAGGGTACTTTTCTGATGGCGTGGGGCAATTTGCCCCAAAACGAACGCTTTCCGCACCCTCTGGGTGGTTCTAGTGTACGTATCTTTTAGTCTTATGGTTAGGAGAAGCCATTTTAACCAAAAAAATTGAAAAGTTGGGCCCTTTAAGGGTACTTTTTTATGACATGGGGCAAGTTGCCCCGAAACGAACGCTTTCCGCACCCTCTGGGTGGTTCTAGTGTACGTATCTTTTAGTCTTATGGTTAGGAGAAGCCATTTTAACCAAAAAAATTGAAAAGTTGGGGCATTTAAGGGTACTTTTTTATGACGTGGGGCAAGTTGCCCCGAAACGAACGCTTTCCGCACCCTCTGGGTGGTTCTAGTGTACGTATCTTTTAGTCTTATGGTTAGGAGAAGCCATTTTAACCAAAAAAATTGAAAAGTTGGGCCATTTAAGGGTACTTTTTTATGACATGGGGCAAGTTGCCCCGAAACGAACGCTTTCCGCACCCTCTGGGTGGTTCTAGTGTACGTATCTTTTAGTCTTATGGTTAGGAGAAGCCATTTTAACCAAAAATATTGAAAATTTGGGCCATTTAAGGGTACTTTTTTATGACGTGGGGCAAGTTGCCCCGAAACGAACGCTTTCCGCACCCTCTGGGTGGTTCTAGTGTACGTATCTTTTAGTCTTATGGTTAGGAGAAGTCATTTTAACCAAAATAATTGAAAAGTTGGGCAATTTAAGGATACTTTTCTGATGGCGTGGGGCAAGTTGCCCCGAAACGAACGCTTTCCGCACCCTCTGGGTGGTTCTAGTGTACGTATCTTTTAGTCTTATGGTTAGGAGAAGTCATTTTAACCAAAAAAATTGAAAAGTTGGGCCATTCAAGGGTACTTTTTTATGGCGTGGGGCAAGTTGCCCCAAAACGAACGCTTTCCGCACCCTCTGGGGGGTTCTAGTGTACATATCCTTTAGTCTTATGGTTAGGAGAAGCCATTTTAACCAAAAAATTTGAAAAGTTGGGCTATTTAAGGGTACTTTTTGATGACGTGGGGCAATTTTCCCCAAAACGAACGCTTTCCGCACCTTCTGGGGGGTTCTAGTGTACGTATCTTTTAATCTTATGGTTAGGAGAAGCCATTTTAACAAAAAAATTGAAAAGTTGGGCCATTTAAGGATACTTTTCTGATGACGTGGGGCAAGTTACCCCAAAACGAACGCTTTCCGCACCCTCTGGGGGGTTCTAGTGTACGTATCTTTTAGTCTTATGGTTAGGAGAAGCCATTTTAACCAAAAAAATTGAAAAGTTGGGCCATTTAAGGGTACTTTCTTATGGCGTGGGGCAAGTTGCCCCGAAACGAACGCTTTCCGCACTCTCTGGGTGGTTCTAGTGTACGTATCTTTTAGTCTTATGGTTAGGAGAAGCCATTTTAACCAAAAAAATTGAAAAGTTGGGCCATTTAAGGGTACTTTTTTATGACGTGGGGCAATTTGCCCCAAAACGAACGCTTTCCGCACCCTCTGGGGGGTTCTAGTGTACGTATATTTTAATCTTATGGTTAGGAGAAGCCATTTTAACCAAAAAATTTGAAAAGTTGGGCCATTTAAGGGTACTTTTCTGATGACGTGGGGCAAGTTACCCCAAAACGAACGCTTTCCGCACCCTCTGGGTGGTTCTAGTGTACGTATCTTTTAGTCTTATGGTTAGGAGAAGCCATTTTAACCAAAAAAATTGAAAAGTTGGGCCATTTAAGGGTACTTTTTTATGACGTGGGGCAAGTTGCCCCGAAACGAACGCTTTCCGCACCCTCTGGGTGGTTCTAGTGTACGTATCTTTTAGTCTTATGGTTAGGAGAAGCCATTTTAACCAAAAAAATTGAAAAGTTGGGCCATTTAAGGGTACTATTTTATGACGTGGGGCAAGTTGCCCCGAAACGAACGCTTTCCGCACCCTCTGGGTGGTTCTAGGGTACGTATCTTTTAGTCTTATGGTTAGGAGAAGCCATTTTAACCAAAAAAATTGAAAAGTTGGGCCATTTAAGGGTACTTTTCTGATGACGTGGGGCAAGTTACCCCAAAACGAACGCTTTCCGCACCCTCTGGGGGGTTCTAGTGTACGTATCTTTTAGTCTTATGGTTAGGAGAAGCCATTTTAACCAAAAAAATTGAAAAGTTGGGCCATTTAAGGGTACTTTTCTGATGACGTGGGGCAAGTTACCCCAAATCGAACGCTTTCCGCACCCTCTGGGGGGTTCTAGTGTACGTATCTTTTAGTCTTATGGTTAGGAGAAGCCATTTTAACCAAAAAAATTGAAAAGTTGGGCCATTTAAGGGTACTTTCTTATGGCGTGGGGCAAGTTGCCCCGAAACGAACGCTTTCCGCACCCTCTGGGTGGTTCTAGTGTACGTATCTTTTAGTCTTATGGTTAGGAGAAGCCATTTTAACCAAAAAAATTGAAAAGTTGGGCCATTTAAGGGTACTTTTTTATGACGTGGGGCAATTTGCCCCAAAACGAACGCTTTCCGCACCCTCTGGGGGGTTCTAGTGTACGTATATTTTAATCTTATGGTTAGGAGAAGCCATTTTAACCAAAAAATTTGAAAAGTTGGGCCATTTAAGGGTACTTTTCTGATGACGTGGGGCAAGTTACCCCAAAACGAACGCTTTCCGCACCCTCTGGGTGGTTCTAGTGTACGTATCTTTTAGTCTTATGGTTAGGAGAAGCCATTTTAACCAAAAAAATTGAAAAGTTGGGCCATTTAAGGGTACTTTTTTATGACGTGGAGCAAGTTGCCCCGAAACGAACGCTTTCCGCACCCTCTGGGTGGTTCTAGTGTACGTATCTTTTAGTCTTATGGTTAGGAGAAGCCATTTTAACCAAAAAAATTGAAAAGTTGGGCCATTTAAGGGTACTATTTTATGACGTGGGGCAAGTTGCCCCGAAACGAACGCTTTCCGCACCCTCTGGGTGGTTCTAGTGTACGTATCTTTTAGTCTTATGGTTAGGAGAAGCCATTTTAACCAAAAAAATTGAAAAGTTGGGCCATTTAAGGGTACTTTTCTGATGACGTGGGGCAAGTTACCCCAAAACGAACGCTTTCCGCACCCTCTGGGTGGTTCTAGTGTACGTATCTTTTAGTCTTATGGTTAGGAGAAGCCATTTTAACCAAAAAAATTGAAAAGTTGGGCCATTTAAGGGTACTTTTCTGATGACGTGGGGCAAGTTACCCCAAAACGAACGCTTTCCGCACCCTCTGGGGGGTTCTAGTGTACGTATCTTTTAGTCTTATGGTTAGGAGAAGTCATTTTAACAAAAAAAAATTGAAAAGTTGGGCCATTTAAGGGTACTTTCTTATGGCGTGGGGCAAGTTGCCCCGAAACGAACGCTTTCCGCACCCTCTGGGTGGTTCTAGTGTACGTATCTTTTAGTCTTATGGTTAGGAGAAGTCATTTTAACCAAAAAAAATTGAAAAGTTGGGCCATTTAAGGGTACTTTTTTATGACGTGGGGCAATTTGCCCCAAAACGAACGCTTTCCGCACCCTCTGGGGGGTTCTAGTGTACGTATCTTTTAATCTTATGGTTAGGAGAAGCCATTTTAACCAAAAAATTTGAAAAGTTGGGCTATTTAAGGGTACTTTTTGATGACGTGGGGCAATTTGCCCCAAAACGAACGCTTTCCGCACCCTCTGGGGGGTTCTAGTGTAAGTATCTATTAGTCTTATGGTTAGGAGAAGTCATTTTAACCAAAAAATTTGAAAAGTTGGGCCATTTAAGGGTACTTTACTGATGACGTGGTGCAAGTTACCCCCAATTTTAGGTTTATTTGGGGGTTTATGATTTATTATTTTGTTTTTGTTATAGTAAAGTGTATTTTTAGCGGTTGTCATTGCGAAAAGTTAATTTTTTACATTTTTAATTTTTCGTTTTTAAAACGTTGCGGACTTCTATCTCATTTATATATCTTGGTTAGGTAGGTTCGAATCCCGCGGAAGCGAATTCCGAATTTTAATGTCGATAAAATTGTGTATAGTGCGTATATAAGATATTAATAATTGTGTTTCAAGTGATGTACAAATTAAGTAAAAAATACCCCTGAATGTGAAATTTTTTTTAATTTTTCTAAATTTTTTGTGAGTTTACAAGCGTTTGGTTGACTGTCGTCGAATTTTTATGCATATAAGTGTTACGAAATCTTTGGTGCACGTACTTAAGTTCTAGCTGAGAGTTTATGAAAATTTGATTAACTGATTCCGATACATCAGAGCACATTGAGCATCGGCTCGTATACACAGTTCACATTTTTATAATTAGTTTTGTTTTCTTAATAAACTGTGTCTATACTTTTTGAACAACTTTCGTTCCCGTCCAAAAGTGAAATACTAGTTTATGAAAGTTTTGCTGACTTATTTTTTCCGTGTAAATTAGACTATTTCAAACAAATATCAATGAAAAAAAATTTACTAACTGAATAATTTCTGTTCTTTTTCATAAAATTTCCAAAGCTGTCAAACAAACCTATTTTCCGTTCAACTCAACTTAAAAACTAATTTTCAACGTAAATAAAAAAAAATTTCATATAATAATTGTCAAAAATGAATTGTACGGATAATAAAAGTCATTAATACAAAATACTAAATTTTTCTAAAAATAGGCTGCAACGACGATAGGTGAAATAAAATGGAATGATCCATAAAAATTTTTTTTCAAAATTTTTTTACTTAATTAGACCCATAACCTCTACCCAAAAACTTAGTATCGAAGAAATCCGAGGATAGACCCTCAATCTCATATCGAATTGCTCATGTATATTACCAAGAAGACTAGAGACAGGAGGAGTAACTCAGGTGGTGGAGATGTCGTCGAAAGTGAGGGCAATGGATGAAGATTCTCTCTGCATAGGTAGTTCGTGTGGTAACCAAAAATGGTTTACTGCGCAAGTATATATAGAGCCATAATATAGCAGAAGAGAATGTGTCAAATCGCACAAGGCAATGTTATGATAGACAGGTTATAAGTAATAATATTATTATTTATTATTATTATTAATCAGAATAATATTATTATTACAGTTCTTGGCGAATTTTCGAACTGCAGTTCAAGGTATTTTATATAAATTGCAGGTCTCGAATTATACAACTTTTTATAATTTTTTTATAATATACTTATTTCTACTTATTTTAATAAAATGCGATTTTTTAAATAATTTTTTTTACAAATTTTTAAACAAATTACGGTCTTCTATTATACAATGCAAATCTTCGTTAAATCTTCTTTATTATAAGGAAATAAGAATTATAAGGAAATTTTAATTCAAAATGACTTGAAATTTAACCCCTTGGGTGTCGATGACGTGTATACACGTCATGGAATAGGTGGGCTCAAAGTGTCGATGACGTGCATACACGAACATAAATTTTGAGCCCAATAATAAGACGGAATTGGCCTAAAATTTGTTACTCGGGGGTTTTTGCGGTCGCTGCTTCCGAATTTGATGACAGATTTACAAAATTCAAAATGGCGGATCCAATATGGCGACCAAAAATTTTGAAAATTGACCATATTCGCTTGAAACTCGTTACTTGGGGGTTTTTGGGGTCTGATTCCGAATTTGATGTCAGAATTACAAAAATTCAAAATGGCGGATCCAATATGGCGACCAAAATTTTTGAAAATTGACCATATTCGCTTGAAACTCGTTACTTGGGAGTTTTTTGGGGTCTGATTCCGAATTTGATGTTAGAATTACAAAATTCAATATGGATACAATAATAATCACACCCATACTATGCTATTTTGAATTTTCAAAATCTGACTTGAATATCATAAAGAGCGACGTTCAAAACTTCTGAGTAACAGATTTTAAGTAATTTTAATTAATTTTTAAATTTTTAGAAAATTATCTGCCACATTGGTAACGCCATTTTGAATTTTTGAAATCTGACTATAGATTCGTAATCAGCGACCCTTAAAACCCCTGAGTAATAATTTTTAAGTATTTTTAAATCATTTTTGCCATTTTTTGAAAAATTATCCGCCATATTGGCTCGGCCATTTTGAATTTTTGAAATCTGACTTTAGATTCGTAATCAGCGACCCCAAAAACCTCCGAGTAATAATTTTTAAGTATTTTTAAATCATTTTTGCCATTTTTTGAAAAATTATCCGCCATATTGGCTCGGCCATTTTGAATTTTTGAAATCTGACTTTAGATTCGTAATCAGCGACCCCAAAAACCTCCGATTAACAATTTTTAATTATTTTTAAATCGTTTTTGCAATTGTTGAAAAATCGTTCGCCATATTGGCTTCGCCATTTTGAATTTTTAAAATCTGACTTTGGAATCGTAATCAGCGACCTTAAATACCATAGTATACACATTTGCACAAATTTTGGTCATTCATAAATTTACTGACATTTTGGGCCCACTTATGAGATTTTGGCCTTGACTGCGAAGGGGTTAATTAATTTAAAAAATTTCAACTTTAACTCTTCCAAAATTGTTATTAAATAAAAAAATTTATTTAAAAATCTGTAAAACTTGATTAATTATTTCCTGAAATTTTTTTTACCGTCAAAACTAAAAACTGTGACAAAATTTTAAATTCTAATATATTGCTTAAATCATACTTCCAAAAATTAAAATAATGGAACTTTAAGAATTTATTTTAGAAATTTGTCCTACTTAAATAAAAATTTAAAAATTTGTCTTACAATTAGTTAGATGATTCTTAAATAATCGAAATAAATTTTGATAATATTTTTATAGAATTATTCTCATTATTGAATTAATAAAATGAATTTAATATCTAATAACATTAGTTATTTAAGAGAGAAAATATGCTTTCAAATGGAATTACTTATTTAAAGTAAAATATTCATTAACCAATTAAATTTTTTTTAATATAAATTAACTAAAACTTTTTTTTGTGCATTAAAAGATATTATTTGTACTTGTCATTATAATAATATCAAAAGTTTTTTTTTGTATTTTAGAGGCCGATAATAAATTTAATAAAATGCAATGGGTGTCGGAAGATAACTTGAAAAATTGTCAAAGATATCATTCGATTAATTGTTTATGTCAAATTATATATTTTACTTATCAGCCGGCGAAAACCCATGTGCGCCAAGAATACCAAATACATGTAAACCGAAAAATGTATTAATATGCGCAGAAGCCCAATTTTAGTCTAGGAGAGACCGGGGCTGAAAGTGCCGATTTTGAGAAAACTAAATAAAATGTTAGTAAAATGAGAACTTTTTGTTTTAATCTATTGTCTATCTATTTTAAAATTTAATGCAGTTTTTAAATCCATTATAATTTTTTGATAATTTTGAACAGTTTTTTTGTAAAATATGCCGATGCAGCGTTTTGTGCGCGCCATTGGTAGCCATATGACTCGCCCCCGTAGACAGGAACCCGCGGGCCGGCAGGCTGCACACCCTACATGCCTGTATTATTAGAACTTATTAATATAATTTATTTAAATAAAGATAGATAAAATGAAATACAAATAATATTTAAAAACTGGGGATAAAATAATTTATTTCATTTAAATAAATGTTTCTTTTCAATTTACATCGAAGTTAAATTCAAGTACATACAAAACATACAAGAATTAAATAATAAAAATACGTTTTTCATAATCCAACTTTCAACACTTTAAACTGTTGTTTAGAAATAACAGTAATTGGTTATTTTTGACATGTCAGTAGTGATTAAATCACACAAATGAAACGAGAATTCAAAAACAGGTAAGTTATGGTTAAACTTACTAACGCACGTAAGAATAAATTATAAATTGTTTTACAGAACATTGAATAGAAAATTAAAAAAATTAAAGATGAAACTCGGGTACCACAAAAATTTAAAACAGTTCTAATGAATAATAAAAAACAGCAGTTCTTTGTATTAATTGAAATTTTCGTTTTTCGAATCTGCTGCTAAGTCTTCTCCCGAATTAGATGCCGAATTATCTTGTAAGTCTTCCACGTCACCTTCAGAACCGCTCGACTCCAATTCCGATCCAAAGAGAGAAGAAATATTTGCAAGAGCTGCATCTACTTTGTCTTCAAGTTTGCTATTCTTGCTTTTTTTAACCTTTTGCGGCACCGTTGCTTCGTAGCTTTAAATACTGAAAGCATGTTTGTTTTATAAACTGTTTTATTCTCAGGTCCAGCAAATAATGGACAGTGGACGGCAGCCTCTACAACATATAAATATATTTATACATTATAGCAAATCATACATTTTCAATTAAACCTCTGAGTGATCAGTCCATTATGGCCACTGTTATTTGGAAAAAAATTCCCGGCTATTTTTCGATTTTCCCGGTCAGTGGCCACCCTGACAGTTGACTGGCAAACCAGGAAATAATAAAGATTTTTAAATTAGCGGAAATCCGAAAAGAAAAGCAATACACTGGGAATAATTTGGATTTGTAGAAATTCAATGATGCACATGAAAAACAATTTGGTTTAACATACATCTCATTTTTCATCAAAAATCAAAAAAAATTTTATGAAAGAGGAATTTTTTTTAATAATTTTAAGACTTGTTTTATCACTTTGACTAGAAAATTAAAAAAAATTGTTCGGAAAATACCTGGAATTAAAAATTAAAATATTTCTATAGGAATATTTTTAAGAAATGTTATTTGGAATACTTCAAAACTGAAATAAGACCAATTACCAAGATTTTAATCTAGTAGGATGGATGCATGTATAAAATAAACTTGCAATGTTGTTGCATGTAATATGATGGAGATATTTTAGAAACTTTTTATGATTTAGATAAATTTTTCCTAGAATATTGAATTTAACTCTTAAGATTTAAATTTTCAAAAAAATTTAAGAAGAACTGTACTATGAAAATAAATTTTTAAAAACTGAATTAATGTTTTTTGGTTTTAATATATTAGTAATTTAATGTCCTTTACAAGTAAACTATTTTTTATGCCAAATTATTTTACAACAAAAAAATAAGATACCTTTTAAGAAAAGAGAACATTTAATTAAAAACTGTTTTAAATAATTAAATTATAAAAAAAACAATTGAATTTTAGAGAATTGTAATTTAAAAAATTTTAAACAATTTCTAATTTCTTTGCAACCTTTAGATGATTCCCTGGGTTTTTCAACGTTGTATTAAATTCTAGGATTTGCCTATCACTGGACACCCAAAAATTCGTTCCAGATTTAAGACAATAAAATCAATACTTTAAAACTTACGGTAGAAAACATTCGAAACTCTGGTATCGCCAAATTTTTCAGTTCCCTTTTGTTCGAGCCAGTTGAATTGCAAAACAAGAGTGTCTGACATAATTTGTTTCATGGCTATGTGTAGAAATTCTTTTAAAGATAGGCCCCCTAATTGAATCAAATGGTCGTACTAAAAAATTTTAAGTTAAATTAACATAAATTACATTTTACTTTAAAAATTTATAAATTCAGTAAGAAAAACTTACTACTCTTTGGCGCTCCTCCTTGTTCGATTCATCGTCTAAGTGATGGAACTACTCCACAGTAGTAATTGGATAGCCCTCTAAATTTTGATACAATTTCTTCGAAAGCTGTTCGTTGCCGAAGCGTTTTTTCAAAATTTGAATCATTTCGTTGTTTTGATCAAAAATTTGTTCACACTTAGTTAAGCAGTTATCCACTTTTGTTTCAAGAACTCTGTTGGATAAAGAAAAAAAACATTAATACAAATTGAAAAACAGATTACTGTGATGTTATATTTATGACACGCTGTCTTGTAATTATTGATTAAATTAATACTCACGATAATCTATTCGAAATTTCACTAGAACCAATATATGATTCATTATCAATGCTTATAATAGGCAAATCTAAGAAAGATTCAAGTCCGTTACCATTAACAGTATTACTATTGATTAATGGGTCTTCTGGAATGACGCTTTTATACGAAACCTCAAATGTTTCATTTTCTGGCACACTCGACTGAGCTGATGAATTGTTTGAAGGATTTTTCAAAACCTTAGGCTTCTTCAGTTTAAACCTTTAAAATATAAAATTTATTTTTCAATTAAAAACGAATATTTTAAAAAATAAAACAAAAAAATTATAATTACTAATACATGACTTTTTTTATTTTTATTGGTTGATGGCAAATGAAGCAGCACAAGGCTCAAAGATGGAAAAAATAAGTTTAATTACTGCTCAGTCATATTGATATCATTCGTTTGGTTTGAGTCATTCAATTTTACGGTTTGGTTAGAAATAATTTTAATAGAACTCGACCCAGTAGCAGATTTATATTCCGAGGCATTCGATTTTACAATTTTGTGAGAACTGGTTTTAATGGAAATAGCATCAGCTGCAGATTTATTTCCTTCAGGTGTGGTATTGCTACAGTCATTAACAGCCGCAGATTCATTCCCTTTAGGTCTTAAAAATATGTAAAAAAACTTATTTCAAGTATAATAATTGGGTAGCTAAAGGCAAATGTCGAAAAAAATATTTATAGTTATTTATCTATACTACCGACCAGAATTTTATTTTTTGAGGGATAAAAAACTAAATCATAGAACATAAAACGTATGGATCACGAAATTTTTTTCTTCTTATCTATTACAAGGCAATTAAGTTGTGAAAAAAGAAGACCTATATATGAAGTGATTTGGTCAATTTTTTTCAAGATATTTTTTTAAAAAATGTGATTTTTAATATTTTATAAAAGTTTGAATTACTTGTGAAATTAGTAACGCATTTTAATGTTCTTAGGCTTATTTATAACGTGTTTTACTACATAATAAATATTACTTATGGACATACTTTTTTTTTAAAAAATGCAATCGGTCGAAGTACGACCAAAAAAATAGTAAAAATTTGAAATCGATTTTAAAAGATAAAAATGATTTTTTAAATTTAGAAAAAATTTTATTTAGTTATTTCCTTATGACACCTAAGTAAAAACAGGTTTCTTACATTTTATAAAATGGTTTTCAGTAAATTTTCCCCTGTGACTTTGAATTGATCTCCTGAACCAAAAAATAATTCTAGGTGTCTCTAACAGGTCTGAAATTAAAGCTTTGACTATAAATAGTGTGACGTGATAGTTTATTAAACAAAAAGTTTTGTCACTTGACTTAAAAAAAATTCCATAAGCAAAGCACTTTTTTGAGGATTTTTTAACTTTCCTAGGTGACGTAACAATTTTCAAAAATTCTGTAAACCCATAATTTTAGTACAGTTTTAAGTTGTGATCAAGACGTGTGCTTTGGATTTAAGTTACCCAAATAAAATTTTGAGATATCTTAATTTTAATCTCGAAATGTACCTTTTTGACATATAGTGAAATGTTCGGGGATTTATTGTTTTTATCATTTTTAGTAAAAATACGTGTTAAATGTAATCTGTTTTATTAAATTACAGTGGATTAAGTTGTTCTGTATCATTTATCAACGAAGTTGACAAAAATATTGTCGCGAAGTTCGATTTTCTAGAATTTTGCTTAAGGGCATGTCAAAGATAGTCAAATTATGGCGAAATTCTACCACATCATTTTTTTTTGTTTATAAGAAAATTGTCTTAAAAATGCAAACTTATTGCTAACTTAAATATGAATATCTAAGTTAGCAATACTGGACACAATTGATGTTTCCCTAATGATATTTTCAAAGTTTAAAATTGAGATTTTTTGTCGTTTAGAGAAAAGTAGAGCGCAAAATTTTCGGCCTCTCCTGTGGCAACACACTTCTTAGACATGCCCTTAAATTCTGAGTTATCCAATTATCTATTTAAAATTCTATCAGATTCTGATTAAAATAATGTGCAATGGTATTAAAATGTTAAATTTAATCATTTTTAATAAAAAAAAATGTTTAAACAAAGAAATATGTTTGAACAATTGTTTAAATGAAAATCCCTTAACAGCCCATTTTGCTCTTTTTCAAATTATCGCTATTTTTCAAAATAAATTTTATTTACACTTGCAAAATCTTAATTATCAATATAGATTTTTAAAGTAGAGACCTTACCCAATGAGCACGAAAGCTTGCAGCAAACTTGCAAAAAGCTTGCACTGCAAGGTTTGCAAGCTTGCATGGCAAGCTTGATGCAAGTTAAATACAAGTAACGAAATGCCCGCACGTCGCAAGCTTGCACTGCAAACTTGCTACAAGTTTGCAAAAAAAGTAAACTTGCCGCAAGTATGCAAAATATTAGAGAAAATTTTTTTTAAGGAAAACAATACAATACTTTTAATTTTTTAAAGAAAACAATGCACGTTAATGCTCATAAGTAATTCTCTTTTTGTTACAAATTACCTTCCAAATAAGCCTAAGAACATTAAAAGGCGTTAGTAATTTCACAAGTATTACAAATTTTTATAAAACCTTAAACATTATACTTTTTTAAAAATATCTTGGCAAAAAGTTGACCAAATCACTTCATATAAATCTGATATTTTTTCACAATTTAATTGCATATTAATAGATATAAAAACAGAAATTTTTAAATTTCATACATTTTACGTTGTATGATTTTTTTAACCGAATGTGATACATGTCTTTTTCTTTTTATATGTCACAAAATAAATTAAAAGTTACTCACAAACTGTTTGTATTTTTTAACTGCAATTTTTCAGCCAAAGATTTTAATTTTTCCATTTTTTCATCCAATGACGATAATTTCTTCCTTTTTGAAGGCAGTTCTTCGTCAGATGTGGTCAGGATGTTTTTTGGAGTTTTTATGGTCCTACCTTTACTTGATACTCGTTCCTCATGTTTTGAAAACATTTTACGCTTTTTCGATTCATTGGTACTTGACATGATCTATATATAATAATTAAAAAGAATTAAAATATATTCGGTTTCAAATGAAATCCATAAAGCACCACCAACCCTTCACTTATGTAATACGATAAAAGAAAAAAAAGTAAATATAAAAATTAAAATATAAGACAGATGTGCATTGTTAATAACAACCAATTATAACCAAAAAGTGCATCTATTCAGTCTAATAGAAGCATCTAGTTTTCTTTTCTAAAAAAACAGTTAAAAAATAGCCAGAAAAATCGAACGGTAAAGTTGATTTCGAAGCTCGAGTTCCGCTCGAATTCTTTAAGGCGCATTCAGACCTCTCGGCTGCCTGCTGCAGTTGCCATGGTAACATAATGGGAGTGAGTGAAACAGACGAAAAATTTAAATTTTCTGCTTCACTCACTCTTATCATGTTACCATGGTAACTACAGCAGGCAGGCAGGCAGCCGAGAGGTCCGAATGCGCCTTTACCCACACAGCACCAAAAATTCGGTGAACCTTCCCTGAACTTCTGAGTTAATTTTCCGAAAGTTCAAATATGAAGTTAAGGGAAGATTCGCTGAACCTGGAAATGTCCGCTTGTCAAGAAATATTGGTGCGAAGGTTCCCTGAAAATGTATTTCTAATATTCAGGGAATTTTCAAATAAAATGATGCGCACTAGTCGATCTTGGTTTCTATGGCCCGTAGCGCTGCGCATCAGTTTTTAATTTCCTAGAACCCCATGACCTTCAAACATTATCAACAATTACTCATCAAGTGCCTAAAAAATTTTTTTTTCTTTTCTATGTAACATTCCCTGAACATTCCAGAACATTTTTGCATAATATTCCCTGAAAATTGGAAATACATTTTCTGGGAACCTTCGCATCAAACATTCCCTGACAAGCGGACATTTGCAGGTTCAGCGAATCTTTCCTTAACTTCATATTTGAACCTTCGGAAAATTAACTCAGAAGTTCAGGGAAAGTTCACCGAATTTTTGGTGCTGTGCGGGTAATCGATACCTGGACACAGGAAAGGAAGAAAAAAAGCAACTAAAGCAAATACAGTTTTAAAAATGTAAATATTCAAAATTTTGAAGACAGAAAATTTTTCATTTACGTAAAACTTAAACAGTATATTGTTCAGTCGATTTAACCTGTCAACATTCCACTAACCTAAATTAATGAGTCAAAATCAGCTGGTTCACAATAGAGATATCTAACGTGACGTCACCGCCGTCGGTAAAGTCACAGAAAGCAGAGCGATTATCACCTTGTGCAAAATTTACATTGGCTTATATAGGAGATGACAAAAATTAATTATTTTCTTTGCAATTAGAAAAGATTTCATGATAACCATTTTGGTTTCAAATAGAGTAGTGTATTCTGCACTATTCAATTATTTAAATTTGTATCATCAATGTATAAAAAATTAAAAAGTAATAATAAATCTGTTCTAGCAGACGAAATTCTCTTCTAATAGTTCTAATAGAACAGATTTATTATTACTTTTTAATTTTTTATACATTGATGATACAAATTTAAATAATTAAATATTGCAGATTACACTACTCTATTTGAAACGAAAATGCTTATCATGAATTCTTTCCTAACTGCAAAGAAAATAATTAATCTTTGTCATCTCCTATTTAAGCCAATGTAAATTTTGGCACAAGGTGATAATCGCTCTACTTTTTGTGATTTTACCGACGGCGATTTTTGAACAGAAGCATTTCAAGTCAATTTTAAAAGATACTATTATTAGAAAATTAATATTTTATTTTGCTGTTAATGTTTCATTAAAAAAATAAAACAAATTATTTCTTGTTACGAATATTACTAGTTATACTTACAATAAATAAATGAAAAAAATTTCCGAAGAATAGTTTGATTGCTTTAAAGTCAATGAAAATTAATGTATGAAGGTTTTTAAATAATTAAATTAAGAAACATAAAGAACAGTAAATGGGATATAGGAGAGCAAAAGAGACGGCCTTAAGCGGCTGTCCAGTGCGTTAGTATTTTAAATATTAACTTACACGTAATTACATGAAGTAGCCACTTCGGAAAAAAAGTTTAAATCTGAGGCATTACATCTCGATTGAACAATGCACAACATATCCATTGATTTTCCAATGGCTGCTCTTCTCTTCCTGCGACATGACTCCAATATGGCATTCTGTAGCACTTGTCTTTTACGTTGCTTAAGGTCACAGCTTCAATAACATTTGACAAGTTTGAACAATGATATACACCAACAAAATCTGATGTGACTCCAATGTGGTAGAAAGATTCTTTCCTTTCAAATGATTCAAAAATGAAGAAAGTTTCTTCTTCTACTTTTAAAATGTTCCTTATGATCCCAATTCTTGAATCTCGAAGAATGCAACAGCTGTCACGCAAATTTGTTGCCAATGTGACTTCCCCAATCTCCAACTTTTGAAATTGATTACATCTGTCAACAGGAATATTATCAGGAATCGGGCCATCTGAATGAGGTAATGATGCATGTATTTGAAAATTTTGAACCGGAGGCGCGAGATTTAAGTTGTTTAATTCTTTCGTCCTTTTGTAGTATTGTTGTAGAACAAGATGTGGTTTGCGAATCATTTTACGGAATTCTGGCATATTGTTCTCGTAATCAAAAGCACTAAAAGACTCCAAGTCCCCGAGAGTTTCTACATCTTCTACAATATAAGGTAAACCATGCACATTGTAAGATAAGTACTGCAATCCATAAATTTCTTCCGATGATGTAACGTAAGTCTCCAAAGATTCCTTACAAAATAACAGAGTTTCTGCAGATGTTTCTTTCGAAACGAGAAGGCGAGAGACAACGTGCAACAACAGGAAATGTTGATAAGAATCATGTTCAAAAACGCTTTCAAACACAGCTGGAGCAGAGTAAAGAGCTATTTGACGAAATTCTGTTGCTTTGAAAGTTTTGAAGGCACTCATTTTTCGGGGTCGTCGGTTGAAATCGGAAGGACAATATAACGAAAGCTGTTCCATTCGGGAGTCAAGAATTCTCAAATTTCTGTCAGACATTGTTCGGACATTAAATTTTCCACGTATGTTTGCCGACATTTCTTTTTTCACATTTCCGAGCCATATAAGATGCATACCTTCAAAAGGTACTTGTTTCACTAAATCCACCAATATATCTGTTAGAGGTGTTGTCCCCAGATGATGGTCTTCGTCTGTCATGTTGCGATAATTTAAATCGGTTCGCAATTGATGCTGTACTCCTTCAAAAACCTCTCGATTCATGTACCGGAAACCCTCAACTATGCATTTAGAGCATGGTTTACTTGAGTTATGTCCAGTATGATTCAAACAAAATGCCCTTGCTGGAGCGTCTGCGATTAAACAACGTACCGTCAAAAAAATTCTTTTGCCATTAATTATAATGCCAATGTCACGTACAACAATGACTTCTTGGACAAATTGTTCGAAAAATTCAAAAACGTTCAATGGTTTACTGTCTCCAAGAAAAATTCCTGCAATTAAAGGTCTTTTATCACCGATATTTAAAATTCTGTATTGTATTGGCCAAAATTGTTTTGAACCTTTAATGCTAGCACCGTCAGTACTGAAATCTATTACAATTGTTTCAGGTAATAAATCTACAGGAATTTGTTTTAGTTTCTTTGAAAGAGTTAATTCAAAGCCAACGTGTAAATATTCGCCTCCTGCTATAGGTCGAATTACTCCATTGGCAATTGTGGTCGGAGTATGTAAAATTGTTCTCGCATCTTTAGGAAGAAATTGCAAAACGAACGGGAATCCTCTTAAAGTATGTAGAAGTTTGTTAATTTGATTATGCTTCAAATTGCATTGTAAAAAAACATTCTTAAGAGATGTCTTCATTACATCATTTACATGCATAGGAGGCGGTGGTGGTGGTGATGGTGGTGGTTGAAATTCGATTTCATTTTCTTCAACTTGTTCCATTGGTCCCTGTAAAAATTCTTTTTCTATTCCTTCAGCTTCTCCTCCACTTTCTTCTTCTTCTTCTTCTTCTACATCATCATCGTCATCATTTTCTTCTTCATCACTACTACTTTCTTGACTAGAATGTATTCTTTCTTCATTGGATATTTCTATATTATCAGACTCTTGTCTTTCGTTATTTTCATAAGAACTACTTGCTTGATCTGCAATTAATTCAACTACGTCCTGATGAGAATCATTTATATTAGTCCGCATTGTATTTAGACGTCTCCGTTTTTGACTTTTGCTGAGAGCCATGAATTCTTTATTTTTGTTATTGTTCATGGTTCCTCTTATCCTTTAGTCGCGTGATGTTAATATTCTAAGAGAATTAAAAAATTGACATTACATTTATAATTAAAAATAACATTAATCAAATATAGTTAAATAGTAACTTTCTATTTGATATGACAACGTCTTAATGAAAGGTGTTAAGAGTCAATCAGAAAAATTGGCGTCTTGATTGATGACTGTTTCTTGAAAATTATAAATGTTGTTTTAAAGATTCTTGTGTTACTTAATTACTGAACGTCGAATGGCAATACTCTACTTATTTTTTTTAACTTTAGAAATCAAATTTTGAAATTGAGGCGACCAAAAGAAAACCCAGTCGCGAGGTCGAACTGGCAAAAACCGTTGGCCCCTGAGATAAAAAATTTTAAAAACTGATTAATTTTATTTATTTTAAATTCTATTCCGTTAGAGAATTTTCTGGTGCATCTTTTTTGCAAAAGACATTTTTTTGTATCTTTGACCGTTTTCAAATTAATAACGAATAACTGAAATTTTGAAAATTTAATTATTTTTTTCACTTTAACTCGCAAGAACTCAGCTAATTTTTAATATTTTTTCAAAACTGCAGTACAAAATACGCGCTATAGTATCCTGAGATTAACTAAAAAAGGAAAACCTCATTTTGTTTATAAACAAAAAACTTCTGATTTTTTTTCCGAAACACAAGCAAAATCATAAATTGTAAACTTTGGCATTGTTGGGCGATACGCAGCGCCAAAGTTTACAATTTATGATTTCGCTTGTGTTTCGGAAAAAAATTCACAACTTTTTTGTTTATAAACAAAATGCGGTTTTTCTTTTTTAGTTAATCCCAGGATACTATAGCGCGTATTTTGTACTGTAGTTTTAAAAATTTCACAAAAAACATGCAGAAGTCATATAATTTATTTTATTTTTTGTTTAATAAATGTTGCAAACTTCCTGCACCTCAAAAAGACGTTGTTAAGCTCAAAATTATTAATCTGTTATATACAGGGTGTTCCAAAAGTATGGAAACTTGCAAATATCTCGAAAAGTACGAATTTTCGTGAAAAATGTTCAAGACAAAAGGTGTTCCAAACAAAAAGATGTACATCTTCGAAACCAAAAAATTGGGCCCGGAGCCCAATCTTGGGGCCTACAATGAAATAAGGGGTTTTCTTAAATGAGACCACTAATTTTCAGTATCAAATTCGTAATCCCCATGAAATTCTGCGTTTAGACATGTGCCCAAAATATTGGGCCCAATCCAAGATATTGGGTCCAAAATTTTTCTACAGATAAATAAATTTTAAAAAATCGAATCTTGCAAGGATTTTGAGATCACAGGATTAGAAATTAGAAGCTAATTTTCAAATTGGGCATACAGCCCAATGTAAGATTCCGCGGCCCAATGTGAGGCCCACAGTAAAAAAATTAGTTGTCTTAAATAAAACCCATTAATTTTTAGTATCCAATTCGTAATCCCCATGAATTTCTGGGTTTAGACTTGTAGTAAAAATGACAAAAATATTGTAAAATTTATTTATTTGTCAAAAAATGTTGAGCCCAATCCCAGACATTGGGCGCAATATTTTTGGTTTTGTACTACAAGTCTAAACCCAGAAATTCATGGGGATCACGTGTTGGATACTGAAAATTAATGGGTTTTATTTAAGACAACTAATTTTTTTACTGTGGGCCTCACATTGGGCCGCGGAATCTTACATTGGGCTGTATGCCCAATTTGAAAATTAGCTTCTAATTTCTAATCCTGTGATCTCAAAATCCCTACAAGATTGGATTTTTTAAAATTTATTTATCTGTAGAAAACTTTTGGACCCAATATCTTGGATTGATCACGTCTGCCTGACACACACACACACTCCGGTATCCCATTGTCTTTGATTGCTGATTGGTCGACTGGCAGGTGCTTTTATCGGCCCAGAATGCCTTGCTTTTCCCGCGCTGCACTTGACTTCATTCAATAATTTTTCTTCGCAAAATATTCGATTTTATTATTTCTCAAACGGATTACAAACAATTACAATTATTTTTATCTACATCCAGTTCACCGATTAAATAACCAAAACAGGTTTTTTTTCTTAAAATGTAGTTAAGAAAGATATTTTCTGTTTTAAATTTTTTATAGTTTCTTAAATTGTTTGTTTAAAAGATGTTAATACAAAATTGTGTTCCTCATGTCTCATCAAAAACTTAAAAATTTTTTAATATTCCACCTACATTTTTTAGTATAAAATTATGATAAAAAAGAAGTTCGTGACTGAGAAATACTTTAACTAACAATAATTATTTAATAACATAACGTTTAAATAACAAATAATAAATTTCATTTTTTGAAAACTGCGTATTTATAATAAATAATACTTATTCTTATTAAACAATTTTAAAAATAAATAATCAAAATGTTCATGGAATATAAAACAATTTTTAAATCTTTGATCGGACATAAAGAATAAATTTTTTATAAACAATTTATAAATAAACATTTTAAAAAATTATTTAAAAAACATTTTTAAACAAAAATAATTTTTGTAAATTGCATTCCAAAAAAGCATCCTTCTTTGATTCTTGAGTCGATCGACTGGATCTCGATAACATACTAAAAGTTTATATTTTAAGCCTTGGTGTAAAAAAATTCAATATTTATCAATAAAAATTAAATAATTCAATAATAATTGATTTACAAAATTGGGAGAAAAATCTAGCCAAGTGCTGACCCTCAGCCGACACGCGGTCTAAATAACGTGTAAGCGAATAGTCTAGCGCATTGCCAGCCCGCTGGATTCACTACAAGTGGGCCAGCAGCTGCTAGCTAAATGGCAGGCTCACAGCGTGCACTCGGTGTATCGGCCCCTGGGTGCCGAGCGGGCCGGTTACCTTTGTTATCTGGGTAGTCAGTCACTTAAAATATAGTTTTCGTAATAAGTATTTTTATTATAAACATTCAAAAGATTTTTCCAACAATCGTAACATTTATAGATTTTTGTAAATAAATAAAAATTTCTGACTTAAAGTTTACAATTACATAATTAGTCAGTCTTCTAAAATATTTTTTGAAATAATTATTTGTATCGTTAATTAATTGTAAAAAGTCTACTTTCTGATTAATAAATAATTTTTAAGACATGAATAGGGGAACGTCGGTAGTGGCGAGACACGCTTTATTTTTTTGATGTAGCACTCATATTTTCATGAAAATCAAGTCCGCATCTATATCGGCGGACAGGCTGGACTATCTACTAAAAATTTACCAGTGTTGCCAAGTTAGTGGTTTTCCTACAAAATTTAGTAAGATTTTGGTCCTTCAGTAACATTTTTAGTAGGAGAAATATTTTAGTAGGAAATTTAGTATCTTTTTTTTTCTTTACTGGTTTTTTTAGTGTTTTTACCTAAATGTAATTTTTTCTACGTAAATTGAATCTGAAGTATTAAAAGTGTGGTCACTAAGTTTAAACTATTTAAGTGAATTTGATTGGTTACACTGATGGCGATTAAGCAAATGTTCAGACTGGGACAATCAAAATTAGTCACACAGTTCTATAAGAAAGGATGCTCTTCTACGTGCCAAGCCCTCCACTGCTGTATAGTTTAGTTTATTCGTGAAGTTTATTTTATTAATGCAATGTCTATTCCATGTTCTTAAGTTCATAAATTTTATAAATAAATTGTAACTGGAATTAATATTTAAATAAATGAAATTCCAAAAAAATGTCTGTCATTATTGTTATATATTTATTACCTTGAACTATATTAAATTTTATTAAACTATTCTCTAAGTTTAAATAACTTTTGCATAATTAGTGTCAAAAATTTTAAATTTTGCGTTGAGTTAAGAATTTTTACGTTTTCTATTTATTTATTTTTATTTTTCTAGTGAAAATTAGAGGAAAAAATATATTTTTAGTGGAAAATATCTAGCCATCTAGGGGGAAAGCGCCATAGGCATCTGACAACACTGAAATTTACTTCATGTATATATCATAAGTCCTCAAAAAAGAAAGTTATCGCCGATTTACGATAATGTATCGCGACTACCGACATCAGAAAACATCGGTAGTGGCGAGACACTATTTTAAATCATAGTTAAATCTATCATTAAATTTTAAATCCTGTCCATCGAACTGTCATGTACAGTGCTCTGGGAATTTCGAAGGAAACTTAAATACCAATAAACTAAAGCACTTATTGTTCATAAAAATCCAGAATTTTTTTTATAGGCACTTTTCCTTTCGAGAAATAAAACTTTCAATGTTGCTTGAAACTATTATCAGCTGTGTGGCAAAAAATTTTACATCAAAAAAGAGCGCATCATATAGAAAAGCTTTAGTACAATAAAACTTCACTTTTACACCAGAAGCGGGAGCACCGTCAACTCAGATGTTTGAAATATCGCAATGTCTCGCCACTACGGACAACGCCCTACTTATTCCGAATGCGATTTATTGATATTACAATTGACACACATATAACTGCCCTTTTTTACCCTTCACACATTTTAAATGTGCCCAGTTTTTGCAAACTATGCATTGAATCAACTTTTCTCTTGATTTCGGGTTGGAATAACTATTCGAACAAACGAGGCAATAGTAGATTATCGTTATGTTTCGATTGACAGCGGCACAACCAGCGTCTACGCTCACTTTTTATCAAATATTAAAAAACGAAATAAATTGAATGTTAAGATCAATACACCATTGAATCCTTTGATAAATTTAGTTCATTTTAAAAAAATACGTACCGATATACCCTGGCGGATTGTATGATGCGAATGCTCCACGAAATTGGCGGAGCATTCGTGGAGCACGAGATCGAAATTCAAATTTTATCTAAAATGTATAAAAATGATGAAATTGATAAGTTTTATGCATTTTAAGATGATTATTGTTGAATAATTATAAAATTTTTATGTTTTTATTAATTTCAATATATTGCAGTTGATATTTATATTTGTCCATGAAATCAATAGAGCCGCGTTTTTTAGCAGGTAGGTGGCAGCACTCTTATTTTCTTTTCTTTAAATTTTTTCTATATTTTTTTTATCGAAAGCAAAATTATTTGTTCAACGGAAATATTAGTAAAAAAAAATGTATTATTTTATTTAAAAAAATTAATATTTTAATAAAAAAATATTATTGGTAAAAAAATGAATTTTTTTATCAAAAAAAATTTTAAGAAAATTAATTTTAAACGTAAATAATAGTGAAAAAATGTATTATTTCATCAAAACATTGATGTATTAATCAAAAATATTGGTAAAAAATAAGGGAGTGTCGGTAGTGGCGAGACACGTTTTGTTTTTTTGTTATAGCACTCACATTTTCAAGAACATCAAGTCTGTATATATTGTGGGTAACTTCGCGAGAATTTATAATAATTAATCAAAATTGAGCTCGTGGGGACGACTCGCGAAATTAGACACAAAATTCGAATAGAATTTCCACAAAGTGAATATTAAATGTTCATAGTATCGAGAGGATGGCCTGAGCAGTAGCGAAACGAAATCTCCTCGATGAGCAGTGCGAAGTGAAAAAAGAAAAGCGGACTTACCGTGGAGAATTCGTCTTGATTAATTATCAAATTGATCGTTGAAAGAACGGCCAGTATCCTCTCGTCGTCGATATAGGTATCACTCAACAATAATTAGACACAGAAATAAAGTAAACTTGTTACTAAAGTATTTATTATAATATTAAAGAAATAAATATCGTAGAACAATTTCGCTTAAGATATATGTCACTAACAAGTGTTCGCGTCTCTCTGCCGTCGGATCGCCGGCGGGCCGAGAGCGTCTCGAAAAATGTGTCAAAAAGGACATCACGATGCCCTCTGTGTATTAATTGACTAATCGCGATTACAACGTCGTTGACGTTTTACAGGGGCAACCATTTGGCGATGGACATTCAATAATTCAGAGGATTTTAACGTTCGTTACAACTCTCCCCCTCTGGACTGACGTTGCCGAATGATTGCCCTTGTTTGCGAAGTCCGCTTGGTCGGAATCGACCACACTTGGCACTTGCCCATCTGGATAAAAAAATAAAAATTAGAAGTTAAACAAAAATAAATTCATATTGTATAATATACCCTTTTAACTAGGTACGTCTCGCTACTACTCGATAGGAGAAATTTTCCTTCAACGAAAACAGTCTTAACATTCACACCATTATCATTTCTTTTTGGTATAAAGAAGTTTCGGCTTTGGTAACGATAGAAAAATATAGAGTAATTCGTACTTAAGATGGCGAAAACAAAATATTGTTTATTAAATATAATCTTCTATAATTAATTGGCGCTAAGGCGCGAGGTAGTAATTTAGCGCAACGGCGCAAAGAACGAAGGAAATCGAAGGTACAAAATACGAGAATATTCGTAGGCACTTATGGCGCTTAATAAAGAAGGCTTGACAGCGCGAAAGAAAGGGCGCAACGGCGCAATGTCGACACTGAGGCACTTAACGTTCGTAAAATAGTTCTTTTACTTTTCGTCGGCACAATCGTCTGAGTCCGATGATTGAGGAACTTCTTCTTCTTTCTCCTGGTCAGGTTCGGGGGGGTCCCTCTGGGATCTCGGGAACTGGATCGGTCTCCTCTTTTGAGGTTGAAGCTTTTGGTTCGAGTTTTATCGAAGAGAGCATTGTGGTGAGGCTCTTTGGTTTACTCTTTGATTTGAGGGGTAGAGTGATCGTCTTCTCGGCTGCGATTTCGGCCTTGAGACGTTTATCTGCAGTGGCTTCGCGTAGCTTCTTTCGACACTCGTAGCAGCAGACGTCTGGCAAAACTCGGGGTCTCCAGCAGATTTTGCAGCGTTTATTTTCTGCGACCTTATAGTTGACCGTGGCGAAATGCGGCCAAGGGCATTCACTCGTAGAGAAATCTGGACTCGCACACTTCTGGCAGAATTTACCCTTATAAGGTTTTGAGCATTGGCGGTACGCGTGTCCAGGAGTGTTGCAATTAATGCAACCTTGGGCGGCCTTCGGACGAATTCGAGGCTCGCGGATCTCTGCTTGGGCATTGAAAACCTCCTCCATGGTTTGGTGGAATACCTTGCGGACTACTTTAATCTTCTTCTCTAATTCTTTGTAGTCTGATGAGAGGGATTCGTAATCATAATCATACGATTCAATGGTTGTTTCCAATTCGCGTATCTTGGCTTTGAAACAGTCCAATTCGGCAGTAGCAGTCGTGAATTTTTCGTGCGCATCTCGTTCTTTCGTCGTAAGATCGAAAAGGGTACGGTAGAGATCAGCTGTGTTGGCTGGAGCGTTTGCCGCGGTCGGTAATGGTTGAGAATTGAGTTGTTCTCGTAGTGATCGGATTATTTCGTGTTGCTCCGACATTTGACGAGAAAGCAAACGATGTTTCTCAAGAAGACTGTTGAGATCTGGGCGCTTGAGAATGACCAATCCAGTGTCCTCGAATGGGAGCTCCCATTCCAAATTTGGAATTTCCAGGTCATCTGTGGTGGGGGCGACGTGTTGCATCGACACCTCACTGGATTCGTCGACAGTCGATGTGCCGTCTCGTGATGAAGCCATGGTATCTGTAAAAAGGATTCACACCGTATTTCGCGATCGAGTATTCATTCGTGCCGGTTTTAAATCACTGACGTGATATTTTCCGATTTCTTTTCCATGCAAATCACCAATGACAACTACCAGGGGAGATAATTTTTCTACGACCATGGCAGGTCCTTTATAACGCGGTGCTAGCTTCGAACTATAATTGCGAGCCGCGCTTGATAAGGTGTTGTTCGGGTAAAACACGTAATCACCGATTTCGAAAATAACATCATTTTTTCGATTTTTGTTATAAGTTTTGATTTGTTTCTTTCCAGCTTTAATCATAATTTTTCGAATTTCTGCGTGAAGCGCGTCGATTCTTTTAACGCGATCAAGCCAGTCGTTTTCGGATTCGTCACTACGTCTGTCATTCAAATTCGTGTCGGGCAATTTTTCACCGGTGCGCCTCGGTTCGCGAGCGAAATTGAGAAAAGCAGGGGTCACGCCTAACGACGAATGGATGGTCGTATTATACGCGAATTGGATTTCTTCGATAGAAACATCCCACTCGCGATGATCGGTGCCGAGTAAGCTCGCGATCATCGTTTTTAAATTACGATTAACGCGTTCGACTGGGTTTGATTGTGGATGGTAAACTGGAGTCGTTCTTTGGACAGATCCAATTTCTTGGAGAAATTCGTCCATTTTCTTATTTTTGAATTCAGTACCATTATCGGTCAAGAACGTTAACGGGGTACCCCAACGATTAATGAGGGTTCTCAATGCTCGAATGATTTTAGCCGCCGTTGCTGCGGTTAACGTAAAGCAGTCGATAAATCGCGAGTAAACATCTTCGCAAACTAAAATGTAATGTTTACCCGATTTCGATCGAGGGAGAGGGCCCATTATATCGAGGGAAACCGTTTCCCATGTTTCTTGAATTTTTCGAGGATACATCAAGCCTTGCGGGGGAGAATTAACGGGTTTGCATTTCAAGCAAATCTCGCATTCTTTGACGTATCGTCGAACGTCTTCGCGCATTCCTGGCCAATAATAATGATTAAGTATCGAATGATACGTTTTATTAATGCCTTGATGCGCGGATTGTGGCGTATCGTGATGTTTTGAAATTAAGGGAATGATTTCGTTTTCTTTCACGACCTTTTTCCAGGCGTTATTATCGCCAATGGTTTCCTTAAGTTGGTTAGGCTTATAATAGAAAAGCTCGTCGTTCGAGTCGAGTTTGTATCTTTCGAAATGAAGAGGATTTGCTCGAACTCGTTCCCGAATAGTCTCGTACCACGATTGGTCAGAGACTCGATTGAGTTGTGAAGGGGGAGTTTCTTCCGGGGGGTCCTCGTAAAGACGCGAAAGAGTGTCGGCAGCCTCGTTCATCGTTCCTTTTCGATGTTCGATTTTAACGCGATTCGCGGCCAATTCGAGGGCCCATCTCGCAAGTCTACCCCTGGGATCTTTTATTCCCTGTAACCAGATCAAGCTCGAGTGATCCGTGAGAACTGTCAATTCGGTTTGCTCAATGTAGCAACGAAATTTCCGGAGGGACTCGATCACTGCCAAGCATTCCTTTTCGGTGGTAGTATAATTTACTTCCGCACCTCTAAAGGGTCTGCTCATACACGTGATGAGATATTCGCGGTCTTCGCCTTTTTGCGTGAGGATTCCGCCTATACCGGTATCGCTAGCGTCCGTATACAAAAGAAAAGGTAAATCGGGACGCGGTGCATTCAAAGTCAGTGCATTTTTCAATGTTTTCTTGACTTCGACGAACGCATTTTCGTGCTCTGCAGTCCAAACCCACGGTACTTTTGGACTGGCCAATTTATTCAATGGTCCCTGCACTTTTGCAATGTTGCATAAATGCCGGTGGTACCAGTTTACGGAACCATTGAATTGGCGGAGCTCTTTGCGATTTTTCGGTCGAGGGCGTTCGAGAATCGGATCGACCTTTTTCGGATTTGGTTTCAAGCCATCTTTATCGAGAAGATAACCAAGGTATTCGACCGACGACTTGGCGAAAAACGATTTTTCGCGGTTTATAGACATCCCGGCGTCACGAAGGATTTTGAACACGATTTTCAAGATCTGCAGATGTTCCCCGAATGTTCTGGAGATAATAATCCAGTCATCCAGATAAGCGTGGACTTGGTCGACAAATCTTTCGGGAAGATCGTGTTCTCGCACGTACTCAACGAATTTTTCTTTCAAACGATCCGTAAATGCCTGAAAAGTGGCTGGTGCATTGGTGAGGCCGAAAGGCATTCTCACCCATTCGAACTGTCCACGACCGGGGACTATGAAGGCGGTATATTCACGCGACTTCGGGTCAATTGGTATGTGGTGGAACGCGTCCGTCAGATCGATTGTGCTAATTATATTGGCTTCCGATAATGCGTCGAGGATCGAATCCATACGCGGTAATGGGTACGCCGATTTTTTTGTGACTTTATTGAGTCTTCGATAGTCTATACAGACTCTGGGCTTCCCATCTTTTCGATAGGTAAGCAACGCGGGACTTGCGAAGCGACCGTTGCTTCTGCGAATAAATTTTCTTTCGATATATTTATCGATTTGCGCGTTTATTATTTTGTCGGCTTCTAGGCTACGTCGATACGGTTTTATTTTAAAAGGCGTTAAGTCGGTCAGCTCGATAACGTGTGTCGTTAAGTCGCTGACAATACCTGTATACGCGGCGAAGTTTGACAATTCTTCGTCTAAGAATTTATCGAGTGTTTCTTTTTGTTCGGGGGTTAATTCTATTAACTGAGCCGAATTTATGAAACTAAATTCATCGGTTCGAGACGTAAAAAGGTGTCGTTTTTCTGACCCTTCTATGGACCAATAACCTCGTATGGCGTTTATAACAACTTTCCACGATGTTAAGAAGTCCATGCCTAATATAATTGGCGTGGTGAGTCCGTCCATGACTGCAAACCATAATTCGCCGTTACAATCGTCGATTGTAATATCAAATTTAGCCGAATAACGAGGCGCGGCCACGTGATCGCGTTGCGCGAGTTGCACGCCGGCGGGCGTTATTTCGTCGTAAATTGGAGAACCGTTAGCTAATCTTTTTATTTGATCGAATAATTCGCCCGACATAAAGGTGCGATCGCTACCCGTGTCGAGAAGTCCTTTAAAGACTCTATTGCCTATTTTAATTAGCGTGGTAATCGTACTACGCTTTTGAGACGGTGAGGGCGATGCGGGCCCCTTTTCTACCATGTGGTCCAATTCTCTTTTTATCGATAAAAGGAAATTAGAAGGACCTGGAGAGGGTAGTGACGCAGGCGAGGATATATTCGCTCCCACCACGTTCTTTTCGTCAGTGGGAGGGGTATCCTCGTCTGAGTCTTCATACTCCGTTTCAGATGCCGTATGGTAGCATTCGCCCCAATCGCAGTCGGAATCACTAGCGCAATCTTTGTTGGCCGATGCTTGATTGAGCGTTGAGGCATTTTCAAAGAGGCGCGTTGACTCGACTGTGGTGTGGCTGCAACCAGGCGTTGCGTTGTCGTCGATTATCGCGTTTAAATTTGGCGTTGATAGTTTATTCGAATTTCCGATTTCTTTTGGAAAATTGCCAGGGAGATTTAATCTCTCCTGGCTTCCCTCTCGTTTTTTGATTGCTGAGGGTTACCCTGATAAGGGGTATTCGGAAAATCGCGATTATAATTATTATACCACGGGTGTGGAGGCGGTGGTTGTTGTGGCCCGTGTGGCGGTGGATACGGCCCTGGAGCCTGAGCGCCACAATGACAATTCGGTGGACATTGATTCGTGAATTGGTGGGGGTGACCGTAACCGGAATTTGGGTAGCCTCTATGGCCATTCCAACCACCTCGATTTCCTCTACCGCGGTTATTTGATCGGTAACCGCCCCTATTATCGTTTTTATTTTTTTTATCGTCTCGATCGTCGCGATCGCGATTTTTACGCGTCGATGATCTGCGTCTTCCTCCCCCCTTCCGAGACGAAACGGAAGATGAGGAGCGAGAAGAACTAGAAGAAGAGCGATGACGCGATTTGCGAGAACGAGGGGGGGTTTTGGATGCTTTTTCCGATTTATTATCGTTATCAATTTTTGAGTTCTCGCTTTTTGGAAGTTTTGCTTCTAAACTTTTTATTTGCTGTTTGTAAATCTCGACTTTGTTAAGATTTGCCTCTGGTTCTTTCTTTCTATTAATTTGCGCTTTCTTAACTGTAGTTTCCGTTTTTTGGTCTTGTTTGGGCGGGGTTTCGACTTTTTCATCGATCTTGGGCGATTGCTCGTCAATCGCGTTCAATTGTGATTTCCCGCGCGTGGAATTTCGTTTTTTTGAATCGTAATCACGGAGTTTTGTCGAGAGTTTCATCGTCTCGATCTTCTCTTCGTATTTATGAATTTTTTGAACGAGTCCGTCAAAAGTTGTAAATGAGTCTCTGTCAAAATGAATGATTAATTCTGCGTGGAGCGCAGAATAAATCTTATCGAGTTGACTGGCTTCGGGCACTTTTTGTTGTAATTTGTTAAAAAGTGCACTTATTCTTATTACAAACTCGATGCCAGATTCTTTTTCTGTTTGAACCGCGCGTTGGATCTTGTTTGTGATCTGTTGATCATCGTTAAGGTCACCGAACGTGAGCAAAAATCGTGTGGAAAAGTCGGCCCAAGTGTGCCAACTATTTCGAAAAGTGACAAACCACGTGTACGCGTGGTCAGAGAAAACCATCGATAACGCCTGTAGAACGTCGTTCGGATTTATAGATGTCGCGAGCATTCGAATTTCGAATTCGTTTATAAAATCAGTGGCGTCCAATTTACCTGGGTATTTAAGGTCCCATGATTTTATAATTTTTAATAAATTCGGTAGGGCAGTTCGCGGTGCTGGCTGTGGCGGTGCGATAGGCGTTGGAATGTTCGTGGTTCCGCTGGGTCCCGGAGTTGGAAGGGTGTCATCGAAATAGGTGGGGGTGGTTTGGAACTGCAGTTAACGTGATTGTATGGGTGGTCCTCGAGAAAGCGGGGTGGCGGTTTTTAGGGAAGGTAAGCTATATGTCGGCTGTGTCCCCGTGCCAAGCGATGTAAGAGTACCTGTAGTTGTCGTTGTCACTGTCGTGGTTGTGGTGGTGGGGGGAAGACATGTCAAATGGGGCATGTGTTCCCCTGTAGTGTCGAATGCCCATCGAGAATCGTGCCAAGGCGATTGATTTTGTTTCAGGTGAATATCTGAAACTTGTCGCGAGAGATTTTCGATAGCTTTATTTAATTCGAAACGGGTTGATTTTAAGGCTTGTGAATTTTCGACTTGATGACTTGTTATCATTTCCATGGTGGTTTCTTTAAATTCGTATAATTCTTTTCGATTTTGAGTTTGAAAACTTTCGAGTCGAGAAGAAGCCGAATTCAAATGTGTTTTCAACATTTGTTGAATCGATTGTTCGAAACGATCATTGTTTCGAATTTGGTCAGCGCGATATTCCGCGAGAGTGCGATCTATTCGTTCCGCCGTGACAGGTGTTCGCAAGCCTGTCGCTCTCGTACGTCGTGTGAGGAGACTGGTTTTGGGAACTGTCGTTTGACGTTTGCGTCTACGCATTGTGTTTGGATTCGTGTCTGACATGTCCATGTGTTGGCTTTGTGTATCGACTTGAATGTTTTGTTTTTGTTCCGTAATATTCGTATTGTTTTGATTTGTTGCTATCGCGAGATTGCTTGTATTCTCTTCGAGATTAGGGTTGGTGGTGGGGAGACCGGTCGGTGAACGCGCGAGTTGGGTTGTCGGCTGAAAGGCAGCTGACGTCACGGAACGCGTGTTGGGTCGGTTGTTTCCCCCATTCTTTGACCCTTTTTCTGGTGTGTTGGTCATTTGTAATTAATTTTTTTTTTTTTTTAAATTTTTTTTTTTTTTTTTTTTGTAAAAAAAAAATTTTTTTAAAATTTGTTGAAATTAAAAAAAAATCGAATTTTAATTTTTATATTAAAAAGTAATTTTTATTTTTTTTTTTTTATTAAAAAATTTTTAAATTTTGATTTGAAATTTTATTTAATTCAATGTCAAAATTTTATTTCTCGTTGAATTATTGATTTTATGACCAAGCTGGCAAGAAAGAAAAAAAAAGGTCTCCAATTCTCGAAAGAGACAGTTGTTTGTTTACCTCGTGAGATCGAAATCGAGATTACGCATTTTCGGATATCGAAAATAAAATCATGGAATTAAATCAATTTATTTCCCATGGTATTTGTCACTGGTTTACAAATTATTATAATTTGATAATTTATAAAAAGCGAAGCAGTAATCGTGCACGAAAAAAGCGAAAAAGCGTGCTAAAAAAAATTTTCAATCCAAAGTGAAATAAGCGAGAGTGAGAGAGAGCGAGTATATACATATATTTATTTTTTTTTGTCATTCATGCATTCATTATAGATTTATTTTAATCGTTGTGGAAATTCCGTTCAAGATTTCTAATATTTTTCGCGATTTAATTGAGAAGGAATTTTGTTCGAATTTTTCACAATACGCGATTAATCGATTTCGATAAAAAAAACATTAGAAAAGTCTCGATTCACGGCTGTGGAAAAGACCGCATGTCGCCGCCAGTTTGGGGTTATGTGCGAAATTTTCCACGCACGAGGTCGAGAAAAGTTGACTGAAAAGTCGTATGAAATTAGAAGAAAGAAAAAAAAGTTTTTACAAGGGAACAAAAATATTGTTATCGATATATTTTTTTTTGGCTTGTAAAAAAAACACGTTGGGCGCCAAAAATGTGGGTAACTTCGCGAGAATTTATAATAATTAATCAAAATTGAGCTCGTGGGGACGACTCGCGAAATTAGACACAAAATTCGAATAGAATTTCCACAAAGTGAATATTAAATGTTCATAGTATCGAGAGGATGGCCTGAGCAGTAGCGAAACGAAATCTCCTCGATGAGCAGTGCGAAGTGAAAAAAGAAAAGCGGACTTACCGTGGAGAATTCGTCTTGATTAATTATCAAATTGATCGTTGAAAGAACGGCCAGTATCCTCTCGTCGTCGATATAGGTATCACTCAACAATAATTAGACACAGAAATAAAGTAAACTTGTTACTAAAGTATTTATTATAATATTAAAGAAATGAATATCGTAGAACAATTTCGCTTAAGATATATGTCACTAACAAGTGTTCGCGTCTCTCTGCCGTCGGATCGCCGGCGGGCCGAGAGCGTCTCGAAAAATGTGTCAAAAAGGACATCACGATGCCCTCTGTGTATTAATTGACTAATCGCGATTACAACGTCGTTAACGTTTTACAGGGGCAACCATTTGGCGATGGACATTCAATAATTCAGAGGATTTTAACGTTCGTTACAATATATCCATGGACAGGTGTGACTCTATACTGCAAATTTAACTTATACAGTTACAGAACAGATATTGGAAAAAAAGTTATTGCTTATTTACGATAATGTCTCGCGACTACCGACATAAAAAATCGTCCGTAGTGGCGAGACACTATCTTAAAATCAGAGTCTTTATCGTTTAAACGTAACAAAAACAAAGGAATCAAAGAGAAAGAGTATAATAATTGATGCCTTTAAATCATAATATTGTTTTATTCAATCATAAAAATACAGGCAAATATTTTTCTGATTGTGAGCCGCTAATCCATGTCACAGTTATTAAAAACAAATAAGCTTTTCTTCCTGTTCATCTTTTTCAATTTAAACTATAGTTATGAAAAATATTGTCGACAAAACGTACAAAAATTATATCAAATTCATTAGGACATGTACAATATTATTAGATATAAAAAAGCCACTGCCGACAACAAGTGTCTCGCCAATGCGGAAACAGCATTTTTCGGTAATGGCGATGTACAATCCTATGCATCGAACAATAATTCATAGTGCTCTGGAAATTTTGAAGGAAACTTAAATACTAAAGACTCAAAACATTTAACCCTTCAGAAAATTCCGGAAATTTTTATATATTATCACTTATACCGATGGGAAATAAAACTTTTAAAATATCTTGAAACTGTTATTAACAGTATAGCGATATTTCGTACATCAAAAACGTATGTATCATATGGAAAAGTTAAAGCACAATAAAACTTGACATTCAGACCAGAAGTGCCAGCACAGTCAGTTCAGCTGTCTGAAATATCCTAATGTCTCGCTACACCGGCTGTCTCGCCACTGCGAACAACGCCTTACATTTTTTTTATCAAAAATATTGATTTTTTTCA
This sequence comes from Leptopilina boulardi, assembly GCF_019393585.1. Lineage (NCBI taxonomy): Eukaryota > Metazoa > Arthropoda > Insecta > Hymenoptera > Figitidae > Leptopilina > Leptopilina boulardi. The sequence continues at coordinate 122,151 of NW_026138006.1, forward strand.
TAAAATAATACATTTTTTCAACAATATTTTTCATAAAAAAATTAATTTTTGTGATCAATATTTTAGATAAAAAAAATAAATTTTCACCAATTTATTTATAATTATTCAACAATAATCATCTTAAAATGCATAAAACTTATTGATTTTAATAATTATATTATTAATTTCATCATTTTTATTCATTTTAGATAAAATTTCAATTTCGATCTCGTGCTCCACGAATGCTCCGACAATTTCGTGGAGCATTCGCATCATACAATCCGCCAGGGTATCTTTAAAAAAGCAAAAAATAGACCAACAAGTGTAAACATGAAAACTTGCACTTAAGTGACGCCAAAGCACAAAATTACTAACAGCTAATTATTCCGTGAAGCAAACAAAATCAAAATAGTTGCCAAAGATGCGCATAAGTAAAACAATACTTCTCTCTTTTTCACTTTAAAAAAAAAATTTTGTTTTTGAGATATTCCTATCGGCACAACTTACCCCCGGCACTTTCAGCCCCGGTCTCCCCTACTGTACCAACTACTTTCCAAGTATGCCACTTTCATTGCCCTCATATTACACGTCACCGTTCTCTATAGGACTCAAGCGAAGTTACTCCTCCTGTCTCTAGTCTTCTTGTCTTAATCCTTTCGTGCCTCTGATAAACCCAGCTGATGGATTTACGTGAATTTTGTTACGCAGGGGTTATTGGGGTCGCTGATCACGAATCTGAATCCAGATTTCAAAAATTCAAAATGACAGATTTAATATGACAGTCGAGTTTTTTCAAAAGTTCTTGGATTGGTTTAAAACTTATTGCTCGAAGGTTTTATTTACTTCAATCTTTTTATACCTAAAATAAGGGGTTTTAAACTGTTTAAAAAAAATTTTTATTCCTTATTTATTATAGATTATCTTGTTGTTATGGCCTCCTGAAAATACCCCTACTTCTGATTCGCGGACACCATATTTCCAATTTAGGTCATCGAAAAATAAAATTTTTGATATTTTCTTGAAAAGTAAGCTCGTAGCTATCGTCGGAACTACAATCAACTATTTTCGATGAAAAAAATAAAATGGTGGACTTTTTTCATTTTTGACCTTGTTTTTTCAACATACATTGTTTAAAAAAATGGTTAAATATTAATTAAAAATTATGATTCTAGTTCCGACGATAGCGGTATATGTATAGAATAAGCCATAATAATTTGTGCTTAATCGGTGCAATAGTTTTTCTTTTATGATGTCCTCCAGGTCAAAAAACGTTGTTTTGAGAAAAAGCGAATTTACGAAAACATGACCTTTTCCAGAAAATACCCCCATACACGACAGGATACATTATATGAAGGGTAGAATGACAAAAGGGGTCAAGCGCCAATTCACTGTTTTTACAGGAAGTAAAAAAAAACATTTTTAAAAATTTTGCAGGTCATTTAAAAAAAAAACTGAGAAAACCGTTTCGATATATCAGTATGTTTTAATAAATAAACAACAATTTGTTGAAATAAACCTACATATTAACGATAAAATTAAAAAAAAACTGTGGTGCCTTGAGGTTCTATCAACTGCGCACATTTTCTTTAAGCATTAATTATAAAAAAAAATATACAGTTTAAAGAAAAACTGAAAAATTAATTAGTTTCTTTCTATGGAATCGACGAAATGAATAGAAAAAAAAATTCCTTTAAAAAATTGTTTGTTTTCAAGAAATTTACGAATTAATTGCTTGCTTTGGAATTGAGCAATACTTTCATCTTTAAATTCAATTGTTCACTTAGTATAATCATAAAAATATTTAAAAATTAATAACAAAATGATTTTAAAATTGTTTAAAATTGAAAATATATTACACAGGCACACAAAAAAAAAAGTTGTCTGTTTCTTGAACTAGACATACTTCCTATAGTATTTTGGACCGCTGAAACCGAATCTAAGCTCAGAATTGCTCCAACACCCTCATTTTTTTTTAAATCGACCAAAACCACCCTTAAACGGACAAATTCACACTTCGGAGATAAAAAATAAATCAACTTATTTTTTAAAAAAACCTAATTTTACATCTACGAAACTTTGCTCCACTAACTCAAAAACAAAGCCACCATTGATCCAGCACCCCCCTGAATTTTTTTAATTGAAAAAACTACCCCTAATCTGAAGAATCAAATTCAGGAGATAAAACAATAAAATAACTGATTGACAAATTTTATAACCAGATATTTTTACTCCAGCAATGCAGAAACAAAGCCAGAAATGCTCCCTTACCCTCTAAATTTTTTTTAAATCGAAAAACCACCCTTAAATAGTAAAATTCAAATTTAATAAGTAAAAAATATTAAATTACCGGTTTCTTTAAAAACAGAACCTTACATGTATATAGTTTTGCTCTACTAACTCAAAAAAAAGCCAGCATTGATCCATCACACTCTGAATTTTTTTAATAAAAAAAACTACCCTTAATCTGAAGAATCAAACTTAGGAGGTAAAACAATAAAATAACTGATTAAAAAAGTTTATAACCAGGTATTTTTACTCCAGCAATGCGGAAACAAAGCCAGAAATGCTCCCTTCCCCTCTAAAATTTTTTTAAATCGAAAAAACCACCAAAGAATCAAACTTAGGAGGTAATACAATATAATTATATTGTATTACCTCCTAAGTTTGATTCTTCAGATTAAGGGTAGTTTTTTCTATTTAAAAAAATTCAGAGGTTGATGGATCAATGCTGGCTTTATTTTTTTGAGTTTGAAAAGCAAAACTACATACATGTAAGGTTCTGTTTTTAAAATAACCGGTAATTTAATATTTTTTACTTATTAAATTTGAATTTTTCTATTTAAGGGTGGTTATTTCGATTTAAAAAAAATTTAGAGTGTGAGGGAGCATTTCTGGCTTCGTTTCTGCATTACTGGAGTAAAAATATCTGGTTATAAAATTTGTCAATCAGTTATTTTATTGTTTTATCTCCTGAATTTGGTTCTTCAGATTAGGGGTAGTTTTTTCGATTAAAAAAATTCAGGGGGTGCTGGATCAATGCTGGCTTTGTTTTTGAGTTAGTGGAGCAAAGTTTCGTAGATGTAAAATTAGGTTTTTTTAAAAAATAAGTTGATTTATTTTTTATCTCCGAAGTGTGAATTTGTCCGTTTAAGGGTGGTTTTGGTCGATTTAAAAAAAACTGAGGGTGATGGAGCAATTCTGAGCTCAGATTCGGTTTCAGCGGCCCAAAATACTATAGGAAATATATGTCTAGTTCAAGAAACAGACAACTTTTTTTTTGTGTGCCTGTGTAATATAATTAAAGTTAATGATAATTAATTGATGCCTCTTTTATTTTTCTTAGTATATGGAAAACCATTAACCTAAATTTCCCACCATTTTATAAAATTTATTGGATTCGCTTAAAATTTGTTACTCGGGGGTTTTTGAGGTCGCTGATTACGAATCTGATATTAATTATTGAAAATTCAAAATGTCAAAATTTAAACATTTATTGGATAAATCAATTGTTAATCTGGGGTTTTTGGGGGCTTATCTGAGTAAAATTTTTTAGTCAAATCTATCGATTTTTAAAAATTTTCAAAAATTTTGTTGGACCTATTGGATTATATTCGAGTTCAATTATTAATAATTATTTTGGCTTCTTAATATTACTGTTATCAATTCTGCATTGAAACATGTACTTTTTACTATATTTTTATGTTCTTGTTTTTGTCTTTCTCATTATCTTTATGTTTTAAACATTTGCGTGTATACATTTTATTAAGCGATCCTAAAAACCCCCGAGAAAAGAATTATAAGTAAATTAGGTTTATTTTTAACCTTTTCGACCGCCCTGATGGATCCACCATTTAAAATTGTTTTAATCTGACTGCAGATTCGTAATCACCGATCCCAAAAATTCACGAGTAAAGAATTTCAAGTAAATTAATCAGCAATCATAAAAACCCATGTGTAAGAAGTTGCAAGTGGTAGATTTGTACAGTCAGTACCAAAAATTGTGCTTTGTTTTCACAAAAAAATTTCTGAAATTTACTAGCTTTTATTCTTATAATATACATTTTTTAGTATTAATTGATGAAGACTTTTTTCATTTTTAATGTTAAAAGAGCGATATGTACCTTAAATAAAAAAAACAAATTTCTCAAAATGTCACAAACTTTTTGCCAGAATGGGTGTATCATTCCTCTTTAAGAATCATAAAACTTTCATGCAACCCTTAACTTAAGAAATTTCTAAATTACAGATTCCAATTACATTACATAAGGAAACTGAAATAATAGCCAATGGAGAGGAAGTAATGAAATGTGGATTCAAAATCGGAGGAGGGATTGATCAAGATTACAGGAAGAGTCCACAAGGATATACAGACAATGTACAACTATATTTTTGTTTTATAGGACATAAGTGGTTAAGTATGCAAAAGTAGCTCCCGCACATATTCGGTCCATGTACTGCTACACGGAAAAGTTTTTGGGCGAGCTGCTCTATCTAGCGCTAGGCCTGCTAAACGAAATGAGAGAATGCTTACGTCCTATAGTCTGAATGAATTACTCTTTCTCTTTAAGAAAGCGCTGATGCCCCACAGAGGTACAGCAGACGTCTCTGGTGACTGTAGATCACTGCTCTGGGATAGCTTCTCGCCCACAACGCCCCTTTAGCATTTATAACACCGAAAAGATATTAAGAAAAAATTATGCAATTTTCCTACTTTTATACTGATGTTTTTGACTAGTGGCATAATCTAGAATAATGTATGGAAATATTTGACAATTTTACAACATAATTTTTATGGTCTTAGCTTTAATTTGAATTTTTGAAACTTCAAAAATGTTTTGTGATTCCTGAAATATGTTAAAAAATGCCCGAGCATGTTTTTCTACAACTCAATCGTCGATCATCACTTTTCGCCGCCTCGCTGCTGGTTTGTAAAAAAAAAAAAAAAAGTGATGATCGATGATTGAGTTGTAGAAAAACATGCTCGGGCATTTTTTAACATATTTCAGGAATCACAAAACATTTTTGAAGTTTCAAAAATTCAAATTAAAGCTAAGACCTTAAAGATTATGTTGTAAAATTGTCAAATATTTCCATACATTATTCTAGATTATGCTACTAGTCAAAAACATCAGTACGAAAGTAGGAAAATTGCAATAATACTGCACTGCAAATTTCAAATTTTTTTCTGCGAATAACATGGGACATAGTGTTTCCGAACGGATTTTTTTGTTCTGAACACGAATCCGGGGTCGAAAACTTCCCATCACGTCACGTTTTCGAGAAAATAGGGGTTGAAACCCCTAAAAACACGGTTTTTGGCCATTTTTGTAAAATTATACAGCGAAAACCTGACGTGGTACAAACTTTGCTGATATCAGAAATTAAAGATTGGTTCATGTCCTTTCAAACGAGACCTATTCGAAATTGATCGCACTCACCCTTAGAGCAGGGGGTGTGTTTTTTTCTAGGGGTGCACGAAAAAATGTAAACATAACATAATAATTAAAAATGGATAACAATTCAATAAATCATGATAGTTAAGGGGTTTTCGGGCTCGCTGATTACGAATATAAAGTCAGATTTCAAAAATTAAAAATGGATTTTTATGTTATGTTTACATTTTTTCGTGCACCCCTAGAAAAAAACACACCCCCTGCTCTAAGGGTGAGTGCGATCAATTTCGAATAGGGCTCGTTTGAAAGGACATGAACCAATCTTTAATTTCTGATATCAGCAAAGTTTGTACCACGTCAGGTTTTCGAAGTATAATTTTTCAAAAATGGCCAAAAACCGTGTTTTTAGGGGTTTCAACCCCTATTTTCTCGAAAACGTGACGTGATGGAAAGTTTTCGAGTCCGGATTCGTGTTCAGCACAAAAAATCCGTTCGGAAACACTATGTCCCATGTTATTCGCAAAATCGATGCAGGGCAGTGTAATTTTTTCTGGATTTCTTTTCGGTGTTATAAATGCAAAAAAAAGAAAAAAATTTTGTTTATATATATTCAGACGCAGAATTTTATCAGCTTTTCAATCATCTAGGTTACAAGTCTCTAACTTAAAATATCTTGTCTTAAGTTCAGCATCAAATTTCCACTCCTCACACGTCAGGCGTACTGAAAATTTCTGCCGGTATTGTATATAAGTACAAAATCCTGCAAGTATAAACCCCTAATTTCTATTTGGGGGGAGTTATGGAGGGGAAAAGAAAAATCAAAAAACTCAATTTTCTCCAAAACTACTGAATGCATGTAAATAAGCTTTGAATATGAGGTATTCTCTGAGAAATAATCCACCTAAAAGAATTCTTTTTGACAATGAAATATGTTAAAGTATAGATAAAAATATTTATATACCTATGGGGTAAAATTCCTATATGAACTATTTTGGATTAAAGGGTTTGTTATAAACAATTGCAATGTTAGCCAATTAAATAATATCAATCCAGTAATCCAAAATATTTCATATAGGGCTTGTTTGATGCGGAATTAAGTAAACTTTCATTTGGTGACTTGAGAATAATGTAACTTTATTTGTTTATAAAATATATCATTTTTTATTAACATTAATTAATTAATTAATTTTTCGAAAACAAAAATGAAGGACATTTCTGTACTTTAATAGTTCCGTACACCTTCGGTGTACGGACGGAACCCTTGTGGGAGGATTTTTACGTCCGTTCCAGCTATGTCTCCCCACTAGCTGCTGCACTATTTGACATAGAGAGCTGAAATTTGGTACATATATGTATTTTCATGTGTAGATTACAGGACATATATAATCAACATGATGAGTTAATGTTCATAGCATTGTCAAGGTAAATAATGATTTTTTTCCAAGAAAGCACAAAAATGACCATGTCCCATTCCCTTGGCGGACACATTTTTTAACATAGAGAGCTAAAATTTGGTACACATATATACATTTTCACGTGCAGATAACAGGAGAAATATAGCCAACATGATTAGAGTTTATGTTCATATCGTTGTCAAGGTAAAATCATGATTTTTTACCAAAAATGCCTCAAAGTGACCATGTTTTACACCCCCTAGCCACCACAATATTTGACAAAGAGAGCTAAAACTTAGTACAAATAGGTATTATTACATGTTAATTACAAGAAAAGTATAGCCAACGGCAGGGAGTCAATTCAACCTTTTTCAATCCTACAATTACCCGATTCTACACAACCAAGTGTACAAAAAAAACCGTACACAACGTTCTACCCTTCAATGACTGACCCTACAAAAAACGGATTGTTAAAGTAATCAAGATAACAAACCGTAACACGAAAATCCCGATTCTTCAATGACCGATTCTTCAAATTATGTTAATAAGTAGATATAAAAATTTTAAATACCGATTCTTCAATGACCGACTCTAGAAATTTTGTTAATCTTTAAAAAGAAAAATTAAAATCCCAATTCTTCAATTTCTGTTAATGTATAAGAATAATATATTTTAAATACCGACTCTTCAATGACCGATTCTACAAATTCCGATTATGCATAAATTTATTAATTATGAATCCCGATTCTTCAATTTTTATCAATGTATAAGAATAAAATATTTGAAATACAGATTCTACAAATTCCGATTATACATAAATTGATAATTATAAATTCCGATTCTTCAATGACTGATTCTACAAGTTCCGATTATGTATAAATTTATTAATTATAAATCTCGGTGTTTCATCCTGATTTGGTCCAGATCAAAGTTTCCACATCAGGCTCTGACTAATCCTAAACAGGCCCTGATCGGGACCATGACAAAATTTCTACACGGGTAATTGTCGAAATATTACGTCAATACAGTGGCCCACTTCTATCTGCAAAGAATGGCCTACTTCTGTCCACAAGAATAATTTTACGCGAAATAACGTGGCGAGAATACCACGCGACAATATGCTGAAATCTTTTTACACTTTTTAAGGTTAGGTCTATTAATATAAAAAGGCTACTTACCCGATTAAATTCAATGAATAACTTATGCAAATAACGATATCTTTCTCAAGGAAAAAAAAGAAAAAAGTATGTATTTTTTAGCACTAATTATTGGAGAACACAAATGTGCGTTTGCACACGTCAATGTCATAATACCTAAAAATTTGGCAGTATTTGAGGATGTGATAGAAACATTGATGAGTTTTTACGAAAGGTTGTGATCATTAAGGTTAATAATTTTTTGTGAATAAAATTAGTTTAGTTTTTTCAGGACAAAGTTCGAGATTTCTTTCACTGAGAAAATTAGAAAAAATATTTAAACAGTTTTGAAGAGCTGAGATGTAAATTACAGGATCATTAGATCTGGACATGACAGCGAGGTCATCAGCAAATTCAAATAAAACACAATTAGAAGGTAGACGAGAGATTAATTTTCTTGTGTAGATTGAGTACATTAAAGGGCTTAAGATACTACCTTGAGGAAGACCTACAGTACTATTGGACTATCAGAAAGTAGTTGAATGACCCAAGAATCCATTTGGTAGAATGAGATTCTGTAGTTGTTTCAGACTTTGTAGTTGATTTAATTAAATTTTGAAGTAAAATGTCAGGAAGAAAAAAATTATTTTTATTAATTTTATTAAAAAGAGTAAAATTAATTACATTTAGAGTTAAAATTAGTACAAAAGTAGTTACTTTAAGAGGGAAGCTTCACATAATCGACCTGGTCTCAAAATGAGTAACGTACGGTACTCATTTTGAAGTGCAACAAAAATGAGTCAAGTTGGTGGCGCCACTGTCTATATCGTTTAGCATTGGCTCATTTTGAATTTTATTTTATTTTATTTTATATAAAGTTTACGGGCTAAGAGCCCTTTACAAATAAGTAGTTACAAATAGGCCCTTTACAAAAAGTGTAATTGTACTCACTACAACAGTCTATTACTATTATTAACGTTAAATAATAAATTACGCAGACTAGTTTTAAACGAAGATAGTGAAATTCCAAAAAAATCTAATCTGTCATTATATAAATTCGCTTCTCTGTTAAGTCTATTGAAAATAGAATACTGACCATAATTTGTTCTGTGGAAGGATACTTTAAAAGGCAAACAGTGTCTAGAAAATCTAGAAGGAGCAGAGAAGTTGATACGTTGTAAAACATTAGGACATTGCACGATTCCGTTAATAACTTTAAAAAAGAAAAGAAGATCAATGTATAAGAATCTGGTCTCAATTTTTGGTAAGTTTAATCGTTCACGTAAAAGATCATAATCATGTAAGTAATAGTCAAAAGGCAACCCCAATTGCTTAGCCGCAAATCGCAAAAAACGGTTCTGTACACGTTCTAATCTCACCATGTGGACCATATAATATGGTGACCAAATTAGAGACAAAAATTCCACAGTTGATCTAACAAATGCAAAATAAAGACATTTCAAACTAGTCGGATTTTTAAAACTGGATGCATTTCTTTTGATAAAACCAAGGGACCTGATAGCTTTACTGACTACATTAGAGATATGATCATCAAAAGAAAGATCCTTGCACAATGTAATCCCAAGGTCACGAATCCTCTCAACTGTTAAAAGTGTGATATCATTAATGGAATAAGTGAATTTAAGATCATCAATCTTTCTGGAGAAAGATACACTTTTACATTTGGAAGCATTTAAGGAAACCATATTAACAATACACCAATTATTTAAATTATCTAAATCACATTGTAATTTTAAACAGTCATCATTTGAGTTTATTGGTAAATACATTTTAAGGTCGTCAGCAAATAGTGAAAAATGACAAAATTCAAAAACTTCTTTAATATTATTAATGTAAATCAAGTATAACAGAGGACCCAGATTCGAACCCTGGGGTACACCAGAAGTAGATGTGAAAATACTAGAGTAAGCACTGTCAACTCGAACCACCAAAAACCTATCACGCAAATAACTTCTGAACCATTTAATCAATGCTGGATGAACACCAAGCTGACAGAGCCTACCTATAAGTATACTGTGGTTTACAACAAAAATGAAACTAGATTTTTTCTGTGTAGCTACAGATGTGTAGTTTTTTATGGTGTATTTAATTATAGTCAACTACCAGAAAAAACAATCCTAAATAAATAAAGGAGACTCTTTGACATTAAAGTAAGGGTTGCTACGGTACTGGAAAACCTGGAATTGTCAGGGAATTTTTTCTCAGTCAGGGAAAGCCGGGAAAACCTGGAAATGTCAGGGAATTTTATAAAATATTGTTTCGAAAATTAATTTTTCGTATTTGAATAGCGAAAATTTTAAATAACTAAGTTCACAATACTACCATTCTTTTCTATTGATACTATTCGGTTTTCAATTTAGTGCTCAAAGTTGAAGCAAAAATGGTGCTTCTTTTCGTAATACTGGAACTGATTAAGTATATGACAAAGTGATATTCAATTTTGTATTTAGATTTTTAAGTTCAGACCTATTCTATGCTGTTTCCAAAGATTCTAAATAAAATAAAACTTTTGAATGTAATTCATTTGCCGCATCTCCAATTTAAAAAACCTCCAATATAGTTATTTATGATACAAGTGTGTAAAGTGAGTGATTATACGAGTGTGACGTTTGCAGCACGAGGCAAAGCCGAGTGATGCAAATCACACGAGTATAATCAGATTTACGCACGTATATCATACAACATTTTTTGCAACACCCACCTCTAAAGTTAAGTACCTATTATGAAGAATTCCAACTCTCTATTAGAATAATTTCGATTGTATAGAATTCAATAAATCAATCGAAGATCAGGAAAAATATCATTAAGCAGTAGTGTATAAATTAAAAGTAAAGTTCTTTCTTTAATTTTGTGGTTTTGTATGGTCTAAAACAATCCTTATATTATGTGAGAAAAATTTCGGTGCGTAAAGTAATATTTTAGTGCGTAAAGTAAATCACTTTACACACCCTAGTAGAAATTTGTCCTAGCTATAATAAAAGAACTGGCCAGTCGTGCTTGAATTTGTCTAGTTACTTTACTAGCCAGCTCGCTAAAAACTCGAATGTCATGTCACGCTTTTTTCATCAAGTTATTATCCAGCACAACTTGATAGTTATTTATCAATAGGACTTTTGAAAACTAATCAAATTAATTCTTTTAAATATTTCGAAATTCATTTAATAATAAGATTTAATGTAGTAAACACGTTTATTTTATGTAATTAAAAAAAAATTCGAATTATCAACAAAAATTTTTATATGAAAATATAATGCACTGAATTTATTTATTATACGATTAAATTATTTTTATGGTTTAATAGATACATTGTCTTTGCTATAAACTAATTAAATTAATATTTTCAAACCATTTATAGAATTTATTCACAAAAAAGCTTAAGTGTCCCAGGCTACCCAAATCTCCCCTAAGCTAAAACTTTAATATAAAAATTTTATATTTGGTCAGGGAATTTTAAGAAAAATGGGCTGGAAAACCTGTAAATGTCAGAGAATTTTGAAATTACGAAACCGTAGCAACCCTTATAAGTTCATGCTAAGTGTTTCATGTTTTTTATTAGTTTTCCAAGTTTAGGACTAGGGGAGACCGGGGCTGAAAGTGCCGAGGGTAAGTTTTGCCGATAGGAATATCTAAAAAAAAAAGTTTTTTTTGAAAAGTGGAAGTGAGAGAAGTATTGTTTTACTTATGCGCATCTTTGGCAACTATTTTGATTTTGTTTGCTTCACGGAATAATTAGCTGTTAGTAATTTGGTGCTTTGGCGTCACTTACGTGCAAGTTTCCATGTTTACACTTTTTAGTCTATTTTTTGCACTTTTAACGATTTTTATGCGTATTTTTTTTAAAATGATCCAAGTCTATCGAGGGATTCAATGGTGTATTGATCTTAACATTTAATTTATCTAGTTTTTTAATATTTGATAAAAAGTGAGCGTCGACGCAACGAGGTTAATACACGGGAAAAAATTTTGCGCATGAGCTGCCCACTAATGGTAAGTTTTGTACAAAAATGAAAGTAGCTGCTGCCAACGTGTCTATGAATCTGGTGTCAGATTTACTGGACCTGGGCTACCCATGACCAACGCACGCGCTGTACAGAATCATCGTTCAGTTGAATTCCCTGCTATGAGTTACGACTCGAGGAGCATCACCTGTCTACACGTTTTAGATATCGTGTGTTCATAGTATGGACGGCTCCTACCCATAAACTGGCCCGCGTCAACACACAGTCTACAGAGCTGTAGCTGCGCAGTAGGCAGTGCAGCTCATACGCAAAATTTTTTCCCGTGTAGTTATTCCAACCCGAAATCAAGAGAAAAGTTGATTCAATGCATAGTTTGCAAAATCTGGGCACATTTAAAATGTGTGAAGGGTTAAAAAAGGGTCAGTTATATGTGTGTCAATTGTAATCTTAATAAATCGCATTCGGAATAAGTATTTATGTCTTAAAAATTATTTATTAATCAGAATGTAGAGTTTTTACAATTAATTAACGATACAAATAATTATTTCAAAAAATATTTTAAAAGACTGACTAATTATGTAATTGTAAACTTTAAGTCAGAAATGTTTATTTATTTACAAAAATCTATAAATGTTACGATTGTTGGAAAAATCTTTTGAATGTTTATAATAAAAATACTAATTACGAAAACTATATTTTAAGTGACTGACTAACTATGGATTTACAGAATATAAGTCAGATAATGTTTATTTGTACTTACTAAAATCTAGAAATCTTAAGATTGTTCCTAAAAACCTTTAAAAGTTTATAACAAATGATTAATAAATAATAGTAAATCATATATTGGGAATAATTATTTTATTTCTTACGCGTAAAATCATTTGCTTTAACTGAAACAACTAAAAAATCTGAGCGGCACAACCGACCCCGGCGTTGGCACAACTCTCCCCAGCGCGAAGTTTAACGTGCCGTGTTGCCTCGCTGCACAAAATCATATTTTACAAAAAAAACTGTTCAAAATTATCAAAAAATTATAATGAATTTTAAAACTACATTAAATTTTTAAATAAATAGACTATAGATTAAAACAAAAAGTTCTCATTTTACTATCATTTTATTTAGTTTTTTAAAAATCGGCACTTTCAGCTCCGGTCTCCCCTATTAGAATAAATTTTTTATTGAGCGTCCGGACCCCTGCTGGGTTTTCGGTGACAGAAAAAAGAACAAGTTATGGAGAGAGAAAGATATATCTTTATTTTGCAAATGAGGGTTCGCTTGACCTGCAATCTGTTAAAGAGGATTAATTAATAACTCTGAGGACCCAGGTAATTATTTCTTTCTCCCTTTATCACGTGAAAAAGCTATAAAGAAAGTCTAAAACTGAATACGTAACGCATAACTTCCTTTCTTACACCAAGGAATATACCATAAGTACTTCTTTGTTTAACATTGCATTTTTCTATCTAGACAATTCAAAATGGCATAAGAACACTTTTTTTCAATTTTATATATTTTTGGACACTTTTTGGTATTACCATAAAGTTTGAACTCTTTTCTACATAATGCATATATTCTATTTAAATTATATTGTGATTAAATAGAAAAATTTCAAGTTTTTGGAACTTGATACATTTTTCTTGTTTTCAAGGTTTGTGTTAAACAGTGAGACACCTTTTATTAAATAATGAATATTTATTTCAATAATAATATTCTGCTTCATACTTTATAAATATATATGTTTTACATTAAATAACGTTAACAAATGTTGCAAAACTCTCATAATTTAATAATATTTTACATTTTTATAATACGATGTCAAGTTTCATATGAAAAATTGGTATTATTTTTTTTTACGTTTACAGTACTGCTGATCATACGTCATAATTTGGTCATAACCTAAAAACAATTTGGAGGAAAATTTGAATAGTCGTTCTCTTATCAAGTTTAATTTTTCAAATGTTACCGAACAATAATTGTAATAATTATAAATTTTGAATTTTTTAATGTTTTTTAGCATAAAAAAATCACATTTTTCGTCGCTGTGTAAGTATAAATGCGCATGCGTATAGCTGACACAACTTATAATTAGTGTTGCCAAAATCCACGTTTCATAAACTTAAATTTTTGCCTGTCCCAGTGTTTAATGTCCCACTATTTAAATTGAGCAATCGCAAGAAATTATCTAAATAAAAATTGTTTGTAAAATTTTAAAATATTTTAAATTATTGGATATTTTACTTAAAAACATGTGTAAACGAAGTAACAATTACACTTTTTTTAAAGTGTAATCTATCTCTATCTATATAAAAATAAGCATTGTATTTCAACTCGATTTCAAGAAAAAATTTACTCCGTAACGTCAAAAACAGTTTTTTTTCAATTTTCTTTGTAAATAATCAATGTGGCTAAAATTTTTGGAGATAGTGTGTTGTCATAAACATGGTTTACATTTAAATTTTCGTCGAGTTTCTTTAAGTAGTTTTTCAGAAAATTAAAGTGTCTTACTGTTTAAACTGTCCCACTGTTTATCACTCTCCCCTACCTGTATTAGAGCCCCAGAAAATTTTAATAAAAAAATTTAAAAATTATTACCTGGCCCCTCAGAATTAATCTTCATTAACAAAGGATCTATTGTCCAAGGATTGGTATTGTTTGTGGTAATTGTTCTGAGAGTCTAATACTGGTATATACATATTTTTTTTATTTTGAAAACAGAAAGAAAGAAGAGTAAGATTTTTAGGCGAAGATATTCTTATGTTATTTTGAATCCTCTAGATAGAGAAATGCAATATTAAATGAAAATTATATGTTATATTCCTTGATGTGAGAAAGAAAGATATACATTACGTCTTCAGTTTTTGACTTTTATCTTTATATTTCCATGTGATAATACATGGAAAAAATTTCGAGACGTCAGACGTGCCGATGTCAATGTAAACCCACAGTACATTTCATTATGTACTCAGAGTTAATCTTCATTAACAAAGATGGTGGTAACATTGGCCAAGGGTTGGTACATCTTTATTTTTCTATATAATAAATGTGAAAAAAGAAATTCTTACCTGGGTCCTCAGAGTTAATCCGCATTAACAAAGGTTCTATTGTCCAATGGTTGGTTTTTTTGTGGTATTTGTTCCGGGGTTTTAATACAGATATAAATACGTATATATGTTATTTGTAATGAACTAATGATTACTCATATAAGAGTGTCCTTTTTGCACTTATTGGCTGATCAGTAGTTACTGATTCATAGTTACTCATAGTTCTCTCATTTTTTTGGATATATGGTAGTTTTATTGGATAAAAGGCAAAATTGGTTATATTGGATTAAAGTAAAAATTGGTTATATTGAATTAAAGGAAAAATTGGTTATATTTAGTAAAAGGTAAAATTAATTGTATTGAATTAAAGGAAAAATTGGTTAATTTTAATAAAAGGTAAAATTGGTTGTATTGAATTAAAGACAAAATTGGTTATATTTAATAACAGGCAAAATTGGTTATATTTAATAACAGGCAAAATTTGTTATATTAGAGAGAGTGAGCAATAAATAAAATGTTTAATTAGATTGTTCCCTTTTAAACCAACAGTAGTTTTTGAAGCTGTTAATCAACAACCTTTTGGTAGTGTTTAGTGTGGAGTATATGCAATAGCATTTGCAACATCTATATTATTTAACGTAATGCCAAACCGTGTAAATTATGAAACTGATAATAACAAAATGAGAAACCATTTTAAGTCAATGTTTGAAAATAATCGCTTAAATCATTTTCCGACAGTAAGAACGTCTCACAATAGGAATTCGATAATAGAGAATGATTAGAACCGTCTTTTCATAAATTGAACTTAGGAACATAAAAATTATATTTTAAACTCTTGTTCTGTTTTTAATACTTTGCACAGTAATAATATTAACAGAGTTCTATTAACACAAGATTTAAAAATTAAACATTCTCTAAATGACACTAGTGAAAAGAAAATAATTCGTACAACTGATAATAATGTGAACAAAATTTCACCACATGAATATTTAAAAATGAAGAATTTTCTGAAGAAATAAAATGATAAAAAGATAATTCGAGCAATTAAAGAGAAGGGAAGAAAAAGGAAGGCAAGGCGAGAAGTTACATAAGAGCAGAAAATAATAAGACAGGAGAATGAGAGATTGTGAAAACGTAATCGTAATAAAACAGAAATAAAAAAGAGCGCAAAAAAAATTTTGACATGCAAAAAAAAAAGAAATTATCTATAAAAACTGAAGATGAAAAGAAAATACGCAAGGATAAAAATTTGGCATGTAGGAAAAGAAAAATATCAATGGAATCTCAAGATTAAAAGAAAGTGCGTCAAGAAAATAATTTGTCATGTAAGAAGAAAAAATTTTCTACGGAAACGGAAGATGAAAAGAAAGTGCGTCAAGAAAAGAATTTGGCATGAAAAACGATAATTGGAATAAAAAAAGTGCAGGAGTTGCAATAATGTCTTTTAAAGATTTCATTGAAAGTAAAGTTCCACAGAATTATTTAGGTTTAATAAATGTAGAATGTAAGTTTTGTAATGCGTTACATTTTTTGTGTGAAAGACCGTCACATAGATCATATAGATACATCACCGAGGAATGTCCCCGTGAAGAGGACATTATGATATTGCCTGAATGTCACAAAAATATTCCCGCTAGATATCAGCTTGACATTCGAGCAATATTCCTTGCTACTTGGGTGGTAGATCCAATATAAAGAAATTTTTCTTTACATTTCTAATATTACATTTTTTTGAAAAAAAATGAATAAAAAATATGGTTAATGCACACTAGCAACGTAGTCGGCCGCTTGCGGACGACAAAGTTGCTGTTATTTTAATAAAATAAGTTATTGCGCTTCGAACTAATTTCAATTCAATAAAAGAAAAATTTAATTAAAAATTTAAAAACATTAAAAAGAGAACTTTAAAGTAAATGAATTTTTAAAGCAACAAACAAATTTATTATATGAAGTTTCGCCCTCGTGTTTTTATTCCTAAAAATTTATTGTACAATTGATATAAGTTGAATTTTTTGTTTTCATAAATTAAATTTCATTTTCTTAAAGTACTTTGACTTTAAGGATAACATTCTCATCTCGTATAGGGCGTGCATTAACCCATTAACGAAATTTTTACAGGTACTTTGAGGCTCTATCAAATAGCGTACTAAAAGAACCGAAAAATTTTAAAAAAACAATTTACAAGCATTAAAAAAAAGATTTTTTTAGAATTTCTGTTCAGTTTTTATAATTTTTTCAAATCTTATCCATTCAGAATACCTCTAAATGCTAAAAATATTGCGTCAAAAATGTTTGGATCCGCCATTTAAAATTTTTAAAAATTGACTTCAGAATCGTAATGAGCGACCTAAAAAACCAAGGAGTAGAAAGATTAATTTAAATTTGCTAAAAAGATTGTTAAAACAAGTTGTAAATTCAGATGTTCATTACATGAAGATTTTGCTTCCTCTTTACGATCAGCAAAAAAATTTGCTTCCTCGTGGAGAAAGCAAAATTTTATTGCCAAAATGTGAATTTTTGATTTTTTAACTTTCATTAATTCTTTAAATTTACCTCAAATGTATACTTTATATATATCGATCGATTCGTCTTGACATAAGGAATACAATTATTTCATATATAAACTTCAATTTAAAAAATCACAAAATTTTATTGACAAAATGTGAATTTTTGATTTTTTAACTTACATTAATTCTTTAAATTTACCTCAAATATATACTTTATATATATCGATCGATTCGTCTTGACGTAAGGAATACGATTTTATTATATATAACCTTAAATTTTTTAATTTAAAAATTTTTTCGATTAAAAAAAAATTTTGGAAAAAAGACGATAAAATTTTTTTTTTTGGGTATTTTTCAAAATCCTTTGGTCAGATTTGAGATATTAATATGATAAATGAGCCTACCAAATTTTATCTAAATCCATTAAAACCTGTTAAAGTTATCTTCTAAACAAAAAAGGGATCCACAAACACACACATACATACATCCGGACAATTGATCAGGATCTCATATAACATGTTTCTATAAAGAAAAAAATTTGTTTCCGCCTCTTTGAAAAGTTTTATAAACGAAAGGATTACAAAGCTTCCTCTACGAGGAAGCAAAATGAATTTTCTCTTAAAAATAGCAATTTTTATACTTAGTTAATTTATAATTCTTTATAATTTTGCCTGCTACACTTATTATTTTTGTTTCACTTTACAATGAATCTAGAAAGGAAAGTTGCTAAAAGAAAAGGTGGAAAAGTAGGTTAAAACTGTGCCGCAAAAAATTAATGAGTAAAATAACACATCGAAAATAATTTTAAATTTTTGTTACCTCAAATGTTATAGAACTCAAATGATACATACAAAATAATGTAACTAACTCCAATCATAAAAATTTAATGAAAAAAATAAAAATTCTTTTTACGTTAAGAAGTGGAAATAAATGGCTGGACTTAAAAAAAAAATTTGAGTTGATTTTGATTTTATGTTACTTAGATGTAATTCTAATAAGTATCTAAGTCAGAAAAAATATATATTCGATTTGTAATTTGAAGATTTTCTTCTATTCGCCATTGCTTCATCCGCTATAAATTCAATTTGTAATTTGAAGATTTTCTTCTATTCGCCATTGCTTCATCCGCTATAAATTCAATTTTTTGTATTTTTTGATCTTAAAAAATTCGTAACTTTTTTATTGTAGCCTCTATTGAAAAGTGTTAGATTGAAAAAGTGTGTCATTTCAGGAGTATTTTAAAGGAAAAATAGTAGAAAATTAAAAAAAAAATTAAAAAATTTGTATTTTTTTTAAATTCAAAATTTGAATAACTTTTTTGTTTTAACCTATTAAGGCCCATAGGTTGCACAACGTTCCTAACGTGAAACTAACTATTGGATTTATAGCATAACCAAAAAAAAAGATAAACAAATAGTAAAAAAAAGATCGATACAGCCCATGCTCTGGCTCTTGCAAAAACATCGAAATTAACTATTGGATGCATAGCATAACCGAAAAAAACGTTACCGCTTTTTTTTGTTTTTGCAAAATAATTTGTTTATCTAATTTGTTTAAATAATTTAATAAAAAAATTCGATTTTTACAAAACCAATACAGCCAACCGAAAGAACGTGAAAAAATAAGCAACTTTTCTTTTTACCACTTTTTTATCCGACCACCCCTTTTGCAATAAATAATTATAAACAATTAGCAAAAAAGTATGGTATAGCCCATGCTCTGAGAATTGAATAAAAATTAAAAACTAACTATTGAGTTCATAGCATCAACGAAAAAAAAGTTACCCCTATTTTTTCTTTTTACAAAATAATTTGTTTAAACAATTTAATAAAAAAAATTCGATTTTTAAAAATCCAATATCGCCATCTGAAAGAACGTGAAAAAATAAGCAACTTTTCTTTTTACCACTTTTTTATCCGACCACACCTTTTTGCAGTAAATCATTATAATTTGTATTTTGAAGATTTTCTTCTATTCGCCATTGCTTCATCCGCCATAAATTCAATTTTTTGTATTTTTTGATCTTAAAAAATTAGTAACTTTTTTATCGTAGTCTCTATTGAAAAGTGTTAGAAAGAAAAAATGTGTTATTTTAGGAGTATTTTAAGGAAAAAATATTAAAAAATAAAAAAAAATTGAAAAATTTGATTTTTTTCAAAATTTAAAATTTGAGTAACTTTTTTGTTTTAATCTCTATCGAAAAGTGTTAAAAAAAAAAAGTTCAATTTTGGGAGTATTTTAAGGGAAAATTACAAAAAAATTTTTTTCAAATTTAAAAAAAAATGAATTTTTAAAAAATTCTAATTTAAAATTTAGTTTTAAATTTTTGGGCTGATTAGTGTGTCCAACGAACTCAGGCTTCATTTTTAAATTTTAAAAGAGTACACCAAATTTTAAAGCGATTCGTTAAGATGTGCACGGTGAGCTTGGATGAAGTTCAACCCAAAAGTTAATGAACATCGCCATTTTCTTTTGGATATTCTTTGGGGAGTTCTTCTGGTTATTTTAAGACCAAAATGAAAATAATCGATGGAAGGAAATTAAAATTATCTTGATTTTTAACTTTTTTAATAGTGATTTTAAATAATTTATCAAAAAAAAACTTTATTTAAATTTTTTTCTTAATGCAAAACATGTATTTTGATATTAATGAAGAATTTCTACAAGACTTAGTCGATTAAAATATTTTAAAATATTAATTTTTTTAAAAATTGATGAAAAACATGGCTTTTTTACGGTTTTTGAAAATAAAACTTCTATTATGCATTTCACATTAAAATCGTAAAGAGTTGAATTAAAGTACATAAAATTTTTTGTAAAACGAAACAAAATAGACTGTTTTACGTTTTATCGTTTCATAAATATGACAGTTTAAACTTAATATTTGATGTAGAATTCTAATTTAGGAGGCCAATTTCAATTTTTTTTTTCTTTAATGCCCTAAATATAAAAAATACAATATAATATGTTTAAAGGGATTTATTTTTGAACAATTTCACATAGATGAAATTAATGGAAATCTGGTAGTCTGAAACTTATAGGATTATGAATTTTAGAAAACTGGTGGTTTCCATAACAAATAATTGTTTATTTCGAATTTTGTTATTTGACATGAAAGTGAACCTTTTCTTTCTATTTTGTTTCGTTTTACAAAAAATTTTATGTACATTAATTTAATTCTTTACGATTTTAGTGTGAAATGCATAATAGAAGTTTTACTTTCAAAAAACCGTAAAAAAGACTTTCATCAATTTTTAAAAAAATTAATATTTTAAAATATTGTAATCGACTAATTCTTGTAGAAATTCTTTATTAACATCAAAATACATGTTTTGCATTAAGAAAAAAATTTAAATAAAGTTTTTTTTCATAAATCTTTTAAAATCACTATTAAAAAAGTTAAAAATCAAAATAATTTTAATTTCCTTCCATCGATTATTTTCATTTTGGTCTTAAAATAACCAGAATAACTCCCCAAAGAATATCAAAAAGAAAATGGCGATGTTCATTAACTTTTGGGTTGAACATCATCCAAGCTCACCGTGTGTGTTCAAGTTATTATGGGGACAAAAAAGTGTCTACAGACAGACGGACAGGTTTTCAAAACCTATTTTTTGGCATCAGGATGTCTCAAAACGTGGAGATTCACTGGAATTAGAAAAAAGTCAAAATCGACCAAAATGAATACTTTCTCATTTATGATGAGAATGTAATAATATGTATATACAGTGGTTTTTTGACAAATTGCTGTTTTCTTCACTTGTATCATATTTTCTGTGTCTATTGTGATGAGAATGTGTCAATTTTATGGACTGATTTTTCCACCCCTTAATAAAATTTAATTTTTAATGAAAAATGTTTTGAAAAATATTTTTTGACATTTAAACCACTGTAATTTTTACAATTTCATTTTAATCAAAAAATTTTACATAAAAAAGTAGTTTGTCTTCTTCTGAACTATAAAACTGTGTAGTGAAAAAAAATTTTTTTTTTGAAATTGATATTTTAAAATTTTGAAAATGCTGCAGTTTTTGCATTTTTTGATGAAAATGGCTGGCTAACGAACTTGACCTGTATTTTGACACTAACTTTGAATGTGCAAAGTTGCAAGTCGATTCGCTTCGATTTACAAAAGTTATTGTGTCAACAACATTTTGTGTCTACGGACAGACATACATACAGACACTTTCGCCGGACCATGATTTTTCGATTCAGGGCACCTCAAATCCTTCTCATGTGATGAGAATGTAAAAATTAGAAATTCATTCTATGAGGAAGGAAAGGAGCCTGAACTGGGGATGACATTATAAATATCTAAAAGAGCAGTTTTTGCAGAAATTGAAAAATGTTGGATGATATTAAAATCAATTTTGTCAAGACCAGGGGAGGATTTTGTTTTTAAAGAATAAATAGCTATGGAAAGTTCAGATAATGTAAAGGGAGATTCCAAGAAGGTGTTAGATCTAAAATTTTGGGGAAAATTATCATGAAAAATAGTTGGAGGATAAGTATCATTGATAGGTTCAAATAAAGCATTTATTACTTTTTCATCTGCAGAGCAAGATGAATTGATTGGTTGAGTGAGTCTATTTTTAAAAGCTTTAATAACTCTGCATACTCTGGAAATTGGAGTATTTCTATCTAGAGATTCGCAAAAGTTTCTAAATGATGTTCTTCTAGCAGAGTTTAATATTTTTTTAGTTTCAGCTTCTATTTTTTTTTAATTTAATGTAACAGAGTAGGAGCGCCACCCTCGAAGGCAAAAGTGTTCACGATATTTCCGAGGGTAGATTAAGGGCTCCCAAGAAGGGTTGACGGGTTTTAGTGGGTCGGGGCTGGTAGTAGTTCGCCAGCTTATTTTGTTTAGTGTTCTATTTTTTACCAACCCCACATAACCTTGGCATGCGGAAGCCAAGGTATCTGTATACAGATTTCCCAAAATCCCTAAGCAAAAAAAAAAATGTTTTTAATGTGGATTTTCTTGTCAAAACGGCTTGATCGCAAGAGTCATTCTACCATGGGGCAGGTGTAAATGATTTTTTTGTCTTTGTAGGGTTGGCATAAGAGAATGGTTTTGGAGATGGATTAGGACAAGAAGAATTAATAGCTTGATTAACTCCTTCAACAAAATGGTTATAATTATCTAATACATCAGGATTAGGAGAAGATGCATTAATACTATTATTTTTAATGAATTCATGTAATGTAGATGAGAATGTAGACCAAGATATTTATTTTAAATTATATTTGTGCGATTGAAAAATAGAGATAGGAATAGTTAAACCAAGACTAGTGACAGCAAGAAAGTGATCACTTCCTAAAGTATCTTCCCAGACATCCCAATATGCTGAAGTATAGAGATGAGAAGATATAAAAGTCAAGTCTAAAACGGAATCATTATTGTCTGGTCTGTTACGATAAGTGGGTTTTTTTATTGTTTAGGCCGATAAAATCAAAAAGATCTATATGATCACGTAAATTAATACCATTATAACAATTTCGCGAACTACCCCAAGAGATATGATGGCTATTTAAATCACCGCATAACAAAACTGCGGAGTTATTAATATTAGAGAAGGTATTGAAAAAGTTGGTCCAAATAGTGTTTAAAATTTGATTTACAGGATTAGAAACTCTATAAACAGAGATAATTTATAATTTTCCTATAGAAGAGTCAATAGAGATGGCTAAGGTTTCAAAAGAATTTTCAATATTTAATATTGAAGTCTATATGGAAAAATTTATGCAATTTCTAATGCCGATGGAAAGACCTCCACTTCTCCCAGTAAAAAAAGTTGTATAGCAGAAGCCTGGATTCCGTATACCAACTCCTAAGCTGGTATACGGAATCCTGACTTTTGCGTATTACAGCCTTTACTGTAATCAAAATTATAAGGAGGTTGTATACGGACAACTTTTACATGACTTTTAACGATGAAATACCTGTTTTAAGATAAAATGAATTATTAAATATTAATATAGAATATTAAAAAAGACTAAATTATAAGAGAAAATGACAATTTAGAGACAAAAGTGTTATTTTATTCACTAAATATGTAAGCTGTGACAAGAGTGAATTGATGGTAATGATTTACCCGATAAAAGTTAAGATTCCGTATACCAGCTTAGGAGTTGGTATACGGAATCCAGGCTTCTGTTATACAACTTTTTTTACTGGGCTGTTAGATAGGAGATCAGATCTAATGATATTAAAGTTTTTAAGGCAAAATGACTTAGTTTAGTTAGTTTGTTGAGAAGATGACGAGATTTAGGTTGAGAAATTTTTGATGCAGTTGAGAAAGTAAAGGGAAGGTTTTGTACATTCAGAGCAGGTGTTGGTGATTGGAGACTGTTTGGAAATTGAGAGAAGTTGAATAAATTTGTGTTGCAATTTGAAGGTGTTGAGGAGGTGTCTTCAAAATTGTTTGGCATCTTAGAGGATCGTAGAGCAGTCTTTGCTTCTGCAAAAGTTAACCCATATTTAGATGCATAGGATCTAAAATCTTTCTGAAAATTCAATTCAGGACAATCTCTAGAATTAGCTCTGTGAAAACCATCACAATTAACAGATTTTGGAGGATTGGATGAATTAGAACAAGGAGAATCATTAGTAAGAGTGTGTGGACCTTCACAATGAATGCTGCAAGGATTTGAACGACATTGAGATGCGATATGACTATATCGAAAACATTTTAGATAGATTTTGACTTGAGGTGTATGCATGGATTTTTGAAATGACTTTAAAAATTGAGATTTCTTCTGGTAAATCAATGTCCGTGAATGTAATAAGGACAGAGAGAGAAGGATGTAGCTCCATTTTGTTGGATTCCGGATTTTTAACTTTTTTGTTGAGACGTCGAATATGTAAAACGAAAGTTTTTCCAACTAAACGTCCTAAAAATTCAAAGTTTTCTTTAATTTCAGTTTCTGTACAATCAAGAGGAATGTCACAGACTAAAAGCGACAAAATTTCAAGTCTACATTGAACCTTACTTTCAGCCTACAATTCTCTGCTATCTGAGAAGCTAATAAAAATTTTTTATAAAGGGTCCTATAATAGAGAAATGGACCTAAAGAGCCTACAATTAACCTAAACTGTGTCGCTTTCGTCCATTTTCTCCTATTTTAGGTAGATTCTAGTAAGTATAGGGTTAAATTTGCAGTATCAAAAAGGTAGAAAGGAGGGTCGTCAGTAAAAATATTGTAGGGATGTTTAGGAAGTTTTTAGTCTCATTACGGTCATTATGAGATGACCTTCGGAAAAATTTTGACCCTTGCTTGATTTACGACCCTATTGTAAATTAATGCTGGTGACATTTGTTAGTAAAAATATAATATTAATAAATATTAATGTTACATAATATTTAATATTATATTTGAGATCCTTAAATTTTTCTGATTCTTATGGTATGTTGTTTGACTTAAAAGTATGAAAAATAAAATAATTATATATATGGGCAAATCCACGAAACTTTTAACTTTTGTGATTCTCGAATCGAACACTTAAAAATCTGAATTATTTTTAATTAAAACTTTGAGTATAATTTTTTTGCTAAATTATATACAAAGGAACATTTATGTACAGTATTAGAACAAAATATTTATTTGACAATTAGTTTTATAAGTTAAAAGTGAAAACATTGTAACAGGATTTTAAATTGACGTAACTCTCCATGAAATTTTAATTATATTATTTTCAGGGGTAGTTAAAAATAATACGCCCCTGGAATGAACCCTTAGGCGCATGCGTCTCATCAAAGAAATTTGATGAGAAGCGGGCAGGCGACAGGGCCTCATTCTTGGGTCGTATGATCTGTCGTATGTGTCGTCGTATGCGTCGACGTATGAGTTGAATTTTAAATTGTGGCCACAAAGCGTGTGAGGAGAAAATTAATATTATAATTCGCAAAAGTATTGAAATAAGAATTTGAAATAAAAGATATCAAAGGAAATTAATATAAAAAATAATAAAACATGTCGACGAGAACTGTAAGTAGTTTTCTCAAAATAAAATTATAATTAAATAAATGCTCATTGTTTCTGGGTTCACCCAACATCACCCCCTCTGGGATTTAATTAAATTAATAGTAAAAAATAATAATTAAACATTATCTTTATTAAACAAATTTGTCGACCTTCTGTCGACTGGCGCCTGACAATTTTTAAAAGCCAAACAAATTGAACCCAACCGCGTGTGGTGTGGAATTTAATATTTTCTTTAATAAATAAAATTCCTGTTTCATTTGGCGCCCAACGTGGGGCACGTTGGGATTAAATTATTAATTTTTTTTCTTGTTATAAATGTTGTGAAATTTCAGTAATGTTAATGTTTTAAATATGTGTGAAATTAAATATTCAAAATTTTGCTTAATTTGAAGTGTCTTTTCTCAATTGAATATAGTTGTGTTTACGTTAGATAACCTTGAGCGTGTTGTGTCTTGTTCGGCGACGAAATTAAAGAAAAGAATTGTCGTTCGAGATACAATTAAATATATTGAATATTTCCCAGATTTTAATTTTGGTTGAAAGTGTATTTGAAGTGAGAATATTCTTATTAATTTATAACTAATAAAACTGACCCAAGAATCAATTTTTATTTTTGACAATAATTTTTTATTTTTTATTGTTTTGTAAAACACGTAAAATTGTGTATCTTGCTACATGTGACGACGTTGTTTTTTTTATATATTTTGTTATTTTGCAATTTCTTGTCGGTTGGCAGATATTGACTGATCACCCGGTATAAGGATAGTTACCGTGGTATATAGGGAGTCTATAATAGGCAACAAAAGAAGTTGCAAAGAAGGACTATAAAATTATATCGCGGATAATTGTCTCTTTTTTAATTTTTTTTGAGAATTACTTGGACGATAAAAGATCTTGCTCTTTTCGTAAAGTGAAAAATAAAAAAAAAATAATCTAATTTTTATAAAATATTACTTTTTGGAATTGTTCAGACTGTTATGATATAATTTTGACAGCTGAACTATTGAAATAAAATTGTTTTGTGCCGGTTGGTCAAGATCTTGTTCTGCTACCGGTATAAACAAACGTCGACAGTCATATATAATTGCGAAATGGTGCATTGTGTGTGATTGTTATAAACTATTATTTTTTAATTTTTTTTGTTGTGATTTGTCGACTTAAACGAAAATTTTTTTTTAAGAATTGTTTTTATAATTATTGTGTATATTGTATCTTGGTACAAATGTCGATGTTATTTAAAGTTTTCTTTTAATTTTTTTTGTAAATTTGCTGTTGACGAACCATGATTTAAAGGAAAAAATTTATGAATTGGTTAATTATTATTGAATTGTTTTATTCTAATTTATTTATTTATTCTGATAATAGGCTGTATTATTTTGTTATTTATAGTACAATAATACTTGAAAATTTTTATTAATAATTTTAATTAATTGACAATTTGAAAAAAAAAATAAACAAACAAATATTTTTTTAGCATCCATTGGGTAGTCAACCTTATAGAAGTCGACTTCATATTCGGTGTTGTATTGAAGGAAGAAAAATTTTTTTTTTCAATATAAACATTTTGATTATTACTAAAACTATTGTTTTAATTAATTAATTGTTTTGACTGACTGAATTTTACCCTATTTGGATTGATTATTGGTAGGGCATTTAAAAAAATAGTCACAATTCGGAAAAATTATCGTTGTCGGTTATTGGGAGAGAGAAGAATTTTTGTATCTTCCTCTTTTACTCCCACTATGTCAGAACCAAATTCAAATGCTTCTTTGAATTCTGGAGGAAATCCGAGTGATCGGCAGAGTAGGAGGGATAAACGGATTGACAATTTTAATAAGGGGAGGAACATCCCTACGGACATTGACCTTAATGATTCTATATCACAACAAATGGACATTGACGAAAATAATACTCAAACCGCGAATTTTGACAAACAAAGTAATGCGACGAGTGATGTCGACTTTTTATTGGGATTTCAAAACGGGATTCCGTGGAGTAGAGATAGATTGTCATTGGACGAATTGAACCTTTCCACTGCAGGGGGAGGGGTCAGAAATGTTTATAATGCGACAATGCTTTCTGGGCAGTACGCGGATGTTTCTCAAAAAGTCGACACATTAAAATTGAATTTAGACGATTTTAAAGAAAAAGTTGTTCAAGTCGACACATTAAGAGAAGAGATTCGCGATTTAAAAGATTCAATAGATAAGGTCGATATCGTAGAAGAGTTTGATATGCTTTCGGATCGCGTTTCGAGGATATTGGACAGACAGACTGAAATGATGGAATATCTAAAAAGGAACAATAATCAACAGAACGAAAGGAGAGAACCTTGCGAGAATTCCGTACAACAATCGGTAAATAATGGTCGCGAAGGTTCCTCATGTTTTTTGAAACCTAGAGAAAATGTATCAAATGGTGATCGTTCGTCTATGATTTTTCATAATAATATAGGGGGGCGGCTGTACAGAACGGGATAGGTCGCGACACCTCTTATCAAGAGAGTGAAAATTATAATAGACAAAACGCGAATCAAAATAGCCAAGGAAGGCGGGTACATTTTAAAGAGGCGAATCAAACAAATAATACGCGTTCTGAGACGATTCCAAAATTGTTTCAGTTAATAATAGTAAAAATGTTACCGGGAGGTCAAAGGTACGAACAAGAGATCTTTGTTACTGAGGACCGTTACCGTGAAATGACAAACGACTTACCTAAATCGGAAAATGAGATAAAGGATTCCACAAATATTAACGAGTCGTCGGGAATTCGTTCGGGTCGAGAAAACGACTTACCGCTTTTCGGAAGAGAAAATAGCTTCGTTAATAGGGATCAGTGGACAAACGGGGATCGTGGAAGAGCTTTTCCTCGAGAGACAAGGAATGAAGGATATGAAGGTGTCCCTAGTACAATTCAGATTGGCAGAGTTGTGTCTTCTTGGAAAATTTCATTTCCCAAGACGGCAAAAGAACCCGATCAGTTTTTATTGATATTGGAAGATCATCTTTCGTCTAGTGGAATCCCAAAAGATTATTTTGTACCCCACTTGTCTCGTTTGTTCGATGGCCCTTATAAGTCTTGGTATTTTGTAAAGAAAGAGTCGTGGAGTACTTGGTATGATTTTGCGCATAATTTCCAATATGAATGGGGAGTCAAAAAGCATGATACAGATTTGCTTCTTGAGATCAGCGATCTCGAATTAGAAAAAAATGAAAGTTTGGCGGAGTTTGCTTGCCGTGCAAGAATTATATTTGCAAGGATGCAGAACCCGCCAGATTTTAGAGAACAACTGAAGCAGATATTATCAAAATTCAATCCAAGGTTAATTTTCGAGATTCTAAATTTGCCTCTTAGAAGTTACCGTGAATTTTTACATTACATTAGCGAAAGAAGTTATCTTTATCGCCGAGCGGTCGATTCACAGTCAGGACGAGGTAAAGTGGCTAAAACCCGACTAAATTGTATGCAGGAGAGCGAACAGGTAGATCGCGAGTACGACGACGATTATGACTCTTTAATTGAAGAACTTGATAACGAATCAGCCGTTGATTTAAACGCGTTTAATAATGTGAAGTCGAAATCAAGATCTTTAAATCGTGATCGTCTTGAGAACAATTTACAAAGGTTCAATGAGTCGAATAAAGGAAACAAGGCTCAAAACCAACAGTCGACAAATTTAAAGAGCCCTAACAGTAAAATGTCAAATTCGGAAGGTTCTAAACAACCTTTCAATCGCGAGAATTTGATTTGCTTAAATTGCGGACAAAAAGGGCATGGGGTTCGTTATTGCAAGAACGAGGCTCAAATTGTTTGCTGCATTTGTCGAAAGGTTGGTCATTATAATAAAGATTGCAATGATCGTCCGGGAAACGAGCAACGCCCTCAGTAGCTACACCTCGAGTCACTGAAATAAAGGGCACGGTTGAGGTAGGCGAAATATTATCGTCGTCAGAAAACTCTTATCAATTAAATATTGAAAGGGTAAAGAATTTAGATAAGGAAACAGTCCCAGAAGTAGATATAGATAACACCGTCTGTTTGGAAATTTTTGATAATTCGATTTCCGATATAGAAAGCGAGGACGAAGAGATACAAGAACTAATTTGTCAGCAATTAGATAACGAAACAAACCTTTCAATTAACTTGTCGACAATAAACGATAAGATTGTCGCGGAAGAAACTCAGGATACGATTAACTAACGAGCAACTTCTTATAGGTTATGGAGGCCGACTCTTTTACCTTCTTCTTACATACACCGACTTTCTCAACGTAGAATATATCGTTCCTGCGGTGGTTTTCATGAACCAAAGCAAACGGTAAGAATTCCAGTATAAATAGTTATTTTCGGTGAGAGGATATCGGGAATAATAGATAGTGGTAGTGAGAGGTCCTTTTTAAGCGGCTCTGCTTATGAGAAGGTGAAACACTTCCAAATCAAAGAACTTGAAGATGATTCGTCGTCTAAAAAGGGTGTCCGGTTAGGCGACAAATCTATAGTTAGGTCCTTGGGTGGTACTGGTTTCGTAATAGATATAGGCGACATTTACGGCCCACAATGGTTCAGTGTTCTTCCTGAATTATCCAGTGATTTGATTTTGGGAATGGATTTTTGGCTTAATTTTAAAGTTAAGGTTGATCCATTCTCACAAACCTGGACATTGGATGGGAGTAAATTCAATTATTCATTGTTGCGTCGACGTACTGGACTTAACGTGTTGCAGGCACTTTCGTGTAGTGAATCAGAAAGGTTGAGAGCTTTCTTAGATGATGAATTCTTAAAGATTGATAAAGAGTCGACGGGTATGACTGACTTGGTGAAACGTGTGATTAAACTGGATGATGACACTCCGCATCGACAAAAACCATACAGGCGTAGCGAAGTTGTTAGGCAATTCATAGATCAAGAAGTTGATCGACTACTCAAAAAGAATTATATTCAAAGGAGTAATAGCAATTAGTCTAAAAAATTGGCTTATCCTCTGCACAACATGCGATCAATACTGTCGCAATTGCATCAAGCAAAGTATATTTCGACATTGGACATGAGTGAAGCGTTTCATCAAATACCGATGGATGAGACCAGTCGGAAGTATACTGCCTTTGTTGTTGAGGGAAAGGGATTATTTGAATGGCTGAGAATGCCATATGGTTTGACGGGTGCTCCATCGACATTTCAAAGGTTGATGGACTCTTTAAAGAGACACTTACAGAGTCTGATCTTGGAAAGAGATCTGCCAAATAAATGGTGTGAACAGGTCTTTACATATTTGGATGATTGGATCGTAGTCAGTGAGGGTTTCGACGAACATTTACAGATTTTGTCACTGGTTTTCGAGGTTTTTCGGTAAGCAAAGTTGTTGGTAAATCGGGAAAAAAGTAGCTTCGCGTGCAAAGAAGTAAAATTCCTTGGATATGTTGTCGACGAATTCGGTATGAGACCAAACCCGGAAAAAATACAACCGATTATCGACTTTCCAGTTCCAAAAGATAGAACTCAACTTAGACAGTTTAATGGCTTAGTGAATTGGTATCACAGACATTTAAAAAACATTGCACGGATACAGGGCCCTTTAAATAAATTAACTAGTATCAAAGTTCCGTGGAAATGGACTGCGGTTGAACAAAAGTCTTTCGAGGACGTCAAGAAGGCTTTAGTAGATGCACCGCGATTGTATGTACCAATACCAGGACAGCCTTTTATTCTGTACACTGACGCGAGTGATTTCGGTCTAGGCGCGATTTTAGTGCAGAAAGATCCTGAAACGGGGAAGGAGATTCTCATTGAAGTGCTTAGTCGACCATTGAGAGGTGCTAAATTGCATTATACGACGACAGAAAAAGAATGTTTGGCGGTAGTTTGGGCCGTCGAAAAACTACGATGTTATTTAGAGGGAATGCCTTTCACGGTGGTAACAGATCACCAAGCTCTACAGTGGCTTCACGGGTTAAAAAATCCAGTAGGTAGACTGGCGAGATGGGCAATTTACCTATATCAGCATAATATGACTGTAGAACATCGACGTGGCACCTTGAATGAGGCGCCTGATGCCCTTTCGCAAATGCATAACGTCGACGTAGATCCCGATGGCTGGGAGAAGGTCATTGAGGAAGCAATTCAGAGCAAAATCCAATTAAATACTATTTGTGACCAAGACTGGTATATGACAAAATTTAATTTAATTAAAAATCAACCAGATAGATTTGACTGTTGGAGAATAGAAGATGACGTTTTGTATTATTATCGTCCGGATTACGAGAAGGCCTTAATTGAGGACGAAAACCCATGGAAAAGGGTTGTCAAACCTGAGGAAATAACAGCGATTTTACATGATAATCATGATTTGCCACAGGCTGGTCATCTCGGTAAAGACAAAACGCTAGACAGGATTCGTCAGAATTTCTATTGGCCAGGGATGGCCCAAGACGTTAAAAATTATGTTGAAGAGTGTGATATTTGCGTAAAGGTGAAATATAATCAGAATCCGATTAAAGGAAAATTAGTTGCACGAAGATCGTACTCACCTTGGGCTTATTTGTCGGTCGATACTGTGGTAACACAAACTCGAACAAAAAGAGGAAATTCGTGTGTTTTGGTAATCTTAGATTTGTATACGAAGTATCTTGAATTATTCCCTATACGTGCGAAAAATGGGAAGACGGTCGTTAAAATTTTCGATACGGTATTTGATCGTTGGGGAACTCCTAGAGCCGTCGTAACAGACAATGGCAAAGAGTTCGTGAATAGGGAAGTGGAGTCATACCTGATAGCGAGGGGTATTAAACAAATAACAACGCCGATAAAACATCCCCAAGCTAATCCGGTTAAAAGGTTTAATCGAACCATTAAACCTATGATTGCCGCCTTTCTAAAACGTGACCATAAGGAGTGGGACGAGAATTTGTCGAAATTGCAATTGGCTTATAATACGGTACCACATGCGGGAACTAGAGTCTCTCCTTTTTTCTTAAATCATGGTAGGGAAGCTATCGTGAGACATCTGACACAGTTGACTGACAAGGACTGGGACGAATCTGTCGATGACTCGGTTACTTTTTGGGCGGGGCGTATGAATCGAGTAGATGAGTTTAGACATAAAGTCGAAATTCAACTTAAAAAGTATAATGAAAAACGCCTTGCCAGTGTCAATTCGAGTAGGCCAGTGACAACAAGACTTCAAATTATTCAGCGAAGTTAGCTTATAAATATCTGGGTCCAGCCTTTATTGGTAAGGTCCTTGGTTCGTCAACAGTTGAAATAGTAGATAAATCTGGGAAATCTGTAGGAAAATATTGTGTTTCTGATTTAAAAATACCTAGACGAAGTCTCCGAAAATTGTAATGTTTTACAGATTCCATCTTCGAGGGATTCCGAGACGACATCGACCGTCAGCAGAGTCGACCATCTAGTCGACAAATTGGAAGGGTTGCGGATCCAAAAGGAGGCAATGGAGCAAGCAATGGTATCATTGCAAAGAGATTTTGAGGCTCAGCGACGTAATTTGGAAGTCGCAATGGAACAGGAGAGGGTTGAGGACTCAGCTTCGAATATAAGTATAGTTGAGGCATGTGCCTTACCTCCTCGAACTTCCAAGCAGACTGTCGAGGAATTTCTTGACGACTTTGACGATTTAAAATCAGTGGCGTCGACTATCAATGGCGTGTTGCCAGCACCTGGAAGGAGAGAGGCAGGAGTTTCAACTCAGGTAGAGACTATTCTATCTGAATTACGAAATTGAATGCCGACCCAATTGAAACTGCGGAAGGTGAAAAGGGTCACCCCGGGTCAAATCCAGGTCGAGAATATAAGAAGAAGGAGGATTGTTAATAGTCAACATCCCATGCAAACCTCCGAGTCGACGGGAAAACCACTTTCAATGGCTGAATTTCCTGATGTGGACATAGCACCCTCTGTGAAGGTGGATCCACCTCCATTCCAGCTACCAAGTTTTCGGAAGGTGCTACAGGAATTTGGCGTACCAAATTTACTAAATCCTGAAGGCACTCAACAGCCATTGTACCTTCTCGACAGCAGGATAATCAGTGAGCAACTACTGCGTGACCTGATATTCAAAAGAGCACAATTGTTGGTTGCTAAAAAAGAGTCCAAAATGGTTGATCGCTCAACACAGACGTATGTGACTCAAGTTGCCAAGCAGACCTTGCCAGGATGCATCAACTGTAGATCACGGGAGCATAAATTCAAGGAATGCAAATTACCGTATCGCCCAGGCTTTTGTACCGCTTGTGGAGCTGAAGGATATGATACAAATGATTGTATCTTTCCACACGGAATAGAACATGAACTAGTCTTGGGACGTTGCCCTGGTTGTTCAAGAGACGAGTCCATGTATTGTCCGGAATGTCCTGACTGCAACATCAGACATGCAGGTATAGTCGACTATTTGCGGCTAAATTACGCAACTTGGCCAGATTTTATGATTCCGGTGGATCATCGATATTTAGTCGATGATAAGGTCGATGTTTTGCAGCACCGAATCAAGGCAAAATTTGACGACAAATCGGAACTTCCGAATAAAATTATACAATTTTTGAATCGAGAGAATGCCCTAAAATCATTTGACGAATTCGAAAATGTTCCAATACAGTCACCACATGAACTCTCTCAGCAGAAGCGTCAAAGAGCTATTGATGTCTTGCTTACTCCTCAAACTGCAAAATCTTTGGACGAAGTCATGAAGGAACGTCCAGAATTGCAAGATGAAGAAGAAGTCACGGTTATTGTGCCTACCAAATATAAAAGGGATATGGCCAAATAAATTTTCTATAAATATTATAAGGCGTTGTCCGCAGTGGCGAGACAGCCGGTGTGGCGAGACATTAGGATATTTCAGACAGCTGAACTGACTGTGCTGGCACTTCTGGTCTGAATGTCAAGTTTTATTGTGCTTTAACTTTTCCATATGATACATACGTTTTTGATGTACGAAATATCGCTATACTGTTAATAACAGTTTCAAGATATTTTAAAAGTTTTATTTCTCATCGGTATAAGTGATAATATATAAAAATTTCCGGAATTTTCTGAAGGGTTAAATGTTTTGAGTCTTTAGTATTTAAGTTTCCTTCAAAATTTCCAGAGCACTATGAATTATTGTTCGATGCATAGGATTGTACATCGTCATTACCGAAAAATGCTGTTTCCGCATTGGCGAGACACTTGTTGTCGGCAGTGGCTTTTTTATATCTAATAATATTGTACATGTCCTAATGAATTTGATATAATTTTTGTACGTTTTGTCGACAATATTTTTCATAACTATAGTTTAAATTGAAAAAGATGAACAGGAAGAAAAGCTTATTTGTTTTTAATAACTGTGACATGGATTAGCGGCTCACAATCAGAAAAATATTTGCCTGTATTTTTATGATTGAATAAAACAATATTATGATTTAAAGGCATCAATTATGATACTCTTTCTCTTTGATTCCTTTGTTTTTGTTACGTTTGAACGATAAAGACTCTGATTTTAAGATAGTGTCTCGCCACTACGGACGATTTTTTATGTCGGTAGTCGCGAGACATTATCGTAAATCGGCAATAACTTTTTTTCCAATATCTGTTCTGTAACTGTATAAGTTAAATTTGCAGTATAGAGTCACACCTGTCCATGGATATATATACAGACTTGATGTTCTTGAAAATATGAGTGCTATAACAAAAAAACAAAACGTGTCTCGCCACTACCGACTCTCCCTTATGTTTTATTTTTATTTTTGATATTAGATTGTCGACGAATGGCGAAAAGCCGCCAACCAAGATTTTTATTTTTTTTTTGATATATGCAATGAAGATGTTTTATTTTATCTTTTGTAACTGGTCGACAATAAAACCTGAAATTTCACAATATTACATTGAGCATTGATATGAGAAATCTACAAAATGATATTATTCTTTATTTTGAATGGTCTCTACCCTTATATTCCTAATGACTAATAAATGATTTGAATTGTTTCAGTTAATAAAATTTCGTTGTATCGCAACGTTCGAAAGGGGAGAGTGTAACAGGATTTTAAATTGACGTAACTCTCCATGAAATTTAAATTATATTATTTTCAGGGGTAGTTAAAAATAATACACCTCTGGAATGAACCCTTAGGCGCATGCGTCTCATCAAAGAAATTTGATGAGAAGCGGGCAGGCGACAGGGCCTCATTCTTGGGTCGTATGATCTGTCGTATGTGTCGACGTATGAGTTGAATTTTAAATTGTGGCCACAAAGCGTGTGAGGAGAAAATTAATATTATAATTCGCAAAAGTATTGAAATAAGAATTTGAAATAAAAGATATCAAAGGAAATTAATATAAAAAATAATAAAACATGTCGACGAGAACTGTAAGTAGATTTCTCAAAATAAAATTATAATTAAATAAATGCTCATTGTTTCTGGGTTGACCCAACATCACCCCCTCTGGGATTTAATTAAATTAAATTAATAGTAAAAAATAATAATTAAACATTATTTTTATTAAATAAATTTGTCGACCTTCTGTCGACTGGCACCTGACAATTTTTAAAAGCCAAACAATTGAACCCACACAGTTTTGAACCCGACCGCGTGTGGTGTGGAATTTAATATTTTCTTTAATAAATAAAATTCCTGTTTCAACATGCTTAAATTTCATTTGAATTTCTTAAAAAAGTTTATATTCTTAACGTTTTTATTTTTGCGGCATGTAAAATATCATTTCAGCTACTATAAAAATATTTAACAGACATATTTTGTCAAAAAATTTTCACTATCCCATTAGTGTCCCACCACTAAAACTAAAGATACGAAGGTTTGATTGAGTGATAGCACTTTTTAAAAAAATTCAATTGAACGTCTTCTTATGAAAATATCTATTACAGTGTTAGATAAAATTAAAAGTTCAATGCATTTCTTAAAAGGTGATGAAAAAACAAAAATTTTAAGACCTTCTTCAATGATGTGCCTCTAATTGTATTCCAGTGGCAACAATTTAAAGATGATAATAAAAATCGTGATTTCATTTATATTTATACATTTTTGAAAGACACAACTGCATTTTTGCTTTAAACAGGTCAATCTATGGTGTGATCGAAACATTTTCATACATATATTTGAACACAAAAACGCCACTTAAGGATTTTGAGTGAAATAAATTTTATTAAGTTAAGAATATGCTGAAAACACTTTTTTGGAGTCTTTACCCCCTCTTTTCTTAAAAACCTGACGTGCTAAGCAAATTTGGTTGCTAGAATCGTGTTTAGAGGACAAAAATGCTTTGGAAACCACTTCGATATCAAAAATAAAAAAAGTTGAATTTTTCAATTTTATATGTATTTTATTAACATTAAAGAGTTTAAAGAGTTAAACATTGACGGCGTGAGCATAAAATGAATCACGCATATGAATTTGTAGTGCTAAAATGTATTTAAACGTGTATACAAAGTGACATCAATGTGCCTGCAAATTAAAAAAAGAAATTTTTTTTCTTGAAAGTTAAAAGTTTCGTGGATTTGCCCATATGTATTAAGAATTTATTTTCCATACTTTCAAGTAAAACATACAGTTGGAATCAGAGAAATTTAACGGTCTCAAATATAATATTAACTATGTATTATATAGCATTAATGTTTATTATTATTATATTTTTACTAACAAATGTCATCAGCTTTAACTTATAATATGACCGTAAATAAGGTAAAAGATCCAAGTTTCCGTGGTGGCCATATAGTCCATTTATTTTATTTATTTATTATTATTTATTTATTAATACAAACATTATAAAGATGCTGAAGTACGCAACGTTTATAATCAACGATTCGAAATTAATGTTTATTTAACACGGAAAATTATAAAATAGGGTAAGTGTACCAATTACGGCAACTGCATCAATTACGGGGCGTTTATAAAAAATAAGTATTATTACTATTATATTTAATATAACTGTTGTAAAATGATTAAAAAAAATATTTTAATCTTTTTTTGAAACAATTAATTATAAAGATGCACATTTAAACAATTATTAATTTAATTATTAAAGATCAAATTTTTTCCCGCGCCGCAATTGAAACATTTTTAAGATTTTCATTGGTTTTAATATCGGCGGGCAAAGTATCTTCAAAATACACGTAATTTTGGTCACCGAATTTGATACACCGAAACTGATACAATCGCGCCGCAATAGAAAATTACGGTATTAGTTTTAATTTCTCATATTTGTTTAAATAATCGATTTTTATAAAGTTAAACATTTTTTTAATATGTAAATAACATAAGCTTTTAGTTTAATAAGTCTTAAATTGAGTTTATACAATAGAAATGTCGAATTTTCTATTTCAAAGGTGTTTTGACTCGAATCGCGCCGCAAGTAGTGCATTTACCCTAGTTTATTTAAAGATATATTTTTTTATCATTTGTTAATTAATAAACTCTACAAAATATATTTTTCAAGTAAATTTTTTTTTAAATTTTCATTCTAAAAAATTATTTCTTGAAAAATCGTTTATTATAAACGTTGCGTACTTCCATATCGTCATTATATACAAATTATATACAATAAAGAATACAAATACACAAATTTATATAGAATATACACTAAGACAAAATTATTATTTTGGATTTACTTTGTGTAAATATCGACAAAAGACTGGTAGGAAAACGGTTTTTGGCTTGGTGATACTTTTGTTTTTACCATAGTAAATTTTGTGTCAAAAATTGGGAAATTCCAAAACTCTTTTTTGTATATATAGACAAATAGGTATATATATACCCGTTTCTTCAACCCATAAGCATCTGTAAATACTTAAGTCTTGAGATACTTTGTACTTTTCGGTCCCATTTTTATGATTGCTTTGATTTTTATGTATTTTTTCCAGACACCAAAAAGTGACTCTTTTTGAACAATGGAATTAAAATGAGAAATTTATAATTTTTTGTATTTAAGAAAATACTATTTCTAATTTTGTACCTAAATGTAACTAGAGCCCTCCTGTGGAGAATGGTTGGTTGAGTTTTACATTTTATAACACCTACACATGTTTTAAAGTCCGTCGAGCATATTGCACCTCATTTCAGTAAATTTCAGTTCAAGTTTCTTTTGGATCTAAACAGATATAAGTAAGGCCGAATGTAGTGCCAAGTAGGATGAAATTAGGGTCAGAAAAGTTTGTTTACCTGACAGTAAAAATTCAAGTAGTCTCATAAGGTCTAATAAGGTTCATTTTCGGTTGAAAATGTTACAATCGAAGGATGGTTAAGGGTTAAAGTAGGGCTAAAAGGAAGAAAAAAGTACGAAAAGGTTTAAGTTAGGATTGATGCAGATTTAAAAGGTTGAAAATTTCATTTCGGGTACTCCTTGACATGAGCAAAAAGAAGACGGGATAAAAGCTATTTAACCTTTATTTTTAAGCGACGAATCATTTAAAAGATTATTAGCATCTGTGCAAATGACTTTTGTGTAGCTTTTCTTTGTTTTGTGAAGATTCGGGGTTTTGTTGAACGAAAACATTACAATGACCTAATTATGAAATAGGATATCTAAATGATAGATTCGGACCCTTTTTGGCGGGATTTTCAGAAAAATCATTTTCGTTAGAATTGAGAGGATGTTGGGATTGGGATGAAGTGGAAAGATCGTTATCTACTGTCATTCCCTCGTCATCTGGCAAAGGTGTTATGGCATCCATGTGCGTTTCGAATGTAAAATTAGAATGCATTCGCTTACCATTCATATAACAAATAAGTGCATTGGCTCCCAAAACAGATTTTTGATCAGGCTGAAAGTCATTGTCTTAAAAAAAATGGTCGAATCCGTTGAAGCTGGCCTTTGGAGGTGGTTCTTTTCAAAAATTCTTCATCACCAGCGCTTGCACGCGCCGGTGACTCTTGAACGCGACTTCTACTAATAATCGGGAAAAATGAAACACAACTTTTCAAAGTAAATAAGCACAACTAACAATTTAATTTCAACGGGAATAATGAAATAAGTAAGTAATAGGAAAAGATACTATCTCAATATCAAACAAACAAACGTGAACGCAAAATAAGGTTAAGCGATGCTCACACCCAAGTAGCACGATATATCAACCAGATGTCACGGTGATATCACCGGGGAATGTCACTGTGACATCAGGAAAATGTAAAAATGTCCGCCTTACGGATATCACACGGTGACATCGAGGTGATATCATATTATTAGAAAAATAATGAAATTTTAACTTAATTCTTTTTATTTCGTTCTCCAATTTTCATAAAAAATCAGTTTTGAAAATATATATCTATCATTCTATGGTCTAAATTTATCAAATTTTCCATCGACGCTTCTTATTGGTATTTTATAACATGGTATTTAAATAATAAAATAAAACTAATTTAAAAGTATATAGGGTAAGTCCGGGGGAGTTGGCCATAGTTTTTTTAAAGGGTTGTAAAAATAAGAAGAAAGTGATTTATGTAATAACTTTTATTGCTAATTAAACATTGAACATTTATCTTACAAATAATAATAGAAATGATAAATTTTTTAAATGTAAACAATCTTAAAATTAATATTATTTAAAAAACGCCTATGGCCATCTCTCCCGGAATGTACGGGGGAGATGGCCATAGGCGTACAGGAGAGATGGCCAATACTTTAAAATCATTCTTTGACTTTTCGCTTTATCAGAATTCTTAATTTAAAGTGATTAATGTCTTCTTTTCTTCTTCTGACCACATTTCGAACATTTATCATTAAATTCAGTGCAATTTTCATGATGCCAAAGGTGACAATCATTGCACTGAATCCAGTCTTCGATAAGCGCTCTCTGTCTGTCTCACCATCACAACAAGTCTACAAGGTATTTTTTTGAGATATCAGAGTGGTTTCCAATTTATTTTTGTGTCCTGAACACGATCCCGGGTTACAAAATTACGTATCATGTCAGTATTTTGAGTAAAGTGGGGGTAAAGTCTCCAAAACCCGTGTTTTTGAGGGTTTTTAGTATTTTTTTTCTCTTTAACCTGACGTGATAGAGACTTCTATATAGGCTTAAATTAAAGCTTATATCTTACACTTTAAGACTCATATGCGCAAGGAAAAAAAATTTGAAATTTTGAAAAAAAATTAGGTTCAAGTCACCTTTTGGGGTATTTACCCCCATTTTTTTCAAAATTTCAAATTTTTTTTAATCCTGCGTCTGAGTCTTAAAGTGTACGATTTAAGCTTTATCTATATTTCCTATAGTATTTTGGCCCGCTGACACCGAATCTGAACTCAGAATTGCTCCATCACCCTCAGTTTTTTTTAAATCGACCAAAACCACCCCTAAGCGGACAAATTCACAATTCGGAGATAAAAAATAAATCAACTTATTTTTTTAAAAAACCGAATTTTACATCTACGAAACTTTGCTCCACTAACTCAAAAACAAAGCCAGCATTGATCCAGCACCCCCTGAATTTTTTTAAATCGAAAAAACTACCCCTAATCTGAAGAATCAAATTCAGGAGATAAAACAATAAAATAACTGATTAAAAAATTTTATAACAAGGTATTTTTACTCCAGCAAGGCAGAAACAAAGCCAGAATTGCTCCCTCACCCTCTAAAATTTTTTTAAATCGAAAAAACCATCAAAGAATCAAACTTAGGAGGTAATACAATATAATTATATTGTATTACCTCCTAAGTTTGATTCTTCAGATTAACGGTAGTTTTTTTGATTAAAAAAATTCAGAGGATGATGGAACAATGCTGGCTTTATTTTTTTGAGTTAGAAGAGCAAAACTACATACATGTAAGGTTCTGTTTTTAAAAAAACCGGTAATTTAATATTTTTTTACTTATTAAATTTGAATTTTTCTATTTAAGGGTGGTTTTTTCGATTTGAAAAAAATTTAGAACGTGATGGAGCATTTCTGGCTTTGTTGGAGTAAAAATACCTGGTTATAAAATTTTTTAATCAGTTATTTTATTGTTTTACCTCCTGAATTTGATTCTTCAGATTAGGGGTAGTTTTTTCGACTTAAAAAAAACCGCTGCCAAGTTGAAGTATGTATTTTTGTGTTCATTCCATGAACACTTTGCTTCCTCATGGAGATATTTTGCGATCAGTTTACGATCGCAAAATATGTTTTGCATAAAAATTAAAAAAAGTTTATCACCAAGAAAAAGCTTTCTAATCTAATTATAATGATTTTACAGATACATAAAGATTTTTGAACAAAAAATGCAAACAGGTTTTTATCAATATTATTTATTTTTAAAATGTCAATAACTTTGAATAAAGTAATCGTAAAATGTTCGTTAATAGGTCAAAAGATGCGTCTTCAAAATCTCTACAAAATGAAACTAAAAAAACTGTAGGTGTCATAACATTTTTTTAAAGTTATGAGCAAAAAACGATTTTTTATGATTTTTAAAATGTCAATAACTTTGGATAAAGTAATCGTAAAATGTTCGTTAATAGGTCAAAAGATGCGTCTTGAAAATCTCTACAAAATGAAACTAAAAAAACTGTAGGTGTCATAACATTTTTTTAAAGTTATAAGCAAAAAACGATTTTTTATGATTTTTAAAATGTCAATAACTTTGGATAAAATGATAGCAGATTGTTCGTCAATAGCTCAAAAAATGCGTCTTAAAAAACTCTACAAAATTAAGTAAAAACATCCCAACTTTCAAAACATGTGTTTCAAGTTATGGGCAAAAAACGATTTTTCAAAAATTTTAAAAGTCAAAAAAAATATAGTTAATATGTATTAATTTGTCCCAAAGTTTTCTCATTTTATGTCCCCAAGTGAGATCTACAATTTAAAAAAAAATTCAGCCCTAAAGCTCTTATAGAGTTTGAGATATTTATGAAAATGTAATGTATATACACACACACACACACACACATACGGAATGACATTTTCTAAAAATGTCATTTTTGGATTCCTGAGGTCAAAAAACATAAAGATATGTCAAAAAAATGAGTTCGATAAATTTCGCGAAAACAATACTTCCTCCATGAGGAAGCAACAGAGGGTGATGGATCAATGCTGGCTTTATTTTTTCGAGTTAGAAGAGCAAAACTACATACATGTAAGGTTCTGTTTTTAAAAAAAGCCGGTAATTTAATATTTTTTTACTTATTAAATTTGAATTTTTCTATTTAAGGGTGGTTTTTTCGATTTAAAAAAAATTTAGAGGGTGAGGGAGCATTTCTGGCTTTGCTGGAGTAAAAATACCTGGTTATAAAATTTTTTAATCAGTTATTTTATTGTTTTACCTCCTGAATTTGATTCTTCAGATTAGGGGTAGTTTTTTCGATTTAAAAAAATTCAGGGGGTGCTGGATCAATGCTGGCTTTGTTTTTGAGTTAGTGGAGCAAAGTTTCGTAGATGTAAAATTCGGTTTTTTAAAAAAATAAGTTGATTTATTTTTTATCTCCGAAGTGTGAATTTGTCCGCTTTGGGGTGGTTTTGGTCGATTTAAAAAAAAACTGAGGGTGATGGAGCAATTCTGAGCTCAGATTCGGTTTCAGCGGGCCAAAATACTATAGGAAATATATGTCTAGTTCAAGAAACAGACAACTTTTTTTTGTGTGCCTGTGTTATTTAAACAATTTCAGTAAAAAAATTACACGTGCTGATTAACATTTTGAAAATGTGCTCTGGTAACTTTTTTTATCAGATTATCAACCATCTCATTGATTAAATAGCTAAAAAAATAGTGTTCAAAAATATTTCATTAGTAAAAAATAAGCTGTTTTCGGAATTTAATCACGGAAATGCATATATTTAATTCAGTATGATTATTTACAATACTTATCTTAAAGTTAAATTATCTCACGCACGCAAGGGGAATCGAAACCGCTACCTAACGCAAACTAAACCTAATGCCTAACCAACTGATCTATCAAAGCACTTGCTTTTATTTACAAGAATTCTGTCCTAAAAATGAACTATAAAATACTTTTATTTAAAATTATTGTTTTTCAAAATTTCATTTATTCAAATATTCTTCTTAGAATTAATTATTTTTATTATAAATAGATCAAACATTTTGAATATTATTATATAGATTGTAATAATTTTCAAGATATTCTATGATTTAGCTTTATTAAAAGTTTTCATAGTTTTTTTTAAATTTATTCCATCCAATTTTCAATTTATTATTCAATTAATTCAATTCGTTTCATGAATTTTTATTTGTTTAATATTTAGTACAATTTTTAAAAAACTTTTCAGTTAATCGTTTAATTTTTTTTAAGGATTTTCTTTTTTTCCCACACATCACATTATATTTCATAAACATTTCATGAATATTTCATTGAAAGATTTGAAATATTTCAATGCAAGGTTCATGAAATGTTGATGAAAACAGGAAAATGTCCGCCTATAAGAAATATTGCCGTGAAATTTTGCTGAAATATTACACATTTAGACTCCTGCAATATTACAAATGAAGACTGCAATATTCAGAAAATATTTCAAAGAAAGTTAAAAACTTTTTTAAAATATGAAATCAATCGTTATTTTCTAACATGTTCAACACCTTAGGATCCTTAGCATAATTTAAGTTGGAATTTTTCTATAATATTTTAATGAAATATTTCAGCAAAATTACACGGCAATATTACTTATAGGCGGACATTTCCCTAATTTCAGCAATATTTCAAGGACTTTACATTGGAATATTTCAAAATTTCAATGAAATATTTAGAAAATATCATGTGCTGTGTGTATTTATACGTTATTTTCTCATTTTGTTGTTAAGTTCCTTTATAATTTTTTATCATTCTTTGCTTATTTAATAAATTTTATAGTTTTTCATAATTTTTTCATTTCCTAAAAATGTTGTCCCTTCTCTAAACTGAATAACTTTTTCCTTATATTATTCTTTTTTAATAGATTCTAGTCAGTTTTTTTTGCATTTTTTCCTATATTTTTACAAATTTCCCAATCGTTCCTATATTTCAATAGTTTTTCGTTCTGTTATAACATTTTCTTTAATTTTTTAAAAATATTTCTGTAAGTCATTTCAATTTTTTTTAATTTTCAGATTCTTTTTTTATTCTTTTATAAATTCTTCTATTTTCTTACAACATTTTATTTTATACAATTTTTAACATTTCATAATTTTTTTAAAATTTAAAGATGTTTAGTTTTTGTTTTGGGCATTTTTAAATATTTTAAGCTTTTTTCGTTCTTTAAAGCTTTGTTCTTTCATTTTTTAAACTCCTTCATTTTATGAATAATCTCCTTAACTTTCTTATATTTTAAGAATTTTCTTTTCTTAACATTTCTATAGTGTGTTTTACAAAACTTAAGTTATTAGAATTTTTATACTTATTAAACTGCTTAATTTATTAAAAATTTGTTGGCTTATATTTTTCTCATCTTTTTGATAATTTACTTTACTTTTTAAATTTTTCATTCATGATTTTTTAGATATTTTAAAAAGTATTCTA
Source organism: Leptopilina boulardi (assembly GCF_019393585.1). NCBI lineage: Eukaryota > Metazoa > Arthropoda > Insecta > Hymenoptera > Figitidae > Leptopilina > Leptopilina boulardi. The sequence goes on from NW_026138006.1 coordinate 166,990, forward strand.
CATTTTTAAAAATTTGTGAATTATTTTTTAATAAATCTTGTTATTTTCTCTTATCCCTAGATTTATTCTTTTATTTATATTTTTATATATTTTGAACCATAAAAAAAATTATTGCAAACTTGTTTTGCTTATCACTACAAAAAAATAAAATATCAATAAAAATTAATTTATTTATAAATTATTTAATTTTATTAGTGAAAGTAATACTTTTTTTATTTATAATGAAGATTCAAAAACAGAAATTTAAACAAGCCTATTGGCAGATATATCCTGGACAAAAGATCCGGATAATATGTCAGGAATATTGCGAGCACGATGCTGGCACAGTCGGTCTTGTCATAAAGTAGGTGGCACAAAAGGTGCGTTACAGCAGGGACACGGTCCGCCGCTCGTTGTGCCTGTATCGTGCCAGACACGTTTGTTATCTGGGCGATCTTGCTGTAGTAGCGCTTCTGAAAATGTCAGAAAAACATGCACGATAAATGCCAGTTTCACTGCATTCTACTCAACCACCAAAGTAGCTGAGCATGCGCATTAGCCATATGCTGTCTCTTTTTCTCGCAAAAAGTGTGCGAGTGAGATCTGGCTGACGTATATTTCTCAAGTCTTCCATGCGTGTTGTGATGAAGGGGTTATGTGTTATTATTTTAATAATTATTATTAATGTTTATTTTAAAATGTCGTGCTGTGTGCCAGGATGTAAGAAAAATCTTTTTCATGACATACATAATAAATAATATGTTTGTAATTACTATGGCTCCATTATTCTTCTAATAATTACTTCAATTTATTGACACTTTAAATATTCCAATAGCATACATTATTATATACTTACACATGATTTTGGAGATACAATATCGTAATGGTAAATAAAATTTCTGAAATAATCACTGAACACTAAGATTTTTTTGTGACATATATGTATATCGCATAACCACACTTTTCATCTGTCAAAATTGAGGTCCAATGCGCATTCTCAACTACTTTGGCCAGTTGAGTACAATGCACTGAATCTGGCACTTATCGTACATGTTTTTCTGACATTTTCAAACGCAGAGATCGGTCTCCTTACCATTCCTCCGTGGTTTCTATTACTTTTTCATCGCCACAGCAGCGAACGATTATTAGGTTTGACTAAAATTATTGCAAAGAAATTATACCCAGTTTGTTTTATGTGAGACTTTTAAATTATTTCAGCGAAAATTGATTGTTGCAATATGTATTTGAATTTTTTTACTCTTTTTTTAATTATTCGAAAACAAAAAAAAAGCCCTTCTGGAAATTACATATTTTTTGGGAAAAAATCTCAGCTTTGGAACTAAAATCTTTTCAAAAAAATAATAAAGGTCAAAAATTGAAAGAAATGAATTTTTAGTTTAATGTTTTTAAAAAGGGGTCAAATTTTGATTTTTTTAGAAAACTTTTATTATCTTCAAAAAGTAGGATAAAATCTAAAAAAAATATTAGACTGAAATTTTTTTAAATACAAAAGGAAAAAAGTTGAAGATTGAAAAAGTTGATGTTCATCAAAAATGAAAAAAATCCAACCCCCTCTACATATTTACATACACTGTAAAAAATATTTCTTGTAACATTACCACTTTCTACGTAGGTCCAAAATCTTACCTACTGTGAAAGTGGTATAAGTACATAAAACAGTATAACAGCATCTAGAATGGGGAATTTTACTTTTAGAATTTGTAAATTTACATCTCGTAGTGTAAAAGTACACCACACGGTAATTTTAAATATTATACACTGAAAAAAAATCATGGTAAATTTGACTAAATTTTAACTATTTCTCCTAGTTCTAGGAGGCGCCTATTAACAAAAAGTAGTTGAGACAACTATGTAAAAACGGTTAAATCAACTGTAAAATTTAGAAAAAAAAACTATTCAAAGTAGTAAAATTATTATTATTAATACTAGTATTGAGATCCATTTTTTCACCCTCTCCCCTACTACTTTCGTTTATATATGCCTTATGTTATTTAATTTTTGTATACCTAACAGAGAAAAATCCCTAAACGCTGGGGATTGAACGCACGACCCTAACATTCGCAAGCCGACAACTTAACCATTTAACCACGCACGCACGCTAAGATGGCTTGCATGATATTTGAGGACATTCTTTCAACTATACAAATTATAAAAATAACTATTTGTAATACTTATTTTAATTACATAAAACAGTAAGTCTAATGGTTTTACTGCATCTAGGAAGAAATGGTTTCTTCAACTACATAAATCATAAAAATAACTATTTTCAACACTTATTTTAACTACATGAAAACAGTAAATCAAATTTTTTTCTGCAACTAATAAGAAATGTTTCTTTCACCTACACGCAAATCCTAAAAATAACAATTTCTAACAGTAGTTTTAACTATTAATATGTTGTAAAGCCATTTAAAATCACATGACAGTTATTTCAACTACAAATATTAGTAATTTTGACTAGGTGAAATTGACTACTAAAATTTAGTACCACCAAATGTCTGAGTTTAGTTTAAATGGTTCTGAATATGGTACTTTTAACTGCTTTTTTTAACTACATATTTTCAGTCATTTTTACCAATGCTATTTTTTGTGTGCAATCGTATTAAAAATATTTTAATTGCCATTTATTTTTATATTATAGAATTATTACTTTTCTTCATTGCAATGAAAAATATATGATACAAATAATCAAATTTATATAAACATTTATTTGTAACAAATTATTATTATTTGAGTTACAATATATAATATTAATATGTGTGTGACGAGATAAAAAGGAATAAAAAGGAATATATTGAGCAAAAAATTTTAGGTTATCACTTTTAAAGTGACAAATGAGTATATTTACTTTTATATGCAAAAGTGAGAAAATTGTATTTGTTTCATTTTCAAAGTTGAAAAACTACTGGGTTTTTTAAATTTACTATTTTGAGTGGGTTTATTTAATTTTTAAAAATGTAAATTTCCACAAAAAAATATAAGACTACAATTTTGTGTACTTGTGCATTATAGAGTATTTTTGTCACTTTCAAAGAGGGTCCATTTTCTTACCTACTTGGAAACTCACACAAAGACAATACAATCTTGTACTATTACAACGTTTTGTCCTTTTCCCGCTACGAAAGTTGTAAAATTACAAGTTCGATTGTATTTCTAAATTTAAAAAGTGTATTAATACCTCACTAGGAGTAGTAAAATTACATAATTTCTAAAATGTAATTTTACTATTTCAAAATGTAAATTTTTTTTATTTTTTACAGTGTATATGTGACGTTCCATGAGGAAAGGGACCTTAGCTGCAATAGACGCATTTTCCAGAAAAGGTATTTAAAGTAGAGCGTCCCTGATTGGTTGAGACCCTCCATCGAAAATCAGCCCCACCACCTTACTACTACATCGTTCCTACAGCTCACGCTTACGACAAGTATACTAGTGTAGAAGTGGTGGGGATGGTTTCTGTAGTCCGTGCTGGAACGCGATTAACATGGTCATGATTAATGCTTTATAACAAAAAAACTAAATAGAAAAGTACAATTTTTAACTTTTGTATCTGAAAGAGCAACTCAAGATCTATCGACTGATATCAAAAACTCAATTTTCATTTTTTTGCAGCTAAGGTCCCTTTCCTCATGGAACGTCACATATATATAAATATATTTAAAAGTACACATACAGTAAAACCCCGACTTACGCTACCCCGTTTTACGCGAATTCGGAGATGCGCGGTTTTTTTATGGCCGCGCGAATTAACTCGTAATTAATTAATAAATAATTTATTATCGTTTTTTACGTTGTTTTTATTCATAAAAATGTAAATAGTTTTATTACTTGATATTTTATTAAACATATTTCTTTTAAATTCTAAATTATTGTGTTTATTTTATATGAAAACTTAAGGTATTAGTCGCGTAAAATCATTTTCGTCAGATATTTTTTAAATTTTGCATGAGTGTTTCTGACATAATTATCTACAAAATAAGACCAATCCCATCGATTTTGACCGTTCCTAAGCTTTAAAATATCATTTCAAAGTTGATACTTTTTACATGGACGGAGCACCTAATGCATGTAAGGAATTTGCTTTATAATTATTTAAATGAAAACCAGTCGTCAGATTTTTAAATAAAACTACCACATAATACATTCTCATGAAACGAATGCATACAAAAAAACTGAAATTTTTTGACCGTACCAAACTATAAATATATTAGGAGAAAGTTAACAAAATTTTAAATTATATGAAGTTCCACTGCTGGAAAGTAGTAAACTTGGCAACGCTGTAGCGCGCGAATGCATACAAAATTCAAAATCATGCAAAGTACACAGTTAGAAAGTAGGAATATCTCATAGAGTAGAATAAAAAAATAATATATTTAAAATTTCACAACATAGATTAGTATTAAATAATTCTTAATTTTTTAAATTAAATCATATATTTTAAGAAAAATAAGAATGAGAAACGTTAAATTGGTTGGTTATATTTCAACAGTTAAGAAATAAAAACATTTTTTGATGAAATATTTATTTTTTACTTTATAAACCAATTTATAATACATTATTGATGTAAATATTAATTATAAATAACTAAAAATTAGTTTTCAAAGAAGCATACTTGAATTTTTTTTAATAATATTCACATCTTTAATTATTAATTATTCTTAGTAAGTCTCATACTTTTAAAAAGTTTAAGCATTTATATACATAATTATTAATCATAAATAATTCAAAAATAGCTTTTAAAGAAGCATATTTGAATTTTTTTTAATAATATTCAGATTGCGACGTTGCCGCGATCAAAACTTTAGTTCTACACGTGCGATAACGCGGCGCTCTGAGTGGAAGTTACCTGTACCCTTCAAAAAGTTTGACTCAGAACTATACCTCTTGCTAAGCACAGACTGAGTCAGACTCAAGACAAACTTTTGGTTAGAGCCGGCGCGCGACTAATACCTTAAACCCCGATTTACGCGAATTCGACTTACACGTTCGTCGCTCGGTCCCACCTATCGCGTAAGTCCGGGGTATTACTGTATACGTATGTAAATATGTATATAAAAGCATATATACATGTATATAATATATCCTGATGCGTAAGGGAGTATTTTCTTGAAAAGGGACATGTTTTCGTAAATTCGCTTTATCTCATGACCTGGTGGACATCCTAAAAAAATTATTGCGCCGATTAAGCTAAACTTTTATGGCTTACTCTACACATATACCGCTATCATCGGAACTACAATCATAATTTTTTAGTAATATTTTATCATTTTTTTCAACAATTTATATTGAAGAACAAGATCTACAATGAAAAAAGTCCGCCATCTCGTTTTTTTTTCATCGAAAATTTTATTTTTCGATGACCTAAATTGGAGATATCGTATCCGCCAATCACAAGTAGGGGTATTTTCATGTGTCCATGCCAACAAGATAATCCATAATAAATAAGTAATAAAAAATTTTATTCAATAGTTTAAAATCTACTTTTAGGTATAAAAAGTTTGAAGTAAATTCTTACTTTTTAATAAAAAATGAAAAAAAATCGTATAGGGGAGAGAAAACGTGAATATCGCTAAACTACTTGTAAATTAAAATATGTAACAAGTAATATTTTTTTTTAATTTTTTACACTTAATAAAACTGTCATATTATGAAAATTCGATGTATAATTTTAGACCACTTTTTTCCAGTTTTTAATATAAGAGAAAAACTGTTTTTTAAAAAAAGAAAATTTTCATTGTTTTTTTGACTTCAACTCGCGACAGCTTAAACAATTTTACGAATTTCTTAATGAAACAAAAACGAAAATACGTGTAATTATATTCTACGAGTGACTAAAAAAAGAAAAAAGTTGTTTTGATTAAAAATAAAAAAGTTATTAATTTTTTAATGAGACATTGCAAAATTCATGAACTGCAATTTTCACCCTGTGAGGAATTTTCGTAAATTTTCACCAGCAACAAACTTCCAGTGAGAAAGTTGCTCATTAAGGTCCAAAGAAGTTTTCTGGAAAGTTACAATGCAATTGAACAATTAATATTAATATTTCAAAATCCTGACGTAATACGCAATTTTTAATTGCAACAACAAAAACACATTAGAAAACCACTCTGATACACAGTGTTCCAGGAACACCAATTTTCGGCCAAAAGTCAAAAAAGTTAAAAAATTTGTCTGAAAATCATCACTCGAAGGTTCTCGAGGTCGCTGGTTATGAATCCGGCATCAAATTTTTAAAATTCAAAATGGATCCAATATGACGGACACTATTTTTAAAAAATGATCAGATTCGCATGAAAATCGTCATTTGGGAGTTTTCGGGGTCGCTGATTACGAATCCGTTATTGGTTTTTAAAAATTCAAAATGGCGGATCCAATATGGCAGAAATTATTTTTAAAATTTGATCAGATTTGCTTGAAAATCGACACTCGGGGGTTTTCGAGGTCGCTGTTTACGAATTTGCTGTTGGTTTTAAAAAATTCATAATGTCAAATCCAATATGGCCTGCGAAATATTAAAATTTTAACGGATTTGCTTCAAAATCGTTATTTGGGAGATTTAGGGTCGCTAATTACGAATATGGCATCAGATTTTAAAAATTCAAATTGCCGGATACAATATGGTGGACTAAAAGTTAAAAATCAAACAAATTCGCTTAAAACTTCTTAGTGAAAGATTTCTGGGACTGCTGATTACGAATATAATATAAAAATTTAGATATTCAAGATGGATTTAAATCGGCAGCATAATATTTTCAGGAAATGGAATAATTTTTCTGAATTTTTAGTTTCTTAAATTGCGGACTACCAAAAAAGACAATGAAATATTCTTAAAAAGTGCCAATATTTTCATTACTTTCAGATAATTGTACTAGTCCTACACACACGCTACACCACTACATCAATTTGGCGTAATAAAAACGACTAGCGATATTACGTTATAGAAAAACATTTTATTTAATGGTTGTTTTTAGGGGTTGTGAATCGGGAAAATTTTTAGCAACAAGTTTTTCTTAAAAACCTGACGTGATAGAGCATTTTGAACACCGGATTCGTGTTCAGCGCAAAAATTTCCTTTAACGAATTTTCCACTTAGTCGCATTTATCATACAGAAAAAGTTTTTAAATCTGCAGGCCTATGTCATTTGATGGTGAAATATAATTCATGATCCCTGTGCCGCTTATATGTGTGTTAAAAGTTACAAATTTGAAAATGTGCATACCTATCTTGTAGTACACACTTTAGAGCAGAATTTAACACCTTATATTTTTAAATAGAGCGCGGAAGTTGGGGATGTTTTATTCGCAAGCGTGTATTTAATATAAAAAAGCTTAATTTTTCGATCTTATCTCGAATTTATTATCAAAAAAAAATTTTATTATGCAGGGTATTCAAAAATTTTCTGTTGTTTATGTTCTAAATAACAAGTAAAAGCAGTAACTTTTATGATTCCGCACATTTTTTCAAAAAAATAATTGCAATTAAAAAAATTATTAACCAATTTCAATCTTTCTTGTTATCTTTTCTTCTTTTTTAAAATTGACTATAGATTTTTAATACAACAATTTTTTTAACAATATTTAAACAATTTTTTTTAATAACAAAATTTTTTCATTAATTCAAACATTTTTATACTTTTTTTAATTGCATATAATTATAAATATTTTAATGTTATATTAGGTTTAAAATTTTTCTAAATTATTTATACATATTCGTTTTTGCACTATGTAAATTTTTTTGTAATGTAAAAAATTAGGTTTTATTATAGTTTAGTAATAATAATAATAGTAATTTGTATTATATACATTAAAAAAGCAGCAAATCATTAGTAAACTATAATAAAACATAATTTTTTAAATTGTAAAAAAGTTATATAGTGGTAAATGAATATGTATAAATAATTTAAAAAATTTTTAAACATAAAATAACATTAAAACATCTACAATTATATGCAATTTAAAAAAAATATAAATATGCTTGAATTAATGAAAATATTTTGTTATTAAAAAAAAATTGTTTAAATATTGTAAAAAAAATTGTATTAAAAATCTATAGTCATTTTTAAAAAAGAAGAAAAGATAACAAGAAATCAAAACAAGAAAGATTGAAATCGTTTAATAATTAACTGACTTACAACAACTTTTGTAAACTTGAATGTAGAATTTTACTTTTGTGGCGGGCGTCTATCCACGCTACTGAGATCTCCCACTCCGACTTCGGGAAAAATAATGAACTCCCTTTGGCCCTCTTTATAAATAAGAAAAAAATTTCCTACATTGTTTACAATTTTTTATCTTTACGTAAATTAAGCTTTCAGAACTGTAAATTTGACTAAAAAATATTAATAATTATAGTGTCAGGAATTGTTTGAAAATAAAAAATTATCTCCCCCCCTTTAAGCTATATCGTTTTTCTTTTTTTTAAAAGTTTTTTTAAAGAAAAAAGAAAGTCAATGGCTTTTATTTCAACTCGATAGAGTAAAAAATGGCCCAGTAGTTGCAATTGTTTGTAACTAAAAATAGCACCCTCTTGCTTCCTCGTGGAGGAAGCTTTGTAATCCTTTCGTTTATTAAATTTTTAAACATGGTGAAAACAAATTTTCCTCTATATAGAAACATGTGTAACGATAGACTATCATAGTATAGTCGCCCAGCGAAAAGAGAAAAAGTAGACAGCGTAAGCAGTAGTGTCACTTTCTTCCCCCACCACTCGCTGTCACCTAGCTGCTAGTGATATACCTTTTGTCTCGCACCTTTTTCGTCAGTCTTCTTCCGACTCGACTAGAGGTGCTTCTCTGACAATTGGAAGCGACTCACTCCTGGCTACCTGGTGCTCAGTAGACGTGCGTCTCTCTAAACACCAGAGCCTCCTTCACTTTCTAGAAAGAGCTGTACTTGTTCCTGTAGGCGTTCCTGCGGAACAGTAACACCCTTCGCCCTCCTTCCTCCTGGTAAACCGGAATTCTTATGGGCGCTCCCGTGGAAGACTGGTAAACTAGGTTACTCACATCCACCAGGACCATCCTTATCGAGTAAAGGCGCTCCTCTTTTGACAAAGATGATGCACTAGGTCGATTCCCCATCTCGAGACGCTTCTTGGGTGGAGGATACACCTAGTGAATATTACTTTGCACTAGCTTCGTGTCGGGCATGAATATTGGAACCGAATCCAATATCTAGCTTCTTCCCGATTACGAATAATAATCGACCTAGCGTGCACGACCCTAGTATCCGTCCGTACCGTAGTCTAGGGGGTAAATTCTAGAAAGTACCCCACGTGAAAGTAATATGCGTCGTCCTGACCAACATAATCGCGAACGTGTTAATATATTTAAATCCAATTTATTCTGGATAGTAACATGTTTTAATGGATTTGGATAAAATTTGACAAATAATCCGATTTTAACTTTCGACCCACCATTTTGTAGGTATACTATATTTTTTATACTATTTTTTTTAATCACAACTTTTTCCTCTGAAATGTAGAGGAAAGCAACGAGCACCAAAAAAACACCTTTCGCCAACTTTGATGTTTATTTTTAACATTTTCCGCAACCGAAAATCGAGAGCAAACTATACGGGCCTTTATACAATCCCCCAAACTACCAAAATCCGTTTAGAACAGTCTGTTTTCATTTAATGGAACTTTTTGTCTTTGTTGACTGGCCTACAAATGTTAAAAAATTAGTGGGGCTAAATGTTAAATGTCATTTTTTCACTTTATTCACATTTCTTATATGTTTCGGTTGCTTTTCGAGTTCAATGTTTAGCAAATTGTATTTTTTACTCGCTCTGAAGAACGATACCTAAGGCCGTGTCCACGTTAAAAACTTTCATGAAAGGTTCGGGTACGTAAAAAATTATGATATTCTTAAATAATCAATGGAATTAAAACACGGACATTCTATTTATTAAATTTATTGTTTTCTACATTTTTTAACTTATTTACTTCTTAACAACTCTCAAAAAATGACAAAAAATATATTTTTCGTGGAAGTATGAAGAACTTTATTATGAAAAGTTGTTGAGGACAAACTACCCTACAAGAAAGATTGATATATTTATGCATTTTAGGGGTTGTGGTTTCAAAAAAAAATATTTCTCGAAAATTTAACATTTAGCCCCAGTCTCTCCTATTTTATAATATTATATTTCTACCATTTTTATAAAATAATGTTTAAAAATTTCTTTAAAATATTTCACATTAAAAAATAATCTTTTACATTTTTAACAATTTTTGCACGAACTTTAACCCATGAACGTTAAAATATGTTAATTATTTTAGGAATTATATTAATTTAAAGAATGCAAATTCAAGCTTTTTTCTGGATATTTTATTAAAAAAAAATTCAGTACAAGAAAAATTTAAAAATCTTAACAGATTTTCTAGTTATTAATAAAAATGTGCGAGTCTGACTCGAAATAAAACTTGACTATTTCACTATTTATTTTAAATTTATATAATTTATTTTATCTTTTCAGGGAATATATGTTACAGAAGTTCATGAAGGTTCTCCAGCTTCAAAAAGTGGATTAAGAATGCACGATAAAATTTTGCAATGCAATGGATACGATTTCACTATGGTCACTCATAAAAAAGCTGTAGGACAAATAAGAAAGCATCCTGTTCTAAATTTATTAGTAGCTCGGAAAGGAGTCACTAGCACTTAAAATGTATTAGAATATAATTTATCTGTTTATTATGTAAGTTATTTATATTTAAGTGATGTTATAATACTTTGAAGGTAATATACGATTTTAAAAGTATATTGTAACTTGTGCTAGAAACATGTGAATTATATGTTAAATATTAAATTTTTTACTTTTAGCGCAATACAATTTTTTAAATAATGTAAATGTAATTCAAGTTTTTTGTACAATTAAAAATTAAACATATTACGTATACATTTTTCTATTTTACATTACACTATAATTTACTATATTATTTTCACTTTAAATTTAAAACAATAAATTTACTTTCACCTTAATGAACATTTATTTTAGTTAAGTCTATCCAAAAAAAAAATTATTTCTTCCAATTGGAGCCCCTTAAGGAAAATGATTTTAAAAACTAACTTATTCTTATAATAAAATAATTGTGTCGGTAATTTTTTACTCCTTTTTGTTATTTATCTTTAATTATACACTTCAGATGTCCAGAAACCCGAAAAACGCAAAAACGAAGTCATAGATGTTCATGTGAATGAAATATTTGCAATTTTGGCACTTTTTATAGGTAATTTTCCATTTATCACATATTGTTATAAGTTTGACATATATATCATGATCAATTAACCCCTTGAGTGTAAGGGTACGTCTCGGTACGTCCATAGACGTACATTTTATAGTGAACTTTCAATGTGAGGTACGTCTATAGACGTACGTGTACAAAATATTGATAAAAGCACAAAAAACAAGTAGATCTACATCACACATACGTTATTTATGGTATTTTCAACTCTGAATCCGAATTTAAAGTCAAATTTTGAAATCGAAAAAACCAAAATCCAATATGGCTGCTCAAAAGTAGACTATTTTGAAGGATACTTTTTTTTACATTAAATCTCAGGCAGCATACATTATCTTATCAAACTAATATCTCACAATTATATCAAAATGTTTTTGAGGTCGCTGATTACGAATATGAAGTCAGATTTTAAAATTTCAAAATAACGTATCCAATATGGCGGACGACAAAAATAAAAATTGTTCGGATTCGCTTGAAACTTCTTACTTAGAAGTTTTCGGGGCCGCTGAATTTGAATCTGATGTTATTTTTTCAAAATTCAAAATGGCGGATTTAATATGGCGTTCGACAAAATTAAAAATTGATCGGATTTGCTTGAAACTTGTTACTCGGGGGTTTTCATGGCCGCTGAATTCGAAGCTGATGTTATTTTTTTAAAATTCAAAATGGCTTATCCAATATGAAGAGCTACTTATACACCATCATTTGTTTTGATTGGACCAGGAAACAGTGTGTCTTTGTCATCTAAGCGCATGTCTTTTGTTCCTATATTTTACATCAATCCACTTTTCCATAAAATAGTTTCATAATCATATACTACACTTTTAAAATTTTTTAAAACTAATATATTTTTAAAATTCATTGAAAGTTATTTGTTTTGATTGGACAGAGAAACAGAATTTAGAAAATATGTCCGCCATATTAGATCCGACATTTGGAATTATAAAAAACTAATTTCAGACTCGTAATCAGCGACCTTAAAAACCCCCGAGTAATTTGTTTCTAGCAATTCCGCCAAATTTAGAAAAATATGTCCGCCATATTGGATCCGCCATTTTGAATTTTGAAATGAGTTTCAAAAATGTTGGTGGTAAAAAAAGTTTGTCAACATTTTGGACCCGCATTTAAGATTTTGCTCCTCACAGCGAAGGGGTTAATGTGAATTCTTATATTTATTCAATACATTATATTATTTTTGTTCCAAAAAATTACGTTTATTTGTTTTGTAACCTGTTAAGTTTGTTTAGCTTGTGATTAGTTGCAAAACCAATTATGTTATATTACGGAAGTTTGCATTTATGATTTCAACTCGCTATTTACATTATTTTCTATGTAAATGAAAGTAAATTTTATAAATGATGTATTTTAAGTGTATAAAATATATCTATTTTTGTAAGAGTGTTTCAAGAGTGTTAAATAATTGCATTTTAATTCTTTCGCGATTTGTTTTAAAAAATTAATTTTAAATTACTCCCATTAACACGTTACAAATTGGGAATAGTATATGCGCATATAATTTTTAAAATTATTTTTTTAACCTTTATAGGACTGACGAGGTGTCCGGGTACCTTTTGCATTTTCAAATTGGTTTTTTTCGTAATTTTTAAAATCGTACCGATTTAAGGGGGCGGATATAGTTAATTCGGTGTAAAAAAGGCACTTTTTTAATAATTTTTTGCGGTGATATAAAGTGTGTTACTTTATTAACTTAATTTCCACATATTAGTACAATATTTGAAGTATATTTTCCTCAATTCTCATTAAAAAATATTGCAAATTGAACGAGTGTCAGTAAATCTCTTCAGGCCCCTCGTAAAAAAATGGATTTGCGGTGTTCAACGTAACTCGCAACAGAATCATTAAAATAAAAAAAAATTTTTTTTGTTAAAGGAGATGTTTTTTGAGGTAACTACGAGAGGTTTTTTTTTATTTTTCGCAGCACTTGAAACCCAAAAAATCGATCTATTTTTTACTGTATAATTAATAATTATTAAAAAAAGCTCTCGTACTTACCTGGGGAATTTAGTCAAGAAGAACTGTGCCAAATTTCAGAACGATTGGTTTAGTAGATTTTGAGAGGACTTCAAAAATGTCATTTTGAGAAAAAACGCAATTTTAAATTTTGACAATTTTTGAAATCTGACTTCAGATTCGTAATCAGCGACCCCAAAACTTAAACATACACATCAACGACATCAGAAAACATATAGAAATGTCCGCAAAAGGTTAAACACAATCTAAATTCAAAATATACGAAAACACAACCCGCGGAGTAACCGACACTTGAATGCTCAAATGCTCATAACTTTGTCAATTTTGCTCCGATCGGCTTGAAAATTTTACCCGATCTTCTTGAAATATTATACCTTCATTTAAAAAAATGCAAAAAAAAATTAAATACCATACCCCCTCCTTAAGGTTTTTTGACATCTCAAATTTATCCATATAAAGTATATTAATATTATTTATAATGTACCTTTTTTATTTATTTATTTGCAAATAATAAACATAGTTTTTACCCTTAAAAGGCGGACAATGTACCAGGGTACCTCTGTACATTTCATGCAGATAAATGTAGATATTTCTATTAAAAAATTATGAAAAATTACATTAAACAATTTTTTAAATTTTTATAGTAATGCACATAATTTTTTTTATAAAATATGTAATTTAGTCACTACAGTTAAATAATAATATTTATAAAAATTCGTCAGTTTTTAACTTCAAAATTAACGTAAAAATGAAGTTTGAGTAGAATTAATTTGTATTAAAAATGAATTTTAAATAATAAAAAATATATTTCTTACATTTTTATATTTGATTTCAGAAATAATCTGCCTAAATATGTACCTGTTTTGCAATCTAGCAAATATTATGTACACGGATACTATTCAATGAAAGATCAATGAAATTCTGAGGTCCGTTAACCTGGCTTGTCCACATTATCCGATTTGGATGAAACCTATTGGAAAATTAAGGGCTAATTTAATGCTAATTCAATACCCTAATGACGAATTTAATGCTCGGCATTTTCTTCGAAAAACTTGTGGACAAGCTAGCTTAACATTAAGGTGGCTTGTCCACACAATGAAGAAGTACTCGTAGGAAGGTCTACTTTTAGGGCTTTTTCAACGCTCTTTAATTGATGCTTTATTGTTAAATTTAATGTCGGCATAATTTCGCGAAATAACTGAAAAAATTCAAATTTAACGCTACCTTAGCAAGTCTAAACAACGAAGGAGTACTCGTAGGAAGATTTAATCGTGTAGAAAAATCTTCTTGAACGTCTAGAGCCAATCCTTGCGCAAGCTAGAAAGCGTCTAGCATAGCTAGTCTGGAAGGTGTGGCCTGCCCATTTCTGTTGCTACTCAGACACTAGTCAGACCCTAAATAGCGTCGCTCGTCTGAAAAGTCTAGCAAAAGAGGTCGGTAATCCTAGAAGTACCACTTCGACAAAAAAAGTTTTTATACATGCCAACATTTAGGGCTCAATTAGGGCTAATTTAGTACCACATGCAAAAATTTAGGGCCCTTTACCTATTTAAAGTAACCCTCTGTACTGCTAGCTTGACGTCAAGCTGGAAGTACCACACTGTAGTATCTAAATATTTTCCAAAAATTCTTCTATAGGAATTTAGGGCTCTCAACTAAGACTATTTAAAATTTTCAAAAACCACCTCTAAGTTCAAAAAAACATCCCCAATTATTAAAACTTGATTTAACCAAACAGAATTGCGCTTATCGTCGTGCTAAAGGCCGACTGGGATGCCTGGGTCCTTAAGGACAATAACTCCCGATCTTAAAATAAGCATATCTACCCCTTAACGAAAGAACTACCGACATGTTGAAACGGCGGCGATTTGGCATGCCGCCTCGCTACCGATGCACCGTGGGGAAAGAGGAGGGAAAAATTGCCGTTGTAAGGTCCTTAAGAACCAAAACGGCGAAGAAGACCGGGTGCCCTTCCAGGAGGAGAAGGTTAGCATTGATTCCCTTCGCCCATGCAAGTAGAACTTGAGCGGAAGAAGGGAATCAAAGTACCCAGCGGGGACCTCGTGGAGGTTCCGTCTCTGAGCTAAGCTCCACCCACCGATGGTCTGGTAGGTCACGCACACTCATACAATAGGGTGCCCAATGAAATGGCGCAACGGTTAGTAACATTCATCTTGGACCCGATAACACCTCAACAGGAGTGGGAGTGAGTTAGCGAGGACAAGAATCCTGCACTTCCAACGGGGACCACGTGGAACATTCGCTACCAAACCGAAGTGTCAGACCGCAGTCTAAAACCAGCTACAGGCATCCTATTCTGGGGCCGGGAGCGCCACGGCGGGATTTAACCAAACAATAATCATATAGGAATTAAGAGCTTAATTAGGGTTCTTCAATAGCACTAAATTGACTTTTTAAAAATGCACCCCCAAGCACCCTAGCAAAGTAACTGATATATAACCAACCACAAAAACTACCCTCAAATAATTCAAACTTAATATTTACAAAAAACAAACACATTTAAAGCTCTTAAAAAGCTCTTAATTAGATGTTTAAAAATGATCCACCAATTTCAAAAACAATCCCTGAGTAGTTCAAACTCAATTTTTTCAACAAAAAAAAAGTACTAAAGAATTTTGGGCTCATTAATAGCACTGAATTGGATGTTCAAAATTGATCCACCAATTTTAAAAACTACCCCTACACACCATGCCGGAACCAAAAAAAGTTTGACTAAAATGGATCTAAAATCGGGTATTTGGGGATCATTCTACATCATATCAGAAGTAAAAATCCGTTGAGATTAAAATCCGAGCTGCTCCTTTTTTCGAGATACACGGAAAGAAATCTTGTTATAATATTTAATAAATCTGAATAGAAATTTTGATATTTTTGTTTTTCAATTGCGAAACATTCTGGTTTGATAACAAAAGTTGGTATAGTTTTACGAATAAAGCACGTTTCAATATTTGCTAAAACTATACGAAAAAGCAGGAGCCGTGAAAAAAAGAAGAACGTCGGAACCACCAATGGCTCTTTTCTCAGGTTTTCCCTCTTTTTCTATTCGAGGGTAGTGGGGGTCTTTTTTAATACACACACATAACTGGTACTCTTTGATTGTTTAAAATTATTCCTAACACATCCTAACTACAATACACATACATAAACGCAGAATAAAGCAACACATATAGATACATAATTTACGCTAAAATGAGAAATTCTGAACTTCTTTATATACTAAATGGACAGATTTTTCTGCACTTGTGAGAAACTTAATATTAGATTGTTAAATATTTAAAAATAAAAATCATTATTTATTAAGAAATAATATTTTTTATTACCTTTAAAAGAACAATTTTTATCATAAAATCATTTAATTTAATTATAGAAACAAACTTATAACAAATATCCTATAATTATATTTAGAAAAAGAAATATAGAATAATTAAAAACAATTATTTATCAAAACTTTTTCTAGTCTATATTGCAGAAATAAAAATTATATAAAAATTATGAGTAAACAAATAAAGTATTTTATTATTAAATATTAATTTAAATTATTTTTAATTCATATTGCAGCATTAAAAATGATTTTAAAATCAAGATGTCCAGCAAGACTTAAAGAAAAAAATTCCCTGACTTTTCTCTTACATTTTTTTTTCGTGACTACTCGTCACTGATCGGTCAAACCCGATCGGACTCACTCGCTTAACTTCGTCAAACTTCGGTGATTTTTGATATTTTTCTATCATTTTTTGAAAGAAACAGTTTTTATTAGTATTATATCTAATACTTCTTACAGGGCGTATTAGAATTTAACATTTGGAGTTTTCATAATACAATTATGAATTTCGCAAAAACTATAATAATTTTTGTTTCTAAATATATTAAACTTTATTATTTTTATTTTAGGCATTCTTAAAAAATAGTAATGAAATCTATTACTACCCCAAAATCTGCAAAATCTTCAGCAATTGTAACTTAATATACTACATATGAGTGTCAAAATATTAAATATTCTAACAAGATTTCTTTCCGTGTATTTTCGTTTATTTAATTTTGCGAATATTTAAAAACACTCAGTTTGGACCTTGTAACTACATGTAGGCAAACAAATCTTACAAAAAGTATGTCAAATATATTTTTTATATGTAATTAGATGTAAAAACCTTTAAAATAAAAACTCAATGAAGAAAATTGGTTAATATTTGTCAATATATTAGGTTTTTTTATATTGAGCTCAATTAAGAGTCGATTTTGAATTTTTTTTGATATTTTAGGTCATACCTATTTCCAAACCCTTTATATTTATGTTAAATATATATTTTATATTTTAATACTTTTTGCACAACAAATTAATTTATATGATTTAGAAAGAACGAAACAAATTTTTTTATTACAACTGGTAGAGAATGATATTCGTAAAATATCATAAGCAAAATAAAAAGTTGAATAATTTTCAAACTAAACAACAGATTTGAAATTATGAAACAAACATGTATATAACTGGATATCTTGCATGAACTATAATTAATTTCTTGTGCAAAAAGTATTAAAATATAAAAAATATATTTAACATAAATATAAAGGGTTTGGAAATAGGTATGACCTAAAATATCAAAAAAATTCAAAATCGACTCTTAACTGAGCTCAATATAAAAAAACCTAACATATTGACAAATATTAACCAATTTTCTTCATTGAGTTTTTATTTTAATGGTTTTTACATCTTACATATTAAAAATATATTTGACATACTTTTTGTAAGATTTGTTTACCTACATGTAGTTACAAGTTCCAAACTGATTGTGAGTGTTTTTAGAATATTCGCAAAATTAAATAAACGAAAAATACCGATATCTCGAAAAAAGGAACAGCTAGGATTTTGATCTCAACGGATTTTTACTTCTGATATCATGTAGAATGATACCCAAAAACCCGATTTTGGATCCATTTTAGTCAAACTTTTTTTTGGTTCAGGCACGGGCTGCCTAATTAGTTCAAACCCAATGCTTTTAAGAAACAAGTACTTAGGAATTTAGGGCTAATTTACGGTTCTTAAATAGAACTAAATTAAATGTTCAAAACTGATCCACTAATTTTAAAAACTACCCCTGAGTATTTCAAACTTAATTTTTTCATAAAAAAGTACTTAGAAATTTAGGGCTAATTTTGGGTTATTAAATAACACTAAATTAGATGTTCAAAAATGATCCACCAATTTTAAAAGCTACCCCTGAGTAGTTCAAACTCAGTTTTTACAAAAAACAAGTACTTTGAAATATAGGGCTAATTTAAGGCTCATTATTAGCACTAAATTACACTTTCAAAAACGATCCACTAACTTCAAAAACTTCGCCTCAGTGGTTCAAAAATTTCTTTTACATTTTTATATCAAAAATAACGATTTTTAATAAACAAATTAATTTTTTTAAACTTTGGAACCTATTTTATTTACTTTTTTCCTTATAATTCTTTTCGTTTAAACAATTTGTTTTAAAAACAATTTTTGTTCTTTTTTTTATTTATCAAAATAAAATGCATTTTACTTTGCTTTTCTATGGATTAAGTGAAAGATGCTAGTGGACAAAAAACTTTTTATTATGAAAAAAAAAGTTTTTCTAAACAAATTATTCAAACAAAAAGGATAATCAGGTTATACGTGAAACATTTTGCAAAGTATTTTTGTAGTATTTCCATGTATATAAATATAAAAAAAGTAAAATAACGGGTCGAAAGTTAAAAATAATAATTTGTTTATAAAAAAATCGTCATTTTCTATAGAAAAATTCAAAAATAAAATTTTGAACTACTCAGAGATAGTTTTTAGGATTGGTAGATCATTTTTAAACATTCAATGCAGTGCTAATTACGAGCCATAAATTAGCAAGTATTTCATATGTGCTTATTTTTTTTAAATTGTTTAGATTTGCTAAGGTAGCGTTAAATTTGAATTTTTTCAGTTATTTCGGGAAATTATGCCGGCATTAAATTCGTCAATAAAGCATTAAAGAGCCTTACAAAAGCCCTAAATTTTGACACATAGTAGAGCTTCCTACGAGTATTCCTTCATTATATGAACAAACGAAGATGTGGTTAAATTTGAAATGTCCTTCTTATTATATTAAGTTCTAAAACGACCGACACCAAAACCAAATTTTTCTTTTATAAATTATTTACAGCTTTCCTTCAAAATTTAAAATCACATGCCTTACATACATGTCTATTCAAAAAAAATGACAAATTTTTTTTGCGCGATTTTTTGCAATTTTTTTTAACGCTAATAGCACATAAAATACGTCACTATTTTAAATCTGAGCTAAAAAAATTTTTTTCCAGAAAGTTATGGCAATATTCAATAATTTCTCTCATTTCCTTTTTATTATATTATCCTTCTTATTATATTAAGTTCTAAAACGACCGACACCAGAACCTAATTTTTTGTTTTCTTTTATAAATTATTTACAGTTTTCCTTCAAAATTTAAAATCACATGCCTTACATACATGTCTATTAAAAAAAATGCCAAATTTTGTTTTGCGCGATTTTTTGAAAAAAAATTTTTGCAATTCTTTTTACGCTAATAGCACATAAAATACGTCACTATTTTAAATCTGAGCTAAAAAAAAATTATGAAATTTATTTAAATAATGTGTTTTTATTATTAAAAAAAACATAAATGTATGAAAAGTAATTAATTAAGTAAAAGTACTAATTATTAAATTCATTTAGAAGAATTCATTTTTTTAGTATAACAAATTTACATAATTGTATGAAAAGTAATTAATTAACTAAAAGTAACCTTTCTAGAAAACTTAATATTTACGTATTTTTTACGTCATTGATTTTAGGCGCAGCCGCTATTTTCCAGCACAGCCATTTTATATTTATATTTGTTTGTAAAGCGCAACCGATATTTCTGAGCGCAACTTTTTATTTTTTCTTCAAATTTTTAAAAGGCGCAGCCGCTCTTGTTCCTCGCAGCTTTGTATTTTTTTTAACTTTTGAAAGGCGCACCCGATAATTTCTAGCGCAACCTTTTATTTTGTATTATAATTTTTGCGTAAAGTGCAGCCTTTAATGATAAGCGCATTTTATTATTATTTTGAATTATTTACTTTCTTTACAGTTGAAATTATTAATAAATTTATAATTTTTAAACAGAAGTTATGTTTTAATCTAAAATTTCTTGATAAACAATGTTTCTTATACAAATTTCTCCTTTACTGTCTTCCTTTTTGTTATCTCTATTTATTATTTGTGAATCATTAGTTAACAACAATTTCAAATTTTGTTTAGAAGTTACTCTTGGCAATGTAACATATAGTTGTCTATGCTTAAAAACATGTGATGGTAAATATATTTCTACTTTTTTAAACGATTGACCTTGAGATTTATTAATCGTTAATGCAAATCCCAGACGTATTAGGACTTGCTTTCTTGACATTTGAAATGGTATTTCTTCATTAGAAGGTGATAATGTTATTCGTGGCAAAATTACAATTTCAGTTTTATAAGTTCCAGTAATTATTTGTGCATAAATAGAATAACTTGCTAATTTAATTAGTTTTCATCGTGTTCCATTACAGAGTCCCCTTTCTAAATTAATATTTTTTGAAAGTATTACAATACTTCCAATTTTTAGTTGCAACTTATGAAGTGGAGTTTGGAGTTAAGCTGTTTAAAACTTCAGTTGGTACTATTGTATTTAATGTGTCATTATCTTCACTTGCTCCACATGAATCCACACTTAAATATTCCTTAACTTCACTATTTATTCTTTCTAGAATTTCGTTATTTAATTTAAATACATCATTATTTCGTGGTGCTAATATTACTTTTTCATGTAAGTCACCTTCATCGAAATCTATAACATTTCCATAAATTTCAGTAATTATATCTTCATTACAAATTATTTCATTTGGTAACTTTGTTGCATGATTATATTCTTCATATTTATTATTAAATTCTCCATTTCCTACATGTAACAACCATTTGTTAAAATTTATATCAATATTTAATAATCTTAGATTTTCAGTTAATGTTAAACATTCAAAATTTAACCACAATTCATTTTTTTAACACAGTTATTTACAGTCTGTGTTCTACCTCCATGTTTAACAATTGGTTTTTTGTTCATTTTCATTGTGAACAGATAATCTGTAAATCGTATCTCTTTTCATAATCATTTTAATTTCTCGAGGTAGATTATTATTATTAGTAGCAAATTCTTGTTCTTCTTTTTCTACTTCGTACATCATTTTGTACGCTTTAGCATAAGGGTTAATTTTTCTGATAAACTTATCTAAATTAGATAAATTATCATTTCTGCAGTTATTATTAATATCTTTACGACTTTGTGTAGCAAATTCATTGTCAATTATATACAGTTGACCATACTTTCTGCATTCATTTTCTTTGGGATGTAATGAATATGTGTTATGGTAAATTTGACCACAAATTTTAAAGACTTAAGGACCTTTATTTTGTAGAGAAACATATGTTGCACCAAAGCTTGCGAACGCTATTGTATTGTTGTAGCCTCTTATACATTTTTTATAATGTTTACTAATTGCAGTTTGACCGCA
The DNA here is from genome assembly GCF_019393585.1 of Leptopilina boulardi. Lineage (NCBI taxonomy): Eukaryota > Metazoa > Arthropoda > Insecta > Hymenoptera > Figitidae > Leptopilina > Leptopilina boulardi. Next base: position 188,814 of record NW_026138006.1, read on the forward strand.
AAAATTGAAGCAAAGTTGAAAGCCATCGCTATATATTAGAATTAGGGTTTATGAATATTCTAAGTTTGCAAGTAACAAATTAGTAAACTGGTTGCTAAAATAGCAAAATAACGCCACAAACGCGAAATACGTATTAATATTAATTTTGAAAAAATAAGCAATATAATAAAGGGATAAATCGTACAATTAATTTTTAACAAAAACCTGATTATAATGGTAAAGTAAGAAATAAAGAAGTAAAAACTATAAAAAATTAGCGTCAGTGCTAAAAATATTAATAATAGATAAATAAAATAAGTTATATACAGGTCGATAATGGGATATAACTATCATACCAATAAAGAAACGTATAACAAAATACAATATATTAGATATTTAAGACTATCTGTCTATTGGGTAAATTCGAAAGGGGTTTAAATGATTACTAAAAGGGTATAAGATAATATTTAAAAAAAGGGACTAGTGATAAATGGAATTATAGAATTTTTTTTTAAAATAGGGTTAAGAAAACTAAGATTAAAAAAAATAGAAAACTTCATTCAAATATTCATATACTGTTAAAATTGATTCAATATAAAATATGCCTTGAAAAGTTTTTATTCAATGGGAACTAATGCTAAAAAAATGTAATTCAACAATTAAAAAATATAACTTTTGATGGTGGTTTAGATTAAAATTGAAAGAAAAAAATGAGAATATAAGAAACGATATTTTTAATAATTTCAAAAAAATAATATCGTTACATTTGAGCTAAAAAATGATATAATATAAGAAGTACCAAAAACAAAATATATTAAATTTTTTTGGACTTTTGCATTGTAAAATTTGCTTTATAGCGAATAGGATTAAAAAATCATATTTAACATAGTAACCGCATGATAATCATTATTAAATATAAACTACAATAATAAATTTTTTAACAAGTGGGGTAAATGTGTTTGCTAAGACATAAATTATTGTTTTCACAATTATATAAATGTAGTTTAATAAAATATAAATAAATATAGTAACAAATCAGGAAATATTATAATTTATAGAATAATAAGAAAATATTGTGTACTTTAAAATTCATACAAAGCTCATTTAGTTAATATAAAACAAATTTAATAAAAATCAAACAAAAAAGGTCTGATAAAATTATATTATCAAAATAAATAAAAGATAACATACAACATATGCAATTAAAAACAATAAAATAAATAAGTAAATCTAGTCAGATTTGTTCAAATTTACATTATATTTTCAAAAGAAAAAAAAAGAAAGATTTTTTAAAACTGTTGTAAAAATAATCTTATTAAAAATAATTCAGAGAAAAAAAGTACAGACTGTCAAGGGACGACGGCCCATAAAAAAGAGTGGGGTATGAAATACCACATTTATAAATATTTTTTTTTCTTTTTTTTCACGTAAAAATAAATTTTTATTCTATTTTTTTCTCCCAATATTTTTTTTCTTTTTAAATATTGAGACGTCTAAAAATTAAATAAAAACATATTTCAGTTAATATATTAAATTTTTTAATCACACATACACATATATTCTTAATAAACAAATTTGTCTCATATATATACACATGAAAAAAAATTAAACATTTTTACATTCTCATCACATGAGAAGGTATTATAATTGGTCGAAAATTGACTTTTACTATTTCCATGACATCTTTACGTTTTGAGGTGCCCTAAGTCGAAAAAACATGGTCCGGCGAAAGTGTCTGTCTGTGTGTCTGTATGTATGTATGTATGTATGTATGTATGTATGTATGTATGTATGTATGTATGTACGTATGTAGACACAAAATGTTGTTGACACAATAACTTTTGTAAATCGAAACAAATCGTTTTGCAATTTTGCATACACAAAGTTAGTATCAAAATACAGGTTAAGTTCGTTAGCCAGCCATTTTCATCAAAAAATGCAAAAACTGCGGGATTTTCAAAATTTCGAAATTTAATTTTTTTTAAAAAAAATTTTTTTTCTCTACACAGCATTACAGTCCAGGAAAAAGAAAACATTTTTTTTAAATAAAATTTTTTGATTAAATTAAAATTGTAAAAGTTACAGTGGTTTCATTGTCGAAAAACACCTAAAAAACGCCAAAAAAGACATTTTTTATGAAAAATTTAATTTTATTAATAGGGTGAAAAAAATCAGTCCATAAAATAGACACATTCTCATCATAATAGACTCAGAAAATATGATACAAGTGAAAAAAATATCAATTTAGAAAAAAACCACTCTATATACATATTATTTATATTTTTTTACACAAAAATCAGAATTTCTCACTCAATTATCTTGTAATGTATTCATCTTGGCATAATGACCCCAGAGACTTTTTTCTTCAAAATTTTATCAGCTACAACTTTCCCATTAAACATTATTCTCTATCTCTTTACGTTTTTAAGATTTTATTGAAAAAAGCATTTATTTTTACATTCTCATCACATGAGAAGGTATTATAATTGGTCGAAAATTGACTTTTACTATTTCCATGACATCTTTACGTTTTGAGGTGCCCTGAGTCGAAAAAACATGGTCCGGCGAAAGTGTCTGTCTGTGTGTCTGTATGTAAGTATGTATGTATGTATGTATGTACGTATGTAGACACAAAATGTTGTTGACACAATAACTTTTGTAAATCGAAACAAATCGTTTTGCAATTTTGCATACACAAAGTTAGTATCAAAATACAGGTTAAGTTCGTTAGCCAGCCATTTTCATCAAAAAATGCAAAAACTGCGGGATTTTCAAAATTTTGAAATTTAATTTTTTGAAAAAAAAAATTTTTTTCTCTACACAGCATTACAGTCCAGGAAAAAGAAAACATTTTTTTTACATAAAATTTTTTGATTAAATTAAAATTGTGAAAGTTACAGTGGTTTCATTGTCGAAAAACACCTAAAAAACGCCAAAAAAGACATTTTTTATGAAAAATTTAATTTTATTAATGGGGTGAAAAAAATCAGTCCATAAAATAGACACATTCTCATCATAATAGACTCAGAAAATGATACAAGTGAAAAAAATATCAATTTAGAAAAAAACCACTCACACTTGGCTTCAAGTAGATTTAGGTTTTGCAAAAATGGTGACGAAATCGGGAAGTGGCATGTTATTCCTCTTTATTTAAAGGTTTAAAAAACGTAAAGACCAAAATCTTAGCTGATCCTTTTCTCAAGTTATTGTCAAATTAAAATTTTTTTAACGAAATTTATAAAAGATAATAAGAGAATAATTATTGCACATTAGTTTAATTAAAAAATTTAATGTTTTAGTAACAATTAACTATCTTAAAAATAACAACGAAGATATTTTTCTTAATTATTTTAGTTTTAATTAACAAATTTAACACATTGGAATCATCGACAATTTTCTCAAAGGCGTTTTGAAGAGAACTCGATTACTGCTTTTTTGAATCGAATTAAATAGGTAGGATGGTCAATCAAATTAATTTTGTAACGCTCCCAAAACTTTAAAAATTCTCGGTGAATTGATTCACCAGCTTGTTCTGACCACAAATCTAAACCACGATTTCCTAAAAAACTCAAACTTTCTTGAATGTGTGATGTTTTTGCAAAACCTAAATCTACTTGAAGCCAAGTGTGCTTCGGGTACGGAAGCTACCGAAACTTTAAAAATCCATGTCGCAGTATCACACATTCAAGAAAGTTTGAGTTTTTTAGGAAATCGTGGTTTAGGTTTGTGGTCAGAACAGGCTGGTGAATCAATTCACCGAGAATTTTTAAAGTTTTGGGAGCGTTACAAAATTAATTTGATTGACCATCCTACCTATTTAATTCGATTCAAAAAAGCAGTAATCGAGTTCTGCCGTCCCAACAAGAGTAGCAGTAACTACATTTTGGTTAAGTCACTTATTGGTGGCAGTGGCAGTGGCAAGTAGGTGACTCATCCTAAATGCAGATACGGTTATTCTTGTTGGGGCGGCAGAGTTCTCTTCAAAACACCTTTGAGAAAATTGTTGATGATTCCAATGTGTTAAATTTGTTAATTAAAACTAAAATAATTAAGAAAATATATCTTCGTTGTTATTTTTAAGATAGTTAATTGTTACTAAAACATTAAATTTTTTAATTAAACTAATGTTCAATAATTATTCTCTTATTATCTTATATAAATTTCGTTAAAAAAATTTTAATTTGACAATAACTTGAGAAAAGGATCAGCTAAGATTTTGGTCTTTACGTTTTTTAAACCTTTAAATAAAGAGGAATAACATGCCACTTCCTGATTTCATCACCATTTTTGCAAAACCTAAATCTACTTGAAGCCAAGTGTGGCACTCTATATACATATTATTTATATTTTTTTACACAAAAATCAGAATTTCTCACTCAATTATCTTGTAATGTATTTATCTTGGCATAATGACCCCAGAGACTTTTTTCTTCAAAATTTTATCAGCTACAACTTTCCCATTAAACATTATTCTCTATCTCTTTACGTTTTTAAGATTTTAATGAAAAAAGCATTTATTTTTACATTCTCATCACATGAGAAGGTATTATAATTGGTCGAAAATTGACTTTTACTATTTCTATGAAATCTTTACGTTTTGAGGTGCCCTGAGTCGAAAAAACATGGTCCGGCGAAAGTGTCTGTCTGTGTGTCTGTATGTATGTATGTATGTATGTATGTATGTATGTATGTACGTATGTAGACACAAAATGTTGTTGACACAATAACTTTTGTAAATCGAAACAAATCGTTTTGCAATGTTGCATACACAAAGTTAGTATCAAAATACAGGTTAAGTTCGTTAGCCAGCCATTTTCATCAAAAAATGCAAAAACTGCGGGATTTTCAAAATTTTGAAATTTAATTTTTTTAAAAAAAAAGTTTTTTTCTCTACACAGCATTACAGTCCAGGAAAAAGAAAACACTTTTTTTAACTAAAATTTTTTGATTAAATTAAAATTGTAAAAGTTACAGTGGTTTCATTGTCGAAAAACACTTAAAAAACGCCAAAAAAGACATTTTTTATGAAAAATTTAATTTTATTAATGGGGTGAAAAAAATCAGTCCATAAAATAGACACATTCTCATCATAATAGACTCAGAAAATGATACAAATGAAAAAATATCAATTTAGAAAAAAACCACTCTATATACATATTATTTATATTTTTTTACACAAAAATCAGAATTTCTCACTCAATTATCTTGTAATGTATTCATCTTGGCATAATGACCCCACAGACTTTTTTCTTCAAAATTTTATCAGCTACAACTTTCCCATTAAACATTATTCTCTATCTCTTTACGTTTTTAAGATTTTAATGAAAAAAGCATTTATTTTTACATTCTCATCACATGAGAAGGTATTATAATTGGTCGAAAATTGACTTTTACTATTTCCATGACATCTTTACGTTTTGAGGTGCCCTGAGTCGAAAAAACATGGTCCGGCGAAAGTGTCTGTCTCTGTGTCTGTATGTATGTATGTATGTAAGTATGTATGTATGTATGTATGTATGTATGTATGTACGTATGTAGACACAAAATTTTGTTGACACAATAACTTTTGTAAATCGAAACAAATTGTTTTGCAATTTTGCATACACAAAGTTAGTATCAAAATACAGGTTAAGTTCGTTAGCCAGCCATTTTCATCAAAAAATGCAAAAACTGCGGGATTTTCAAAATTTTGAAATTTAATTTTTAAAAAAAAAAAATTTTTTTCTCTACACAGCATTAGAGTCCAGGAAAAAGAAAACATTTTTTTTAAATAAAATTTTTTGATTAAATTAAAATTGTAAAAGTTACAGTGGTTTCATTGTCGAAAAACACCTAAAAAACGCCAAAAAAGACATTTTTTATGAAAAATTTAATTTTATTAATGGGGTGAAAAAAATCAGTCCATAAAATAGACACATTCTCATCATAATAGTCTCAGAAAATATGATACAAGTGAAAAAAATATCAATTTAGAAAAAAACCACTCTATATACATATTATTTATATTTTTTTACACAAAAATCAGAATTTCTCACTCAATTATCTTGTAATGTATTCATCTTGGCATAATGACCCCAGAGACTTTTTTCTTCAAAATTTTATCAGCTACAACTTTCCCATTAAACATTATTCTCTATCTCTTTACGTTTTTAAGATTTTAATGAAAAAAGCATTTATTTTTACATTCTCATCACATGAGAAGGTATTATAATTGGTCGAAAATTGACTTTTACTATTTCCATGAAATCTTTACGTTTTGAGGTGCCCTGAGTCGAAAAAACATGGTCCGGCGAAAGTGTCTGTCTGTGTGTCTGTTTGTATGTATGTATGTATGTATGTATGTATGTATGTACGTATGTAGACACAAAATGTTGTTGACACAATAACTTTTGTAAATCGAAACAAATCGTTTTGCAATTTTGCATACACAAAGTTAGTATCAAAATACAGGTTAAGTTCGTTAGCCAGCCATTTTCATCAAAAAATGCAAAAACTGCGGGATTTTCAAAATTTTGAAATTTAATTTTTTTAAAAAAAAAATTTTTTTCTCTACACAGCATTACAGTCCAGGAAAAAGAAAACACTTTTTTTAAATAAAATTTTTTGATTAAATTAAAATTGTAAAAGTTACAGTGGTTTCATTGTCGAAAAACACTTAAAAAACGCCAAAAAAGACATTTTTTATGAAAAATTTAATTTTATTAATGGGGTGAAAAAAATCAGTCCATAAAATAGACACATTCTCATCATAATAGACTCATAAAATGATACAAGTGAAAAAAATATCAATTTAGAAAAAAACCACTCTATATACATATTATTTATATTTTTTTACACAAAAATCAGAATTTCTCACTCAATTATCTTGTAATGTATTCATCTTGGCATAATGACCCCACAGACTTTTTGCTTCAAAATTTTATCAGCTACAACTTTCCCATTAAACATTATTCTCTATCTCTTTACGTTTTTAAGATTTTAATGAAAAAAGCATTTATTTTTACATTCTCATCACATGAGAAGGTATTATAATTGGTCGAAAATTGACTTTTACTATTTCCATGACATCTTTACGTTTTGAGGTGCCCTGAGTCGAAAAAACATGGTCCGGCGAAAGTGTCTGTCTCTGTGTCTGTATGTATGTATGTATGTAAGTATGTATGTATGTATGTATGTACGTATGTAGACACAAAATTTTGTTGACACAATAACTTTTGTAAATCGAAACAAATTGTTTTGCAATTTTGCATACACAAAGTTAGTATCAAAATACAGGTTAAGTTCGTTAGCCAGCCATTTTCATCAAAAAATGCAAAAACTGCGGGATTTTCAAAATTTTGAAATTTAATTTTTAAAAAAAAAAAATTTTTTTCTCTACACAGCATTACAGTCCAGGAAAAAGAAAACATTTTTTTTAAATAAAATTTTTTGATTAAATTAAAATTGTAAAAGTTACAGTGGTTTCATTGTCGAAAAACACCTAAAAAACGCCAAAAAAGACATTTTTTATGAAAAATTTAATTTTATTAATGGGGTGAAAAAAATCAGTCCATAAAATAGACACATTCTCATCATAATAGTCTCAGAAAATATGATACAAGTGAAAAAAATATCAATTTAGAAAAAAACCACTCTATATACATATTATTTATATTTTTTTACACAAAAATCAGAATTTCTCACTCAATTATCTTGTAATGTATTCATCTTGGCATAATGACCCCACAGACTTTTTGCTTCAAAATTTTATCAGCTACAACTTTCCCATTAAACATTATTCTCTATCTCTTTACGTTTTTAAGATTTTAATGAAAAAAGCATTTATTTTTACATTCTCATCACATGAGAAGGTATTATAATTGGTCGAAAATTGACTTTTACTATTTCCATGAAATCTTTACGTTTTGAGGTGCCCTGAGTCGAAAAAACATGGTCCGGCGAAAGTGTCTGTCTGTGTGTCTGTTTGTATGTATGTATGTATGTATGTATGTATGTATGTATGTACGTATGTAGACACAAAATGTTGTTGACACAATAACTTTTGTAAATCGAAACAAATCGTTTTGCAATTTTGCATACACAAAGTTAGTATCAAAATACAGGTTAAGTTCGTTAGCCAGCCATTTTCATCAAAAAATGCAAAAACTGCGGGATTTTCAAAATTTTGAAATTTAATTTTTTTAAAAAAAAAATTTTTTTCTCTACACAGCATTACAGTCCAGGAAAAAGAAAACACTTTTTTTAAATAAAATTTTTTGATTAAATTAAAATTGTAAAAGTTACAGTGGTTTCATTGTCGAAAAACACCTAAAAAACGCCAAAAAAGACATTTTTTATGAAAAATTTAATTTTATTAATAGGGTGAAAAAAATCAGTCCATAAAATAGACACATTCTCATCATAATAGACTCAGAAAATATGACACAAGTGAAAAAAATTGGGATCAGAAATCACGCGAAACTGACCCACCCCTGAGCCTTTTTGTGACAACCATCTTGGTTTTTTATCTCTTTCTTTTGTATATGTTAGAGAAACACGGAATGAAAACATGGCCACCACAACAAGGCTCTCACCAGATGGCGTATCGCAGTATTTCAGATCCCAATATCAATTTAGAAAAAAACCACTCTATATATATATAATATTATTTATATTTTTTTACACAAAAATCAGAATTTCTCACTCAATTATCTTGTAATGTATTCATCTTAGCATAATGACCCCAGAGACTTTTTTCTTCAAAATTTTATCAGCTACAACTTTCCCATTAAACATTATTCTCTATCTCTTTACGTTTTTAAGATTTTAATGAAAAAAGCATTTATTTTTACATTCTCATCACATGAGAGGGTATTATAATTGGTCGAAAATTGACTTTTACTATTTGCATGACATCTTTACGTTTTGAGGTGGCCTGAGTCGAAAAAACATGGTCCGGCGAAAGTGTCTGTCTGTGTGTCTGTATGTATGTATGTATGTAAGTATGTATGTATGTATGTATGTATGTACGTCTGTTAATGGGGTGAAAAAAATCAGTCCATAAAATAGACACATTCTCATCATAATAGACTCAGAAAATATGATACAAGTGAAAAAAATATCAATTTAGAAAAAAACCACTCTATATACATATTATTTATATTTTTTTACACAAAAATCAGAATTTCTCACTCAATTATCTTGTAATGTATTCATCTTGGCATAATGACCCCACAGACTTTTTTCTTCAAAATTTTATCAGCTACAACTTTCCCATTAAACATTATTCTCTATCTCTTTACGTTTTTAAGATTTTAATGAAAAAAGCATTTATTTTTACATTCTCATCACATGAGAAGGTATTATAATTGGTCGAAAATTGACTTTTACTATTTCCATGAAATCTTTACGTTTTGAGGTGCCCTGAGTCGAAAAAACATGGTCCGGCGAAAGTGTCTGTCTGTGTGTCTGTTTGTATGTATGTATGTATGTATGTATGTATGTACGTATGTAGACACAAAATGTTGTTGACACAATAACTTTTGTAAATCGAAACAAATCGTTTTGCAATTTTGCATACACAAAGTTAGTATCAAAATATAGGTTAAGTTCGTTAGCCAGCCATTTTCATCAAAAAATGCAAAAACTGCGGGATTTTCAAAATTTTGAAATTTAATTTTTAAAAAAAAAATTTTTTTTTCTCTACACAGCATTACAGTCCAGGAAAAAGAAAACATTTTTTTTAAATAAAATTTTTTGATTAAATTAAAATTGTAAAAGTTACAGTGGATTCATTGTCGAAAAACACCTAATAAACGCCAAAAAAGACATTTTTTATGAAAAATTTAATTTTATTAATGGGGTGAAAAAAATCAGTCCATAAAACAGACACATTCTCATCATAATAGACTCAGAAAATATGATACAAGTGAAAAAATATCAATTTAGAAAAAAACCACTCTATATACATATTATTTATATTTTTTTACACAAAAATCAGAATTTCTCACTCAATTATCTTGTAATGTATTCATCTTGGCATAATGACCCCACAGACTTTTTTCTTCAAAATTTTATCAGCTACAACTTTCCCATTAAACATTATTCTCTATCTCTTTACGTTTTTAAGATTTTAATGAAAAAAGCATTTATTTTTACATTCTCATCACATGAGAAGGTATTATAATTGGTCGAAAATTGACTTTTACTATTTCCATGAAATCTTTACGTTTTGAGGTGCCCTGAGTCGAAAAAACATGGTCCGGCGAAAGTGTCTGTCTGTGTGTCTGTTTGTATGTATGTATGTATGTATGTACGTATGTAGACACAAAATGTTGTTGACACAATAACTTTTGTAAATCGAAACAAATCGTTTTGCAATTTTGCATACACAAAGTTAGTATCAAAATACAGGTTAAGTTCGTTAGCCAGCCATTTTCATCAAAAAATGCAAAAACTGCGGGATTTTCAAAATTTTGAAATTTAATTTTTAAAAAAAAAATTTTTTTTTCTCTACACAGCATTACAGTCCAGGAAAAAGAAAACATTTTTTTTAAATAAAATTTTTTGATTAAATTAAAATTGTAAAAGTTACAGTGGTTTCATTGTCGAAAAACACCTAATAAACGCCAAAAAAGACATTTTTTATGAAAAATTTAATTTTATTAATGGGGTGAAAAAAATCAGTCCATAAAACAGACACATTCTCATCATAATAGACTCAGAAAATATGATACAAGTGAAAAAATATCAATTTAGAAAAAAACCACTCTATATACATATTATTTATATTTTTTTACACAAAAATCAGAATTTCTCACTCAATTATCTTGTAATGTATTCATCTTGGCATAATGACCCCAGAGACTTTTTTCTTCAAAATTTTATCAGCTACAACTTTCCCATTAAACATTATTCTCTATCTCTTTACCTTTTTAAGATTTTAATTAAAAAAGCATTTATTTTTACATTCTCATCACATGAGAAGGTATTATAATTGGTCGAAAATTGACTTTTACTATTTCCATGAAATCTTTACGTTTTGAGGTGCCCTGAGTCGAAAAAACATGGTCCGGCGAAAGTGTCTGTCTGTGTGTCTGTATGTATGTATGTATGTATGTATGTATGTATGTATGTATGTATGTATGCATGTATGTATGTATGTACGTATGTAGACACAAAATGTTGTTGACACAATAACTTTTGTAAATCGAAACAAATCGTTTTGCAATTTTGCATACACAAAGTTAGTATCAAAATACAGGTTAAGTTCGTTAGCCAGCCATTTTCATCAAAAAATGCAAAAACTGCGGGATTTTCAAAATTTTGAAATTTAATTTAAAAAAAAAAAAATTTTTTTTCTCTACACAGCATTACAGTCCAGGAAAAAGAAAACATTTTTTTTAAATAAAATTTTTTGATTAAATTAAAATTGTAAAAGTTACAGTGGTTTCATTGTCAAAAAACACCAAAAAAACGCTAAAAAAGACATTTTTTATGAAAAATTTAATTTTATTAATGGGGTGAAAAAAATTAGTCCATAAAATAGACACATTCTCATCATAATAGACTCAGAAAATATGATACAAGTGAAAAAAATATCAATTTAGAAAAAAACCACTCTATATACATATTATTTATATTTTTTTACACAAAAATCAGAATTTCTCACTCAATTATCTTGTAATGTATTCATCTTGGCATAATGACCCCAGAGACTTTTTTCTTCAAAATTTTATCAGCTACAACTTTCCCATGAAACATTATTCTCTATCTCTTTACGTTTTTAAGATTTTAATTAAAAAAGCATTTATTTTTACATTCTCATCACATGAGAAGGTATTATAATTGGTCGAAAATTGACTTTTACTATTTCCATGAAATCTTTACGTTTTGAGGTGCCGTGAGTCGAAAAAACATGGTCCGGCGAAAGTGTTTGTCTGTGTGTCTGTATGTATGTATGTATGTATGTATGTATGTATGCATGTATGTACGTATGTAGACACGAAATGTTGTTGACACAATAACTTTTGTAAATCAAAACAAATCGTTTTGCAATTTTGCATACACAAAGTTAGTATAAAAATACAGGTTAAGTTCGTTAGCCAGCCATTTTCATCAAAAAATGCAAAAACTGAGGGATTTTCAAAATTTTGAAATTTAATTTTTTTTAAAAAAAAATTTTTTTCTCTACACAGCATTACAGTCCAGGAAAAAAAAAAAAATTTTTTTTTAAATAAAATTTTTTGATTAAATTAAAATTGTAAAAGTTACAGTGGTTTCATTGTCGAAAAACACCTAAAAAACGCCAAAAAAGACATTTTTTATGAAAAATTTAATTTTATTAATGGGGTGAAAAAAATTAGTCCATAAAATAGACACATTCTCATCATAATAGACTCAGAAAATATGATACAAGTGAAAAAAATATCAATTTAGAAAAAAACCACTCTATATACATATTATTTATATTTTTTTACACAAAAATCAGAATTTCTCACTCAATTATCTTGTAATGTATTCATCTTGGCATAATGACCCCAGAGACTTTTTTCTTCAAAATTTTATCAGCTACAACTTTCCCATTAAACATTATTCTCCATCTCTTTACGTTTTTAAGGTTTTAATGAAAAAAGCATTTATTTTTACATTCTCATCACATGAGAAGGTATTATAATTGGTCGAAAATTGACTTTTACTATTTCCATGACATCTTTACGTTTTGAGGTGCCCTGAGTCGAAAAAACATGGTCCGGCGAAAGTGTCTGTCTGTGTGTCTGTATGTATGTATGTATGTAAGTATGTATGTATGTATGTATGTACGTATGTAGACACAAAATGTTGTTGACACAATAACTTTTGTAAATCGAAACAAATCGTTTTGCAATTTTGCATACACAAAGTTAGTATCAAAATACAGGTTAAGTTCGTTAGCCAGCCATTTTCATCAAAAAATGCAAAAACTGCGGGATTTTCAAAATTTTGAAATTTAATTTAAAAAAAAAAAAATTTTTTTCTCTACACAGCATTACAGTCCAGGAAAAAGAAAACATTTTTTTTAAATAAAATTTTTTGATTAAATTAAAATTGTAAAAGTTACAGTGGTTTCATTGTCGAAAAACACCTAAAAAACGCCAAAAAAGACATTTTTTATTAAAATTTAATTTTATTAATGGGGTGAAAAAAATCAGTCCATAAAATAGACACATTCTCATCATAATAGAATCAGAAAATTTGATACAAGTGAAAAAAATATCAATTTAGAAAAAAACCACTCCATGTACATATTATTTATATTTTTTTACACAAAAATCAGAATTTCTCACTCAATTATCTTGTAATGTATTTATCTTGGCATAATGACCCCAGAGACTTTTTTCTTCAAAATTTTATCAGCTACAATTTTCCCATTAAACATTATTCTCTATCTCTTTACGTTTTTAAGATTTTAATGAAAAAAGCATTTATTTTTACATTCTCATCACATCCCTATCGAAAATTCCGACATCGGAACATAGATTGTAGCCTACATCTGAAACGTTATCTAAATTCATATAGGAAACTATATCGGGAACCATATGGGATGCTATATCGGAAACTATACAGGAATCGATGTTGGAAATTGGGACAGGCAAAGATGTATTTTGCCATATAGTTTCCGATATGGTTTCTACCCAGTTGAAAATTCCGACCTCGTTTACGACGTCGTATTCTAAGTAGTTTGCGACGTAGTAAACGACGTAGAAAACGACATAGTAGCAAACTACGTCGTTTTCGATGTTGCAAAAATTATTTTAATATTATTTATTTAGTAATTTAGTAAGTCCAATATCCAATATTAAAAATTTTAATAATAATTTAAAAAATCAATAATTTAAAAAAAATTTATTTTTATTATTTTTTAATAGTTATTATTATTATTTTATTTTTAATATTTAAATTAAAATAAAAAAATTATCATCAAAATATTAGTGAAACCATTTCTTCCAAAAAAGAATTTGTCTCAAATCCAATAAAGGAGAGACATCGCGGGAAGAAAAAAATTTCGACAAAAAAAAAATTTTCGATCACTGCTTATATACCAATCTAATGGCACCTCAACTGCGAGAAACAGTTATGATGTTCGCCCTCCCTGTGGCGTTGAGCGAACTTAAGTCCAGAGCTGAGCCATCAGCGCAGCGCGGAAACATTTGAAAAATTTGATTTTATTAGATATTTTATTTTATTTTAAATATGACAAATAATTAACTTAATAAATAATTAATGTCATAAATAATTATTAATAACATAATGTCATACTTAATAATTCGTTAATTAATTATTTTTAACGAAAATTTGACAAAAAAAAAATTTGTTGGACAAAAAAAATATTACCATTAAAAAATAATTTTTTTGTTAAATTTTTGTAGTAAAAAAAATTTTTTCAAGATCACTAACTACACACACTGGAAAAAAATTCGCTTTGGTCCCGAAGATACTTTTTGAGATAATTAAGTTTAAACTTTTCACAATTTTTATCAGGTTAATACATGTAGTTTTTTAAGGACGAAGTTAGGTTTTATTGGTTAAACATTTTGAACTAACTTCAATTTTATAAAAATCACATGCATTAACCTGATTAAAATTGTGAAAAATTTAAACATAATTATCTCAAAAAATATCTTTGGGACCAAAGCGAATTTTTTTCCAGTGTGTGTAGTTAGTGATCAATTAGATATTGCCCAAGTTTTGTAATTTTTCAGTTTTCTCCAAGAAAGTTATTTACATTTGAAAATAGTGAAAATAAGCAAAGTGCCAATTTTTATTGCTTTTTATTTCACATTTATGAAGAAAAAAGGAAAAAAGTGCTAAGAAAAACTAAAAGTTAGTCACAGGTACTTTATATTTGGTAAGGTTTTTTTCAATTTAATGACTTCTCTTTCTCACATTTAATAGATGAAATTTGCAAATTTAGGTTATTTGTCAGGCGAACTTGAAAATCATATTTTATATATTATTTCACATATTTAAATAATTACATCAATTGATAATGATAAATTTATTCATTCTTAGTAAATTACAACAATTTTTTTTTATTTTTATGGTAAATTCTACGTATTTTTGCATATTTTCTAATGGCTAAAAAATTGACAGTTTTCAGCACCTCATATACTTTAAATTCATATTTTGCAATAAATAATTAAAATTTTAATAAAATTCTTTTCATTTCGTGATCTTGATAACTTCAAAATCATTCCTGCAAAGTATTATAATTTTTAAAAATTAGTCAGCGACGACTTCTTTCAAAATATAATGGATTGACCCAGCACAGAAAAAATTTCACCATGAGAAAATAATTTTTTTAAAATTTTATTTGTAAAAAATTTATTGGTAGCTCAAAAAAAAATATCACGATGAGAAAATAATTTTTTGTCAAATTTTCTCTGTAAATAAATTAATTAACTAAATAACGTACCGTAAAACGGGGTTATTTCGCTCATTGCGGGTAAATTCGCTCACCCACTTTTATGCTTTATTTCAGCTTTAAAATAAAGTTTAATACATTTATTAGCAGGTTAAATTTTCGTAGTAAAAAAATTAATTAACTAATTATTAAGCTAACTAGCAAAATTAAACGCGCGCAAGCGCGCCAAATTGAGGATTTAATTATTTGTTATAAAGAAATTAAAGATTAATATTATTAATAATAATTTAATTTATTAGAATATTATAACATATTAAATGATAATAATGAAAATTATATGTTTACAGGCCTCGGATTATACGACTTTTTCCGACTTTTTTCAAAACTACGACTTTTATCGACTTATTTTAATAAAATGCGACATTTTTTTTACATTTGAAAAAAATGTAAATAAAATACATTTTTTTTGTATAAAATGTAGATCTTCTTCAGATCTTCTTCAATTCAATTATTTAACAAATGAACTAAAATGATTCTTCACTAAATTAATTATTTTTAATAATTTTAATTAAATACATCACAAATTCAATTATATCAAAATTATTTGTCAATTAAAATTTTTATGAAATTTAACAATTGTTTATAATTTAAAAAAAATATCAGAATAAAATTGAATTATTTTTTAAAAATTTCAATTCAAAAAAAAATAAAATTCAATTATTACCCGAAATTTTAATTCAAAATCAATTAAAATTCAATAATTATCCAAAATTTTCAATTTAAAATTTAATTATTTACCAAGTTTTCAATTTAAAATGAAATAAAATTCAATTATTTTCTAAAATTTCTATTTAAAATTAATTATCCAAATTTTCAATCAAAAATGAACTTAAATTAAATTATTATCCAAAATTTCAATTAAAATTCAATTATTTCCCAAAATTTTCAATTAAAAATGAACTGAAATTCAATTATTTTCCAAATTTAAAATCAAATAAAATTTCATTATTCTCAAAAATTTGAATTCAAAATTAATTGAATTTTCAATAATTTGAATTTAAAAGCATCTAAAATTTCTAAAATTTTCCATCGAAATTTTTTTTTTTTTGAAATTTAATAATTTCAATTATAACTCTAAGGAAATTCAATTATTTTTAACTATTTTAATAATATTCTTTGAAAATTCAACTATCTGAAACCATTTTTCAATTAAAAATGATTTTCAAATTATTGTATTTTGTCCGCATTTTCTAATAAATTTTTAGTGAAATCATCTAAAATTTTAATTACAAAACACTTAAAGTTTCAATTAATTTCAAAAATCTCAATTTTAAATCTTTGAAAATTCAATTAAATTTAAAAAATGTTTTCCAAAAATTGTTTGATAAATTATTTTTAGTTCTGTAAAATTTAATAATTGTTTGAAAATTAACAATATCTTTTGAAATTTAATTATTTCTAAAAATTTCAACTTTAACCCTTCGAAAAGGATTATTATTAAAAAAAAAAATTTTATTTAAAAACCTGTAAAACATTTTTGTTAAAATGAAAAACAAATCCACTTTTTTTTGGAATATAAATCGACTAAAACGACTGTTTTGTGTCTTTAAGTTGATTCGAGGCCTGTGTTTTTATAATTAATATTTAATAGGTAATCGTTGGCCCCTGGTACCTTAAAAATAAATTTTTTTCAAATTACTATCTTGTACGAAATTTCCTGGCGCATCTTTTTTCTCATCATAAATTTTTTGTATTTGTATACAATTCTGAATCAATATACAATTTTTGAATTAATATACAACTTTAAAAAAAATTTCGTTGGTAAACGTTGTGTACTTCAGCTTCGTGAATTGAATTTTCGAATTTGGAATTTTAAAGAAACTTATTCCGAAATTTGGAAACACAATTATACAACTTTGGCAAAAATGAGAAAAAGAATTGTGAAAATTTGACACGTCATAAGATTACTATTCAAAAAAACACGTGAAATCAGAAAAGGCCAACTTCAAGTTAGGACAGAAAGACAGACCAAACATTTTATTATTATATAATTATTTAATTAATTTTTTTTACAGAGAAATTTTGACAAAAAAAATTATTTTCTCATCGTGATATTTTATTTGTGCCACAAATAATTTTTTTACTGAGAAAATTTAAAAATAAGTAAATTTCTCATCGTAATATTTTTTTGTGCTACGTATAATTTTTTTGTTAAATTTTTTTACAGAGAAATTTTTACAACAAAATTATTTTTCATCGTGATTTTTTTTAAAAACACAAATTTTTTTTTTCAAAGAAAATTTGAAAAAAAATTATTATTTTATCATTGTGATATTCTTTTGTGCTACGAATAAATTTTTGGTAAATTTTCGTAGTAAAAAAAATCAACGATTTATTACGGTATTTAGTGAATTAATTGTTTTGGAGAGAAAATTTGACAAAAAAGTTATTTTCTTATCGTGATAATTTTTTTAGGCCACAAAATATTTTTTTTACAGAGAAAATTTAAAGATAATTAAATTTCTCATCTTGATATTATTTTTGTGCTACAAATATTTTTTTGTTACATTTTCGTTGTAAAAAATTAAGTAACTAATAATTACCGTAAAACAGGGTTATTTCGCTCAGTGCGGGTAAAGTCGCTCACCCATTTTTTTGCTTTAAATTTGATTAAAAACTAAAATTTAGTATTTCTATTAACAAATTTAACATTTTTACCTGCTAATAAATGTATTAAACTTTATTTTAAAGCTGAAATAAAGCATAAAAGTGGGTGAGCGAATTTACCCGCAATGAGCGAAATAACCCCGTTTTACGGTACGTTATTTAGTTAATTAATTTATTTACAGAGAAAATTTGACAAAAAATTATTTTCTCATCGTGATATTTTTTTTTGAGCTACCAATAAATTTTTTACAAATAAAATTTAAAAAAAATTATTTTCTCATGGTGAAATTTTTTCTGTGCTACGAGTAATTTTTTTTGTTAATTATATTCTCATCGTGATATTTTTTTAGGTCACAAATAATTGTCTTGAAAAAATTTTTTTTACTACAAAAATTTAACAAAAAAATTATTTTTTAATGGTAATATTTTTTTTGTCCAACAAATTTTTTTTTTGTCAAATTTTCGTTAAAAATAATTAATTAACGAATTATTAAGTATGACATTATGTTATTAATAATTATTTATGACATTAATTATTTATTAAGTTAATTATTTGTCATATTTAAAATAAAATAAAATATCTAATAAAATCAAATTTTTCAAATGTTTCCGCGCTGCGCTGATGGCTCAGCTCTGGACTTAAGTTCGCTCAACGCCACAGGGAGGGCGAACATCATAACTGTTTCTCGCAGTTGAGGTGCCATTAGATTGGTATATAAGCAGTGATCGAAAATTTTTTTTTTGTCGAAATTTTTTTCTTCCCGCGATGTCTCTCCTTTATTGGATTTGAGACAAATTCTTTTTTGGAAGAAATGGTTTCACTAATATTTTGATGACCATTTTTTTATTTTAATTTAAATATTAAAAATAAAATAATAATAATAACTATTAAAAAATAATAAAAATAAATTTTTTTTAAATTATTGATTTTTTAAATTATTATTAAAATTTTTAATATTAGATATTGGACTTACTAAATTACTAAATAAATAATATTAAAATAATTTTTGCAACATCGTAAACGACGTAGTTTGCTACTATGTCGTTTTCTACGTCGTTTACTACGTCGCAAACTACTTAGAATACGACGTCGTAAACGAGGTCGGAATTTTCAACTGGGTAGAAACCATATCGGAAACTATATGGGAAAATACATCTTTGCCTGTCCCAATTTCCAACATCGATTCCTGTATAGTTTCCGATATAGCATCCCATATGGTTCCCGATATAGTTTCCTATATGAATTTAGATAACGTTTCAGATGTAGGCTACAATCTATGTTCCGATGTCGGAATTTTCGATAGGGATGAGAAGGTATTATAATTGGTCGAAAATTGACTTTTACTATTTCCATGAAATCTTTACGTTCTGAGGTGCCCTGAGTCGAAAAAACATGGTCCGGCGAAAGTGTCTGTCTGTGTGTCTGTATGTATGTATGTATGTATGTATGTATGTATGCATGTATGTACGTATGTAGACACAAAATGTTGTTGACACAATAACTTTTGTAAATCGAAACAAATCGTTTTGCAATTTTGCATACACAAAGTTAGTATCAAAATACAGGTTAAGTTCGTTAGCCAGCCATTTTCATCAAAAAATGCAAAAACTGCGGGATTTTCAAAATTTTGAAATTTAATTTTTTTTTAAAAAAAATTTTTTTCTCTACACAGCATTACAGTCCAGGAAAAAGAAAACATTTTTTTTAAATAAAATTTTTTGGTAAAATTAAAATTGTAAAAGTTACAGTGGTTTCATTGTCGAAAAACACCTAAAAAATGCCAAAAAAGACATTTTTTATGAAAAATTAAATTTTATTAATGGGGTGAAAAAAATCAGTCCATAAAATAGACACATTCTCATCATAATAGACTCAGAAAATATGATACAAGTGAAAAAAAATATCAATTTAGAAAAAAACCACTCTATATACATATTATTTATATTTTTTTACACAAAAATCAGAATTTCTCACTCAATTATCTTGTAATGTATTCATCTTGGCATAATGACCCCAGAGACTTTTTTCTTCAAAATTTTATCAGCTACAACTTTCCCATTAAACATTATTCTCTATCTCTTTACGTTTTTAAGATTTTAATGAAAAAAGCATTTTTTTACATTCTCATCACATGAGAAGGTATTATAATTGGTCGAAAATTGACTTTTACTATTTCCATGAAATCTTTACGTTTTGAGGTGCCCTGAGTCGAAAAAACATGGTCCGGCGAAAGTGTCTGTCTGTGTGTCTGTATGTATGTATGTATGTATGTATGTATGTATGTATGTATGTATGTATGTATGCATGTATGTACGTATGTAGACACAAAATGTTGTTGACACAATAACTTTTGTAAATCGAAACAAATCGTTTTGCAATTTTGCATACACAAAGTTAGTATCAAAATACAGGTTAATTTCGTTAGCCAGCCATTTTCATCAAAAAATGCAAAAACTGCGGGATTTTCAAAATTTTGAAATTTAATTTTTTTAAAAAAAAAATTTTTTTCTCTACACAGCATTACAGTCCAGGAAAAAGAAAACATTTTTTTTAAATAAAATTTTTTGATTAAATTAAAATTGTAAAAGTTACAGTGGTTTCATTGTCGAAAAACACCTAAAAAACGCCAAAAAAGACATTTTTTATGAAAAATTTAATTTTATTAATGGGGTGAAAAAAATCAGTCCATAAAATAGACACATTCTCATCATAATAGACTCAGAAAATATGATACAAGTGAAAAAAATATCAATTTAGAAAAAAACCACTCTATATACATATTATTTATATTTTTTTACACAAAAATCAGAATTTCTCACTCAATTATCTTGTAATGTATTCATCTTGGCATAATGACCCCAGAGACTTTTTTCTTTAAAATTTTATCAGCTACAACTTTCCCATTAAACATTATTCTCTATCTCTTTACGTTTTTAAGATTTTAATGAAAAAAGCATTTATTTTTACATTCTCATCACATGAGAAGGTATTATAATTGGTCGAAAATTGACTTATACTATTTCCATGAAATCTTTACGTTTTGAGGTGCCCTGAGTCGAAAAAACATGGTCCGGCGAAAGTGTCTGTCTGTGTGTCTGTATGTATGTATGTATGGATGTATGTATGTATGTATGTACGTATGTAGACACAAAATGTTGTTGACACAATAACTTTTGTAAATCGAAACAGATCGTTTTGTAATTTTGCATACTCAAAGTTAGCATCAAAATACAGGTTAAGTTCGTTAGCCAGCCATTTTCATCAAAAAATGCAAAAACTGCGGGATTTTCAAAATTTTGAAATTTAATTTTTTTTAAAAAAATTTTTTTTTCTCTACACAGCATTACAGTCCAGGAAAAAGAAAACGTTTTTTTTAAATAAAATTTTTTGATTAAATTAAAATTGTAAAAGTTACAGTGGTTTCATTGTCGAAAAACCCCTAAAAAACGCCAAAAAAGACATTTTTTATTAAAATTTAATTTTATTAATGGGGTGAAAAAAATCAGTCCATAAAATAGACACATTCTCATCATAATAGACTCAGAAAATATGATACAAGTGAAAAAAATATCAATTTAGGAAAAAACCACTCTATATACATATTATTTATATTTTTTTACACAAAAATCAGAATTTCTGACTTAATTATCTTGTAATGTATTCATCTTGGCATAATGACCCCAGAGACTTTTTTCTTCAAAATTTTATCAGCTACAACTTTCCCATTAAACATTATTCTCTATCTCTTTACGTTTTTAAGATTTTAATGAAAAAAGCATTTATTTTTACATTCTCATCACATGAGAAGGTATTATAATTGGTCGAAAATTGACTTTTACTATTTCCATGAAATCTTTACGTTTTGAGGTGCCCTGAGTCGAAAAAACATGGTCCGGCGAAAGTGTCTGTCTGTGTGTCTGTATGTATGTATGTATGTATGTATGTATGTATGTATGTATGTATGTATGTATGTACGTATGTAGACACAAAATGTTGTTGATACAATAACTTTTGTAAATCGAAACAAATCGTTTTGTAATTTTGCATACACAAAGTTAGCATCAAAATACAGGTTAAGTTCGTTTGCCAGCCATTTTCATCAAAAAATGCAAAAAGTGCGGGATTTTCAAAATTTTGAAATTTAATTTTTTTAAAAAAAAATTTTTTTCACTACACAGCATTACAGTCCAGGAAAAAGAAAACATTTTTTTTAAATAAAATTTTTTGATTAAATTAAAATTGTAAAAGTTACAGTGGTTTAATTGTCGAAAAACACCTAAAAAACGCCAAAAAAGACATTTTTTATGAAAAATTTAATTTTATTAATGGGGTGAAAAAAATCAGTCCATAAAATAGACACATTCTCATCATAATAGACTCAGAAAATATGATACAAGTGAAAAAAATATCAATTTAGAAAAAAACCACTCTATATACATATTATTTATATTTTTTTACACAAAAATCAGAATTTCTCACTCAATTATCTTGTAATGTATTTATCTTGGCATAATGACCCCAGAGACTTTTTTCTTCAAAATTTTATCAGCTACAACTTTGCCATTAAACATTATTCTCTATCTCTTTACGTTTTTAAGATTTTAATGAAAAAAGCATTTTTTTTTACATTCTCATCACATGAGAAGGTATTATAATTGGTCGAAAATTGACTTTTACTATTTCCATGAAATCTTTACGTCTGTCTGTGTGTATGTATGTATGTATGTATGTTTGTACGTACGTATATAGACATAAAATGTTGTTGACAAAATAACTTTTATAAATCGAAACAAATAGATTTGCAATTTTGCACACACAACAGTCACAAAGTCGCAAACAAATACACTTGAATGTACCTGTACAGGTTCATGTACTTTGTTCCAATTCTTTTTACAGGTTCGTTTTCTGCTCTTGTACAAGATCACGCGAATGTGCAAGTACTTGAACTTGAACAAAAAAATGTACATGATATTGTACAAGATTTTTCAACTGGGAATAGTATATATAACCCTTACTTTTATGTATAACAAGCTTGAAGTAAATAAAATAAATTGTTTAATTAAAAAAACTATTTGAAAAAAATAATGGAGATTAGATACTAACCCCTTAAATGTATTCGTTTGCTCAAATGTTTCATATATTTAAATAATGAAAAATCCAAATACTCAAAAACACTTCTAATTCCGCATCATACATTCGAGCGTGAAACGCGAGTGCCATGATGAGAATGTTCTCCTTAAAGTCGAAGAACTTTAAGAAAATTAATCCTATATAATAATAATAAAATTATTGGATATAATTTTTATATTAAAATATTATAATATAATATTAAATATAGAGTTAGCATAACATTTGGAGCGCGTAGCGCGACGGAGTGCTCTTCGCGCCCCAAGGCGCGTTCAAACGCGCGAGCGCAGCGAGCCCCCCCGCGCGAAGCGCGGATGAGAATGTGTCCGCTACCCCGAAGGGGGAGCGGGCAGATTTTTTATTATTGTTTTTAAACACTTAATTTTTTTCATATATTTTTTGTTTTTTCCAAAATCTTGGAACTCTCTACATTTACTACGGTTCTAATTTGAGAACAGTAATTAATAGAGAATTCCAAATCTTAACCAATTTATTAACAGAAAAACTAGGATAGGAAAACATAATACAAAAAAAGGGAAACATACAACACCAGCAACATAAAAAAAACAACAAAAACAATGTAATCAAGAGGATTTTCTGTAACTTTTTTTTGAAACAACTATTATAATAGACTGTCAAGGGACGACAGCGCTTAGAAGGGGGGTATTTGTTACGTATGAATTTCGTAACGTATTATTAATAAATTATGAATATTATTAATAATTTATTAATACAATACTTGAAAAAGAGTACACATTATGCAACACAGAAAACAAATAACACTTGATAAACATTATAAGAAATGCCTTTAGAATTTCTTAGAGCTGTTCAAATAATTATATATTAAATATTAACTTTCAATTAATAACCTAAATTTTAAGGAAGACCTATTTTAACTTTTATGAGAAAATTGAGAAACTAAGTGATTTAATTTAATACAAGAAACAAAGGATGACGCAATAAAGATTGCTGCATCCGAGGTATGTCCATTCAAACTGAACTGGAACACTACCCAATATTGCAAAGGTTTCAATAAAAACATTGACAACAATAAATTTGTTAAATAAAATATACTTTTCCCCACCAAAAGTCAACTTAATAAAATCAGTTGACACGAAGATCGAGGTCTTCCAAGTGTAGTCTCCGAGTGAGACAGGTGGAACAACCCCTTAGACCAGGGTTGTTTTGGGTCAGTTGTTGTTTGGAAGAGAAGAGAGAGAGAGAGAGCTCAGTGTGGAGCTCGGAGTTTTTGAGAGTTTCGAGTTTGAGTCTCTGAGTTGAGAGACTCTTTAAAACACACCTCTAGTTTTGAGGTTGTTTCCATTTGGAGTTTTATTGTGAGTTTTATCTGAGTTGTGATTTTTGAGTTGAGATTATTTAAAAAGTATTTATTTTTTGAGTTGAGATTATTTGACAAGAAGAGTATTTAATATTGAATTGTGATTTGATTTAAAAGTATTGAGTTTTACTAGAATTGATAATTGAAGTTTCTGAATAAAGAGAATCTGATTTTTGAGTTTGATTTAAAGAGTATATAAATGAGTTTTTTTGAGATCACTTAGTTCTGAATTGAGATTGAAAATAAATAGTAATTGAGTTTATGTTTTCAATTGAGTTTTGAGATTTGTTTGCCATAATTGATTGAGGTAAAGAGAATATTAAATAACTATAATAAATTGGAGAATTGAAATAACGTTTCAATTGAGTTACGTCGAGTATATTGGAAGATACAATTCTGAGGAATTCCAAAGGTAAATATACGAAAGAGTCAAGAGACTCTTAACAAATTACACACACAACATCTTTACACTTTCATTACATTCATACGTAAAATTGTATTGAATACAGAATACTGTATTATTGTAATATTTGGGTTTTTACACAATATATATTTATGTACAACTATTTAAATATTTGTTTAATCCTTTCTTTCAAATATTCCTAAACCAATTGTTCTATTAATATGGAATCTCAACCAACTCACTGAATAATAGTGAGGTAAGGAAGGGATCCACCACCTATTCAATATAATTTGTCCGAAGGGCAGCGTATGTGTTGCGGTTTTAAAATTTTCCTTATAATTATGTTAATTTTATTTATTTAATTTTTCAATGGTAAAGGTTTTTTTATAATTTTTTATTGTTCTTAATTATAATCTCGGAGTGATCGATATCTTCATACTATTTTTGTTATATTGAAATACAAAATGTTTTATATATATTATTATTCAATAAATATATATTTAATTTCAATTATTATAAATGACTTTACCATTAAGCGACATCTATGAACTGTCACTTAAAGTTTAAATTTATATATCTACATTTTTGTCTTTATGTATATTGAAAAAAGTTATTAATTTTATTATTTTTTTAAGATTTTAGAATATTTAGTTTCAAATATAGTTATAATAATTTTTCTACTATTTTTTGACTGTTTTTAAATATAGTATATATAGTTTTAAATATAGTTTTCATATTTTTTCTAAAATTTTTTTCATTTTTATTCGTATTTTATATCTTTTCATTTTTTTATAGTAAATATTAATTTTTTTTTATATCTTAAGAAAAATTGTATAATATGACACAAATGGAGTTAAAATATATATATTTAAAATGTAAACATATATATATATATATATATATATAACTTAATTTAATCTCAACCTAACCTAAAAATCAAGTATTAATACATGTTTTTAAAAATTATACACCTATTATTAAACAACAATTAATTTTACAATTATTAAAAACTAATTTAATATTTTTAAAAAAATAAAAAATTTTAAGAAGTTAATTTTTTAAATATATTTTGAATTCAAATTATTTTCGAGCGTAACTGTCAGCGCGCTTTTAGTTGTATTCACTCGCCACAAGTATCGCTCCTGTAGTTTCTCTACATTACAGTGGTCACTCGTGGTGGGAGAAAATTAACGAGGGCACGTGTATTGGGATCAGAAATCACGCGAAACTGACCCACCCCTGAGCCTTCTTGTGACAACCATCTTGGTTTTTTATCTCTTTCTTTTGTATATGTTAGAGAAACACGGAATGAAAACATGGCCACCACAACAAGGCTCTCACCAGATGGCGTATCGCAGTATTTCAGATCCCAATTGCTATTAATTAGCTCTTGCTTCCACTGCCTCTTGAAGGTGATGTCGGCCTACAATGTAAGTATTAATTAATTATTTAACAATAATTAATTAATAATTTCTTAGTTACAGAATCCAGGCAATGAGGTGCCCCTACCCTCCACATCACCGGGGTCACCTACACCCTGGCATCAGCCAGAGACGCCTTCTTGGGTGGAATTGGGGACACCAGAGCCGATGTTCCCACTACGGTCGATTCCCAATCAATATTGGCCGGATTCACCACCCTGGGCCAGGGTGCAGAGGCCTTCACCTCTACTGCGATCGCCGACCCCACCAATGAACGTAGGCGGCACGGCGGTCGTCATCAGCGTAGGGTGATCATGAAAATTAAAATTATATTAAATAATTTAACTCAATAAAAGTTTAAATCTATATTAAAAGTATGTCTTTCTTTTATACATAGTCTCTGCGCGACCGTAGAATAAGGCCAAGGGTGGTGGTTAACTGCCCAATAGATTTTCCTACAGTCGGTAAGTTACCGACTGTAAGTAAATCTGCATCACCAACTGTTTGTAAGTTACCGACTGTAGGTAAGTTACAGACTGTTGTTAAATCAAAATAAGAGTGGTGGTTATAAGTCAGTGGTGGTATAATGTCAACTGCGCATGCGTAAAATAAGAGTGGTGGTTTAACGTCCATTGCGCATGCTCAAAAGTTTGACTTTCGGGATATAAATTGAAGTTTTGCGAGTTGATTTTTCATTCTATTCTGTGAGCTCATGCAGCCTAGTCGCAGCAAGAGTTAACAGCGAGTAGAGTGTTCTGGTTTTCTATTTTTTTACTTTTCTTATTTTAAGATTTTGTAATGGTAGGCAAACGAAAGTGTACCGATAACAAAGTACCTGTAAAACGTATGAATTATAAGACCATTCTTGATGCGTATGACATATCACTTACACTCATTAAGGATGCTCTTGAATTGCTTTAAAGTTTGCGTAATGGCGTAGATAAAAATGAATTTATAGAACGATGGGTTGCGGAATGTTCTCGAAATGAGTTAGTTTTAACAAATGTTTTAAGATATATTTATTTTACGCATGAGAAAAGTCGATGTGAGAACATTCTACAATCCTTTGTGAGATATAGAGTATTGTTTTAATCTCAAGCGGTAGATGGCGCTGGCTTACAAGACTTAGATATTACTAAGCGTGTACGATGGGCTATGTGTAAGAATGTGTTTGAATGTAGATTGTACACGTATGTTATCATAAATATTGTACATATAGATATAAGTAGGTTTTTAGATGATGCATTAATTTTGTTTATAGAGCACATTACCGATGTTTTATAACAAAATGGTTCCCTCATTGTCTACAGCGTTCTGACAGTTTATTTCAAAAGGGTGCAAAATGAAGAAGAGGCAGTTATTCCAATACCATTTACAGCAAAATCTAGCAGTATTTTCCTAACAACCACATTGGAGGAATGGTTTGATGTAAATATGAAGCAGCCAATCTTAAAAAATGTTGAAGAGTTTTATGCGAAAGGATCTAATTGGAATCTACAATCTATAGTTAAATTAGAAATTAGTGTAAATAAATATAATCCTTTACGTGCTAGTTCATATATTGATTTACCTGTTAAAATCAAGGTAAAACATGCGTGTATTATGTACATAATGATAGTGACAATGAATGTTTTAAATGGGCTGTTCTTTCAGCTTTACACCAACAGTTAACTAGAAGTGACCGGGTTTCTACTTATAAGAATTTTGAAAATGAGTTAAATTTTAAAGGAATCAAATTTTTGCTGTGGCATTAAAAAGTATTGCGAAATTTGAAAAACTTAATGATATATCTATAAATGTCTACAGTCTAGCAAAAAAGTATGGTAATTTTTCAGTTCACCCTCTTCATTTAACTGTAGAAAAGAGGAGGAAGCATGTAAATCTACTGCATGTAGTGTTACGAACTATCGTAACGAAATTATAAATAAAAGATAAATAAAATGATAATAAATAATTTTCAAGAATAATTGAAAATTATTTAAGAATAAAATCTCTAAGTCGATGCCACAATGTATATAGGCATGTAATTTGAATCCCCGATAATCGCGCGCGTTGAGTGATACTCCACACATACAGTCTTATATTCTCGTTGCTTCTAAAAATGTATCTATGACTATGATATTATAATATAACTTTGTTAAACTGTTATATTATAATATATTATTTTATTCTATTTTATGTTATATTATTCTATATTATTATTTATACTATATTATATTATGCTATATTATAAACTATATTAATTATCTAATACCAATATTCAAGCTTGAATATTATAAATATATGCATGAAAAATATAATATAGTGTACTTACCTTATATAAAGATACTAAAATATTATTATTATAAATCAAACAATTATACTTTACTCATTTTTATTAATAATTTGCAGTAATTAATTAATTAATAATATGCAAATTATTGTTAATTCATGATTTTTTTTTATTATAATAATGATAAATCGTATTATTATCATTGTTATTTACATTTACTAAAATTAATATTAATAATTAATCATAATTACCCGTGTGGAAAAAGCCACGATCTTGCCCTCAAGAGTTCGGGGCCCCCGGCGGGGGCCCATGAGGGCTGATCCATATGGCGAATCCATGAGGGGCACCGTAGGGGCCCCGCAGGGATCGCCCTCATGATCGATTAGCAAAATTTTCTAAGTCCAAAAATCAAATATTTTTTTATCACCAAAAAATTAATGTTTATAATGATTCAAAACAACGAAAAACGCGTTTTTAATAAAAATATATTTACACTTTTTTGAAAATAACACTCACACTTATGGCAAAATAGATGAGGGCCACCGTAGGGGCCCGCATGGATCGCCCTCATGATCGATTAGCAAAATTTTCTAAGTCCAAAAATCAAATATTTTTTTATCACCAAAAAATTAATGTTTATAATGATTCAGAACAACGAAAAACGCGTTTTTAATAAAAATATATTTACACTTTTTTGAAAATTCACCTGAGATGATTCATGATAATAATCATAAAGCATATAATTAATTATATTTTATAAATTGCATTTGATTGGAAAATATAATTTAATATCTTAACTTTAACTAAATGATGTTAAGCACTTTTCTTTGTTAGGTATTTTTGAAGTTTAAATAGCATCAAGAAGTTAGCATTCGTTTTGAAGTAGCGTGCGTAGTGTAGTTGGTAAAGCGTTAGACTCATAGTCCGTAGGTCGTAGGTTCGATTTTCCCCATGCGTTAGATTTATTTATTTCTCAGCTTTGCGTTTAATCATTAATTCTATGTATGAATTAATTGAAAAATGAAAATATCCGTTAATAGTATGCATAAATTACATATTTTTTAATTTTTTAATTAATTAATTTTTTATTACTTTTAATTATATCGGACAGTTAATTAATTAGAACGTTAATTAATAAATTCAATTTGAGTAAGAATTTAATTTAAAATTGAATAATTATTAAATAAATATGTTATTTACTCATAACTTAAGCTTATTTATTATTAATTAACTTTTATTATTAATATTATTGATTAAAAAACATTATGGCAAACTTGAGGGCAAACTTGAGGGCAAGATGAGGGCAAACGTGAGGGCCCATAAGGGCGCCCGTAGGGGCACCCTCATGGATCGCCCATGCGGGCGCCCTCATCGATGAGCATGTCGTTTCCACGAGGGGCCCCTATGGATCATCCATATGCGGCCCTCATGGCTGGGGGCCCACATCACTTTTCCACACGGGTATCATTATAAACAATTGGATATATTACCAATACTATTTTTCTACTTATTAGAATCATCATTATCAAATATTATTTAAAAGAATATGCATTGTATATGCACGTATGCGTGTGCATTATTTTTATCGTGTGTACGTGTGTTCATAGTATGCCAAAGTGATATGGATAGATATGTGTATACATTGTTTGGTTGCACATTTCTACGCATATTATAGTAACCAACAATAATGCGATTATTATATTGCAATTATTATATTTACGAAAATGTATTATTTTATAAGAAGGGAGAAGAATCGCATACGTCAATTCTATCTATCTCTCTCTCTCTCTTTCTCACGCGTTCAGGTGCAATGAGTCTCGCAGCATGGATGCGGTACACACAGACACGGACTCCCCATAGCCTGCGTAACGCATATGTGTGAGGCGCTTGAGGAGTATCGCGCGATGCAAACACTGCCTTTCTTCCCCTATTCTTTTCCTTATAATACCTTCAAAATTAAAAAAAAAAAAAGGGAAATAAAGATACAATAATTGTTGATAGCTTAAATTGGAACGTGTCACATTTTCCAAGCACATATAAACTCGCAACAATTAAGATTTTATTTTAAGAGGGTCAATTTTGTAAAAAAAAAAACAAAACAAAATGCATAAAAAAAAGAGAAGACAATTTTTGAGACATGTATGTCGTGCATATATGCATGTGTACTAAGGTACGTGTGTATGCATATATAAAAAGGAAAATAGTTTCATTTTTAATATAAAAATGATAATCTGTGCAGAACTATGACCGCTCTGGAATTCAACAAAGGTTGCGAGTTATACTTTATTAAAAACACACATATACACTTACACATATGGAGATGTGCAGTTCCAATAGTGTCAACAAAGAAAAGAATAACAAGAATCATGGGTTCTGAGAATATCGATGGACGATGATCTAAGTTTTCTTATCGATACCCCTGAAACCCCCAGAATCCTTCTACCCCTGATTCACTAATCCCACTAAGTGCATCTCGCGATGCTCTTTATAAGCAGAAGCTCATAGGGCCTCATTGCCTATTCGTCTTCAGTCAATCACTTAGTACGTGTTACTGATTTTTGCATTATTTCTTTAAAAAGTGAACTTAGAGTTTAAACTGTGGAGAAAGCTCAATAATATACCTGCTGAATCACGATAGATTTTCGTTGAGCCAGGTAAATTAACAGCAGTGCTTAAATTTCTAAAATTAAAATTGCTGAATCACGATAGATTTTCGTTGAGCCAATTTTTAATTTTAAGAATAAGGCCCGTCTGCGAGCTGGCTCCAATTTAAATTCTATTTTCTTTGGGCGGACGTAAAATTAAATCGAACCTTGAACCGGCTGAGTCCCAATCGGTTGATCAGTACAGTGAGAAATTATTTAATAAATTATTAATAATTTATTAAATAATTTTTTGTTCTTAAAACCGGCCAGTCCGTACGGATTGTACCTGCGCCGCTTGTGTCTGATAGGGTACCGGTACCGCGTTTCGAGACGCGGAAATACGCATAACACCTTTCTTTCGTTTTGCCCGTTGATTTTGTGACGAGATCGCGAGAATTCTCCCTTCTCAACAAGCTCTCTCGACGGTAGTGTGTAAGAGAAATCTAGCCGTAAGTAATAAAAAAAACTGTATCGTTCCAAAAACATTATTCTTTACAAAAGAAAGCATATAATGTGTAATTTTTGCAATTTTTACTTTGATTTTTAATAAATTTTTTGTAAACTAAAATTCCAATTGTTCTATTCAATCAAATAGACCTTTTTATTTGTGCTGTCAAAAATAGTGTGGATTTTCATCTCAAAGCTAAGAAACATTATTTACGATCTAAAGATTAAATTGGCAGTTTCGTCTTCTATCGGCGATATAATTAATCGAACCCACATTAAAAATAAACATTATTAAGTTGAATGTTCATTTTGACTTTTTAATGGCAACTTGGTTCCTCCGGCGAATAGAAAATTTTAAATAATTGTTCAAAATTATAAAAATTAATAAATTAATTTTCTCGTTCGTAACATGTAGTAGATTCATATGTTGATGAAAATATGAATAATGATGTTAATGCAAATTGTGATGATATTAATTTTATGAATTTCCATTACGTTTGGATAAAAGATTTTCCACGACTCATATCAAAGCAATTGTCTAACAATAATGGTAGAAAGTATGTATGTGACCGATGTCTTCACTATTTCCATTAAGATGAAACATTAAATATACACACTGAAAATTGTAAAAAATTGAATGAATGTAAAGTAATTTTGCCAAAGCCTGATAAATGTATGATTACTTTTAAAAATTATAAGAATAGGGAAAAAGTTCCATTTATTATTTACGATGACTATGAGAGATTACTTCTACCTGTAGAAGATGATGTAGATAATTTAAGTAAAACTAAGATATTTCAGCGTCATAAGTTATTAAGTATTGGTTATTATATAAAATGTAGCTATGACGAATCTCAATGCAAGTATGTTGCTTGTCCGAAGCAGGAATCCGACCCTGCTAAATGGCTTTCTGAGGAATTAAGGCAATTATCTGAAAAAATTGATAAAATATTTAAAAAACCATTACCAATGGATACCTTAACTCCTCAGCAAATCAGTGACTTTAATAGAGCCGTAATGTGTCACATATGTCATCAGAAAATACCAGCAAATGTAAAGAAAGTCCGTGATCATTGTCACCTTACTGGTAAATATAGGGGTCCTGCCCCTATATGTAATTTAAATTATCAAGATTGTCAGACTATTCCCGTAGTATTTCACAATTTAAGTGGCTATGATGCACATTTCATTATACATGCAATTTCAACAAATTTTGAAGGTCATATAAGTCTTCTTCCCATCAATAAGGAGAAATATATTTCCTTTATTAAACATGTTAAGGGTAGTGAGGTTAAATTTAGATTTATTGACTCATTCCGATTTATGGCAGCATCCCTTGAAAAACTCGAATCCTATATAGATGAGTATAAAATTGTACACTCTGTTTTTGACAATACTTTGACTAATCCTGATAAAATTAAATTATTAACTAGAAAAGGTGTATTCCCCTAAGAGTATTTTGATTCAAAAACCAAGCTCGATGAGACGCAACTACCTCCGATAGAGAAATTTTGTTGTACGCTTTACTATGCGTGCATTTCTGATGATGAATATAAGCATGCACAGAACGTATGAATTGAGTGTGATTGTAAAAATCTCTATGACTATGTCCATTTATATATGAAAACTGATGTACTATTACTTGCAGATGTTTTTGAAAATTTTCGAGAACAATGTGTTAAAGCTAGTGATGCACAACGATACGAGAAGATCGATTATCTCGCGCGAAATTTCTCGTTTTTAACTGTCATTTTTTAAATAACAACTCGCGTTTTTATTTGTTTTTATCAAATAGTCTCGTCCCGAAAACTAACACAAAATGATCGAGTTCTCGGAGTATCTCGGAAACGTCAAAGATAATGGGAGAATTATTAAAAGAAACTCAAAATCTTAAAAGATCCTTAGAGAGGTATATTAGCATTTTCAAAAGTTTAATTTTATCTAATATATAGTTAAGATTATTAGTTTGAAAGTTTTATATAAATATAGTTTTTAAAGGTTAATAAACAAATAAATTGTAGGTTAAATGTATTATTTAATAAATAATACTTAGCAAAAAATGACATTAAATTAAACCAAATTATACATTTAATAAAAATTAACAATTTATTCCTTAATAATTCATTATTTATTTCAATTTATTTAATTAATAGTTTGTAACATTGTGTAATTTTTAAAATTTACATGATTAGAATTATACCTAACTAATTTTAATTTATAAAAAAAATTACCACTAATTCGATAAATTTATTTGATTTATACTTTTTAACAATGTGGAATTATCAAAATTAACATGGTTAGAATAATAAATAACTTTAATTTGTTAAAAGAATTATTATTTTTCGATAACAGTTATTAATATATTAATAGTAATTTATTAATCTTTTAACCAAAAAAGTTAAAATCATTTTTCTACTAACCTCCGTTCAATTTTTACATGTTTGAATTTGCAAAACGAGATACTCGTGAAGCTCGCTCGGATAGCCGAGAAGATCGTTTTATTAAAACAAAACAAACTATATTCTCGGTTGTCAAAATTAAAAAGTCCGATTTTCTCGCTCGTTTCTCGGATCGTCTTGCTCATATGCATCACTAGTTAAAGCGTATGGGTTAGCTACCAGCTGTATAATGTACTTTGATGCCAATAATTTGTATGGCTGGGCAATGGCACAAGCGCTTCCATATGGCGGTTTCAAATGGGTTGATTATATCAACGATACTTTTGATTTTAATGTACCTGACGATTCTCCTGTTGGGTACATATTGGAAATGGATTTAGAGTATCCTTAAAGTATTCATGATACTCATAAAGACATGCCATTTTGTGCAGAAAAAGCAAAGCCGCCTATGTCGAATCAAGAGAAATTGTTAACCACTTTGCTACTAAAAAAATATGTCATACACTATAGAACGCTAAAACAAGTTTTATCAAATGGTATTAAACTTGTAAAAATACATCGTGTTTTACAGTTTAAGCAATCAACTTGGCTTAAACCATACATTGATTATAACACGATGATGTGAAGTAATGCTAAAAATGAGTTTGAAAAGAAGTTATTCAAACTCATGAGTGTATGTCAAAACAATGGAAAATGTTCGTGAACATGTTGATGTAAAGCTTGTTACACAGTGGTTTGGCCGTTACAGAGCAGAAGCTCTCATATCCCGACCAAATTTCCGTAGTGTCAGGCAATATTTGATGAAAATCTGGTTGCCATTTAATTAACTAAAACCGAGGTACTGCTCAACAAACCGATATATGTAGGGTTAAGTGTGCTTGATGTATCCAACACGTTAATTTATGATTTTTACTATAGTTATATGTTGAATAAATATGGTAATGCTTGTAAACTGCTGTATACTGAAACAGACAGTCTAGTCTATGAAGTTAAATGTGACCATATTTATAAAGATATGAAAGAAGATACATCAGATTATCTCGCGAATAATGTGTATGGGATACCGCAAGTCCACAAAAAAATACTCGGCCTTATGAAAGATGAATGTAATTGTAAAATAGTTACCGAATTTGTTGGCCTGCGGAGTAAGATGTACAGCATTCGTGTTGAAGATAAAGATTATATTAAAAAAGCAAAAGGTATTTAAGCCGGCGTTGTAAAAAAATCAATTCATTTTGATGATTATGTAAAATGTCTGCGAGATTTTGACATTCAAACTCGAACGCAGTATAATATAAGATCATGGCTTCACAATCTTCAAACTGTGAAGCAGGTAAAAGTAGCTTTTAGTCCACTAGATGAAAAACGGTATTTGTTACCGGAGAGTACCGATACTCTACCGTGGGGTCATTATGCGATCCCAAATTCTGATGAACTGTAAATAGTTTGTAAGAATCATAAATGAATCAAATTTATATTAATTTCATGTGTTGTTTATTATAAAATCCTTATATCTATACGGCTCATTTCATTTAAATTGTCATATTCAGCTTTCAGAAAAGTTAAGTTGGAAAATTTTGATTTTAAGGTTGAAACTAACTTTTTTATACAGTTTAACATGTTAAATTAACAAAATACATAGTGGTCACAAAATTAAAGTCATATATTTCTTATGGCAGACGGTTTTTTTGGCAGAAATCGTCATATCTTATAAAAAAATTTTTTTTGTCAATTTTTGATAAAATAATATATAAACTAAATATAATTTGATTTGACTGGTGATAAATATACTGAAGTTTTTTGGGTCGCTGAATCCGAAATTGAAGTCAGATTTAAAATATTCAAAATGGCCGATCCGAAATAGCGACCATGAAAATATAGAAGTTGATTCGATTCGCTTGAAACTCGTTACTTAGGGGTTTCTTGGGTTGCTAATTACAAATATGACGTCAGATTATCAAAATTTAAAATGGTGGATCCAATATGGTGATCCAATATGGCGGAATATTTCAAGACTGATGCGAATCGGTCGAAATTTGTTTCTCGGGGGTTTTCAGGGTCGCTGAATTCGAATTTAATGACAGATGAACCCAAAAATCTTAAATACGATGAAATCAAATTTTTTAGGGGTGGGTTATAACCCCATTTTAAAGAAAAAATTAGGGGGGAGGGTTTATGCTATAATTTAAGACTTTTTTGAAGTTTTTACCACGTCAGGTTAAAGAGAAAAATCATATTAAACACCCATAAATACATGTTTCTTAGGGGTTTTTACCCCCACTTTTTTCCAAATCCTGACATGCAATTTTAAGATCCGGGATCGTGTTCAGCGCCCAAAAATACATTAGAAACCATAAAAGAAAAAAGTTTTATTTTGTAGGCCTCTGTGATTTATTACGTTTGCTGAAGCCATATATACAAATTTGCATTACACTTATGACCATTACACTGTTGACATTTTGCTAGTTTTTCGCTTATAAAATGAAATCGGTTATACTTATATCGACGGGGTTTGTCACATTCGAAAGAGAATCCATAAATATATTAAATTCCATACCGATATAAAATTCAAAATATTTTCTAACCATTTTCAAAGCGTTACACTGTTGACAGAAATTCAATTACGAAAGTGTTTCGGCTTTTTCTGCCTCCATGACAAACGAGCAGATTTATACTTATATCGTTTTCGTTTTTTTCACACACTTCGTTGTTGTGTTCTGCTGCTTATGCGATGGTAAAGAAATTTTTTTGCTCATAATGTAATTTAAATAGCAGGTAAAAGTAGAAAATTCTGCCGACAAAACGTAAAAATACAAAAGTGAGGGACACGTCATTTTCATTTTCTGGAAATTGTATAAAATAAAGTTTAATTACTAACACTTGATTTTCCTTAAATATAGAACTAATACATCACGAAACATTTTTTTAATCTGGTTTAAACACTATATTTTCAACATTTCATTCATTTGAACATTGAAAATGTCTCCGGGGACACATTACACTTATGACATTTTGCCTGCTTTTTGTTCTGCCAATATTATGATAATCACTTTTATGTCCTTATAATTAGAAAAATTATTAAAAATTATTGCTTTTTACTATATAAACAAATTAATTTCAAGTAAGGTTATATCAAATAATTTTTTTTGGCAAGGGACACGAATATGCCAATTTAAATGAAATGAGCCATACATAATAACCTTGCCTTGCTGGAGTAAAAATACCTGGTTATAAAATTTTTTAATCAGTTATTTTATTGTTTTACCTCCTGAATTTGATTCTTCAGATTAGGGGTAGTTTTTTCGATTTAAAAAAATTCAGAGGGTGATGGATCAATGCTGGTTTTATTTTTTGAGTTAGTAGAGCAAAACTACATACATGTAAGGTTCTGTATTTAAAAAAAGCCGGTAATATAATATTTTTTTACTTCTTAAATTTGAATTTTACTATTTAAGGGTGGTTTTTCGATTTAAAAAAAATTTAGAGGGTGAGGGAGCATTTCTGGCTTTGTTTCTGCATTGCTGGAGTAAAAATATCTGGTTATAAAATTTGTCAATCAGTAATTTTATTGTTTTATCTCCTGCATTTGATTCTTCAGATTAGGGGTAGTTTTTTCAATTAAAAAAATTCAGAGGGTGCTGGATCAATGCTGGCTTTGTTTTTGAGTTAGTGGAGCAAGGTTTCGTAGATGTAAAATTCGGTTTTTTTAAAAAATAGGTTGATTTATATTTTATCTCCGAAGTGTGAATTTGTCCGTTTAAGGGTGGTTTTGGTCGATTTAAAAAAAAACTGAGGGTGATGGACCAATTCTGAGCTCAGATTCGGTTTTAGCGGTCCAAAATACTATAGGAAATATATGTCTAGTTCAAGAAACAGACAACTTTTTTTTTGTGTGCCTGTGTAATGAATCAATAATGAATCAATAATGAATCAATAATGAATCAATAATGAATCAATAATGAATCAATAATGAATCAATAATGAATCAATAATGAATCAATAATGAATCAATAATGAATCAATAATGAATAAATAATGAATCAATAATGAATCAATAATGAATCAATAATGAATCAATAATGAATCAATAATGAATCAATAATGAATCAATAATGAATCAATAATGAATCAATAATGAATCAATAATGAATCAATAATGAATCAATAATGAATCAATAATGAATCAATAATGAATCAATAATGAATCAATAATGAATCAATAATGAATCAATAATGAATCAATAATGAATCAATAATGAATCAATAATGAATCAATAATGAATCAATAATGAATCAATAATGAATCAATAATGAATCAATAATGAATCAATAATGAATCAATAATGAATCAATAATGAATCAATATTGAATCAATAATGAATCAATAATGAATCAGTAATGAATCAATAATTAATCAATAATGAATCAATAATGAATCAAAAATAATTCTTTTTCGCTTGTGTGTGAATTTCATTCACTACTGTCAACTTTTTGTCATTCATTTTCAAGAGCTCTCAAACGGCTGTCCAGTTCACCAATAATTTTAGCGTTTTTATATGATAAATCTTGATTTATTTGTCTTTCAAGACTGTATAACTTTTCTGATACTGAGCCTTCAAGAGTTTTTAACAACACATTACTGTTGTCAGTATCCAATAAATTTTTCTCTGTTTTGATTTCATTTTCAAGAACTCTCAAACGAGCATCGATTTCACCAATAATTTCTATGTTTTTATATGATAAATCTTGATTAATTTGTCTTTCAAGATTTTTTAATTTTTTTCCTACAGAGTCTTCATGAGTTTTTAATAGTAAGTACATTACTGTTATCAATGTCTAGAAAATTTTGATTTATTTGTTTCTCCAAATTTTGAAGTTTATCTGTTACAGAAACTTCAAGAATTTTTAACAACATGTTATTGTTGTCAATATTTAATCGTAATGAAGACGTAACTTGATATACTAGTCGCACTTCGTTCTTTATCATATGTTGAGTAAGTAATAAATTAACTACATAACCCTCTGCTTTAGCTTTTTCAAGGTTACAAATTCTTTTACGTTCACAGTCATAATTATCTTCTAAATCTACTTTAAAACCAACTCCAGGAGGTCCAGGTTGACCTCGTTTTGCTGCTACAGTTCCTCCTCTATTGAGGGGATGTCCGAACACATCAATGCTCATGATTGAAATGGATAAAATTTGCAGAAACATGTCTTAATATATGATTTTAGCTTCTCGCAATTCTTCAATGATGGACATTATTTCATTATTATGACTAGGATTACCAGCTGATTGAGATGCCATAAGAAGCCGAAGACGGTCAACCAATTCATTCGGGTCATCGCAATAGATATAGTCTGGTTTAAAATTTCTGTTTGTAATCATAAATTTGGGCAGTGAACTACCACTGACATATGGTTTCCTTCTTTGTGGGAACAGTACAGATATAAAATTCATAAATTTAAAATTGTTATCTGTACGAATTGGTTCAGAGGAGCTATATTTCTTTTTATATGCATTGGAAGCAATAAGAATTTCTTTATAATTTTTCTCATCTTCTTCACTAATATATGCTTTCTTAGGTTTATTTTTAAATAAAAGTTCTAATAACCCAGTGGTAACATTAAAACGTTTATCTCCAATATTCACCAAGTTATTATCAAAACTTATTGGTTTATCACCAATCATAAAAGATCCATCTCTGAGTTTGCGTACTCCATATACTGTATCCAAACACTGCATTCTGTTATGATTTATCAAGTACAAATATTTACCAACTACTTTTTCATAGTCAAATACTGGCATAGTTTCATTCTCATCAACCCTTATATAATCTTCTTCTTCCTTTTTTTCAATTTCAAAATTTTCACGTTTAATATTAGTCAAGTTCACAATTTTTTGCAGGGGTCGTACTATAGGTTTGAAAGTTTCATTTAATGCAGTTTCTGCATCTTCTTCACCCAATTTCAGTATGCGATGCTTCCTTCTAATTGCCTCACTAACATTTTGAACATAGCTCTTGAAACTGATTAAATGTCATATCAGTATTAACATGATCATCATATACATGTCGCAAATTTTTTTCATCTTGACGAAAGATAACTAATAAATTAACATTATCTCGCATTAGATGTTTAGGAATTCTTGCATATGTCTGACAAAGATAGAAACAATCAACATCAACATGCCCTTAAATTGTCTTGTTTCTCACTGGCAATATCATCAAATATAAATATTGAATTATTCTTTGCATCTTTAGAAGAAACTACTTCTTCATGATCACTAAATGGCAAGTAATCAAGTCCTTCAACGTTACTTACAACTTTTTCCAAGAACTTATACTTTGGTTGTTGTAATGATTGTGAGTATAAATAAATGTTTTCAAATGTAAGACCATTGGGATGTAAAATTAGAGAAAGTAATACATTTGTGACGCTCCACGTGAAAAGGGACCTAACGCGACAAAACAGAATTATACAGGAAAGGCGTTTAAAGTCGAACGTTCTGATTGGCTGAGACGCGCCAGCGAATAACAGCCCCACTACCTTACTACTACATCGTTCCTACGTCTCACGGATACAACAAGTATACTAGTAGTAGTGGTGGTGGGGATGGTTTCCGTAGTCCGTGCTGGAACGCGATTGACATGGTCATGTTTAAAGCTTTATTACAAAAAAAGTAATTAGAAAAATATTATTTTTGACATTTCTATATGAAAGAGCAACTCAAATACTATCGATTCGCATAAAAAACTGGAAATTAATTTTTTGTCGCGTTAGGTCCCTTTTCTCGTGGAGCGTCACATTTGTTTTTCCACAATTTGCTGGACCACAGAAAATTGCTCGAATGCTTCCTGACAACCCGGACAGCACCGAAACTTCCCTGAACCTCGCTTGACGAGGTTCGGGAACTTGAGTCGCGAGGTCCAAACGAGGTTGAGTTGATGTTTACATGTCCGCGCATAATAAAGGTCAGTCACAGAGGTTGGCTGAATATTGGATTTGAATTTCTGTTAAATATTAAAATTAAAGATTCTTGGCATATTGTGAGGGGATATTTAAGGAAATTAAAAATTCAAGATTTGTTAAATGTAATCGTTAAATATTCTGGAAATTTAGAAGGAGCATAAATACGAAAAAATAAAAAGAAAGCAAAATTAATTTAAAAACCCAATGGGAAAAATTAATAATTAAATTAAAATAAAAAATCGTACAAGTGCGAGTTACACTCGCACTGAAATCGAGGGTTCCGTACTCGAAGCGAACTTATTTGGTATAAAAACAAATGTTTAAAAAATATGTGTTGTGTATTAAATAATATATGTGATACAAAAATGAACAATTTTAAAAAAAAATTTAAGAAAATTGTTCCTCCTTTGGTATAAAAACAAAAAAAAATTTAAATATGTGTTGTATTTCAAATAATATAAGTGATACGAAGAGGAACAATTTTCTGAATTTTTACAAAATTGTTCCTTTTTGTATCACTTATATTATTTGAAATACAACACATATTTAAAATTTTTTTTGTTTTTATACCAAAGGAGGACCAATTTTCTTAAATTTTTTTTTAAAAATTTTCCTTTTTGTATCACATATATTATTTAACATACAACACATATTTTTTAAACATTTGTTTTTATACCAAATAAGTTCGCTTCAAGTACGGAACCCTCGATTTCAGTGCGAGTGTAACTCGCACTTGTCCGATTTTTTTCGTTTTTTGCGGAAAAATACATGTTTTTATTAAATTTATCATTTTTCTTCAAAAATTTGATAAAAATTGATCATCAACTCCAATTGCGCTTACATTTTTTCCCTGCATCTTTCACGCAAAAATACTGTTTTACAGCAAATATGAACAGTTTGGGTTGAATATTATGTGCGCTAGGGAGAATAAACCATTTTTTTCGAAATTTTTGATTTTTCCTTGACAACGCTATGTAAATTGATCGGAATCAAGTTCGCTATATTTTTCCTGTAATTTTCATGTAAAAATACGTAAGTGTACCAAATTTGAGCTCTTTATGTTAAAAGATGTGGCCGCTAGGGGGGGGGGGTACATAGTCATTTTTAGCCATTTTTCGTAAAAATTCATGGTTTTTCCTTGACAACGCTATGTTAATCAATTCCAATCAAGTTCGCTATATTTTTCCTGTAATCTACACGCGAAAATAAATATGTGTACTAATTTTCAGCCCTCCAGATAAATTTGTGTGGCCGCTAGGGGGGGGGGGGTACACGATTTCAGAAAAACCGATATTAATAGTGTTCAGAACCGAGTACGGAACCCTAAAAATGGTCTTAAAAGTAAATAATAATACTAAATATAATTTAATTTGACTGGTGATAAATATACTGAAGTTTTTGGGGTCGCTGAATTCGAATTTGATGACAGATGAACCCAAAAATCTTAAATACGATGAAATCAAATTTTTTAAAAGCTCTGTTTGTAACCTTATGAGGCCTTTAAGTGACTTTTAACTGGACTGCGAAGGGGTTAAAAATTATATAGGCAAAATGCAAAATTTATGTCCTTAAACATTATGAACATAAAACAAATAAACATCTATTCATTTCGCCGAAAGAATTAAAATAAAAAATTTTTGGGGGTGTGTTATAACCCCATTTTATGGAAAAAATTAGGGGGGAGGGTTGCGCGTACGGGTCATGTAGAAAACGATTTATGCTATAATTTAAACTTTTTTGAAGTTTTTACCACGTCAGGTTAAAGAGAAAAATCATATTAAACACCCATAAAAACATGTTTCTTGGGGGTTTTTACCCCCACTATTTTCAAAATCCTGACATGCTAGGCAATTTTAAGATCCGGGATCGTATTCAGCGCCCAAAAATACATTAAAAACCATTCTGATATCAAGATTAAAGAAAAAAGTTTTATTTTTTAGGCCTCTGTGATTTATTACGTTTGCTGAAGCCATATATATATATAAATTTCAATGAATATATAGTGTCCACGCTAATTATTGTTTCAGTTTGTTTTGTCTTTGACACTGTGCTTATTAAAATCGAAAAAAAATTCAATGAATGTGCGGCAAATCTAATAAACAATAAAAACAACAATTGTGTATAAGGTTACAAACAAAGCTTTTAAAAAATTTGATTTCATCGTATTTAAGATTTTTGGGTTCATCTGTCATCAAATTCGAATTCAGCGACCCCAAAAACTTCAGTATATTTATCACCAGTCAAATTAAATTATATTTAGTATTATTATTTACTTTTAAGACCATTTTTAGGGTTCCGTACTCGGTTCTGAACCCTATTAATATCGGTTTTTTTGAAATCGTGTACCCCCCCCCCCTAGCGGCCACACAAATTTATCTGGAGGGCTGAAAATTAGTACACATATGTATTTTCGCGTGTAGATTACAGGAAAAATATAGCGAACTTGATTGGAATTGATTAACATAGCGTTGTCAAGGAAAAACCATGAATTTTTACGAAAAATGCCTAAAAATGACTATGTACCCCCCCCCTAGCGGCCACATCTTTTGACATAAAGACCTCAAATTTGGTACACTTACGTATTTTTACGTGAAAATTACAGGAAAAATATAGCGAACTTGATTCCGATCAATTTACATAGCGTTGTCAAGGAAAAATAAAAAATTTCGAAAAAAAATGAATTATTCTCCCTAGCGCAAACAATATTCTACCCAGACAGTTCATATTTAGTATACAAATGTATTTTTACGGGAAAAATACAGGGGAAAAAAAGCGGTCACGATTAGAGTTGATGATTAACTTTTTATCAAGTTTTTCAAGAAAAAATGACAATTTTAGGAAAAAAATGTATTTTTCCACCAAAAACGAACAAAATTTTTTTTAAAGGAAATTAAATTTACATATTTTAACGTATTTTTACGTGTAGATTACAAAAAAAATATAGCGAACTTGATTGGAATTGATTAACATAGCGTTGTCAAGGAAAAACCATGAATTTTTACGAAAAATGGCTAAAAATGACTATGTACCCCCCCCCCCCTAGCGGCCACATCTTTTAACATAAAGAGCTCAAATTTGGTACACTTACGTATTTTTACATGAAAATTACAGGAAAAATATAGCGAACTTGATTCCGATCAATTTACATAGCGTTGTCAAGGAAAAATCAAAAATTTCGAAAAAAATGGTTTATTCTCCCTAGCGCACATAATATTCAACCCAAACTGTTCATATTTGCTGTAAAACAGTATTTTTGCGTGAAAGATGCAGGGAAAAAATGTAAGCGCAATTGGA
The DNA here is from genome assembly GCF_019393585.1 of Leptopilina boulardi. Classification (NCBI taxonomy): domain Eukaryota; kingdom Metazoa; phylum Arthropoda; class Insecta; order Hymenoptera; family Figitidae; genus Leptopilina; species Leptopilina boulardi. Next base: position 233,159 of record NW_026138006.1, read on the forward strand.
GTTGATGATCAATTTTTATCAAATTTTTGAAGAAAAATGATAAATTTAATAAAAACATGTATTTTTCCGCAAAAAACGAAAAAAATCGGACAAGTGCGAGTTACACTCGCACTGAAATCGAGGGTTCCGTACTTGAAGCGAACTTATTTGGTATAAAAACAAATGTTTAAAAAATATGTGTTGTATGTTAAATAATATATGTGATACAAAAAGGAAAATTTTTAAAAAAAAATTTAAGAAAATTGGTCCTCCTTTGGTATAAAAACAAAAAAAATTTTAAATATGTGTTGTATTTCAAATAATATAAGTGATACAAAAAGGAACAATTTTGTAAAAATTCAGAAAATTGTTCCTCTTCGTATCACTTATATTATTTGAAATACAACACATATTTAAATTTTTTTTTGTTTTTATACCAAAGGAGGAACAATTTTCTTAAATTTTTTTTTAAAATTGTTCATTTTTGTATCACATATATTATTTAATACACAACACATATTTTTTAAACATTTGTTTTTATACCAAATAAGTTCGCTTCGAGTACGGAACCCTCGATTTCAGTGCGAGTGTAACTCGCACTTGTACGATTTTTTATTTTAATTTAATTATTAATTTTTCCCATTGGGTTTTTAAATTAATTTTGCTTTCTTTTTATTTTTTCGTATTTATGCTCCTTCTAAATTTCCAGAATATTTAACGATTACATTTAACAAATCTTGAATTTTTAATTTCCTTAAATATCCCCTCACAATATGCCAAGAATCTTTAATTTTAATATTTAACAGAAATTCAAATCCAATATTCAGCCAACCTCTGTGACTGACCTTTATTATGCGCGGACATGTAAACATCAACTCAACCTCGTTTGGACCTCGCGACTCAAGTTCCCGAACCTCGTCAAGCGAGGTTCAGGGAAGTTTCGGTGCTGTCCGGGTTGTCAGGAAGCATTCGAGCAATTTTCTGTGGTCCAGCAAATTGTGGAAAAACAAATGTGACGCTCCACGAGAAAAGGGACCTAACGCGACAAAAAATTAATTTCCAGTTTTTTATGCGAATCGATAGTATTTGAGTTGCTCTTTCATATAGAAATGTCAAAAATAATATTTTTCTAATTACTTTTTTTGTAATAAAGCTTTAAACATGACCATGTCAATCGCGTTCCAGCACGGACTACGGAAACCATCCCCACCACCACTACTACTAGTATACTTGTTGTATCCGTGAGACGTAGGAACGATGTAGTAGTAAGGTAGTGGGGCTGTTATTCGCTGGCGCGTCTCAGCCAATCAGAACGTTCGACTTTAAACGCCTTTCCTGTATAATTCTGTTTTGTCGCGTTAGGTCCCTTTTCACGTGGAGCGTCACAAATGTATTACTTTCTCTAATTTTACATCCCAATGGTCTTACATTTGAAAACATTTATTTATACTCACAATCATTACAACAACCAAAGTATAAGTTCTTGGAAAAAGTTGTAAGTAACGTTGAAGGACTTGATTACTTGCCATTTAGTGATCATGAAGAAGTAGTTTCTTCTAAAGATGCAAAGAATAATTCAATATTTATATTTGATGATATTGCCAGTGAGAAACAAGACAATTTAAGGGCATGTTGATGTTGATTGTTTCTATCTTTGTCAGACATATGCAAGAATTCCTAAACATCTAATGCGAGATAATGTTAATTTATTAGTTATCTTTCGTCAAGATGAAAAAAATTTGCGACATGTATATGATGATCATGTTAATACTGATATGACATTTAATCAGTTTCAAGAGCTATGTTCAAAATGTTAGTGAGGCAATTAGAAGGAAGCATCGCATACTGAAATTGGGTGAAGAAGATGCAGAAACTGCATTAAATGAAACTTTCAAACCTATAGTACGACCCCTGCAAAAAATTGTGAACTTGACTAATATTAAACGTGAAAATTTTGAAATTGAAAAAAAGGAAGAAGAAGATTATATAAGGGTTGATGAGAATGAAACTATGCCAGTATTTGACTATGAAAAAGTAGTTGGTAAATATTTGTACTTGATAAATCATAACAGAATGCAGTGTTTGGATACAGTATATGGAGTACGCAAACTCAGAGATGGATCTTTTATGATTGGTGATAAACCAATAAGTTTTGATAATAACTTGGTGAATATTGGAGATAAACGTTTTAATGTTACCACTGGGTTATTAGAACTTTTATTTAAAAATAAACCTAAGAAAGCATATATTAGTGAAGAAGATGAGAAAAATTATAAAGAAATTCTTATTGCTTCCAATGCATATAAAAAGAAATATAGCTCCTCTGAACCAATTCGTACAGATAACAATTTTAAATTTATGAATTTTATATCTGTACTGTTCCCACAAAGAAGGAAACCATATGTCAGTGGTAGTTCACTGCCCAAATTTATGATTACAAACAGAAATTTTAAACCAGACTATATCTATTGCGATGACCCGAATGAATTGGTTGACCGTCTTCGGCTTCTTATGGCATCTCAATCAGCTGGTAATCCTAGTCATAATAATGAAATAATGTCCATCATTGAAGAATTGCGAGAAGTTAAAATCATATATTAAGACATGTTTCTGCAAATTTTATCCATTTCAATCATGAGCATTGATGTGTTCGGACATCCCCTCAATAGAGGAGGAACTGTAGCAGCAAAACGAGGTCAACCTGGACCTCCTGGAGTTGGTTTTAAAGTAGATTTAGAAGATAATTATGACTGTGAACGTAAAAGAATTTGTAACCTTGAAAAAGCTAAAGCAGAGGGTTATGTAGTTAATTTATTACTTACTCAACATATGATAAAGATCGAAGTGCGACTAGTATATCAAGTTACGTCTTCATTACGATTAAATATTGACAACAATAACATGTTGTTAAAAATTCTTGAAGTTTCTGTAACAGATAAACTTCAAAATTTGGAGAAACAAATAAATCAAAATTTTCTAGACATTGATAACAGTAATGTACTTACTATTAAAAACTCATGAAGACTCTGTAGGAAAAAAATTAAAAAATCTTGAAAGACAAATTAATCAAGATTTATCATATAAAAACATAGAAATTATTGGTGAAATCGATGCTCGTTTGAGAGTTCTTGAAAATGAAATCAAAACAGAGAAAAATTTATTGGATACTGACAACAGTAATGTGTTGTTAAAAACTCTTGAAGGCTCGGTATCAGAAAAATTAAACAATCTTGAAAGACAAATAAATCAAGATTTATCATATCGAAACGCTGAAATCATTGGTGATTTAGATACTCGTATGAGAGTTCTACAAAATGAAACGAAAGCTCTGGAAAAACAAAAAAAGAAAAATTTTTTGGATACTGACAACGGTAATGTGCTGTTAAGAACTTTGGAAGGCTCAGTATCAGAAAAATTAAAAAATCTTGAAAGACAAATAAATCCAGATTTAGTATAACGAAACGCTGAAATCAATAGTGAACTAGATACTCGTATGAAAGTTCTAGAAAATGACACAAAAGCTCTTGAAAAACAAAAAAAGAAAAATTTATTGGATACTGACAACGGTAATGTGCTATTAAAAACTTTGGAAGGCTCAGTATCAGAAAAGTTATACAGTCTTGAAAGACAAATAAATCAAGATTTATCATATAAAAACGCTAAAATTATTGGTGAACTGGACAGCCGTTTGAGAGCTCTTGAAAATGAATGACAAAAAGTTGACAGTAGTGAATGAAATTCACACACAAGCGAAAAAGAATTATTATTGATTCATTATTGATTAATTATTGATTCATTACTGATTCATTATTGATTCATTATTGATTCAATATTGATTCATTATTGATTCATTATTGATTCATTATTGATTCATTATTGATTCATTATTGATTCATTATTGATTCATTATTGATTCATTATTGATTCATTATTGATTCATTATTGATTCATTATTGATTCATTATTGATTCATTATTGATTCATTATTGATTCATTATTGATTCATTATTGATTCATTATTGATTCATTATTGATTCATTATTGATTCATTATTGATTCATTATTGATTCATTATTGATTCATTATTGATTCATTATTGATTCATTATTGATTCATTATTGATTCATTATTGATTCATTATTGATTCATTATTGATTCATTATTGATTCATTATTGATTCATTATTGATTCATTATTGATTCATTATTGATTCATTATTGATTCATTATTGATTCATTATTGATTCATTATTGATTCATTATTGATTCATTATTGATTCATTATTGATTCATTATTGATTCATTACACAGGCACACAAAAAAAAAGTTGTCTGTTTCTTGAACTAGACATATATTTCCTATAGTATTTTGGACCGCTTAAACCGAATCTGAGCTCAGAATTGGTCCATCACCCTCAGTTTTTTTAAATCGACCAAAACCACCCTTAAACGGACAAATTCACACTTCGGAGATAAAAAATAAATCAACCTATTTTTTAAAAAAACCGAATTTTACATCTACGAAACCTTGCCTTTCCCTTATTGCAAAAAACCTGCCCAAAATCTCTAGATGTGTTTAAAACTGACTGAAATTTGATACTCGCGGATTTTTTTGGTCGCTGATTACAAATGCGACGTTAGTTTTTCAAAATTCAAAATGGGGGATCCAATATGGCGGACGACTTTTAAAAAAATTGATCGAATTTGTCTGAAATTTGTTACTTGGGAGTTTTTTGGGTCGCTACCACCTTTAAAATGATTTAATGCTACAGTTTCGAAAATTTTATGGCCTATTGCTTATTAAGTCATAAGTAAATGTAGTTTATAACAATTTTTGAATTTTTAAAAATTTAATTTTTTAAAAAATTTTGTTTGCAATTTTGGATCCACCATTTTGATTTTTGAAAAATTAAGTTCAGATTCGTAATCAGCGACCCCATAAACCCCCGAGTAACAAATTTGAGGCCAATGGGATCACTTTTTTAAAAAGTCGTCCGCCATATTGGATTCGCCATTTTGAATTTTGGAAAATTTAAAATTCAGATTAGTAGTCGCAGCGACCCCAAAAACCTTCGAGTGAGAAATATCAGCCAGATTTAAACACATCTATTAGTTAATACTTACTTTTCTTCACAAACTATGCTTCGGACAGTTTAGGTTTATATTCATTATTAATTATACAGTTTTAATGAAGTGTGCAAAGGTTAACTATTTTTCTGTATACTTTTATAATGCATGAGAAGAGATTACAATGAGTTGGGAGCATTTAAAAGCAAAATTCAACATGTGCTTTTCAAATATGTGGTATTTTGATTTGAGTTACGTTTTAAAATTTAATGTTTGAAGTCATTGCATTCTTTGTGTAAAGGAGGCACACATTCCTGTATGGGTTCAAATTACTTCTTATTAGGTAGATAATATAATCCCGTTGTGCCGTTACTCAAAAACCTTCGTTAAAAAAGTTATGTCAGTTTAACTGCTAACTTGTAGAAATTTTGAAAAAGTTGTCTCGCAAGTTTGAAGCTACATAGTTTTTATTCAATTTGAGGCACATCATTGTTTCATGGATTTTTTAGTTCTTTACACTCCAACCGACTCCTATTGCAAGCCACAAGACACACAATGTTTCGTTAAAAAAGTTACAGTCTATAAACTAAAAAAAACCAGTCAATATCACACACTAGAAACTGTCGATTTCACCACTTTAACTTACGTTCGTCATTTCCTACATAATGAAAAAAATTATATAACGCATGATACATTTAAAAAGCCCTATAATTGGTCAAATTATGGTAATGAAAAATTATTTAAAAAATTCTTAAGGTATCATAATGAGCGATAACATAAAGTTTAAAAGTTCTAGAGATATGCCCATATATATGGCTTCAGCAAACGTAATAAATCACAGAGGCCTAAAAAATAAAACTTTTTTCTTTAATCTTGATATCAGAATGGTTTTTAATGTATTTTTGGGCGCTGAATACGATCCCGGATCTTAAAATTGCCTAGTATGTCTGGATTTTGAAAATAGTGGGGGTAAAAACCCCCAAGAAACATGTTTTTATGGGTGTTTAATATGATTTTTCTCTTTAACCTGACGTGGTAAAAACTTCAAAAAAGTTTAAATTATAGCATAAATCGTTTTCTACATGACCCGTACGCGCAACCCTCCCCCCTAATTTTTTCCATAAAATGGGGTTATAACACACCCCCAAAAATTTTTTATTTTAATTCTTTCGGCGAAATGAATAGATGTTTATTTGTTTTATGTTCATAATGTTTAAGGACATAAATTTTGCATTTTGCCTATATAATTTCATTCATATACAATTGATATTTTGATTTCTGTTGTTATTTACATTTTCTATTTCTATATTTATTTCTATTTATATCTCTAGTCCCATATTAAAATTTATAATATTCAAATAGTTACTTAAATAATTAATTTATTATTAATAATTACTTAATTAATAATAATTAATGTAATGAATTACATTATTACATTTCATAATAATTAAAAATTAATTAATACAATCACTTACTTGCAATTTTCACATTCACCAACCGACGCTGGTCAATGTATACAATCACCAATTTATTCGGTAAATGTACATAATTTTTTCCCCAAATGGCAAAATTCTCACTTTCACCAAAAAGCCCGGTCAATGTGCACATTCACCTGGCTTCGCCCTGGCGGATTAGGTAAATCATAATTTGATCGATATCGTTCAGATTATGATTAAAAGTGATTAGAAGTAAAAAAATTGAATTAATCAATGAATAAACGATTGGTAATGATAATTAATGAATTAAGTTGAAATTTGTAAGATTTGTATTAATTTAAAGTGAAATTAATTAAATAATTAAATTTTAAAGTGTAAGGTTGAAGCGATAAGTGTCCTTCCTCCTGTCTTCCCTGTATGTCGGGTTGTCGCCGGTTAAGGGGTCCGTCGGGATGGGACCAGTGTCGCAGCTTGATCGCGTTTCTGGGAATTGGGGGGTGTTTGCAACCAATCGGTGGCCGCGGTCGGGGTGCTCGCGTGGGAGATACGGGGAAATGAGCGGGATTTCGGCGTCAGTTCTTGGAATTAGCTGAAAAAAAGCATTTAATCGCCCGTGAGAGCTGGACGCTGAAATCCGTGCCACGCGATCAGGTGCCGGCCGAGGACGCTGAAGTGTGGCGACTTTGTGGGCGGATTAGAAAGTTTCAACACCAACACGAGCCGTGCCTAGGTGCGACGCTGGCCCCATCCAGATATTCCGACCGCGCCTAACTAAATTGGAGATCCCGGACCAAACTATAAAGGGAGAAATCCATTTTTAAGTAGCGCAGAGTTTTGCTGATGGTCTAAAGTTTGGGAATTGGAGGAAAGACAGCCGCTGGGCGTTAAACGATAAGTACACGTCATAATCGTGTGTATGTGTGTGTTGAAATTAGCTGTCGGTCCACGGGCGATTTTTCTATATTAATTTGCTAAACTGATATTTTATACAACTTTTGTTATTCTTATTATGACCATTGGTCCAACGACTGATTTTTATTATAATATATTATTTCAATTAATTTACTGTATTTATGAAATTATTTAATCTTTACTTATTTTATTCATTTTATATTTTTAAATTGTATTGTTAACATTTATTAATCTTCTTGTATTTTAAACTGATTTATTTTGTAATTTGATCGGTTAATTGACTATTTCTCTTTTAAAATTTTCGATCAGTATTTATGTAAAATTTTGTTATTGTTATAAGGTGAGTGCCTGTTTCCTGCCAATTTCAGTGCTCGATTATTCATTAATTTTAAGAAAAAGTTTAGAGAAATCCTTGAAAAAAATATTAATTCTTAATAAATTATTAATAAAGTGTTGACTTTTGTAATTATTGTACTCTGAAATAGAGTTTAATGTTAATAAAATCACAAATGTTAATTGTCCCAGTAAAAAAGGGTTTTTTGAGATAGCAGTTCGGACAATTGAGCAAGCTGTTTGCTCAATTGTCTAAAATGCATTCGGACAATTGGTGTGTTTGTTTAATTGTCCAATGCATTATGCCCAATCATGCGCAATATTTCTCGTGTCTAAAAAGCTGCTAAAATAATATGAAAAACTATTGAAACATTAAAGAAACAGTGGAAAATGCATAATTCTTGATATATACAGAAAAAGAAAGTATAAAAATACCTCGATCGAGGAAAAGGAAAGAATTTTCCGAAAAATCACTTTTTAACTGACAGTATACTGCTGTACTTGACATTTTATGGGTAAAGAAGAGAAGATTATGATAATGAGTAACACTTCATTATCCACTCTCAATATTTGTCGAATGGTAAAAAATAATATTAGATTTCTTTCTGATTTTTTAAAAAAGGAATAATTATTGACTTAAAAATTTTCTTACTTTTATATTTCATTTATTGTTATGTTTTTATTATATGTTTATATTTTTTTAGTACTAATTTAAATATTTTTATTTAAATTTTAATTAAATTAATTAATTTAAAAATTAGATTAATTATTTGAAATTATTTAGTACATAAGTATAATTATAATTATATATTATTATTAATTAATAATATTATATTAATATTATTTATTTTTTTTTTTTGCGCTAGGGCAAACGTGGAAATCTGCTACACCAAGGAGGGAATTGCAACTCCAAGGATCACACCATTCCGGAGGCGCACTCTTTTCTCCGAAGTGTGCGGGGTTGACTTACTCCTATGTAAGCCGACCCGCTAAAACCACACCCCTATTGGAATCGTTTGCTCTCACTTGCGGAACTGCCGTCTGGCTTTACACTTCGCAAGTAAAACGGTTCCCTTGCCTTCACCATTTCATAGGCTGGGGGGCGGGAAAGGAGAGGAGATCAAATGTCTCCTCGCACCCCCGCACACCCCCAGCCGAGCCAAGATATCTTCCGGTCAACCTCTTCTTCTGCCGTCATTGTCTTTGGTAGACATGACCTTCAGAACGAAGGTCTCAACATGCCTCCAGGAGTCCACACTTTGGAGCATGACAGAGACCATGCTATCGGCGTTGAATCGAGTCTCAACCGCCGCAAACATAGCTTCTCTGTCAATGTTCCAGTGCTCGCAGGAAAATAGCGTGTGTTCAGCGTCATCCACGAGGGATTTATCGCAATACACGCATTCCGGTGCTCTTCTTATTTTAAACCGGTGGAGGTACTGGTTGAAGCAACCATGACCTGACAACACTTGTGTCAGGTAGTAACCAACTTCGCCGTGCTCTCTGTCAAGCCAGGTGGCGAGGTGAGGAATCAGGCGGTACGTCCACCTTCCTTTCAATTCCTCATCCCAACACTCTTGCCATTTTTCAACGAGTCTTTTTCTTACCTCTCTTCGAATAGCCATCTTTAGACTATTCTTAACTTCCTGTTCTTGCGAGTTTGCTAGCTCTTTGTTAAGCATGTAGACTTCCTGTCTTTCCACCGCCAATAGATCTATTGGCGGCATGCTCGCAAGAACTAGGGCGGCACTCGTTGAAACTGTCCTGTAGGCAGAGACCACTCTCCGTGCCGAAGTTCCTTCTACGGAGAGTAGGTCCTTAGAGATGCCGTGACTCTTTAGGGCTTTATCAGCCCATGCAGGGGCAGCATATAGCTGCTTTGCTTGACACACGGTCGCCACCAGTCGCCGTTTCTTTTCCCTGGGGCCGCCGACGTTTGGCATCATCCTTGAAAGGTTTCCGATGCATTCGGCGGACTCAAGTGACTTGGTGTGACAGTGTTGGGCGAAGTTTAACCTTCGATCCAACGTCACCCCCAGGTACTTAAGCTTTGTCCCCCAAGAGACTTCGGTTGTCCCAATCTGAATCTTTGGGGCTTTAAAGGCTCTCCGGTCAGTGACGAGCAAGGCCTCTGTCTTCTCTACGGCCATCTGAAGACCGTTGAGATCCAGCCAGCGCTTTACTCGTCTCAGACCTTCATTGACCCTTACCTCAAGGTTTTACTCGCTCCACGCAAGACACACGACAATGACGTCATCCGCAAAGCCAACTATAAACGTATCCTCAGGTAGGTCGATTCCCAGGAGTTCGTCGTACATGACGTTCCATATGAATGGACCTACCTTTGATCCTTGGGGAGCTCCGCATGTCATCTTATGTTTAAGATGACATGCATCGCTCTTGTATTCAACCTATCTGTCGCTAAGATAGTTGTCTATCATTCGCAACAGATGGGGTGGTACCCCTTTACGTTTCAGTGCGTCCAAACAGACGACCAACTTTGCGGTATTAAACGCATTTCGTATGTCTATAGCAACGAGCGCACAAAATCCTTTCCTTTTGCCCTCTTTGGCTTTCTTCGCCCTATTGACAACAGTGAGTATTGCATCAACTGTTGACCGGCCTTTCCGAAAGCCAAATTGATTCTCGGACAGGCTATTTTCGCCTATCAGGACTTCCTGAAGTCTCTGCAGAACCAGACCCTCTAGAAATTTCCCCATCGTATCCAATAAGCATATTGGTCTGAACGATGAGGCCTTGTCTAGGGGTTTCTCTCCTTTCCTAAGGAGGACCAACTTCTGTGTCTTCCAGTCGCTAAAGAACTCTCCCGCCGTTAGACATGTATTAAAGACGTTGAGAAGAAGCTCTGGATAAACAGCGACAACCTCTTTCCAGACTTCGCTGGGTATTCCGTCATTGCCTGGCGCCTTGCCATTTCTCAACGTCTTTGACACTTTTTACAACTCTTCAAGCGTGAAGAGTTCCTCCTTGCTTACTACACATTCAGTAAAGTCCTCCCTTTGGATTGGTTCCGCGTGGGGGAAAAGCGTCCTTATAATTTCCAGGACCCAAATCGGATCGTCCAGACTGGAGATTTTCTGCCTTGGCACCAATTTCTTAGTGACAATCTTAAAGGCCAATCCGCATGGGTCCCTTTCTGATTCTCCGATTAGGTCCTGCCAGCAACGGCGTTGGCTACTACGTACTGCCTTTTTGAAGATCAGCCTGGCTTCATGCCATTTTTCTCGCAGCTCGGAGTCTCCCTTTGAATGGGTGTATTTTCTCCTAGCTGCGTGGCTTTTTCTCCTCAGGCAGGCTAGTTCCTTGCTCCACCAGTACATAGACCCTTTCCCTGTTTTTCTTGTCTGCCGGCGAGGCATAGCGTGGTTGCAAGCATCTACTATTACCTGCCTCGCCTCACGCACTGTTCCCTTTAGAGAAACTGGCTTCGTCATCCAGTTGAGCTCGTGAACAAGTCTCGATTCTTCCAGAGACTCAACCAGTTTCTCCCTGTTCAGTCTCTTGAGGTTCCATGAGGGACATTTACTGCTTCTTTGCAGTTTTTCATGCCCTCTAGGAATTTCCTCCGAGACTGAAAATTCTATGTACTGGTGGTCGCTCATGGTCTCTTCATCCAGCACCTTCCATTCTTTAATCCTGCGAGCCAGGCGGGGAGAGGCAATGGTTATATCAAGAATAGATCCTGACGTACCCCGCCTGAAGGTGATCTCCTTCCCCCTATTTAGCACTACCAGACCGTTTGCGGAGACCATCTCGGAGACTAAGATCCCTCTCCTGTCGAGGCGAGTCTCTCCCTATTCCGGAGACTTACTATTAAAGTCCCCCACAATGAGGAGTTCCTCGTCGAAAGTCTTAAGACTATCCTCAAGAGAGCGGATCTGGGCGTCGAACTTTGCAATGGGATCGTTCGGAGAGAAGTAGCAGCTGTAAATACGTACACCTGCCACCTCTATCCAAACGAAACCACCGCGTGTCTCTCGAAAACGGCTGATAGTGCTGTTCGGGTTGCATGTTATTATGCCTGCTCTCCCTGATGCATCCTGAAACCAGTTCGAGAGTCCTCGCTTCTTATACTGCTCACTAATGAGCAGTATATCAGCTCTTCTCTCCCTTGCAGTCTGCATCAGGAGGTCTTGTGCGACACTTCCTCTACCGAGGTTGACCTGGAGAAATCTTAGCTCTTTGCCTTCAACCTCTCCAGGGCTGCCCTGTAGATCGGACGTGCCCCGCTTCCTGGGAGGTGGTTCGTCTCTTTCATCCCGCTATCTACGCAGGATGCACAGTCTGGAACTGCCTCGCATCCTCTGTGCGAGTGGACCGCTGAACAACACCTCCCTCAGGCTTTGCTCCTATCCGGGTTTTTGCATGTCCGGGCTAGATGGTCGTACCCAAGACATCGGTGGCATCTCTGTACCTCCAGTCTCTGTCTGATACGACAATTTATCCAGCCGATCCTCACTTTTTCCGCCTTCAGCAGAGCATCTGCTTCTGCTTCAGGGAGCTGGACTATTGCTAGCTTAGCTCCGCGGTTCAAAGTGAGGAGTCTACAGGGCACCTCCACGTCATCCTTTTTCAAGGCCAGCTGAACAGCTTTTATGACGTCGTCGACTCCCGTAGTCTCGTCTAGGTCTCTTATTTCGAGTGTCCTTCTCGAGACTATCGGGACGAAGTTTGCCTTCTCCTTCATGACGTCGGCCAACGCGCCGGTGAACATCGAGACTCCCTGGTCTCTACGGAGTACGAGCAGCAGCTCTTGCTTCCTTGTCCTCCGGATGGACAAGACCTCCGTGTTCGTATCGGCGAGATTGACCGACGTCTTCATTTGCCTCAGAATGTCGGCATAGGACTCCCCATCCTTCGCCGACACTCTGATGGCTTCTGTGTTCCTCGGTTTTTTTTAGAAGGATTTCTCTTTGGAGACTGGCCATGGTTTCGCCCTCAGCTTCCTCTGGCTTTTTCTCTGGTGGTTTTTTCTTCGACATCCTGTCCTCCGGTGATGTCGAAGCCACTCTTTTCGTTTTCTGCCCAGAGGCAAGCTTGTTTTCGGGCTGTGAGGACCTTTTCGTGGACTGCGGAGTCCTTGGAGAGTTCCACACGGACTTCGGTTTGTCCTTCCTCCGAGTTGGGCATGGCTGGTCTAAGACTTTGCATAGCTTGTCGGCCGATGCTCGGAGGGACAGACTTGCGCTCCGTACAGTTGAAAACACCTCCAGCGCGAAATTGACCTTTTCTTTAAGGTCATTTGGGGTGTTTTTTATGAAAGACCCCTTAATCCCGTGGAGGGCTTTCTCCAAGGCCTCCGTCTGTAATCTTTGATCCTCCACGATATCCAGCAGGATTTTACAAGCTGCCGCCGTGGGATCGACACTCTCCCTTTGTTCAAGAGGCTTGACCACAGTCGGTGTTCCTCTTTCTGGAGGACGGTTCAGGTGTACATCCGCCGTCACCACCATCTCATTTACTTCGGGGCAGGGGGATATTTCTTCCAGATCGGAAGCTCTGATCATATCCTTCCTGCTTTCGTTTTCCAAAAAAGTTTTTTGATCCATACTTTGCACTTTCACCAGCGCATCGGGTACACCCACGGACAGGTATCCTTCACGGATAGCTGCCCGACCCCCAGTACTCTGGGGCACACCAAGCGCTTCGCCAGTCCCGGAATACACGGACGGAATGGACTCGCCCGTAGCAGTATGGATTCCGACCTCCATACCCACCACAGACTTCCTGATCAGGGTATTATTTATATTATTATTTGTATTATGTATTATAATACCTATATATTATAATTATACATCAAATAGATAAAAGTTTAAAAATTGTTAGAAATAAAATATATAATATATATATATAATTTAAGAATGAATAGAAATATCATTATATTTTACCATTCGACAAATATTGAGAGTCGATAATGAAGTGTCACTCATTATCATAATCTTCTCTTCTTTACCCATAAAATGTCAAGTACAGCAGTATACTGTCAGTTAAAAAGTGATTTTTCGGAAAACTCTTTCCTTTTCCTCGATCGAGGTATTTTTATACTTTCTTTTTCTGTATATATCAAGAATTATGCATTTTCCACTGTTTCTTCAATGTTTCAATAGTTTTTCATATTATTTTAGCAGCTTTTTAGACACGAGAAATATTGCGGATGATTGGGCATAATGCATTGGACAATTGAACAAACACTCCAATTGTCCGAATGCATTTTAGACAATTGAGCAAACGGCTTGCTCAATTGTCCGAACTGCTATCTCAAAAAATCCTTTTTTACTGGGGTCTTATTTGTGATGGGTGATTTTATCGGCGAAATCATTAATATGCGCAAGTTCCCCGTTGGACGCATAGATGGCGCATGTTTTTACTCAAAATGCTTGTCGTACGAGTCTATTAGTCTTGTTTGTTGATTCTTAATAGTGACAGTTTTGCAGATATTGCAGTTTGATTCGTGCTTTGATTGATATTTATTTTTATTGACAATTAATTTCAGATCGCTAAATATATTGCAAATACATAAATTATTATACGTAAATAATATTATTATTTCCATGTGTAATGAATAAAAAAATTTATTTAATTTTGTTACTTATGCAGTTATAAATTATTTCTGCATTGAAAAAGTCCAATCGACATTTTAATCATCAAAATAAATAAATGTGACGCGATCCCAAAGGAAGTAAAATTTCAACGACAAAAACAATTAATTAAGTACCTAATCTTTAAATTTTAAAAATTTTCAATTTTTTAAAGTTTAAATAATACTTATTTTTAAGTAAGTACAGTAATAAATGGACGAAGTTTAAAAAGATCTTAATGGGAAATATATTTATATCATAGACAGTATCTTGTGCTATATAAATAGTTATTTTATTCTGAAATAGTGTTTAGATAACATATCCTAATGAAATTAAAAACTTTATTATAGATATAATAAAAATAGACCAATAAACATTAAATTTTGAAAAAATATTTGAATTTTTTTTAAATTATTATTTTTTAAAAATTTTGATGACGGTTACATATATGAAAAATTTTGATAAATTATTCTATATGCAATGTAATGAATTAATTTCCTAAACGTTTTTATTTATAAAATTTAATTTTAGGGAAAATACAATGTCTGTAAAAATTGATATTTTCCTCAAACGTGGTTGTGAAGGTGATACACTTAAGTGCTTCAACCTAGCGAAACAACTTTAAAATTCAGACGTCTTATATCGTACAAAATTTGCTGTTTTTAGGGTTTCGTGTCCCAAAGCCAAAAGCATTATAGTTTCGCTTTGGCGTCTGTCAGTCCGTCCGTTCATCTTACACTCGTATGGTTGCCATGGTAACACTTATCATAGCAACCGTTTCCATACTAATCGTTTCTATAGCAACCATTACCACAGCAATTCACAAATAATGTAATTCTAAATTATTAATTATATACAAATAACTTTTGACCTGAATTTAAAAAGCCATGAAACCGTAGATGTAGGCGCTTTGCGCCTGCTTCTCTTCCTGATTTTGTAATTTCTCTTGATAGGAATTTTCTGTTCTTTTGCCATAACAAAACTATATAGTTCATTTTGTAAAAAAAACAATAAATTGAAAAAAATGCATAGAACCAATTTTTTAACCATTATTCCTTTAAAAAATTATTACTACCAGTAAAAACTAGAAAATAAATCAAATAAGATGAATGAAGAGAAAAATTTTATTTTTATTCAAAGAGAAGGACATTGATTTGATTGTTTTGTTACACATAAATCTCGTTGTAATCCATTTGGTAAAAATTTTAAATACTTGTGGCTTTGAAATCATAATAATTCTCATTAAAAATTTAATTCCTTTGCTCATTTTCCATTTCAAATACTTTAAATCTTTTTTTTTGTTTTAAAAATCTCACACTTTAAATTTGGATTAGTGAAATACAATTGACAAATAGTGAAAAATGACTGATAGTCATTTTTGGAGACAGGTTTTCTTTATTTTGATCAGTTAAATATGATAGGTTATAAGTGAATATTAATTAATTTTTAGTGTCATTTCTCTGCTTACTAGTCATTTGATTTATTAAATAAATCAGTCAATCTGTTTCATACACTTTTGATAAAATAACTTCGCTGATTGTCAGTGAAATTCTACTGGCAATTAATAATAAGTCATTGAATAACTGTGAAATTGTTACTGAAAATTTGGTGGCTGGTTTTTGAGTATGTAATCAGTGAGTATTTCATTGATTAACATTTAGAGTGCTGTATAAACAAATGTAGGAGCGATAAATTTTTTTTACATCTAATCAGCGACTTAACAGCAAATTTTAAGCCATAAGAAAATTCAGTATTACTTTTTGTACAGTTATTAATCATAAAAGGAATGGAAAATAAAGTGTAATACATGTATATTATGTAAGTTACTTCATATGCTTTACATGGAAAATGTATAAAACTTGTGAATTTGTTGATAGAATTATTTTTCATTAGTTTCCGATGCATTTGAAACACATAAGTTACATAATTAAATAAGCCTTTAGATTGTGTGTGCGTAATTTTAATTAATTTAAAAAGACGAAGATTAATTACACTATTTCAGACTTGTTTGTAATAAAAAAGTATATTTTGCATTTTTATTATATATATATATGTATATACTATTGTAATGTGTAATAATATCTTAAGAGTTTCTTATTTTCAAAACAAAATTTTTAATAATTAGGTAAATTCTACAATTAATTTATTGCTTTTTTATACACTTAAAATTAACGCGTGTATTTAGTCTTTTAAATTATGATTTAAATATTTAAATAAATTGCGATTAATGATAAAAGAAAACATGCAGTTCGATTGGAGCGTTATACAATAATTTTTATAAATGCATCAAAAGTTTTAAGCTTCATTTATAAATAAAAAGAATAGGAATGCCAAGACATTTTCCTGTTTTTACAAACACTTTTTTAATATAATTTTATAGACGTTCCTTAAAAATTGCATGACATGATTTTTTTTATATTTCAAAGTGGAAATATAATTTTGCAATAAACAAACATAAATTATTCGATGACTTCCTGATAAACTCATATATGAGAGAATTAACATAAAGTGTACAAGAACACATTATAGAATTGCAAAATATTGTTTAACATTAATACAAGATTATTTAAAAATACCTATCGACTATAAATGATTGACTGTTAGAAATAATATATTTTAAGTCAACCTCTAAGTAGACGACATAGAGTAATCAATGATATCATTTCAGTTACAAATAACGTTATCAAGGAATAGTTTTGATGAAATCAGGAATGTTGATGATGATTAGGAATGTCAGTACGTTATGCGTATCCAATCCTCTTTTTTCTTTGTGATTCATCGTTAATTCTTCTAAAAAAATTTCATAGCTCTCTGATTGTATTCTGTATTGGTGTTCTTGAAATGGACCTTATCGTGAAGTTGACGAAGTTTATATTTTTGATGCAGCTAAATTGTTCATTACAAAAGACAATGAAAAATTATTAATTAATTACATTTTTTTTAAATTAGTCAATTTATTTTAAAATTAAATGATTTAATTCACAGTTTTAATATTTCAAAATTATGAATGCTTAAGATTTACAATGAAATGTAAGAAATCTTTTTAAAATATAAAATTCAATTATCTCTTTGAGGACCAAATTATTTCTTAAAAAATCACGATTTTTTATTTTTAAACAAGTTCTTCAGCGCAACTAATTAAGGTTTTTTGTCTTAAAACCAGAGTTTAGAATTGAAAATTTATGACATTAAATGAAAAACATTAGTCTAGTATTTAGTTTTAAAAATAAATGAACTTATGCGTGAAATAACAAAAAAATGTTCATGTTGCCTGAAAGCAACACTTGTCCTCAAAGAGTTAAAAGTAAAAACGACTTTATTATTTTACAAAAAAATTCGTAAGTAATTTAAATAATATAATTTAGTAAAGCTTGTATTGTTCTAAAACCTTGTATTTTATTATTGTTGAATGATAATATTGTATTACCTGCTTCATTTCATTTATTGGCAGTATGTTAAGTTTAATCGGTTTCCCAGATATTGGAGAGAGACACAGCAGCAAGATTTTCGGTGATGGGAATAAGAAAACCTGGACTTTTGATTTGCTGGTAACTGATGAAACGCTTTTCTCGTGGTTGGTGTACCATACATTGCATAAAAGGTACTCGAAATGCATTGCCATTGTTGTGCAACGCTTGTCCAACTACACCAGCAATTACTACGTTTCTGTATCTATAAGAAAGGATTTTCTCAATTATGTAGAATCTTGAGTCGTTGGTAAAGACAATGTGGTCGCAAAATTTGCGTCTCTTGTTCTCAAAGATTTTCTACTCTGTACCATGGATGCATGCTTTTTTAAAGGTTTCTATGTGCCTTTCAGGATTTATAAATTGGTCAGCAGCTATAACCAAATTTATCTCTTCTTCATTAGGACGACGCACAATCACTCTTTCCAAGCCTAAGAAATAATGTGCTTCTGGCATACCTTGTACGTGTACATTTGTGAGTTTCAGAAGACGACTTGTCTCTGTTCTCGTTGAATCTTGTATTGGTATTTGTCTAGAAGCTACAATCACGAACTTTTTCATAAAAAATCTTGTGATCACTTGATCTGCTCTTCGATATGGGCTTGTTATAGAATCAATGATTCTTCGGTTTAGAGATTCGAATGGGGTCCCACAAGGGACCCCAGTTTCGAACACAGTTAACAAGATGAGTGAGAAAGTGCACATTGTACACCATGTTTTTCAGGAAGTCGTTGGTTTGGTAGTCTCGCACAAATGTGGTGAGCAGGTTTTGCGCTATATCTAATTCACCTACTCTGATAGAATCGGAATTGAGTATATAGATTGCCTTTACTAGTTTTTGTAGGTAAACTAAATATCTTTGAGGCAAAATTCCATCGAGACATGGAAGGGAATAGTATAACAACCAGTTTCTCCATTCTGAGGCTTTCCACATCCTGTATAACGTTATACTTCTTGGTGTTCTGGAAATTCTGGTTGGAGTCTTGATAGATAAAAGTTTGACATCGATAGCTGCTATTGAATCTGGATGTCCGATGTACCACTCCTCATTTGCATCATTTAGCCACCTTACTACCAGACGTTTAGCCACTCCAAGATAGGTGTTGTGAGCGCAATCTACTGGAACATTCTCGACTAGATCAAATTCTGGTAGTCTAGTTAATGATGAAACACCTTTCACTCCATTAATAATTCTTTTTTTTCGAACAGCAAGTATTCCGTCTTCCGATATAGAATCGTTTGTACGTAACTGATAATTGCCCACCGCGTATACCCAAGTGTTTTCTACCATTTCACCTGCAGGAAGGCAATAAGTACATCTATTTCTGCCATTAAACCTTTTCATTCGTAATACATCAGGCCTTGCCACCGAATCCGCTACGAAGATGGTTGTAATAAATCTACTTGTCACCACGACATCACCATTTCTTCAAAGAACTCCATTTACATATAGTTGTCTTAATTCGTCACATATTGGAGTTAAGATACTGTTCATTGTTGGATGCGAGTTTGATACCCATAATCCTGCTAGAAACATATTTTGTTTTCTAGCATGAGGTGACAGTTCGTTTAATTGTAAAATTACTGGATATGATGTAGCAGGGGACGATTTTGTCAGTTTAATTCCATCTGTCCATAAAGTCAAAGAAAAATTATTTTCATTAGACAAGAAATTCCCTGGATTTCTCAAGGTCTTATATCTTTTGCCATCAAAAATGTCTTCAACATTATCATTGTCTCGATAACGTAATGATTCAACAATATTTGGGATGTTTAAAAGATCTTGTAATTGAGGAGTCAGGCCTATATGTACAAAAGTTGCAACATTCGATTTATCAAGTTCTGGTCCGCAAGTTCCGCAAAAACACACTCTTTCCACTCTTTTTCCAGTCTCTATTCGGTCTTTACAATATGAGCAAAATAATTGATACGATAAATTTTCAGTATTTCGGCCAAGGACTTTCCATAAAGCTGGTTTATTCGTTGGTAAATTTATATATCGGTATGATTTTTTTAGCCAACTTAATTGGTCTATTACTTGTTCATAAGTATTGCAGTGTCGTACTGTTCTACTTAATAAAACTAATAAATGATCAATGGCTCGCAAATCAGGATCCGCTTCTAATAGCACACGCATACCGATAGTATTTATACCTCTAAAAAGAATTTCTTGTTGACCTTCTCTTTGGACTCCATCATTTTCTGCTTCATTGTCATTAATTTACCTCTGATCTTGGTCGTCATTCAGTAAATTGTCTTCATTCCTAACTCTTTCCTCAATTTCAACATTTTCTTCGATATCTCTTCTATCATCAATTTCATCATCACTATTATCATCATCCTTTTCACCATCATCGCCACTTCTTTCTTCTTCGTCGTCGCCTAAAACTTCTTCATCATCACCATCATTTTCATCATCATCACTTGCTGCTTCTTCTTCTTCATCATCTATAATTTCTTCATCTTCATCATCACTTGCTGCTTCTTCGCCTTCATCACGTACAATTTCTTCATCTTCATCATCTACTAAATTATCTTGATTAAGAAAATTACCCATATTGTCTTAAGCCATTTTGAAAAATTACAGTTTCTCTTCTGATCCTGAAATACAATTAAAATTCTAAATGTTAATGATAGAAATAATTTTCAGAATAGTTACTATTAATATTGAACAGGATGATGAAAAGTTTATCTGATTTTAAAGATTATTTCAAGTTTAAAGAAGTAAATAAAAATGTAATTATTATTATTTATTTTTAAATAACTGAAAAAGCATATAACCTGAAAAGACATCACTCTCTGAAACTGATCTGAATCAGTGGCAATCCACCGACTTCCAGTGACTTTCTTCTGGTGATTTTAATTAATAGAATTTCATTGGAAATTAATAAGAAAATATTTACTTCTGTGCACTGCGGGGAATGTATAAAAATAAATAATTAAAATATATGATTTTCCAATCATTGTTCACTGATTGTCCACTTAAAATAATTTAAATTATCAATATGATTCACTTAAATTGATTGTTCTCTTAATTGGTTAGTCAGTAAAAAATGGATGGTAAATAACTAATTTTTCACTTATTTCCAGTGAAACTCGACTAATTGAAATCGCAAAAATAGTCATTGAAAAATCAGTCGATTTTCACTTAACTTAACTTGTACCAGATCTAAAGAGAAAATGTATAACACCGTAAAGATTTCAAGCAAAAATGATGCCATTTTCGTACTGTCGTACTAATGTTTTTGATTTCCGGCATAATCTAGAATAATATATGGAAAAATTTGACAATTTTACAACATAATCTTTAAGATCTCAGCGTTAATTTGCATTTTTAAAACTTAAAAAATGTTTTCTGTTTCCTGAAATATATTAAAAAAGGTCCGAGCATGTTTTTCTAAAAATCAGCCGTCGATCATCACTTTTTGCCGCCTCGCTGCTGGGTTGTAGAAAAACATGCTCGAACATTTTTTAACATATTTCAGGAACCATAAAACATTTTTTAAGTTTCAAAAATGTAAATTGAAGCTGAGATCTTAAAGATTATGTTGTAAAATTGTCAAATTTTTCCATAAATTATTCTAGATTATGCCGGAAGTCAAAAACATTAGTACGACAGTACGAAAATGGCATAATTTTTTGCTTGAAATCTTTTCGGTGTTATAAATACAAAAAAAAATTTCTTGATATACATTCAGACGCAGAATTTTATCAGCTTTCCAACCATCTAAATTAGAAGTCTCTAACTTTTTTCTAACTTGCAATACCTTGCTTTAATGTAAGCGCCGAATTTATACTACTCGAACGTTTATCTGACCGACAATTTCCGACGGTAGTGTATAATAATTAATTTTTTCATAATGAAAACCATTAAAATCACGGTTTTTGGAGACTTTACCCCCACTTTACTGAAAATCCTAACGTGATACGCAATTTTGGAACAAGGGATCGTGTTCATGCTGATTTTACACTCACCTAAAACTACGCGAGCGGTGCGCTTTTGCTTTACGTTTTTTATATATATATGGATATAGTTAAATATGGGAAGCGTCACGGAAAAGCGGACCGCTCGCTCAGTTTTAGGTGAGTGTAGAATCAGCATCAGGACACAAAAATACATTGGAAACCACTCCGACATCTAAAAAACAGTCTTATTTTGTAGACCTGTGTTCTACCAAAAAAATGTTCTTAAAACCTACTAAACCACTTTAAGTAGTAAAATCTACTACTTACATCTTGAGATGTTTTAACATTTTTGAATTGACCTAATATAATCACAAAATGTTCTTCTACCAATTACATTCTTCATTGGTTTAACTATTTTTATATAGTTAATAGAAACTTTTAAATTGAGTTTAGAATCTATTGTTCTACGCAGAGTAGTTAAAAAGTAGAAAAGCCTACTAGTTCTTTTTCAGTGTGCATATCACGTGTTGGGCGAACGATATAGATTCTCATTAAAAATGTTAAACCTCTTGATAAAAATACTACAATTCTTCTGTTATATTTTGTTTGCAAAATTTTATTAGATAAAAATTACAATTATTCAATTTATTTAAATAAAAATATATATATATATATTTAATAATTATTATTTTATAATAAACATTCTCTTAAATTTTTTTTACAAAAGAATTTTGATTACCTATATCTTTTAATTGCTGTTAAATAATCATTTTAAATTTGATGTTTTGTTAAGAGAATATTATAATTACGTATGATAAAATAAATAGATTTAACTCTATACTTTATAGCTATTTATCAATGACTTTATGATAAATTGCTTACCACTAGCACTTCGTTAAGAAAACTCATAGTTTCATTTTGTTGATGGCATATAGGAGCAGTTGCAATGCTTGTAGGCTCTAACGGCAAACATCAGGAATATGGTTGTGAGTTTGAACCCAGTGGGACGCATCTAGTAGTTAGGCAAGATATTTCCGTAAATATAAAGAAATTTTTCCTTAAAGTACTGGCCATGGACACACATGGTTATATAAAGAGAATTTTCAAATTTTTTTCGTTTCGAATCGTACAGAAACGCGTAAAATAGCGCGCTAACATTTATGTGCCGCGGCTTTGGACAATAAAGACTTAGACTAAGGGACGATTAGGTTTTTACATTACATCTAAAGAGATAAAATGAAAATTAGAAAAAGTGTAAATGAAAGCGGAAATAGAAATTAGAAATAGAGGAATTGCGAGTGGAAATTGTAAAAAATAGATATGAGAGTGAAAATTATAATAAATGGAAATGGAAATTAGCGAAAGTAGGAGTGCAAATTATAAAAAAAGGAAATGGAAGTAAGAGTGAAAATTAAATTACGTAATCGAACGCAGCGATAAATTGGTGGACCACTTGAGTCGCAGAGAATCACTTATCTCAAGTGCTGCATTACGCGCAGTGACCGCAAACCAAGTTGTAAAATTTTACATGAGTATCGAAAATAAAACAAAAAATGTTAAATAAATTTTGAAACAATTTTAATTAATATTGAAATACACTTATAACGAAAATCTATGAATAAATATTATTATATAGATCATTATATAAACACAAGCATCTTATATCGAAATGCATTATTACAAAGTAAGTAAAATTTAAAGTTTTTCGTGTACATTCAGTAAAAATAAGAATTTAAAAATACAATATGATGTTTAGAAACTTTTTCCTTTTTTCTATAAAAGTAATAATTTAAATGTTCTACATTAAAAACAGTAAAATAATATTTAAGATATAATTATTCATGCTCAATGTTAAACTCCTCTGAAATTCTGAAAAAAAACATTTATGTCACTATGTTGGTGCATTTGTTTATTACAGATAATAACTTATACTTACTGCTTTATCTTTCCTGCATAACGTTGACTATTTAAAGTTTTTCGGATTAGACTTTTTACAGTTGGATAATTCCACTCATCCATTTTGCATTTTGATATTGGTAAATCTTCGTTTTTGTGCAGTTCTTTTGACACATCTTTAATAAAGAAAGATTTGCTAGTAAATAGTAAATTGGAGAATATGACATAAGTGTAAAGTTTTTTCCTAGTATATAGATGCAGCTACTGCTTATTTTGTAACGTTGTTTGTAGCTAAGTATCTCCAAATTCTGCCAAAAGTATACAAATCATTGATTCAAAAGTGTGTACCTACTATAAATTTGTAAAATTTGATACAAATTCTGCAGCATAGGATTTTAAATAAATAATTTGTATGCATTTGGTAAAATTTTTTTTAATTATCTGTAGCATATTTTTCTCGTGATCATCATACACAGAAAACATGAAAGTTTATTCGCAATACTTCAAACAATGTCGACAAAAAAGTAGATAACTATCAATAATATTCATTATGTGATCATTCCCAAGTAGCACGGCATATTGCTTGAATATCAAGGTGATATCAAACGAGAATATTCTTATGACATTCAGGTGATATCATAATGTCCGTTTCACGGGAATATTCCTGTGAGATTCGTATGACATTCGTATGATACTGAGAGAATATTTCCGTGACGAAATTCGTATGATATTGAGGGGATATTTTTGTAATATTGAGCGGAAAATTTCTGTGATATTGAGAGAATATTCCTGTAATTTATAAAATTCTAAAATGTTGTTTGTTTTGAATATTTAAATAAAAAAATAAATTAAAAAATAAAAGAAATTTTTTTAGAATTTTATAAATTATTTCCTCGATATCACACGAATTTCACGGGAATAATCTCTCAGTATCATACGAATGACACAGGTATATCACCATGGAATATGATATCGCCTGAATGTCACAGGAATATTCCCGCTTGATATTACCGTTGCAAAACGTGGGAACACGGAGAGTGTTATAAACATAATGACTTTTCAAACGTACATTTCGAAGGTCTACGTTTACGATGCATTTCTAGATTGAACATGCTAACATATGCTTGGATATGAAGAAGATGATTTTAGATTAAAAAATAGAAAAAAAGAAAATTTGTTGGCTGATTTATGAAAATGGATGAGACATAACATTTAATAATCTGATGTCTATTTTAAAAAAAATTTAATGATCGGGGTTTTATTTTTTGTAGTGATGACAGTTAAAACTTAATGATATTTTAATTTATTACAAGCTAGTACTGTAAATATATGAAAAATTTGAATCATTAAACATTGGTTTATATTACGATAACGTATACGTAGATTATGTTGACTATTACTCTACAAGAAATTATTAATCAATATTTTATTAAGTGAATTTCTCAAAAAGTTGGTTTTTGAAACAATCGTTTATTAAGATTTAAAATTAACCAAAAAAACATGTGCCATTTATCACTTTTTGATGAATCTTTTATTTAAAACATGTAGTCTTCCTTTTAACGGTCTACTAATTTTACAAACAAATCAAATCTAAAGCTACATGTAATTGTATGAAATTTTAGTTTGACGAATGTCATATGTAGTCTTAAAATTAGTTGTCATATTCAGAAATAATTGAATCTAAATTATTTTATTTTTTTTCAATAAATTGTTCGAACGTTTCTCACAAGCGGTAAACTAAAATCCAGGTTAATATATAAGGACAGCTCAAACCCTCTAAAGCAATGTAAAGCGAACGATTATATGTATTGCGTTATTATATATGTATGCGTTTAGTATGTATTACATAAAATAAAAACGTGTTGTATGTATTAGGTGTAAGGTTAACATGATGTACTGTTTCAATTCCTACATATATGTGAGTTTAAAATTATGAACGATCAGAGAATTATTAAAGTAGGTGAATTGAGATTTCCAGTAATGGTAGTATTTATTTTTTATATTTTTGCCTGAAGTTTTACCGAACTCTTCATTAATAATTTAAATAAGTTATGAAATTTCAATTCTGATTTATCAAAAACGGACCTTAATATTCTTAGCTATTGTTCTATTTTTTGTACTGCCAGTACCTTACGGTTTCCCGAACTGAACTTGGAGACACTAATATACGTGTTATAATATTTTATTCCTTTTGCATTACAGTTTTATGAAATTCATTTTACTGTACTTATTCTTGAAAAATTACCGTTTTGCTGTTATATCCCAATTTTACCGAACTAAGTTCAGTAAAACTCTCGGAACAAATTTTCTCCGTGTAGAATTACGGAAAAATATTAATTTTTACTATTTCTTAAATCAATATTAAACCTAAATATTTTTGGATTTTGATTTTTCTAATCCGAAAAAACACTACACAGTTGGCATAGGCATCGGCTGCCTGCCTGCGGGCAGACTGGGCGACATGAGTGTAAGAGAGAAAGAGCAAGTATTTCTTATCGCTTACACTTATTTCGACCCTCGCCCCGTCTGTCCGCAGGCAGTCAGCCAAGCTGTGATTGTTCCATTAGTGAATTATTTACAAAGGAGATGAAATAACACTGGGTAACAAAAAAATGGTCATGTTGTGTTTATTTCAAAATTCCTGTGTTTATTGAATATTTGGGTGTCAATGAACAAAAACTACGAAAAAAATTTTTTTTAATTTGTTCAGTTCCCTGAAAATGGGGGTTAAAGTGTCAAAAAATGGCTTTTTTGGCATTTTTTGAAGTAATATAAAAGGAAAACGTGAGGACATAGAAAGCTTTAATAGGTCTCAAAAGAAAGCTTAAACCTTCAACTTTAAGACCCAAAACTGAAATGTCATGCAATAATTGCGGGGAATCTGTATTTAACCCATTAACGACCGCCAGGACGAAAAATTTACCTTCACTTAGCAGCTGTTATTTTATATGAAAAAATAATTTTAAAAATTCAGGATAGCCCATTTCTAACGTAAAATTTATCGCTCTTTTCGATTCTGAAGTCGAAATTTAATTATAATTAAATCCTTAATATTAATAACAATTTTATTGCAAAAAAACATGATTTTCTGCAAAAAAATTTTTATTCAAAACATATTTTGACATGGAAAACGACAGTTAATTTGCTCCGGAACCCAAAATATCGCGTCCTCGAATACCCAGCTACAAAACTGTATAGTTGCGAATTTTAAAATTTAAGATGGCGGACAACAAAATGGCGATTTTCCACTAAAAAAGATTTAAAAAATACTATTTTGCAAAAAATAATATATTGATGAATTATTTTTATTTCTGCACCATACACTTATGTTTTTTGGGTCACTAAACACGAATACGGTATAAGTTTTCAAAAATTCAAAATGGCGGATCCAATATGACGGACAATTTTTTCAAAAACTCAATGGATTTATCTGAAATTTGTTACTCGGGGGTTTTTGGTGTCGCCGGTTACGAATCTGCAGTTACTTTTCAAAAATTCAAAATGGCGGATCCAATATGGCGGAAATTTTTTTCAAAAACTCAATGGATTTATCTGAAATTTGTTACTCGGGGGTTTTTGGGGTCACTGATTACGAATTTAAAGTCAGATTTCCGAAATTCAAAATGGCGGATCCATTATGGTGGAATTATATCATTTTCGCATATTATATTGCTAGAATTAAAATAGCTCTCGAAAGTCTTTCGACAAATTTATCGAAATTTTTTTGAAAAGTTTGAAATGTGACAAGTAACCCGTGTCATTTTGAATTTCGGAAATCTGACTTTAAATTCGTAATCAGTGACCCCAAAAACCCTCGAGTAACACGACTCAAGAGAATTTAAACAGTTTTTAAAAACTTCGTCAGTCATATTGGATCCACCATTTTGAATTTTTAAAACCTAACCTCAAATTTGCAATCAACAACCCAAAAAACTTCTAAGGGTGTTTTCGGCATTCACTCAGAGTTAACTCTAGAGTTAACAGTGGTGCTCAATGATATTATCTTTGAAAATTTATTTACCTAAATAAAATAATTGATTTTCTATTTTCATCACCCTGAGTTTGAAGTTAGTTGTCCTTGTTTGCTTACTTTTTTTAATTTATACGTATTTTTTGTTTTTCATTTAAAAATGGAACATATTTTTGCTACCCATAAACGTGTTATTTTTTTAAAGTTTATAATTTTCAAATTTTTCATTATTTCCCTAACTTTAATTAATCTGAATTGTTTTAGAAACTAGATTATTTATTTTAATTAAAGTTGTTTTTTATAAATAAAAAGTGAAAATAATTTTTAATAAAAAAAATTATTATGTTTCAATTTACACTTTTCAAAACAAACAATCCGTTCACAAATTTTGTCGGCCATTAAAGGTTAGGACTGACCCTTTTTCTTTACTCTCGCAAGAAAACAGAGTTAACTCTGGGTCATCTAGTAATTAATTTTTGGGGACTTTTATGAATACTAGAAACAAAAAATTTTATTTTAACATTACATTACTAGAATAAAAGGCCCGTTTCACATGTTGTTACAATTGCAAACCCTGCGCCAATCAAAATGAATCGTCTATGCCAAATTGCCAATCAACAACGTTCACAACCAACAGACGAACTGAAAATCAAAATTTACATTTGAGCACCACTGCTAACTCTAGAGTTAACTCTGAGTGAATGCCGAAAACACCCTAAGTGACTAGTTTCAAGCAAATATGATTATTGAGAATCGCTTTATACCAAGCATACATTCCCAAAGATTTGAGTTTCTTGTTCATTGACACCCAAATATTCAATAAACACAGGAATTTTGAAATAATCACCACATGACCATTTTTTTGTTACCCAGTGTAATTTAACAAAACAAAGAATTAAGATATATTTATAAGATAATTTAAAGAGAAGATTAATAAAAAGAAAAGAGAAACAAGGAAAATCAGGGTGGAGTCCTATGTCGGTGTAAAAACGTGAAAGCGTCAAAGTAAAAGTGTAAAAGTATGTGAGTAAAAGAAACAAAATCGTATCATTAACTTTTTCACTCTCCTATTGAGAATCCCTGTACAAGATCTTGTACAAGAAAATATACATGTTCAGCAGCTGAACTTGTACCTGTTCTGGTGAGAACATGTAACAAGATCTTGTACAATTTCGGCACCAAAGTTTTTTGGAACAAGTTTTTGTATTAAAACTTGTACAAGATCGTGTACAAAAATATGTTTAATATTTGTATACTAAAAAATGTACATGTTCTTGTACAGGTTCATTTATGTCTTCGTTTAGTAAAAATTGAAAACTTTAAAGGCTGCGCAGAAGTTTTCTTAGGATTTTACAGCTGCGCAATAATTTTGGACATGCATAAGTAAAAGGTTTTAATGATTCTAAATTATTAAAAAAAATTTTTTTAACTGAACTTGTACAAGAACATGTACATTTTCTTGTATACATATATTAAATATATTTACTTGTAGAAGATCTTGTGCAAGTTTTCATACAAGAATTTGTTCCAAATTCTGGTGCCGAAATTGTACAAGATCTTGTACATGTTCTCACCAGAACAGGTACAAGTTCAGCTGCTGAACGTGTACATTTTCTTGTACAAGATCTTATACAGGGTTTTTCAATAGGGTCCACCATCATGTATAGTAGTAGTACTTTGACAACCGAACTGTCTTATTGTTTTCTTATCATGTTCCAGTACATTTTAGCGTAAAAACATAAATGTGAAAAAGAAAGTCCATCGAATTCTGAGTAATAAAAAAATTTAACCCTGCAGCTCAAAAATTGAATAAGATAAGTATGACTTTCGAAAAAAAAGGTTTTTTTGCAACACTAACCTCTAAAGTTAAATTTTACACACCGAAAAGTGTGTGTAAAGAAGCTCTTTTTTGAACGGTGTGTAAAGTGATTCACTTTACGCACTGAAATATTACTTTACACACTGAAATTTACTTTACGCACCGAAATTTCTCTCACATAATATAAGGATTTTTTTAGACCATACAAAACCACAAAATTAAAAAACGAACTTTACTTTTAAATTTATACACTACTGCCTAATGATATTTTTCCTGATCTTCGATTGATTTATTTAATTCTATACAATCGAAAATATTCTAATAGCAAGTTGGAATTCCTCATAATAGGTACTTAACTTTAGAGGTGGGTGTTGCAAAAAATGTTGTATGATACACGTGCGTAAAGTGAGTGATTATACTCGTGCTGCAAACATCACACTCGTATAATCACTCACTTTACGCACTTGTATCATAAATAACTATTTCATGAATTTAGCAAAATTATCTGTTTTTTAGTTTTTTCGATAATTACCATAAAAATAATTTTTTTAAAAAAAAAAATCCACAGGGAAGTTATAGCTGACCAAATTGACAATTTGCAAAAAAATGTTATAACCCTAATAGGTTTAGAGATACAGCCTTTCAAAGCTGATCCTTTTAGAGGATTGAGCGATTGAGGTTTGCGAATTGAGCTCACCCAATTGTTTTATCGGCCGTGGAAGAGATGACATAATTCAAAAGTGGTAAATTATAGTAGTTTTGTTGTTCATTTTTAATAAAATTATGAATATTAAACAATTGCTTTGAAACCGAACAATTCTCTAATTTTTAAATTTAAATGTTAAAAATTAATAAAACCAGGAATATTTAAAAATTAAAAACTTGATATAAATTGTTTACAATTAGATAAAGAATAAAACTATTTTTAAATAAACATGAAATATTGAATCAAAATTTAAGACACTGCACGGAAATTAAGGCTGTTTTATGATTCTACATTTTCTTAAAAACATTATTGAATACACAATGTAAAAGAATACTTTAGAAAAGTTTGCACTTGACCTCTTTTGACATATGCAAATTCTGATATATTTGAGCATTTCGATGTTGCTCTATAGTTATTTTATTTTTTCCCTAGCGGATTTTGTCAATTCGATATAAGAAAAATCAGAAGAGAAGAGAAGAATCGATATATAATAGAGAAATCAAAAGTAGAGGATTAAAAAAATTTACAGGAAGGATAACTATATAGAGAAAAATAATAAAAAATGCACACCTTCTCAGTGTTACGGGAAGTTCCTTGGGTGTTATTTGCCTCCCCATTATTGCTTTCTTTTAGAAGAAGTGTTTTCATGCCGGATACTAAGAATTGAATCGACTCTTCATAATCGGTTCTTCTATCAGTTTCACTGCTTCTTTGAGCTAATAGATTTGCAATTATAATGTCTTTTTCGGCTAAAGTTTCATAATTTTCTTCGCTCTATAATAAATATAGAAATGATTAATTTTCGTACATGAGTTTCTTCCTCAAACGTTCTAAATAAAAATAGTAGTAGTAGACATTTTGATTGACACAATTAAGTAATAATTTACAACATAGCTTGATAAGTAAAGAAAAATTATGTGTCGATATTACTTGCGTGCACTTATCTTTAAATATTCCCAGCTCAGTCCTTTCTATGACACGAATTTTTACTCCTTGACATTCCTTATCCTAGAAATAAAAAAATTAAACTAACTTTTAGTTATATTTATGCACGGAAAGAAAGCAGAAACAACCGAAGTTTATTGATAAAAATGGAGCAACCATATCTTTGATTTTGCATCAAACATTTTAAATGTGTAGCTAACTTGGAATGAATGCAATAATAAAGGTATATGATTATCTGAACGATATATTTGGTAAACGTACAAATGCTAATATGAATGTGACAACAATTTTTAATTTACGTTCCCGAGCTAAAATTTAATTTATACTTAACAATTTTCAAAGTATAATATATGTGTATAATAAAATAAAAAATAAGAAATATATAATCGCAATATGCTATGAACGGAGATTGTTAAGTTCTAACTAATTGATGTATAGAAACTCAAACATGTAAAATAAATAGATCTAATGCAGAAGCAGAATCGAACTTAAAACTTACGGGTTAAGGGGTTAGTACCACATCTTTTTTTAAGAAAATCGATTTTCTATACTGCCGTACGATGTAAAAACTTAGGTAACCGACATTGTCGCTTAAGCTGATTGTAGCCTGTTTATTACTACTGAAATCAGCCTAAGCGACAATGTCGGTTACCTAAGTTTTTACATCGTACGGCAGTATAAACTGCATATTCTTGTAGTAGATATATGTAGAAATGGTATGGTAACTATTATTTTGGTTGGAAACTTCGGTAACATATCGAAAAATGGGGTACAATGTAAAAGTACAATGTATGCTTTTATATATATATATATATAATTATCGTATTATAATATAATTATGTATGATTATAACCATATAAATTTTATACAATCTATTGTATTTCGCTATTCTAATCAATGTTGGTCACCCTGCACGCCTCTACGAGCGGCCGCTTGCGCAGATTTCAGTAAGTGTAGAGTCAGCATAAGGTTCCTTTTCTCGTGGACAGTCACATATACATATGGGGTAAACTTCTTGTAGCGAACTAAGTGAAAAATAGTTGTTCGGATCGGGCTGTAACTTGCACATAGTTTAGCCCTAGGGGTAAGTAATTTAACCACGAAGTGTTGTTCCTTTTTTGTTATTTTAGAGATATTAATTAATTAATTAATCAATGTTAATAAAAAATGAAAGATTTCACAAATAAATAAAGTTATTGCAATCCTGAAGGTACGAATTGAAAGCTGACCTACTTCCCATCCAACGAGTCCTATATGGACTATTTTGGATTAGAGGATTTTTTATAAACAATTGCCATGTTAGCCAATTGTTTAATAAAAATCCACTAACCCAAAGCACTTTATATAGGGCTCGTTGGATGCGGAATTTTGTGAACTTTCATTTAAATTCATCATTCACCAGTCGAAAGTGCACAAGAATTAACTATTAATGTTAATAAAAAATTATATATTTTATAAACGAATAAAGTTATCGTTATTCTGACGTTACTAAATGAAAGTTGACAAAATTCCGCATCCAACGAGCCCTATATGAAGTACTTTGGGTTAGTTGTTTGTTAATAAACAATTGGCTAACATCGCAATTGTTTACAAAAAATCCTCTAATCTAAAATTGTTAAAATTTATTTATCTGTAGAAAAATTTTTGACCCAATATCTTGGATTGGGACAAATATTTTAGGCACTTATACCACATGTCTGAACGCAGAATTTCATGGGGATTACGAATTTGAAACTGAAAATTAGTGGTCTCATTTAAGAAAACCACTTTTTTATTGTAGGGCCCAACATTGGGCTCCGGGTCCAATTTTTTGTTTTCAAAGATAACAACTTTTGTCTTGAACATTTTTTACGAAAATTTGTATTTTTCGAGATATTTGCAAGTTTCCATACTTTTAGAACAAACTGTTTAATGATTTTTAAAGCTTTTTTGACGGTCTATACGATGGTGATATAATTTTTCTTTTTAAAATTAAATTTGACCTTGAATTTCAAGGTTAATTTACGTATATCTCAAAATCGGATTTAAAATTTTTTTTTAATCTACCTCAATGGAAAGATTGACTAATTTCCTACAAAACATGTAATTTTTAGAGTGGGATCTTTTAAAGTTTTTGAGATATTAATTAATTAATTAATGTTTACAACAAATGAAATATTTTACAAACAAATAAGTTACCGTAATTCTGAAGTTGGCAATTAAAAGTTAACGTAATTCCGCATCTAACAAGCCTTATATGAAGTGTTTTAGATAAGTAGATTGTTAATAAAAAATGCGTTAACATTACAATTGTTTATTAACAATCTACTTATCCAAAATACTTCATATAGGGCTCGTTGGACGCGGAATTACCATAAATTTCAATTTGTAAGTTCAGAATTACCATAACTTTATTTGTTTGTAAGATATTTCATTTGTTATAAACATTAATTAATTAATATCTTAAAAATTTTAAAAGATTCCACTCTGAAAATTACATGTTTTGTAGAAAATTAGTCAATCTTTCCATTGAGAGAGATTGAAACAAATTTTTTTAAATCCGATTTTGAGATATACGTAAATTAACATTTTGACTTTGAATTTCAAGGTCAAATTTTATAAAAAAAAATTTTATCACCTTCGTGTAGCTTGTCAAAAAAGCTTTAAATATCATTATATGACTCATTTCATTTAAATTGTCATATTCGTGTCCCTTACCAAAAAAATTATTTGATTTAACCTTAGTTGAAATTAATTTGTTTATATAATAGTAAAAAGCAATAATTTTCAATCAT
The DNA here is from genome assembly GCF_019393585.1 of Leptopilina boulardi. Classification (NCBI taxonomy): domain Eukaryota; kingdom Metazoa; phylum Arthropoda; class Insecta; order Hymenoptera; family Figitidae; genus Leptopilina; species Leptopilina boulardi. Next base: position 266,966 of record NW_026138006.1, read on the forward strand.
TTTTCTATTTACAAGGACATAAAAGTGATTTTTATAATATTGTCAGAACAAAAAGCAGGCAAAATGTCATAAGTATAATGCGTCCCCGGAGACATTTACAATGTTCAAATGAATGAAATGTCAAAAATATAGTGTTTAAACCAGATCAAATAAATGTTTCTTGAAGTATTAGTTCTATATTTAAGGAAAACCAAGTGTTGGTAATTAAACTTTATTTTATACAATTTACAGAAAATGAAAATGACGTGTCCCTCACTTTTGTATTTTTACGTTTTGCCGGTAGAATTTCCTAGTTTTACCTGCTATTTAAATTACATTATGAGCAAAAAATTTCTTTACCATCGCATAAGCAGCAGAACATAACAACGAAGTGTGTGAAAAAAACGAAAACGATATAAGTATAAATCTGCTCGTTTGTCATGGAGGCAGAAAAAGCCGAAACACTTTCGTAATTGAATTTCTGTCAACAGTGTAATGCCTTGAAAATGGTTAGACAATATTTTGAATTTTATATCGGTATGGAATTTAATGTATTTTTGGATTCTCTTTCGAATGAGACCAACCCCATCGATATAAGTATAACCGTTTTCATTTTATAAGCGAAAAACTAGCAAAATGTCAACAGTGTAATGGTCATAAGTGTAATGCAAATTTGTATATATGGCTTCAGTAAACGTAATAAATCACACAAGCCTACAAAATAAAACTTTTTTCTTTTATCTTGATACCAGAATAGTTTCTAATGTATTTTTAGGCCCTGAACATGTTTATTTGTTTTATGTTCAAAATGTTTAAGGACATAAATTTTGCATTTTGCCTATATAATTTTTAACCCCTTCGCAGTCCAGTCAAAAATCACTTATAGGCCTAATAAGGTTCCAAACAGAGCCTTCAAAAAAATTTGATTTTATCGTATTTAAGATTTTTGGGTTCATCTGTCATCAAATTCGAATTCAGCGACCCCGAAAACCCCCGACAGTGTTGTCAGATGCCTATGGCGCTTTCCCCCTAGATGGCTAGATATTTTCCACTAAAAATAAATTTTTTTCCCCTAATTTTCACTAGAAAAATAAAAATAAATAAATAGAAAACGTAAAAATTCTTAACTCAACGCAAATTTTAAAGTTTTTGACACTAATTATGCAAAAGTTATTTAAACTTAGAGAATAGTTTAATAAAATTTAATATAGTTCAAGGTAATAAATATATAACAATAATGATAGACATTTTTTTGGAATTTCATTTATTTAAATATTAATTCCAGTTACAATTTATTTATAAAATTTATGAACTTAAGAACATGGAATAGACATTGCATTAATATAATAAACTTCACGAATAAACTGTACTAAACAGCAGTGCAGCACAATATTAGATCGTCATATTGGATCCACCGTTTTAAATTTTGAAGATCTGACGTCATATTTGTAATTAGCAACCCAAAAAACCCCTTAGTAACGAGTTTCAAGCGAATCGAATCAACTTCTAAATTTTCATGGTCGCCATTTTGAATATTTTAAATCTGACTTCAAATTCGGATTCAGCGACCCCAAAAAATTCAGTATATTTATCACCAGTCAAAACAAATTATATTTAGTTTATATATTATTTTATCAAAAATTGACAAAAAAAAATTTTTATAAGATATGACGATTTCTGCCAAAAAAAACCGTCTGCCATAAGAAATATATGACTTTAATTTTGTGACCACTATGTATTTTGTTAATTTAACATGTTAAACTGTATAAAAAAATTAGTTTCAACCTTAAAATCAAAATTTTCCAACTCAACTTTTCTGAAAGCTGAATATGACAATTTAAATGAAATGAGCCATACATATTTGACTGTTGTGAAAACAATGTTTATTAAGATTTAAGGAATATTTGTAAAGTTATAGACATAATAGGCAAGGATGCGCCGTGCGGTGTAAAGCAGTTAAAGCATCGGTAACTCCTATAGAAATCTGATTTTTTTGTCCCGTGTATTATATTCTACCTTACAATTTTCGTATAACTGAGTATATATTCAAGAGGCATTCGTTCCCTTGCCTTACAATATTGCATATTTCTTATATCACACATTTATTACATACTCAATGTAAACTGTTTGTGAAACTTTTAACTCGCTTTTCTCTACCCTGTTGAAAATTCCTATGTGAGAACACATATGGGATCCCATCCAGGATTTCTTGTGAGTTCTTATGTGGGTTCCCATACAGGTTCACACATAAGATCCTGTATGAAAAGGTTCCTGGGATGAACTTGCGTGAGATCAAGCGCACGATCTTATGTCTCTGTAAAAGCAATAACACAGGATCCCATGAGGTTTCCTGTGTAGGTTCCTATATGAACAACACGATAAATAGGAACACACATGGGATCTTATCCGAGATCTTCTATGAGTTCTTACATAGGTTCTCACATATAAGAAGATTAATAGCAGCTTAATAAGATTTTATATAAAATCTTATTAAGCTGCTATTAATCTCCCATGAGGTTTCCTGTGTAAGTTTCTATATGAACAACACGATAAATAGGAACACACATGGGATCTTATCCGAGATCTTGTATGAGTTCTTACATAGGTTCTCACATATAAGAAGATTAATAGCAGCTTAATAAGATTTTATAGAATGCTTTTATATATATGCTATTAATCTTCTTATATGTGAGAACCTATGTAAGAACTCATACAAGATCTCGGATAAGATCCCATGTGTGTTCCTATTTATCGTGTTGTTCATATAGGAACCTACACAGGAAACCTCATGGGATCCTGTGTTATTGCTTTTACAGAGACATAAGATCGTGCGCTTGATCTCACGCAAGTTCATCCCAGGAACCTTTTCATACAGGATCTTATGTGTGAACCTGTACGGGAACCCACATAAGAACTCACAAGAGATCCTGGATGGGATCCCATATGTGTTCTCACATAGGAATTTTCAACAGGGTAAACTACGTTTTTTAAGTCGGTGACAACAATATCTGAAAAACCGCTGAACCGATTTGGCTCAAATTTTAACACAAGCTCAACAACTACATTTTGTTGTCGTTAATCGAAGGTATTTTAAATAAAATTAAAATTATTAATTTAACACTAGAACTACCAACGTTAAATTTTGTCCCGCTACGCACGGTTTTTCTTTTGTATCTTTCGTTAATGACTAGCTAAAGAGCTAAAATTTTTTGAGTTAAGTTTATTCAGTATACCAGATTTCAGATTTTTATCGTTAATAGAACCTGAGATCTGAACCGGCATACCTAGAACTACCGACGAGACAAATCTACATGGGAAGCAGCGCAGCGGACGGTTAGTGTACGAAACGACTTATGAAACGCGATTATCAAAAGAATCGTTTTTGGCAAAATCTCAGAAAGTTTTGGGTTTTTCACATACATAATTTATTGTTGAAGGTTTATTTATTATTTTAAGGCCTACCGGAAGTTTGCAACTTTTCGGGATAATTTTCTATATTGCTTTAAAGTTAACATAAAAAACGTTGTTTTTTATAACTCAAATCTATTTTTTAGTGGAAAATTAAAATTCTGGCGTATTTCCGACTTCAGATTCGTAATCTACCTGAAAAAACCTATAAAAATCATGTATTATTTTATTTTTCTAACTTGTAAATGTTAATAGTGTAATGATAGTTAGAAATTAGCCGGTAAATATTTATACTAAATATTATCGTAAGTCGATAAACAGGTTACCGACTGCGGAGCACTACAACGTAGTACCCGATTCCGCCGCGCGGGCCGCATCGCTAAAAGCTCTCTCGCGTACGCTTAGCCCACCGATCGGCTATATAAGCTGCGCTCCCGCTGAGGACCGTCACTCGCGTGCTACACGGAGTCCAGGAGGGTCTTACCCACCTGAATAGGGGTTTTACCCCTAAGGAACTATACTCCCGGAGTTTTACTCCGAATAACTTTCGTAGAGAGTTTTACTCTCGTTCGACGGGTTTTACCCGTTAAATATTTTATCGGTTTTTAATGTATATAGTGAAAAGTAACGTAACGAAATGTAAAATATCACAATGTATAGTAATGTAATGTAAAATAACGTAACGTAATTTACAGTAACGAATCGTAAAGTAACGTATTAAAATTATTTTTTTTATTTTATTTTTTTTATACTACGTAACGTAAATTTGTATTCACGAAGTTTAAAGTAGATTTGCCGTTTTATTACCGTTTTTAGATATACTTAGAGTTTTACTCTTTGTATAATTAGAATACGAGTTTTACTTGTACTTACCAGTATATCCCGGATTTTTAGGAAGTATTACAATGATTCCACGGCTCATCGCAGCGAGTTGAAGACGATTTCGTTAATGCGCAGCTCAAAATAAGCGACGTTACCAGATTGATGCCGATTCTCTTTTCCCCGGCTCAACGCATCGCGATAGACGCCGACCATAATTGTTTGAAACCGACTTACGCGATTTACTTGTTACGCCTGTATAATTTTCGACACCTGTAAATACCGTTGTAAATAAATAATTTATTATCAGTTTGTAATTAAGCTGTTATTATTATTTTTTAGTGTTAGAATCAAAACGAACCCTGGCTCGGCGAGCTAAATATTGATACTTTCAATTACGAACGTTACAATAGAAAAAAAACAAATGAATAATGAAACAAAATGTACCGGTGGTAGTTCTATGTATGCAGGATCCTTAGTACTTATAGTGTTAATCACGCCAAAGTGAAAGTCCATCTGCAATTGCATCTCCGATTTTTTTGAGATTTTTTTTTCTTTTAGTACTAATTGAGACTAGCTTCCATGAATTTTTTCAAATTTTTTTAGCAAGCCTTAAAAATGAATCAATTTTAAAAGTCTTTTTTTTAAATGTGTGTTTTAAACGTACTTTTCAAAAAAAAACAAAAAAAATTTTTTTTAAACCATATTACTATCAAATTTTTCAGTTTTAATGATAAAAAATCATTTTTCTCATTTGACGTACTGACCGATTTTTTCAAAAAAACTACTTTTTACGAAACTTTTAAGCCTAGTCCGATAATGGGCAAACAATTTTTACAATATTTTTGGGATTCTTCAAAAATTTTTGAATTTTTTAAAAATATGTTTGGTTTTTTTTATACTTTTGATGCGCTGATTATGAAAATCATAGTGACAATACCCAAAAATTTGATTTTTATGGTAAAAACCATAAAAAAGTCCCAAAATCTATGGTTTCTTTCGTTTACTGGGTAAAATATGCAAATTTTTAAAAAAACTTTTAAACAAAAGTTATAGATCTTATTAAAATACATTTTTTATATCTAATGCATCTTTTTTAATTTTGCATATTTTACCTAATAAACGAAAAAAAACTATAAATTTTGGGTCTTTTTTATGGTTTGCACGATAAAAATCTAATTTTTGGGTATTGTTACTATGATTTTCGTAATGAGCGCATCAAAATACATAAAAGTACGTAGTATAAAAAAAACCAGAAATATTTTTAAAAAATTGAAAATTCAAAAATTTTTGAATTATTCCGAAAATATTGTAAAGATTGTTTGCCCATTATCGGGCTAGGCTTAAAAATTTCGTAAAAAGAAGTAGTTTTTTTGAAAAAATTTTGAAAAAAATCGGTCAGTACGTCAAATGAGAAAAATGACTTTTTATCATTAAAACTCAAAAATTTGATAGTAATATGTTTAAAAAATTTCAATTTTTTTGAAAAGTATGTTTAAAAACACACATTTTTAAAAAAAGACTTTTAAAATTGATGCATTTTTAAGGAAGTTATGAGCATTCAAAAATTAAAAGTCATAAAAATTCTCCAATTTTTAAAATTCCATAACTCGAAAACGGCTTGCTAAAAAAATTTGAAAAAATTCATGGAAGCTAGTCTCAATTAATACTAAATGAAAAAAAAAATCGGAAATGCAATTGCAGATGGACTTACATTTTGGCGTGGAATACATCATATAGAATTAAATTTAATAATTATTAATATTTTATTAAATTAACAAATATTAAATTGAATTATTATTAAATTTATATTTAATAAATTTTTTTAAATTTGCAAAGCGGAAATTTATGTAGGTATATTTTAATATGATCTTGATCTCTGATACTCATTTTGAGGTTATGTTCGTCTCGTAACCTAAACACTTAGGTTTTTAACCAAAGTTTTGAGGTTATGTTCGTTTTAATCTATTTTTCTGTAGTTTGACATTGAGTATTGATGTTATGTTCATTTTTAACTTATGTTTTTGACATAGTTAGTACAATCCTGGACACAGTAATGAGCCATTCCACGTCAAGAGGTCGCTGGGTTTGATCAGAAGTAAATACTAATATACAGATACAGAAAATTACCGCGTAGCATTCAATCCTCTGAATCGAGCATAAAGAATATACTTTTTTTATATGTATCTCTTCGATGTGAACCTCATTTCCATAAAAAAATATAGTACATTACTAATTTTTGGAGGGGTATGAACAAAAAACATGATTTTTGCCATTTTTTCATACTATTTTTTATAACAAAAACCAAAATTAAATAAAGATATTGTCCGGGATTGAGGTTCACATAGAGTGTAATTATATATCGAAACTACATGCCAAATTTCAGAGTGATTGATTAAAAACTTTTTAAGCTAGAGTGTGCACAATTTCGAAAAAAGTCGTTTCGAGAAAAACGTGTTTGAAAAAAAGTGTCAGAAAAGGTTAATCCTTTGAATTACGCAATTCGGAAATAATCAAAATGTTCTAAGCAGTACTATTTACTATGTTTTCGGGGTCGCTGATTACGAATCTGAGATCAATTTTTAAAAATTTTTAAATGGCGGATGCAATATGGCGTGTTTTTGCCCTAGCGCGCTCTGACCCATCATCGAGGGACACTCACTTAATTGTTTATTACTTTTAAACGGCTTGAAATTTTCGTTTTGAATTTTCAGATTATATTTTTCAATAGTTTTACAACTATTGTTACACATATTATATATAACTTATATTGTTTATATTTAAAAAATTGTTAAAAATTTGTTGCACTGTAAATTTTTTTACAAAATAGAATTCTATCCGTACTGAAACCGTCAATAAAAATATTTAAAATATTTTAATCACATTTTTACATAGCTTTTCACACTTATGAACTGTGAAATGTTAGATCAGTTTTAAAAGTAAAATTTAAATATTCTATTAGATAAACGTGTAACATAAAATCGAAGTATATTAATAAATTTAATAAAGAATACTTATGCGTCGACGTTAAACTTGTGTCATAAATCATTTCTCATATGTATAATTGTGCATATCTTTGAAAGGTAACCTATTTTTCTCAAGTTTCATAGTAGCAGTATTTTAAAATTTACTTTCCGAAATGAATGTATAGAAAGTGATATACTTTGTTTAGATTTTTATGGACAATAAGGCATCACTATAAAAGGACATTTTGAAAGTTATAGGTTAAAGAAGAAAATAAAAACTTATAACGTCGTATTTGAAAATATTTCGCTTCAAATAGATGAATCCCATAATTGGTTAAAATAACTGCAATTCGTATACAACAAAATAAAAAAACATCTTACGGTAATATTATTAAAACTGTTAAGAACTAAAAAAATATATACTCTTATATCGGAATAATATAAAATGGTACCGTAAGATTAATAATCTCAAGAAAAATTTTAAATAAACAATTTACAAGCATTTAAGAAAACGATTTTTTGTAGAATTTTTGTTCAGTTATACTTTTTCAACTCTTATCTTTTCAAAATACCTCTAAATGTTAAAAATATCGCGTCAAAAATGTTTTGGCAACAAGTTAGTTAGTTTTTAGATTCGCTTGAAACTTGTTACTCGGGGATTTTTGGCGTTGCTGATTGTATTATCTGATATTAAATTTTCAAAATTCAAAGTGGAGTATGCAATATGGCGGTAAATTTTTTTAAAAAATTGTTGGATTTGCCTGAAAACCCCGAGTAGCCACACTGTAAAAAAGGTTTTAATTTTACTATTTAAATAGTAGAATTACAAGATTCTGTAACAAATTTCGTTACAGAATTATGTGATTATACTACACTCAGTTTGACAATATTAATGATTTTGAGGTTAGAAATACAAGATTCCGTAAACTTACAGTACAGTGTAGAGCGATTTTAAATGGCGATTGTGAAATTCCAGTCCCAATGTAAATTTGCAATATTTTCATTGTAAAATCACATATTGAAAGAAAAATACATCGACAATTAAATTTTCTTTAAATTCAAAAATTTGTTTACTTTTGCATCTTTTGCCTGATTTCGTTTACTAAACAACTATTTTAAAAATCTGTTATAATTAAATTAATGTCGTTTCCTATGTCGTCTTGTTACATCGGGTACTTCAAATCACAATTATTAGTTAAACTAGCAACTTTGTCGTCCGCAAGCGGCCGACTACGTTGCTAGTGTGCATTAACCATATTTTTTATTCATTTTTTTTTCAAAAAAATTTAATATTATTGGGTGGATCTACCACCCAAGTAGCACAAAATATTGCTTGATTGGCAAGCTGATATGAACCGGGAATATTTTTGTGACATTCAGGCGATATCATAATGTCCTCTTCACGGGGACATTCCTCGGTGATGTATCTATGTGACGGTCTTTCACACAAAAAATGTAACGCATTACAAAACTTACATTCTACATTTATTAAACCTAAATAATTCTGTGGAACTTTACATTCATCGAAATCTTCAAAAGACATTACTGCAACTCCTGCACTTTTTTTTTCCAATTATCGTTTTTACATGTCAAATTCTTTTCTTCACACATTCTTTTCATCTTCCGTTGCCGTAGAAAATTTTTTCTTCTTACATGACAAATTATTTTCTTGACGCACTTTCTTTTCATCTTGAGTTTCCATTGATATTTTTCTTTTCCTACATGCCAAATTTTTATCCTTGCGTATTTTCTTTCCATCTTCAGTTTTTATAGATAATTTCTTTTTTTTGTATGTCAAATTTTTTTTGCGCTCTTTCTTTTTTATTTCTGTTTTATTACGATTACGTTTTCTCAATCTCGCATTCTCCTGTCTTATTATTTTCTGCTCATATGTAACTTCGCGCCTTGCCTTCCTTTTTCTTCCCTTCTCTTTAATTGCTCAATTTATCTTTTTATCATTTTCTTTACTCAGAAAATTTTTCATTTTTAAATATTCATGTGGTGAAATTTAGTTCACATTATTATCAGTTGTAGCAATTATTTTCTTTTCACTAGTGTCATTTAGAGAATGTTTAATTTTTAAATCTTGTGTTAATAGAACTCTGTTAATATTATTACTGGGAATATAATTACTAAAAATATAATTTTTATGTTCCTGAGTTCAATTTATGAAAAGACGGTTCTAATCATTCTCTATTATCGAATTCCTATTGTGAGACGTTCTTACTGTCGGAAAATGATTTAAGCGATTATTTTCAAACATTGACTTAAAATGGTTTCTCATTTTGTTATTATCAGTTTCATAATTTACACGGTTTGGCATTACCTTAAATAATATAGATGTTGCAAATGCTATTGCATATACTCCACACTCAACACTACCAAAAGGTTGTTGATCAACAGCTTCAAAAACTACTGTTGGTTTAAAAGGGAACAAACTAATTAAATATTTTATTTGATGCACATTTAAACACCCCTCATTAAGGCTATCAAAAATATAAAGCCTTACTCTATCGTAATAGACACAAATTCAGTGACCATAAATAATTGTTACTACCGCTAAAAAGTATTTGAATATGTTTATCACCTTCTCTAATTGGGACAATAAAATCAAGCATTTGTACATAAAAAGCACTTTGTATATTGAAAAAAATTGGAATCTTTTCTTAATAAATCTTCAAATTTGTACATATGCATGTAATTTAACAATTTATTTCTATTTGCAATAATTTTTAAATCTTTATCACTTAAAATAACATACTCTTTTATGTTGGCCGTAGTATACTTCGTTTAATTTTATTTTTGATTCATGAAAATCTAAATATCTTAACCCTTTTGCTCACTCTCTCTAATATAACAAATTTTGCCTTTTATTAAATATAACCAATTTTGTCTTTAATTCAATACAACCAATTTTACCTTTTATTAAATATAACCAATTTTTCCTTTAATTCAATACAACTAATTTTACCTTTTACTAAATATAACCAATTGTTCCTTTAATTGAATATAACCAATTTTTACTTTAATCCAATATAACCAATTATGCCTTTTATCCAATAAAATTACCAAATATCCAAAAGAATGAGAGAACTATGAGTAACTATGAATCAGTAACTACTGATCAGCCAATATGTGCAAAAAGGACACTCTTATATGAGTAATTAGTAGTTCATTATAAATAACATATATACGTATTTATACCTGTATTAAAACCCCGGAACAAATACCACAGAAAACCAACCATTGGACAATAGAACCTTTGTTAATGAGGATTAACTCTGAGGACCCAGGTAATAATTTCTTTTTACACATTTATTATATAGAAAAATAAAGATGTACCAACCCTTGGCCAATAGAACCTTTGTTAATGAAGATTAACTCTGAGTACATAATGAAATGTACTGTAGGTTTACATCGACATCGGCACGTCTGACGTCTCGAAATTTTTTCCGTGTATTATCTCATGGAAATATAAAGATAAAAGTCAAAAACTGAAGAGGTAATCTATCTAGGTAATCTTCTTTCTCACATCAAGGAATATAACATATAAACATTTTCATTCAATATTGCATTTTTCTATCTAGAGGATTCAAAATAACATAAGAATATCTTCGCCTAAAAATCTTACTCTTCTTTTTTTCTGTTTTCAAAATAAAAAAATATGTATATACCAGTATTAGTCCCTCAGAACAATTACCACAAACAATACCAATCCTTGGACAATAGAGTTTAATTGTTACTTCGTTTACTCATGTTTTTAAGTATAATATCCAATAATTTAAAATATTTTAAATATTTGCATGCGCATTTATACTTACACAACGACCAAAAATGTGATTTTTTTATGCTAAAAAACATTAAAAAATTTAAAATTTATAATTATTACAATTATTGTTCGACAATATTTGAAAAATAACACTTGATAAGAGAACGACTATTCAAATTTTCCTCCAAATTGTTTTTAGGTTATGACCAAATTATGACGTATGATCAGCAGTACTGTAAACGTAAAAAAATAATAGCAATATTTCATATGAAACTTGACATTGTATTATAAAAATGTGAAATATTATTAAATTATGAGTGTTTGGCAACATTTGTTAACGTTATTTAATGCAAAACATATATATTTACAAAGTATGAAGCAGAATATTATTATTGAAACAATTATTCATTATTTAATAATAGGTGTCCCACTGTTTAACACAAACCTTCAAAACTAGAAAAATGTATCAAGTTTCGAAAACTTGAAATTTTTCTATTTAATCACAATATATGTGACAGTCCCCGAGAGAAGGGACCTTAGCTCACCAGAGGTCAATATTGAGTTTTATATGGTAAATGATAGATTTTGAATTGCTTTTTCACATGCAAAAGTCAAAAACTGATTAGGATAATTGCTTTTGACACAATAACATTTTGAAGATGGGTATGTCAAGCGCATTTCGAGGCGGATTGTGGCACTCAAGAAATCAGCCCCACTACTTTACTTACACAACTATACTCTCGCGTACGTGAGCTTCGCGTACGTGAGACCCGAAGATACACGAAGTAGACGAAGCTCACGTATACAGAAACACAACGTTGTGTTAGTGTGGTGGGGGGACTTTTCAGAAGTTCCGCCCCACTCTTCGAGTTTCGCGTTTCTGCTTCTTCTTTAAACGGTTGCCCTGTGAAATTCGTTTTGGTGAGCTAAGGTCCCTTCTCTCGGGGACTGTCACATATTTTAAATAGAATATATGCATTATTGTAGAAAAGAGTTCAAATATACCAACCCGAAATTAAATTTTGAACGTAACTTTTACGTGGGCTTGTTCAAATAAAAAAATGAGTTAATTTTAAATAAAATGAGAATATTCTTTAAAATTAAATTGTAAACATTGTTGTCAGTACCTATTAAAATTACCTACAATTTAATACAATATTAATTTGTATCGAATTTTCTATTGTGTTTACTTTCACATTATTATTTATGTTTTAACTAAATTAAATAAATAAAGATAATATTTATAAAAATTATAATTTTAAACAATTTATCAATAATAATTTTATTTTACAGTGGTTATTAATATATTTTTTTCTGTTAAAAAAATCATTAACTTTTATATATGGGTGATTTAACGTGAGATTTCATTGGACCCTTTAAATTCGGCCATATATTTTTTCTTCTTGTTCAAATTTTCGAGATATGTATTTTCAAAATTTCATTTTTGTAAATGTAGACCTATTTTTAATCGCTGATAACTCGAAAAAATTAGATTTTTTCAATTTTTTTTTAATAATGTTAACAAAAAATTTTTTTCATTTTTTATTTAAAAAATTACAATTTTTTATAAACAAATTAAGTTTTTTTTAATTTAGATGTGATTTTTTTAAAAACATATCTGGAAATAATAAGAAGATTTAGCAAAAATTTTAGAGTGGGTTAATAAGTTTTATAGGTTAAAATAAACATTTAAACACCATCCGCGCAGCATTGTGCACATTTCTGAGTAGTAAAAAAAATTGTTAAAAATTATAAAAAAAAATTTTTTTGAAACCTGAAATTTTATTTCACTATGAAAAATAAAAAAAATTTTTTTAACAATTTAACAATTTTTTTAATTTTCAGAAAAAAGCACAATGCTGCGCGCAGTATTTAAATGTTTATTTAAACCTATAAAACTTACCGCCTCTCTAATTTTTTTTGCAAAATCTTAGTATTTCCAGGTATGTTTAAAAAAAATTTTTTTAAATCATATCCAAATTTAAAAAAACTTAATTTCTTTATAAAAAATTTTTATTTTTTAATAAAAAATAAAAAAAAATTTTTTTGTTAACATTATTGAAAAGTAAAAGAAAAACTGAAACTTTTCTTCTTTTGGCGAAAATGAAAGAAATTCATTTTTTTGTCTACAATTACAAAACTCAAATTCTGAAAATTTATAATTCGAAAAATTGCATAAAAAAAGGATCTCTTTTTTTTACTACAGAACAAGAAAAAATTAGTTTTTACTGAAATTAAAGGGTCGAATGAAATCACACTTGAAATCACCCATATGATTAAGAAAAAAAAAAATTAATTAAAAATTTATAATAATTATTATAAGATTTATCGAAAAAGAATTCCGTATTTATTGAAGTATATATTCGACGGGAGAACATTTATAATTCTAAATTTAATAATAATTTAACCTTAAAAATATTGTCCGATAATGAAATCTGAAAAAAGTCAAAACATGCGTAATCAGTGACCGAAAAAACATCCCGAGTATCGAGCTTTTGGAGAATTCGTTGTGTTTAATTTGTTTGATCCAACCTTTTGAATTTTCAAAATCTAATATCAGATCCGTAATCAGCGACCGAAAAAACAACACGAGTAACGAGCTTTCAGAGAATTCGATTCGTGTTTAATTTTTTTGATCCGCCATATTAAATATTGAAAATCTAATATAAATTTCGTAATCAGCGACCCAAACAACCCCCGAGTAACGAGCTTTCAGAGAATTCGTTTAGTGTTTAATTTGTTTGATCCAACGTTTTGAATTTTCAAAATCTAATATCAGATCCGTAATCAGCGACCCAAAAAACCCCCAAGTAACGAGCTTTGAAAGAATTCGATTAGTGTTTAATTTATTTAATCCGACATTTTGAATTTTCAAAATCTACACGGAGAAAAGAGAAACATTGGATTAATACCATTTTCCGATTCGTTCAACGTCAGTGTGCTCTGTCAAGATTTCGGCATTGATTCAACAGATTTCGGCATTGATTCAAGTGATTTTTTATGTTGAATGCTCCCTTCTCAAGAGTGAGTTCATCTAACAGACACAGCTGACAGCGCCCACTGACGTTAGACCAATCGGAAAACTGTGTTAGTCTAATGTTTCTCTTTTCCCCGTGTAATATCAGTTTCGTTATCAACTACCCAAAAAACCCCTAACAATAAGTAACGAGCTTTGTGAGAATTCGATTAATGTTTTTCTTTTTTAAATCCGACATTTTGAATTTTGAGAATCTAATATCAGATTCGTAATCAGCGAAAGCAAAAACCCCCAAGTAACAAGCTGATGGAGAATTTGATTATGTTATTTTTCTTGTCAAAGTCTTATTAATTGTGGGGATCGTAGTGTGGTAAAGGTAATCCCTGTAATGTTCTCTCTCGCACAATAATGAGATGCGAGATCGCAAGTTTCTCTCTCGCGGAGAAAACAGATAGAACATCCGGCGCACGACGATTCTTCTGTCTCATGCGTAAAGAGAGAAGGAGTATGAGATATTATATGTAATTACTATTAATTGTGCAGTTGCGTACGGGACCACGCTTTGAGTGACAACTTAAATTCTTTATATACATTTTATTTCAATAAATTTATATTTTTAACAATATAATAGTCCAGTCTTATTTAAACAAATTGGGAACACGCGTAAGGATATGGGAATCTTTCTGAGACATTTTATAAAATAAATATATTTAAATATTAACGCCAAAATCCCATATAATTGTTTACTGTGCTGCCATCTAGCGTTCACTCCCTATTGAAAAAAAACACGTATAATTATACGTATAATAATACGTATAATTATACGTATAATTGTACGTATAATTATACGTATAATTGTACGTATAATTATACGTATTATTATACGTATAATTATACGTATTATTATACGTACAATTATACGTATAATAAGACATACGAATTTGAAACAAGAATTATACGTATAATTATACGTATAATAATACGTATAATTAATTATACGTTTAATAATACGTATAATTATACGTATTATTATACGTATAATTATAATTCTATTAAAAATAGAATAATAGAATAGAATAGATTAATTAGTAGCAAAATTGCGCTGAAAATTTTTAGAAATTTTAAAATGCAAATTAAATTTCATGAAAAAAAATATCGTCGAATGTCAATTCAAGCAGTCACCCATCCAAGTACTAACCGCGTCCAACGTTGCTTAACTTCCGTGATCTGATGAGAACTTGTTCCTTCACCTTGGTGTTTCCGCTGTCTTGTCTTGATTAATAACTTTGTCGTATAAGTATTGTATCGCACCTAACCTCACTTTTAGTGATACTTATACGACAAAGTTATTAATCAAGACAAGACAGCGGAAACACCAAGGCGAAGGAACAAGTTCTCATCAGATCACGGAAGTTAAGCAACGTTGGACGCGGTTAGTACTTGGATGGGTGACTGCTTGAATTGACATTCGACATTCGTGAAATTTAATTTGCATTTTAAAATTTCTAAAAATTTTCAGCGCAATTTTGCTACTAATTAATCTATTCTATTCTATTATTCTATTTTTAATAGAATTATAATTATACGTATAATAACACGTATAATTATACGTATTATTATACGTATTATTATACGTATAATTAATTATACGTATTATTATACGTATAATTATACGTATAATTCTTGTTTCAAATTCGTATGTCTTATTATACGTATAATTGTACGTATAATAATACGTATAATTATACGTATAATTATACGTATAATTATACGTACAATTATACGTATAATTATACGTACAATTATACGTATAATTATACGTATTATTATACGTATAATTATACGTGTTTTTTTTCAATAGGGCTGGTGTAACCTGTAACTTGCTGTCGCTAAAGGCCTGTGCAGAATAGAAACGTAACCGGAATCGTAATCGCAAACGCAACCGGAAGAATAAGTTAGAGAAGGACAAAAAATCTATCTATCCTTCTCTAACTCATTCTTCCGGTTGCGATTACGATTCCGGTCACGTTTCTATTCTGCTCAGGCCTTAAACGTTGTCCATTGCACACAAAAAGTACACAATAAACACATTATTTTCTACTATTTATTACCCTTTCAAATGCTTTAAAATAATAAATTAATAGTTTTTCAAATTTTTTTTATTATTAAAAAAACATGTCTAAAACATTTTTCATTGAATTATATAAAAATTTGACAGAATACCCTAATATAACAGTGCTCCATATTTTATCTTTTATTTCACTTATTTCGTATTAAATTGATACAAATAAGGTCTTAAATTACTCATGAACACTTTTTTTACAAATCCCAATAAATATTTTATCATATTTTATTGTTTAAATAACTTTTTTAGTGACCGTTGAGTTCCCAGCGGTATTTTCACGCTATTCCGTTCAAAACGCGTTGGATCCATCCGCTGGGGAATTTTCTTAGAATTCGGTAAATTGTAGTGATAGTTGTGCTAAATAAGTTTACAAATTTTGAATTTGAAATTTTTAATATTTTTTGAGATATTTACAATAACAAATTAGAGATTAGAGAAAAATGTTCCAAATACCTAAACAAAAATAAATGGGGACAGATTGTCGGGCCTGTTTACATTAAGTGTCCTTACACACAAGGATATCATCTCACGAATTTAAGAAAATATTATCTATTATATGTATATTATATATTACATATTATATATTACATATTATATATTACATATTATATATTACATATTATGTGTATCATAACCGGGTACCATCAAGAAAATATATAAATCATAAAATATTCTTATACTTTTTACTCAATTATTATTCCCTAATAGCATCCGGATATTCAAGATATCCTAAGGACGTCCTAGGGATATCTAAATTTTCGGATATCGAGTTTCATCTAAATCCGATAATTTTTTTAGAAAAATCGACTGACATATTGGTTCCGCTATTTTGAATTTTTAAAAAACTGATAGCGGATTCTTAATTAGCGACCCCAAAAACCCTTAAGGGTACAATGATCTGTAAACTTTGTTGGTGCAGAAAGAAGAAAGTACATATTTTTGCAATCAAAACACTAAAATAAAAAGATGACGTAAAGCATATTAAATATAATCCACAGTCAACACTGCCTTCTGGTTGTTGATCAAGAGCTACAAAAATTACTGGTGATTTCACATAAATTAATCTGTTTAAATATTTTTTATCCGCTTTTAAACAATCTACTAAGACTTGTAGTGATACAGTTTTGTTACTCCATTTTCTCTACTGCATTTTTTCCACTCCACTTTTTCCACTACTCCATCTCTCCACTACTTTAATTTTCCACCGAACTATATTCCACTAAAATTTTATCCAACTAATTCTTTTTGCGCAAAAAGTTATTTGAAGATATTGTGTAGATTTTAATCAAATAATTTTGCAATTACCATTCCAGATACCATCAATGTGTAAAAAAAGGTTTTTTTAATGGTAAATACAAGTTCTCCAATTATTTTACTTAAAATTTAACATTTTTCAAAAGAATAGGGTGTTGTGGAGGGATGTGCAACATTTGAGATTCCTGGTCTGCATGTCGATATTTGACAGAAGCTCATACTGTCCACAGTAGCTTGATTTTATATATAACACACGAGATAACACGCCCTCTAGTTTACTATACTTCACATTCGAGGGTATTTCACGCATTGTTTTTAATCATTTTATAGGTAAATATATTTACATAGTTAGTTTCTTAAGTTTCTTTGATATTCTGAAAAGATTTTGTGATTTATTTACAATGTGTGGGTGTCACGCAATATCGAGCAAAATAGCGTGTTTGGGGGGATGTGCAACACTTTTTTTGGGGTGATGTGCAACATTCTCTTTTCGATAATTTATCGCAGTTTTATGATTTAATTTGTGTATAAGAAAAAAATAAATAAATAAAAGATTTTCTTGTATGGAATTTTTAATTAAGAAGCTGGATCGTAGAACCGACACTTGGTTTATTTGAAGACATAGAAGACAGCAAAGAGTTCTACTATTCAACTTCTCAATTTTCAGTGGTCAATTACATTATATTAAATTTTTTCACTCGATTTCGATAAATTGTAACTTCAGAAGACCAAGTTTAACATTTAAATCGAATTATGTCCATATTTATTTAGTTTTAACTTAAATTTTACCTGTGTTGCACATCACCCAAAAAATTTTTGAAAATGATAAAACGGACGATTTTGAAAATTCGAAAAAACTTGAGGGCAAATCAAAATTTTGAAAATCTAATAATTTAGATTCATAGTATTTCACTTCCTCTAAACAATAGAATCATAACATATTAAAAAAATTGATTTTTAATGGTGTTTTCCGATTAATGAAAAAAAATGTTGCACATCATCCCACAACAACCTACAAGATACTGCAGGATTTTAACATTAAACAAATAGAATAACAAATTGAAGTTTATTTCGCTTGACTGGAAAACAAAAACTAAAACCGTTCATCTTTGGACAAATGACACCAGTTTCTGGACGCCAATAAAAGTTATTTATAAACACACAACACAGTATTGACCAGATCACCCAGATAACAATCGTGCGACGCACGTTACGCCCTTGACGTGCGAGTCAGACAATGCGTGTTATAACGGACGCATATTGCATTCATCAATTGATGGCTGCATTAGTGCACGTACAGTGATTAACAATAGGGTTTCACTCATGCGAGTGGGTTCTCGCAAGTGTAAAGGTATTATATGGCTACGTAAAATAGCACATAGACATTTTTCAAAATTGTTTTATACAAGTTGGTTTGTATACACAGTATAGGCGGGTCTAGAAATTTCAGACAAGTGCAAAAGAATTTGATAAATGTTGTATAATCAAATGGGTTCACAATAAGACGTCTTTTTGTGAAAAATTTTATAAAATTAATTATTAAAAAAATAATATTAGTATTTTAGCATAAACATTCTCATTTTCCGTTTAATGTTAAAACATAACCTCAAAATTTCATCATAAAAAACTCTATTTACTTTTTATAAAATTATTAAATTTCATTAAGATTACTAATTAAAAGTATCGCAAGATAACAAAAAAATCAACTTAGAAAATATTAAATCTGTCATTTTTACAACTTTTTTAATTCAAGATTTTTGTTGTTATAAATAAATAAATTGCTAAAATGACAGATTGACTTTAACAAAATTAAAATAGAAGTTTTTGTTTTTTCCAAAACAAGTTATTTGTAGAATTCGCGTATGCGTAGAAATGGTCAACCCAGGGAAGACCCTGGGAGAAGGTTCGAAGTAAGATGTAAAAAACCTTAGCGAAACCATAGGATAGGGCAAATACATTCCCTGGGAGAACCCTTGCTTATGACCGTTTCCCATGGTCTGGGAAATGCCTGGCTGAAGAGCAGAAATACATTTCTTTGATTGTAATGAAATTAATGCATAAGATAAAGACAAAACAGTTTTGACCCTGGGTTAACCATGGCAAAACATTTTTTTTCTTTTTTATTGAATTTTTGTCACTTTAACCCTAGGGGAACCATGAATTGAGACAAAAATGTTTTACCCTGAATGAACCATGGCAAAACATTTTTTGTCTTTTTTATTGAACTTTTCTTACTTTTACCCTGGATGAACCATGGCAAAAAATTTTTTTCTTTTTTATTGAATTTTTGTCACTTTAACCCTTGGCGAACCATGGATTGAGTAAAAATGTTTTTACCCTGAATGAACCATGGCAAAACATTTTTTGTCTTTTTTATTGAAGTTTTCTTACTTTTACCCTGGATGAACCATAGCAAAACGTTTTTTTCTTTTTTATTGAATTTTTGTCACTTTAACCCTTGGCGAACCATGGATTGAGACAAAAATGGTTTTACCCTGGATGAACCATGGCAAAACATTTTTTGTCTTTTTTATTGAATTTTTGTCACTGTCTTTAACCCTTGGCGAACCATGGATTGAGACAAAAATGTTTTTACCCTGGATGAACCATGGCAAAACATTTTTTTCTTTTTTATTGAATTTTTGTCACTTTAACCCTTGGCGAACCATGGATTGAGTGAAAATGTTTTTACCCTGGATGAACCATGGCAAAACATTTTTTTCTTTTTTATTGAATTTTTGTCACTTTAACCTTTGGCGAACCATGGATTGAAACAAAAATGTTTTTACCCTGTATGAACCATGGCCAAGGGTTAAAGTGACAAAAATTCAATAAAAAAGACAAAAAATGTTTTGCCATGGTTATCCCAGGGTAAAAACTGTTTTGTCATGCATGGTTCGCCAAGAGTAAAAGTAAGAAAAATTCAATAAAAAAGACAAAAACTGTTTTGCCATGCTTCATCCAGGGTAAAAACATTTTTGTCTCCATACATGGTTCGCCAAGGGTTAAAGACAGTGACAAAAATTCAATAAAAAAGACAAAAAATGTTTTGCCATGGTTTATCCTGGGTAAAAACATTTTTGTCTCAATCCATGGTTCGCCAAGGATTAAGGTGCATTTCATTACAATCAAAGAAATGTGTTTCTGCTCTTCAGCCAGGCATTTCCCAGACCATGGGAAACGATCATAAGCAAGGGTTCTCCCAGGGAATGTATTTGCCCTATCCTATGGTTTCGCCAAGTTATTTTACATCTTATTTCGAACCTTCACCCAGGGTCTTCCCTGGGTTTACCATTTCTACGCCAAATGTTTTGCCATGGTTTATCCTGGGTAAAAACATTTTTGTCTCAATCCATGGTTCGCCAAGGATTAAGGTGCATTTCATTACAATCAAAGAAATGTGTTTCTGCTCTTCAGCCAGGCATTTCCCAGACCATGGGAAACGATCATAAGCAAGGGTTCTCCCAGGGAATGTATTTGCCCTATCCTATGGTTTCGCCAAGTTATTTTACATCTTATTTCGAACCTTCACCCAGGGTCTTCCCTGGGTTTACCATTTCTACGCGGGAATTGGCACCGAAACTATTGTAAAATGCGCAGAAAATTCTTTCCATGTAGGTAACATTCATCTTATACAAATTCTTGTATAGGTCACAGGGGTCAAAACTCCTTTTTAGGGTGCCGTACTCGAAGGGGGAACCCTATTAATGAGACTAGTGAAGCAAGGCATGTACCCCCCCCTAGCGGCCACACGAATTTATCTAGTGGGCTGCAATTTGGTACACATAAGTATTTCGGCCTGTAGATTACAGGAAAAATATAGCGAATCTCATAGGAATTGATTATCAAAGCGTTGTCAAGGAAAAACCATGCATTTATACGAAAAATCCCTAAAAAATTACTATGTACCCCCCCCCCCCCTGGTGGCCACATCTTTTTACATAGAGAGCTCAAATTTGGTATACTTATGTATTTTTACGTGAAAATTACAGGAAAAATATAGCGAACATGATTTGGATTAATTTACATAGCGTTGTCAAGGAAAAATAAAAAACTTTGAAAGAAAGCGATTAATCCTCCTAGCACACACACTATTTGACCAAGACAGTTCATATTTGGTATTCATGCGTATTTTTGTGTGTAGATTACAGGAAAAATATAGCCAGTTCGATTAGAGTTGATGATCATATTGTTTTTAAGGAAAACTCATATTTTTAGAAAAAATCATGGATTTTTCGAATAAAAAAAGAGGAAAATTTTATCTTAAGGGATTCAAATTTATACATTTTTACACATTTTCACGTGTAAATTACAAAAAAATATAGTGAGCACGATTGGAGTTGATTATCATAGCGTTTTCAAGGAAAAACTGATAATTTTCGGTCTATGTATCGATCTATGTATTTCCATGCTCACATCACAGGAAAAATTAAGAATTGGAATTTTTCCACCTGCCTTCACACTTTAACCCCCTCAAATTTTAGGTTTAAGGGTACGGAACCCTCGGTTTTAATGCGAGTGTAACTTGCACTTGTCCGATTTTTTTTATTTAGAAATCTGTAACTCTTTTATAATTGACAGTGTAAAGTTTACACTACAAGTATATTAATTTGTCTAATAGTCGAGTTTAACGACAATTTCTACATTTCAGCATCACGTAATATATTATAGACTACCAATTTACCAATCTTAATTTGAAATAAAAAATTTAGATAATTTTACTAACTGAAATAAAAATGGCTCTGTCCATTTTGGGACCCTCGCCCCTCGTAGAAATAATTGACTGGATAAATTCGGTATATCATTTAGACTAACAAAAATATAAAGTCTTTTTCCATTCAAATAAGTACAAATCCAATGAACACAAATGCGATTACCACTAAAAAGTATATACATATAAAAACAAAGTACTTTGCATATTAAATGTCGAATTTGAAACTCTTTTCAACAATTTTTAAAATTCATACATGTGGTCATCAGTTAACCATCCTTTCTCATCCTCTATAATTTTAAAATCTTCTTTACTTAAAGTAACATACCTTTCTTTGTTCGCCATGATTTCTTAATTCTTAAATTTCAGATAATTCATAAAATTATATACACATGTAGATAATTTTATGTAAATTACAAAAAATCTATTACCTGCTTTAAAAATAACAATTTTAATCCAGAAAAAAAATTTCATCAAACACAAGAAATTAATTATCAAAAAGGATAAATAAATAAGTAAATTCACTTTGTAATGTAAATAAATTTAAAAAAAATTGTCAACAAAAAATTAAGAAAAAGAAATAAATTTTCTTTGTAATACGAACTACACTTCAAAAAAAATAATCACACAAAATAATAATTTACATTTGAAAATCCTAAGTTTCTTTACAGAAAATACGCTTAAACGTTTAAAGCGTTTTTGCGCATGAAAAGAATTTTTGGCTGCGAGAGGGGACAATGAAAATCGTGCCTGTACCTTTATACCATTTAGTACATTTATGATTAAATATATTGCATTGAGAAATTAATACTAATATTTTTTTTCTTCAATTAAAAATTACATATAATAATTTCAAGTGGCTGTCTGTCCCGCATGTGCTATATATATTTTGTCCGCCCGCATGTTCTATATATTTTGTCTGTTCGCATGGAGGCGCCGTAAAACCTTATAATCATTTGTTTTCGAAATCACACTTGTCCGCAAAACTTAGGACAACTTGCAATTTTGATAAGTAATAATTATGACATTTATAGGTTCGATTAAATAAAACTTTTACGAAACGTCACTTCCGTCAAATATAAATAAGGATAAATGTATTTTCATATTCCAATCATTTATAACAAACGCCAATTTTTAAAATATAAAATTCTTTTAAATTATAATTACACAGTAAAAACCTGGGCTCATTTTGATCCGCAGCAAAAATGAACCAATGCTAAAAGACATAGAACGTGGCGCCACCTACTTGACTCATTTTTGCTGCGGATCAAAATAATCCTGCTGGCTGGATCATTTTGAGCCCGGGTTTTTACTGTGTAGGCTTAATCATAATTTGGACAATTGTTTTTTTATTTAAAGAACATTGCATCATTTAAATTTAGATTTAATATAACTTTTATCAGTTTTTAATTCAACTTTATAAATTTTTAGTTAAAGAGAAATCAAGTTGAATAAATTTTATATCGACTGTCAATTCGGTAATGTAAATATTTTGTCACTTAGTATTTAAACTTACAAAAAATAAGAGTAAATACTGTATTTGATAAACAAAAAATATAATTATTGCCTTTTTATAAAAGTAAATATTACGCGCATTGTAAGTTGAGAGAAATAAATATTACGCTGAATAAGAATAATTAAAAACAAAAAATACTGTAATAATAAGTTTGACATTCAAATTTTTTTTTTCATTGAGGGTTATGTAAAGTCAAAAAATTTTCAACTATTGATTATGATAAAATGAAATTCTAAAACTTATCGAAAAAGGTGTCACGACACGCCTTTTTGTGGGCTACTTATGTATCCTAGACTGTCAAAAGAGTAAATATTTTTCGCAATTATATTTGCAAAATATTACAATTATAATTTAGAATTAAAATATAGAATATCCTGCTATTAAATCTTGTTTTTTATGGAATTTAAGCAGCTGGGTCTCTCGGACTCAGCTTAGGCACGCATGTCAAAAAATGAACTTAGGTAAGTAAAGGTTAAAAGAAAAAAAGTGTTTTTTATAAATTTTTAATGATAAATTATTTTCAACATTACATTTATCACCCAATTTGGTATTAAAAAAATTATAAACAATAAGATTATTTATAACAATAAAACTAAAAAATTTGGAAAGTGTAATAAATGTTGCTGAAGAAATTTTTTTCTTTAGAATCGAACGAAGCCATCTATTTTTTATAATTTTCGATTTTTTTCCATTTGTTTATAACGATTTGTTTAAACGAATTATCTTTTTAATAACTTTTAACGTCATAATCATTATTTTGTTCACGTTCCTTTTTCCCGTACCAAAGTAGCACGTAATATTCCAGTAATATTACTGTAGGGGAGGATGGGGCAAGGATAGTTAGTTGCTGTTATGCTTAGACGGCTTGCTTAAAATTCGCGTCATTTATGATATATTTGCGTCTTAACACCAATAGATGATAGTAAAAATTGAAAGTCAATCTGCCACTACTTGCGAAGTCAGGAGTATATTTTTGTAAAAAGTCTGTTTTGCTAAAATGTCAACGTAGTGCTTATCATACTGTTTTTTATATTAGTGCTTCCGAATATTTATTTTCGTAAGTGTTTTCCGGAGTGGAATTTCCTGCTGAACATGAATATCTTTATTATTTGCAAATTAATTCACGTCGTTCCTTAAATTTTTTTAAAAACTGAAATATGGGCTCATGGGGCAAGGATAGTTAGAGCTATTACGTCTCGATAAAATCCTGCTAATGCGACTGCAAATTATAAATAAATATTTAATTGTTCCTTTTACGTTGATATATATAATGGTACGGAACTATATACGGAAAACGAAGCTTATTGACCAAGAAATTGGTGATCATCTGAAGAAAATTGGTTAAACCTCAGATTTTAGTTCAGACGAATTTTAATGCAATAATTGATATTTAGATAATGTTCAAAACATGTTGTTAATACTTGATATATCAATATTGAATAGTCTAAATCCAATAAAATAAAGAAACCGAAAATTTACTGATTTTCTATGACAATTTTAGCATTCGGATTCTTTTAACTTCTTTTCTTTTATCCTTGCCCCTGTACCGGGGCAAGGATAGTTAAAGAATTTTTTTTACTTTTTCATTCGTATATCGTAGGGAATACTTTATTGCTTCTTCTTCAACTTCAACTATTTTTTTTGGCCTTTTAATTTTAATAATAACAAGTTACATCCGGAACATCTTGGGTTTTTATTTGTCGCAGACATATTTTCGTTAATTCCCAAGAAGCACGTAATATATCCTCAATATCAAGGTAATATTACACGTGAGATTCGTAATATAACGCTGTAATATTACAGTAATCTTACAGTGATCTTAAAATGTCCGCCTCAAGGTAATATTACCGGGAATATTACTGTAATATTAACAGTAATTTTACAGTAATATTAACGGTAATATTACAGTAATATTACAGACTGATTTGAGTTATTCATAAAGCATAAAAAACGTAAATATATTATAAGTCAATTTGGCTTGTTGGTAAAACTCTGGACTCGTGTGCTTTGAGTTCGGGGTTCGATTCCCTGGATGGGTAGATTTTTTTCGTAAAGAAATGTTCCCATAATATTACTGTAATATTCTCTTGTAATATTACCTTAATATTACGGTATAATATTACTGCAATATTACTGTAATATTACCTTAATATTAGCGCGTAATATTACAGAAACATTACCGGTAATATTACCTTGAGGCGGACATTTTAAGATCACTGTAAGATTACTGTAATATTACAACGTTATATTACGAATCTTACATGTAATATTACCTTGATATTGAGGTTATATTACGTGCTTCTTGGGTTTATTATAAGAAAACAAATGAAGATAGCTAAAGCAATTGCTTTATTTATAATACAAAAATAAAAACACTTAAAAGTCTTACCGTTCTCCAAATGGCAAAAACATGAGTGGAATTGTTTAACAAAAATAAAAATACTAAAAAGACTTACCACTCTTAAAATGACAAAAAATGAGTGAAACAGTTTAAAATACAATAATTTTTATACAAGTTTTTTATTAAAAAAACCTGACTACTGAACTACTACTGTAAGTAAGACTATATGGATGAATTTTGAAAAAAACTTACCTTTTATCAATTAATAGAACATACGTCAGTCATTGAACGGAAAACGAATAAAATGTCAACACGTTATACTATTTAATATTCTCACCAATAAAAATAAGTGAAAATCATTCAAATGGTTGAATTTAAGACTATATCAATGAATTTTGAAAAAAAACTCACCTTTTGTCAATTAATAAAACATGCGTTAATGATTGAACGGAAAACAAATGAAATGTCAACAACGTTATATTATTTAATATTCTCACCAATAAGAAAATTTATTAAGTGTGTCTTAAAAAGAAATAAATTTAAATCATCTAAATGGTTAAATTATATAATTACTTTATCGGATATTCTTAGCATGGTAACCTACGATGCGCAATGATTAATTTCACAAAGTGAAAAACAAATGACTGTCGCTTCTGTGAGTTAAAACATATAGTTTTTCTATAAACGTTCCTAAAACGTTTTAATTTCTGTCTCTCAAAATAAGGTTATATTTAAATGATAAATCAAAAATTATAAAGTATAAAATAGTTTCAATTATACTTAAATAACGATAGTAAAGATATATTTTTTATGTATATTATAAAAATATATACAAATTTCAAGAAATCGGTTTGGTATTTTTCTAGGAAAATAAGTTTTCGATTTTTCATTTCATCTTTTTAAATTCCATAAAGATTGTATTTGGGAGACAATGCTTTGAAAAGCAATAATTTAGTTGATGGCAAGTTACTATACACAAAAATAAAAAGACATTTATTTTACGCAGTCAGACAGCCAGTGTCAAGAGTTAATTATACAGGGCTAAGCGTACATGCTCACGATCATTTCTAATTTTGATTGTGTTCTACCCTTTCAATTTTCTTTGTACTTCGATTGATTATTCAAGGATATGTAAGGATTATTTAGAAAAAATGGCGGTAGTACTCAAACAATTTGGCCCAAAAAAAATTCAAAAAAATTTTATACATTTTTTTTCAAAAGACCTTAGTGAAAGCCATAACATATTTAAATTTTATCAAAATCGGTTCAGCCGATTTCGAGAAAATCGTGTTTCTTTATTTTTCTTCTCACCCTCATAACTCCCATAAAAATTATTTTTATGCAATTGTAATTTGGGAAATTACTACTCTTATTGATACCTACTTTGCCTAAAAAGTTTAATGAAATCCGAGCGGGGGCAGCTGATACACACTTAGCTTGCTATGCCCTTTGACACTAACTTTGTGTATTTAAAGTTGCAAGTCGATTCGCTTTGATTGACAAAAGTTATTGTGTCAACAACATTTTGTGTCTACGGACAGACATACATACAGACATTTTCGCCGGGCCATGATTTTTCGATTCAGGGCACCTCAAAACGTGAAGATTTCATGCAAATAGAAAAAGTCAATTTTCGACCAATTCTAATACCTTCTCATGTGAAGAGAATGTAAAAGTTTTGAATCTCAAAAATTTAACCATCGATTTATTATGACTTAAACAATATTCATGATTTTTTTCGCGTTTCTGAATGAGGGAGAACATGTTTAAAAGTAATAAACAAATTTTATTTTTTAAACCAATTTTATTTTTTATACAAATTGTTTAAAAATTAATACTTTTTTTTAAATAATTTTTTTCGAAAAGTTTAAGGTCTTCTGCGTAAAAAACATTTACAACATTTTTCCCTATTTTTAGTAGCAAGAAAGTTATAAGTAAATTTAAAAAATATTGCTCAAATTTGTTATTGTAAATATCTCGAAAAATATTAAAAATTTCAAATTCAAAATTTGTACACTTATTTAGCACCACTATCACTACAATTTACCGAATTTTGAGAAAAATCCGAAACATGACCCCGTATACTCATATGAAATGCCTCACATATATTTGTTGACATATTTTTTTGAAACAAACTGTTTTCGTCGATTACCTTCTCAAGTGATGAGAATGTAAAAACAAGTTGTAAATTCAGATGTTAATTTCATGAACATTTTGCTTCCTCTTTACGATCAGCAAAAAAATTTGCTTCCTCGTGGAGAAAGCAAAATTTTATTGCCAAAATGTGAATTTTTGATTTTTTAACTTTCATTAATTCTTTAAATTTACCTCAAATGTATACATCATATATATCGATCGATTCGTCTTGACGTAAGGAATACAATTATTTCATATATAAACTTCAATTTAAAAAATCACAAAATTTTATTGACAAATTGTGAATTTTTGATTTTTTAACTTTCATTAATTCTTTAAATTTACCTCAAATATATACTTTATATATATCGATCGATTCGACTTGACGTAAGGAATACGATTTTATTATATATAACCTTAATTTTTTCAATTTAAAAATTTTTTCGATTAAAAAAAAAATTTTGGAAAAAAGACGATAAAATTTTTTTTTTTGGGTATTTTTCAAAATCCTTTGGTCAGATTTGAGATATTAATATGATAAATGAGCCTACCAAATTTTATCTAAATCCATTAAAACCTGTTAAAGTTATCTTCTAAACAAAAAAGGGATCCACACACATACACACACACATACATACATCCGGACAATTGATCAGGATCTCATATAACATGTTTCTATAAAGAAAAAAATTTGTAGTCCTTTCGTTTATAAAACTTTTCAAAGTGGCGTAAACAAATTTTTTTTCTTTATAGAAACATGTTATATGAGATCCTGATCAACTGTCCGGATGTATGTATGTGTGTATGTATGTGTGTTTGTGTGTGTGTGGATCCCTTTTCTGTTTAGAATATAACTTTAACAGGTTTTAATGGATTTAGAGAAAATTTGGTAGTTTCATTTAGCATATTAATATCTCAAATCTGACCAAAAGATTTTGAAAAATACACAAAAAAAAAATTTTATCGTCTTTTTTCCAAAAATTTTTTTTTAATCAAAAAAATTTTTAAATAGAAAAATTTAAGGTTATATATAATAAAATTGTATTCCTTACGTCAAGACGAATCGATCGATATATATAAAGTATACATTTGAGGTAAATTTAAAAAATTAATAAAAGTTATAAAATCAAAAATTCACATTTTGGCTATAAAATTTTGTGATTTTTTAAATTGAAGTTTTTATATGAAATAATTGTATTCCTTACGTCAAGATGAATCGATCGGTATATATAAAGTATACATTTGAGGTAAATTTAAAGAATTAATGAAAGTTAAAAAATCAAAAATTTACTTTTTGGCTATAAAATTTTGTGATTTTTTAAATTGAAGTTTATATGGGACGTTTCACGTCAACCGGCCCAAAGCTATGTCCAAAATTCTATGCAATAAAAATAAACATGTAATAGATGAAAATACTCGTAAACTCATAACCTTTCAATTGCAAAGTGGCAGAATTAAAAATTCAAAATAGCGTCCTTACTATGTCAAGTGGAAGCGGCTAACTTCAGAAATAAGTAATTATGTTTATTAATTTCTTTTAAAAAATTATGCAATAATTTTAGGTCACCACATATTTTAATGTTTTTGGGGTCGCTGATTACGAATCTGAAGTCAGTTTTTCAAAATTCAAAATGGCGGATCCAATATGGCGGATTATTTTTTAAAAATTAATTGAATTTGCTTGAAACTTGCTACTCGGGGATTTTCGAGGTCGCTCATTACAAATCTGAAGTCAGTTTTTCAAAATTAAAAATGGCGGATCCAATATGGCGGACGAATTTTTTAAAAAATCATTGAATTTGCTTGAAACTTGTTACTTGGGGGTTTTCGAGGTCGCTGATTATGAATCTGAAGTCCTAGCGTTCTGAGATGCCTGAGGTCTTCCTCAAACACAACTTTTCCTTAATTTTTCTTTACTCCCTGCTATGATTTAGAAGGATATTAGGTACAATATTTGTAGATAAAATTATTCACCTTGTTGCGAGTCAAAGAAACTGTACAAATCGAAAGGAAGAAAACGAATAATCAAATAATGTGGCTGATTCAGTACATTTCATTATTAACTGATTAACTGAGTTTTAGTAACTTTTTAAATGCGGCTGTAATAATAATTTATTTTCATGAATGTTCATGTAAGTAGTAACAACATTTGAGCATCGTAAAAACATGGACGATATCTAAATTATAAAAGAGCTTATTCAGACTTCGTAAGATATGTTTTAGCGATTGTCATTTTTTTCACGATGTTCAAATGTTTTTATTAAACCCTCAGTGTGTCAACTGTAAAGGATCATGTGATGGCATAGGAGCTATTTTAAAGAGAGAAGCCACTCGTGCTAACTTGCAATCCTCACCAGACAAAGCCATTTTAAATGCAGAGACTCTTTATCAATGGGCTAAGCAAAATATCAAGACTTCGCAGATTTTCTTTTACAACAAGCAACAACACGAGAGAGTGAAACGAAAACTTGCTAGTAGATTTTCTAGAGCACCTAGTGTTACAAAAATTGAATCTGCTCATTCTTTTATTGCAACATCAGAAAAACAATTAAAAATATTCAAATATTCAAATGCACCTCATCCTATTGCAGTTATGCAATATTAAAATATAATTACATTGGTTTGGATGTATTTTGTAAATTTAATTCAAACGGCCTTTTTTAAGGCCACCAAAAAATTATGGTTTAAAAATTACAACAATCAGCCTTTTTCAAGGCTACCACATTCTTACAGTTCATAATTATAACAATCGTCCTTTTTAAAGGCCACAAAGTAATTATATTGGATTTGCCATTTTTAATTTTGAAAAACTGACTTCAGATTCGTAATCAGCGACCTCGGAAACCCCCGAGTAACAAGTTTCAATCAAATTCAATGAATTTAAAAAAAAAAATTCGCCATATTGGATCCGACATTTTTAATTTTGAAAAACTGACTTCAGATTCGTAATCAGCGACCCCGGAAACCTCCGAGTAACAAGTTTCAATCAAATTCAATGCATTTTTAAAAAATAATCCGCCATATTGGATCCGCCATTTTTAATTTTGAAAAACTGACTTCAGATTCGTAATCAGTGACCTCGAAAATCCCCGAGTAACAAGTTTCAAACAAATTCAATTAATTTTTAAAAAATCATCCGCCATATTGAATTTTGAAAAACTGACTTCAGATTCGTAATCAGCCACCTCGAAAACCCCCGAGTAACAAGTTTCAAGCAAATTCAATTATTTTAAAAAAATAAGCCGCCATATTGGATCCGCCATTTTGAATTTTGAAAAACTGACTTCAGATTCGTAATCAGCGACCTCGAAAACATTCAAATATGTGGTGACCTAAAATTTTTGCATAATTTTCTAAAAGAAATTAATAAATATATTTACTTATTTCTGAAGTTAGCCGCTTCCACTTGACATAGTAAGGACGCCATTTTGAATTTTCAATTCTGCCACTTTGCAATTGAAAGGGGATGAGTTTACGAGTATTTTCATGTATTACATGTTTATTTTTATTGCATAGAATTTTTGACATAACTTTGGGCCGGTTGACGTGAAACGTCCCATATATGAAATAATTGTATTCCTTACGTCAAGATGAATCGATCGGTATATATAAAGTATACATTTGAGGTAAATTTAAAGAATTAATGAAAGTTAAAAAATCAAAAATTCACATTTTGGCAATAAAATTTTGCTTTCTCCACGAGGAAGCAATTTTTTTTGCTGATCGTAAAGAGGAAGCAAAATGTTCATGTAATGAACATCTGAATTTACAACTTGTTTCAATAAAATCTTAAAAACGTAAAGAGATAGAGAAAAATGTTCAATGCTAAAGTTGTAGCTGATAATATTTTAAAAATAAGTCTGTATAGGGTCATTATGCCAAGATGAATATATTATTAGATAATTGAGTCAGGAAGACTGATTTTTGTGTAAAAAAAAATATAAATAATATGTATCAAGATCTACAGTGGTTTTTTGCCAAATTGCTATTTTCTTTACTTGTATCATATTTTCTGAGTCTATTGTGATGAGAATGTGTCAATTTTATGGACCGATTTTTTTACCTATTTAATAAAATTTAATTTTTAATGAAAAATGTCTTTTTTGTCGTTTTTTGATATTTTTTGACATTTAAACAACTGTAACTTTTACAATTTCATTTTAATCAAAAAATTTTACATAAAAAAAGTTGTTTGCTTTCTCTTAAACTATAAAGCTATATCACTCGTAGTGATCGATATCATCATTTCTATTATTTAAGGGTATGTCCAACATGTGAAATGTAAACAAACCATGCACATTTTTTCGCAGTTCTCATTTGCGTAGAAAATAAAAATTTGTCGTTTTCTTTAGGAAAATGGTAAATTAATGTATTAAAGTTGGTTACTATACTTTATTTAACTAATTATATGAAATAATAAGTACAATTATAATGAAATGAAAAGTGCACTGAATTAGCAATTTTTTCAAGGTTTCGAAAAAAAACCATTTGAGTATATCTGAGGCACGGACGTTGAGCGCCTAGGTGGGAGAAGAATGTTGAGCCATTGGACGGTCACAACTTGAAAATGGTAAAATACTGAAATTTTACCCCTTCTCTCACTTTCTCCCACCTAGGTCCTCAACGTCCGTGCCTCAGATATACTCGAATGCTTAAATTTTTCGTAACCTTGAGAAAATTGTTATTTCATTGTACTTTTCATTTCATTATAATTATACTTATTTGTTCACATAATTAGTTCAATAAAGTATAGTTACCTAGTCTAATATATAAATTTACCATTTTCACAAAGAAAACGACAAATTTTTATTTTCTATTCAAATGAGAACTGCGAAAAAATGGGTATGATTTGTTTAGATTTTGAACAGTTTTTTCGCAGTTCTCATTTGAATAGAAAATAAAAATTTGTAACTTTCTTTGTGAAAATGGTAAATTGATATATTATATTAGGTAACTATACTTCTTTTAACAACTTTTCTGAACAAATAAGTATAATTATAATAAAATAAAAAGTACACTGAATTAGCAATTTTCTCATTTTTTTCGCACTTCTCATTTGGGAAGAAAATAAAAATTTGTCGTTTTCTTTGTGAAAATGGTAAATTTATATATTAGACTAGGTAACTATACTTTATTGAACTAATTATATGAACAAATAAGTATAATTATAATGAAATGAAAAGTACAATGTGTTACGGACGGATTTCCGTAATTTTTAATTTTTTTTGCTAAATATTATTCATTAGAAATAATATTTATGTTTATATTTTTATATTATATTGTTATTATATTATAATACTTATACACCTACAACATGAACAACACAAACACATTCACCTATTAATTTTCGGGAACTAGAATATTTAAATAATACTTCTAAATAATTCAATTAATATTTATAATTTCATTTTTTTTATTATTTTATTTAATTTCCAAATCAAAATTATTTCGCAAATGAATTCAGATTATTGAACCTCATATGGCGAAATAATTTGAACTAAATTATTGATCGATTGCACAAGTTGTGGGACTTACACTGTAAAGAGTTGCCACATCATTTTGGAAAATGAGGAAACATATAAAGTATACCGATAATTCAGGTGGTTGAACCGATCACGCCACTAGTAAAATGCAAGTTTGCCAAAACTTGCATGGAGACAACGAGGTGTTGATTGCAAAATCAACCCTCCCACCTCCTAAAAATCGCATACCAACAGGGCGTGATCGTTGCCACCAAATTATTATTCAAGGAGTCTTATTTTATATTTCCCGCAAGGCGGACGTATTACCCGCAAAAAGGCAGAAGAATTTTTATTTAAGTTTTGTTCCCACCAAAGGTGGTTGATTCAGTTATTTACTCCCCTCAGAAAGGGTAGAGTCTACGAAATTATCTCAACAATACAGTGAAAATTCCACATTTGTAAAATCAATTGTTATATAAAAGTTCTTAAAATTAAAAAGAAGGATAAATTAATTATCAAATGCAGAGTGCTATAATCGTTAAAAGTGCAAGTTACGATTAAATTCAGAAAGTGTTTTATTTTGTTTATAACAACAATTGTTTATATTTCAAAACTAACTGTTTGGAAAATTCGGGTTTGGTGAACCCAAACTTCTGAATTTTTAATAAGCAGACTTTGAAGTATTAAAATAATTGTTGCAAGTCAATAAATATTAAAGGTTAAATAAAAGGAATTTATTTTAGAACAGAGGAAGAAAGGATATACTTCCGCATGTTTGTGAATCATATATTATATGAAATCCGAAGTTCTAATATCAAACGTTGAAAAGTAATTAGATACTTTTCAGTATCTTTATTTTATTATTATTCTGGTGAGTAGCTTCGATGCTATATATATATTAATTTAAACATATATAAAATCTAAATACGATAAACAAACATCATTTAACACACACTATCACACTCACTCTAAATACACAAATTGTTTCTCTTGTTGTTAAAATCTCTATTTTGTTATTGGTTGTTTTTATTTGTTGTATTTACGACAAATAATATTTATTTGTGAGACTTGAATTTAAAATTCAAGTAGCTTAAAGTAGCAAAGTTTCTAATTGTAATCATTTTTATATTAAAGATTTTAATTGGGGAATTGAATGTACACATTTTGGGGGTTGTATGAATAAATGTTATCTTATTGTATGTTAATTCAATTCTCAATTTATTTAGTCACCTTTATTTGTGTTATCTCATTTCTTTCTTTGTGAATATTTTCAACAAAATACCGTCTACCCGGGGGTGTTGAATAGATAACACTCTAGGCGACAGTCCACTACCCTTTTTCTATCTTGTGTAGCGAAGAGCAATTACGCTTTCCGAATAAGCGGGTTGTTAATAATAAAAATTAGTGTTGTTTCTAATCTTATTATTTTTCTTCAAAATTATTTTACTTTATTTTATTTTAGTTAATCAACATCCGTCTTTAACAAAATGGTGGCAGCGGTGGGATTTGTCGCTCATATTTTTGAGAAAATGGTTTGAAAAAGAGAAAAATGAGAAATCAGTAAAGAGTGAAAAATAAATTTTCCTTCTAAAAATGTACATGTTTTAAAAAACACAATTACAAATACACATTAAACACTGAGAATTTAAATGATAAAAAAATGATGAAATTGAATTTATACACTTTGAACAATTATTGAAATGAAAAATTTATTTATTGTCTATGTTGTGATGTTTTAATTTTCAGAGAAAAAAAAAATATTTTTTGGGATTTTTGTCAAGTGCGCGAGTAGAATTTTTGTTTATTTTTGTTTGGTTCGCTAACGTCGAACCGAGACACAGTAACTACCCTTGCATTCGGCAAGCTCTGGTTTCTCCAAAAATTCGGGAAAAATTCCTCGACT
The DNA here is from genome assembly GCF_019393585.1 of Leptopilina boulardi. Classification (NCBI taxonomy): domain Eukaryota; kingdom Metazoa; phylum Arthropoda; class Insecta; order Hymenoptera; family Figitidae; genus Leptopilina; species Leptopilina boulardi. The sequence goes on from NW_026138006.1 coordinate 302,332, forward strand.
TAACCTTGCCGGAAGTGTGTAGCCACTTGGGCAAGTGAGAGGATTAAAGTACGAAAAGTACAAAACGCGAATTTAAATTTTTGTTGTTGAATTAAAAATTCTAAATGTTTAATTTTTCGAAATACGAGCACGAGAGTAAATCCGAAAAACAGAGTAAAATTCGAGAACAAATCTTATCGAGAAGAAATATTAGTCCAGAAAAATTTAATGCGGTAAAAAGACAATTATTCGTGGAAAAAGAAAAGGTCAAAGATACGAGTTTAGAAAATAATTATAGTTAATTAGCACAATCGTTGCGAAAGTTAAAAATGTCGGGTAATTAATCGACTTATTTATTTGTTGCGAATTCAATGACCTACAGTAGCTAGGTAGTTTACGGGGTTAGTGTGTTCGTCATATTACAAAACACTACGAGAACCGAGTCGCGGCCAGAATGCTGAATAGACAGAATATATATAGGTGAAAGAATTAAAATAATAATAAAGGAAAAAAATACTAGTTACAATGGGTCTTTAAAAAGATGATACACAGTTGTTTTATTAATCAAACAGCAGTAGACGTTTGAGTGCGATTTTTGTTCAATTGCGGTAAAGAGTATAGAGAATACGAAATAAGAAACCGTGTCGTGTTACAGAGTAACACGAGTATTTTTTTTTTAAAATGGCATTTATTACGAAATAATAATTCAAGAAAATAAGAGTGTTAGTTTTTGCGATTATCAAGAAGATGAATAATTTTTGAAAGATTTTTTTTTGTTTATTTTTGATTTTTGCGTTTTATTTTGCGAAAGACCATGACGGACCAGGAACGCAACGAGGAACGCCGTCAATCCGGTAATGGTGGCGACAACCATGGGCACGCGGATAACCCGTTCGCGGCCAATAGGCGTGAAAATTTAAATGCAAATAGTGTAGCAGAATTGTATAGAGATAGGACAGATTTGGGTTTCCATTCTGGGTTACCTCTTCAGCGACCCTTTATCGCAAACGGCGAAGAAGATGCTGGTTTTGCCGCTGCCCGATCTATCGCAGATACTTTGTATATTCAAACTGCTCTACAGCAGATAAGGGTTTTCGATGGAAGAAACATGTCGGTTAAAGATTTTATACAGGATATAGTAATGGCAGCGTTAACTTTTCCTCCTGAGTATGAAGGAACGTTAATTGCTTCAGTGCTAGGAAAATTGTCAGGAGCCGCAAGGGACTGCACAGACAATAAACAATTTGCCAGACTTACGGATATAATAGATTTATTGAAAGAAAGATTCGCGCCAGGGCAACCATTTGAAGTATATTATGGGGAAATTATGAACTTAAAAATGTATAGGAATGAAAACTTAGCCGACCTTTATGATAGGTTGTTGAGACTACTTAGCGGGGCAAGTGCAGCCTTACGCGCTACATTCGACGCTAATACAGAGACAGTAACCATGAATGTAGTAAAGCAAACGGCGTTAAAAGCGTTTGTTGGGGCGTTGCCTGATGAAATTATGAATGCGGTAGATGCACGCGCTCCCAGAAATTTAGAGGAAGCCTACAGATATGCGAAGGCGGCTCAGGACAGAAAAATGAAACCCATTAACGGAGGTTATTCATCGTATATCACTCATTAACACGACAATAATCAGGGGGTTGGGTCCCCGCCAAGGGGAAGGCAAAATGATTTTAGAGGTAACAGAAGTTATGATGAAAAAAGAGATAGAAATAGATATAATGGTGAAAATCGGTCTAGTAGGGGACGATATCAGGATTCGGAAAATTATCAACTCAGGTACGAACAAAGAGAGGATAGAAATTATAATATAAATTATGGTAAAAATAATTATGGGGAAACCCAGGATGATAATACAGGGCGTAGCAATGACTATGACGACACTAGACTTTACAACCCTAACGCGGGTAGAAACAGTTGGGGAAATAGGTATCAAAGTCCCAGTAGATATGCACAAGAAAACCGCCATAACATAAATAGGCCTAAGGAAAATTGGGAAAATAGATACCCTACCGATTATGGAAATGGGGAAAGAAAAATTTATCAGAATAGTAGAGCAGCTTCAGTAGAAAGGGACAACACTAACCGTCCTTTAAACTGGGAGCTAGCTCGTCGGGAAGACGCTACGACGAGCTCGAACGATCAAACGCGTCAGCCAATGGTACGTTTTCAAGAAAACCAGTCATTTTTAAAATAAGTGAGACAGTAACTGAATCGCCTGCAGTAAAATTACCTGGGGATTATTTAGTAGGAGGAAAAGCCAGTTTTTTTGTAGATGGAGGGGCCGATATTAAGGGGGGAACACCAGTTGTAACTCAAAAAATAATGCTTTTTTCAAGAATATTTTCCAAAAGAACAATGAATCTTTTTAAAGAATACTATTTATTAGTTAAAAGTACATGTAAAAAGCTGTAATTTAAAAGAAAAAAAAAATTTTTTTAACAAAAACTTTTGGAGATATGAGCCATTGAAGTGGCGTCTTAAGAAAAAAGGCGAATTGCGGTGACCAGCATTCTGCAAGTATACTTCGTCTGAAATACAAAAATGAAATTGATTTACATTTATTATAAGATTATCTAGTTCGTGATCGAAGGATTTAAAAAAAAAAAAAAATTTGACAAAATGGCGACCTGTCAAAGTCAAAAGTATGATTTTCGTTAAAAAAATACGGTCGATTTTCAGCTATATAAAAAAAAGTTTTGCATAAAAAAAAAAATCCTTCGATCACGAACTAGACTTATATGTGTAAATGAAGCACACTAAATTTTAAATAAATCGGTTTAATGGTATTCGAGTAATCGTGGTCACCGACTTGGAAAATGTCATTTTGAGAAAAACGCATTCAAAGTTTCAACTTACTTTTTTTTGTTCAGAAGAAATTTTGTTTCCAAGTTACAAAGAGTCATCGATTCTTGGACCATATAATAACTCTTCCGCAGTGGTTGCCGTTTCTAAATCATAGGAAAAGGCCATCTGTCGTTAGGGTCAGTTATGGCTGGCCACCTTGTATGAAGCCACGGGACGCGCCGATGCAGTGTTCTGTATATCTCATTTATTTTTCACCGGATCAACTTTGAAATTTACAGACACATTTCTAAATATGTGTACTTTAAGAAAATGCACAAAAAAAAAAATTGATTTTTCGAAAGTTACAACTGGTGTTCCCCCCTTAACATTATAAAATCTGACGCGTTAAGCCCTGATGCGCCAGTTAGAACCTCTGAAGCATCGTACATGACAGGAGTGTCGAAAACTGCATTTTACACACTAGGCACAGTAGAAATTTCGATATTTGACAAACAATATACTTTTCATGTGGTAAAACCAAATTTTGAAGTAAAAACAGATGGTGTAATAGGAAGACCTTTTTTAAATATCTTTTACAATTTTTTAATAACTGCGTCTAAGCCAGTACAACCTATCCCATTCATAGAGCAGGAAACACATATTAATTACATTACGCCTAATGCTAGGAATTACGAATTTGATCAACGAAGGGTAGTAAACCAGACACTTTCCAAGAACCATACGAAGCACATAATGCAGATTTTATTAGATGGGAAAATAAAGAAAATTACGATGATCAAGAATTTTCAAATAACATGTCAATGGAGAATAATAAAACATCTTATGAACCTAGGAATGTAGATGACAATAGAAGTCATTTTCCAGCATGTAATACCATTGAACTTAATGAAATTGGAAGAGGGCAACCCACGGTAGAGTTAGAAGTAAATTATCTTGTAGGTGATAAAACTCTATTTTTTGAAGATAATGAGGTTAAAATAAATATCATAAAAACTACAGTATTGCGACCTGATGCGCCAGTAAATACAAAAGACGTAACGTGTATTAAAGGAGTTTGTTGGGAAGATTTATATACAATAGGGACAATAGAATTAGAAATTCTTGGAATCAAATCTCTTTTCCACGTAGTAGATTCCACATTTCCTATTTCAGCAGAAGGACTTTTAGGAAGACCATTTTTATTAAAAGAAAAATCAAGTAGCTGGTTTCTATACGAGACACAGAAATCGCAATTAAAATCAGCAGAACCTGATGCTTTTATGGACCCTGAATACAGAAGAATTGAAAGGTGTTTAGAAAAACAAGTGACAGAAGAAGTACTTCCTAAAAAAAGTGAACTGAGAATCAAACCTAAAGTCATCGTGAAACTAAAGGAAACAACAGAGGAAACCAAACCTATTTCACCAGAACTAAGGGTTAAGGTAGAAAAGAGGTTAGAAGAAATAAGAAAATCTCGAGAGACAAGTATTTCTACAATAAATCGAATGATGCGTAGTAAACTAGAATCCGAAACGTTACAAATACATACTATGAACATGTCAAAAGGAGGAAAAGAAGGCAAACAAGAAGAATGCATATTAATCGATAAAAATGAAGATTCTCTTGAAAATAATCGCAATCGGTCGGTCACTGGAGAAGATTCATACCTTCAGGATTATCCAATTCTTAAAAATGAAGAAGAAGATGAAAAAGAAGAAGCAAAACAAAAAGAGTCTAAGGATAATCAAATTTTTCCAAGTAATGAAGAAACAGAAGAATAAACAGAAAACGAATTGAAAGTTAACGAGAAGAAAACACATAAAAATGCAAAGAAAAAAAATAAAGGACAATGATAAAACAAAAAATAACTCTTTATGGGTGAAAATTTTATTTAGTCAGGTACTATGGGGTAGAAGACAGAAAAGAGTAAACAAAATTAATAGAAGATCGACGGCGAATAGGACTAAACAAAAGTGACTAGTTAGAACCTGCGCATAAAGGATTAAATATATCCAACTCAAATACATAACACAAAGAATAAAACAGAATATATGGTTAAAAAAAACAAGCAAGGATACTACATTTTGAAATTTGAGATTCACAAATAACAATTCTGTTTAGGATAGTTGTTGTCTCTATAGAAATTTTTTTTAAAGCTAATAACAAATTTTAACTTTAATCTAATTTTAAAAAACAAGGTTACAGGCATATAGTTTTAAATCAATTTTAACACTATTTTTACGTTTAAATAATTATACAACGAACATATATAAATTTACGAATTGTATACGTTGGTCTAAAATTTGAGCTAAAATGTAATTGAGAAAAACGTATTTCACAGTCTTCTCGTATAAATTACAGTATTTATTTTGCTAAACTTGCGTTATACTTAACAATTAGTAAAATATGTATGTTAAAAAAAATCGAAAATTTTTTTTTATCATTCAAAACTTTAGTCAAAAGTTTAGAGGCATACGATTTTCTTTTTACTGATGAAATACAAGCAAACAAATAAATATTAACTTGTATCTTGTCTTTGGCTTTCAAATAATTTGTTTTGTAAATATAAGGGTTTAAACGATTAAACTATATGAATATTATTAATTTCGGGTAATACAATTAATAAACTCATCATAACTATTAAAATACTATTAATTAGTATTAATAATAGTAACAATAAACAATATTAAAAAAAAACATTAGGGAATAACCTAAATTTATAGATTAAACAACATATTAATTTTAATTACAAATACTTGTAAAGTAACTTTTAACGTAACTGAATAAAAAGAATGGGATTAATTATTATTTAATACTGTATAACCATAATATATACACATTCAGGGATATATTACAGGGGTTATATTTTATAAACATACAATTCATAAAAAGACAAAAAAAACACTAATGGGTTACTTAAATAATTTATCTATAGATTTAATTTTTAGGGTTATAATATACATGGTTTAATCACATAACATATATGAATGCCCGAAAAAAAATGAAAACAATTGATATTCATATACAACACATTTTTTTTAGGTAAAAGAAACTAAGTGTAAATATTTCAATTTTCTTTTTAATTATTTTAGAATACATCCATACACTTGAATTTATGTGTTATTTTTTTTTAACTTGAGCAAAATTAGTAAACTATTAAAATCGATAATTATATAATAATTCTAAATTAACCAAACTTAACAAAATATCAGCTTCTAATTTGTTTTATTTTTATATACCAATTTATAACGTAATCAAAACAATGAAATTTAATAAATTGCTGGTTTTTATTTTATTCTTTTATTTCTCAATTTTTTTTTAAAGAAAAATATCAGTTTTTTTTATTATTTCTTTCTCCATGCAAAACATTTTTAAGGACGAGAACTTATTTGACCTATCCCTAAAAATCTTCCTAAAACAAAAAAAAGAGGAAACGACTATTTATCATTATAAAAGGAAAATCAGTTCTCGTTAGAATTTTTGTTTTCAGCTATGCTACATCCTACAACATTTTTGCAATCTTAAACAATTTGTAAACATTTAAAAAATGTAAAACCACTAAAGGATTCTTTGTAAAAAAATTATAAATAGATGACATCACACCTACACAGGCTGCCAAGGGACGTCAGCCAGAACAAAGGGGGGTATTTGTTACGGACGGATTTCCGTAATTTTTAATTTTTTTTTGCTAAATATTATTCATTAGAAATAATATTTATGTTTATATTTTTATATTATATTGTTATTATATTATAATACTTATACACCTACAACATGAACAACACAAACACATTCACCTATTAATTTTCGGGAACTAGAATATTTAAATAATACTTCTAAATAATTCAATTAATATTTATAATTTCATTTTTTTTATTATTTTATTTAATTTCCAAATCAAAATTATTTCGCAAATGAATTCAGATTATTGAACCTCATATTGCGAAATAATTTGAACTAAATTATTGATCGATTGCACAAGTTGTGGGACTTACACTGTAAAGAGTTGCCACATTATTTTGGAAAATGAGGAAACATATAAAGTATACCGATAATTCAGGTGGTTGAACCGATCACGCCACTAGTAAAATGCAAGATTGCCAAAACTTGCATGGAGACAACGAGGTGTTGATTGCAAAATCAACCCTCCCACCTCCTAAAAATCGCATACCAACAGGGCGTGATCGTTGCCACCAAATTATTATTCAAGGAGTCTTATTTTATATTTCCCGCAAGGTGGACGTATTACCCGCAAAAAGGCGGAAGAATTTTTATTTCAGTTTTGTTCCCACCAAAGGTGGTTGATTCAGTTATTTACTCCCCTCAGAAAGGGTAGAGTCTACGAAATTATCTCAACAATACAGTGAAAATTCCACATTTGTAAAATCAATTGTTATATAAAAGTTCTTAAAATTAAAAAGAAGGATAAATTAATTATCAAATGCAGAGTGCTATAATCGTTAAAAGTGCAAGTTACGATTAAATTCAGAAAGTGTTTTATTTTGTTTATAACAACAATTGTTTATATTTCAAAACTAACTGTTTGGAAAATTCGGGTTTGGTGAACCCAAACTTCTGAATTTTTAATAAGCAGACTTTGAAGTATTAAAATAATTGTTGCAAGTCAATAAATATTAAAGGTTAAATAAAAGGAATTTATTTTAGAACAGAGGAAGAAAGGATATACTTCCGCATGTTTGTGAATCATATATTATATGAAATCCGAAGTTCTAATATCAAACGTTGAAAAGTAATTAGATACTTTTCAGTATCTTTATTTTATTATTATTCTGGTGAGTAGCTTCGATGCTATATATATATTAATTTAAACATATATAAAATCTAAATACGATAAATAAACATCATTTAACACACACTATCACACTCACTCTAAATACACAAATTGTTTCTCTTGTTGTTAAAATCTCTATTTTGTTATTGGTTGTTTTTATTTGTTGTATTTACGACAAATAATATTTATTTGTGAGACTTGAATTTAAAATTCAAGTAGCTTAAAGTAGCAAAGTTTCTAATTGTAATCATTTTTATATTAAAGATTTTAATTGGGGAATTGAATGTACACATTTTGGGGGTTGTATGAATAAATGTTATCTTATTGTATGTTAATTCAATTCTCAATTTATTTAGTCACCTTTATTTGTGTTATCTCATTTCTTTCTTTGTGAATATTTTCAACAAAATACCGTCTACCCGGGGGTGTTGAATAGATAACACTCTAGGCGACAGTCCACTACCCTTTTTCTATCTTGTGTAGCGAAGAGCAATTACGCTTTCCGAATAAGCGGGTTGTTAATAATAAAAATTAGTGTTGTTTCTAATCTTATTATTTTTCTTCAAAATTATTTTACTTTATTTTATTTTAGTTAATCAACATCCGTCTTTAACACAATGAAATAACAATTTTCTCAAGGTTACGAAAAATTTAAGCATTCGAGTATATCTGAGGCACGGACGTTGAGGACCTAGGTGGGAGAAAGTGAGAGAAGGGGTAAAATTTTAGAATTTTACCCTTTCCAAGATGTGACCGTCCAATGGCTCAACATTCTTCTCCCACCTAGGCGCTCAACGTCCGTGCCTCAGATATACTCAAATGGTTTTTTTTTCGAAACCTTGAAAAAATTGCTAATTCAGTGCACTTTTCATTTCATTATAATTGTACTTATTATTTCATATAATATCCTCATACATATCTTTAATACTGCCGAGTGACAAATTCAAAATAATATTAATTACTATTACTCATTAAATGACTCATTAAATAAATAAATAAATGACTAATTTTTATAAATAATTTTATTCAAAAGTTATAAAACAAGAAATTTGCTATAAATTATTTTTGAATATACATATTTTGGGCTGAGAAAATCTTTTATTTAACATATGAAATAAAACAAACTAAAAACTTACGTTTGTCAGAATTTCAATCACAATATAGTTATTTTAATATTGGTCCATATATTGAAATTATATTTTTTTTAAATATTTTTAATATTAATTAAAATTATTTTATTCAATCAAATTGTTTTTAATTTTAAAAATAATTATTTTACAATATAACTCAATATTTTTCCAGGATTCTTTTTCTAAATTAATAATTATCAAATTAAAGAGTTAATTATGAATTAAAAATACTATGTAATTTCTATAAATTATTTGATTCAAAAATATTTTAGAGCATTTTTTTCTATTTTTACAATTTTTAAATAAAATTATTTTTAAAAATTAGTATTTTTTCATAATTAACACTTTAAGTAAATAATTATTAATTCTGAAAAAAGATGTTTAAGAAAATCTAGAATTATTTTGTAAAATAGTTATTTTTAAAATTAAAAACAATTAGATTAAATAAAATAATTTTTATTATTATATTAAATATTTTTTAAAAGTAAATAAATTTTTTAAAAATATTATTTTATGTTTTTAATTATATAAATTTTTATAAAATGTAGTGTGATAAAAAATTATTAAACCTTTCACACATTGTTTGAAATCGCATTTGAAGATTTCTTCTCTGCGTCGAAAAATGCTTACACGACAATAATTCAGACATGTGGCGTATAGGGTGTATGGTAGTCGTTTCCACTTGCAATCAAGGTGTTATCCTCACATTATAGGAACGGACTTCTTTGTCGTTGAAATCAGAATTCAATTTTTTTTTCACACTTTGCGGTTTTGGAGACAGGGGATATTTTAATTATCTCCATATGTGAAATGAATTGAATGAAATTTTTGTATTCTTATCTTAACGAACTATTGGCTGCCAATAGTGGACCACGTTTTATTAATTTTTGGAATGATAATGCCTTTATTAGGTATCCAATATTGTTTTGTCATTGGCTACCAAGACATATAAGGAGTATTGAAATGCTGGGTTAATAATTGGCTACTAAGGTTGTACCATTGTTGATAACTAATGATTGGCTTCCAATACTAGCCCAATCTTTGTAACCTGCTATTAATAACCAAGCTTTTGAGAATCCGTTTTTTGTAAACAATATTGGCTACCAATGATTGGCAACGTCGTGATCATCCCAAGATTTTACCATTCGCGGTCCAAAATTGGGTGCCATCCTTGCATCAATATTGGAACGACTGGCTCCCAATGTTGAGCCATTATTAAACCAATGGTTTATTTCCCATTGGGAAACCGCGAATAACCTCAAAACTAAGCAATATTCGTAAAGAAAACGTACAATTCTCACGTCTATTCAACAAAATTTTTTTGTATTACTGTTATGAATATAAAGTGATTTGTTAAAAACAATATACTTACACATTTGACATCAATGTATGCACGAAAATCAGAACGTTTTTTTTAAATAAAATTTTTAAAAATTATGTACAAATATGATACATTTGTGAGTGCTTTTGTGTTTTTTTTGCGGAGCATTCGTGGAGCACGAGATCGAAATTGAAATTTTATCTAAATTGTATAAAAATGATGAAATTGCTAATATAATTATTAAAATCAATAAGTTTTATGCATTTTAAAATGATTATTGTTGAATAATTATAAAATTTTTATGCTTTTTTTAATTTCAATATATTGCAGTTGATTGTCAACATTTGTCGACAAAATCAATAGAGCCGCGCTTTTTAGCAGGTAGGTGGCAGCACTCTTATTTTCTTTTCTTTAAATTTTTTTTATCAAAAGCAAAATTATTTGTTCAGCGGAAATATTAGTAAAAAAATGTATTATTTTATTTTAAAAAATTAATATTTTCATAAAAAAATATTATTGGTGAAAAAAATAATTTTTTTTTATCAAAAAAAATTTTATGTATTATTTCATAAAAAAAATTGATGTATTAATCAAAAATATTGGTAAAAAATACATTTTTTTATCAAAAATATCGATAAAAAACGATTTTTTTATTAAAAATATTGGTGAAAAAAAATCTTTAAAGAAAATAATGGTGAAAAAAATTATTATTTAATCAAAAATATTGGTGAAAAGTTTAATTTTTTACTAATATTTCCGCTGAACAAATAATTTTGCTTTTGATAAAAAAAATTTAAAGAAAAGAAAATAAGAGTGCTGCCACCTACCTGCTAAAAAGCGCGGCTCCATTGATTTTATCGACAAATGTTGACAATCAACTGCAATATATTGAAATTAATAAAAACATAAAAATTTTATAATTATTTAACAATAATCATCTTAAAATGCATAAAACTTATTGATTTATTTATTTATTTATTTATTTGGAATATAACGGGACATGCCCTTTCGTACAAAAGTACTCCTAAAACTAAAAATTACAATACTATATTTTACTAAATCTAGGTAGCCACTTAAGAAAAGATATTTTAGTTTTCGTTTAGCAAGATATTACGTAATGATGATGTGAACCGTGTGACATTATTATCAAAGAAATTAATGTCGTTAGAAATCATGTTTGCCTCTCTGCTAAGTCTAGCAATCAATGAGTTATTACCATAATTAGTTCTGTGAAATGCCACCGAAAACAATGTATATCGCCTAGAAAACATTCTGGGCACTGATAAATTTATCATAGAGAGAAGTGAAGGACAAAAGATAGCTCCATTCATAAGTCTATACAAAAAAGCCATATCTGCAAAGTAGAACCGTGAATTTAACAATGGTATATTTAATACCGATCTAAGTTCCCTGTAATCATGTGTATGCACGTCAAAGGGGATATTGAGCAATCTCGCAGCAAATCTAAGAAATTTGTTCTGAACACGTTCAATTCTGATTATATGGAAGATGTAGAAAGGTGCCCAAATGATACATGCATATTCAATAATTGTTCTGACAAGCGTCAGGTATAAAGTCCTGATGGTTAACATGTTATGAAAAACAGAGGCACATCTCATTATAAAACCCAAGACTTTAGAGGCTTTTGAAACAGTCTCAGTAATATGATCATTAAATACTAAATTACTATTAAATACAACACCCAAATCACGCACCCTCTCTACTCTCTCCAAAATATGACCATCAATAGTGTAGTTGTTTAAATATAAATTTACACTACCTTTCGAAAAGGTTACAACAAAACTCTTTTTAATGTTTATACTTAAATGATTTTTAACACACCATTTTTGGAGTCTTTTTAAGTCTTTTTGTAACTTCAAAATATCTTTTTGAAAGGTAGACGGATGAATCACTTTATAACACTTGAGGTCGTCAGCATAAAGTAAGAACGAGGAGTGCCTGAATATTTGCTTAATATCATTCATATATAAAAAGAAAATTAAGGGACCTAGGCGTGATCCCTGTGATACCCCAGAAGTTGCTAGAAAAGGATCGCTAAATTCACCACCAACCCTTACCACCTGATACCTGTCAGAAAGATAATTTTTGAAAAAAAAGAACAATGTTGTCAGAAATGCCTAGCGATTTCAATTTATTTATAAGTATATTATGGTCCACCTTATCAAACGCCTTCGATATATCAGCATAGATAACATCTACTTGCAATCCCTTTTCTAATTTTTCTGTTAAAAAGGTTGTAAAAATACCCAAATTTGATACAGTGGATCTACCCCTGATGAAACCATGCTGTTCATCAATTATAGCTTCAGAGACCGATGTATAAAAATTATCATAAATTATACTCTCAAATATTTTTGCAAAAACACTTAAAATTGTTATAGGCCTATAGTTCTGGGTATTGTTTTTATTATCAGACTTATAAACTGGAGTTATCATTCCCTTCTTCCATTCATATGGAAAAACACAATATTTTAGCGATTTATTAAAAATTATAAACAAAGGTTCAATTAACGAATATCCACATGACTTTACAATGAATGGAGAAATTCTATCGGGACCTGGCCCCTTACTGACATCTAAGTCTTTAATTTTTTTGAAAATATCATTTCTATTGATTGTTATTGAATTAAGGTTCACATCAAATTTATGATTGAAGGTTAAATCTGGGACACTAGCAGAAGGTAATGTGTACACTGACTTAAAGTGTTTCGCAAAAAGATTAGAAATTTCTAAATATGTATCACCAGATTCATCCTTATAAAACATATGTGTAGGAATGTTATGATCTTGACGATTAGATTTAACATAGTTCCAGAATTGTTTTGGATTATCCAAAATAGATTTTTCAACATTTGATATATAATTATTGTAACAAATTTTAGAAAGTTTTTTACATTCTGACCTTAATTTGGAAAATTTTAAATAATTTGTGTTACATTTATTTCTAGTATAACTTAAATGAGCAGTCTTCTTATCACAAACCAAGTTTTTTAATTCATTTGAAAACCAATGTGGGAAATTCGAAGAGGCAATATGTTTCAGTGGTGTATGAGTATCAAAAATATTATACAAATGTTCATAAAAAATAGTCACAACGTTATCAACATTCTCATCACTCAGTAACAAATTCCAATTAGTTGAATTTAATAAGGTAACAATACCAGCTATATTAGCTTTCTTGAAATCATAAGCTGCATTAAGGTTTTGCGCACTATTATAAGAAATATTTTCATGAACATTAGAAAAAACATTTATCAACAAACATGGATGATAGTTATCCAGCGGTAATATAGAGTCATTAAGTACCTCAACAGCAAAATTTACACTATTACAAAAAATTAAATCCAAAATTGAACCATAAGTATTAACTATTTTATTTATTTGTGATAAACCGGCAAAGTTTGTTGTGTCCAACAGAAGGGAAGCAATTTGTTCTTGTTGATTAGTTAAAGATGCATTTAATTCTAATTGTGAGACTGATCCAACAAAAAACTGTGTTAAAAACGGCAAATTAAAGTCACCAACAATTAAAAAACTGCACTATTATATCTATCATGTATATCTTCAATGATATTACACACTTCAGAAAAAATACTGAATGGGGAATTAGGTGGTATGTAAAAACATCCTATTATATACAGAACATTATTTTTCCTGAATTTTATGAACACATGTTCAATAGAAAAGACATTTGTTTCAATAAATGAACTACGCAAATTTCTACGAGCAGCTATAAGTACACCACCACCTCTTGATTTTACACTAGAATTATTATTTCTATCAAAACGATAAACATCATATTTTTTAAAACCTAATTCTTGAGTATTTATATTTGTATTTAACCAAGTTTCTGTAAGAATATATAAACTATAACTATTAAGAGAGATACATTCACGGAGCTGATGAGTTTTAGTTCGTACGCCCCTGACGCTCTGGTAATAGATTTCCATGAATGAATGAGACTTGAAAGAAGGGGACGCACATAAGACACAATTGGGAGGAGTCATATAGGATTGGAAGTCGACCCGCCCACTTGCAAAGTGACAGTGGTCGTACGTCTCCGGGGGGGATCTTGATGATAGTGGGGACTCCACGACGATAAACCATTGTAATATTCGTCTCTCCCTCCTGTCGACGTATCATGAGCTGCTCCTGAACATCCCGAATTTCCCCTCTCTGCATTGGCGTCTTGTCGGTTGTTAAGGACAAGTTTTTCAATTTCGAATCTAGGGTCGGGTCCCTTTTTGCTGCTATAAAGGACCTCAGTATCACTTGTGCCTTCTCCTCCGACACACACACTAACTTCACAGGTCGAGGCTTCCGTGAGACCTGCGCATTAGAACCTATTCTATATACTCGACATCCCTCAAGATCAGAAGCTTTAGAAAAATCTTGTAATGTACTGATCACTTGTGATTTTAAACTATCAGTAGGTACATTGGAGGTTGAGGGAGCATTATTGACCAAGTTATTATATTAGCAATTTCATCATACATTCCGCCAGGGTATGTTAAAATCTGTACTTTTAATAGTAAATTAAAATCCTCTAAAGACAAAAGGAACTATTTTAAAGAACATTCCTTTTATCGTAAAAGAAAGTCCTCTTAGAAAAATATTGAAAGGAAAATTCGCTTATGTTAAACGCATTCCTCTTATATTGAATAGACTGTTTTCTCAGGCGACAAAAGTATAGGTGGTTGAACGCAAGCTATACGTTCTAATGCAATTTTATTAATTAAGGGGAGATTACGGTTATTTTGAGGTTATTTTCAAAGATTTATTTTAAAGTAAAAAAATATTTATTAGTTACAATTTTTTTAATATAATGTAATGTACTTTCGTTGGAGATAAAGAAAAATTTGTATACGACACATGGTCAGAAAAATGGATGCCCTGGTGAGCGAGATACCAACTTTCCGGCCTATTATCGTAATATACTATTTATCTTTTTGACTGCTTCTACAACAACTTTTTTTTTAAATAACACAAGGCTGCAAAAAAAAATTTCGGTTGTCAGAGGTAAAAGTCCCAAAAATCAGGTTTTTGTCAGTTTTTGAAAATTTCTACCGGGCAAACCCGACGTGCTAGAGACTTGTACTAGGAGTCAAATTAAAGCTTGATCCGTGTACCTGACCAAGATATAGCGATATTGACAACAACAAACTAAATTAGCTGTCAAAAATGATTTTTTTAAGTTGTAAAACTCAAAAATTGACTCACAATGTCCGTAAATACAACCATTTTAAAAAATAATTGGATTCGCTTGGAAATTGTTACTCGGGGGTTTTCGGGATCGCGGATTACTAATAAGATGTTAGATTTTTAAAATTCAAAATAGCGGATCCAATATGTTGGATTGAATCAATTTTTAAAAAAGTCGTCGGCCATATTGGATCCACCATTATGAATTTTTAAAAACTGACATCTTATTAGTAATCCGCGATCCCGAAACCCCCCCCCCCCGAGTAACAATTTTCAAGCGAATCCAATTATTTTTTAAAATAGTTGTATTTACGGACATTGTGAGTCAATTTTTGAGTTTTACAACTTAAAAAAATCATTTTTGACAGCTAATTTATTTTGTTGTTGTCAATATCGCTATATCTTCGTCAGGTACACGGTTCAAGCTTTAATTTGACTCCTAGTACAAGTCTCTAGCACGTCGGGTTTGCCCGGTAGAAATTTTCAAAAATTGCCAAAAAGGTGATTTTTAAGACTTCTACCCCCACTTTTCTCAAAATCCTGACATGATAGGAGGTTTTCGTTACTAGATTCGGATTTAGCGCACCAAAAACTATGGGAAATGACTCCTCGATCTCTGACAACCGAATTTTTTTTTGCAGTCTTGTGTAAAATGTTTTAGAACATTATTTGGCGGACATGAAACGTAATGTAATATTTCATTTTTAAAATGATGTGTTTTATAGGTCATGGAAAAGTATCCTCTTATTATTAGACAGAATGTCAGCAGCTATCCTACTTTTGGATTTGAAGTATTATCTAAATATGAATTGCCGAAATCTACATCAGAAGTATTAATTAATTATGTTACTACAACCCTGGGACCACATGCTGCAAAACAGTTTATGCGCTTTAGCAATCAAACAGTTGTTGATAAAGCAACTGAAGACATGCTACACTTAATTGATCCATTTTGGTAAGTCCTAAAAATTTATAACATAATTTCTTTAAACAAATTCTTATCTAGTTGAAAAACTACCATATTGAAAATTCCTATATGCATTTTCAGCTTGTAATCACTGTTTTAGAATAATTATGTAATTGTTTTAGAACAAAAAAGAACAGGTTAGTAACTGCAGGGAAAAAAATTTGCTGTGTTATTAACAGCATCTCTGCCGCCATTTAAAAATCGCAGTTGTAGTATTCATAAAAAGCTGACTATTGGAAAATACAAAAATCTCATGTGTCATACTTACATTTTTTGCGCATGCGCTATGCCTTTGTATTAACACAAATGGAATTGTGCTACTTATAATTATATTCCAGCAAACACTGTTACAGGTCAGTTACAAAACTGCTACAAATTTTTTGAGAACATGTTCTGTAACTGGTTAAGAACCTGTGAGTCACTGGTTACGCAAAATGTTGTACTTAGCGGATATGTAAGATTCTGTAACAGATATAGAATATGGTTACAAATATGTTACATTTGTAACAGTTCTAAAACTGTTTTGTAACAACTATAAAATGGTACATAACCATTATCGCAAGATTATTACCTAAAAATACATGCTAAATATCATTATTCTTAACAAAATATTAAAACTTGATGTAATGGAAAAAGGAAACTCTAAACTAAACATAGATAGAACAGTGTCATATTTCAACTGTTCTATAGCAATATCGCTTCACAGACTAATACGCTAACCATTACGCTACCCTAACATGGGAATATACATACAATATTGATTGATTCCATAGAAAACAGTTAAGGTACTTATAAACACTTCAAAATTTTTAATCTTAGGTACAAATATATTCCAGAACTGTACTTCATAAAAATTTAAAACAGTTACATATCATTGTTCCGATATAGTTCTAGATATGCGATGGAACATTAGTTACAGAAAATTTGTTGCTATAGTGTTATAGAAATGTTATGTAACACTGTTGCAGAATTGTACTGACTTGTAGGTACAAATGTCATCCAGAACTAATCTGCAACAACATTTTAGAACAGCTACATAACATTTTTCGGACACAATTCTAGAACTACGTTAGAACGTCATTTACAGATAATTTGTGATGATTGTGTTACAGAAATGTTACATTACATTGTTACAGAATTGTGAAGTTCGCATAATATAAAACAGATCGGTAAATCCCATGTAATAATGTTCTAGAATTCTGTTACAATGAAGTTATATAACAGATTCATAACCAGCTTGTAACAAATGTTCTATAAAACTGTGTCCTCACTGTTATATAACATTTAGAGAACGTGTTTGCTGGGATGTGTCGGAAACTCAATTTTTTGACAGTCTAAATAGCAATTTATACAATTATCTATTCTGAAAATTACACTGATTTTGCTACAAAAATTTGTTTTCCGTGTGGTTAGAAACAAAACACTATATATGTCATCTTCTTAAATTGTTTTATTTCTAGAAAAAGTCTGGAACAGTTATACAATGATTTTCTAGAATAATTTTAAAACGAATCTGTAACAGCCTTTCACTATTCTGTTACGAATCTATAACAATTGTGTTAAAATTTTAGACAATTTTAAAAGCAAGTTTTCTTGAGCCGCGCAATAAAACACAAATCGGTCTTGGAAAAAGAGTTATTTTAGCTCAAAGCTTAATTTATACATTTTTCTTTTATATATTTTTGTTTTAATTATTTTTTAAATGTTTTTTAATGTGATACCCTACTTAACCACTTATTATATTTTCGGAAACCTAATATTGTCCATAATTTTTTGAAAAAACGAAAATGATTTTTTTTATTAGGTAACTAGTGCGTGTATGGGTGTTAATCCTATCCCAGATAACAAAATGTAAGGCTAATGCCTAGTCCTGCTCTAGCCCGGGGTCCGATTGATAGGACCGGGGTGTAGGCCAAAACGCAGCGTTTTGTGCGCGCCATTGTCAGCCATATGGCTCGCCTCGTGTGACAGGCACCCGCGTGCCGGCAGGCTGCACACCCTTGATGTCGACATTATTCGAACGTATTAAAATATAATTCTTTTAAATGAAAATAGGCAAAATGAGAAAAAAACAATATTTATCATCTGTAATCAAAAGAATTTATTTCTTTTTCAAAGAAAGTTTCAAAGAAAACACTGATCAGTCGTAAATTCGTTATTCATAAATGGAAATAATAATCTCAATAGAAATATTTTGAAAAATACATACTTTTTATACATGGATCGATTCGTTTTCCTGCAAGGAATACAATTTTCACAAAAATTTCTCAAAATTTTAATCGAGAAAGAAGTTATTTTTAAAAATATGAAAAATGATTTTTTTCAAAAATTAAAAAAAATTATTTAATCTCTAGATTTAGGTAAAATATGGACTTTTTATAAGTTAATGAAAAAAATTCGGAAAACTGAGTACGATTACCAATTTTTATAAAATGTTTATGTTTATATTAGCAACGTACATTTTCATGCATTCGTTTTCCTTTTTTTCTTTTATTTCTGTGCGAGTGCTCATATTTTCGAGTTATGAATTTTCAAAAATTCCGTTTAAAAACAGACTTATTTTCAGTTACCTGTAGGACGTTTTCGGGAGTTCCTGACAATCACTGACATTATAATGCTATGATTGGCCAATCCATCAGCACGATTTCAATTTTTATTTTTCTTGGATCAAAATTTCTCAAATATGGATATAACCTAAAAAAATACTTTAATTTTCAACGTCAAATCTTTTTTTAATCCTGTTGCGATTAGAATAAATGGATAAACTTCCGAAAACCCCCCCCTTCCGATTTTAATGAAACTTGGTATACTTACGTAATTTCATGCGCTGATCACGAAAATGATAGTGAAAATTACCGCAAATTTCATTTTTATGGTGAAAACCATAAAAAACACCATAAAATTATGGTTTTTTGCGTTTAACTCGTAAAAAACGCAAAATTAAAAAAAATCGTTCTTACAAAAGTTGTAGAGCTTCTAAAAATGAACATTTTATGTCCTATACATTTTTTACCAAAAGTCATTAGTTTTCGAGAAAAATGCAAAATATTTAAAAACGGTGAAAATCACCAACTTCTAGCTATTATCCACAAGAGGCAGATGTCTTATGTGACGGACAATATCTTTTAATAAAAAACCTTCTACTCTTTGCTGTGCAGGGCTATTTCCAAAAGAACTTTTAGGGGAAGACATCTTGGAGGAGGGGGGTCGGGGTGGGTTCCGTACCTTCCAGTACCATTAAGAATGTGAATTTGACTGTCTGTTTTGAAAGAGAGCAACGATACTAGGGAAGGCGGGCTTCGCCCGCCTCTGCATTCTTTGCTGTGCAGGGCTATTTCCAAAAGAACTTTTAGGGGAAGGCATCTTGGAGGAGGGGGGTCGGGGTGGGTTCCGTACCTTCCAGTACCATTAAGAATGTGAATTTGACTGTCTGTTTTGAAAGAGAGCAACGATACTAGGGAAGGCGGGCTTCGCCCGCCTCTGCATTCTTTGCTGTGCAGGGCTACTTCCAGGGGGGAGGGGGGAAGACATCTTGGAGGAGGGGGGTCGGGGTGGGTTCCGTACCTTCCAGTACCATTAAGAATGTGAATTTGACTGTCTGTTTTGAAAGAGAGCAACGATACTAGGGAAGGCGGGCTTCGCCCGCCTCTGCATTCTTTGCTGTGCAGGGCTATTTCCAAAAGAACTTTTAGGGGAAGGCATCTTGGAGGAGGGGGGTCGGGGTGGGTTCCGTACCTTCCAGTACCATTAAGAATGTGAATTTGACTGTCTGTTTTGAAAGAGAGCAACGATACTAGGGAAGGCGGGCTTCGCCCGCCTCTGCATTCTTTGCTGTGCAGGGCTACTTCCAGGGGGGGAGGGGGGAAGACATCTTGGAGGAGGGGGGTCGGGGTGGGTTCCGTACCTTTCAGTACCATTAAGAATGTGAATTTGACTGTCTGTTTTGAAAGAGAGCAACGATACTAGGGAAGGCGGGCTTCGCCCGCCTCTGCATTCTTTGCTGTGCAGGGCTACTTCCAGGGGGGAGGGGGGAAGACATCTTGGAGGAGGGGGGTCGGGGTGGGTTCCGTACCTTCCAGTACCATTAAGAATGTGAATTTGACTGTCTGTTTTGAAAGAGAGCAACGATACTAGGGAAGGCGGGCTTCGCCTGCCTCTGCATTCTTTGCTGTGCAGGGCTACTTCCAGGGGGGGAGGGGGGGAAGACATCTTGGAGGAGGGGGGTCGGGGTGGGTTCCGTACCTTCCAGTACCATTAAGAATGTGAATTTGACTGTCTGTTTTGATAGAGAGCAACGATACTAGGGATGGCGCGCTTCGCCCGCCTCTGCATTCTTTGCTGTGCAGAGCTACTTCCAGGGGGGGAGGGGGAAAGACATCTTATATATTATATATACATAATATATGTATAATATAATATAATATCATAATAATATAATATTCAAACGAATCAAATTTAATGTGCGATCTCTCAAAACTATCTTTATAGGAATTCCAGTTTCGTGGTATTAGTAATTTTTGTAGTGTGCTTTTCATGTTTTTGCATTTTTCTCGAAAACTAATGACTTTTGGTAAAAAATGTATAGGACATAAAATGTTCATTTTTAGAAGCTCTACAACTTTTGTAAGAACGATTTTTTTTAATTTTGCGTTTTTTACGAGTTAAACGCAAAAAACCATAATTTTATGGTGTTTTTTATGGTTTTCACCATAAAAATGAAATTTGCGGTAATTTTCAATATCATTTTCGTGATCAGCGCATGAAATTACGTAAGTATACCAAGTTTCATTAAAATCGGAAGGGGGGGGTTTTCGGAAAATTTTTTAACCAAAAATTTTTTTTTATTAAAGTTATTATAACAATTTAAATTTTTTAGCAGTCGTACACTGAGAGACCTTTTGCACCGCATCAGAACTACGTGTGTGACTGCAGCGCCACTATAGGTTTTGGTGCGCTGCATTCTAAATTTTGTATCGTGACTGCCCAAAAATGAAAATGAACCTTTCGGCCGTCAATTTTTTGGACATTTACGCTCCAAAAATTGTACGGCTGCAGACCAAAAACGTAGTTTCATAGCTGACCGCTAGAATGCTCCGCAGCCGTCTGTCGAAAGTCTGTTACGGTGCAAAAAGTCTCTCAGTGTAAATAAAAAAAATTTCAAAACCCAGTTGATCAATTTGAAAATAAAAAAAAATTTCTTGGTCTTAAAACGTACTTTACAAAAATAATATTTGTTTTAACATTTTTTTATTTCTAATAATTTTTGAAATTATATTCATAAAATGTTACTAAAAAAAATTGTTTTTTATGTCCAATCAAAAATTTAAAAAATGTTTTATATTTCACATACATTTCTAAGTATAAAACCGTTGAGAAAAAAAATTCCACTGAATAAGAAAGAAATTTAATAGCAATATTAATTATTTAATTATATACAATAACATTTGAATATAAAATAATAATTAATTTTATTTTTTAAAATTGTGCATAATTATAGCGTTTAACCTTAAACCTCTAATTTGCATACTTATTAATATTAATAATAATTATAAAATTTTAGAGATAAATAATTTTTGTTAATAATCTATTTCTTATTCAGTGAGATTTTTTCTTGGGTGTTTTATACTTAAAAATGTACGTGAAATATAAAACAAAGTTTTAATTTTTGATGGGACATAAGGAATATAATTTTATATTAACATTTTATAAATAATCAATTTGAAAAATTATTAAAAGCAAAAAATTTTTAAACAATAATTATTTTTGTATAGTGTGTTTCATAACGAAAAAAATTCTTTTATTATAAAAATGCTAGAACAAATACAAAACATTTCTTTGACTAACGCTTTTTTATGTGAACATTGAAATTTTATTATTTTAACTTTATTTTCTATTATATATTTATTTTATTTGTAGGTACATATAATTTAATTAATAAATTGGGATTAATAAAATCTAGCCATTTGCTGGCTAGTAAATCGCAGCGTCACAGCTTACAGTGGTTCCACATGTATGCGAAGTCGTATAGTCGTTGCGAGCCCCGTATCCCCACTGCGCCATCTACTCAATACACTCCCCTTCTGACGTCACGGAGGGGAGTGCATTGAGTAGATGGCGCAGTGGGGATACGGGGCTCGCAACGACTATACGACTTCGCATACATGTGGAACCGCTGTTACACTCGGTGTCTCGGCCGCAGCGTGCCGGGCGGGCCGGAGACCTTTGTTATCTGGGATAAATACGTCGTTAGCGATACCCAACCTTTGCGTGGACGAACTGTACTTTTAAATATTTTAAGATTACTGACTTAAGATTATGATAAAAGACATTTTTTAAAAAAATATCCCTATAAAAAAAATCCACGTTTAAATCCATGCGGATATACACTTTTAAATATATGTTTAAATTTTGGACAAAGATTCCGCGTATAAATCAGCACATAAATATACGATGATTTTTTAACGTAATTTTTTTGTTGTAATAATAAATCCACACTTAAAACAGCAAGGATTTTTTGACTTGTAACTTTTTTTCCTAAAATAATAAATCCGCGCTTAAAACAGCGAGGATTTTTGATTTGTAACATTTTTTCCTGAAATAATAAATCCACACTTAAAACAGCAAGGATTTTTTGACTTGTAACTTTTTTTCCTAAAATAATAAATCCGCGCTTAAAACAGCGAGGATTTTTGATTTGTAACATTTTTTCCTGAAATAATAAATCCACGCTTAAAACAGCGATGATTTTTTTTAATTTTTAATATTTTAAGCTAAAAATTGGGATTTATATTCTCGAAGTGTGTTAGAATAAGGGAAAAAATACCACCTTATTTTATTT
Organism: Leptopilina boulardi; assembly: GCF_019393585.1. NCBI lineage: Eukaryota > Metazoa > Arthropoda > Insecta > Hymenoptera > Figitidae > Leptopilina > Leptopilina boulardi. The sequence goes on from NW_026138006.1 coordinate 325,381, forward strand.
TTTAATAAAGGTATTTATTTTGTAGTTTAACGAAGGTAACTTTTAAGACGATAAAAATGTGATTTTCGACACAACTTTTTAAAACTATACTTTTTTAATAACATATTTACTAGTATTTTATTATTTTCTTTGGATTATCATGTTACTTATTATTCCTTATTAGTTTGTTACCACCATGTGGCCTTTGGTTCGTGTTGTATTGCCGACTTTTCAAATTACACTTCATTGAAATTAATGACAGGGTCTGTGTGACCCAGTATGTGCTCCGAGGGTTAAACATCACAAACTAAACGTTTTCAGTCTTCAGTGAGTGAATTTATTCATCAAATTCATTAATTTTAATTTTAGTAAATTTTAATTTATGTAAAATTATTTCATTATATGCGAATAAACAAAAAACGTAAAATTTAATTTTTAAATTACGTTAAACTGGTAATAAATTTTTGAAATACATACATTATGAACTTAACCCATTAAACCCTTTAATAAGACACATGGAAATATCTGAAAAATCAAATTTGGAAACAGGACTGCGGTCCAAACAATGACTTTTGACGTTTAAAATTGTTAAAAAACAATTTGTTTCAAAAAATTGTTATAAACAAATAGAAGAAATTAATGAATTTGAAAAATCTGACAACGCTATTCGATTCTATAGAAAAAATTACTACAGGAACATGTATGATTTTGTTCCAATTTTTTGATATTGCAAATATTTTTTAGTGTCTGAGCATGTGCTCTGATGGGTGCAACAGTGCATTTTTTGTTTATAAATTATTTATAACAAATAGATTTAAAATTTTGAAAAAGTCATACATGTTCCTTTAGTAATTTTTCCCGTAGAATCGAACGGCGTTGTTAGAATTTTTAAATTCATTAATTTTTTCTATTTGTTTATGAGAGACTTGTTAAATTATACGGCCCTGCGTATTGTAACCATTTCTATTACCTAGCGAAACTTGCGGCGTAGGTCCATAGAGTGCGCAAGAGGCTCGAAAAAACGACAGATTATATGCGTTGGACAGAAAGAGACAGATGCGATTTGTAGGCCCCTTTCCCATCCTTGTTTGACTGATGTTTCAGAGTTAGTAAGACAAGAAGGTAGGCAGGGCCCACTAGTTGCATCTGTCTTCTTCTATTGGTTTATCGCAGCGTAACATGGAAATTGTACAGCTTGCGCACTCTATTCTTATATCTCTATGTGTAGGTCAGTTTTCGTTTGACCTTACGAGTTGATGATCGATTTACTTGTGATCTTTCTTGATAAATAAAAACGTGTTTTATATCAGAATCTTTTCTATTATTTATCCACATCCTAACAGGTTAGGGGCCCAGAAACAGTGTTTCCATTATATATAGTTGTTTAAGTGATTTATACCTAAATGGACTAATAAGCTTGATAAAAACTACGCGTCTGTTCAAAGTAACATACAGAAGAAACGACTGAAGTAATCCAGAGCAGAAGTTTTGCTGATTTGCCGTGCGTCTGTAATCATGGAGTCGGAGACGCCGGGTAAGAATATGTTTTTGTGCATAATAGATTTGCACGGTTTATATGCTCAAATTTTTGTTAATCACAGCTGTATATTGCTACATATTTTCTTAGAAATTTTAATATAGTTCTCTCTCTCTTCTCTATGCGCATATACATACATATGCTCATGTACGTGGCTTGAAACTGCTTGACTATAGCAAGTGATTTGCACGTGTTGGTTTTATCTTTCTTGTCTAACGATGGGTTTCAGAAAATTTTATGAGTTGTTGACTAAAACTTGATCTGCGCAGAGCCAGGTCAGTGCCCTTCAAACAATAAAAGGGTCCTTTATGACTATCCCACATAAAAGTAATCTACGAACAATTTTTCTTTTCCTTTACAATAAATTATGTCTAAATTTTAATTTTTCTAAATAATAATTCTAGAATACTGGAATTAAAGTTTTACTGTTGTAAAAGACACTATATAACGAAAAAGAGACGAGAAGGAAAGAAAGAGAAAGACAGTCAGAGAGAACGAGAGAAATACGAATATACACAAATCAGTACCATAAGAATTGTACGTACTCATGTGTGTAAACAAAATACAAGGAACACACCAACACAACACACACACACATATATATATATGAACCGATTGCAATCAAATACAATGTTTATATTAACCAATATATGTTTGATTAATTAATTTAATTAATATACATTTGGTTTAACAGATCACTATCTAAATGAATTTATTGATGATGTGAAACGAGGGCTTAATTTATCCAAGGATACCGTGATTTATATCACAATCAAAGATGAAACAATTATAAGTATTGTAACGACTGATGGATTAACTTTCAAGAAAAGTAAGCTTAAATATACATATACTTAAAATATATTAATTGATCAATTAAAACGCATATATATATTTTTTTGGCCTAATTATCATAATAACAGCTGTTTAATAAAAAAAATAAAATCACAAAAAAATAACACTCAAAACTTGTTGTATTAAGTATATAAGAGCAGATGCATTACACGAGAGAATATCAAAAGAGGAACCGAACTTTTGGACAATGGAGCTAATCGCAAACCAACGAGATGCTGACCTCGGTACAAACACAAAATCATTTACGTCAATTGTGAAGAATAAAACGAAAGATGATGCATCAACATCAAATAAAAACGCAACTGACCCTGCGAGTAAGTAAATAACGACTTCATATCTCTAGAAGTGATATTTTATATCCCACACAAGATAAATGTGCACAAAATGAGAGTTTTTACAAATAAACGAGTGTGTGTGGTAAATATGAATGTTATCGTCATGTAAACTAATTGAGTGTTTTAGTTTCAGACAATCAGGGAATAGATCAAGACAGAATAAGGGATTTGAGGAGAGCCATTAACAACTTGAGTGAGAACACTTCAAATATTCTCAAACTCTATCGAGAAGCAGCTAAAGAAAATAGTGAAAGATTAGAACGATCATTAAAAACAACCAACGAGATTTTAAAACATCTTTGAAAAGAATTGACAGACAGTCACGTCCTAAATCGAGAAGTATTAACAAATCTGGAAAGTGGTATCACTGTAATCATAGAGGCGCTTAAAGTTTCGGCCGACGTGTAAACCCAAAACAAAAATGGTGCACAATCGGCACACAAGCCTTCAATCATCTCTGACGTGGTTTTATCGCCTACATCAATGGATAATCTCCAAGTGAATATTGCAGCAAGAGGCGGCGAGATTCTAGGGGACCAATCGCGTGTAGAAGCTGGTAACTTTCCTGATTTGAAGACATAAAATCCGATTTTGGTTACTGAAAATAAAAACGATCAACAAACTAGTGGTGAAACTCAGACTGCGATACTACCTTCTGGAACTTCAATAGGACATCCATCGGGAATGGAAGTCAACTTTGATTTAGCAAAATACATTCGTGACGAAGTGGATAAACAAATTCAAACTATTTCCAATGAAATCAGATCAAATTCAATTACACCAAACAATGAGCGAATTTATATTGAAGTTGTGAACAAAGATCTCAATATATAACGACATTACAAATTAACTTTTCAAATGAAGTACGAATTTTTCATCGATTATTTACACACAGAATTGCAATCATACGATTTTATGTATATTTTAAAAAATGATACAACAAATTCACAAGTTAAAGATGTCAACAAACAACGAGATACATGTAGAGATCGGGATATAATTATAAATAGAATCGATCAATGTTAGCACTCTAAAGTCATAAAAATTAAAAATCCAATTGAAGTCCTAAATAAACTTAAAGAGATCAAACGAAGTGAAGTAAATATTACGACTCAATCTATTCGAATACAATATGCAATATCGCTCTGGAAAAGAAAAAGCAGCCGAATTATGGGATAAGTTTGTAAAAGCTGTACGACATTTTGAATGTATTCCGGAATGTTCACCCCTCACATTAGAAGAAAAACGAGACGCCTTTTTCAGAAAGCTCCCCTGGTAAAAGCGTGACCTACGACGAACTGAAGAACTTCATAATGCAAGCCGAAGCGGCACAGTATGGAAAGGAAGATGATTCTCCGAAGTTCGCGAGCTCAACGAGGAGGAGACAGAAGAAACCACAATATCAGATGTTACTCATGCGGTGACAGGGGTCACTACGAAAGTCAGTGCACAAAACGTGGCCTCAAAAAAATGTTATAATTGCAATAAATTTGGAAGCCATATATCTGCTGAATGTACTTATAAAAAACCAAATTCAAAAAACGAGAGTAAAAATAGAAAGTCAACAAACGATGAAAAGCAGAACTCTGGGAAATCGTTTAATAAAAACAACAAAAACTACAAACGTCCGAATGAAGAAAACAAGAAGAACGAAGTACCACCAAAGAAATTCAAGCCAAACAACATCAAATTCAAACCACCACGAAACCCAAAATTCAACAAAAGTCATCAGTATTCACAAAACCAACAGAAACCTTTAAACAATGATCCACAAAGTAAGTCCCCTTTTCCGTTTGTTTCATTTAATATTGAAAAGAACCAATTGCTTAAATCCAATAATATAAATGGTGTTAAACCTTATAACGAAGAAAATAAAATGTTAGAAAAATTTATAGCAGATTCTGGCGCGACTGAGCATATGGCAAAGTCGAAAGTTATATTTAAGCATTTAAACGAATTGAATTGTAACACTATACGATGTGCAAATAAAAACCCATCGGCAGAAATATATTCACAGGGTTCAGGCGACATACTCGTATCGGTAAATGATGCTAAAATCCTTGAATTAGATAAAGTTTTATGCGCGGAAAATTTACTTTCACTTAGAAAATTGGTTGAAAAGGAACTCAGTATTTACCTAGACAATAAAATTATAGATATCTTTATCAATGAATCCTTTCTATCAGGTATTTACGAAAAACCCTTCTGGCAAATAATTTTAGAAATTCCTAGTGATAATTCTACTCTTCAAGAATCTTCCAATAAACAAATTTTTGTAAATTTAACGAAAACTGATAAAATAAGAAATACGAGTCATAAATATTTTACGAGGGGAAATGAACAAAAATTAAAAAACTCAAATAAACCGAATGAAATTGAAATGAAAATCGATAATTGTAAAAAACCTGAAGTTTCCTATTATAAAAAGGACATACATGTCACATGTCACATATGTCACACATGTCACACCAGTAGTATGTCACACCTGTCATATGTCACACATGTCACACCAGTAGTATGTCACACCTGTCATATGTCACACATGTCACACCAGTAGTATGTCACACCTGTCATATGTCACACATGTCACACCAGTAGTATGTCACTCCTGTCATATGTCACACATGTCACACCAGTAGTATGTCACACCTGTCATAAGTTCCTCTGCAGGACACATTCCTCTGCAGGACACATTTAATAATTTGAGATTTGAGATATATTTTGGTGTAGAATGTTGCTAATTATATTGAATGTTTTTTTTTCTTTAAAATTCTTTAAAAAAATGTCATATAGCTATATTTATTTATTTTATTTATTTATTATTTTAATTATTTATTTATTATTTTAATTATTTTAATATTATTTATATTATTATTTTAAAAAAAAATGTCATATAGCTATATTTATTTATTTTAATTTTATTTAATTTTAATTAAATTAATTAAATTAATTAAATTAATTAAATTAATTAAATTAATTAATTAAATTAATTTTAATTAATATAAATAATAATACCAAAACGTGTAAGTGTTAAAAGTGTTTGAAAACTTAGAAAAATTGATTGTGATGACTAAATAGTGAAAAAAGAAATCGATGAGTTGAAGAAAAAAATTGGAATAGAAGAAGGTGAGTTAAATGTTGGCCTTTAACTTTTAAGAATTCTAATTCTAATTCTAATACTTGGTAATTCAATAATTCTAATTTTAAAACTTTTTTTTATTAATTAATAATTAATATAAATATATTTGTATACTTATTAATTATATTTTACTTGGTAATAAATATATTTGTATACTTATTAATTATATTTTACTTGGTAATTCAATAATTCAAATTTTTCATTTTCTTATTAATTTAATAATAATTCAAATTAGAATGCATTGTTCATTTTATATAAGTGAAATTCAAATTTTTAGAATGCATTGTTCATTTTATATAAGTGATGATATAAGTGATGTTTTAATTAAATTTAAAAACTTAATTTTGTAATTCTTTGTTATATATTTAAAATATATTTAAAATCATTCTTTAATTTTGTTAGTTAATTTTTTTATAAACTTTATTATATTTTATAGTTTTATTTATAGTTTTATAGTCATTATTTATAAATTATTTTTTATTGTAGTTTTATAGTCATTGTTTATAATTTATTTTTTATTGTAGTTTAATATTTATAGTTTCCTAACAAAACAAATGTGTTCAAATCATCTTTTTGGTTCAACGCTATGTTGCCATGGTGAAACGTTTTGTTTTAGAAACGAACTTCTTCGTCAAATTCCTCAAATTAAAAATTCAATAAAATCCTCATAATTCATAGAAATGGAGTTTTCATTTACTTCCGATGAAGAAATTGATGCATTTAATGATGATGATAGATCCATGTAAATTTTTTTCAATTATGTAAATTTTTCAAATAAATTTTTCTCATTAACATAATTTTTAATGTAAAAGAAATAACCAATAAATAATACTTTTTCTTAGAATTTATATTTTTTTAAATATAATTCTTTTTACGAATTTACGAAAAATTCTTTTTACGAAAAATTATTTAATATGAAAAAATAATTATTACAATTATTATATCATTATAATATATTAATATATTAATATATTAATATATTAATATTAATATAAAAGAAATAACCAAGACATAATACTTCTTCTTACAATTTATATTTTTTTAATATATTTTTTTAAATATAATTCTTTTTACGAAAAATTATTCAATATGAAAAAATAATTATTACAATTATTATATCATAATATTATATTATTCTTTTTATTAGGTTGTTAATATTTGTTTGTCTTATATCTTTTATATATTAATTTCAGGGACCTTACAGGATACGTAGATGCAATTGACGGCTTAAAGGAAGTCAAAACAAGTCAGAAACATGTATTTAAGTTCGTCCTAAATAATAATTCGAAAAAGAAAATGAGGGTTTTGATATGGGGAACGTCAGATGCCATGAAATATAAAAAAATTTTCCAAATGCATCAGGTAGCGGTTTTAGAAATTTATATTTTTTAAAAAAGAGAAATAGAAAAGTTTTAAATTATAATTCGGGCTATTTGCACACCTCTAAATATTATATTATTATATATTTATTATAATTATATTATATTTTATATAATAATAATTAGAAGTATTATTACTAATAATAATATTTTTAAAATGTAATTGAATTAACGGGTGGCACGGTGAAAATTTCAAACCCTGGTTTCCGCCTTCCCAACGAGAAAGTAACTTTATTGGAATTCCACGTGCAAAAGTATAGCAAAATTGAAATTTTGGGAGAGTTTAAAGTCCATCGTGTGTAGTATCGCGAAACTTTTCGTCCTATTCCTTTTGACGAAGTGATGATTGTTGATGGAGATGTCGGTAATATATTTTGGAAATATAAAAATAATAATTTATGTTTTTTTTAATTCAGAAATAGAAGGTTTGGAAATATAAAAATAAAATAATAATAAAAATAATAATTTATGTTTTTTTTAATTCAGAAATAGAAGGCTGTTTAAAAGTTCCTTTCGTAGAATGTCCAACTGCCAATTCAAAGTATGGTCAAGGCATAATCGTGGATGGTTATTATAGATTAACCGTACAAATAGCTTCGTTTACAGAAGATCCAAGTCTTACCAAGGGTGTTCATTTACGCTTGCGTGGATTTATGAGAAAAGAAAGTGAGTTACTTATTTTTAATAAAAATAAATAAATAATAATGAATTATAAATATGAAAATAAATAGTAAAAATAAAATATATATTAAATTTTAATAACATATATGTATGTATATATATATATATATATATTCATTTTTAGAAAGAAATTTAAAAATTGAATTAATTAATTTTTTAAAGCTGGCTGTTTCAAAGTACAGAATATGACCCGGATTGAAGTCGTGGATGAGAATGTAATCTCAAATGAAAAATTGAAGAGCTGTATCCATTCGGTGACTTTAGTTCGTACTAAAAGACCAAGTTCTACCGAATTGGAAGGCGGAAAACCCGAAAAGGAAATGCGCATTCAATGAAGAGGACCAATGCTTTCAATTATTCATTCTTTAAATTTATTTTTATTTTATATTAAATTAAATTTTATATTAATTATCTTAATGAACTAATTAATTTATTGATTATTTCAATTTCACGAAAATTACCAATTTAAATTAATTTATTATTTTAAATTTTATTACAAATTAGATTTCTTTTTATTTAATTATTACCTCAATTATGTTTAAGATTATCTGAAATAAATAATTAATAAACTTCTTTCCAAACTAATATTTTTTAATTTTGCAAGATTAAGAATTTATAGCTCACTTCTAATATTCAAGAGGCTGTCAAGTTTTACTTTAATTATTTAGCTATTCTGCCGTAATGCCTAGACACAATGTTGCCATCAAAGAGACATACATAATTTCTTTGTTATTTCTTAATTTTTTAAATTAGCATTTTTAATTATCAAAAATAAATTAATAGTTTCAGAAATTTTTTGAATTTGAAATTTGCTTTTTTAAACATTCTATCTATTTTATCTATTTATCTATCTATATATATTTATTATAAATTTGTTCATTTTAATATTTTCTAAGAATATACTTCTGCTCAATATTAAATATCCTGTAAGCATTTTCTTAGTGCAACTTTGAATTGGCAATTGGACATTCTACAAAAGAAACTTTTGAATAGCCTTCTATTTCTGAATTAAAAAAAACATAAATTGTTATTTTTATTATTATTTTATTTTTGTTTTCAAAAAATATATTACCGTCATCCTCATTAACAATCATAACTTCGCCAACGTTTCCAAAGCACTGTTACGTTGCAAGAGTTTTAAATTGTGTAGTTCTTTTATTATAATTATTGATTTTTATAATTTTTATATCTATACTTCAGAGTAGAAAATTCTCAACTCTTATTGTAAGAATTGCGATCTTAAATTGGAATTTTCTTTTTCGAATTTTTTCAAAAATTCAGATTTTGTTAATTACATTTTCAATTTTAATGTTAATGTCAATTCTCGACCTCAAAATATTTACTATATATAATGTTTAGCAGAAATATGAAAAAAATAAAAAATATTAAACTTGTCAATTTTTTGAATTTTCTAACTTTAAATTTTTTAGTTTATAATTGTTGTCATTGATTAGAATATTCCTTGGTATGTAAAAAGTTTAATATTTTAATCTATTTTTTTAGGTTTTGAAATTTATTTATTTGAAATAAGTTTTTGACATTCCTGCGTTTTTAACGATTTTTCGTTAAAAAATCACGCATGAAAAAAATTCTTTTTTTTAAATTTCATGTACTGTGTGAAGTTGACAGATAATTTAAGTATCGATTTTGACATTTAATAAAAGTCGTAACTGTAAAAAAATAACGTAAACACAAAAATAGCTACGAGGAATTTGATTTGGGCGAATGTTATATCATTATTTGTATTTAGGGAACTGAATATTGGATATCCAGAATTTTACCTGTTTTACATATTTTTTGAATGTTATATACAAAAAAATTATATCTAACATGAAGTGTGATCTGTAAGTACTGCATAATTATCATTAAAATTTTCATTAAAATTTTAATTGAATTTGGTGAAGTGATTTTGTTTAAATTTTATTCAATAGATTTAAATAATTTATTATTAAAATATTTATTTTTTATTTTTTAATTAATAATACATTAGTTCATTAAAAAATTTTAATTAGGTTAGTTTTGTTTTGATATAACTTTTTTTAAGAAAACACTACAAACTTATTTATTTATTTTCAAATATGATTTTAATTAATGATTCAATTTTTTGGACAATTTCTAACACGTAATGATATTTTTATAATATTTTTAAAATAAAAATTATTTTTAAAATAAAAATTATACAAAAATTTCAAAAATTTAAAGCAATTGGGATTTTAATACAGTTAAATTTTATTGATACAAGTTACAAATATATTATTGAAAACAAAATTGAAAGAATGTTAGATACTCGAAAATATTAAAAGATGAATAAATATACGTTAGTAATTTTTTTCTTTACAGGTTAAAATAATAAAAAAGTAAATAAAAAAATATTTTACTTTTGGAAAAATTACTTCGCAAGGTTAAGGTATATGTAATCAGATATTTTATATCGAATATTTTAATATCCAGTATTTTAATTAATCATAATACATTTCACCAGATAACTAATCATACCTTTTATCAGATAACAGAAACCATATATTTCATTAGATACCAAAACTTGAGATACATGACCATACCTTTAATATAAAGACTCAAATAATTAACATAAGATAATTTTCAATCGAATTAAGCTTCAATTTCAGTGACTTAAAAATGCCAAAACGGAAAATAGAAAGTTTAAAACAGAATGAAGAAGAATGTAAAGAAAGAAAGCGTGAAATGGATACTGCGCGACAACGAGCACATCGTCAAAAAATAAAAAATCTTAAGATCAGAAAACGAGAAATGGATGCTATGCGACAGCGAGTTCATCGTCAAAGAATAAAAAACATTAAGAAAATAAAACGAGAAACGGATGCTGTACGGCAACGAGCTCATCGTCAAAAAATAAAAAATAGAGAATGTCTCTCGAAACAGGCGACAGAAGTACTAGAAACTAATTCTGAATTATTAGAATTAGCGAAAGATGAAAATGATACAATACAATCCAGTTTTCAGTGTGAAAATTTTGTTAAGCACAGTGTGACAAATGATGTTTTGTACATAAGTGATTGTAATTGTCAAAATCAATGTTCAACAATTAATGCTAATGAATGCGAAACTCAACCATCAAACACAGAAGAAGAAGAACTTAAGAAAATAAAACGTGAGCAGTATGCTGCTAGACAGCGAGCTCATCGTCAAAATTTAAAAAACATTCAGAAAAGAAAACGAGAAATAGATGTTGTGCGGCAACGAGCTCATCGTCAAAAAATGAAAAATAGAGAATACCTCGCGAAACAGGCAACAAAAGTACCCGAAAATAATTCTGAATTATCAGAATTATTGAAAGATGGAACTGATACAACACAACCCAGTTCTCATGACAAATTTGTTGAGCAAAATGTGACAAATGATGTTTTGTACAAGAGCGATTCTAATTTTCAAAATCAATGTTCAACAATTAACATGAATGAATGCAAAACTCAACTATCAAACCCAGAAGAACTTAAGAAAATAAAACGTGAACGGGATACTACTAGACAACGAGTATATCGTCAAAAAAGAAAAAAAAAGAAAGAAAATTTATGTAAAATAAAATATTTAATCCAGAAAATCTTCCTGAAGAGAATTTATTTAAAAAAAAAGAACTTATATCGCAAATGTCAAAAAAATTAAAGGAGCCTTCAGAATCAATAGAAAGTTTAAGAGAAGAAGATGACATAATGCAAACAAGCTCTCATTGTGAAAATAATGTAATTAATATTGAAGTTTATGTTGAGCCCATTGCGACAAATAACGCTTTGCACGCGGGCAAATCTAATTGTCAAAAACCATCTCCAACGATTAATGTGAATAAACGTAAAACTCAACGAACAAATGAAAAAGAAGAACTTAAGAAAATGAAACGTAAAAAGGACGCTGATCGACAACGAACATATCGTCAAAAGAGAAAAAATAAAGAATCTATGCAGCAAATATCAAAAGAATCGGATAATATTACAGAACCAATAGAAACAACGAGAGATGAACTTAATTCAATACAATCCAGTTCTCACTATCAAAATACTTCAGAAAATACTGAAGTTTTTTTGGAGCCTAATTTAACAAATGACGTTTTAAATGTGAGCAATTCTAATTCTGACAATGAAAACCGATGTTGTGATAATACTGTGAATCAACGTAGAAATAATTCTACAGATGTCCAAGAACATTACATTGGTCCTATGGATGTTTTGTGTGAACATTGTGAAGCAAGACATTTCGCTGCTGAAAGAGTGTCACGTAAAAAAAATTCTTTCAATGATTGTTGCAGTCACGGTGAAGTAGTTTTAGAACCTTTACCTGAACCTCCAACAATATTGAATGAACTATTTAATGGCACACACGAAGAGTCTAGACATTTTTTTGAACGTATACGCTGGTATAATAATTCTTTTGCTTTCGCATCTTTTAATGCAAATTTAGTTAATTTTAATAGCAGAAGACCTGGACCATATTGCTTTAAAATTCACGGTCAAATATATTATCAAATTAATACTTCATTGTACCCTTCTGATAATGAAAATCCATCTTTTGGTCAGCTTTTTATTGTAGATCAAAACGAAGCTACACATGTACGATGTCAACAAACTACAATGTTAAATCCAGATATTATTACTAAAATTGATCAGGCTTTACGTGATTGTAACATATTTGCTAAGTCATATCAAATGATGCATGAAGAATTGCAATCAGCTTCAAGTCAGTCAAATACCCAAACATCTTCTGAAATGCAATTATTGTTTTCTTTAAAACCAGGGATAGATTTGAGACGATACAATCCACAGAGAGTCGCAGAGAGTCGCAGCCATCTTTACTACTACAGCTGACGGTGAAATTCCAGAATCGTATATAAGTATACGAAATAAACAATCTAGAGATCTACAATTTGTTAGTACAATGGATGCTAATGTTGAACCCTGGATTTACCCATTATTTTATCCACATGGTACACAGGGGTGGACCGATAACATACCTCATGTACATAGACGTGGACGAGTTACACGAAGTGAATACATGAAGTTTCGTTTAGGTGATCGAGAGAACAATGTATTCTTACAAGGAAGAAGATTGTTTCAACAATGGGTGGTTGATGGTAGTGTTAAAATAGAGAAAGATCGAATGAACTTTTATAAAAATAATCAGAAATCTTTACGTGCTGATACTTATCAAGGGTTAATTGATCATTTAGAAAAATCGGCAACTGATAATAACACTCGCGTAGGTAAAATGGTTATTTTGCCATCTACTCATACAGGTTCTCCCAGAAATATGTTACAACATTATCAGGATGCAATGGCTATTGTTAGAAAATTTGGTAAACCAGATTTGTTTATAACCATGACGTGTAATCCAAACTGGAAGGAGATTCAAGAAAATCTTTTACCTGGTCAAACCCCTTCTGATCGGCCAGACTTAATTTCACGGGTTTTTAATATTAAAAAGAACCAGTTGATCAATATAATTGTCAAACAGAAATTATTTGGTGATGTACTTGCTTACGTTAGTATAGTTGAATATCAGAAGCGAGGTTTACCACATGTTCATATTTTAGTAACTTTAAAACAAAATTGTAAAATTACTACTCCTGAAGTTGTAGATAAATTTATTTCTGCTGAAATCCCAACAGATGATCCTGAATTACGTGAAATTGTGATAAAAAACATGTTGCATGGTCCATGTGGAGATTGGTGTAAAGATGAAAATGGCAAATGTTCTAAAAATTTTCCGAAGAGATTTCAAGAAGAAACAGTTATGGATGAAAATGGATATCCTACTTACAAGCGACGAAATTTAGGAGACTACACCCGTTCTAATGGTACCAAAGTAAATAATCAATATGTAGTTCCTTACAATCCAACATTGTTAAAAATGTTTAATTGTCATATTAACGTAGAAATAGTTTCCAGCATAAAGTCTGTAAAATATGTATATAAATATATATATAAAGGCCATGATGCTGCTACAGTTGAGATTTCTGATCATGAAACAGATGAAAGATTGATTAATCATGATGAAATTAAAAATTATATAGAAACTCGATATATTGGTCCTGTTGAAGCATGTGATCGAATATTCGGCAAACCGTTACAAGAGAAAAGTCATTCTATTATACGATTACCTGTGCATTTGCCTAATCAACAAAGTGTTATTATTAATGATGGTGAAAATAATGGTTCTATAAGGGCTGCATTAGAAAAACAAACTATGCTTCTCGATTATTTCGCTTTAAATGAACGTGATCCTGAAGCCCGTAAATTCAGTTATGCTGAGATTCCATCTCACTATGTATTTAAAAAATCGCAAGGATCAACTATTTATAATAATTGGCAAAAACGTAAAACACAATTCAATGTAATTGGACGAATGTATTCCGTCAGTCCAACTCAAATAGAGCTATTTCATCTTCGACTGTTATTAATATCAGTTAAAAGTGCTATAAGTTTTGAAGATCTTAAAACTGTTAATGGAGTATTGCATGATAGTTTCCAAGATGCATGCTTGGCATTAGGTCTGATTGAAGATGATGCTGAATGGAACCGTGCAATGACAGAAGGAGAAAATTGGATGATGCCTGCACAATTACGACGTTTATTTGTCCGTATTTTAATATATTGTCAACCAACTCAACCAAAAGAACTTTGAGAAAGTTTCAAAGATGCAATGTCAGAGGATTTTCAAAGAAACAATGATTTATTAACGTCATACAGAAACACAATTTTAGACCTTGACAACATTCTTTCTCATGAAAATTCAAGTATAAGTAGATTTCCATATTTACCACAAATCATCGATTTTAGAAACGTAAGTAATAACAATAATACTCAAATCATTCTGCCACAAAATAATGCAGACATAGGCCAGAGTCAGTATTTAAAATTGAATAAAGAACAAAGAAATATTGTTGACAATATTTTGAGTGCTGTTTCATCAAACCAAAAATCTTCATGTTTTTACATAGACGGACCTGGTGGATCAGGTAAAACATTTATTTATACCACATTATATTATTTATTAAAAAGTATGAACAAAAATATTTGCACGACGGCATTTACAGGTATTGCGGCAATATTACTTCCACATGGGAAAACGCTTCATAAAACATTTGGTATGCCAGTACCTTTATTTTCAGATTCTGTCTCAAACTTCAAAAATCAATCCAAAGATGCTGATTACTTAAAGCAAGTTGATGTATTTATTTGGGTTGAAGCTCCAATGGCACCACGCTATTCTTTAGAATTAATTGATAGAACATTGCGTGATTTCATGAATGTTGATTCACCATTTGGGGGAAAAGTGATGGTACTTGGTGGAGATTTCAGACAACTATTACCGGTTAAAATTCATGCTACTAGAAGTGAAATGGTTAATTTGTCAATTAAATTTAGTTCCCTTTGGAAATATTTTTCATTTCATTCTTTGACAAAAAACATGCGAACTTTACCAGAAGAAACAGAATTTGCAAAATTCTTATTGTCTGTAGGCGATGGAATTCTAAATGATAAAGATAATAATTTGTTAATACCAGAAAGGTGCTTAGCTTCAAAATCTGATGATATTGTTCGCACTATTTTTGGTTCATTGATTGCTGAACGAAGGTATGAAAAATTATCTAAAGTAGCTATTTTATCGGCACGAAATGTTGATGTTGAAGAAATAAATTGCTGAGTTGTTGAACTTCTCAACAAAACCACAGAAAGAATCTACACTAGCATA
Source organism: Leptopilina boulardi (assembly GCF_019393585.1). Taxonomy (NCBI): domain Eukaryota; kingdom Metazoa; phylum Arthropoda; class Insecta; order Hymenoptera; family Figitidae; genus Leptopilina; species Leptopilina boulardi. The sequence continues at coordinate 341,005 of NW_026138006.1, forward strand.
GACAGTGTGAAAAATTGTGACAATGGAAATATTAATGATGGCCTATTACCAGAATATTTAAATACTCTAAATCCACCTAATTTTCCACCATATGAGTTACGATTAAGAGTTAATTGTATTGTTATGTTAATTAGAAACTTAAGTATTAATGAAGGACTTTGTAATGGAACGAGATTACAAGTATTAGAGCTTGCAAATAATCTTTTACGATGTAAAATTTTAACAGGTGATAAAGTTGGTGACATCGTCTTTATACACCGAATTGATTTATTTTGTGAAAATTTGTATCCATTTACTTTTAAACGACGTCAATTTCCAATAAAATTAGCATTTGCTATGACAATTAATAAAAGTCAAGGTCAAACTTTTGATATGATTGGAATTGATCTACGAAAAGATGTATTTAATCACGGACAGTTGTATGTTGCGTTTTCACGAGTTAGGTCATGGGACTCACTCAAAATTTTTCTTGGAAGTCAACGAACATCTAACATTGTTAAAAATTATGTATATACGGAGTTGTACAAATTATACTGTAAATTGTTATTATTTAATAAAACTTATTAATTGTTTAAAATTTTTGTTTTTAAGTGTTATAATAAATAAACACGCGCCCTCCTTGAAATTTTTACGTAGTTGTACAAATATTAAAGTACATCAAAAAAAACACGCGCGCTCAAGCGCGCGATCGGTCTCGTATGGAAAAGCTGATGAATTTGAAAAATGTTTGAAAATGCCTGATATTCAAAGTACTTTAAATGACAGAAAAATAAATAATGTCGATGAAATATCGACTGCAGACGTAACACATCGCGAAATTCCTAAGTTCGATTTCAATAAAAAATTAAGCAATGTAATGCTATGTCACTTTTGACTTGGCCATATTTCTCTCAATTATTTAAAACAAATTCAGAAGCTTATCCCTAAACTGCAGGAAATAAAGGATGTAGAATTTAACGAAAGTATACGAGATTGTGAAACTTGTATGATTGCAAAAATAAAAAAACTCCCTTTCAAGCAAATACGAACGAGAGCGAATAAACCTTTACAAATCATACATGCCGATACTATGGGACCTATAAGCCCACCTACACATTTTAAAAAATATCGGTTTATTATAGTTTTTGTAGATGATTTTTCTAGTGTTGCCATGGCGTATCCCGTTAAACACAAAAACAAAGCTGGTGATTCCATTGAATCATTTGTACGAACTTGTAGAAACGTAATAGGGGAAGACGTTAAAGTTTGTTCTCTACGTACTGACCAAGGCACTGAATTTACTGGTGTCAAAACTGTCGAAGTTTTAAACAACCTCGGTGCAGAACTTCAGCTAGCTTGCCCGGACACCCCCGAACATAACGGCGTTTCCGAACGTTTTAACCAAACAATTCAACAAAGAATTAGATCCCTCATGTATGATTCTAAACTCCCGGAGAACATGCGGGACTTAGCCTTGAACGCAGCAGTATATATCTACAACTGGACACCCCATAAATCTATAGAATTACAAGCTTCTTTATCAAAAATGTCTCCAGACTATCACTTTGACTTAACTCAAATCAAACGTTTTGGATGTTTAGCGTATATAAAAGTCCAAAGGAAAACAGGTCCAAAATTTCGATTTGAAGGGAGGAGAGTGATCTTAGTAGGCTATTCCCCTACTGGATACATTTTTTTGAAACCAGAAGAGGGCAAATTTTATGGAAGTCGCGACGTTGGATTTAACGAAAAGAATTGTTAAGAATTGGCTGTACGACAATGAGAGTATCGATATTGAAAAATGGTTTCTAGAATTCTATAATAACGAAAAGAAGAGAGAAGAATCGTCAAAACCGGAGGAAGAAGAGTCGTCGAATCAAAGGGAGAAGAAACGTCGATACCGGATGCAGTAAAAACATCGAAAACGAAGGGAGAAAAAAATTTAAAAACGAGAGTAGAAGGAAAAAGAAAACGTGGACGACCGATAAAAACTATTTTGACAAAAACGAAACAGACTGAATCAAATAAAAATGAGTGTATTAATAAAGAACATGAGTCAGAAGAATCGAATGAATTCTATCAGATTTTATTCATCTTAGTTGAGGAAAATCAGGAAAACGAAACCGACCACATTCAAGCACACGATGAAGCGTATTATTCATTGATAGCGAGTATTGGAGGTGATCCGAGCACTTATAAGGACGTCTTACAAACATAAGAGAAAGAAAAATGGTTAGAAGTTATACAACATGAACTAAAAGCTATGGTAAACATTAAAGTTTGGAATCTGGTAGACAGACCAGTTACAGTTAAAGATGGAGGAAAGCCAAACATTATAGAAAATAAAGTACTTAAATTAGAACGTGCTTTATATGGATTGAAAATCAGCTCAATACAATGGAATAAACTATTCATTGAAGTAGCGGAAAATATTGGATTTCAAACGAATGACAGTGATCCTTGTCTTTTCATTTATAAACGAGGGAATACAATCATCATACTCCTTATATATGTCGATGATATTTTGCTTGCTGGAAACAACGAAATGAAAATGAGAGAGATAATCATCTTATTAAAAAGCAAATTTCAAATGAGAGAATTAGGTGAGCCACGAGAATTTCTTGGCATTAAAATTAATTGAACAAGTTTTAATATAACGCTCAGTCAACAAAATTACATTGACAAAATACTTAAAAGATTTAAGTTCGAAAATTTAAATCCTCAGCGCACTCCAATGGTAACAAATCAAGTATTAAATAAAGCCAGAAAAGAACGAGAAGATGAAATGTCGGAAACTGATTCGAAATTCAAAACGATGTATCGGGAAGCGATAGGTGCCTTGTTGTATTTGTCGAATGCAACCAGACCAGACATTTCATACGCTGTAAATGTCTTAAGTCGCCACCAACTGAATCTTACAGAATTCGAATGGACAATGATTAAACGTATATTTAGGTACTTAATTGGTACGAGAGATTTTGTTCTTTGTTACAAAGGAAGTGGAGGTGGTCTAATTTCATACGCTGATGCAAACTTTGCTGATTGCAAGAATTCACTCACGACCTGTGGATACGTTATTCGAGTATATGGAGATACGATTGCTTGGCGTACTCATAATCAATCCTATGTAACTCTATCTACATGTCAGGCAGAGTACGTATCAATGAGTGAAGCCTGTCAAGAACTAGTTTCGTTGAGCAAATCCATCAATTTAATGATTGACAAATCCTTTTACCCAATGAAGGTTTGGTGCGACAAAAAAGCTGCCGAAGCTAGCGCAAAAACAGATGGTGGAAGTCGATTGCGGCACATGATGGAAGTAAAGGAACATTATGTAAAAGAGTGTGTTAAACGAAATTTAGATGAGATAGGCTTGGCTCCATCTAAAGAACAAATCACGGATATTTTTACAAAACCACTGTCTTTCGAAATAGACAAACGACTGACCTCCATAATTCTAAATATTTCGCAAATTTCGTAATAATGCAATTTAATTTGTTCACAGATAAACACGTGGAGCAATGAAAACGATAATTCGACGAGTAGAAGACAAGTTTTCTTTAAATATTTTGTATTTTTGTTATAACGATTCATGTACTAATATTATCATTATTGTTCGTTACAAACATTTTGTCATAATAGAAACGGTAAACTCCAACGTGAGTCCGGAAGGGAGTGTGAGACAGTTTTCGTTTGACCTTACGAGTTGATGATCGATTTACTTGTGATCTTTCTTGATAAATAAAAACGTGTTTTATATCAGAATTTTTTCTATTATTTATCCATATCCTAACAGTTTATAACAATTTGTTTAAACAAATTATTTTTGAAACAATTTTTAATGTCAAAAGTCATTGTTTGGACCGCAGTCCTGTTTCCAATTTTGATATTGCAAATATTTCCATTTGTCTAAGCATGGGCGTTAATGGGTTAATCTTGTTTTGCATCAATATTTCCTTGATTTCTTTTCTTATTCTCTGAAAAAAATAAAATTTTAAATTATTTCTATATATTCTACTTTTATGTTAATAACTATTTACAATAAAAAACATTTTTAACAGCTGTTATTTTTGAAAATATTAAAAGAAATTATAAAAACCTGTGTTTAATAACAATTAACGATCATTAAGTGGGGAAACTCGTGATAATACACGCTTTTTCAAAAAGTTTTTACAAAAAAATAGTAAAATTCATTGAATTTTACATAAAGCATATCTTAAAGTGTACAATATAAGCTATGTATAATAATTTTAAAAATTAAAAATATTTGGTCTTTGGTTTTGCCCTGTGCAGCATACAGGTCTCAAATCTCAACCAAAATCAAAATTTTTACCGTTATAATACGCAAATACACTTTGCATGACGAAGAGAAAAATAAAAAAAAATGTTGAAAATTTGGGACCATTTTGAAAAAAATCTTTTTTTTATAAACAATTGTTAAAAAAATTTCTTTTTAAAAAAGCAGCTCGTCATGCAATAGCCAGTAAGTTAAAGAAGATTTCTGTTAAGTTTTATGAAAATCGGTTAAAAATTATATGAGTTGCAATGTTGCACTGTTATTATGTACAAGAATTTTTATCTTTTAAAAAAAATTCCTAAACAATTGTAAAACATTTACTTTAATCATTAATTAAATTTTCTAATAAAATATTCAGAAAAGATTTATGGGCAAATCTCCTGAACCAGACGATTCAACGTTATGAATATCGAAATTTTTTAATTAATCGCACCAAAGTACATTAATTTGTTTAAAATACACTGAGAAAACAATAAACTATTGCGTGATTCATTTTCTTTAAATGCTGAAAGATTTATCAGTAAAAGAGAGTAAAAATTACTTCTTATCGAAAAATTAATTCTTGAAATCGAATTTTATTAATTATTTACAATTATAAATGTATTCTCATGTAGTTTTATGATTTTCTTTTTTTTATCCTTTTTATTCTTTTACTTTTACGCCCAATCCTGTTTTCGACTTCTGCTGTCTTTGAATTCTTTCTTGTAGTAAAAGTTTCAGTTTTTCTTTTAGTAGAAAAGACCATTTATCAGGATGCAAAGAGAAATGACTACATGGATGATCATAAAGACCATACAATAAGGGCAACTTAAATAATTCAGGTGAAGCATTTTGCTATCTTGCTGAGACCAAAGTATTTGAAAAATCTTGGTGGTATTTGGAACTGGCTTAATTTGTGAGTTCAAATTAGAATCTATTTTTTCAATATCAGTTTCCAGTAGCAAAAACGCGTGAATCTTCTGAGATGATGAGTTTACCAAATCGATTATATATTCAGCACTGATAATGTCTCTGCCTTGTGATACTGCTCTGTCGCAAAATCCCTTAACCATACCTCCGATTCCGTCTGCTGTGCTCTTCCCATGCCTAGGTGAAGTGAAATTCCAAGTACCATATTTTAATTTCATTTGCTCACAGTGGTAACGAAATAAATAAAAATTTGTTTTATTTTTATATTGCGTGGAGGGACCATCACTTTGGAAGTGAATTGCAGAAAAACTTGGTACAGTGTCCCTAATTAATTTTAATATTGGTTGTAAATGTGCCCAGATCGATGCAGCATCATGACGAAGACACTCTGAAATAGTACAAAAAGAACGGCATTCTTCCTTTTCTGATAATTTTTCTTTATAATAAAAAGCACCAGTGTGCAGTGAAATTTGCTTTTTCGACGCCCCAAAATGAGCACTCTGAATTTCATTGTCATATTTACAAATATAATTTTAAGAAAAATCAATTACAATGTAAATCCCATTTTCTTTTAAATCCGTTAAAATATTTTCAGTCGCTTTGAATTGATGGCTTGTAAGATACACATGTCGTAAATATTGCGAAATTGATGCATTGGTTTCATTAACTAAATCAGTTACATTGCAAGTAATCTTCTCTTTAGATGTTACTTTAACATTATAGGTCTTGCCCTTTGCTCCTACTCTACTAACATTTGCTGTTTGCCACTTACAATACCAAGTAGGATCAGTATTGTTGTCACAAATAATATCTTTAAATTTACACTTTTGGCATTCTCCATAAAAACAGTTTTTATTCTCGACATCACAGACAAGTGAGTTTACAAATAACTGCGAAGACTGACTGGAAAGTAGATCAGATGAATGTAATCTTTCTAGCAATAAATTCATATTAGTATGAATTTTACACAAGCAAGTGTCACGGCAAGTAATTTTTCGAATAACAATCCAAAAAGGTTTTGCCCTGTAAAATGAAGCTCTATAGAGTTGAAAAGTTTCATGTAGACAGAATTTATCAAACAAATTGTCTAATGTGTCCAATAAGAATCTTTTTCGTTTAGTTATTTTGCCTCTTGTAATGGTATCCTTTGATCCTGGAGCAATAGCAGAATTTTCGTCTTTTTCTAAAAACTTTTCGACTTGTTCTAATATTTCATTTTTGATCAATTTTTTTTCGCATGAGACTTTTCAAATTTTAATTCTTCTAGATTACAGTACTTACGTTGAGATTTCATTGAAGCTAAGTGCTTTATACTTCTCATGCATTTGTATTTTTTAAGAATTTTTCCCGCAACGCATTGTACAAAAAACTGATCGCGATTTCTCAGTCGATAAGTTGCTTTTTCTTTCCTTCAACTGTTTATCAATAAACTTCAGCGCACAATAATCTTTTTCTAACTCCTTTTGCTCCTTTCCGTTCAATTTTCTTTACTCTTTTTAAAATTTCATCGTTTTCTTCATTTAATAGTCTGTAAGATCTCATTTTCCATTTGCTGATAATTGTACACGGAGAGAAAAGTCTGACTTCTATAGCATGATAAGGCATACGTTTAACGCATGAATCTTTTCCATGCTATTATAGTAGAGAAATTCTGGTAATATTAGTAAGAATTCATACGTTATTAATATGATTGGTGTCCATGCTTAAAAGGTTTGAGAAACATGCTTTCGTAGTATGTAGTATTTAATACTTTAAATGCATAAGCGCCACGCGCAAATTGTATGAAACTGAAACCTACTACTATTGCAGGAGTCTCATGCTTTTTCGGTATTAGAGTCCTGCAACTAGCGATCGCCAAGTTTGAGACAAGTTAAAGTGGGCGTGGCTTAATCGCCAGTTGCAGGACTCTAATACCGAAAAAGCAGGAGAGTCCTGCAACAGTAGTAGGTTTTGGTTTCATACAATTTCAGCGTGGCGCTTATGCATTTAAAGTATTAAATACATACTACGAAGGCGCGTTTCTCAAACATACTAAGAACGTATGAATTCTTGCTTTCTTGGTAGGAAAAATTCATGCTTTAATGGTAGGAATCATTTTCATGCTATTAAAGCTAGATTTTTCTCTCCTTGTATCTTTCCTTTTTAAAGTTTCAGTCAATTTTTTATTTTGCTTTCGTAAGTATTCCTCTCTAGCTCGCGTAAATCTGACAGTTTTTTTAAGACGTTCAATAAAACTCGTACTATTTTTTTTATTTAATTTCTTATCATTTTCATTATTTAAATGTGGTAAATCTTGTAGTGTTGATGTGCTGTTGACAATTAAGGAAAGAGGATCTACTGCATTTTTTCGATAATTCGTTTCTACCGATATGTCATAAGAACAATTTGGAACATTCTCATCAATTTGTAATAATTTATTTTCCACTGTTTTTGTAGTTTTAATTAAATTTTTTGTTTTTTTTCTTTTGTTATCATTTTCAACCGTAGGACATTTTCTTTCACGAAGAGAATATGAAGAAGTGCAAGGTAAAAAATGAAGAAAGTCTTCTTCCTGAGAATTTTCCACTGTTTCATTTCTAAAATAAATAAAAATTATATTAATTTTTAAATTTTTTAACTATGATATTAATAAATAAGATAAAAAATTTACATTTTCAGATCCAAATCACGTTTTGCTTTTTCATTCCGCTTTTCTTCATTGTATTTTTGTTTTCGAAGTAATTCTTTACCTCGTTTGGCATTAGCTTCTTCACGCTTCCTTCTCTGATCTTCTCTTTTCAATAGGGTCATTCCATTATATTTCATCGGAAGTCGTTGCGGCCTATTTTTGGAAAAATCTGATAATTTGTAATAATGATATTTAATATCCGTACAATTCATTTTTGGCAAATTTTTTATAAAATTATTTGTATTTGCTTTGGAATTTTAATTTTTAAGTTGAGGTGCACGGAAAAAAGGTTATTTTGGCAGCTTTGGAAATTTAATCAAAAAACACAAAAATAATTTAGATAGAATAAATTTTTTGTTTGATATATATTCAAAATAGTCCAATTTACTTATATTAATTGATTTCTATGTTAAAAAGTCCAAAATATTATATGAAAATTGATTTTTAAACTTACCTGTCAAATGCCAAAATTCACCATATTTTTATTACATTTTTCTAGAAAGTTAATAAATATTTAAAAAATTATTACAGCTTAATATTAAGTACTTTCAATGTACTTTCATATGATGCGCTGACTTTTTAATATTATGTAGTAGAAATAGGAAAAATTTTACTTTGAATGTTGAACTTTCCAGGATTTTCGGTGATTTTGAACACTTGTATCTCCTCAGGTGCAAAATAAAAAAATCCAATTTTTGTCTTAATATTTAAGTTAGACCTTGTTTTCCATTCTGTCAAATTTTGGCGATGGATTTCGAGCTATTTTATGGTTTTATTCATTTTTGAAAATCAGCTTCGAAAAACGAAATTGAAGGTTAAAATGCAAGTGGTTCTGCGATGACTGAAGTTGGCTGTCTTGATATCGATGTATTTGATTAAATTCAAATTTAAGTTTGCAAATAATATTTGAACATTAAAATTCATAATAATTCTTTAAAAATATTATTTATAAGATTTATTTAAATCATTAAAGAAAATATAATATTAAAAATTGCTTAGTAAATAAAATTTTGATTTTTATTATTTTTTACATCATTGGAAACTCTTATGAATGACATTTAAAATTAAATAATTACTTCAAAGTAAATTTTATTTAAAAAATTTATTGGGAGTTATACTTTAGTATTTAATATATGACAATTACTATTAATTGCTCCTCACAATTAACTCCCAATAAATTTTTTAAATAAAATTTACTTTGAAGTAATTATTTAATTTTAAATGTCATTCATAAGAGTTTCAAGCCAACTTCAGTCATCGCAGAACCACTTGCATTTTAACCTTCAATTTCGTTTTTCGAAGCTGATTTTCAAAAATGAATAAAACCATAAAATAGCTCGAAATCCATCGCCAAAATTTGACAGAATGGAAAACAAGGTCTAACTTAAATATTAAGACAAAAATTGGATTTTTTTATTTTGCACCTGAGGAGATACAAGTGTTCAAAATCACCGAAAATCCTGGAAAGTTCAACATTCAAAGTAAAATTTTTCCTATTTCTACTACATAATATTAAAAAGTCAGCGCATCATATGAAAGTACATTGAAAGTACTTAATATTAAGCTGTAATAATTTTTTAAATATTTATTAACTTTCTAGAAAAATGTAATAAAAATATGGTGAATTTTGGCATTTGACAGGCAAGTTTAAAAATCAATTTTCATATAATATTTTGGACTTTTTAACATAGAAATCAATTAATATAAGTAAATTGGACTATTTTGAATATATATCAAACAAAAAATTTATTCTATCTAAATTATTTTTGTGTTTTTTGATTAAATTTCCAAAGCTGTCAAAATAACCTTTTTTCCGTGCACCTCAACTTAAAAATTAAAATTCCAAAGCAAATACAAATAATTTTATAAAAAATTTGCCAAAAATGAATTGTACGGATATTAAATATCATTATTACAAATTATCAGATTTTTCCAAAAATAGGCCGCAACGACTTCAGATGAAATATAATGGAATGACCCAATAATAATAATTTGTCTTTACTTTCTATTTTATCTATTACATCTATTTTCAAATTAAAAAAGACATAAAAATTGAAGCATTATTTGTAAGTAGGGTTAGTAAGTAGGTTATTAATAATTAATAGTTTAAAAATATTGAGTAATTTTACTATTGAGAAAACACACATTTTAAATATAAACGTACCATTTATAAAATCATAAAAATTACAATTATTTTATTTACACATTGCGTATTTCAATTTATATTACTTTTTTATTGTAATTTATTTTGAATTTAGTACATGTCAAATGCATAACAAGTGAAACACTGTTCTACCTTTTGTTGATAAAGATTCTGAACAGTTTTTGTAATCTAAATTTGTTTAAATATTTCTTGGTAATATTATTGAAATAAATATGCAGCATTTTCGTAAAACAATATTAAGAAATTTATCTACCGATCACGCATGTTCTTAGTCTCTTAATTTTTAAACTGTCAGTGTGCCATTAAAAAAGAACTACATTTAAAGTCATTCACGCATAAATATATACTGACAATAATTGTTATATTTTCTTTATTTTTAAAGGCACATGCCTGTACAAAGTCTTATTTTCTTCCTTTATATGAAAGTAATATTTGGTTAAAAATAGGAACAATTTTTGAGTTGTTGCTGCAAGTGCACAAATGAAAAGAACTTCAAAATATTAGTTTACTGATAATTATGAGCAACAAATTTCAAATTGTTGCAGTTTATTTCCAATGAGGAGCACATATTTTTTTCAATGTCTAATGCATTTTTCAATATTACATTTATCATTTATTATGATTTTTAAATGTTTCTTTTTTGTGCTGAAGGAATTATACTCATAAGAATTAAGTAAGGTTCTTAAAGTAACATATCAAATTTGCTACCAAAATGAGTTTGATTATTATAAAAGTTAAAATGAAATTATAAAAATAATTTTAATCAGGAGTAACACAAAATCGTCAAGTTCCGGAGATTTGCCGTTATATCAATTATTTCATCGGAAATGTACATTTCTATACTTCTGCTTTTAAAATAATTTCATTAAATCTCAAAAAAATTTTATTGAATCAAATATTTGGAATTTATTCACAACTCATGAGTGATATTTCATTTATTTCTGAATAAAAAAATTATCTTACTTCTGAGCTCTGGATACAATTAATTTCTTACTCTCTAAATTTGAATTAGTAGAATATAACTAATTGATAGTAGAAATCTACTAATTGAATTAGGGAAAAGTGAGCCACAAAAGAATAGTGGAATATTATTAATTTAATTAGTGGAAATGCCTAACTAAAAAAATTAGTAGAATTTTACTAATAAATTAGTAACCTTTAAATGCGAAATAGTTACTAATGAAATAGTAGAAAATAACTAATTCATTAGTAAAAAATTTTTAATATAATAATAAAAATAAAATAACTAATTATTATCTGGAAATAACATTTATTTAGAACATTAAATAAAACTGAACGACATTTTTCTATATAATTAAAATCTTCAAAATTTCATTTTTAGAACAAGCGGAAAGGTGAATCTTATTATTTTATTGATTACACGCTTTCTATAGATGTCTTATGTTAAACTTTTAAGTAGCAACTACTGAACACAACATTGTTTTTATAAGATTATTAAAATTTTAAAAATATCGCATTTTTATAACAAGCGAAAACTTTTATTACACTTTATTTTATGTTTGATAAAGACTGGAAGTTCGTGTTCCATCAACCTCGTAAAATGGCTTCGGATCGTGTACGCGTAGTTTCACCATTTCCCTCAGTACGCCGCATTTGCCAAGAGCAAATGCGCATGCTCGGTAAAATAACGCGCGATTATTTAAAATGATTCGCTTTTTGTAATAATATATATTCATCAGTTTTATGAATATTATTATTGTATTATTACAATATAATATTGCAAATATTGTAATTATAATATTTAATAATATATATTATATAGCATGCTATAATTAATATATTAATTATAATAAATAATGGGCAGGTACATGTGCAATAGTTCTATATATAGATTAATAGGCGTTAGGTAAATATCACAAAATATATTCATAAAAAATATTGAGACAAACATATATCAAGAAAATAATTTGTAAATATTACTAATTATTATATTGTTAATACTTATATAATTTTTATATAATAGTATAGATAAATATAATTTGTTGAAAATTGAATAAAAAATAAAAATTAATAAAGTTTTGATTTTTATAATTTTATTATAAAATATTATTTTATTATTGCCATATATAATTCTTTGATACCTAACTTTAATAAAAATATTAATAAACAATTAATATCACAGGCACACAAAAAATAAAAAGCTGTTTGGACGAGACACTACACTAGTCTATTTCCCTGTATTTTTCACGCTGAATCCGAATTCGAAGTCAGAATTATCAGATTGGCTTTTATTTTTGAGATAAACTCAAAAAACTGCTCAGAAAGAAAAATAAAATCAGAAAGTTAAAAAATTTTTTAATGTCACTGTGATAGTGTAATTCCATGTATTTTTTGTCGCTGAATCTGAATCCAAAGTCAGAATTGTTAGATTCGCTCAAACTTTTGAGATAATTGCAAAAAAACGCAAGTAACAAAAAACTCAAAATACTCAAAATCAGTTTTTTGGAATTATCTTCAAAATTTGAGCCAATCTGTCAATTCTGACTTCGAATTCGGATTCAGCGTGAAAAAATACATGAAAATGCACTATCGTAGTGTTTCGGCAAAAAAAATTATCTGTGCCCCTAATTCAGAATTTTTATCAGTTTTTGGCAATTTTAGCTCAAAGAAATTTTTTTTTGTCGAAACACTACGATAGTGCATTTTCATGTATTTTTTCACGCTGAATCCGAATTCGAAGTCAGAATTGACAGATTGGCTCAAATTTTGAAGATAATTCCAAAAAACTGATTTTGAGTATTTTGAGTTTTTTGTTACTTGCGTTTTTTTGCAATTATCTCAAAAATTTGAGCAAATCTAACAATTCTGACTTTGGATTCGGATTCAGCGACAAAAAATATATGGAATTACACTATCGCAGTGACATTCAAAAATTTTTAAACTTTCGGATTTTATTTTTCTTTCTCAACACTTTTTTGAGTTTATCTCAAAAATAAAAGCCAATTTGATAATTCTGACTTCGGATTCGGATTCAGCGTGAAAAAATACATGGAAATAGACTAGTGTAGTGTCTCGGCCAAACAGCTTTTTATTTTTGGTGTGCCTGTTTATTTAGCCTTAAAATAATTAAGAAGATTTCTTAGCAATGTAAAAATAATGTTTTAACAAAAATTTAAAACAAAAATATTTTTAAATTAAAGATTTCTATTAACACTTTATTGTTACTAATTACCCTTCTAGAAATAATCGATTGCTCACAATTTAGAACGATTCAGTTAAAAATTTTGTTCAATTGTTTTGAATTGTTTTCAATCGATTGTAATTTTTATGAATCGGTTTCAATTGTTTTAAATTGTGTGAATAAGCTATACTTTTTCTCAATTGGTTTTAATTGTTGGCGCAAGCGCATAGAGCTTAAATTCGAAATTAAAATTTTTTTAATTGATGTAGAATATATATTATAATATTATGTTTATTAACATAATTTATTTTATTAACATTTATTGATTTGTAATCAATTAATAACAATTTTTTTATTTTCAATAAATAATCAATGATTAGATTAATAGGAAACAAATAATAATAAATTAATTAATTGTAAATTATAGTTAATTATTAATTTTAATTATTATTAAAATATTCATAAACAAGGTAATCTGAAAAAAATTTTTTGTTTTGCACATATCAATTTTTCTAGTTTTGAAGAATTTTTACGTAGAAATTTTGTTTTTGAAATATTAAAACATTCAAATAAAATATATTATAAACTATTGTTATCTTTTTTATTATTATCATTTCTATTTATTCAGTATCGTTGAAAAACTTTTTAAATTGCTTGATTCCAAAAAATTTTTTCTGAAATGAAAATTTAGCTGAAAAATTTGATATTTTTATTTGAAATAACAAAGAACAATATTTGTTTGTATACAAGTTACTTTTTACATTTTCTATTTTAAATTTTGACAATTGGTGTTACGAAATTATTAAAGGCAGTGTATTAACGTAATTTTATACATCATTTATTATCTAAGATTCTAAGATTTGTACTTATAATATTTACACTAGGCGGGGAAATTACAGGAATTATAGGTACATATTTTCTATTGAATGTCAGATTTCCAACAAAAATTTTGAGGTACAGTTGTGCATTATACTCGTTGTATACTCTACTGTATTTCGATAGTCTGAGGTAATTGACAGACATAACTAGGTTCATCACATTCGATGAATATCAATTTTTCGGCGACATCAGTTATAGAGATTACTATATTACCTCTTTCTACTACCCTAAACAAATGTCGCACTAATTCGTCGTCAACAATATTTAGGTTGATTACTGACAAGAAGCAGGAGTTGTTAGTTCTTACAATATCTCTAACTTGAATAATACCACCTGATTTTAATTTGAAAATAGTATCATTCCTTTTTTTTGAGAGAGTATTTTTTACGCTTTTATACACGCAACCTTTGTAAATGCATTTTATAAAAGATTCTCCGGCAATAATTTCATTAGTAGCAGGATTTGTAATTTCAACGGGTGCACTGATTCCACAGAAAGTTACATCATAGGCACTTTCAGAAACGTAAGTTGATAACAAAGCAGAAGAAAATATTCTTTGGCAGTACAATCTGGCAATTTCGGAATGAAAAATATTTCTTGATGCTTCAAACTTATATTGAAGAATATCTAAAGATTTTGTGGCTATTTGTTGCTCTGGTTTTTTAGGACCTAGTGCATACTGCTTGAGCACGTGCAAGTGACTTTCAAAGCAAAAAGCCGAAGTTGCCCACAGTGGGCCACAACGTCGAACACATTCAACTATGTGGAGTAAAAGATGTACATTGAAGGTCATATTTTCTTGACCATATAGATTCTCAAACTCTCCGACGAATTCTATCATATCGACTTCGCATTGAAGTAACTTTTCTTCGGTAATTTTCGTTTTTAATAAAGTAAAAATGGTATTGACTAGCAATGAGAAGTGCTGAAGGCACTCATCAGGTAGATGTTTCCTCAAACAGGGCACTCCAAAGAACAACAACCATGATCTCCACTCAGAAGCTTTCCACTTTGATTTAAAATTGAATTCTCGTGCAACTCGATGTATTTCTAAAACCATTTCAATACCACTGATATTTTTATTAATCTTTTCAACATCACCCTTGGACAAGAAACCATTTTGAGTCCATACTTCCCATAAAAGTTTCACTGCTCCCAGAAGAACGGTATGTAAGTACTCAAACGAAAAACTCCAAATCATATCAATGGTTTGTTTAGAATTCATAAAACTTGAAGGACCTTTAACTCCACGGACAAAAGTACGGCGTTTATTCGTTTTGTTCATTCTGCGAGTCATATTTTGTTGGCGTTCTTTAACAGCATCAACATCCTGCTTATGAGACTCTTGTGATCTAAGAAGAAAGTCGGCATCAAAGGGATATTTAATGATATGGATATAAAATCCCATCTGATAACAATAGCTACACCCCCAGTATGAGATATATTGACACCGACATTGTAATATTGGCCTGGCAACTGAGTCAACTACCACAAACAAAATATTTATAAGGAAATTTATGCGAAGATTCCCTACTAGCAAATCAACACCTTCTGTACGCAAAATTTCAATCATGATCAAAAATTCTTCTGAAAAGGAATTCATTAAATCAGGGTCCGGTTCTTTATCAACCATCATAAGTCCTCCTAGCATACTGTATTTAAAACGCAACGCGATTGGCAATTCGTTTATACATGCCAAAATAGCCCAAAAGCTTTCATTACCACTTCGTTTCATGATTGCCCCATCAAAGAATACATTAAGCGTCAAAACGTTTTAGAATTAGTGGGATTAATCGATTTATATAAACTTCCGTCTTGGAAATCTCTAATGCTACCATCATTTTCAGGGTTTTGCCTATATCTGTCAATTAGAAAAGTTTGTACATCACGAAGTTTAAACAATTGCTCAATTTGGTATTTTAAATCCACCATTAACATGTACTTCCCTTTTTTAGTAGACAAATTACATCGCGACCCACATTTGTCGCACAGTCCTTCAGGGTTTACTTGTGATTTTTTTTTCTGTTGGGAAATTAATACTTTTTTACAAGCTGAACAATAAAAGGAAAATGTTATTGTTTTTTCAGGAGCTTCGAACATGCGAGACATTTTATAATTTGACAAATTCAAACTGTCAAAATCAGGACCTGCACACAACTTTAGTAAATTTGTCAACTCTAAACGCGCTTCCAATGAGAGTCCAAATCGTAGACTAAATCCTCTCGTCATTGCTACCACATCTCTGACTGATAAGTTAGATTGTGGGAACATAAATCTGTTTTCCCAGGGATATATATTATTTTGATTTTCATTACCGTTCACATCGTTATCGATAAATTCAAGATCAGGTTCTTCGCTATCTGAGCCTTCACTTGGAGCATTAGATTCTGGGGCTGAATCTTCGTTCAATTCTTGATCGAAATCTTGGTTCGTTTCCATCCGCACCTCTTCGTCTCTAGGTACGTCATTAGTCGAATTTTCACCTATAGACATTTGATTGGAACTTGTTGAAAAAGCCGATTCCAGGTCTGATTCATGTAGATCATCTCTGGGCTCACGTTGGAGAACTGAAAAATTTTAAGTTTAACATTGAATGTTTTATTTCATTTAAAAGAGTGATTCTATAATATAATACAATAAAGAAGCGTTCAACAAGTTTTCAAAATAAATATCTGCCTTTTCAAGAGATTTTACGATCTAAAATAAATTTTTCTTAAGATTCACCTCCAACGTAGTAAGCATTAATATCTTTAAATCTGTATTTTTCTAATATCAATGTTTTTTCTTTACTTATATACAATTTAATTATTTAGATATTTTTTATTTCAATTCTGGGAAAATTAAATTGCTTATTTTCGAAATTTTAATTAAATTCTTTAAAAAATTCAAAATATCTTCAAATTTTTCAATGGAATTTTTCAAAAAATTAGGGACTTAAAAAGACAAAATATTTTTCAAATTACAAATTTCTCAGAAATTTATTTTTTTTTTAGAATTTTGAATACACTTTTTGAATACTGAATTATTTTAAATTTAATAATATAAAATCATTTAAAATTAAATTAATGTCAAACCATTCAATTGCAACTTTTAAGGAATCGAATTATTTTTATTATATCAATATAAATATGTTATTTATAAAAAAAATTAGCAATATCTCTCAAAATTTTAGAAATTTGAGAAATGTTAATAACCTTCTTGAACAAAGTAATTATTTCAACAATCATCAAATGAAAAAAAAATTGTGACACATTAAATTTAAATGCTACTGAGTTATTTCTATGAAAAAATTCGATTATAATTTTTAAATAATTTCAAGTATAATTACAAGTTTCGATTCCAGTGCTTAAAAATGTAATTATATAAATATTAATTCCTTAAACATTTGAATTTTTCTTAATAAATTGTAGTAATAATCATTTCTGTTATTGTAAAATATTTTTAATATGGAAACATATAATTATCTTTTTAAAAAACAAGTAATTGCAATTTAAAGATCGTTGGACGGTTTGATATATTAATAAGAATAATAATTACCTATTCTGTCTGAAAAGATTGCATTTGTCTTTTCAAAGCTATGGCACGTTGCCTCCAAATCGCATCAGTTTGAGCAGAAACCATGCTTGCTTTATAATTCGGTCGTATAAATCTATACGATTTCTAAAGGGATGTGTTTATTTGGAATTCTTGCTTTTGACTTGATATTCGACGATTGAAAGAATAATTGTGACATTTTATTCTCTACAATTCCGTTTTTCGAGCACATTCTTAATTTCCAACGTCCAGTAATTAACATGAACTACAACTACGTGGACAATAACAACCACCAAGGATTTTTCAAAACCATTCGAAAGGATTTTGGTGGAAATGCTGTATACGTTATGAAAAAATGGATCAAGATTAATTTACGCCTGATTAAGTTGCGAAATCACAACCGTTTCTTGCTTCGTTGTAAATCAAGTGGGTTCCTTCCTTCTCATTTAATTAACCTCAATAATCGTTTGTTATTCAATAATGTTTCTTTTCTTAATAAGTTTGAGACTTTCAATTTTAATTATAAAATTTCAATTTTAAATTTAGAAATTTCTTATACTAATTCATCTATTAAAAGTTTACAGTCTTTCTTACCTAGTTTAATGATTAATATCCATGAATTTATTCATGATGCTCAAGTGGTTGAAAACTTTTTGTTTTTACAAAAAACAACTTTTGATAATTATGAGAGACATCTTATTAATCAATCTGTTTCGAAATTTAACTGGCTAAATAAAAAATATTATAATTTTACATTTAATAAAAAAGTAAACCAAAAATGGGTAAGAAACTTGTCGAAAAAGGACATCCCTCAAGATATTCTTTATTTTTTAAGCCTGGGTGAAAAATATTATGTCAACCCGTCCGTCAAACCTAGGGTCGTTGAAGAGACGCTGTCTTTAATTGAAGATAAAATCGCATTAATCCCAGAATCTAATGTAAATGAATTTAGAAGTAAAGTATCAAGTTGTTTACAAAACTACCTACAAAATAATCACAATATTGTTGATAATTCTCTTATCAACAGTATTGCATTAAAAACACATAATTTTTTAAAACAAAATAAAGATATTGTTGTATGCAAGGCCGATAAGGGTAATGTAACCGTAATTCTTGATAAGAATGAATACAAAGATAAATGTTTAGTATTGTTAGAAGACAAAAAAGTTTACCAAAAATTAATTTCTGACCCTACCCTACTGAAAATGTCCTTATGGGATCCTACATGGGATCCCACATAAATTCCTACGTAAAATCCCATCTTAAAACCTAGGTTGATTGTAGGAATCCACGTGGAATTCCTTAAGATTCCATATATGAAATTGAGACACGATTTGGATTGGGAATTGATGTAGGAAGTTGTTTTTGTGTTGGTACATAGGAATCCACGTGGATTTTTATGTAATATCTTACATGTTTTTGTCCAATTTTTATGTGAATTCCCTATGTCAATTTCCTATGTCAATTTCCTTCATAATTCCCTACATAAAATCTCACAAAAATTCCTAGTTGAAATCCTACCTAATTAAAAAATTTCTTACATAAAAACTTACATCCAATCCCCCATGTCAATTTCCTTTGTAATTTCCTATATGAAATCTTACAAAAATTCCTACACGAAAACCTACCAAATTCAAAATTTTCCTACATGAAAACTTGCATCCAATTTCCTTTATCATTTCCTACATGAAATCTTATAAAAATTCCTACTTAAAATCCTACTATATTGAAAAAAATATCCTACGTAAAAACTTACATCGAATCTTACATGAAACCCTATTTAAATTCTTGTTATAAAAATTCGTTTCTTAAAATTTATTATTTATGGATTTTTTATTCTATATTACTTACCTGAAATTTGATATTCATAATCTTCTTTGGGTTTCCGAATGAAATTTTTCTATATGATGTCTCATGTGGAATTCCACATAAAATATCTCTCTAGTAATTAGAAGTTTTTTTTATTTTTATTTAAAATTATTGACTAAATTTTAATTTTTAAATTTTATTTTCTGCAGGAAGAATAATTAAAAAAGTTTTAATATCAAAATTTAATTTCCATATGAGATCCTATACAGATTTACATATTATTTCCTATACGATATCCTACATAGGATAATATATGTATAGACGTCTTATGAGACAAATCTTATTTATTTATTTATTTATGTTTTACGTTTTTTGATATGTCCAAAAAGTTTTATTCTTCAAAAGTTTTAACTATTTTGATCCAATATGGGTTTTTTTATTATGTCTCCCATATGAGAATTTACAGTAGGGCTGCTACAAATTTCCATGCGGGAATTCATATAGGATCCTTCATGGGATTCAATTGAACGACACGTAAGTCATAACCCATGTGTCGCCATGTAATATCTCATACAGGATCCTTTATGGAATAAAAAATTCTTGAATGTAGGATCCCATGTGGGATCCCATATAAGGATTTGCAATAGGAACTAATAATTTATTAATGAATAATTATTAAAAACCAAAATAATGTTAAGTCTTAGAATTTAATAAACATTTCTTGTTGGTTTCTCCATCTCAAGAAAACAAATTTTTGTTATTACATAAATATTTTTTGAACAAATACTTTGTACACGAAGCGAGGTTTATATTATTTTTATTACATTTTTTAATACTGATTATATCGTTGATTTCAGTCGAAGATATTAAATTAATGTAAACAATAAATATTTAATAATATAAACTAATCAGCTTTACATTGAAATAAGATTACTTTAAGAGAAACTAAACTTAAGTACATGAGTAACACTGTTGAGTCAAACCACGTCAATTGTAACCGAATATTTTGTTGCAACATTTTTTAAAAAAATTAATAACTTAAAATTCTTTCGGTATAAATTAATGGTGATTTTTTTAATAGTACAAAAATGTCCACTCTTTAAAACAAAGTTAATTGTAAAATGAAATTTGCAATAATGTTATATTTTTAATAATAATAATTTTATAAACAATTTATATTATTAATACTTTATAGGAAGTGTACATTGAACTATTTTTCTTAGTTGGGTCTCCATTCAATTGTTTAAATTAATAATTTTCTTAAGAATCGAAAAACAAATTAACTAATTATTTATGCAAATAATGTTTTGTAATTGAAAATTATTTATTAATATAAATAAAAAATTCATTATCTACGGTTATAATTGAAAATACCAATTTTTTTAGGAATCGAAAGAAAATAGTTCAATGAATACTTCCTATAAATTTCAATATAATTCGAGTTCTAGAAAGTATAAATAATATAAATTCTTTATAAAATTATTATTAAAAATATAAACTTATTGCAAATTTCATTTCACAATTAACTTCGTTTTAAAGAGTGGACATTTTTGTACTATTAAAAAAATCACCATTAATTTATAGCGAAAGAATATTAAGTTTCTAATTATTTTTTAAAATGTTGAAAAAATCTATAAGTGTAAAAAATAGTTATAAATAATTAATATTTTAAAAAATGATTAAAACTGTTTTTTTGTATATTTATGGACTACTGATTTTCATGAATGTTTTTACTTTTTCAAAAATCAAAAAAATTTCGGTCACAGTTGACCTGGTTTGACTATGTTCACAATTTTTTGTATCAATATTTGAGAAATAAAAGAGCGAGTTATTAGGAATATAATTTCACAGTTGCAAATGGAATTTTGTTATTTTAGAGAATAAAATATAACGGACTGCTAAAATAACAGATAAAAACCAAATGGTGATAATTTTTGGAATTTGAAAAATATTTTTTAAGGCATATTGTAACGCAGATGTACTTTTCTAATAATATAAAAACCTTCACACTAACCATATATGTCGTCGAACCCTAAAAACTTTCAAAATAGAAACTTTTCATTTCTATTTTCACCTTTCTCTATTTTCAACCTCATTCCCTAAAAAACATGCATTAGCCCATCCTAAAACAACGTATAAATAGAGGAACAAGAACTATTAAAAATCAGTTGTAAGCAAACTTTGGAACTGTAAGCATATATTTTTGAGTTAATAAAGTTAACAGTAACTACGGTTACTAATATTTCTTATAATATTTATTTTATTAATTCTACCCCATTACATTTTCTGGCGATCCTGCCAGGATTTGTCAAACGATTGGTATAGGAAGAAATAAAAAATAATACTACGGTATTATATAATTTCCTACATTCAAATTGGCAGATCCTTTGATTTCGAACTATTTTCAAAATCAACTTTCAACTCCTAGTTTCTACGGGACTAGTATTATTAAATCTACTGTTGTCAGAGGTAGCTGAATTAAGTAGGCTCCTTACTACGAAGACACAGTGCACAACAGTTTCGAGTACAAGAAAGAAGAATCCTGAAGTTCCAAAGGACACGTCCGGACCACGACTCTTCAACTGTACATCGGACAACACTATCACAACGTAAGCTCATTGAATAAAATATTAGAAACGAAAATTGTTATAAATATTTCTTGAATATAAATCCTTTTTACATACGTTGAACGGTGACTGATTGTTACGACAATCAGGTAGGGTTAAGTAAGAAATATTTACGGTGTTTAGGCTTGCGTCAGTAGGTACGACGTGGTGCTCCACGCCCTATGCCTCCTCTAATAAAATAAACCTCACCCTAATAAATTGAAGCATTGTTGTAGCACGATCCTACAATTGAAGGGTTTAAAATAATAAAAAAATTGTAAAATTTTAGTTTCGCGACCGCGACACACACTCGACACACGTATTTAGAAAAGAAAACTGGCTTTTAATATTTATAGGAACAATACACAAACAAACTATTCCACAGATTCTAGTGACTCAGAAGATAATATTTTGTTAGGCTTTTCAAAAATGAATATTATAGATGACAAAAAAACTTCTGAACAAACGGACTCAATGACAGACCCATTATCACAAGTTTTAGAACAACTTAAAATAATTCAAGAGGGACAGACACTGTTGAAAAACAATTTCATAACCTTAAATGAAGAAAATTTAAAGAGAGCAGAGGAAATTAAACTATTGGCCCGACATGCTAAAGTCCTCATAACAGATGACGACAATCAACATACCCAAACACCATCAACATCAGATTCAGAAGAAGAGAAAGAAGACAACCAACGAAAAACAAAAGATGTCCGCGACCACCAAATTAACATCGAACCACTATCTATGGCGAAAGACATTATTAGAACAATTGAAAATTTAAATGGCAGCGACGATGTTGGAGTAAATGATTTTATCAAATCAGTCAAAAAAGCAAGAAATAGATGTTCACAACCATCCCTATTGTTAGATTTAATATTAACTGAAAAAATTTCGGGAAATGCCAAAAGATGTATACGGCATAGTATAATTGATTCTTTTGAAGATTTATTCCAATGTTTAAAAACAAATTTAATTGCAACTACATCAGTTGAATTATGTAGAGCAAAATTAGACACAATTAAACAAAATACCGACACAGTACAACAATACAACCAAAGGTTTCGTTCAGCTTTTAATGAACTTAATTATGCAATACAATCTGAACATCCTCACTCTATAGAAAGAAAATTAGTATTGAACATAGAAGAAAAATCCGCAACTAAGAGATATGTTATGAACTTAAGAGATGATATCAGTAACCATGTCAGACCATTTAAACCTACAAATTTAAATTCAGCTTTTCAAGAAGCACTAGATGCAGAAGTTTGGTGTCGAGAAAAAGCAAGAAATCGAGCATTTACGACAGCTACAATGAAAAAACCAGTTGATTACGCATCTATGCGACGCCCAGCAATAAATAACTTTTCAAGAGGGAATGCACCAGCCATAAGGAATCAACCCACGAATGTTCCCAACCATGGATTACCGTTACAACAACGAATGCAAATGTTTTGTAATCATTGTAAAAAACCGGGACATTTGGAAAATCAATGTTATAATAAATCAAGACAAAATTTTCAAATTACTCAGAACCAGAAACGACCACCACAAGTCAACAGAATTACTCAAGACACACAAGAGAGCAAAACATGGTCTCCATGTTTAGAAGGAGAAATAGTCTCGATAGAGGAAGAAGAGGAGATAAATCAGTACGAGGAGTCAGCCGAATTTCAGCAATATGCGGACGATTACTTTCAATCCGAGGAAAACACCCAGATGGAAGAATCTACAGTTTGTTAGTAGACTCAGGCTCGTCAATCAACCTGATTAAATCTTCTGAAATACCAACAGGAACAAAAAGGTTTTACCAACAGAAAAAATTTTTTATGGGCAAAAGTATTAATTTCTCTCACGAAGCAACATATATACATTATTTGGGAAAAAAACACTTATTTCACATTGTTGATGACAACTTCCCATTACCAGAAGCAGGGATCATCGGCTTACCATTTTTACAAAGATATGAGCGTTACAGTATAACATCAAATTATCTGTACCTGGATAAAATCAAACTACCACTACACAACGATGGTGAATTCATCCCAGGACACACCGCTCAAGTAATGCGTATCCAAGTGGAAGATGATGATGGCGATATTTTCATAGAAAACAACGAAAATATTCCTGATGGAATATATTGCATAAAAAATAAGGAAATTACAATTCCTTTTCATAATTACGATTTTCAACCCGTCCTTAAACCACAAAAGATAAATTATGACCGTATTTTAGCCATAGAAGAAAATACAACACAAGAAAAAATTAAAGAGGATTTTAACCTTACAACTAGAATAGAAAATTTAAAAAAAAATTCAAGATTAAACCACATAGAAAAAGATCACGCTAAAGTTGTCTGGAAAATTATAGCTAGCTACAATGACATCTTTACTCTGGAAGGCGATGCATTACCTTGCACAGATCTTACAGAACATTCCATCATTCTCAAAAGCAATAAAATTATTAATATCAAATCTTATAGACCACCTGCATGTCATAAAGAAGAAGTAGATAGACAAATAAAAGATCTTTATAAAAAAGGAATAATCCGTGATTCAACATCATCCTTTAACTCCCCACTATGGGTAGTACCTAAAAAAAATGATGCTTCAGGAAAGAAAAAATGGCGTATTGTAATTGACTTTCGCAAACTGAATGACGAAACTGATCAAGATGCATATTTATTACCTTTAATAGAAGATATCTTAGAATCACTTGGAAAAGCAAAGTTTTTTTCTGCTTTTGATTTATGCTCAGGATTTCACCAGATTCCTATGGCAGAAGATTCGAAAAAATTTACAGCTTTTTCTACACCAGAAGGACATTTTGAATTTAACAGAATGCCCTTTGGATTAAAAAATTCTCCTGCAACTTTCCAACGAATGATGGACAACGCTCTACGTGGACTTAATGGTAAAATATGTTTTGTGTACTTGGATGATATAATTGTTTTTGGCAGTACTTTTGAAGAACACAACAAGAACTTAATCACGCTATTCAATAGACTACAAGAAGTAGGACTCAAACTGCAACCAGATAAATGCGAATACTTAAGACCTGAATTAGAATTCTTAGGACACCTGATAACACCTGAAGGAATAAAACCAAACCCAACAAAAATTGAAGCCATAAAAAGTTTTAGACAACCCAGAAATGTAGCAGAAACTCAGTCATTTCTAGGACTGGCTGGATATTACCGAAAATTTATTAGAAACTTCTCCACAATAGCTAAACCATTAACAGAACTCACCAAGAAGGATAACAATTTTAAATGGACAGAAGATTGTGATAAAAATTTCAACATATTAAAAAACCTTTTATGCACAACACCAATTTTGAGATATCCTGATTATACGAAAAAATTTACATTAACTACCGACGCATCTAATGTTGGATTAGGAGCAGTTTTATCACAAGATGATCACCCATGTTGCTTTATTTCACGAACATTAAACAAAGCAGAATTAAACTACTCAACAACAGAAAAAGAATTACTCGCTATTGTTTGGGCTGTTAGAAGGCTTAGACAATATCTATTAGGAAGACCTTTTCTCATTCAAACAGATCATCAAGCTCTAAAATGGTTAAAAAATATCAAGGATCCTTCCTCAAGATTACTCAGATGGAGATTAAGGCTTGAAGAATACAATTATGAGGACATCGAATACATAAAAGGAAAAGAAAATAAAGTTGCAGACTGCCTATCAAGAATTTTTCCCATACAAGAAAATACACTCGAGAATGCTTTAGATTTATCTCACAACGCACCATTACCTGAAATAAATAACCAACTACACATTGAAATTGAGACGGAACCTAAATGGGATGGAAAACTCTATCAAGAATACATGAAGTGGACACAAAACAAAACACCATCAAGAGAAACAATAAAACCTAACGCTAACGGAAAATTATGGAATACGTTACAAAAAAGACCCACTACAGACCCCAATATAATAAATCTTCCAAACTACGATGAACGAGAATGGTTAACCATATTAAATATGATAGCCGAAAAAACAATTAATAAAAAATTGACTATTGTAAGATATCATTTTAATGATCCCACCATTACACCTATTGAACAAATTCGTGTGAAGAATCTTTTAGCTTTTATAGGAAATAAGTATCCTACTCTTAATATTTTTACCTGTTATGTTTCGCGAACTGAATTAACACAAAATGAAAGAGAAATTATAATCAAAGAAGCTCATGGTTCTATAATGGCACAACACTATGGCGAAAATAAATCAATTGAACGAGCAAGAACAATTGGAGAATGGAAAAATATGGAAGATGAAATAATCAAATTTGTTAAAAAATGCGCTGTATGTCAACTACAGAAGACCACTCGAATACGAAGAAAAGAAGAAGCAATAATTCCTGATACACCTACTAACCCTAATGAAAAAATTGCAATGGATATTTTTGGACCTCTACCTTCAACACGTTCTGGAAACGAATACATACTTAGTATTCAAGATATGCTCACTAAATATCTTATCCTTGTACCTTTAAAAAGTATTGAATCTGAATCTATTATAGAAAGTTTATTCGATCATTATATTTATACTTTTGGTTCACCAAAGAATATATTAACAGATCAGGGGCAAAATTTTGTATCAGAATTAATTCAAAACTTTGAAAATCTCTTTCGGATTAAGCATATAAATACAACTACTTATCATCCACAAAGTAATGGAGCACTTGAACGAGCACATTCTACAATAAAAGATTTATTAAAAACCAGCATGGCAGAAAACAATACAGAATGGGATACAAATTTAAAAATTATTACTTTCGCTTATAATACTATGAAACATGAAGGAACAGGAATGACACCCTTTCAACTTACATTTGGACGAGACGCCAACATCCCCTCAATGTTATCCACAACACCCAGTATGAAATACAAAGAATTAATTGATCTTTGGAAAAACAGGCATGAAAAATATTTACAAAAAGCTCGCGAAAGAATTCAAATTCAAAAAGAAAAGTACAAAAAACTACAAGATTCCAGAATAGCTTTACCGCAAAATATTTATGTAACGGGCGACTTAGTTAAATTCATCAATAACACTAAGGAAAACAAATTATCCCCAGCTTGGAAAGGTCCTGCGACAATTATTGAACACTTAGATAACAATAACTATATCATACAATTTAATAATATACAACAAAGAATCCATTCTAATCAATTAATGCCTTTCTATAGTTAAAAATACATCTCTTTTTACAGATGTTGTCCTTATTTCTGCTTCTTCTACTGTCAACTTTGGGTTACAGTGAAATCAAATTCGAACCCCTAGGAGAAACAACAATCTATTCTGAAAATCTAGGTACTGTCCGTACCTTCACTCAAACATGGAATCTTATCATAGGGATAGATACCTCCAATCTTGATGACAGATTTAATTCTCTTGTCCTTGCCTACAGAACCATTTCACGTCTTTGCAGAAATTGTACAGAAGCACATGAAATAGATGTAATAAAAAACAGAATCAATAGATTAGACAAAAATCGCAAAATGTTAAACATTATATTGGGTAATCATCGCTCAAAAAGAGGTATCTTTAACTTTGTTGGAGATATTTCGAAAACTTTATTTGGGACTCTTGACGAAGATGACCTCAAATACATTGACAACGAATTAGATAAACTCTATAAAAACAATAAAATTATGGGAGAAAGTATTAATAATCAAACAAGAATTATTAAAACAATATTAAACTCAGCATCACTAGACATCAACAGGGTACAAGAATTCAATAAGCAGATCAACGAGATAACTAATTCAACAAATGATAACATGAAAAACATATTTATTTCATCACAATTAACAAACTGTATGATTCTTCTAACAGAACTTAGTGAAGATATTAATACTGTAA
This sequence comes from Leptopilina boulardi, assembly GCF_019393585.1. NCBI lineage: Eukaryota > Metazoa > Arthropoda > Insecta > Hymenoptera > Figitidae > Leptopilina > Leptopilina boulardi. The sequence goes on from NW_026138006.1 coordinate 368,886, forward strand.
TAGATGCCGTTAACGATGGTAAACACGGAATAGTACATCCTCAAGTATTAAATCCTACAACCCTTATTAATGAATTAAAAGAATTTGAGAAACATTATAATGTTAAACACAGTATACCTTTAGTTGAAACAAATTATCAAGACTTAATCGACATCTCCGAAATTAATGTTGCTATATTAAAAAATAAATTGGTTTATTCAATCTATTTGCCAGTCGTCGAAGACCAAGAATACACAGCATATCATTTAATTCCAATTCCAAAAAAATCAAACTCTGTATTTTTAGCAATTATTCCAGATCAAGAATACATACTTTTAGAACAAAGACGTACAACTTTTATTCCTACAGATGAAAATTCTCTAAAACTTTGTAAAAAACTAAAAGATACCTTTGTATGCAAAAGAAAACAACCTTGGTTTTTGTTAAGCGAAACACACACATGCGATTCAAATATAATAAAACACTCTATTAAAGAATTAGGGCACGAAAAATGCAGATTTTCTCCTTTTAAAATAGATACACTTGCATATATATTATTGCGTGACGAAACACAAATACTTATACCAGAAAATTCTGTACAATTAGATTGTCAGTGTACATCAAAAAATTTTCAAACTACTATAAACCAACCTACTCGAATCACTAGTAATGAAAATTGTATAATAAGTGGATTAAATATAATTATGCGAATCCAACCACAGCTTACTTATAGAACAAATATAAAATATATAAAAAACGTAAGTTTACCTTTCAACACAAATCAATTAGAAATCATTAAAGACAAATTGTTACCTCTTCAAAGAGAAGTTCATCCTGCGACTCTTAAAGAATTTAGTCAAACCTTAGATGATATTGAAAACGCTATGAATAAAATTGAATCAGATAGGAGAACAAAATCATGGATTGAAAAAACAGTTGATAGTTTGACCTATATAGGATATATATCTACTGTATTAATAATTATTACAATTTTATATAAATGCGGCGTATTACATTTTATTATTAAATGTTTTCCAAAAAAATTATGTATCTTTTGCGTCAAAACTAAGGTGTTAAACACTCCAAACGTACAATATACTCTAACTCCAGTAGCACCTGCATATTCCGATGAAAATATTAATATACCAGTCACTAGTACTAAATCTATTAGAATTAAACCAAAGTAATCAAATTTTTGGAGACCAAAAACATTCTAAATGGAGGGGTGTAACGCAGATGTACTTTTCTAATAATATAAAAACCTTCACACTAACCATATATGTCGTCGAACCCTAAAAACTTTCAAAATAGAAACTTTTCATTTCTATTTTCACCTTTCTCTATTTTCAACCTCATTCCCTAAAAAACATGCATTAGCCCATCCTAAAACAACGTATAAATAGAGGAACAAGAACTATTAAAAATCAGTTGTAAGCAAACTTTGGAACTGTAAGCATATATTTTTGAGTTAATAAAGTTAACAGTAACTACGGTTACTAATATTTCTTATAATATTTATTTTATTAATTCTACCCCATTACAATATATTTTATAGTAAATATCTGAATTACCGATGTATTAAGAGCATCACAAAGTTTAAACGCTTATATAAATAAATACTTTGATGTGTGAAGGTGTTTTTTTGTTTAATTTATTTGGATAATATAGCAATGTAAAAACTGTTTTTGGTACGAGTAATATTAAAAGAATTTTAGAAATTAAGTTAAAACGAAAATATTACAAATTACCCCACTACCGAGAATTGAAAAAGCTTCGTGTCCAAATTCTGACAAAAATTTTGCAATACTTTATTTAACATATAAATTTATTTTTAAAGCATATTATAAATAACTCATTATATTAACAGATTATCAAATATTATCAGGGTTGCCACAAGAATCCATTTTTCAATTTCCCTGACAATTCCCTGACATTAACAAAATTTTCCCTGACAGAAAAATTTTATTACAGATTTACAGTACCGTAAGAAATTGCTGGTACGGATTTTTTTATAACTGCAAAAAATCGCTACTTTTCTAAAATATTTTTATTGAAATTTTCTCTCTTTAATTTGTTAATACCTTTTAAAATTCTGCAAAAAATTCTCCTTAAATTAAAGAATTCACTTAACTTTTAAATAGTATATGGCAAAAATAGTTGAATTTGCAATGTCTACATAAAATTAATGTAATTCCTAATGTAATTAATATTTCTTTATGTTTCTTGGGCTTATATTAAAAGTAACTTTACAAACAATAAAAATAACTCATTGTCATTAATGTGGAATATCGGTAATTGGGACAGCATCCGTAATTAGGACATTTACCCTATATTTAAAACGCTTAACTCCTTCTCGAGGAAATAAATTATCAGGCAACTCAATCAAATTTCAAATTTAAAAAAAAATCTTGTCTTTAATATTAATTAAAGATAAGTTGAACGATATGGCATTGAGAATTTTCTAGAAGTTTACAAAAACTGTGACTGATTAATAAGAACATAAGTTCGGTAAAGCGCAAATGTATTGTTGTTTTTTAACTTTCACGTGTACGCATACCATTTTGATATCGTTTGTATTTACAATTAAGTAGTTTTTTTGTGTATAAACAATTTTCCTCATCATTGCGCATTTATTTTCTAAAGCATTTTCTGTTATTATTTCCTGACCTACTGTACATTCTACATTATTTTGTCGATCTACAATAAAATCAATTAGTTTTATGTATTTACCGTCTGTTAGTTTAACAAAAGAATTATCCGACCTTTTATTTTCTTTAGTAGATGACAAATAAAGACAACTGTCTTTTGTAATTTTTTTATATGATCGGGCCATATTTGAAAGATGTAGTTTTTCTGTCAAAGTGGAAGTTACGGACATCGATTTTCCGAAATATCTCGTTGATGCAGTTTTTTCAGTGTTTTGGACCATCATTGTACTCAAATTTGAACAATAATTTTTACTTTCTTCTGACGAAAGAGGTTCAACTTTTTTTCTTAGAAATCTATAGCTTGAAATCATGGTGATGCTTCTACAAATTTGTTTGTGGACACCTTTCGCAGCATGTACAACTTTTAATAATTTTGCATTGCCTGCTTCAAATGCAAAGGCGGAGTGTTCATAAAGTGGTCCCCAATTCAAAACACTCCGTCCAAGGTGAAGTAGTTGATGGATATTAAATGTCATTGCAAATTTTGAATACAGACGTTCTGTGTTGTACACAAATTCGTGAAGCAATTCATCAGCTCTGTTAAGCTCGGTTATAGAAATTTCGGATTGCAATAGAATATATATTGCTTCTACAAGTTGTACCCAATGTTCAATTAATTCTTTATGAAGAAATTGAGACATTATTGGTACACTGTAATACAAAAGCCAATTTTGCCATTCGCGAGCCTTCCAGTGTGCTAGATCTTCTAATGACCGCGTCAGTCTTCCAACTTGATGTGGAACTTTTGTTGCATTAAGAAGATTATTAATTTCACGAACCTTCGACTTAGTAAGTATACTGGAAGCACGACTCTTACTGCCTACCCAAATGGTAGTAAATTGTTTAACCAATCCACTGAGAATGTGCATATCATCAGGAACAAAACCATCAATGATATTAAATTTCTTTAAATGTACTAAAACAGATGTTTTTTTAAATCCGAAGCATGGCTTATTTTCAGTACCTTCTTGCATGTGACAAATGCTTTCTTCTTCGGTTCTCAGTAATCCTTTCATTTCAATCCATGGATATTTGGAACTGCCCGATTTTGGTTTATTTTCATTTTTAACCCATGCAGTAGGATGCTTGCACCAGTTGCATCCGTACTTCCCGTTAAATTGCATCAAACATTGCATAGGCGCTCTAGCAATAGAATCTACGCAACATACTAAGCAGAACACTTTAACAAGTCGTACTTCATTTTTTATGGTGCATTTTACACCTACATCTCCTAAAGCATTCATTTTATCTACAAAAGGTTTTAGGAAGATATTCATATTGGGTTTTTTTTTGAAAACCACAGACCCACAACAATTAAATTTTTAGTTCTTATTTCGACAGGTAATTCATTTAACATTATGTATATGGGCCATATACTATATGTGGAGCTTTCGAATAGGGGAGCTCCATCCGTGTTAAAAACGACAGTTACAAACCGCTTTCGATCATTGGGGTCTAAATCTTTAAGAAAACGTCGATACAATTTCCCGTCACAAATACTGCTAATAATTTGATTTGTTGTTACTTTATGATTCATTAAATTGTCGTAATAATTAGAATTTGCCTCCAAGAGATCAGCAATCTGATTTGATGGATCCAAAGTTACGAAAAAATTATTACCATCTTTTACATTAATGTCATTATGACAGGAATCGCAATTTTTTACCACGTCTGACGAAGTAAATGTACCTATACTTTTATCGCATTCATTACATAAACCATGATATGTTGCACAGTGCTTGGGATTGAACAATTTGTCAATGAGGTATCGTGTTTCTGGAATAATAGGTCGAATAAATATGCAGTTAATTAACTTAAAAAGATTTTCGACTGCTGTTAATGGAAGCGAATTTACTAAAGCGTACTGAAGAAGCATCATGAGAACTTCACCAATATTTTTATTAACTTGAGTATCAATCGGTTTAGTGAAATCTATTTTTTCTAGAAACAAGCGAAGATGTTCAAAATCTTCTTTTCTTTCTTCAAATACATCCTCTTCCTGACTCTCCGAATCTTCATCCGTTTCGAAACTAAGATGATATTTTGTTCCTTCAAAAAAATGTAAAAGGTGTCATTATTATGTTAAAACTTAATGTTGACAGTATAAAGTAGGGTCGCATGAAAATGTTCTAAAGCAAACGTGTTAGAATTATGATTTAATAACATTATTTTTTAGTATTATCTTAATTCTGCAAAATGTCAACTTGGTAAAATATTAAATTGTCAGAAAATAAATTTGACCGAATATTAATGTGGAAGAATCGTAGTTTAATCAAAATTTTATTTTCCAGAATAACATTTTGATCAAAACTCAATTTGTTTAAAAGGGATTTTGATAGAATATTGATCCTGCAGAATATTAATTTGGTCGAAAATTAATTTGTCCAAAAATCAATTTGCTAGAAAATCAATTCTGCAGAATATTCATTTGATCGAATATTAACTTGACAGAAATTTAATTTGATCCAATATTAAAGTCGCAGAATCGTAATTAAGTCGAAATTTATTTTCTAGAATAAGATTTTGATCGAAAGTCAATTTGTTCGAAACGGATTGTAATAGAATATTAATTTTGCAGAATATTAATTTGGTCGAATGTCAAATTGGTCGAAAATCAAATTGCCAGAATATCAATTCTTTAGAATATTCATTTGATCGAATTTTAATTTGGCAGAAATTCAATTTCATCAAATTTTAATTTGCCAGAAACTCAATTTGATCGAAAGTCAATCTAACAGAAATATTTCAGCGCTTATTTTAAAACTGACCAATCAGAAATGATCAGGAATATTGTGATTGGTCAATTTTACATTTTGCGCCGAAATATTTCTGTCAAATTGATTTTCGATCATTTGGATTTTCTGCCAAATTAAATTTCGATCAAATTGAGTTTCTGGCAAATTAAAATTCGATGAAACTGAATTTCTGCCAAACTAAAATTCGATCAAATGAATATTCTGCAGAATTGATATTCTGGCAATTTGATTTTCGACCAATTTGACATTCGACCAAAATAATAGTTCTGTGTTTAATTAATTAATATTTCATATAAAATTGTTATAACAAAAAATTATTTTTTCTAAGTTTTCTTAGCTACTGAATGAATATGGATTACTTAAAATTAATTTATTTTATAACTTAGGTTGTGCACTAATGTATGATTTAAACATTTATATTTCTACTCATAATTTACTTATTAATAGTTGATTGTGTGTTTAATTTATTTCCACGTTACAACAAAATATAACTAACATTTTGATAATCTTTATTTACCGAATCCATTAGTTTAGTTGGACTATTTTTTAGATAATTTATAGTAACAGGGTGTATAGCGAACCGAAAAAACCTCGGGAATTTTAAAATGCTGAGTTGCTAGACACTTTGTATTAAATACTAAACTGTTTACTAAGTTTTGGTAACTATTTGACTCAGCCAATATTTGATCAGTACTTAGTGATTTTCAAATAATTCATTATTTAAAAGTGATATTTTAAATATATTAGTTTTTTTAAATAAAAATTACTATTTTTTCCATAAAATTTTACTTGCGGAATTTTTTGTAAGTTATTTTTAGTTTCTTACGGTCATTTTGATTCTGTTGTAAAGTAAAAGTTTTTTAAACCAGAAAAAAGCTTTTTTTTACATATTGGTGTTTTAATAAAAAATGGTAGTTTTTCAAAAACTTTTTATTTGATGAATTTGTCGTAAAACATTTTTAGTTGATTTAGCCTAAAACTAAATTTGTCGTAATCAGTCAATGATAAAAAAATTTTTTTTTAACATTTTAAAAGCGTTTTTTAAATTATCATGTTTTTAAATAATTATTGCTTTTTCGAAAAAATTTAACTTGCTGAATTTTTCGTAAGACATTTTTATTTCATTTAGCCTGAATCTGATTTTGTCGTAATCAGTAAATGATAATTAAAAAGTTTGATAATAAGTTAAAAGAGTTACTTTAAAATGAAAATTATTATTTTTTTGAAAAAATTTTACTTGATGAATTTGTCGTAATGCATTTTCAGTTTATTTACGGTGTATTGGATTTTGTCGGAAACATTCAATGATAAGAAAACAAATTTTAAACACCGTTAGAAGTGTTTTTTCAAAATATTAGATTTTTTCAATAAAAATTATTATTTTTTTGAAACAATTTTACTTGATGAATTTGTCGTAAAGCATTTTCAGTTGATTTATGGTGTACTGGATTTTGTCGCAAACAATCAATGATGAAAAAGAGATGAGTTGATATGATACTTTGAATTAAACTTAAAATATCTTTGCTATACAGTCAAACATATTTTAGTTTAATTTAAACATATTTTTTGGTTGATAGAATAGCATTTTTTTAAAGTTTAATTAAAACATAATATAATTTTGATTTGAAATATGAAGTTTTTAAACATATTTTATGTTTCACTTAAATAAGTTTTCTTAAATCAAACAGAACATTCAAACAAATAATATGTTTAAATTAATGTGGTAGATTTTTTCAATATATTAAATTTAAACTTACAAACTGTGTTGAATGAAACAAAATTATTTAAACTGATGTTTATGTTTGAAACAAGTAATTCTTTTTCTCATTGTACATAATATTGAGATGTAATTATTATATCTCTTAAATTATAAAAATAAGTATTCTTCTTACCATGGGCTTCATCTTCCTCATCAATGACATCATGAACAATTTTTTTTATATTCGCCAGCCTCGTCTCGTCGCACATTACAGAAGTAACAGTATCCTGAGTTGATCTACTTTCTTCACTGTCATCCATCATAAACATCTGCAAAATGGAATAAAATTTAAAGTTTTAAACTACTGCAAACAATTTGAAATGCAATTAAAGAAAAATAATTACTTTACATACAACGTTTAATTCGGGATCGCTGGTGTTATGCTTCTTTGACATAGAATGCTCCTCACCGCAAGATTGCTGTATATTTTCAAATGATCTCCTGACAGTCTCTTGATTTAATTCAGTACTAACATCTGATTTATCTGCTTCATCTTCAGATTCATCTGATTCGTCACTACTTTTGTCTACTTCCATTTCGTATACTACATTTGAGCTACTTCCCTGAGCTTGAAGAAGTAATGACTTTCTTATACCTAATGTATCCTCTGTTAAAATTTCCTTCAGTTCTATGCTTTCATCTGAATCACTTTCAGATTGCTGTAAATTTATTTTTAAAAGACTTTAGTTTTTTACGGAGGCAATATACATTCGGGCCTTAATTTCAAACCTCTTTTTAAGAAAGATTTGAGAATGAACTACACACCATAATGAAAAACTGTTTTTTGCCTTTCATTTTAATACTTTTAAACTTTTTAAATATTACTTTAAATAACAATAATATTAACAAACGCGACCTTCAAGCATCCTTTACTGCGCACCTGCACTAATGCTGCGCGACCAACTTTTTGGTAATACTTTGTCCATTTAAATTGCCTGAATAAAAAAATTAAATATGATTTTATTTATTACGTTGGCTAGGTCTAAATTGCGAAAGATAAAATTACTAAAATCATATTTGATTTTTTTTAATAAAGACCATTTAAATGAAAAAAGTCTTACCAGAAATGCATCATTGCAGACGCGCGGTCAATGGCGCTTTAAGGTCGAGTGTGTTAATATTATTATTAATTAAAAGCAACATTTTAAGACTTTAGGAGTGTTAGAATAAAGGTCAAAAGAAATCGTTTTTCATTATCTTGTATAGTTAATTCACAAACCTTCCCTAAAAAATGAGTCTCGAAATTACGGCCCGAACATGTACGGAGAAAAATAGTCAGATAATATATTTAATTAGTTGGATTCTAAAGTGCCATCCAATAAATTGGTTACAGCAACTACTTCTTGGATAATACAACCAACTCATCAGCTCTTGTAACTCTGTGATAGTTATGACATCTTTTTAATTAGATAAGATATTCGATATTTGGCAGCAATAACTTTTATTTATGTATTTTAATTTTAATTACCTTTAAATCCGTCTCACGAAATTTTCTTTCTCTGAACTCCGTACTTCTGGGTACCTTTCGTCCCCTTTAACAATGATTTAGGTACAAATTACTTAATAATTCTTTATGTAGTTACTTAGATTGAAAAAATTTATTTTTAAAAACTATATTTTTAAAAAAATTAAAAACTTTTACAGTTCAAATCCTAATGTAAATAATAATTTTGATTTTTAAAATATTATTTCTTTTCTAACTCATTTTTACTTAGCAACGTTATATTAATGTATCATCAGGTGTGTCCTGCAAGACTTAAGAAAAAAATTCCCTGGCTTTTGATGAAATTCCCTACCTTTCCCTTACTTTTCCCTGACCACTGGACAACCTGATCATATGAATCTGTTGTTTTCTACTTAAAGGGCACTATATTTTTAACGCCCGTATGTTCTCAAATAAATAAATACATAAATTGGGTTTATAATATTTAATTATGAAACTCAGACAATACTGCTCATGAAAGAGTTGAAAAGTGATCCCAGCTTAAGGAGGTTCGGGGGATCATTTGAGGGGCAGGCAGGGAAGAGGGAGTACCAATGCTTTAGCATACGAATTTTAATTTCATACCAACATAATATCGTTAATGAAAATATGCATTTACTTTTATTCTATTGTATGAAACATACCTAATTTAATTTATTTAATTATATTTTAATATATTCTTGCATATAAATGTGTATAATTGTGAATTTATCGTTAAAATAATTTAAAAGAAATATAACATTTGGCTGCAGTTGACTTGGCAACGCTGCATTTATTGTGTAGTGTTGGCTAACATGAGTAAAACTTTCGTTGTCTATTTTCATCTCAGTCCGTCGTAGGTTATCTCATTTCCTTTCTCGCTTACTCTGTCAGTGTATTTGCTGACAACTTCACATAGTATGCGCGTGTGTTGTCAAATGCACTGTAAAAAGTCCAAACAGAATTTTCCTAAAGATAGGAATTTTACTTTTAAGAATCCCTGGCACAAATACTATATTAAATGCAGAAATAATACAGGGTCCAAAATGGAAAATACAATATTTGGTAATTTTACTATTTCGAATATTGGGATTTTTCATTCCTCGGCGAAATTCCTACTTTTAAAGTGGGTAATAATGTTACCCACTTTCAAAAGGATGAAATGACTGAAGGCTGTGAAACTGCACTAGATGGGAAAATTACCATTGGCGAACGTAACCTTACTAAAGCAAAAATGACAATTCCACACTGTAGTATTTTTCCTGTTTTTAATGTAGTATAATCACAAGTGTTGGTAATATTCCCGTTTCTTTAGAAAAATACATTAGCTTGTAAAATTATCATTTTTAAAGTAATATTAACAATTTTTGGAAAATTCCCAAATTTTGAAATTCATAATATACGCACATTCTGCACAAAATTGACACACTTTATGTAAATGATAAAAATTGTATATGAAAAAATTTTTATTTTATCCTTACATATAGGACAATTCATAAAAGTTTTTGTTCATAATTTAAATTAAACTTGAATATGAAAAACAAAAATGTTAATGTTTCTTGTGCAAAAATATAGGAATAAAATATAGAGTCTAATTGTGTTTATAATTATTTTTTCTTTATTTTATAAAATTCTTTAGCGAATATTAATAACTTAAAAGTAAATACCAATGAAAAATTGTTTTATGCATATTTCATCATTTTAATAAACAAAATTTGGTTCGTTGAATATTCTTCTTTATTTAAAAAAATATATATAACACACCCTTCCCGAATAAAAATAATATTAATAAAATAATGTTAAACTTATATTGATTGAAATAAATAAAGAAAAAAACATTAATTTTTTTTATAATCGTGCAAAATTTTGAAAAAATAATATTTTTTAAAAAGTCATTTTCACTATTTTTGGAAATTTTATAAAATTTCGGAAAAGTACTCTCTCCTGCGTTTAAAATACCAGAAAGTGTAATTGTACAGTTCGTGGCAATTTTCCCATCTCGTCTGGAAAATTACATAACCAAAAAATTTTATTCCCATCGACAGTAAAAGTGCCGTTCTGATAGTGGGTAATAATCTTTCCCACTTTCAAAGTGGTAAAATTCCATTAAGACTTTTTACAGTGTGTCAATTGACAAACCTAACCCCAAATAAAATGCAAACATAAGAGTGTTCTAAGGTATAAAGGCAGATTTATTAATAAAAAACAATTAGATAGGCGTATTAAACAAAGTGAGGGAGGTAAACAAAGATTGAAAAAATTGGGTGAAGAAGTTGAAAATCATTATAAAGTTGAAGGACGTCACCTTGTCGAACTAAATGTTATTGAAATAGCTAACATTGATCATTTTAATATCCATTAAGATTTGTTATTTATTTTTTTGTAATCGATTGTTAATAACTAAATTTATAAATTTTTGTAAAAAAATAAACCATTTTTTAACATTTTTTAAAATTTAATGTATTAAGTTAAAATTGTTTTTTTTTCATAAAAACGTTTAAAATAAAAGTTTGTATTTTATTGTATTTTTGAATTCTCGCGAGTAAAGTCAACGCGTTGATTACATTACAGTGTTGCCGTCGTTTCAATGCCCCTGTCCGAAATACTGCTTGAATGCATGATTTCTAATTGATTTTTATTAATTATCTTTAAAACTATGCGGTGAAAATACAATATTATTAAATGTTTACAATCAGAAATGTTTCCGCTATTCAATTCAAAGTTTTTTTAAACAGTGTAACCTTTTTTTATGCACTTTTATTGATATTTTGTCTCACCTTAGAACACTATCCCATAAGAGCCTATGTATAAAATGTGAACTTTGACTTCAATTTTCTCAAAAAGTATACGGTAAATCATTTTCATACTTGGTGGAAAATTGAATGGCATCCCAGACATTAGGAAAAAAAATATTTCAAACTTTTTTAACCTTTTTCAAAATACCCCCGAACCTCCTTAAGTAAATTGAACTATAAATACCTTTTGTACTTCTTTGGTCTATCACTCATACTCCTTGGAAAATCTGCAACTGCGAAATAAAATAAATCCACTAAATTTTAAAATATCTATTGTCTGTAAATAAAGAACATCATTAACAAGAAAAGTTTTAATACAAAGCTGAAGTACGCAACGTTTCTGATAAACGATTTTTAAAGAAATAATTTTTTAAAATGAAAAGTTTTTTTATTTTTTGCCTAAAAAATATTTCTTGTAATTTTTATTAATCGACAAATTATAAAAAAATATTTTGTTAGGTAAATAATTTTATAATTTTCCGTGTTAAATAATAATTGATTTCTAATCGTTTATCATAAACGTTGCGTACTTCAGCATCGTGTTTTAATAATTGTTACTGCAATTTTTCGGGTTCATGAATTCTACCAAAAATCCAAAAGACCGATTTTTATCAAAGTGATTCGCGGTCAATTTTCCGAATGCAAATTTTCTGAAAGTTAATAATTCCGAACTTTTTTTCCTTAAAAAATTACATTTCTCCTTTGTAATTTAAAATCTTCTAAAATTCAATTATTTTTTAACAATCTAAGCAGCAAATCTTCCAAAATTTAATTATTTTAAAAATTTCATCTAAAATCTCCTGAAATTCAATTATTTTTTTAAAAAATCTTAGCTTCAGTTTTTCCGAAATTCAGTTATTTAGAACTTTTTTCAATTAAAACTTCTGTGAAATTCAATTATTGTGATAAATTCGTAAAAAAATTTCATCAGTTCAAATTTACAAAAATTTCAAGTTCCAATCTCTTAAAACTCAATTATTTAACAAAACCTTAAATGCCAATTTTTCAAAATACAATTACTTTTTAAAAGTTTTATTCAAAATCTCCTGAAATTCAATTATTTCTAAAAAAAATGTTTACTTCAGCTTTCTTAAAATTAAATTATTTAAAAAAATTTTTCAATTAAAAATTATCTGCAATTCACTTATTATGAAAAATTCGTAAAAAGCATTCAGCAGTTTAAATTTACAAAAATATCAATCTCTTAAAATTTAATTATTTAATAAAGTCTTAGCTTAGCTCTTTCAAAATTTAATTATTTTAGAAAATTGTATCTAAAATCTCCAGAAATTTAATTATTTCTAAAAAGTCTTAACTTCAGCTTTTATAAAATTCAATTATTCAAAACATTTGTCATTTAAAAATTATCCAAAATTTAATTATTATAAAAAATTCGTAAAAAGTTTGTTTAAATTTACAAAAATTTCAAGTTCAATTCTACTGAAATCCAATTATTTAAAAAATTTTTTTTAATAAATTTGGAATATCTAATTGAATTTTAAATTCTTTAAAATTTTTATCGTTTACAATTTTGATAAAATAACTTTGGATTATGGATTAAAATTGCTGTATGAATTTTTTCATCAATAACAAATACAATTGATTAACATTTAAAATCATTAAATTTTTATTTGTTTATGTTTATATCCTTTTCAAAACAAGTCAAAATAATGTCAAACTATTTGATTGGTATCTTGAAACTTTAGTAAATAAAACAAAACAAAAAAATTTGCAATAGATTCATTGCCTTCACAGATACATGTACCGAAAGTTAAAGAATAAAATTTTGTAGTTGTTTTAAATATCAAGAATTCTCTTTTTGAAGATGAAAATACCCAACATTACAAATTTTTTTGAGGAACTCTACTTATCAGAAAAGGTTGTACATAGGCTTGTTTTATTCATAATTGAGTCTACTTTTAGAAAATCAAACAACAAAAAATCGACTTTTTCTTCATTTTTCGACTTAGGCGTCCCCTTAACTGATTAAAATTTTCAACAATTTTACACGGTTGCTACAAAACTTTGATTTTGTTTTTTCCGACTTTTTCCTGATTTGCAGACGGAATTATGTCTTTTTTCCTAACCCAAATGCAAAATTTTCAAGAGGTTTTTAATTTTACAAAATTGCATGATAATTTTTAAAAGTAAAAATTTGAATTAAAGTTTACAAAAAACAGAATTTTTCTAGCATTTCTTTATAAATTAAACAATTTTCCATTAGTTTTGATAACAATCCCTGATTTTTCTGTCATAATGCAATTATCCCTGATTTCCTTGGCCCGTGGAAACCCTGTTATTTGATATTTTTATTATTAATTTTATCATTTTTTAGTATTTATTAAAAACAAAAAACCATTTGAAAATAAACATTCAAACAATTGCATATAAAAATTTTATTTTAATCAAAAAAATCTAATTTAAATAAAAAAAACAGATTTTTTTGATTTTAAAAAAAACAGATTTTTTTGATTTAAAAAAAAAACAGATTTTTTTGATTTTAAAAAATATCATGATTTTTTTGATTTTAAAAAATATCATGATTTTTAACAGACCTGACATTGACATTTGTCAAAGTTGTTAAATAAGAAAAAAAGCATTGTCTAAAATTTCTCTCACACTTTCCAGTTTTCCAGGGTAAAAAATTTGTATAATTTGAATTTTTGTTTAATTGAAAATATAGTCAATTAGAATTGGAAAAAATGAAATTTTGTATCTTTTAAAGCTTGGGGAGCGTTCATAAACTACGTAGACCTATTTTTCTGACTTTTTGACACCCCCCTCCCCCCACGTAGACTAACGTAGACTTTTGATGAACCCCCCCCCCTCCCCCCGTGTTTCACGAAGTTTTTTTTTTAATATGCATTTTTACTACATATTTAATTATGAAAATTCCTTATAAGAAAATAATGTTAAAGCTGAAATGTTTTCAGTATAATGTTTTTTGTATAATATTTTCGCGATTATAGGTAATTTATTATAAGAAATTTATTATAAAATTTTTTTTCTCAAATAATTATAAAAATATAATTATTAGAGACTCTGTAATAAAATCATTACAATACAGGATAAATTTATCCTGTTTTCGTCCTCGTATGTCAAGTACGAGGAAAATAAAAATAATGAGTTAAAAAATCTATTAATTTTATATATAAACCAATTTTACGCAATTTTTGATTATAGTTATCAGTAAAATACAAAATTAATTAATTTCTGTAATTAAATTTTTATAATTTTAATTTTATAATATTTTAATTTTTGCACGTGAAAAATTTTATTTTCTATAATTACATTTTCATAATTATAAAATTGTAAGAATCTCTAATAATTATATTTTTATAATTATTTGAGAAAAAAATTTTATAATGAATTTTTTATAATAAATTACCTATAATCGCGAAAATATTATACAAAAAACATTATACTGAAAACATTTCAGCTTTAACATTATTTTCTTATAAGGAATTTTCATAAGGAATATAATTGATTAAATTTTAATTAAAAAATTTTGATTTTTTAAAATAAATAAAATTACACTTTTTAATAAATAAGGTACTTATTATAATTATTGCTGCAGTAATTAGAATAAAGCCCCCTAAACATGCTACGTAGTTTATGAACGCCCCCTTGCATACATTGAAATTGGAATAATTTGAAGTTTAGATCAAATGACACTTAAATCATTGAAAATATAACTAATTTAAATTTAGATCGATTTTTAAAAAATATGATCGAAGTCTACGAAAAACTGGTTTAAAATTTTAAAAAATTAAAATTTATATAATTTTAAAAACTAGCACTACTTGTTATGTCCAAATCTTGGAGAAATTTAAAAACAAAAATTTTTTTAATTTGGCTACGCATAAGAAAATAGGTAAAAAAGTTTTAAGACAACTAAGATTGTAAGGCAAATATGAAAAAAAATATATTATACTTAGTATATTTATATGAACTTATGAATTGAAAAAGAAATTACTATTAAACAATGGCAAATAAGAATGCATTAGCAATTTGAGAGAATTACTGTAAGAAACAAATAATTTAAATAATGCAAAAATAATACAAAAGTAATTGCGAATCTTAATTAAAACTTACCCTTCTGAGTGGAAAGCAAAATTGGTCATCAATGTACAAAGGATCACAAATCACAAGGCAGTCATTAATAGCTGCACACGAGATTGAAATAGGTTATGTTTCGCACGCAGGATTTAATACACTGAAAATTTTAGAGAATTACTTTAGCAAAAGTACATATTAAATCACATAAAAATAGTTAACTGATAATTAAAAAATCTATACTAAATACTGAAAATGATTGTTGAAAGTTTATAATTTTAATTGAATAAAAGGACAATAAAGTGTTATTCTCTTAAACAGAATTATACAAGTAATAGTAAAATTTAATTTAAACTTACCCTTCTGAAAGGAAACAAAATTAGACCATTAATTTGCAATGGTCACAATGTAGGAGGTTAAAATAAAAAATAACAGCACACCACAGCACACGAGGTATACTTATTATCTTCTTGTTCTTTGTTTTTTCGTTGGAAAGAGGAAGTTTGAAATTTTCGGAAAGCGCAGACGCGCAATAAAATTTGAATTTTCACCACCAAGCACGTGTATGACATTAAAAAAATGTAAAGTGCGTACATATAAGCACAAAGTTTAAAATAGATAAAACAAAACATAATTTTAATGTCGTCTGCATTTTTCAAATATGCACCGCACGACAATTAATGACAATAATTGTCAGAAAAGATGTAAAGAAACGATTTCCATTAGAACGCACTCTTACGCGGATGGATACACTTAAATGTGAAAAGTATTCCTGTCCGCGCACCATGTCGCGCAGCGGCGGACTGTGTTTACTACTGTTGTAGTTTGCAAAGAAATAGTTCCTTTTAAAGTTTTATTATAAATCACTAACCTTGAGTATCTTGCTTTAACCACATCATCTATTGTATTACAAATTGAAACAGCGTTTACTGTAATATATTTTTCTAATTATATGCTTATATGTGCAATGTAAACAATTTTTTTACAATGAAACATGTGCTTGAACAAAATTTGAATTTTATTCTGCGCCTGCGCATAACGTAGTAATTAGCAGTTGCGTCAGTGTTTGACGGTGTCTCATGCTGTTTACAGTGCTCTTTCTGTGCCTCGTGGATCTTGCCGGTTTTTGTTGATAAGAAAAATGTTTGCTTACGTAAAATTTATTAATGCATGTAAAAACGAAAAGAAACATAAGAACATGAAAATTATGCCTGTTTCTGAAATTTTCAATTTTGAAAAATATTACGCTAATAAAACGCGTGAATTTCGTGTCAAATGTGGGCAGCAGTGGTGTTTGGCTACTATTGGATTAACGGCTGGTAAGTAAAATTGATTAATTCATTCAAAAATTCATTTATTATTTATACTTTTCTGTTATTATTTCATAACCTTCTTCAGTTTTTTCGTAAATATCTTACTTTCTGCAGACATATAGTGAAGCACGATAACCACGTGGATTCTGTATGCTTTCTATTTCTATAGTATTTTCTAGTGATGCATTACGAGAATCTCTTCCTTCATTAAATAAAATAGATGGAAATATCGCATTCAATAGCTTTCATTGCATTTTTCACGAGATGTTGGTTACTTACGAGCGATAGTCGCTCGTAATGCATCACTAGACGTAGACTATTTTCTCAAAAAAATTCAATTTATTTTTAATTTTCATTCCTTTTTATTTAATTGCATTGATAGAAAGTCATATTACTACAATACAGAAATTTTTATTCTTACTAATAGTAATATGTTATTATTAGATTTATATCCTCTATTAAAAGTATGTCACTCTCCACGAGAAAAGGGACCTTATGATTTCGCAATGGATTTTGAAAATATTTATGCTATTTGAAAGATTTTTGGTTTCTTAGTTATGTGCATTACTTTTTTAAAAGTATTCGAGTTCAACTTTTTGTCATTTTTACACTAATTACAGGAATTCAAAATTTCTTAATTGACATCAAAAATTGGAAGCCCATCTCAATTACTATAAGGTCCCTTTTCTCGTGAAGCGTCACATATACAAATTCAAAATATCCTATGCAGGATCCCATCTAGTATTCTAAATAGGAACCTATGTGGTATCTCATGTAGGATCTCATATAATATCCTATGTATGATCACATAAAGGATCCTTTACAAAATCATACGATATTTCCAAAGTTATATTTTATGTTTATTTTAAATAAAAATTTGTAATGAAATGACCCACATTTTTTATTTAGTTTGATAAGAAAAACTGTCTTGAGAATATCGAAATATAATCATGACTTATGAACAAGAACTCAAATTATTTAATTATTTTATTTTCTTCTCATATATTCTTTATATTGAATTTTTTTTCTTAAAAAAATAACATTTCTAAGTACACATATGATCCTACGTGATACCCCATGTAAGATAACATATAATATCCTATGTAGGAAATTTCCAAAGTTACATTTTAATTTTCTTTTAAATTAAAATTTGTGATAAATTGACCTAAATTCTTTTTTACTTCGACATGACAAAAATTCTATTAAACAAATCAAAATGTAGTCAAGATTTGTCAGGGTGTTCAGCGGTCAAGGTAAATTCTTAAATATTGTTTATAGATAAAAATTTATTATGAATTTTTCGTTAACTAAAAAATCAATTCTACATTAAAATAAATTAAAATTCTATTATTCCAAATTTTTATCAATTTAGAATTTACAATTACAATTAAATAACTCTAAATGTTAGGTAATCAATTAAAGTTTTTAATTTAAATTTTAGTGATAAATAGAAAAATTTCAAATTTTATAAAATTAAAAATTCAATTTTTCCAAAGTTTCCTATCTAAATTAAACATGGATTAAAGGTTGTTTTCGGCGCGCACTCATAGTTAACTCCAGAGTCAACAGTGGTGCTCAAAATGGAAAGTTTACTTTATTTCGGCTAATCGTGATGATTGGCGGATTTCTTTTAGACTCCTTATTCTGATTGGCGCAGAATTTATAATTGCGACAATTATACCTAAATTTAAATAAATTTTGAGAACTATTTTAAAATAATGATAATAATAAGATTATTATATAAGTATAATAATATATGTGACCTGGACAGTTAAAAGGGACCTCACGTCCGAAAAAATTAATTTTTTATTGATTGGTGATTCTGATAGAAAAAAGTTTTCTCTATCAGAATCATCAATCAATAAAAAATTAATTTTTTCGGACGTGAGGTCCCTTTTAACTGTCCAGGTCACATATGCATTATAATAATAAATTAAGTCAAGTGATATTCGCAAGAAACTTATTCTAATAATTCGATAAAATTAAAATTCGGAAAAATAATATGTAGGAAATTTAAAAAAATATTTGAAGTAACAATTTAGTAAAGTGAAAATTATATAAAATAGCTAATAGTAATTTTTACAAATAGAAAAAATATGTTTTTGATAAATTACAATTCAGAGCAAATAATGGTTTGAAAAAAATATTTATTTAAAAAGGGTTATACTAATGAAAAAATGAGAATGAGAAATAATAAGTATATAAAATCAACAATAGTATAAATGAATATTAATGAAAAGAATGAAAATGACGGAAAATGCTAAATCGCTATAATAATTATGAACAATAATAATAATTATTATTATTGGACTGTATTATAGAAATTTAAAAAATCTTTTTAAGATGTTTTTTGAAATAATAATATATTTTCAAATAATTCGTTACTTTTTATCTGAAACATATTTTAGATAAAGTAAAAATTGTACTCAATAATATTGTACTCATTAATATTGTACAATTTTCTTTTGGAACTCATTCTCGTTTTCAAATTTTCAACTTGAAAAAAAAATTTATTGCACGGCAGATCACAAGATTTAGACATTATTATATTCTTTTCTTACAATCCATATCTTTTTTCAAATGGGCATTTATTAATGTTATTTGTATATTTATTTTATTCTCTATGAAGAATTAAGTTTTGGATTCCTATGGGGGATTGCATGTAGGATTTTATGTGAGTTTCTATACAATAATCTGTATGAGATCCCCTGTCATGTGATTGAAAGAAATGCGCAGTATGTAAATATATATTTTTTTAATTTCATGTAAAGAAAGTAAAGGAGCACTGGAGGATAAATTGTTGAATGGGCCTCGAGCAAAATTTCCAGGAACCATTATAAGAAAGGAAAACTCCGATCTCAAAATTGAGGTAAATGTCCCAGTTACTGACTACGTCCCAATACCTAGCCACCAAATTTTTATTTTATTTATTTTAGCAACCGCGTTTAGTTCTTATTAAAATATTTTTGATGCTGAACACGAATCTAATAATACAATTGTTCAATCAGCCTAAGCTTTTGAGAAATGTAATCTATTGGGAAAGAAAATTACCACCGCGGGCATGGTGCGCTAGTGTTGCACACCAAAAATGTCGGAATTGGAAGTACAAATTTTAAAAAAACATTAATTTTTATAGTGTCTCCTTGTCTACAATTTTGCCTGCACTTTCTGCACTATTTGACTCTAGCTGCACTAACCTGTTTTCTTTGCCGGATGTGATGTCACTGATCAGTGTATTTTCATGACAGTTTCTGCACTTGCTCTTGAGGTGGTGTAAAAAGTGTACACTTTTGTGGCAATGTAAACAGACCTATCAGTGTACACCCATGGTGGCAATGTTTTTTAGTTCACTTTATGATCAATAATGTCGCATTGCAATTTTAAATCTCCAATATGAAAAAATGCAATTAATGAAGTAAAAACAATTTTTTGAACAAAAAAAATACAAAAATGCCCTAAAAATAACATTTTTCCAATATTCAAAGTCAAATTTTCAATAGAAGATTGTCAAATAATTTTATTAACTGTTTCGTGTTCATATTCAAAAATATTATAAAGAACACCTTAAACGGTTCCAGAAATAAAAATGCTGCTTTAACGTATATCACTGAATCAATTACTTAATAAAAAAATATTAAATTTTGTCATTAATTTTTCTTTAATCACTGTCTTACTGTACTGAATTTCAGAATCCGAAAAAGCGACTCGCTGCTAAACAGGATGAATCTAAATCAATTTTAAAAAAAAGAACAAAGCATGCTCCATTAAGGGAAGGTTCATTATTATTGAGTGAAGACGAAGAAAATGATGTTAAATTTATAAATAATAATTTGAAGGAAACAGAGATGGAGGTGGAATTAAAAAAAGAAGATTTAAAGGACATTCAGATTAAAGTCGAAATAGAAGATGAAAGTGTTGGTAAAGTTGATTTAAAAAAAAATATTTTAAACGATAAAGAGGAGAAACCAAAAAAGAGAAATGCGAAAACAAATGAAGAAGAGTCCGAGGAAAAAAATAAGTTGCTCAAACCAAATACGAAAATTACATCTACCAATACTAATACTCAAATGAAGGTCCTTGAAACTAAAAAAAAGAAAACATCAACTAACACAAGCACTCCATCTACTAGTAACAAAACTCAATCTGAAGTGCTTAATGATGTTACAAATAAGAAATTGCCCACTAATACACAAACTCCATCTACTGGTAACAAAAATCAACGTGATGTCTCTCATAAAGTCGAAAATGTAGAACAATCTGCTAATATTGAAGCTCATTCGAAGGAGGTAGTCAAGGTGACAATGAAGCGTTACGACATTGTAAATGATCAGGTAATTTTCTAGTAATTTTGTAGTTTTCATAATTCATATGTAATTAATATATTTCTTATTTCCTACATTCTGTTGTTGATAGGGGAGGCTGGGGAGAGTTGATACAATTTTGGGAAAATCAATTTCAGAGATCAGAGTTTTTTTTTGGGGAATATGGTAAAATCATAGCTATATTATCTGGTTTTTAAAGGGCATAATTGTTTTACATCTATGTGTGTATATAATATTTAATTAAGTAGAAGCATTTGAGTGTCAGCGTGTAAATTGTATCAACTCTCCCTGTGCCCGGGTTAATTGATACATCACCAAGGAATATCCATAGCATTTGTAAATTAAAGGAAAATAATTTCTTATAAATATTTTCATTAATTATTCGTAATTCTTAATAAAACATGATAATATTAAAATTTCTTTTTATACTGTGGAATTGTTTATAAATTAGGGAAAAATCAGAGGTCTGGGAAAAGACAGGGAATTTTTTTTCTGGAAATTGTTACACTCTGAACGAAAAAAGACTTGATGAATTTTATTCAAAATACAGTGCCGCTCAGTAGATTTTGCCCACCCTACAGAATTTTAGGCGTTGCAAATTTATATTTTTGTTTCTAATAAAGATAAAACAATAAACAAAGACTTTTTTTAAAGCTTATATCCTCTAGTTTTAGAATATCTAAAAAGTGAATTAAAAAAAAATTATTTATTGCTTAATTGCTCTTATTAATTAACAAAATTTTTAATTTTTTTTGGTAAATTTTAAACTAATACATTTTTTTAAAAAATCATCACATTTTTATTGCACATATATCATTTGAAAGATAATTTTATCACCTTTAAAACGCTTTTTTGAAAATTGTGATACGATAATTTTTAACAAAGATATGGTCAATTGTTTAAAAAAACAGCCCTTTTTTTAAATTAATAATAAGTCGAGAACGGTTGTTTTTTGAAAAAATTTGTAGAGGTTTAAAAAAAAAATTTTTTATTTTACTATTTTTTTACATACCTTGTATAAGGTCATAATGTACATTTAAGTATATGCACAATACATAGTAAAAAAAAAATTTTTTTTAAACATCTACATATTTTTTTTTTAATTATACACATAAAGAGGAACATTTTTTTCCTCAACAAATTTTTTCAAAAAACAACCGTTCTCGACTTATTATTAATTTAAAAAAAGGGCTGTTTTTTTAAACAATTGACCATATCTTTGTTAAAAATGATCGTATCACAATTTTCAAAAAAGCGTTTTAAAGGTGATAAAATTATCTTTCAAATGATATATGTGCAATAAAAATGTGATAATTTTTTAAAAAAATATATTAGTTTAAAATTTACCAAAAAAAATTAAAAATTTTGTTAATTAATAAGAGCAATTAATCAATAAATAAATTTTTTTTTAATTCACTTTTTAGATATTCTAAAACTAGAGGATATAAGCTTTAAAAAAAGTCTTTGTTTATTGTTTTATCTTTATTAGAAACAAAAATATAAAACTTTTTGCAACGCCTAAAATTCTGTAGGGTGGGCAAAATCTACTGAGCGGCACTGTACATACGTTTTCATCATAACCTGTATTAACTCTCCCTTAGGTACATTTTTTTCAAATTTAGAACTTTATTAAGAAACTAAACTCTATAAATAAATAACCAAACCACATTTTTAAAGCTGAATCCTAATAGAATTGATATCCAAAAGTGTACTTTGTAAGATATGAAGGTTTTTAAATTATGAACAAAATACTAACGAAAAAATATTAGTTTTGAGCTCAAAAAACCAATGTACCTATTTTTTCACCAGTAAAGCTCGTATAGAATTTTTAGCGACATTGCAGCATGTCCGCACATATCATCTCTCTCTTGAATCAACTCTCCCCAGTCTCCCCTACATCTTATTATTATTTTAAAGTTGAAAAAAATATAGATTTTTTATTTGCATCAGGTTTATCTTGGATCAGGCGTCTTTATTCATAAAGATGACTGGAAGACAATATGTAATAAGAAAAAAGAATCCCTTTGGATCCTTCGTCTTATTAACGTATTCTATCCCAGCGGCTTGAAGGATAAATGCATTGATGCACTAAAAGCAGGTCCTAGGTATGTCGGCCAAGTTCGAGAGCCAGTGACTCCGAAGAAAATTAAAACCATGGAGAGTAAGTACACCATGAAGAACGAAGATGAAGTCGACAACGTTCATGATCAACGATTTTTAAACAGATATTTTTTCGAATTAAAGACTCTATAAATTTTTGCGTCAAAGATATTTCTTTCAATTTTTACTGATCAAAAAATTTAAAAAAATATTTTTTAAATTACAAAATTTTACAATTTTCATTCTTAAAAAGAATTTGTTTTCTAATTGTTGATCATAAACGTTGTGGACTTCAGCATCGTCATGAAGAGCTATTATTCGCCAATTTCTTATAATTTTATTGAATTTTTTAATTTATATTTTTCGTATAATTTTCTTCAGTTTTATTGATATCATACTCTTTCTTTAATTTTAATTATTTTTTATCGATAATTTTTTTATGCTTTTCTCATGATTCTGAATAGTCAATAGTATGAAGTTTAAAAAATTACAATTTTTACAAAAAAAATAAAATTCTAAATTGGTGAAAAATGATTTTTTTTCATTTATTCATAATGGAATAAGTTTCTAGGTTTTAAAAAATTAAAAGAAAATTAATACTCCTCCACAACGTAAATTTAGAGTGACCATTTTAAAATTCAACTTTTTTTACCATTTTTATTATTGTTCACTGTCAATTTTTTCTGTACTTTATTAATAATTATGAATCAGTCATATGTTTTTCAAAAAATTTTAATTTAAAAAGAATATAAATTCTAAAATGGTTAAAGATAATTTTTTATAAACTTTTGTGATAAAAAAAAATTTTCAGCCTAAATAATGGTAGAAAATGAAATTGACAACACTGATTTCAATGGGTTGAAATTTCAATGCTCCTTTTCTTTAATTATTTAATTACCCCTTATCATCTGGACCCGTATCATTTGAAATTGTGAAAAGAATCGTGTCTGGACACGACACTTTTCTCAATTTCTAATCGTGTCGTGCCTATGGACAGGACACGACATGACACAAATATTTCGTGATGGTTCATGGATTCTACAAATTCTTGAAACTTCGACATATTTGAATTTCATTTAACATTTCCTCCTTTTGTTTAAATAATTTCAAATATTCTAATTGAAAACAGATGTTAAAAGACTCTAACGATTATTTATATATTTAAAAATAGTTTTTGAAATGTTTGACGTATTTTCTTCCTTTATTTTCTCAATAGTTTTGTCTTTTTCTTATTAAAGTATATTTTTTTAATTGAAATTTTTGTTTTCATTGACAATTTTGTGTAACAATTTACTATTTTCTTATGATTATTTGATTTAAAATTACTTGTAGTAAGAAACACTGTAATATCTTTAAACGGGAATTTGAAGACCGAAAAATAGTAGACACCCTGATATATATTTTTTTATTCCAGAACTTTACAAAGATTATCTCAAAAAGAATGGAGTTACAGGGCCAGAAACACTTAAAGAAAAAGCGAAGGAAGTAAGAAGAAAATTATCACAAGCAATAAACGATTCGAATAAAAAATCAAAAATAACAGAATCGCAAGAAAAGAAGCCTTCATTGTCAGATTCTTCATCATCAGATTCGGAATAAAATTTCGTTTGAATTTCGTTTGTAATTTTTAATTTTAATGTAATCCGCACATAGTCGAAATATTGCTTGTATTTATTGCAATAAATATTCACAATTTGATTATTAATGGAATGTGGGCCAAAATTTGTTTGTTTTATAGTGTTTTTTCTAAATGTTTTTCTTAAAATAGTCTTCTGTCAATACTGAGATAATTAGTTTAAAATATTATATATTTGTTTATATTAGTTTAATATCTTCGACTGAAATCAGGTATTTGAATAAAGGTATTATCATCAGTATTAAGAAACAGAATAAAAGTAATATAAACTTCGCTTTGTGTACAAAGTACTTGTTTCCTTAAAATGAAGTTAATTATTTTAAATATAAGATGTATGCTATTTGCAACTGAGAAATTATATTGTTAATGACTCGCTCTTTCATTTCTCAGATATTGATATAAAATTTTTTGTATAGTGTTACTCTTATGTACTTGAGTTTAGTTTCTCTTAAAGTACTCGTTATGTCAGTGTCAACTGATTACTTTATATTATTAAATATTTGTTTTTAATAGTTTAATATCTTCGACTGAAAATCAGAAATTCGCATAATATTATAATCAGTATTAAAAAATGTAATAAAAATAATATAAACCTCGCTTCGTGTACAAAGTATTTGTTCAAAAAATATTTATGTAATAACAAAAATTTGTTTTCTTGAGATGGAGAAACCAACAAGAAATGTTTATTAAATTCTAAGACTTAACATTATTTTGGTTTTTAATAATTATTCATTAATAAATTATTAGTTCCTATTGCAAATCCTTATATGGGATCCCACATGGGATCCTACATTCAAGAATTTTTTATTCCATAAAGGATCCTGTATGAGATATTACATGGCGACACATGGGTTATGACTTACGTGTCGTTCAATTGAATCCCATGAAGGATCCTATATGAATTCCCGCATGGAAATTTGTAGCAGCCCTACTGTAAATTCTCATATGGGAGACATAATAAAAAAACCCATATTGGATCAAAATAGTTAAAACTTTTGAAGAATAAAACTTTTTGGACATATCAAAAAACGTAAAACATAAATAAATAAATAAATAAGATTTGTCTCATAAGACGTCTATACATATATTATCCTATGTAGGATATCGTATAGGAAATAATATGTAAATCTGTATAGGATCTCATATGGAAATTAAATTTTGATATTAAAACTTTTTTAATTATTCTTCCTGCAGAAAATAAAATTTAAAAATTAAAATTTAGTCAATAATTTTAAATAAAAATAAAAAAAACTTCTAATTACTAGAGAGATATTTTATGTGGAATTCCACATGAGACATCATATAGAAAAATTTCATTCGGAAACCCAAAGAAGATTATGAATATCAAATTTCAGGTAAGTAATATAGAATAAAAAATCCATAAATAATAAATTTTAAGAAACGAATTTTTATAACAAGAATTTAAATAGGGTTTCATGTAAGATTCGATGTAAGTTTTTACGTAGGATATTTTTTTCAATATAGTAGGATTTTAAGTAGGAATTTTTATAAGATTTCATGTAGGAAATGATAAAGGAAATTGGATGCAAGTTTTCATGTAGGAAAATTTTGAATTTGGTAGGTTTTCGTGTAGGAATTTTTGTAAGATTTCATATAGGAAATTACAAAGGAAATTGACATGGGGGATTGGATGTAAGTTTTTATGTAAGAAATTTTTTAATTAGGTAGGATTTCAACTAGGAATTTTTGTGAGATTTTATGTAGGGAATTATGAAGGAAATTGACATAGGAAATTGACATAGGGAATTCACATAAAAATTGGACAAAAACATGTAAGATATTACATAAAAATCCACGTGGATTCCTATGTACCAACACAAAAACAACTTCCTACATCAATTCCCAATCCAAATCGTGTCTCAATTTCATATATGGAATCTTAAGGAATTCCACGTGGATTCCTACAATCAACCTAGGTTTTAAGATGGGATTTTACGTAGGAATTTATGTGGGATCCCATGTAGGATCCCATAAGGACATTTTCAGTAGGGTACTCAAAAAATACAGAGAGACCTAAATAACAGAGTACAATCTCTTTTGATTAAAAATTACATCAACTGTCCTATGTCAAAACACTTACACTCTTATAATTCAGTACCCCCAAAATTTTACGGTTTACCAAAAATCCATAAAGATCAGTCTCCTATGAGACCAGTAACATCTTTTTGCGGCTCACCTACTTACAACTTATCAAAATTTATTAGTATTCCGATTCAAAAAGTAATTAATAAAACAGAAGTTCACATAAAAAATAGTTTTGATTTTGTTGCACAAATTAATAACATTAGTATTCCCCCTAACTTTAAATTCGTTTCATTAGATGCAAAATCTCTTTTTACGAACATACCTAAGACACTTGTTTTGAAATGTGCTAAACTAAAGTGGAGAGAGATTAAAGAACACACAAAACTCCTTGACAGTGCTTTTTTAGAGATCCTTGAGTTTTGCATAGATAACGCCTACTGTTCTTTTAATGGTAGTTTTTATAAACAAGTTTTTGGTACTCCAATGGGTTCACCATTGTCAGGCATAATAGCTGACCTTGTTATGGAGAAATTAGAGCAAGACGTTTTGAAAAAACTGAAATTTCCTTTTTATTTTTATCGCAGATATGTCGATGATATTTTCATAATTGTTGAAGAAAAAAATATCGACATGTTACTCGCGGCATTTAATAGTTATGATAATAATATTCAGTTTACCGTCGAAATCGAAGTAAATAATTCGATCAATTTTCTCGATACCACCGTTGTGAGAGAGAACAACCGCGTCATCACTAACTGGTACCACAAGGATACTTTCTCGGGCAGATATGTTTATTTCAATTCTAACACTTCTGAGAAAGACAAGATATCAATAATATACGTCCTCGTGGATAGGGCAGTTAAACTTTCCGATGTAAGATTTTATGAAGAAAACCTTAATTTCATTTTTGACACATTGGAAGAGAATGACTATCCGCCTTCATTTTTATCACAACATATAAATTTTAGATTTCAGAAACTTTTTTCTCCAGATAATACACATACACAATCTTTTGATGTTAATAGTACTGTAGTCGTACCTTTTGTTAACGAGTTAAAATATTTTTTTGACAACCTTTATCGGAATTATGGTGTCAAAGTTGTTTTCTCTTACAAAAGGGATCCTTTTAGAGCTTTTTCTAAAAATAAAGATATCACAGAATTTCAATATAGAAATCACGTGGTCTATCACATCCCTTGTCAGTGCGGGGCCTGTTACATTGGTGAAACCAGTAACTATATTAAAGATAGAATTTACCAACATAAGAGAGACTGTAGACTTGATAAGAGAGAAACTGCTCTTGTTTGTCACGCGCATGACAATGATCATGTCTTCCAGTTTCAAAATACTAGAATCATTTGCACAGAAAGAAACAGAAAGAAACGCTTATTTAGAGAAATGTTTCATATTTTGAAAAACAGTAACGCTATCAACAAAAAAACAGATATAACTTCTCTTAGTAGAATTTACCATTCTCTTATTACTAAAACTAATTAAAATATATTTACATCTTACGCCTTTAAGTTTAATGATATAATAATATTCTACTTTATCAACCTATATTGGTAAAAATTCGATTCTCCATCTTATGAAATCAGTAGTTGCTACATATCAAACAAACACCACGAGGTTTTTGATTATGTTTCGCCGTCAACATGCGATTATTATGTGGCATCGTGAATTTTTACTCTTTTTTAATAAAATTATCCTCGCGCCAAAAATGCGCTTTCATTGTAATTTTTAATTTTTGATTTCACATATTATGAGAAGGAAATAATCCACTATGGTGAGTTTGAGGTTATGTCTATAAAATACATGCCCTTTTGTTCTTTCATTTTCTAAAAAAACTTTAACATTTTTTCTACAAAAGGTTTTAACTCTTAAATGAAGTTTATAATTTTTTATTATCTTTTATTCTCAACAGAAAAATTACTTATAGAAAAGAGAACCTCATGTTTTATATTTTTTGTAGTTTATTCTCATCTGAAGAGGCCCGACGTCGTTGGGCGAAAGCTTATGTACTAAGAGATTTTTAATAATAAAAAGTGGATTAATTTAAAAAATAAAAAAATAAACATCTTATACAATAATTATAATATATGACACAAATATATTTAGGTGTAGACGAAAATGTAGAAATATATGAATATGAATGCTTTTTAAGATTAGGTCTGACATGTGATTTTATTTTTGTTCACAATTAAAAAAATATACTTACGGTTTATTATTAGTAACTTTTCTCAATCATATGTGAAATTTCTTATATCATTACTTATAGATTTAATTCAATATTGCTTTAGATTACGATCAGCAAATTTCTCCATGCATATATCTCAACCGCACATTCTACACAAATTTTGTATACAAAGAATTGCGTATATTATTATGTAAATGCTTTGATACAATTTCTTAACTTCTGTATTATTAATTTTATTGGTTGGTTCCACTAGTAACCTACTGAATGACCAATAAAATTGGTTTGCGAAGATACACTAAGTTTCAGGGGTGTCGAAACAAGTCTGAGTCGAGTGTGCATTTATTATATTACAGAACGCCCAGAAGAATAAAAATAAAAGATTGCAACATTTAATAATTTAAAAATAGCAATATTAATTGATAAATTTATTTTATTTTAGCTTCTTACTACAAAATAAAATTTTAATCAAAAATTTTGAATGCGGAAATTCACGCATAAATGAACTTTGTGTGTGGAGTTTCGCCGCACCTGCAAGTTTTCAAATGTTTAGACATGCGCATTACTTTTATCTTTCATTATTTTCTGTCACCGACAATAGTGCACGTGCAATGCCGGCGTGATAGAACGAGTTCGAAAAAAATTCTGTGAATGTTTTTATATGGTTGGAAAAGTTTTACAAAATTATTTCTCACGTGTACTTACCTGCGATTTCATGTTTTAAAATTTTGTTCTACAAACTTCGAAATGTCAAGGTATACTTCTGCCGAACAAGTCGATGCACGTTTCACACTAACAATAATGTCAATGTTGTGATATACGCGCGCCGTAATGCATAAAACGATTTTGTGTTTTTTCCGAAATTCATAAGTAGAAACTCTTCTTCTGCTTGAATCTTATAAGCACAAATGTGAAAATAATACGCCGAATTCAGAGAACCATTTGTTTGTATTGGAAATTCCACAATAATACATAATGTTTTTTTACGTACAATATTTAAGTGGAAGTAGAAGAGGTACAAAGAGGTTTCTCACAGAAGCTGATTTTAAAAATCCTCCAATGGTAGAAAAAGCTGAATTAGTTAATACCAAAAAGAAATATAAAGTTGTTGGCACGGAAAACATTTTCGACAATGTTGCTATATTATTCGCTGCAGGTAAAGTATAAATATTTTTATCTATACATTTAATACGTTTGTAAACAATATTAAAATATTTCTGAATATTTTACACTCTGAAGACTACAATAATTACTATTATGAAAGTCATGTAGTATTATCGGAAATTGTGGGACCTCGTTTTTTTAACTATGTAACAACCAGAAAGTGTTTAAAATTTGTAAATACTAAATTTCCTCAAAAGAAGAAAAGAAAGTGTAGATTATATTTAATTGTTTTTTTTCAAACAATATTTTTCATTTCATAAAAGACACTTATAGTTTTTCAAAATTTTTTTATTTCATCATCTGCATTTTTCAAAGGATAAAGAAAATATAAACAGTTTTAAAAAATTTGAACTGCGTATCGAAATACGAAGATGAAGTCCACAACATTTATTATATCAACGATTCAAAAAAAATAATATTTTCAAACCAAAAACAAAAATATTTTTCTTTGCAATTGTTGATAAAAAACATTGTGGACTTCAATTTTGTTAACAAAATATCGTGTAAATAATAACAAAAACGTTAAATAGTTTTAATTATTTCTTGATATATTAATTTATTAGTATAAACAATTAATATTGAAATGTATTTTTTCTTTTTTGTTTAAAACCAGTTTAATGGTTTTTTCAATTTCTTATTTGTTTAAAACGAAAATTTAATAATTTACGTACAGAATAAATAAACTTTTATTACTTATTATTGCGTATAAAAAGAAATTTGCAGAAGTGACAAAATGGTTAGTATAATTTATTAATTTGCAATATCTATGCATCATTTACTCACTTTTAATAAGTATTTTTTTAATTGTAAACAAATTTTCAAAAATATTCTAAACGTCAATTTAATGTAAAATAAAAAAGGAATAATGTTCAAACATATTATATTTAGTGTCCATATAGTATAACTTTATAATAAATAATGAATATGTTATTGGTTTCTTTTGAAAATTTTTTATTATAAGTAATATTCTTCAATAAAAAAATGTGGGATAAAAATTGAATTTATAGAATTGCAAAAAGAAATTTCTTAAAAATACTATTCAGTAACCTTCAGAATATTGTATGATCCCTTTTCGAATACTTAAATAATTTTTTTATTAATTTCGATTATTGGTAATAAAAAAGAGGACAAGACGACACCTTTTGCCACAAACTGACGGTATTCTGTTTTAAGTTTTTTTACATAGTCATAAAAAGAGGATAATATAATTTCTGGTATATGATATAAAAACTATATTAAAATAAATCAGAAAAAATTATTTTGGAGAAATATGTACACAATGAATGAAAATCCTATTGTAGACAACCTAGCAGCACTGCAAAGAATTGTCGCTGACAGTAGACCTCGATTTAACAATAAATTTTTGGTTTCGGCATCGTCATCGTCAGAAGCAACTTCAACTAGTGGCAAAGTGAAGGTAATTATAATGAAATAAGAAGACATACTTAACAATGTCTTATTTTATAAATTCATAACATTTTTCACTTTTTATAACTGGATTTTTTACATTTTAATTACACTGCAGTATAGGATTTATATTCTTATAAGCAAATTACTTTAATATTAAAAAACATCAATGATTGTAAATATATTTCCTGTTTAATTTATTATGTTTTCTTTCACCTAATAGAAAAATACTAAAGTTGCTAGAGCTGCAGAAATTAAAAAGCAAATTCTTGATAAGCAAAACGAAGTGCGTGAGAAACAAAAAAGTATTGAAGTTTCCAAAGCTGCTGAAGTAAAAAATAACAATCTTAGTAAAAAACAGGCTGGCAACATTCAAGCTTCTACTTCAAACGAAAAATTACTGCAGAAAAGTTCTGGGAGTAAAGAAAAATTAAAAACTAAAGAATACGGCGTTTCTTCACCGAAACCAAATGCTTCGAACGGAAAGTTTCGCGTATCATCAGAGAAAACTCATGATGGAGAAGATATAGGAAACCCGTTTAAAAAGATCAAGAATCAAAATCACGAATTAGCACCAAGAGAAACCTCTGACGAAAATTCAAAAATTTATCAACCTGCAGCTACGATTCATCGAAAACCTTCTGATTATAATGCACACTTGATAAATTCATCACTTCAAACATCTAAGATTGATCATAGCAGCTCGTCTATAGTACAAACAATCAAGGAACCATCTTTCGTACCTTCACTTATGGAAGCTTTCTTCTTTGAAGAAAGCAATTTTTCTATTGATAAAGAAATCCTGAGAGCAGACGCAAATGCAGTTTGCAAGAATTTATCTTGCAATTTACGAATTTTCAATAATGAACAAACAGTTAACAATTTGACTAAACTTCTGGATCAACAGTTAATAATAGTGGACGAGCAACGCATTGAGATACAACATTTAAATGAAAATATCAAGGACTTGAATGAGAAATTGCAGCAAAAATGCGACGAATTTCAAGATATACATCTCATAATAAACGACAGTTATTTTTTACTCAAAAAGGGCAAATAAAAATATTTTTTATCTTATCATTAAAATTATTCTTAGCCTCTTTTGAGATTATAATGCAAATAACATAATAAAATACTAAAAATTAAATCAAAATTGTGAGAAATGTGTTAAAAAGTAAGAATTTTTTACTTGAATATATTTAAAATAAAAATATCTATTCTTATTATAGCTTTTATTGACTCTAAGAAAAAACAAAATTTAATTTCAGCAACGTTGCTCAAGGACAATAACTCGACCACCATTCGTTCTCCATATTCTCCTTCTGGATTTTTGCGAGCTTCAGATGATCACGTAAATTTTTAAATAAAATTAAAAACAGCAATAACATTATTATCTTTTATTTATTAAAATATCTTCTTTTAGGTCCATCTTGGTAAAGGAATTTGGCTGCCAAAAGTGAAGTACAATGAGGCCTGCAACTCAGACTCACCCTCTCTTTTTGTGAAAATGTTGTGTGATATGCTATTCACACCTAAAGAACTTAAAGAATCCACACTGACGGGAAAAGCTAGTAACAGGCAACAAAAATCTCCGAGGAAACCCAAAAAGTTAGATTCAACTAAAGTTTAAGGCATCAAAGGTATATTTACTCCTTTTCTTTATATAATTTCAGTGTGACTAGCGACCCGGAAAATCGGGAAAAACTGAGAAAACCCCGAAAATTCATTTTAATTGGGAAAAAACCAAGAAAAAGAGAAATTTTTTCCAAATCCGGGAATTTTCTACTTTAAATTATTTTTTTGTATTAATTAAAAAATTATACGAACTTTGAACTCTTTTGAACCTTTTGTTTGAAAATAAAAAATATTAATATAATAAAATATAATATTAATATAATAAAAAATATTTTTGAATTTTTTTAAAAAAATATTTTAAAAATTGTGTTTTTTAATAGTTTAAATATACAGATACTTGTGGTGTACCACAAGTATATATTGAGCTTAATTAAAAAATAAATTTTTCGCAATAATTCCGATTTAAAAAAAAATAAAAATATTTTAGATTTTCAAATGAATCAAAGTTAAGAATTTTTTTGAAAATTTTCTACATTAATCGGAAGAATCAGACTAATTAAAAAAAAAGTTTTTTAAATGCATTTGTGTATAGTTGAAAAAATACATTTTATTAAACTCTATTATTTTAGTTTAAAAATGTCCGGGAAAATGACTTGAAAACAGGGGAAAAAATGGCAAATTGCCAGATTCACTGAATTTGTTTGTTTTTTTAATTAAATAACATACTCTACAAAATTTTAGAAATAACCAAATATTGGTTGGAAAACTGTGTGAATTATTCTAATGAACTTGTGGACAGAGAAATGGAAAATGTAAAAAAATACATTTGTGCAAAAATTGCAGAGCTGAATCGACCTTTAATTCCAAGTAAGTTTTCCTTTCGAGATTATTATAAAAGCTGAATAAACTGAAGCATCTTTCTTTTGACACTAACATAAAAATAAAAATTATTAATCTCAACTAAGACAGGTAATGATAATAATTTAAATCTTTTATTCAAATTTTTTTTAAACAATAAAAATTGCAATTTAAATTAAATTAAATAGTAAATTTTTTTTACGGGTTTATGGGTGTTTTCGGCAAGACGTCTAAGGATCCTCAGTGAGCATTCAGTGGTGCTCAATTGATTTATAATGTAATTTTCACCGTTTTTCAAATAAGTTATTTTGATTGGCGCAAAGTTTGAAGTTTGCGACAACATGTGAAACGTGTCTTAGATTTTAGAGAAATATATTTTTTTCTTGTGAAATTTCAGTGAGAAGTTTAGAAATATTTCTGACCGGAAATGTCAAAATGACCTAAGGATCCTTAGCCTAAAAGGCTTGATCATAAATCTTGAGGATGACGTCAGAAAAATGTCGGGAGGTACGTACTTGAATAATTTGTTTATATTTGAATAAGTAATATTTTTCATTTTAAAAATTAATTAATGATTAATTAATTAATTTTTGGTCATAAAAAGTCATTTTTATTTTAAAGAAGAATCAGACGAACAGTGGGAGCTGAAGTTAGTTCATAGTGTTCAACAAGTGTATACCCTACCGAAAGAGTGGTACTGGATTGGTACTGGGAAATTGGAACTGAGGGCTCAGTACCAACTCAGTACTAATTTGGTGCATTTTGGTACTGAAATGGAACTGGGAAATTTACCTGCGAAAAGGGTCGAGTTACCGTTAAAACCCTCATAAAAGTGAAAAGCGACTAGCTTTTTCAATATGTTTAAACTAAAACTTTATATCTATTTCAATATTATATTTGTTTTTCATGGATTTATATTATTTTCATACATTATTATGCATATGATATTTCCTTTGGCAGCTAAATTCAAAAATGATGTCCATTTTTTTATCAAACTTAAGGTATACGAGATAAATTATAACTTTTTTAAATGTAATTATTTTATGACAAATTTTAGATATTCATAATCTGGAAATATTAACGAATCTCAATATATATTTTTTAAAGTTGAGTTATTAAAATTACAAATTTTTTAAGCAATAAAACTCGGGTTAAAATTGTAATCCTTCAATAAAGGACCTTGGAGTCTATTGTTCAAGGAGGGATTGCAATATAATTTCCAAACTTAACTGAAATTTTCTACAAACTATTATGTTTTTTTTTGCTGTTTTACACGGATATCGTGAGAGACGTTTAGCTGTTCTAACATACCTTTAAAACTATTGTTAAAGTACTTTAAAAATGTCTTCTTATGGGTTATCAGGTAGTGGTACTGAAGTGGAACTCAAGCCAAGTCCAATTCAGTACCATTCCAGTACCACTCTTTCGGTAAGGTATATGTTTGTATTTTTATAGAGATAAAAAGGAAAATGTAAACGTTAAAAGTGTTTTGGTGAACACTGGAAAGGTAAACAATTTAATTATTAACATTTTTAACAATTAAAAATTGCATTTTAATCAAAATTACAATTTTTTATTTATAGGAAACGTTTCTGTATTTTTAGGTTATGCTACTCAAATCGTCAGGTATCGTTTAAAAAATAAAGAAATAAAAATTATCGTAATTTTTATTCAAATGCAATTGCTAATTATTTAAAATATTAAAAATTAAGTTTCCTAGCCATTCACTAAAGCACTTTTTAATTTAAATTGTTGTTAAAAATAAAATGACAGCTTTGAGCTAACGTAATTTTCCGATTTTGTCAGATCGATTCTTGTTTAAACAAAAATTATTATTATAAACGATAAGCCTTGAAAATTATTCATTGGCAACAATTGTTATTGTTAATATTGTTTTTAAAACAATATTCAGGATCTCAAAATACATAATTTAATTTTGCTTATTTTTTTATTTATTTACACTAAGAGTAAATTTCAATTCATTTTTAATTAATTGGCTAAATTAAATATATATTGAAATCATTAAAATATTAATAATATTATTATAAATTTATGATAAATATATTATTTGTTTAAATTAAATTAATACAAATAAAAATTTTAATCTTAAAGCAATGGAAGCTATTATTTATTTAATTATTTGAAAAAGTAACATTAAATTACAATATCAAAATTTTATAAATTATAATAATTTTAATTAATTTTTTATTTCAATTTTAATTAATAAGTAATATTGGTTTAATTATTCGTCATATATGCCAAATAAATATATTGGAAACAAAATACAATGAGTATATAATTTTATAAAATCTTTCATTATTGAAATAATTGTGGTACCGTAAAATAAATTAATTTAAATTCAGATTGTCACGGTGTCAGGGAAATGTCAGGGAAAAATTTTTTGTCAGGGAAATGTCAGGGAGAAGAATTTTTTGATAGGGAAAGTTTTGAAATTGAATTAAATGAAAAATATAAACTTAATTAAGATTTTTGAAAAAAAAATTTAATTAGAATATTAATGAAATAAATTTGAAATTGTTTTTGAACATTATAACATTAAATTTTTGTTGAAATTCCTTATCTGCAATAAAAATTTTTTGTCGGGGAAAATATTTTTAATGTCAGGGAAATTGGAAAATTGATTCTTGTGGCAACCCTGAAATTAAATTAAAATTTTTTAATGTTAAACTTTCATTTTTAAAATAGTTGTCGATGATGAGTCTATGTTGATGGCTGCCGGGGGTATATTCTTCATGTTCGATGGTCAAGAGGATCAGGATCTCCTTTACGCGATATTAGCAGCACTAGTCTCAGAGGACAGAGAGACGCATTTTAGAAATGAAAACTTTTTTGAACTTATAGTTCCAAGATATTCATTGTCAGGTAATAAAATATTTAACTTTTAAATTTATTATTCATTACTTAGGATGATTTTAAGCAAAAAAATGTATTTTGTAATCATTTACAGATTTTCAATTGCACTTTAGGATGAAAAGAACAACTTTTGAGCAGCTAAGTTTTATTGTGGGACAGGACTTGGATACACCTCAGTCAAATATCTCTGTGCAGAAAAAATTGTTAATCGCAATTTGGTTTCTAGCAAACCAAGAAGTTTATAGGTATTTTAGATAATTTTGTAACGTCCCGTGTATATTTTAAGCATATAAATGTTCAAATAAGATTAGTTTAGGTAAAATTAGAATTTTAAGTGTTTCTCACACTTCGTCGCTGTTTTGAACGTTTATTTCTAAACAAACTACAAGTGTAAATAATCTTAAATTAAATAAAAGATATCAGAACGTTCTCTTCAAGAAAACAATTATTTCTAAAACGTCTAAAATTCTCAAAACCTTAAGCTCAAAATCAACAGTTCCGAAAATTAAAATAGAGAAGAATTGTATTTTGAAGATATCATTCTGATATCTCCTGTAAATAAAGTCAGCATAGTTGAATAATCTAGCGTAACTATCTAAATATCCCGAGCACCGATGCACTCTTGCAAACAACAAGACCTAACTATTTTTTATGTAAAGTATGAGAATGAGTGATTTAATTATAAATAATGAATAATAATTGTTTAAATGTTTAAATTTTATTGTTAATTAACTTTAATTAATTTTGATTTCTTTAATTGGATTTAATTATTTAAAATATTTCAAGTTTTTATTATAAATTAATTATTTCACAGACAAATCATTGTGTATAATTGTTTATAAATATTATTTGAACATTTGAATTATTATTACTCATTTTTGATTATTATTAATTTTTAATTCAATTATTTTAAATTACTTTTCAAACGTTTTAGAATAATTTCATTAAATATAAAGAATATTCTATACTTTTATAATAAAAATTAAATTAACAAACAAATTAAACAATTTTAAATAAATTTTAATTATTTTTAATTATTCAAATTAATTTTTAATCATTAATTAACAATTTAAGTATACAAAATTCTTTATATTTTAAAACTTTAATAATTAATTATATTTTATTGTTAAAAATTATTGTTAATAACTTTTTAACTAATAATATTAATATTCATAATGTTTAAATTAATTTTTAATATTAATAATGTGAAAATTATGAAAAACTCAGAAATTGGTTGGAAAACTGAATTTTGGCTCCATCTCTTGAAAACGGTCAAAACTTTAAGCCCCTTCCACTTGAAAACTCCCCTAATTCAAGTACGCCCACGCAACTTCTTATCTCTCAAGGCTGGGCCTGAAGGGCCCAATACCGTCACTGACCTAACCAGTTTTTTTCCCCATTTTCTTTCCTTGGATCCAATCCTTGTAATTTCCCAACCTCTTTTTCCTCCACTTTGAGACCCATTATTTTAAAACATAGTTCCATCCCTAAAAATAGGTAGGGACAATGATATAAAAATACGAACCCCGTTGAGAAGTCAGTCACAAAAAAAACAGTCACAAGAATTCTAAAAAAACTACTTCTTCCTCAAATTCTTCTTCAAGTTCAAGTTCAAGTTCAAGTTCAAGTTCAATTAATTTTCATTTTTTCTAACAATTTTCCAAGTGTTAAATTTAAATTGTATTAAAAATTTCCACGATTCAAGCCAAAAATTCAACACTTTTTCAACCAATTTCCGAGTCTACAAGTGCCAATTTGTTTAAATAAAAGTAAGTCTTATATTAAATTGCTGTCTAACTTTCATCTAAATCTTTTTCTTGTCATCTCTAAATAATTCCGAAGAATATTAATGCGTTAATCGTGTTCTTATTTCTTCAATTTCCTTGTCGTATTTTTGTATTTACCATAATTTTCATTACCTTACCTAAGGATTTTAATGCGTTTATCGCGTAATTATTCCTTTAATTTCCCCGCGAAAATCCCTATTTACATATATTGATCAATTTGAATCGTTCCCGAGTTAGTGGACGCAAGTCTAGACTCGAAACATAAAATAAGAGAATATTTCCGAATATTCTCTGAAATTTATACTTGCGTTATGCATCCGACGTAACATAGGGTAAATTTTTGGAGGCCCCGGAGGGATAGTTCAAATTGATCTTTATAAAAAAAATCTTCTTCTTTCATCTATTTTCTCTCTAATTATCTCAATTTTTTATATAAAAAGTATCATTTTATTTATTAAAAATTCAGTACAAATGAACGTTACGTTAATAAATATGTTAATTGTGAAATATTCGTATATTCGTATAAAAATTACCGAAATTTAATAAAATTGAAAATTCCCTATAAATTGCTAGAATGTTAAAATGAGAATTTGTCATTATAAATTAAAAAATTAACAATATTTCAAAAATTTCATGTACATTGGTTAATTTGGAAAGTTTCCGTAAATTACTAAAATGCTCAAAATCTAGAATTTACCATTACAAGAATGAAAAATCAACAAAATTTAAAAGAATTTGTGTAAAATTGTCAAACAAATTGTTATTTTAAAAAAAAAGGAAATTTCATTTTCTAAAAATTAAGAATTAAATTTTTTTTAAAAAAAAACTTTGTTTTAAAATAAAACTTAAATAAATTTTCATTTTCAATAAAAACTGAAATTTATAAATAAATTAATAAAATGTCACATTTATTAATTAAAACTTGTGTTAAAATGTGCGTATGCAACATATTAAACTGTTAACATACATAAAAATCCAGTTGCGATTTCGATTTAAAGCACCCCTTTGACAGGCGAACGAATCGATAGGCGCAATCGATATATTTATATCGATTGTCAGAATC
This sequence comes from Leptopilina boulardi, assembly GCF_019393585.1. Lineage (NCBI taxonomy): Eukaryota > Metazoa > Arthropoda > Insecta > Hymenoptera > Figitidae > Leptopilina > Leptopilina boulardi. The sequence goes on from NW_026138006.1 coordinate 408,740, forward strand.
GATCCCTTACTCTCGAGAGCATGCCTCTCGCTGTACGTGCCTTTACAGTAGTACCGCACTACGGCTGACTACGCAAGTCGGTCATCGGCCATTACTACTGCGCGCGACGACAGCGGGCCCCGCCAAGCTGCATCGCGCCTCTCGCGGTCTCCCCCCGCGAATTCCCCCTCCACCTCGCGCTTCATCTCGCGATCGCGAAGTTTTTCGCGGTTTTTAATAGAAAATTTGAATTTTAACTTATATATTGTAACTTCTCTTCTATTATCGCGATTTTGAAAATTTTTTTTTTACCCTTATTCTTTTTTTGATTATAAAATGATTATCCCTAATAATAACCTTGTTAATGAATTAAAAAAAAAAAGATATTACTAAATCAATTATTCTAAATCCAAATGTTCTAAATCAAAAATTCTAAATCCAAATGTTATAAATTAAAAATTCTAAATCCAATTATTCTAAATCCAAAAATTCTAAATCCAAATGTTATAAATTAAAAATTCTAAATCCAAAAATTCTAAATCCAAATGTTATAAATTAAAAATTCTAAATCCAATTATTCTAAATCCAAAAATTCTAAATCCAAATGTTATAAATTAAAAATTCTAAATCCAAAAATTCTAAATCCAAATGTTATAAATTAAAAATTCTAAATCCAAATGTTATAAATTAAAAATTCTAAATCCAAAAATTCTAAATCCAAATGTTATAAATTAAAAATTCTAAATCCAAAAATTCTAAATCCAAATGTTATAAATTAAAAATTCTAAATCCAATTATTCTAAATCCAAAAATTCTAAATCCAAATGTTATAAATTAAAAATTCTAAATCCAATTATTCTAAATCTAAAAAAATTCTAAATCTAAAAACTCCGAAAAGAGAGTGAAAATAAAAAAAAAAATTTCTAAATACTATAAAAAGAGAGTAAAAATTATTTCTAAACAATCACCAAAAAAAGGGGTTGTCGTCGTAGCACTTTATTAAAGTGTGATTCAAATTTTTTTTTTAGAAAATGAAAATAATAAATTCCAAATTTTAAATAAATTTTTCTAAAATAAAATAAAAAAAAAATAAAATAAAATTGAATAAATAAACTCTAAATAAGAGAGTAAAATTAAAGAAAATCCTAAAATGAAACTTTAAAAAAAAAAAGAGAACGCAATTTCCAAAATTAAATTGTTGATTTTTCATTTATATTATTGGCCAATTTTCTTTTTATTTGAAAATATCGATTTTGTCATATCATAGTATTCCTTGTTTTCTTTAAAATGCCTTTTGTTAGAGCTGACTTAGAAACGTGTCCGTATGACCAGTCTCATAGAATAAGTCACGCGAAAATAACTAATCACCTAATTAAATGCAGAAGAAATAATGAGCCACAATCTCGAGAATTAGTCTTATGCCCCCATAACGGTGGTCATTTTGTCCCAAAACCCGAATTCGAATTTCATGTAGCGAAATGCGTTAAACGTGTCAGTTGGGTTACTCTTAATTAGAATCTAAGAAACTCATTTTGAATAAAAAAAAAGGAGAATTATTTATTTTTATTTTATGTATTTTTCTTTGTCTTTCTAGTGTCAGGATATACTAGTACAAAGAAAAAATTAACGAAAACCCAGCGGAAGGTTATCAATAGGAATTTAAAACAGTCTCTGGGAGACAAGTGGCTTCCAGTAGCTGAATTTAGGAAGGCAAAAGCGGAAAAATTAAAAAGGATAGAAGAAGAAAAATCGAGACTGCCCGAATCCGTAGAGCAGAACGAGCCATTAGTTAAGAAGTGTGATTTTAAATTAGTAAAAGGGCAAATTCACCCTGAAGTATTCAGACAATTAAATCTTGATGCTAAAATAATTTTATTTCGACGAAGCCTTTGTAATCATAATAACAATCCTAAAACCTGTCTCACTTGCAAAGATCTATGGAAAACTAATTACAAAATACCGAGAACTAATGTACAACGGGATATAGATTATAGAAAAGTCTTATAATACAGTCAATTTTGTTTCATAAAATTTCTTTTGCTATTCATTTCCTTTTTTTTTTTCCTCTCTCTCCTCTCCCCTAATCTTTACAATTTAAACTCTATGAATGAGGGAAGAATTACAAGAAGTCAGGCTAAGGCTGATCCTATTTTAGCAACAGAAATCGAAGCTTTTAATCCTTTTATTACAGGAAAACAATTAGATCGATCTCCCTGTAAAAGTGAAAATAATTTAGAAAATTTAACAACCTCAACACCAATAGTGGAATCTCAATTTGAATCAAATTTTCCTAATATTTCATTATCAGAAAGTTCATTTACTTCAGGTGAAACTGTTAGAAGACAATTAGATTTCAATTCGAGTTTTAATGATATTACAACTATTCCTTTTGGAAATACGAACGAAACATTAATTGAAAAAAATACTATTGACAATACTTTAATTGATAATAATCTAACGTTACAAGAAAATTTAAATTTTACCAACATGGCTTTAAATGCAAATCAAACGGTCAGTTTAACTGATGCCTTAAAAGCAGTTCCAGAGTTTAATGGAACTAATATCCCTATTAATATCTTTTTAAGAGGATGTTCAGAAGCTAAAAGTATGGTAGCAGCAGCGGCTGAATGTAATCTTGTGAAATTAATTAGAACCAAAATTTATGGTGAGGCCCAAGAGACAATTATTGGACAAAATTTTGAAACAATTGAAGCTTTAGGAAATTTCCTTAAAGATATTTATATAGTTAGCCGAACGGTTAAACAATTGTTAGGAGACTTAGGCAATGAATATCAAAGGGAAGATGAAAATGTCATAACATTCGCAAATAGAATTCGAGATATAGGGACGCGAATTATTGAAGCTCAACGCACTTTCACCGGTACTGTAACCGAAGATTTTATAACTGAAACCCAAGCTGATATCGTGGACAGTTTTAAAGAAGGACTCCTTCCAGAAATCGAAAACAAAATGCCAGTGAATGCTAACATTACTGAATTAATAAAAAGCGCAATTAAAATCGAAAAAAGATTAGTCACACAAAAAGGTAGGCGAAATAATTTAATTTCAGATTCAAAACCTGTAAGAAGGAAAGAGATTTTTACATGTCAATTATGTAAAGAAGAAGGACATGAAGCAACCGATTGCAGTCTGCGTAATGATAAATTTTGTAATAACTGTAAAAATAATGATCATAATACTCAAGATTGTCAGAAAAAAATAATAATACTAATATTACCTGTCAAATTTGTAATAAATCGGGTCATAAAGCATCTGATTGTTTTAAAATCAAACCTTGTATAATTTGTGGAAAAACGGGACATGATTCTAAATTTTGTAGACAAATGACTAATTCTAATTCCTTAGTTTGTCAAATTTGTAGTAAACCGGGACATGAGGCTAAAACATGTAGATCTCTTTCTAATTCTAATTCTGTAGTTTGTCAAATTTGTGGTAAACCGGGACATGAGGCTAAAATATGTAGATCCCTTTCTAATTCTTTAGTTTGTCAAATTTGTAGCAAACCAGGACATAATGCTAAAACATGCTTTAAAAATCCATTTTATAAACCCGACAACATGCAACAAAAGTTTCAAAATCCGTTAGAATCGCGATCTCAACTACAATGTCAAAATTGTAATGGTATAGGTCATACAGCGGCAACATGTCGACGTCTTGTTAATCAATTATCGATGAACCCAACTCAAATAGTGACTTGTAGATATTGCAAAGGTATAGGTCACACATTAGAAGAATGTAGGAAAAGATTATTTAACAATCAAAGATTTCAGGGAAACGGCCAGAGTCTCCCCCTTCCGAGCGCAAACATGGAGACTCAAATAACACCAATGCGCTCAGTGAATGTGACCGAAACAGTAGACCTACCGTGCGAATTAACGTTGTAAACGAAACACAAAGAAAATTTTGCCCGTACATTGATATCAAAATTAATTCAGAAAAAGGTATTAGTTTACTCTTAGACACAGGAGCAGAAGCTAATCTATTAAAACAAAAATGTATTCCAGAATCTCATTCAATAAATAAAAATAATATCTATAAAATCTTCGGTATAGGTGGAGAATCTTCTGAAACTTTAGGATCAGTTAATTTAAAAATAGGAGGATACATTACTGAATTTTTAATTGTTCCAAATAATACACCTATTCCATATGATGGAATTTTAGGCACTCAGTTTTTCTTAACATCCAAATGTAAAATCAATTTCTTAACACAAAAATTAGAAATAGATAATTTACGCGTAACGTTAAAAAGAAGAGAAAGTATCATTAATGAAACAAGAGATATTTGCAGTGTTGAAGATATTAATGTCTTAGGTAGATTGCCTTTTATGACAATTAATCATGCTCTAACTCAAAAAAGGAGTGACTTTTTAATTGACACGGGTTCAGAACCAAATGTAATCAAAGAACGTATGATGATTCCAGGAGATCCTTTAATAACAAATCAAAAACAATTACTCAAAGGAGTCGGTAATAATCTTATAGCAACTTTAGGATGTACTGATATATATGTTTATGGAGTAAAATCTACTTTTCAAGTCGTTTCAAATGACGTAATTATGCCTACATCTGCCATTCTTGGTGCACAATTCTGTCAGGATGCTAAAGCAATAATCGATTTTAAAAATGCAATAATTACTATAGATCATCGAGAATTTCCTTTCCAATATAAAACCCGCCAAATTGATGAAAAACAAAATAATGATAATTTATATCACAATCTACAACCATTATCTGAAGCCAATGATGTTAAAATCTTTGCCATAGACGTTGTTCAACCAACAGATATTGAATTTGAATTTAATTCCTTTCAATCTTTAAATAATATTGAAGAGAAATACATTTTTCACGTTAATGCTCATGATTTAACTAAAGGATTAGATCCAGAGGTAGAAAACAATGAATTTTATTTAGATCCTTCAAACCCTTATTATCAAGAAGACCAAGAAGAATTAGAACAGTTAAAGAAATGTAATATTGCGGAATTTTTACGTCTCGACCATTTAAAACAAACAGAACGGCAACATATTCTGGATTTAGTGGAAAAATATAAACATATGTTTTATTTGCCGGGAGATGATTTACCGGGTACCAATGCCATTATGCATCGAATTCCAACTATAGATGATATTCCTGTCAATACAAAACAATATAAATTTCCTCATGCTTTAAAAGAAGAAATAATAAAACAAATGAAAGAATTGTTAAAATTAAAGATTATTAAACCTTCCAATTCTTCATATAATATTCCATTATGGATAGTACCAAAAAAACCGGATTCTCAAGGTGTAATAAAATGGAGAGTCGTTCTAGATTTCAGATGGCTCAATGAAAAAACCATTAGTGATAGCTATCCCCTCCCCAATATTACTGAGATTTTTGACCAAGTAGGGGGCGCTAAATACTATACAATAATCGATTTAGCCAAAGGATTTCTTCAAATCAAGTTAGATCCACGGGATTCTCATAAAACCGCTTTCAGCACACCATTTGGACACTATGAATTTACAAGGATGCCTTTTGGACTTAAAACAGCTCCAGCAACTTTTCAACGACTTATGGATACCATACTTGATGGACTTCAAGGAGTAAAATTATTTGTATATTTAGATGACATTGTAATTTATGCAAATAGTTTAGAAGAACACGATCAGAAATTTCACGAGTTAATGGAAAGACTTGTGACAGCCGGATTGAAAATACAAACAGATAAGTGCGAATTTTTAAGAACAGAAGTTAATTATCTAGGACATAAGTTAAGCAAGGATGGTCTTAGTCCTGATTCAAAGAAAATTGAAGCTGTTAAACAATTTCCAATCCCTAAAAATATTAAAAAAATTCGAGAATTCTTAGGTCTTGCAGGATATTATAGACGGTTTATTAAAAATTTTGCACAAATCGCGAAACCTTTAACAAAATTACTACAAAAAGATGCAGAATTTGTTTGGGATGAAAAAACTAATCTTTCATTTGAAACTTTAAAAGATCTTTTGTGTAATGCTCCTTTACTTCAATTTCCGGAATTAAATAAATCTTATAACATCACAACAGATGCATCAGGTTACGCAATCGGAGGTATTCTATCTCAAGGAGAAATCGGCAAAGACAAGCCTATTGCTTATTTTTCTCGCGTATTACGAGGGCCCGAGTTGAACTATGAAGTTTATGAAAAAGAAGCATTAGCCATTGTAGATAGTACAGAAGCTTTCCGATCGTATGTATATGGCCGACAAATTAACATATACACTGATCACCAACCTCTAATTTGGTTCAAATCAGCAGATTTAAATACTCGTGTTCAAAAATGGCGTTTTAAATTATCAGAGTATAATTACACTGTCTTTTACAGACCTGGAAAAATAAATACGAATGCAGATGCTTTATCAAGAAATCCCTTAGAACCTACAAATATAAATATTGTAACTAGAGCACAACAAAAGCTATTGGAAAATTCTACCCCAAAAAACGATAATGATATTTCAAACCAAAAAAATGTACCTCAAAAACAAATACCTAATAATAACAAGATTAAATCAAAAACACCATGTGAAGAAAAAGAAAAAGCGCAAGAAATAAATGACTCATTAATAAATAATCCTTCTGTAAAACGTTATCCTAAGCGAAATTTAAATAAACAAAAACCTGCTTACGAAGAAAGCGAATCCGAATCGGAAAAAGAAGAAGTAGCTGGAACAAACCCTTTAAGACCTCTCCCAATCAAAGCTAGAAAAAGAAGATGGTTAAGGCATGAGAGTGATAGTGAATCTACAGATTCATCAAGTAATGAGGAGTTGCTAACAAATGGAAAATTCCCAAACCGTTTAATAACTAATATTACAGAAATTCATGAAACTATTCAACATCGATTAGGTAATATTATGTATTTTGTAAATAATGAGGGTACACCATGTGATGAAGGTGCCTTAAAACTAAGTGAAAATAATAAAATTTCTGCACGTCAAACATTAGTTGTAGGTCGTGTAAATGAGATTAAACGAAAAAATAATCGATTTCTATTTTCCTTATGTTTAAAAGAAAAAGACCCCATTTCAATTAGCGAAACTCAGAAAAGAATTCATGAATTATTTAAAAATTTGAAAAATCGACTTATTGAACTAAACCAATCGGAAATTTCAATTGCTAAAAGTAGAAATATTGAAAATTTAGATTGGAGAGAAATTTTAAAATTAATAAATTTAGTATTTAAAAATTCTAAAATCTCAGTTTTAATCTGTACGGGAAAATTAAAATACGTACCTATTCCAAAAAGAGACGAAATTTTTTATGAACACCATAATTGTCCTATCGGAGGACATAAGGGAGTATCGAAAACTTATAATCGTATTAAACAAAATTATTATTGGGAAAAATTAAAAGATGATGTTACTAGAAGAATCCAACAGTGTTTAGATTGCCAATTAAAAAAATTGGTCCGATTAAAAACTAAGCAACCTATGGTGATAACGGACACACCAGGCATCGCTTTGGATAAAATCGCTATGGATATTGTAGGTCCTCTTAAAATCACTTCTAAAGGTAACGAATACATCCTTACAATTCAAGATTTGTTTTCCAAATTTTGTTTAGCTGTACCACTCTCTAATACATTATCCAGCACTATTGCTGATGCTTTCATTAAGAAATTTATCTGTGTCTTTGGTGCACCAAAAACTGTTTTAACAGACCAAGGCAGAAACTTCTTAAGTGAATTAATGACTAGAGTAGCGAAAAGATTTAGAATAAAAAAATTAAGAACAACAGCATTTCATCCCCAATCTAACGGTTCTTTAGAACGATCCCATCATTCCTTAGGCGAATTTCTTAAACAGTATACAGATGCTGATAATGAATGGGACCAATGGCTCGATATAGCCATGCTTAGTTACAACACAAGTGTGCACGAAAGCACAAAACATACCCCATATGAAATCGTTTTTGGTCGATTAGCTAGACTTCCCTCGTCCGATCCTTTACAAGAAGGTGATTTAGTCCCAACATTTAAAGGGTACATAACAGAGTTAGTAGCGCGACTAAACGGTATTCAAAAACTTGTTTATGACAACCAAGTTCAGTCCAAAGAAAAGTCCAAGGAATACTATGACAGAAACATTAATCCTGTTAATTTCAAATTAGGAGATTACGTTTTTCTCTTGAGTGGTCCCAAACCCGGTAAATTTGGTAACCATTATGCGGGACCTTATAAAATAATCGAAATTTTGAGCAAAACAAATGTAAAAATTCAGATCGAAAAGAACCACAAAGTGGTACACACGAATCGATTACGAATATCTCACATTAACAAAGAAGCTAAAACCCCATTAAATAAAAGACACAATCATGTTGATAGTGATTAAATAAACTTATTATTAATAAGAAAACAAAAGGTTTTGTTACAGAATGATTGTTCTACTTTTGAGTTTTCTTTTCCTCATTCCTTCCTTCTCAGTGGGAATGATTGGATACAATTGTGGATCAGGAGAACTTAATGTAACGACAATTTCGTTACTTGAAGTAGGTCAATGTGATGTCCCCAACATCAACTTAAACGTAACGTATCCATACATACAACTACTTCAGATTAGTGAGTATTCTGAAGTAATGGTAAGGCAGTGTAAAGTTGAAGTACGACGAACGATATATCGTTGTGGAATGTTTTCCCACATATCTGTAGTGCATAACGGTGTGAATGAATACATAATGGAAACAAATAAGGTTGAATGCGAGAGTGCACACATAACCGGGATTTTAAAATTACCAAATAGCCATGTAATCAGCGGACTTCGAATTAACGAAACTATTACTCATCCAATAACAATAGCTGGAAGTCTTGAAAATGATGGTTCATGTCAGGGAACAGGTTATTCGGATCCCTATGGATCATGGAAAAAGGTAGTTGTGCAAGCAACAGTCAAAATAACTTTATTAGAACACTTAGCTCGCGTGAAACTAGAGTCGAATACAATTGTCCTAAAATCCGGAACTAATTGTCGTTTAGCAGAAGAAAAATGTGTAGATCAGGAAGGAGGATATACATATTGGAATACTGTACAACCGCATTCTTGTAAATTCGACCAATATAGTATTTTGTATGAAGGTAGAGCCAACAAAATGGTAGATCACGATATATATAATCCTCAAACCATTTATACTGTTAATAAAGGCGAAGTTACATTTGCTTTAAATACAAAATCAAGCGAATATATATGTGGATATTTAATCTTAAAGACGGAACACCCCAAATTATTCATTTTTGAAACACAACTAGGTACTAGCTTTGTTAAAAACACAAAAATCGCGATCTCAAATTTAGACCTATTTGCATATGTAAATTCCAAGTTTATTTATGTCGAAAAACACATCAGGAAACAAATTAAACAATTGTACGTCGATATTGTAAGCCAAAAATGTTACTTGGAGCAACAAACAATTAAAAATTCGTTATCTCTAGCTACTCAAGCACCAGACCAATTCGCGTTTGATATTATGAAGGGTCCAGGGTATATGGCATTGGTTTCAGGAGAATCAATCCACATTATTAAGTGTACCCCGATGGAAGTAAAAATCCAACAAGGAGAAAACTGCTACAATGAACTTCAAGTGACCGCCAACAACAAAACATTTTTCCTTTCTCCAAGGACACATGTCCTAAAAACCAGAGGAACCCAAATCCAGTGTAATTCTCTTTTGCCATCATACTACCTCGTCAACGAACATTGGTATAAAATACTACCACAAGTCGTCGAAGCAATGCCACCTGCAGTGATTCAACCTTCCAAGCCCAATACATGGAAGTACATCAACCCCGAGGATTTGGCTACCAGTGGAATCTACACCGAGAAAGAAATTGATCAACTCAACGATAAAATCATGTTTCCTGTAGAGAAAACTGCAGTTCTAAATAACTTAGCTATGAGTATGAGTGGACATCAAATCATCTCTACCAATGACAATGTTCTGAATCTATTTAATGAACAAGTTGTCGAAAAATTCGTAAACAACACTTGGAATAAGATGTGGGATAAATTTATGGTTTTCGGTACGGCAAGTGCTGGAGTTTTTGCAATCTTCACCATTTTTCACCTCCTCAAATCTGTGGTGAACACACTAGTCCATGGATACACTCTTCATTCCATCTATGGTTGGTCCATTCATCTATTAGGTGCAATCTGTGGGTCTGTAGCTCATTTATTAGTACATCTGGGTACTCGACCACCCCAACCTGAAGATGTTCCGTTACAAGAAGTCACTTCGCAAGAAACGAAAGAAGTCCCAACGGCAGAAGCTCCTCCTTCACAACAACTATATCCTTCAAATGAACTACAACAACAAAGAGGATACTTCAACTTAAATACTTAATTTTGGGAATTGAGTTTCAAGAAACCAAAGCCTACCTCAAAACTTTTCATCCGCAAATATAAAATATCTGTACAATTTTTTTTTTTGTTTGGTCACTTTTCGTCTTTCATCCTCAAGTAACCATTTTACGGCCGGGGTGTAACGTCCCGTGTATATTTTAAGCATATAAATGTTCAAATAAGATTAGTTTAGGTAAAATTAGAATTTTAAGTGTTTCTCACACTTCGTCGCTGTTTTGAACGTTTATTTCTAAACAAACTACAAGTGTAAATAATCTTAAATTAAATAAAAGATATCAGAACGTTCTCTTCAAGAAAACAATTATTTCTAAAACGTCTAAAATTCTCAAAACCTTAAGCTCAAAATCAACAGTTCCGAAAATTAAAATAGAGAAGAATTGTATTTTGAAGATATCATTCTGATATCTCCTGTAAATAAAGTCAGCATAGTTGAATAATCTAGCGTAACTATCTAAATATCCCGAGCACCGATGCACTCTTGCAAACAACAAGACCTAACTATTTTTTATGTAAAGTATGAGAATGAGTGATTTAATTATAAATAATGAATAATAATTGTTTAAATGTTTAAATTTTATTGTTAATTAACTTTAATTAATTTTGATTTCTTTAATTGGATTTAATTATTTAAAATATTTCAAGTTTTTATTATAAATTAATTATTTCACAGACAAATCATTGTGTATAATTGTTTATAAATATTATTTGAACATTTGAATTATTATTACTCATTTTTGATTATTATTAATTTTTAATTCAATTATTTTAAATTACTTTTCAAACGTTTTAGAATAATTTCATTAAATATAAAGAATATTCTATACTTTTATAATAAAAATTAAATTAACAAACAAATTAAACAATTTTAAATAAATTTTAATTATTTTTAATTATTCAAATTAATTTTTAATCATTAATTAACAATTTAAGTATACAAAATTCTTTATATTTTAAAACTTTAATAATTAATTATATTTTATTGTTAAAAATTATTGTTAATAACTTTTTAACTAATAATATTAATATTCATAATGTTTAAATTAATTTTTAATATTAATAATGTGAAAATTATGAAAAACTCAGAAATTGGTTGGAAAACTGAATTTTGGCTCCATCTCTTGAAAACGGTCAAAACTTTAAGCCCCTTCCACTTGAAAACTCCCCTAATTCAAGTACGCCCACGCAACTTCTTATCTCTCAAGGCTGGGCCTGAAGGGCCCAATACCGTCACTGACCTAACCAGTTTTTTTCCCCATTTTCTTTCCTTGGATCCAATCCTTGTAATTTCCCAACCTCTTTTTCCTCCACTTTGAGACCCATTATTTTAAAACATAGTTCCATCCCTAAAAATAGGTAGGGACAATGATATAAAAATACGAACCCCGTTGAGAAGTCAGTCACAAAAAAAACAGTCACAAGAATTCTAAAAAAACTACTTCTTCCTCAAATTCTTCTTCAAGTTCAAGTTCAAGTTCAAGTTCAAGTTCAAGTTCAAGTTCAATTAATTTTCATTTTTTCTAACAATTTTCCAAGTGTTAAATTTAAATTGTATTAAAAATTTCCACGATTCAAGCCAAAACTTCAACACTTTTTCAACCAATTTCCGAGTCTACAAGTGCCAATTTGTTTAAATAAAAGTAAGTCTTATATTAAATTGCTGTCTAACTTTCATCTAAATCTTTTTCTTGTCATCTCTAAATAATTCCGAAGAATATTAATGCGTTAATCGTGTTCTTATTTCTTCAATTTCCTTGTCGTATTTTTGTATTTACCATAATTTTCATTACCTTACCTAAGGATTTTAATGCGTTTATCGCGTAATTATTCCTTTAATTTCCCCGCGAAAATCCCTATTTACATATATTGATCAATTTGAATCGTTCCCGAGTTAGTGGACGCAAGTCTAGACTCGAAACATAAAATAAGAGAATATTTCCGAATATTCTCTGAAATTTATACTTGCGTTATGCATCCGACGTAACAATTTATAAAAGTTAATGACTTACATCTAATCTGCTATTATAAGACTAACTTATATATATATACTTATATAATTATTTTTTGAGATTTTCTATCTCATATTTCTGTTAATTATTACATATATGCTCTATATTTTATATAAAAATTGGTTTTATTATATCAAAGTTAAGTTATCGCTTTTTTTTATAATTTACTTTTTATCAAATCGTTAATTTTGGAAAGTTACCTTTTTCTATTATTGGGCAGCATTTTTTACAAATCACCTGATTGTTTTAAATCTAAAGCAAAATTTATATAAAATTTTTAATTTTTCAATATAGTATAAATTATAGTAAATTTAATTTTCAGAGGGGAGACTTTAAATTTAAAAGAATTTGTATTTCGCCTGTCTTTCAGCAAAGCCTCTAGTTCACTGTATTTTTATTTAACCAAATATTTACATTGACGAATACACACAGAATTTTGGTTTAGAAAAATATTAATAATAATAAACATTAATTACTTTTAAATAGTTAAGTTAAAAAATTTTCATATCAAAATTTTTCCTATGTATTTAAAAATTTGGTACAGTAGATAATTCTTTGTGAAATCAGAATTTTGTTTAATGATAATGTTGTTGGTCAAATAGAAACGATAATTTTAAAGAATAGCGTTTTAAAAATCGCGTTTATTGAAATTACTTTCAGGCTATAATTATTATTATTATTATTATTTCCTAAAAAAATATACAATATAAAATTTAAATATAATGTGCCTAAATTATAAATAATTGATTAACAATTATAAACTTTTTCTAGGTCGATAGCCGATAGATTTAACGTCGCAATGTCAACAGCGTGGGAATGTATGCTGGGCGTGTGCAGTGCCCTTTGCTCGCGTGTGCACGATTTCATACGATGGCGCTATAGACGGATGCCATGTCCCTATAAGTGCTCCCACAGATAATCCGGATAGTTATATAAATCGCCACGATTATCACTCCATAATTTTACAAGGGATTTGCGACCATCGAAGACGCTTTACCGATGTGTTTGCAGGATGCTGCGGAAGTTTACACGATGCGAGAGTCTGGCAGAAAAGTCCTATTTATCAAGAGAGCATTGATCATTACGATGATTATTTTCCCAATGAGACACACATAATTGGTGATAAGGCTTACACGCCGCAATTCAATGTATTACCACCATATAAAGATTATGGTAATTTAACACCAGAGCAAAGGAATTTCAATTACGTTCATGCACAAACGCGTCAAATCATTGAACGGACTTTTGCTCTGCTATTATCCCGCTTCAGAAGATTAAAATATTTGTATCTTCAGAACATTGAATATGCGGCTCTAATAATTTTAGCCTGTTGCTGTTTGCATAATATCTGCCTTGATTTTAACGATGAATTGGATGATAGTAATGAAATAAATTTTGAAGACTTTCAAAACAACAATGAGGACGATGCGCTCAGAACGGAGAATTTTCAATTTGATGGCAGACTTAAGCGTGATATGCTTGCGAACATTTTATTCAATCACAGAAATTTATAATTGAGGACTAGAAAAGAGCTTCCTAAAGTATATTTTTCATTTAATGAAATGTAAACATTGGAAAATAAGATTATGATAATGGAAATAGAAATTAAGAAATTAAAAATTCCATTAAAATTAACAACAACAAAAAATTTTCATTGCAATTTTGTTAATGTGTTTTCAGGATATTTTCGTCTGCCTTAGGCAAACATGATCAAGAGAAAGGAGAATTTTCAATTCGACCAGAATCTTAAACGTAAAATGCTCGTGAATATTTTACGAAATCACAAAAATTGATAACCGATTTTAAATTCGATGGTTTGACTTGTCATGTGTAAGTGATATACACATACTTATTTTTTTTCTAAATAAAAATATCTTCTTAAACGATTTCAAATAATTATTTATTTCATATTTGCATTTATATTCATGTAAAAAAACAATAAATGAACACTTTTAATCTTTGATATTTGCACATAGTGCACATAGTCGTACAAAAAACAAGACAGAAAATTAAAAGGCATTAAAATAAGCTGCAATGCTTATTATTTTAATCCAATTTTGCTTATTTTAATACCAAAATGGATTTAAAATAAGCAAAATTGGATTAAAATAATATAAGCGTTGCAGCTTATTTTAATGCCTTTTAATTTTCTGTGAAAACATTGAACACTTATAACCTTTGATATTAGCACTTAATTCTAGTCGCAGAAAAAATAGAACAGTTTAACAATTTTAATCTTTGACATTTGTACTTAATTCTATTCGTAAAAAAAACAGTTTAACACTTTTAATATTTGATATTAACACTTATTTCTATTACAAAAAAATGAATAATTGAAAACTTATTTGTTTTCTTGGCACTTATAGATTATTCTTTACACATAACAATTGTGCCGATAATATGCTAAGAAAATTAAACTTAATCTTTGGAAATTAATACTTTCGTCAGGTCTAAACATAAAATAAAATATTTTTTTTGTGTTATATTTTAACAAGGAATTTATTTTTCCTTTTGATTATCAAACTTTTCTTTGAGAAAAGAAAAATACTGTTGCCTCGCGAGTTTCGTTTCAGCAGCATTATCAATCGCTAACTGTAAAATTGCATCGAATTTGTCATCCTTCGGAGTTTTTCTGCTTTGACGCTTCTTTCGCTTAATTTTCTTGCTTTCTTTCCTTTTATTTCTGTTATCTACATCATCTGCTTCGTCGTTCTCTTCATTCTCCGTAGATTCTTCTTCTTCTTCTTCTTTGTTTCTATCATTTGTTTTTTTTGCACGTGGTCCAAAACTCTTCTTTTGTATCCCTTTATACTTGAAGCCAGTGCTGGGGGGTTAATCTCGGGCTTATGAAACATGATGTCATGCATTCCCTGATAATATTCCCATGTTTCTCGTCCTGATCCCGTTTGATGCTTTTTTGCAAGTTTATCTCAGGATACACTTTTATTAATAATTTGGCTTCATCTGGTTTCCAGTATAACTTCTCTTTATTTTCTAAAAAAAAGTTTAAAACGTGTGTCATTCGTTTAAATACTTTAAATTATAAATTGCTTATAAGAAAAAGTGTAGAAAAATAAAATTTCGGTCAACAGGAAACTCTGCTATTTATTGTATAAAATCGCGGTAAATAAAAAAATGTGCTAATTAAAAACGTGTTTTAATTATAGTTGTGCAGAATAAACTATAAATCTGTTAACTAAAATATTATTGAAAAATAATGCACGATAAAAAATTATGTTCAATGGAAATTGTATCTAATTTAATTGCAAATTATATGATTAATAAAATAGTTAATTATGCAGTAAGGAAAATAATTTTGACGTACGTTGTAGTGGTAATGCAAATTGTCCTGAAGATGAAGTAGGAGACGGATTATTACCGTAATATGTTACAGGACTCAACTCTAAAAGATGAACCAAATAATTAATGGAAAGTAATCATTTTTTTCAATTTTTATTTCATGATATTGAACAAATTATGATTTTCGAATTAATAGTTTCCCGGTTTTATTTTCTTTAAGTTATAAGCATAATAATGGTAATTCTATAAATCATTTTTACTTCGAAAAACACTTGTATAATTTATTTTTTATATTAATATAAATACAAAAAAAATTAAATTGCGATCTAGACTAAAAAATAAATTTTAACTTTAAAAGAAGCTAAAAATTTACATAATATTTGACTAATAAAATTTTTCCAAAAATAATTTAAAATTTGTATGATTTATGAATTTAGATCAAATGAACGCCATAGAAATAGATAAGTGCTATCAATGAACAAAGTTAAATTTAATACATAAAATCTTTTATGGTAAAACTAAATCTTTATTGAAGAAGAAACGTCAACAAAAAATTGTGACTAATTGAATAATTTAATTTAAATTTAAACACCAATTTATTTTAAAATCATGTAGTTTTCAATTTTTTTACGTACCTGGAGGAATATTTTCGTCTTTCTCATAAAAATCAAAATTTAATGATTTTTTTGGAGGAACTGATCCAGCAGACGATTTCGAAGTATTAGTAGGAAAAACCCCGGATGCAGAAAGCATTTGATAAAACTCGGTTTTCTCAGGATTCTCCAAGAATTGCAATTTAGGAGCAACAGATGACGAAACAGGCTTCTTTGCGGCAGAAATTTCTAAATAGTTTAAATTTTATTTTTGTTTATTTATGATATCAATCAATTGTAGTAAAACATATTTTTTTTATTAAATTACTTATACGTATATTTATTTATTATTAATTATTTAGATTTTTAAAATCGCATGTTTTCTAATTTTTTTTTGCTTTACATACCTGGCTGAATATTCTTATTTTTTTCGTAAAACTCAAAATCTAATGATTTTCTCGGAGGGACTGATCCAGCAGACGGTTTCGGAATATTAGATAAAACAAGTGGTTTGGCTGAAGGAATTTGATAAAACTCGTTTTTTCTCGAAGGATCTAAATATTCCAATTTAGAAGCAACATATGACGAAACAGGCTTCTTGGCTGCAGAAATTTCTAAATAATTAAAATGTAATTTTTTTTATTCACTATATTAATTAGAATAAAACATTTTTTAAATTCTTTTATTAAATTATGTATACGTATATTTATTTATTATTAATTATTTAGATTTTTAAAATCGCATGTTTTCTAATTTTTTTTCTTTACATACCTGGCTGAACATTCTCGTTTTTTTCGTTAAACTCAAAATCTGATGATTTTTTCGAAGGGACGGATCCAGCAGACGGTTTCGGAATATTAGATAAAACAAGTGGTTTGGCTGAAGACATTTGATAAAACTCGTTTTTTCTCGAAGGATCTAAAAATTCCAATTTAGAAGCAGCATATGACAAAACAGGCTTCTTGACTGCAAAAATTTCCAAATAATTAGAATTTTATTTTCGTTTATACACGATATCAATTATAATAAAACAGTTTTTTAATTCTTTTATTAAATTTTTCTTATACACATATTTATTTATTATTATTATTATTAATTATTAAGAATCTTGAAACCACACGTAGTTTGTAATTTGTCACGTACCTGACGGAATATTCGGCACTCCTTGTTGTAAATCAAAATGAAATGTTTTATGTGGAAGAGTCCCGGCAGGCAAATTTGAAATATTCAATAAAATTGACTTTGGTTTAAGAATTGAATAAAACTTGTTTTTCGAAGGAGCATCTGAGAATTGTAGTTGAGGAGCAATACATGACGATGACGGCTTCTTTGCTGATCCAGCAGGCGATTTCGGAAGTGGTTTGGCGGAAGGCATTTGATAAAATTCGATTTTCTCAGAAAGCGGCTGCGAGAATTGCAATTTAGGAGCAACCGGCGGCTTAGATGCTGACGAGGTTGAAGGCAAATGATATGATGATGATGATGATGATGATGATGATGATTCTGTTGAATATGTTAGTTTGTAATTGTTTATAAATTGTAATTGTAAATTAATTATTTAATGCTTGTAATAGTACATTATGCAACGAAGGCGTATTGTGGTCACTCTATGCTACCTGTGCCGGTGCATGCTAAGTTCCTCCATATAACCCAGCTGGTCAATAAAGTGTCCATTATTGCTCTAGGGTAATAATGGGTTCTTTATTGACCCGCGAGCGGTCAATAAAGTACACTTTATTACCCTAGGGCAATAATGAGCACTTTATTGACCGCTGGGTTATAAGGGGGAACTTAGTATGCGCCTGTACTAGAGGTACATAACCATAATACGCCTGAGTTTGCATAAATTAATTAATTAATTAATTTAATTTGATAAATAAATTATTTTTGATTGCCGATTTTTTATACTCCTTTTTTAGGGCACCACAGCTCCCAAAATCAAATTTTAGGGCACAGATTTCAAATTAAAATTTTGGGGCACCACAGATCCCAAATTCAAATTTTGGGGCCCCACAGATCCCATATTAAACTTTTGGGGCACCACAGATCCCAAATTCGAATTTTGGGCAAACATAGCTTCCAAATTCGAATTTTGGGGCACCACAGATCCCAAATTCAAATTTTTGGGCCCCACAGATCCCAAATTCGAATTTTGGGCAAACATAGCTTCCAATTTCGAATTTTGGGGCACCACAGATCCCAAATTCAAATTTTGGGGCACCATAGCTCCCAAATTCAAATTTTGGGGCCCCACAGATCTAAAATCTCCATTTACTGAATGGACATTTTCCCGAATGGACATTACATAAATGGACATTACATGTCCCATTAGTTAACATGCCCCTACAATTGACATGTCCCAGTAGTTGACCTGTCTCAGTAATTGACATGTCCCAATAGTTGACATGTCGCAATAGTTGACATGTCCATATAGTTGACATGTCCAAGAGTTGACATGTCCAAGAGTTGACATGTCTTAATAGTGGACATTATCGAATGGACATTTTACCTAATGTTTTAGGTAAATTTATAAAATAAATTTTATTATTTATTTTTAAATTATTTATTTTTGATTTATTTTTTTTTAATTAAAATTTAAAGCGCCACGAAACCCTAGACGTAGGCGCAATTGCGCCTAGTTCTTTTCCTATTTTTTAAAAATTTAACTTTTCTTCTACAATTTTGATTATTTTTCATCGTCAAATTTTTTAAATAATTTTTTCATGAGTATTAACAATGAATCGTATGAATATTGAAAAATTGTAATTTTTAAAAAAAATTAAGTATCTAAAATGGCCAAAAATTTTTTTTTCTATATCTTAATAATATAAAATAATTTTAGATCCTAAATAATTCCATAAAAAATTGACATCCATTAACAACAATAATATCTTGATAGGCTGACATTTCACCAGTTCCTCCCCTTAATGTTTATTTAATTAATAATAAAATGAAACAAAATTTTTTATTATAAATAAAAATTTTAATCCCTAAGGCAAATTGCTGTAAAAATTTATTTAAAAAATTCAGTAATTCAAATTTACACAAAAATTAAGTTCAAATCTCTTAAAATTTAATTATTTTTAAAAATATTAACTGATATAGCTCTTTCAAAATTCAATTATTTAAAAAATACTCCAAAATTCTTCGCCAAATTAATTATTTTTTTAAAAAAATTTTTAACAAGTTCTTCGCAAATAACCCAATGATTTAAAACACTTCCTCAATAAAAAAAAGTTTTTCAAAATTAAATTATTGTTCAAAACTGAAAAAATTTTTGAGCCGTTCAAATTTACATAAATTTCAAGTTTAAATTTTTTGAAATTCAGTAATTTTTAAAAATCTTGTTTACGGCTCTTCCAAAATTTAATTATTTTTTAAAATTTTAACACAAATTCTATTCTAAATTATAATCATTTTCAAGAATTTCAATAAATATTTTCGAAAATTCAATAATTTTTATTTATAAAAATTAAAACTTTTATTTCTAAAAATCTCAATTAATTATCTTCAAAAATTCAATAATTTAAAAATTTTCCAACAAAAAAAAATTAAAGTTTGGTTTAATTGACGTTTTAACTTGAAAAAATGTGGAATGATTGAATTTTTAATTGATTACAATTTGAAATAATTAATATCTTAATTGATTGGAATTAGGTATAATTGGATTTTCAATTGACTGGAAAGTGGAATAACTTAATTTGTGTAATTGATAAAAATTTTAATCATAATTTTAAATTCTTCAAAATTTGGAATAGACCTTTTTATGCTGATCGTTATGTCCTTATTTAGCGCATACAATGACGTATGAGTTGGAAGAGGACAGAATGATCAGCATGAAAAGGTCTATTGAATTTTTGCTTCCTTAAAATTGAAAATAATCGTATTTTTATTCTTTAAAATTTGAAGTTATTGAGCTGATTACAATTTTAAATAATTAAATATTTTTTGATTAAAACTTTGATTCATTGAAATTTAGATTTTAAAAAAATGTTTATAACTGAAAGACTGATATCTGAAAAATCTATTGCTCCTATAAAACTAAAAAATGTTATGATTCACAATAAAATTTATTAATGATAAACACAAAAAAATGTTTGTAATTTATTTATTGTGCGAGTATAACAACAATTCTGATTCTTGCTAAAATTGAATTATTTTCAAAATTTTCAATTACATTTATGTACTTACCAGGAAAATCATCAGTAAGGTGTAACACACCGCGAAACTTCCAAACGGAAAGTAAAGCGAAGTTCAAAATGTACAATGTTTGTCCAAAATTTTAGCTTTATAATATTTGAATTTTGTTCCTTTCAAATTATCAACCGTAGGTTTCTTTCATCATTTAGATCCTTAAAAGGATCCACTTGCTTGAGTTAGGTAGGTTTATTTTATTAAATAAATAAGACACTGGTTTTTAATTAGAAAATAAAAAAATTTATTCAATTGAATTTGAATTGAGTCTTGTTTAAATACGCTTTATTTAAACTTAGCTTAAATATTCTTAATTTGAATATTTACGAGTTTATTATTTCGCGAAATTCACGTTAATTTTCTCGCCAAAATCTGCGGTCCTTCCTTATAAAATTATGTTTTTATAGTCAATTTTCCACTCTTAATTTTAGTTCCTTTTCCCTTTCCATAAGAAATTTTCCCAATCATATTTCTATTTTCAAGTTGTTCAATCCCGCCCTCGCTAATTGATTGGTCCCTTTTTTATTAGATCGTTGTAACCGTTTGTAACTGTCATAATTTTTTATGTGGAACACCTGCACAAAATACGCATTTAAAATTGCGTATTTTGCTAAATTTATGATCTAAAATTAGTTTTACTTCATTTTTTACTTAGATAACCGTCATTTAACGACTTAACTTACGCATCAATTTTAACTTGTTTACTCTCTTTTCCCTTTTATGTATTGATTTCTTTAATTTAGTATTTTATTTTCTTTTCTCAAAATTTTCCAGGTTTACAAATTAAAATTGTTGCGTTTATTCGAATACATATATATATTTATGTATGTTGTAATTATTTATATTAATTTTTCTTAATTTTCAAAGAACCTAAATTTAAGTTTAAATTTACCGCTTTTATCTTTAATTAATTAACTTTCAATCAAGACTCAATTCTCTGCAGCAAATAATTATTAGTACTCGTATTCACCTAGAACAATTTTCTAGCAAAAAGGGGAAACTGCAGAAAAACCCTTTTTGGAGTACTTTTCTATATTACATAATTATTAACATTAGTTAATTGTATATTTGTTTTGATTCAAAAATAAAATCTTCATATTAAAACAATCAAATAATTGTTTCTCTAATTTTATTTTTCAATCAATTTGCATTTATTCTTCCATTCTTTTTCTTATTATTAAAATAGTCGATCAATTCTCTATCAACTTCTTGCAATAAATCAAATTTAAATTTATTATTTAAAGCGCAAACTCATTATTTATTACAGCACTGAGTAACAGTGATCGGGGCGACTTAGTCAAAAACCTCGGGCCTGAACGTCAATGATCCGTCACTGTTACACTTCTCCCCTTACAAAAAAAATTTGATCATATGATCGAATTTTTTATTTAGTAATTTTATTATTATTTCTTGACAATTGATTCTTAATTCCTATTTTCTTTAAATTTAAAAATAGCGCCAGTAATCATGGATGTGATTTCAACTCCATCTATGCACAAATTTTCGTTTATGAAGTTGCCCTTCTAGATCATATGTTCAATGTTTGATCTGTCAAAAGTATACACATGTGTTAATGGACAGTGTTTACCTTTGTATTTTTTTTTTTTATTTATTGTGTTTTTCTGACATAACAGTTGTCAGATTTAGTGTCACGTTATTGTTTTTAATTAAATATATGGATTCTGGTGATTATTTCTTTGGGTAAGTGTTTATTATTATTTATTTTTCTTATTATGTTATTTTGTGGTTAGGTTTTTTAATTTAAAATTTACTATAATAATATTTGTTAATTTTCTCTCCCTTTATTATTAAAAGTTTTATTTTTTATTTATTTATTCCCTCCTCCCTTTTTTTTTATATATATTGTTTTATAATATTCAAAAAAAATTCCTTTTTTTTTTAAAATATTTATTTTGTCTTCTGCTAGAAATTCCCCTTTTTTTTTAATGTTTCCTAACCTGAAATTCGTGGTAAAATTTAAATATCGGTTAAATTTAATTAAAATTTTCCTTTTATTTTCAGATTTCAACGTTCACATTCAATTAAGGGATTTAAATATTGGAGATTTGTGGAATTATAGGAAAGTATTCCTTAATATTTATTATTAAAATTGTTTTTTTTTTTTTTTTTTTTTTTAAAAAAAAAATTTTGTTGTTTTTTTTTTGATAATGAATCATTGAACAAATGATTTTTCCGCATCCTTTTTTTAGCTTGTTCTTGTGGATTTATTGAAGAAATTACCGGATTGGAAAAATTAATTAATAGGATCCCTATAAAAGGTAAGAAAAATATATTATTATTATTATTTTTTTTTTTTTTTTAAAAATGTTATTTAATTGAAAAATTATTAATTTAATTATTTTATTGTTTTCTTTTCAGATTTCAATTTTTAAATTGGTTTCAAGGATGTAAAAAAAAACGAAAACTGTAATTAATCGGAAAATGGTGAGGCTGAGAAAGGAATTTTCCATATTTCATCTTCCAATTCCAATTCATCGAGTTTTTCTTCCCCTTTTTCTTTGAACTAATGGTAAGTAAAAAAAAAATATATTAATCAAAATATATCATTATTATTATTTTTGTTTCTTTTGTTTTGTTTTTTTTTTTTTTTTAAAATAAACTAAAAGGAAAATAAAAAAAATCATTCATTTATGCAAAATATATGTATATATTATTTTTTTTTTAAACAAAATATAATTTCACATTTTTTTTTTTTTTATACATATATTATTATTATTCTTTTTTTTTATTATTATTATTATTCGAATTGAATATATGATACATGAGTTATTGGATATTGAAATGACGTCCAATTTTTAACGAAAATTTTTCTGCATCGAATGCAATTTTCCGCGTCCCCCTGTTGTGTTTCTATGGAATTTGCACAATTGAAACAAGTGATGTGTCTGGGGTTATTGAACATTATTTCATTTGGGGCCATTTTGTGCCAATACCATAACTTATATGGATTGGGTGGTACAACAAATGGTCCCAATTCTCCCCCCCCCTGATTCACTTTGTTCCTTTTTATTTAGATAATTTAGATGGTTATTAATTATGAACGCACATTTGCTACACATCCGTTTGTCCCCTGGAAATCTTGAAAAGAAAGGTATTTCCATATGATAATATGACTGGAAACGCTTCCAAAATGGACCGGACCCTTTGACAGTTAAATTTAAATTTTCCGCCCTCTCCAGCTCCACTGCGTTCTCCAAATTATCGGGAATCTACCATACACATATATATATATATATATATTATGTATATTGAAACCCTTCCAAAAAAAAAAAAAAAAAAATATACATACATACATTTTTTTTTTTTTTTTTATTCATAGAAATATACATATTCATCTTTTCATCATTTTTTTTTTTATTTACCTGTATTAGACTAATATTCCTAATTCTGTTCTCCATTTTCACTCAGGAATTAATACAATTTAATTTGATTATCAAAAATTTTATTTTCACTGCCTGTTTTTTCTCTTTTTTCTTTTGGAAAAATGGCCGATTATTGATCGGTTCTATTTTTAAATTCACCCCATTATTGGGATCTACGCGTCAAAATCGGATTCAAATCGGTCGATCGCGCAGTCACCTCCCCTTTTTAAAATTTTCGCGCCCCTGATTTAAATTCAAAAATTTTCCTTTTTTTTTAAAGAAAGTATTTAAACTCATTTCCTTTATTCATATTAATCATATTATTATAATAATAATACATATATTATGTTTTTATTAACATCCCTTTATAATAAATAAATAATAAAAAGTTTCCTTCCTTCCCCCTTTTTTTTTTATTATATTTTTTTTTTAAATATATCTAATTTTTTTTTTTTTTTAGGTATATGAAGGAGTATGAATGAGAAATGCATTAATATATTTCTCTAACTTCTCCCATTTTTTTTTTTTTTGCAACAAATCAAGAGTTCAAGGGATTCATTGGAAAATGGTTGAAGTATCAAAACAAAATTGATTAATTTGTATTTTAATTTAATTATTATTTAATTTTAATAATTATTAAAATGTCATTTTTCTTTTATTTTTAGAAGGAAAAATCTACGGAATCTCAACACCACGCCGCTAGGATTTGATTTATTGAAGATTTAAAAATTAAGGATTTCCTAAATTTCAACCTCCGAGGGATCACCATCTATCAAGGACTTCAATAAAAGACCCTCTTACAAGAGCGTCTCAAAAATCGACCGTCTCAAAAGGGACCGTCTAAACATTTCAGTTTTTTTTTTTTTTTATATATATATATATTTTTTTTTTTTTATTTCCACCTCTTCATTCTTTCTCTCCTTTTTGTGTGTCTTTTCTTTTCTATAATCTTAGAAATGCGGATTTTACGCGATTTAAATGTACAATTTTGCTTTCACCCGGTTTAGTTTGTATTTCTAAATTATATTTATCTAAAACTTTAATTATTTTAAATGGGCCGGTATAGTGATCATCAAATTTACTAGTTCTATTTTCATTCGTTAAATAAACATATTCCCCTTTCTTAAAATCTTTTTCGTTTAATTTGGCATCATAATATTTTTTACATCTTTGTTTGGCAGCTAATAATTTATTTACTACCATAGATTCTGTTTCGGATATTTTATTTAATAATTCGTTCACATAAAAATCGTAGGTCAATGGTATTTGTTTTTCAGCAAATTCTGATGGAATTCGTGCTCTTTTTCCAAATATCATCTCATGTGGGGTTACTTTTGTTGATTCATGAACAGATGTATTAAAAGAGAATATTGCTGATTGTAACCAGCAATCCCAATCGGATTTTTCGCAATAGTGTCGTAAATATTCAATAAAAGTATGGTGACTTCTTTCTAAGGCTCCTAAAGATTGTGGGTGGTAGGCGGTTGATTTAAATTGCTTAATTTTAAAAAGTTTAGCTATGGATCTCATAATATCACTCATAAATTGTGATCCTTGATCTGTGTGAATTGCTTCGGGGCAGCCAAACAGACAAATAAAACCATCAACAAATGCTACTGCTATTGTATTAGCGTTAATTGTTGATAATGGAATTGCCCCTGAATATTTACTAAGGCAATCTTGCCATGTAAGAATATATTTATTTCCCGCTGTAGTTTCTGGCAAAGGTCCTACAATGTCCATTTGAATTTTCTCGAAAACTCTTTTTGGTGTATCAGTAATTTTCATAGGTTGTCTTGTTTTTACTCTAACTAATTTTTTTCTTTGACAGGATTCACACGTCCTAATATAATTTTGAACGTCCCTTCTCATATTTACCCAAAAATATCTTTCTTTTATTCTTTCTAACGTCTTCATTTCTCCTTTATGACCTCCAATTACGCTATCATGGCATTCTTCAATTATTGTTCGTCTAATTTCTTCTCGCGGTATTTCAACTTCTCCAGTACAGATTGTAATTTTGAAATTTTCTCCATCAAAAGCTGTTCTAAAAATTCTTTCTATTAAACTCCATGGAATTTTATCAAATCCATTACCTTCTCTTGACAAGCTAAATGTTTTTCGTTCTCCTTCACTTTTTAATGCTCCCTTCAATGTTTCGACCGCCGCCTCTAGATCTTGCAAATAAAATTTACTGTCAAATGTTTCTTTTATAAACAAATTAAAAACTCTACTATCCTTTTTACCTGAACTGAGAATATCACTAACTTTTACCAATATTTTTTGTAAGTCCAATAAGCCTGCTTCTTGCAATTCAATATTTTGTGGTGTGGAAATAACATAATCACAAGACATAAAGTTTATTAAGTTATCGTTTCTCATCCATAATTTTTCTTTTGATATTTGAAATAATTCATCGGGAATTGCCAATATTTGTACATCTTTCTCTTTAATTCCTTTTGAAAATTTAAATATTCCTTCAATTTCATCCCTATTTTCTAAACTATCATCAGAAACATTTGAACTACATTCACTCCATTCATTCATTCTTCTGTCGATTCCTCTGTCTTATTTGTCACGTCCTGTCTATGGCCATTTTTATTTGTCATTTCTGGTGTTCCGGAGGACATGCCATTTTCATTTTCCTTGGCATCCTCCCTTAACACATTCTTTTCAAACTCCGGCTTCTGAAAAGGGAAATTCTCATCCCTCTCTATGGGCCGGGAAGACGCCCCTGGCTGAGCCGAACCAGCACCTGACTTTCCAGGTGTTACCGATTTTATTTCCGGAAGCAACAAGGAGACATCCTTTTCACCCATATCTACGGGATTTAACCGCCCAATCAGAACCGGTGATGATATACATTTAACACTTCTCCTTTTGAAGTAACCTTGACCTTCCTTTTCACTTACACAATCGAAATTCCCTTTTCTTTTGATTGTGTCTGCCTTTTCAAAGAGGTATTTTTTCTTTAAATTTTTGACGTTAGATTTTGAATTTATTTTATTTCTAGTATTCCAAGATCTCGGCGAGGATGGATCCATGTCCTCTCCGCTATCAATAGAAATACTTTGATTAATTTGATTTTTATTAATAACATTATACCCCTTTGAAATCTCTGTCCTTTTGTAAATTGTAATCGTATCGTCATTTTTTTCGTCTATTTTCTTACATTCACCCTCTTTTCTATTATCCTTTTCAATTTCAGTTCTCATCCTCATTTCTTCCCTTTTCATTCTTTCAATTTCATTTTCTTCTATTTCCCTACTTACATATTTAACAAAAACCCTTTCAATGAAATTTTCATTTAATTTTCTATCGAGATCAAATTCTTGTTTTTTTGAATTTTCAATTAAATCTTCCTTTAACCTTAAATTTTTCTCATTAGATATAGGATTTCGAGAAAGAGCATCGGCATTGGCATTTACCCTTCCTGGTCTGTGCACAATTTCGTAATCATAATCTTGTAATTTGATCTTCCACCTAGCCAATCTAGAATTTATTGTTGGATCTTTTAATTGATTTAGCCAAACTAATGCCCTGTGATCAGTCACAATTGTGAATTTATTACCAAATAAATAAGGCCGAAATTGTTTTATTGCATAAACTATTGCCCACAATTCTTTCTCTGTTGTACTATAATTTAACTCTGCTCCACCTAAAGTTTTAGATGCATAAGCAATTGGCAAATCTTTTCCGATTTCCCCCTGACTTAATATTGCACCTATTGCAAAATCAGAGGCATCGGTCGTCACAATAAAAGGTTTATGAAAATTAGGATACTGTAATAAGGGTTGCGTACATAGTTTTTCTTTTAATTTATTAAAAGCTGATTCTACCTCCAAACTCCAATTAAATTTTACATTCTTTTTTAATAATTGTGTCATTGGTTTGGCTATTTTAGCAAAATCAGGAACGAACCGCCGATAATAGCCTACTAACCCCAGGAATTGTTTAATATTTTTACAGTTTTTGGGTTGTGGAAAGTTTTGAACAGCTTCGACCTTTTTTGGATCTGGTTTTACTCCGTTTTCAGTTATTATATGTCCTAGATAAACAATTTCTTTACTCAAAAATTTACATTTGTCAGGTTGCAAAACTAATCCGGCTGATTTTAACCTACCTAATAGTTTTTCGAGTTTTACTTTATGTTCTTTTAATGAATTTGCATAAATTACTATGTCATCCATATAAACAAATAATTCTATTCCTTGTAAACCTGATAAAACTCTGTCCATCATTCTCTGGAAGGTCGAGGGGCTGTTTTTTAATCCAAAAGGCATTCTATTAAATTCATAATGTCCGTAGGGTGTAGAAAACGCGGTTTTATGTCGATCTTTTGGCTCAACCTCTACCTGGTGAAACCCTTGGGCTAAATCTAATATGGAAAAGTATTTTGCTTGGCCAATTTGGTCAAGAATTTCTGAGATATGGGGAAGTGGATAAACATCACTAATTGTTTTTTCATTCAATTTTCTATAATCTATAACCATACGCCATTTTTTTGTGCCGTCAGGAGATTCCTTTTTGGGGACTATCCATACGGGTGAATTATAAGATGATTTTGAAGGGATTATTGATTTATTTTTTAGAAGATCAGCTGTTTGTTTTTTTATTTCTTCTTTATGTATCTCTGGATATCTGGGGTATTTACTATTTACAGGGCTATTGTCTGTTGTTTCTATGGTATGTTTAACTACATTTGTGAATCCTAAATTATCGTTAGGGAGATGAAATTGAGAATGATATTTTTCTAATGAAGATGATAATTCTTGTCTTTCTATTTCATTTAAATGATCAAGTTTTAAAATTTCTTTCAAATTTTTAATTCTTTCTTTATTTTCTTCTGTTGCAACTTTAAAGCATCTTTGTTGATTTTTACTCTTCGTTTTTGTTTTTAATTCTTCATAGTCAAAAATTTCAGTTGGTGGCACTAATAATTCCATATCATTACAAGTTGTATTAATACAAAAGGTTTTTATCATATCATTCTCAATTTCAACCAATGCTTCTCCTAAATAAACCCCAGGTCCTGTTGGTATCAATGGTAAATATCCAGTTCTTAAATTTTCATTATTAATAACTGACAATTCCACCAATTTCTTTGTTCGTGCTTTTATTTTTAAAATTGTTCCCTTATTTTCCAAGACAAGTGGAAATTTTCCCAATTTATGAATTAATACCTTTTCTTTTAAATTTATTGTTGAATTTTTTAGAAATGGCATTCCCAAAATTCCGTCTTGTTGAATTGGGAAATCATTAGGTACAATCTGATAAGACTGGATATCTCCATCTGAATCTATTTGAATTTCCCCAATTGTATCTATCCCTTCTTTATTTATTCCAAAAATGTGTTGTTTATTTTCATAATTTATGAAAACATTCGATTTAACACTTTTTAATTTTAATAGATTAATATCCGCTCCTGTATCAACTACCATTCTTATTACTTCATTACAAAAATTTTCATTATGAAGTTCAATTTCAGGTGACTTTCCTCGCTTTTTACTACTCATCATGAGTACAACCCGTTTATCAATTAAATTATTTTTATCAGACCCATCATTGTACTCGTATGGTAGGTCTGATCTTAGTTTTTTGTATTTTCTATTTTCTTTTTCTGACCATTAATTATTTTATCACGTCTTTCATAACAAATTTCAGAGGTATGACCTCTTCTTTTACAATAAGTACATGTACCCTTACAATTTTCTTCTGTATGATGATTTATCATCCCACATTTTGAACAATTTATTTTATTAGTGTTTTCAGGACAAAAGAACCTTATGTGACCTTCTTTTCCGCATTTATAACAAACCTTAATTTTTTGTTTATTCGGACATTCTCTTTTCATGTGACCTACTTGCCCACACCCATAACAGGTAAATTCTAAATTTCCCTCCTTTTTATTTAAATTTTCAATTTTTTCCTTTTTTACTGGTAGCTCTGAAATTTCCTCATTTTCTTTTTGAAATTCTCTTTCCCGATTAAATTTTCTTTTTGACATAATTCGAATTCTTGGGTTTTCGTGATAAGATCGATATTTTTGATTTAAATATGACTTGGAAATTTCAGGCTTTGATTCATTAATTTTATCTTTTACCTCTCTTGATAAGGTTTCTTCAAAATTTTCCTCCCACTCGGCCTTTTTAGCTATATTAATTGCTTCTAATAGATTTTTCGGTTTTTCTAATCTTACACGTAACGCTAATTCTTTTCTTAACCCCATCATAAAATTTTCGGTGGCAGCATCTCGAGCTGACTTTACCATGCCGATAGCCACTTCAGTGTCATTTTTCTCTTTAATTAGATCTATTATTTGATTTAAAATTTCTCCCACTCTACTTCCATAAACATGAACTGTTTCCCCAATTTTTTTGTGCTACTCTGGCTAGCATTGAATTTAATTGTCCTATTTGTTTATATTCACCAAAGGTTAATTTTAAATATTTTAAGAGATCCTCTAAGTTATTTATTTCTTGATTTTCTAAAGAGGATTCAGCATCTCCCACTATCCTTGATCTAATCATTTGAAATAAATGATAACGATCATTGGAATTAACCGAGTCCTCAGCAAATCGACAATTTTTTATAAACTTATTTATTGACACATTGTGACCATCAAACTCTTTTGGTAAAAACTCAAGAGCTGCTTTAAAGGGAAGAAAATTCGTTCTAAAATTTTCTCTTGTCATTACTGAATTTGATTGATTTGATTTTATTTCATTATTTAATATTGAGGTTGAATTACCTTCAACCTCCCATGACCCAGAACCAGGACCCATATATTCCATAACTGACTCGCTACTTTCGCTACCGTGATTCTCTCTTCGCAACATTTTTATTTTCTTATATTTAGTTTTTTATTTTCTTTTATTGCAAGAAGTTTACAATTACAGAGATTAATCGACTTACCCTTTGAAGTTTTCTTTCCTTTTAATCCTTACACTTTTAAATTTTCACTTCTCTTTTCACTAAAAAAAAAATATTTTTTTTTTTTTATTTACGATATATGTACACTTTTCACTTCCGTTCACCAATTCCTCTTCTTCTCCGATCACCACATTTCCTCTAAATTTCAAAGGCTGCTTTCGGTTGAGTCTCCTTTATTGATTTTTTTTTTGTACTGTTCACTAAACTTGGGGATCCCCGCTCTCTGGACTCAGTCGTTATCTGCTTCCTTCTCGTTCTATCTCTTTTAGATTATTGATTTATTCCTACTTTTCTAAGAATGATTTTTCTTCCTTCTTCCAAATGCACAACTTCATATGTTCGTCCTTTAAATTTTCTTCTTTTTACGACAATAGTAATTCTTCGTTTTTTCTCAAGCAAGCTGATTTTCATCCCACTTCTGACACCAAAATTTTCTTGTAACACACCGCGAAACTTCCAAACGGAAAGTAAAGCGAAGTTCAAAATGTACAATGTTTGTCCAAAATTTTAGCTTTATAATATTTGAATTTTGTTCCTTTCAAATTATCAACCGTAGGTTTCTTTCATCATTTAGATCCTTAAAAGGATCCACTTGCTTGAGTTAGGTAGGTTTATTTTATTAAATAAATAAGACACTGGTTTTTAATTAGAAAATAAAAAAATTTATTCAATTGAATTTGAATTGAGTCTTGTTTAAATACGCTTTATTTAAACTTAGCTTAAATATTCTTAATTTGAATATTTACGAGTTTATTATTTCGCGAAATTCACGTTAATTTTCTCGCCAAAATCTGCGGTCCTTCCTTATAAAATTATGTTTTTATAGTCAATTTTCCACTCTTAATTTTAGTTCCTTTTCCCTTTCCATAAGAAATTTTCCCAATCATATTTCTATTTTCAAGTTGTTCAATCCCGCCCTCGCTAATTGATTGGTCCCTTTTTTATTAGATCGTTGCAACCGTTTGTAACTGTCATAATTTTTTATGTGGAACACCTGCACAAAATACGCATTTAAAATTGCGTATTTTGCTAAATTTATGATCTAAAATTAGTTTTACTTCATTTTTTACTTAGATAACCGTCATTTAACGACTTAACTTACGCATCAATTTTAACTTGTTTACTCTCTTTTCCCTTTTATGTATTGATTTCTTTAATTTAGTATTTTATTTTCTTTTCTCAAAATTTTCCAGGTTTACAAATTAAAATTGTTGCGTTTATTCGAATACATATATATATTTATGTATGTTGTAATTATTTATATTAATTTTTCTTAATTTTCAAAGAACCTAAATTTAAGTTTAAATTTACCGCTTTTATCTTTAATTAATTAACTTTCAATCAAGACTCAATTCTCTGCAGCAAATAATTATTAGTACTCGTATTCACCTAGAACAATTTTCTAGCAAAAAGGGGAAACTGCAGAAAAACCCTTTTTGGAGTACTTTTCTATATTACATAATTATTAACATTAGTTAATTGTATATTTGTTTTGATTCAAAAATAAAATCTTCATATTAAAACAATCAAATAATTGTTTCTCTAATTTTATTTTTCAATCAATTTGCATTTATTCTTCCATTCTTTTTCTTATTATTAAAATAGTCGATCAATTCTCTATCAACTTCTTGCAATAAATCAAATTTAAATTTATTATTTAAAGCGCAAACTCATTATTTATTACAGCACTGAGTAACAGTGATCGGGGCGACTTAGTCAAAAACCTCGGGCCTGAACGTCAATGATCCGTCACTGTTACAAAGGTCATCATTTAACCATTTTGAAAGTGTATCCTCTTCTTTCTCTGTTAATATTAATTCCCCGCTATCATCATCAATCGCTAGGTCAAGCAATTCGGTCATTTTCAGTCACACAGCACAAACACAGCAATTTAAATTTAATTAAAATTAATTTAACGATGAATTTAATTTAACATTGCACGAATCAAAATAAACAGAGAATAATACCCGAAACTGCGACGTTATGTGCAAAACTACGCAGAAAGTAAATAAAACCCTGTTCACATGTCCACATTTGCAGTTTGCAAACACTTAACAAAAATTTAAGTTGAGCACCACTGAATGCTCACTGAGGATCCTTAGACGTCTTGCCGAAAACACCCTATGTTTTTAAAGTTTACATTATATTTGTGGAATAAAAATGTGGTGTTTCTTTTAATTATATAAAGTTGAAGTTTTTAATATCTTTATAATCAACAATTTAAAAAATATAGTTTTATTACTATTTTAGTTAAATTTTTGTCTGGCAAAAATTTTTACAATTTCTTGTCAACAATTAAAAAAAAATTCTTAGACAAAGAATTGTATAGATATAAAATTATATTAAAAAAATAAATAATAATTATAAATATTAATTATATTGATATAAAATGAATAACAAAGTATTTATTTTTATTAAGATTTGAAAAGCTCCACGGAATAACGATCTATGGCACAATTGAAAAGCTTGGTTATGAGCTTTCAAAAAATATAGGGTCATTCCATTTTATTTCACTTATAGTCGTTGCGGCCTATTTTTAAAAAAATTTGGTATTTTGTATTAATGACTTTTAATATCCGTGCAATTCATTTTTGACAATTATTTTATGAAATTTTTTTTATTAACGTTGAAATTTAGTTTTTAAGTTGAGTTGAACGGAAAATAGGTTAGTTTGACAGCTTTGGAAATTTTATAAAAAAGAACAGAAATAATTCAGTTAGTAAATTTTTTTTCATTGATATTTGTTTAAAATAGTCTAATTTACCAATGTTAATTGATAATTGTGTAAAAAAAGCCAAAATACTAAGTGAAAATTAATATTCAAACTTACCTGTAAAATGTCAAAATTTGTCACATTTTATTTATATTTTCCAAGACAGTTTATGAATATTATAAAATTTATTACTACCTAACAATAAGTACTTTCCATGTACTTTCACATGATATGTTGGCTTTTTATTTTTATAATATAGAAATATGTGAAATTTTACCTTGAATGTTGAACTTTTCAGGATTTTATCTGATTTTGAACACTTATATCTTCGCAGGCGATTAACGAAAAAATCCCATTTTGGTTTTAAAATTTAAGTTAAATCTTCTTTATTCATCTTATCAAAATTTGGTGATGGAGAACGAGCTATTTTTTATTTTTATTCACTTTAAAAAATTCACCGTAAAATACGAATTTGAAGGTTAAAAAACAAGTAATTTTATAAAACTGAAGTTAGTTTTCTCAATATAGATTTATTTGTATGAATTTTATTTATAAAAATACTTGTTTTTTAACCTTCAAATTCGTATTTTACGGTGAATTTTTTAAAGTGAATAAAAATAAAAAATAGCTCGTTCTCAATCACCAAATTTTGATAAGATGAATAAAGAAGATTTAACTTAAATTTTAAAACCAAAATGGGATTTTTTCATTAATCGCCTGCGAAGATATAAGTGTTCAAAATCAGATAAAATCCTGAAAAGTTCAACATTCAAGGTAAAATTTCACATATTTCTATATTAGAAAAATAAAAGCCAACATATCATGTGAAAGTACATGGAAAGTACTTATTGTTAGGTAGTAATAAATTTTATAATATTTATAAACTGTCTTGGAAAATATAAATAAAATGTGACAAATTTTGACATTTTACAGGTAAGTTTGAATATTAATTTTCACTTAGTATTTTGGCTTTTTTTACACAATTATCAATTAACATTGGTAAATTAGACTATTTTAAACAAATATCAATGAAAAAAATTTACTAACTGAATTATTTCTGTTCTTTTTTATAAAATTTCCAAAGCTGTCAAACTAACCTATTTTCCGTTCAACTCAACTTAAAAACTAAATTTCAACGTAAATAAAAAAAAATTTCATAAAATAATTGTCAAAAATGAATTGTACGGATATTAAAAGTCATTAATACAAAATACCAAATTTTTCTAAAAATAGGCCGCAACGACTATAAGTGAAATAAAATGGAATGACCCTATAAAAATTTTATAAATTAATAGCTGTAACCGAATTATTGTAACTAATAGAATTAATAATAGTTACCAAAAGTGTAATAAATAACAATTTACATATACATACTTATTACAAATTTCAAGAAAATTTACGTTTTTTGAAAGCTCATAACCAAACTTTTCAATTGTGCCATAGATCGTTATTCCGTGGAGCTCTTCATTTACTGAATTGTAAACAATTTTTAAAACCTTATTTAACACCGATTTCTAAAAAAAATTTAAATTACAAAATATGCTTCGGGAAATGTAGTAGGAAATTCCATATGTTCGCAGAACAAAAGTCAAAGAAAAAAAAGAACGATAATCATGTTGAGCAAGATTCAGAATCATCTGACAATCTAAAAGAAGAAATAGTAGATTTAGATAATCTTCCATCAAGCGAAAGTGATGGCGATGAGGAGACAGGCAATGATATGGAAAGTGAAATAGAAGATGAAATGGATAAAGAGAATCCTGGTCCATCCGCAATGGCAAACTTCGATGAAAAATTAGGATATGTTGGGAATTTTGCAAAAGATTCCCAGTGTATATAAAAGAAACGTTTGAATACTTATTTTAAAATTAGCGATGTTTTAAGTTTTAGAAATAATAAGTATTCCGCAAGTTGGAGGAATTGTTATTTGTTCACTACGTTAAACATTATGTTTTCTCGTAAACATTTTATATAAATCTTTTATGTTTCACCGTCGTTGTTCATTTGCATAAAGTAAATATGTCTTAATTATTTATCAATATGTTTCCAAACATAATAATATAATTTTTATACCTACATTTATATTGATTTTTATTATTATATAATTTGCAAAATTAATTATAAATGTAGTCTCAGCACTTTTAATTTTCCAAAATGTTCATTTACTTTAATTTTCTAATCATGCATTTCTAAAATGTATTATTATAAAAAAGTAAATAAACATTTTTAAATTATTCCCGCCGATGAAAGTGCTGCCACCACATTGAAGAATAACCTATTATTCCATTGAGAACGATTGGGAACGATTGGTGACCACCAACTTACGAATCGTTTTTAATCGTGTCGACACAATTAAGAAACACGATTCAAATCAATAGAAATTTTTGTTCTATTGTTTTCAATCGATTTCAACCGATTATTTCTAGAAGGGTAATTAGTAAGTGCAGTCACTAAATAAATAGTCAATCTTATTTACTAATTGAATTTAGTGAAGTATTCTTTAGAATACTCACTAATTTATTTGTGAACTATTAAAATATTACTATTTCATTAGTTAAACACTTCATTACTAATTCATTTAATGAAATTTTCACTAATTCAAATTTAGAGAGTTAAACTTCCGATATGTTGACTAATGTAATACCCTATTCTTTTTAATCTAACAAACTTATCATTCCCCGTTATTTTTAATTGATTCAAGTAGTTTTTAAAGCAATCTATAAATAAAAATAAGAGTAAGTTGAGATATGTATGTATAGTTAAAAAATTATAGGATAAAACCAATGTCATTAAAAAAAATTTAATTCACTTTTGTTAGATCAGACTTCTTCTGTTATCTCTATTTCTTAACATTATAAAATTCAGATGCAATACTTTTTAGCAATATATTTTTAGAGTAGCATTGTTTTGAAAATGTTCCTTAGTATCATAAAATTACAGTCTCAAAACGTTATTTAAAAAATATGTAAAAAACAAAAGTTGTAATAAAAAATTGTTTGATAATCCTGTCTAAACGTATTATGTTCTGAAAACTTTAAACGCGTTTTTCTCGAAAAAGCATTTTTCAAACTGGTGAACGGCTTTTTTCGAAATCTACTAAAGCGATTTTAAAAAACCAAAGATCATTAGATTCTTTACTTAAAAAAATAGAAAATAAACCTTTGAAATTTCATATTTCTATTTTCTATTCGTATTTCTACCTGCGTTTTTGCGAATTTTTGAAAAATTAAAAAAACATTTTAAAAAAATCTTTTTTTAGGTTTATTGTTTAAAATAAACCTTTATAAAGATATTCCCGTTTAAATTTTGAAATTATATAATACTGGTTGAAGGAAATCAAGTTCACCAAAAAAGGTACCTTTTGAAAGACGCCACCTACAGATACAAAATGGAACTAACATAATAGAATATTATTATAATAATATTATAATATAATATATATATGGGATAAAATTCCTGTAGCGAACTAAGTGAAAAAAAAGTTGATCGGATAGGGCTGTAACTTGCACATAGTTTAGCCTTAGGGGTAAGTAATTTAACCACAAAGTATTGTTCGGTTTTTTCAAAAACTGTCGGAATTACGATAACTTTATTTGTTTATAAAATATATCATTCTTTATTAACCTTAATAGTTAATTAATTAATATCTCGAAAATAACAAAAAAGGACATCTCTATATTTTTTGTGGTGAAAAAACACATTTTTAGCTTTCCAAAAAAAATAAATACAAAAATAAAAAGGACTGAACTTAAAAAAAAATTCGCAAAAATGTTTAATTTTCAAAAAAGGGTCAAAATTTGAATTTTTTAAAAATAGTTTTGCACCATTCGAAAGAGCAGAAAAAAACCTTTCGAAAACATATGGGACAATTTTTTCTTCTTCTTTCTGTTAAAAATTAAAAGTCTTCAAAAATTCACTGTTTAAATTTTTCAAAAAAATTCAACCCCCTCCCTCTCCGACAGTTTTTGAAAAAACCCAACAATACTTCGTGGTTAAATTACTTACCCCTAGGGCTAAACTATGTGCAAGTTACAGCCCGATCCGATCAACTTTTTTTTCACTTAGTTCGCTGCAGGAATTTTACCCCATATATAAAATAATATATATATATAATTTATAGGGGAGAGGGTCCCAATATGGACAATTGTTATAAAATTTTCGTATAAGCATAAATACCGCGTATCGTGTATAATAGTATTCTAAAATGATTCGGTTGACACTGTGTTTGTAAATAAATTTTATTTGCGCCAAAAAAATAGGGTCATTGGTCCTAAGATGGACTGTCTGGTGACCCTAAGATGGACATCACACCTTAATTTTATTTATTTTCAATGTGACAGTTTCTTATTAATGCTCTAAGCCTCATAATTGAAATTTTTTCTTTTTCTACTTCTAAAATTGGTTTAAAAATCCTTACTTGATATTTTATTTTTATTTTACCCGTTTTTTAATGCATTTTATGAATAGGTGTCCATCTTGAGTCCACTTTTTTCAAATCGAAATTTACAACAATTTGAAAAAATTGTTTAAAAAATGTTTGTTTGCAAATTAAAATTTTTTCTTTATGGCCAAAGAATACCTTATTTATTGTACTTTCATACGGTATGCACCATTTTTAAATATCCTAAAACGTTTGGATTCTAGAGCACAAAATCAAAACTATGTCCATCTTGGGACGCTCTCCCCTAATCTTTTATTATCTAATCTATCTATAACCTAATCTATCTTATATATTATTATAGTAATATTAATATAATAATATAATGATCATAACTAACACTCAAACATTTTTTTTAAATTTTCTCAACGTAATGTGCAACAATGTCCAGTAAGAATTTTTGCAATTTATTTAATACTTTTCTTGCAATAAAAGTTTTAAAACGTTTTTTTTCGTCAATTCTAAACCAGAAAGTTCTCTTAAATCATATATGATTTAAATTTTAAACAATATTAGCATAATAAAAAAGTCTTATACTGTAATTTTATAACAATTGTGTGTCATTTTCCTGCTATTTATTGCCAATAAGATATTTTTATCATCAATACTATTAACTGCATACTTCAGATAGTGGCGTGATCGGTTCAACCACCTGAATTACCTTTGTAATTTTCATAAGTTTCCTAATTTTCCAAACTAATGTGTCAACTTCTGTACATTGTAAGTTCCACAACTAGCAAAATCGATTGTAATTTAGTTCATATTATTTCGCAATATGAAGTTCAATAATCTCAATTCATTTGCGAAATAACCATTGATTTCAAAAATGAAAATAAATGGAAAATAAAATTATAAATAGTTATTAAATTTAACTTGAAATAATAATTGAATATTTAACATTCGAAAATTTAAATGTGTGTGTGTTGTATATGTTGTTGATGTATAATTGACAACATATTTGTAATATTAATTAACAAATATTATTTTTAATAAATGATATGATACTTATATACTACCTTTAAATAAAGAAAAGAATGCTGTATTAATTATTCTGAAATTTTGTTTTAAATAAATTTATTTTTGAAGGTTTGATATTTAAAAAAGATTAAATGATAAAAAAATAATATGATTTTGAAACAAAATTATTAAAACTGTTTATGATAATTGAACTTAAATTTTCAAAAAAAAATCTTTATATATTAAAAATGAATTTTAATTTTTCTTAGTTTTAGCATAATTCAAATATCGATTTTAAAAATTGTTTTGAAATATGTTTAATTCATTGTAATGTTGAACAAAAGGAATTTACTTTTTAAATACTTACTGTTTTTCAAAAAATTTGTATAACAATTAATTTAACACCAGTTTTTAATTTTAATTATAAACAAAAATTTTAAATGGTTGCATAAAAATAATTTTTTGAAATAAAAATTGGAACAATATATTGACATGAAAATTTTTAATATTTGAATGCATGCAGACTATACCAATTCAAAAAAATTAATTTAGATTTTTGAAAATGACTTGAAATTGAATAAATAAATTTTTTGGAATTAAGACCTAAATAACACAGGCTCACAATTTCTGTATCTAAAACTGAATTTTTTCTTCTTCTGAGTGTTGATTCAGATTCAGTGACTTTAATACCATAAAAATTGGATATATAAAACAATTCAAAATGGGGGATTCAAAATGGCGGATCTGAAATGGTGAATTTTAAAAAAAAAATTGCTCGGATTTCTTTGAAACTTGTTACTCGAGGGTTTTTGGGGTCGTTGATTACAAATATGATGTTTAGTTATAAAAATTCAAAATGGCGGATCCAATATGGCGTCCAAAATAATTTTGAAATGAATGAAATCGTTTGAAACTTGTTATTCGGTTGGGGGTTTCGAGGTCGCTGAAAACGAATCTGATGTTAGATTTAAAAAATTCAAAATGGCGTATCCAATACGGCTTACGATGAAATTTTTTTCAGATTTTTTGGTTCTTGTTACGTAGGTGTTTCTTAGAGGTGCTAATTTAACTAGTCCAAAAAAATCTGAAAACAATTCTATTGTAAGCCGTATTGGATACGCCATTTTGAATTTTTTAATTGTAACATCAGATACGTTTTCAGCGACCTCGTAAACAACAACCGAATAACAAGTTTCAACCGATTTCATTCATTTCAAAATTATTTTGGCCGACATATTGGATCCGACATTTTGAATTTTATTAAATTAACATCATATTTGTAATCAACGACCCCAAAAACCCTCGAGTAACAAGTTTCAAAGAAATCCGAGCAATTTTTTTTTTAAAATTCACCATTTCAGATCCGCCATTTTGAATCCCCCATTTTGAATTGTTTTATATATCCAATTTTTATGGTATTAAAGTCACTGAATCTAAATCAACATTCAAAAGAAGCAAAAATTCAGTTTTAGATATAGAAATTGAGTAAATTCCCATAGAAATCAATTTCTCAAAAATCACCCCCCACCATGCCTGTAAGAAAAAAAAGCTAACTTTTAGGTCCGACTACCTTTTGCTCCTTAGATACACCTTAAGGAAGCAAACCTAGCGTATGGCAGCCCTGGCAATTGAAATTTTTTTCTC
The DNA here is from genome assembly GCF_019393585.1 of Leptopilina boulardi. Taxonomy (NCBI): domain Eukaryota; kingdom Metazoa; phylum Arthropoda; class Insecta; order Hymenoptera; family Figitidae; genus Leptopilina; species Leptopilina boulardi. The sequence goes on from NW_026138006.1 coordinate 449,276, forward strand.
TTGTGTGTGACTGATAATACAAATTACCTTATTTAAAAGAAAAATTGCAGCCTAAATACACTTTTTTTGAAAGTATAAACGATCTTTGTGAAAAGTATACAGTTTTTGTTGCTGATTACAAAAAAAATTATTTGAATTTTACGTAATTTTCTTTTTTCGATTATAATTTCATTTTTTTTGTCAATAATGAAATTATTGTTAATTTGTTAGTTCTAAATATTCAGTACAAATAGTTAGAGTTAGAACAATATGATGTTTTAATTTTTCATAAATTATACCCATTTTTTATGATAAAAAAGTCCAATATTAAAATTCTTAATTGTTATGTGATTAAACCATATATATTATAACCCTGAAAATTAAATGTATAGCTAAATTATTTTAAGTAACCCATTAGTGTTTTTTTGTCCTTTTATAAATTTTATGTTTATACAATATAACCGTTGTAATATATCCCTGAATGTATATATGTATGTTTCTTTACAAGTTATAGTCATTATGTTGTGTGATCTCTAAATTTAGGTTATATCAGAAATATCAGATTGGCTTTTATTTTTGAGATAAACTCAAAAAACTGCTCAGAAAGAAAAATAAAATCAAAAAGTTAAAAAAATTTTGAATTGTTAGATTGGCTCAAATTTTGAAGATAATTCCAAAAAACTGATTTTGAGTATTTTGAGTTTTTTGTTACTTGCGTTTTTTTGCAATTATCTTAAAAAATTGAGCGAATCTAACAATTCTGACTTTAGATTCGGATTCAGCGACAAAAAATATATGGAATTACACTATCGCAGTGACATTCAAAATTTTTTTAACTTTTTCATTTTATTTTTCTTTGTGATCAGTTTTTTGAGTTTATCTCAAAAATAAAAGCCAATCTGATAATTCTGACTTCGGATTCGGATTCAGCGTGAAAAAATACATGGAAATAGACTAGTGTAGTGTCTCGGCCAAACAGCTTTTTATTTTTTGTGTGCCTGTGTTATAAGAAAGTAATATTGTCTAAACTATTTTAAAACTTATAGTTCGTTTTTTCCTTATATTTCTTTTAATTAATTCTTCTTTATTTATTTGCTTGCGGATTATTGAAATCCATACAAAAGAGTTCACTTTCTGGTAATAAAATAAGTAAGAGTAGTGTAATAATTAATTAACATAAGTTTCTCTTTTCCTCATCCTTTAACAGTTATTCCTTTTTCAGTATTTGAACTATGAAATATGCCACTTTGTTAATTATCTCACTGTTTGGATTATTTAAAAACGCTAACCATTGATTATTAATTTCATCCATTACATCTGATTTTGATATATATTTTTTTCTTTCTGAGGTTAGAGCAATACATTCTATTAGTAAATGTAGAATATATTCGCTAGTTTCTAGTTTTTTATAACAGAATTTACAATATTCATTAATTTTACAATTGAGAAAATCTTTATTTCTTATTATTCTAGTTTGAAATTTATTAATTAAACGGAGTTATACAAATGTTATCAAATTGTTAAATATTACTCTTGATTTTAAAATTTTATGTGATTCTTCTGATAATTCTAGATATGGATAAAGGAGCAAGGAGGAGGCGGAATGCGCCTTCTGAAAGTCTTCCTATTTTAGATGCTTTTCATACGCTTCTAGCCATTTTATTTTATTCCTTTGCAAAGAATTAAGAGTCAACTGGTGCCAGTCCTCCTTCCCCCCAAGCCTTTCGAACATAATATCAATCTGACTGGCCCAATTAAATTTCAAGTTTGTCGATTTTCGCATACTTAGATTTCGTAGTCTCTCAAAACTTATCCTAGGGTATCTTTCCTGGCTCATTTCGAGAATCTTTTCAATCCAGTTGAGGATTAATTTGAATATTCGCACTGATAAATGGGAAGAATTAGTTTCCATTCTAACTCCGTATCCCGGAGTACATTTAGGTAAAAGGAGTAATTTTTTATAAAAAGTGGTTTGAATTTTTTCTATATCATTAAAATATCTTATACCCCATACCTGAATGGAATTAAAAGCTACACTTGTTACCATAGATTGAAAAAGATGTGAGATATGTGGTCATGAAACAGTATTCGTACAGATGTTTTAAAATTTTTTTCATTTCTCTAATTGAATCAGCACACAATACGATATCGTCCGCAAACGCTAATAAAATTATTTCCGTCTTGTGATCTAACGAGACCCCTCTTATTCCTTTGGATTTGAGAAAATTTTCCAAATCCGAAATAAACAAAGTAAATAGCGCTGGACTAATTGCGTCACCCTGTAAAACACCTTTTGTTATTTTAATTGGTCTCGTGGAGCCTTTCTCGCTTTTTACTATTATTTTCGCTTTATAATAGAAATCTTTAAGAATATTAATAAATTTAGTTCGACATCCTAATAATTCAAGTTTTTTCCATAAAATATATATGAAGGTTTATAGAAGGGAAGGCGCTTTTGATATCCACAAATAATGTGTACATTTTTCCTCTTGTTAAACTTAATCGATTTTGAATTAAAGCATTAAGCGTAAGCACATTATCTAGGCAGCTCCTTTTTTTTCTAAAACCAGCTTGCCATTCCGGGAGTATCTGGGATTCCTCGGCCCATTCTACTAATATATTTGCCATCAGCTGTGTAAAAATCTTCGTTACGTTATTGACTAGAGCTATAGGTCTATAGTTTTCTGGTTTATCTACTTCACCCTTTTTATATATCATTTTAAGGTTAATATTACCCCATTCTGATGGTACGATTTCTCTGTCAAGGATTTTATTAAATAAAGAGTTTAAATACAGTATTAAATTTCAAGGCAAGTTTTTCAAAAATTCATTATTTATCCCATCCGGTCCTGGTGTTTTATTATTCTTACTTTTTTTAAGAGTTCTAAAAGTTTCTTCAATTGTAATTTCCGAGGTAAGGGAGGGGTTATTTGTAATTGGGTTGTCTAGTAAATTGTTTTTTGTATCTTTGTTTTCTACAGGGTAGCAAGATTCGAAAAATCGCTCCCACTCCTCCAATTCGATATGATCTTTGTTCGCTGTTTTACATATAAAAGTATTAATTAATTTCCAGAATTTACTGGGATCTTTAATTGTATTTATTTCATTCTGTATGAGTTTTTTATAATCGTATTTTTTTTTGTAAATTAGTTTCTTATATTCTTTTTTCGCGATATCATATTCAATTAGTAGAGCGGAGTGAAATTTTTTCCTCTTACATTTCCTTAATAATTTTTTTAAGTCTCTTTTTTTTCTTAAACATTCTAAATCGAATCATTTTTTAATTAGATTTTTTCCTGAGCCTTTGTTTGGTGTTATTTTCATTTCCGCCTCTATTGTTGCTTCTTTTATAGCCAACATAAAATCGTTAAAAATTTTGTCAATTATTTTAGGGTTGTTTACATTAGGTGGATATTTAATGAGTTCTTTGTATAATACATTTTTCCTTTCATCCCATTTAAAATAAGGTTCTTTGTTATTAGTATAGTTATTAGTATTAATAGGATAGAGTTCAATTGAAATAGGGAAATGATCTGACCGGGTTGTTATTTGTTGGATACTAAAATTTTTAATCAACATACTTGCTGACGGATTCACCCAAGCCAAATCAATAATAGAAATTTTACCTTTTTCTTGATAAGTAAATTTTGCCGGATTATCTCCCTTTGATCTTCCATTTAAAAAAAGTATCCATTTCGCTCGAAAAGCTCCACTATTTCTCGACCTCTTTTATCTATCTTTTCATCTGAAGTTGATCTAATCCCTGCTAAATTATTACTTTCCTTGAAAAAATCTTCACCCAATTGATTCAAAGACCCTATTTTACAGTTCAGATCACCTCCCACTATAATAGCATTATCCGGATATTTTAGAGAGATATCATAAATAGCAGATTCAAATTTATTTTTAAAATGATCAAAATCCGATGTCGGACTTAAATATACTAGACCTATTATCACTTTAAAAAATTGGCTCACAACTTGGACAAAAATATACTCCTCATCAACACACACTTCAATCACATTATAAACATGTGAATTCATAAAGATGAGTAGACCTCCTTTCGCTCTTCCCTTGTTGAAATCCTTCGTCGCCTTGCTATGAATCACTTGACAGTCGTAGTTCTTGAAGGGGACAATAAGTTTCGGAATAGACTTGAGCCACGTCTCGCTGACGCAAACGATGTCTTCTCCATTTATGTGTTCAAATAAGTCATCCAAGTTGCCTATTCCCCTCGAGTTCCAAAAAATTATCCGTGGTGATTTTTCAGATGTTGATTCCAATGATGTTCTTTTTTTATTCTTTCTTGTTGGGAACAAGTTCTTTTGTATTCGGCTTTTCTTGAAAAAAATTTTTTATTGAGTTTTCTTTAGTTTTACTCTTTTTGTTTCTGGTCTCGATATCGATAACTGCATTTTTTGGAGGACGTCCTCTTTTCCTGCTACCACTAGCTGTTGAAATCAGTGATGATGTTGTGCATCCCCCATCTGAATCGGAATCATCTTCTTCATTATCAATGTTAAAATTTTGTTTATCTCTCAACAATTTTCGAATACTATTAACATCATAATTAATTTCTTCTATGCAAATCTTTGTTCCTTTAATTTTAGAAGCTTTCCCTTGTTCGGTTAGAGTTTGTTGTATAATTCTAAGCTCTTTTCTTATACTTTGCTGATTCGGAGTGTAATCATTTGAAAAATAAATATTTTTGTTTCGAAGGTCTCGAGCATTCTTGAATATGTTACTTTTACTTGTGTTATTCTTCAAAGTAATTAGAATTGGTTTCTTACCTTCAGTTTTTCCGATTCTTATAGTTTTTTCAATTTGTTCCTCCGTGATTTCAATCTTATTTTTAATGAATATTTTATGAACATTTACTAGTATATTCTGGTTAAACGATGGTGAATCCTCAATGTTGTAGAGGAAAATATTATTTGAGCGTTCTTTTATTAAAATACTTTCCATCCTCTCTTCTATGATTTTCAGTTTTTATTTTCTAGAGTTTTTTGTTTCATCTTGTAGATTTTTAACTCTCTTAGTATATTTTCATCGGATTGTTTTAAAGATTTGATGTCCTCGGTCATAAGGTTCACTCCTTTTTTTGTATCCTTGACATCCTTTTGCAGTGATATTAAGATGGCTATTAAATCCTCGTTTGACGTCATATTTTAATAATTTATAAACTTGATTTGTATTTAAATAATGTTTCTGTTTCACTAAACACAATGTATGAGTCATCGAACAGAGCGACACTCAAAACACAACCGTCCTCTTCCAAGACCAGAAACGAACTGTCTTTTAATTAATTCGAAAGGAGTTTTTTATTTATGTACATACTTAATTACTTATTTGTTAATCAGTAATGCCTCTTATATTACACCTAGAATATTCCTCATAAATGGTATTTATTCTATTGATAGTTTAGTTAATTTATCGGCCTCTTCGTTGCCTATTATACCGCTATTCCCTGGTTCCTAGATTAACTCTACATTAATTCCTGTTATGTTATCGCTTAATTTGTTAAATATTTTCTTACTGACTACGGTTTTTCTTCTATTAGTTTTCCAAAGCTATTTTCTTTTCATTTTGGTAACCAATTCAGATAACCATCTATCGCAAATTTCGAGTCGGTGTGTATTCTGACTTTGCGTAATCCCATATTCTTTAGTATGCTAATTGTTTTCACAATGGCTTCTATTTCCGCTCCATTATTAGTTGGTTTTATTTTTGCTTTTTCGCTGACATTAAGAGGGTGTTGTGGTTGATACTTTTAAAATTTTAAATATTTTTTTTCATAATCTATTGCAGGAAGCCGAATTAAAAACATTCCTTAAATGCGTTTTTAAAAAAATTAATTTTTTAATTATTTATTAAAAATTGAATATTTTGTTACCTTTCCACTAAATTTGCAATTACTCTGTTGCTTGTTAGTGAAATTTAATAAAATTTGGTGAGTATATAGAAAAATGAGGTCTCTTTGAAATGCAATAGAAATTTCAATTAACCTTTATTGTTAAAGCAAATAAAATTGTTTATTTAATAAACAAATGAATATTTAAACTATTTCTCATATGTTTAGAAAAAAATTTCAAAAACGACATAAATCTACACTTTCTCAACTTTAATTTAAAAAAAATCTTATTAACTTTAAAAAATGAGTGAATTACGCGTAGGTTTCTAACTTCGTTTATAATTTTTAATGGTTCGTGATCGCACGCAAGTATGAATTTTTCCGGCTGTAAGGCTAATTTAGCGTTTGTCTAGTTAGTTTTATCATGTTCTTCTAACGTGGCAGAGAATACTATAATGTCGTCTAAGTAAACAAACAATTCTGGTCCCTGCAAACCTGTCAAAACGTTATCTATTAATCTTTGAAAAGATTAAAAATGGAGAACTATTTTGCGCCCACTAACCTCTCAAGAATTATGCTAATCAAGGGCATCGGATAGCTATCCCCCTCCATCTTGTCGTTTAGCGCGCGAAAATCGATTACTAATCTATACTTTTTATTTCCATCTTTATCTGCCTTTTTAGGCACTATCAAAACGGGTGAATTATAATTTGAACTAGGAACTTTGTCGTCCGCAAGCGGCCAACTACGTTGCTAGTGTGCATTAACCATATTTTTTAATCATTTTTTTCAAAAAAATTTAATATCAGAAATGTAAAAAAAAATTTCTTTATATTGGATCTACCACCCAAGTACCACGGAATATTGCTTGAATGTCAAGCTGATATCAACCGGGAATATTTTTGTGACATTTAGGCTATATCATAATGTCCTATTCACGTGGACATTCCTCCGTGATGTTTCTATGGGACGGTCTTTCACACAAAAAATGTAACGCGTTACAAAACTTACATTCTACATTTACACTACCGTCCGAAATTGTGCGAACGCTTACACCGCGAGTCATTGAAAAACATACTCGCGTGAAAATAAAGATAACTCTGAAAGAAATTAACGTAGAGACTTTTCCCTTATTGCATTGGAAAGCTTATTAAATTTCGAAAAAAATGACACCTATTTGAATGAGATTGCTTAAATAGGTTTAAATATATCATGTTACAAAGTTGAAAAAATAATTGTAATTTTTTGCTTATTACCTACCTTGACTTTAATCTCTTGCATGGTCCAGGAAAATCGAAGAAAAAAATTGTCCTTTAACATAACTATTCCATGAAATCTAAGCTTTCCATTGATTCCAAGAACAATAAAAAATGTTAACGGGTTTGCCAGTAATTGAAAAAAAGGACGAGCGTGCACGAAAAAAAATTCGACCGTCAATCGCTCGATTTTCCCGTCTCGCTGCCTCTTTCGTTCGTGCGCCAGGGCCGAAAAAGAGGATTTTGATTAGGCGCTTTCCGGGCACCTTTAATTTCATTATTTTTGCCTTTTTGTGAACATAAATTATTTGTATAACGCGAAAGATATAATAATTGTGTTATAAGTTAATTATACAGTTATTAAAATTAAATAAATGTAATAAAACTTATATATTTCTTTATAAAAAAATTCAATTTGACCAACGAGGTTTGTGATTCTTAATAATAAATTGTTTAATGATTATAAATATATTTTAATTTTTACAAAACTTTAATTGTATAATTATTTTATTTATAATTGATTAAAAAATTAATATCTTTATGTATGTGAAATATTTTAATAATGAAATATATAAGTTTTATTACATTTATTTAATTTTAATAACTGTATAATTAACTTATAACACAATTATGATATTTTTCGCGTTATACAAATAAATTATGTTCACAAAAAGGCAAAAATAATGAAATTAATGGTACCCGGAAAGCGCCTAATCAAAATCCTCTTTTCCGGCCCTGGCGCACGAACGAAAGAGGCAGCGAGACGGGAAAATCAAGCGATTGACGGTCGAAATTTTTTTCGTGCACGCTCGTCCTTTTTTTCAATTACTGGCAAACCCGTCAACATTTTTTATTGTTCTTGGAATCAATGGAAAGCTTAGATTTCATGGAATAGTTATGTTAAAGGACAATTTTTTTCTTCGATTTTCCTGGACCATGCAAGAGATTAAAGTCAAGGTAGGTAATAAGCAAAAAATTACAATTATTTTTTCAACTTTGTAACATGATATATTTAAACCTATTTAAGCAATCTCATTCAAATAGGTATCATTTTTTTCAAAATTTAATAAGCTTTCTAACGCTATAAGGGAAAAGTCTCTACGTTAATTTCTCTCAGAGTTATCTTTATTTTCACGCGAGTATGTTTTTCAATGACTCGCGGTGTAAGCGTTCGCACAATTTCGGACGGTAGTGTATTATACCTAAATAATTCTGTGGAACTTTACTTTCATCTAAATCTTCAAAAGACATTATTGCAACTCCTGCACTTTTTTTATTCCGATTATCGTTTTTACATGTCAAATTCTTTTCTTCACACATTCTTTTCATCTTCCGTTGCCGTAGAAAATTTTTTCTTCTTACATGACAAATTATTTTCTTGACGCACTTTCTTTTCATCTTGAGTTTCCATTGATAGTTTTCTTTTCCTACATGCCAAATTTTTATCCTTGCGTATTTTCTTTCCATCTTCAGTTTTTATAGATAATTTCTTTTTTTTGCATGTCAAATTTTTTTTGCGCTCTTTCTTTTTTATTTCTGTTTTATTACGATTACGTTATCTCAATCTCTCATTCTCCTGTCTTATTATTTTCTGCTCATATGTAACTTCGCGCTTTGCCTTCCTTTTTCTTCCTTTCTCTTTAATTGCTCGATTTATCTTTTTATCATTTTCTTTACTCAGAAAATTTTTCATTGTTAAATATTCATGTGGTGAAATTTTGTTCACAGTATTATAATTTGAACGAATTATTTTCTTTTCACTAGTGTCATTTAGAGAATGTTTAATTTTTAAATCTTGTGTTAATAGAACTCTGTTAATATTATTACTAGGAAAAGTATTAAAAACAGAACAATAGTTTAAAATATAATTTTTATGTTCCTGAGTTCAATTTACGAAAAGACGGTTCTAATCATTCTCTATTATCGAATTCCTATTGTGAGACGTTCTTACTGTCGGAAAATGATTAAAGCGATTATTTTCAAACATCGACTTAAAATGGTTTCTCATTTTGTTATTATCAGTTGCATAATTTACACGGTTTAGCATTACGTTAAATAATATAGATGTTGCAAATGCTATTGCATATACTCCACACTCAACACTACCAAAAGGTTGTTGATCAACAGCTTCAAAAACTACTGTTGGTTTAAAAAGGAATAATCTAATTAAATATTTTATTTGATGCACATTTAAACACCCCTCATTAAGGCTATCAAAAATATAAAGCCTTACTCTATCGTAATAGACACAAATTCAGTGACCATAATTGTTATTACCGTTAAAAAGTATTTGAATATGTTTATCACCGTCTCTAATTGGGACAATAAAATCAAGCATTAGTACATACAAAGCACTTTGCATATTGAAAAAAGAATTAGAATCTTTTCTTAATAAATCTTCAAATTTGTACATATGCATGTAATTTAACAATTTATTTCTATTTTCAATAATTTTTAAATCTTTATCACTTAAAATAACATACTCTTTTATGTTGGCCATAGTATACTTCGTTTAATTTTATTTTTGATTCATGAAAATCTAAATATCTTTAACCCTTTTGCTCACTCCCTCTAATATAACCAATTTTGCCTTTTATTAAATATAACCAATTTTGTCTTTAATTCAATACAACCAATTTTACCTTTTATTAAATGTAACCAATTTTTCCTTTAATTCAATACAACTAATTTTACCTTTTACTAAATATAACCAATTTTTCCTTTTATTCAATATAACCAATTTTTACTTTAATCCAATATAACCAATTTTGCCTTTTATCCAATAAAACTACCAAATATCCAAAAGAATGAGAGAACTGTGAGTAAGTATGAATCAGTAACCACTGATCAGCCAATAAGTGCAAAAAGGATTCTCTTATATGAGTAATCAGTAGTTCATTAAAAATAACATATATACATATTTATACCTGTATTAAAACTCCGGAACAAATACCACAAAAAAACCAACCCTTGGACAATAGAACCTTCTGTTAATGAGGATTAACTCTGAGGACCCAGGTAATAATTTCTTTATCCCTAATATTATCACATGGAAGTATAAAGATGAAAGTCAAAAACTGAAGAGGTAATGTATATCTTTCTTTCTCACATCAAGGAATATAACATATAAACATTTTCATTTAATATTTCATTTCTCTATCTAGAGGATTCAAAATAACATAAGAATATCTTCTCCTAAAAATCTTACTCTTCTTTTTTTCTGTTTTCAAAATAAAAAAAAATATGTATATACCAGTATTAGACCCTCAGAACAATTACTACAAATAATACCAATCCTTGGACAATAGAGCCTTTGATAATGAAGATTAATGCTGAGGGGCCAGGTAATAATTTTTAAATTTTTTTATTAAAATTTTCTGGGGCTCTAATACAGGTAAGGGAGAGTGATAAACAGTGGGACAGTTTAAACAGTAGGACACTTTAATTTTCTGAAAAACTACTTAAAGAAACTCAACCAAAATTTAAATGTAAAGCATGTTTATGAAAACACACTATCTCCAAAAATTTTAGCCACATTGATTAATTATTTACAAAGAAAATTGAAAAAAACTGTTTTTGACGTTACGGAGTAAATTTTTTCTTGAAATACAATGCTGATTTTTATATAAATATGACAGTTTTAAAAAAAGTGTAATTGTTACCTTGTTTACTCATGTTTTTAAGTATAATATCCAATAATTTAAAATATTTTAAAATTTTACAAACAATTTTTATTTAAATAATTTCTTGCGATTGCTTAATTTAAACAGTGGGACAGGCAAAAATTTAAGTTTATGAAACGTGGATTTTGGCAACACTAATTATAAGTTGTGTCAGCTATACGCATGCGCATTTATACTTACACAGCGACTAAAAATGTGATTTTTTTATGCTAGAAAACATTAAAAAATTAAAAATTTATAATTATTACAATTAATGTTCTGCAACATTTGAAAAATAACACTTGATAAGAGAACGACTATTCAAATTTTCCTCCAAATTGTTTTTAGGTTATGACCAAATTATGACGTATGATCAGCAGTACTGTAAACGTAAAAAAAATAATAGCAATTTTTCATATGAAACTTGACATCGTATTATAAAAATGTAAAATATTATTAAATTATGAGTGTTTTGCAACATTTGTTAACGTTATTTAGTGCAAAACATATATATTTACAAAGTATGAAGCAGAATATTATTATTGAAACAATTATTCATTATTTAATAATAAGTGTCCCACTGTTTAACACAAACCTTCAAAACAAGAAACAAGGAGGGGGTCCTTTATGTTTATTTCATAAACATTATGCTTCCTCATTGTGTGAAGCAAAAAATTCGCTTCCTCGTGAAGGAAGCAATGAATTTGCAATCAACTTGTATTTAAAAAAAACACAAAATTTTTTAGCTAAAATATGAATTTTCGATTTTTCAATTTTTATTAATTCTCAAATTTTAAATCAAATCTATACTTTATATATACCAACCAATTCGTTTCAATGCAGGGAATAAAATTATTTCATATATAAACATGAATTTAAATAAACACATCATTTTTTAGCTAAAATGAGAATTTTTGATTTTTTAACTTTCTTTAATTCTTTAAATTTCAATCAAATCTATACTTTATATATATCAATCGATTCATCTTGACATAAAGAAGACGATTATATTATATATTACCTTAAATTTTTCGATTTAAAAATTTTTTCAATTAAACAAAAATTTTTGGAAAAAAGACTATAAAATTTTTTTTTTGGGGGTATTTTTAAAAATCCTTTCGTCATTTTTGAGAGATTAATGTGTTAAATAAGCCTACTAAATTTTATCCAAATCCATTAAAACCTGTTAAAGATATCGTGTTCACAAAAACGATCCACACACACATACATACACACACACACACATACACACACATACATACATCCGGACAGTTGATCAGGATCTCATATAACATGTTTCTATATAGAGGAAAATTTGTTTTCACCATTTTTAAAAAGTTTATAAACGAAAGGACTACATAGCTTCCTCCACGAGGAAGCAAAATGTATCAAGTTCCAAAAACTTGAAATTTTTCTATTTAATCACAATATAATTTAAATAGAACATATGCATTATGTAGAAAAGAGTTCAAAAGAAAAAAGTTTTTGGAACAAAAAGTGTCCAAAAATATATAAAATTGACATATTAATATGTCTTTGAAAAAAAAGTGTCCCACTGTTTGTCACTCTCCCCTATATACATATATACAGATATATGAATTTTTTTTTCTTTTTATAACAAAAAGGAAGAAGATTAAGATTTTAGACGATGATGTTCTTATGCCATTTTCAATCGTCTAGATAGAGAAACGCAATGTTAAACAAAGAAGTACTTATGTTATATTCCTTGGTGTAAGAAAGAAAAGTATGCGTTACCTATTCAGTTTTAGACTTTCTTTATAGCTTTTTACGTGAAAAAGGGAGAAAAAAATAATTACCTGGGTCCTCAGAGTTTTTAATTAATCCTCTTTAACAGATTGCAGGTCAAGCGAACCCTCATTTGCAAAATAAAGATATATCTTTCTCTCTCCATAACTTGTTCTTCTCTCTGTCACCGAAATCCCAGCAAGGGTCTGGACGGAAGAATGAATGAATACTAAGATTATTATAGTTAATAATTTGAATTTACGATTAAATCATCCCCATACATTTCAGCTAAATTTTTGGCCCGGACTCCTCATATTCAGAAGGTTCCCTGTATTGCCTGCATTTTATTGGCTTGTCATCTGAAAGTGGAATGTAATGTTTCACTAAAAAAGTAAACGGCAATTTATCGCCCGGTACTAAAAATCGATCTTGCCCTAACTTATCCGCTTTTTTACATAACTCAATTCTTCTTCATTCAAAGTTTTTAAATCCATTTTTATCGAAGATCGCCTTAATTCTTTGTTCTTTAATTGCTTCCTGATTATCTTTTTGATCGCTAAAGATTTCTTTTTCTTCGTCTACAGAATCGAAAGGGTAAAGTTGTTGAGGGGGTATAGCTACTTCGATTTCTCTTTCTGTTGTATTAATTGCCATAATTTTACATTTTCTTTTCTTTTCTTTCACTAAAGCTTCACCTAACATTAGCCCATCTGGGGCTTCTATTCTAGGTAACTATCCCTCTTTGAGATCCTGATTGGTAAGTGGAATATCTATTACTTGCCTAGTTCTAGCCTTGATTCGAAACAGGCGCGGTAGCGGCTTAACTTTTTTTTTCAAATTATGTCTAGCCTCTTGTGATTCCTGATCTACAAATGGAATAGGTTGTACTGGCCTAGCTGCTGTTATTAGTCAATTACAAAAGAAGTTTATATTAGCTCTTTCTGCCCTCAAATAGGGCCTTCCTATAATACCGTCTGTTTTTACCCCAATATTTGATTTTAACCACTTGAGCGTCATGGTGACAGAAGCGTCAAAAATGCATAAATGACGTTCCTACTTAAATTCAATTTGTAAAGTCTGTAGACATAATTAACTAACTATAACTCACCTTTCATATTTTTTGAGATTAAGCAAGACGTATGTGACACGAAAAGTGACTTTTTTTTAACATTCAAGCGGTTTTTTCGAAATTTAAAGTCGACAATTTTCGGTACTTTTTTGTGAATGGCAAATTTACTCAATAAAATCATATTTCTGCTTCCAAAAACTAGACAAACCACCCAAATCTTGTAACTCGTGGATTTTCGGGGTCGCTGAACATGAATTTGATGCCAAATTGACAGTTGACAACTGTCAATTCAACTGTCAACTTCTATAAAAAAAATTATTTTTTATGAAAATAACTGTATAAGGATTTTCGGTGTCGCTGATTACGAATATGAGATCAAATTGACAATTTGACAGTTGACAGCTGTCAATTCAACTATCAAATTTATAAAAACTGATTAATTTTAATGAAAATGAAAATATAAGGGATTTCGGGATCGCTGATTACGAATAAAAGATCAAATTGACAGTTGACAGCTGTCAATACAACTGTCAAATTTATAAAACTTGATTAATTTTGATGAAAATGACAATATAAGGGATTTCGGGGTCTATGATTACGAATATGAGATCAAATTGACAATTTGACAGTTGACAGCTTTCAATTGAACATGCAACTCTTCTCAAATGTGATTGTTTTTAAGGTAAATGACAGTAATATGGTTTTCGGGATATCTGATTTCGAATGATATGTTGGTTTCTTAGTCAATTTGACATCGTATACGTAATCAGCGACCCCAAAAACCCATCTATACTTATTTTCATGAAAAATAATCACTCTAGAAAACTTGACAGGTGATTTGACAGCTGTCAACTGTCAATTTGACATTACATTCTTAATCAGCGACACCGAGAACAAGTTATACAGATATTTTCATGAAATATAATCACTTTTTAGGAAAATTGACAGTTGATTTCGTAATTAGCAACCCTAAAAACCTATTATACTGTTATTTTCTTTAAGAATAACCATTTTTTATAAAAGTTAAGATATGGTTTGACAGCTGTCAACTATCAAATTGTCAAATTGACCTCATATTCGTAATCAGCGACCCCGAAATCCCTTATATTTTTATTTTTATTAAAATTAATCACTTTTAATAAATTTGTCAGTTGAATTGACAGCTGTCAACTGTCAAAATGTCAATTTGATCTCTTATTCGTAATCAGCGATCCCGAAATCCCTTATATTTTCATTTTCATTAAAATTAATCACTTTTTATAAATTTGATAGTTGAATTGACAGCTGTCAACTGTCAATTTCGCATCAAATTCATGTTCAGCGACCCCGAAAATCCACGAGTTACAAGATTTGGGTGGTTTGCCTAGTTTTTGTTAGCAGAAATATGATTTTATTCAGTAAATTCGCCATTCGCAAAAAAGTACCGAAAATTGTCGACTTTAAATTTCGAAAAAACCGCTTGAATGTTAAAAAAAAACATTTTTCGTGTCACATACGTCTTGCTTAATCTCAAAAAATATGAAAGGTGAGTTATAGTTAGTTAATTATGTCTACAGACTTTACAAATTGAATTTAAGAAGGAACGCCATTTATGCATTTTTGACGCTTCTGTCACCGCCACGCACGACGCCAGTTGGAACGCCATGACGCTCAAGTGGTTAAAAATGTTCGTAGTTGTAATATACATAAAGTACTTAAATTTAAGAAACTGGTTTATTAGATTGTAATTTATATACAAAGTATATTAAATTTTATCACTGACAAAAATTCAAATTTAAAAATTGCATTTTACTCAATTTATACATGTTCTTGTGTACAAAATAAGGTTTTTATTAATAAAGCAAAGTAATATCTTTCATGTAAATACAATTTAGAATCAATTTACATTGTAAAACTGCATATAATTTGACATTTAGAGTACTTAACCTAAATGTCAAATATAAGTATTAAAATTCTTGTATTTAGAATGCTTTTTTGAAAAATTTCTCCCTTATAAAACATTATTTGGACATAAACAACACGTTAGTTAAAGAATTACGCACTGTTGCTTCAATTTTAAATAAATTTTCAATATCAAGGAAGTAATGACCGTTCGGTGAAATAGGCATCTACAGCCGTCATGTTGTCACATTAAATTTCATATACATGTATCTTAGATTTTAAAAGGGTAAGTCCGGGGGAGTTGGCCATAGTTTTTTTAAAGGCCTGTAAAAATAAGAAGAAAGTGATTTATGTATTAACTTTTATTGCTAATTAAACATTGAACATTGAACTTACAAATAATAATAGAAATGATAATTTTTTTAAATGTAAAGAATCTTAAAATTAATATTTTTTAAAAAACACGTTTGGCCATCTCTCCCGGAATGTACGGGGGAGATGGCCAATACTTTAAAATCATTCTTTGGCTTTTCGCTTTATCAGAATTCTTTATTTTAAGTGATTATTACTTCTATTCTTCTTCTGACCACATTTCGAACATTTATCATTAAATTCAGTGCAATTTTCATGAAGCCAAAGGTGACAATCATTGCACTGAATCCAGTCTTCGATAAGCGCTCCCTGTTTGTCTGTCTCACCTACACAACAAGTCTACAAGGTATTTTTTTGAGATATCAGAGTGGTTTCCAATTTATTTTTATGTCCTGAACACGATCCTGGGTTACAAAATTGCGTATCACGTCAGGATTTTGAGTAAAGTGGGGGTAAAGTCTCCAAAACCCGTGTTTTTGAGGGTTTTCAGTATTTTTTTTAGGGTTCCGTACTCGGTTCGGAACCCTATTAATATCGGTTTTTTTGAAATCGTGTACCCCCCCCCCTAGCGGCCACACGAATTTATCTGGAGGGCTAAAATTTGGTACACATATGTATTTTCGCTTGTAGATTACAGGAAAAATATAGCCAACCTGATAGGAATTGATTATCATAGCGTTGTCAAGGAAAAACCATGAATTTTTACAAAAAATGCCTAAAAATGACTACGTACCCCCCCCCCAGCGGCCACATCTTTTTACATAAAGAGCTCAAAGGCACACTTACGTATTTTTACGTGAAAATTACAGGAAAAATATAGCGAACTTGATTCGGATCAATTTACATAGCGTTGTCAAGGAAAAATCAAAAATTTTGAAAAAAAATGATTTATTCTCCTTAGCGCACACAATATTCAACACAGACAGTTCATATTTAGTATACAAATGTATTTTTGCGTGAAAAATACAGAGAAAAAATGTAAGCGCGATTGGAGTTGATGATAAATTTAAGAAAAAATTGTATTTTTCCGCAAAAAACGAAAAAAGTTTATCTAAAGTGATTCAAATTTATATATTTTGACGTATTTTTACGTGTAGATTACAAAAAAAATATAGCGAGGATGATTGGAGTTGATTTTTCTGGAGCTGTCAAGAGAAAACTGATAATTTTAGAAAAAATCATGAATTTTCTCCCAATAACGAAAAAAATGTTATCTAAAGGGCTTCAAATTTCCTATTTTTACGTATTTTTATGTGTAGATTATAGAAATAATTTAATAAACATGATAAGAAGTGGAAACAGTGGACTTTTTGCTTAAGTTTATTTCTTCAGTCGTTATAACTCTAAAATAAAATAGGGGGTCCTTTATGTTCATTTTATAAAAACAAAAAAAATTTTAAATATGTGTTGTATTTCAAATAATATAAGTGATACGAAGAGGAACAATTTTCTTAAATTTTTTTTTAAATTGTTCCTTTTTGTATCACATTTATTATTTAACATACAACACATATTTTTTAAACATTTGTTTTTATACCAAAAAAGTTCGCTTCGAGTACGGAACCCTCGATTTCAGTGCGAGTGTAACTCGCACTTATCCGATTTTTTTCTCCTTAACCTGACGTGATAGAGACTTCTATATTAAAGCTTATATCTTACACTTTAAGACTCATATGCGCAAGGAAACAAAATTTGAAGTTTTGAAAAAAAATTAGGTTCAAGTCACCTAAAAAGATTTTTGGTGTATTTACCCCCATTTTTTTCAAAATTTCAAATTTTTTTTTAATCTTGCGTGAATGAGTCTTAAAGTGTACTATCTAAGCATTAATTTAAGCATATATAGAAGTGTCTAGCACGTCTGGTTAAGGAATAAAAAAATAATGAAAACCCTCAAAAGCACTGTTTTTGGAGACTTTACCTCCACTTTATTCAAAATCCTGATGTGATACGCAATTTTGGAACCCGGAATCGGGTTCAGCACACAAAAATACATTGGAAACCACTCCGCTATATACATAAAAAAGTGTTATTTTGTAGACCTGTGTAATGATTGTTTATAAACGTTTTTAAGATTTAATTACACAATAGTGATTATTTTATTTGATCATATTTAAATTTTAAAATCTCTGTTGCAGTGTCTTGTAATATATGTCATAAAAAATGTCATTTGCCACAGAATTAATGTTTTTTTAGCGAACACACGAATCTCAAGGGTGCCAATAACTTAAACAGTATGACCATCTCACCTCGAAAAAACATGGCCATCTCTCCTAATGCCAGGAGACAAATTGACACAACTAAAATTTAAATAAATAAATAAATTTTTGGAATAAATATAAAGTTATGACAAAGCTTGGGTCATGTACTTTACAAAAAAAGCATGAAATTCAAAATTATTCTATAAAATAACATAACACCAGTGAGAAACGTAAACTCATCACTTTTTTCCGAACTAGTCAAAACAACAAATCAGATTTTTAGTTACTTTTTCAATATTTTTTGTGAAGTTTTTTCTTTTAATTGTGTTTTGCCACAAAACAAAGCGAACTAATCTTTAATAAGCGATACATAGCAGCAAATTCTATAAAATATTTGAATTGGCCATCTCTCCCGCATGGACAACTCCCCCGGACTTACCCTACCTATAGTGCATATTCGCTTCATACGTATGTATATTAAATTTAATACAGATTTTTCTAACAGTATAGTGACTTTTACCTACTTCGTCAGACATTTTGGTTTTTATTTCTCTTTGTACCGTGTTAATTAAAGAAACACGAAAAAGGAAAATGCTTGTCCAAAGTAGGTAAACCCCAGACGGCGTATTGAAGTTTATCCAGTCCCAATACTCAAAAATAAAATTTGTTTCGACTATGTATTAATAAAATTTTATATTTTTGCAGGTATCAATTTCCACCTCTTAATCCTATTTGGTATATATGCTTAGGCCTTGTGATTTTGGCATTAGGAATCATAGGAGTATGTGGAAATTTTGTTGTTGTGTACATTTTTTTACTTACTCCGTCAATGAGAACACCAAGTAATCTTCTTGTAATTAATTTAGCCTTCTCTGACTGTGTGATGATGTTTCTTGAATGTCCTCCAATGATAATAAGCTGTTACTATGAAACCTGGATTTTAGGTAAACTGTAATTTTATATACATCCACATAGCACAATATATTACTGTAAGGATACTGTAAGCTCATTTGAATGTCTTGTAATGTAATCAAATAAAGGGAATTTCGTTTTAAAAATATTTGATTACTTGACTCATAACACTGTCCGACACTGATTTTGCCCCTGAAATAATTCTGGTCACTTTCAATAGATTTTTTCACGCTGTTTACGAATGTGCAAAGAAAAATGATCTAGCACGTCTATAGTATTCGAGAAAATTATTCTTAAAAAGTCAAAAATGCATGTTTTTGACGATATTTGAATTTAAATAAAATGAAAACAAGAGGTGCTAGAATCTTGTTCTTGGGCTCAAATGAAAGCTTGAATCTTGAAGAACGATTCCACAAATAGATAAATCAAGGGTATTGCGATAAGGGTGTTAAAAATTAGTTTTTTATTTTCGTTCAATTTTGTCATTTTCCGTATTTATTGAACATCGTATATAACCCTAACATTTTGAAACAAGTGTCAAACAAATGAATGTACCTTTCAAATTTTTTTTTTTTAATTTGAAACAAAATATCGAGCCCATAGTCAGGAGACCATTTAAGGGTAATACATATAGTCTATATAGGCATAGAATAAATAATATTCAATAGATTTTATATAATGCAAAACATAATACTTTTAAACAGAAAAATAAAGATATATAATTCGTCGCTATTAATTAATATTAAACAAAACAAAACATATATATATGTATCATGTTTATGCAACTTAAAAAGAAAAAAAAAGAGAAGAAATTAAACAATAGAAAATCCAGAGGGGTTTTAGCGTTTAGTTACAATATAATCTTTAATAACGTCTATAAATGAAAGAAGAGACATGTTAAAAAGGTCGATTCCTGCGTTGTGATGAAGGCACATAACATTAATTGCATTACACATATTGTATACAGGCGCTGAGAATCTTATTGGTGTATTTGGCATTTGTAAAAGAAACAGTTGGTAATAGCGCGATTGTAATCTTGGTATCTTAAAGTTGATTATTTCGAGGAGGTTTGGACAGTTGATTGAGTAGTTTATTAATTTAAATAAGAAAGTGGATTGATTTATAAATCGTCGTTCGGATAGTTTCAAGAAATTAAAATCTTCACACAACTTGTTATAATCAGAGCCTTTAGGGGGATATATGCCCGTTTTACGAAACACTAGAAACTTCAAAAACTGTTTTTGTATTTTTTCAAGTACTATGATATAGTTATTGAAAACTGGGTTCCATGGAATTGTCGCATAATTAAATTTTGAAAGGACGAAAGCATTATATAGTAATATCAATGTATTAATGTCCTTGAAGTTTTCGGCATTCCGAATCAGACATTCTAATGCCCTTTTAGCCTTTAAGTTAACAGACTCAACATGTGGTATGAAAGTTAGTCTAGAGTCAAAAATTGCTCCTAAATCAGTTATTATTTCTTTTCTAGTTAACTTAGAATTTTGTATAGAATATTCATAACTGACCACTTGCTCGCGTCTAGAGTAGCTTACAATGTAGCATTTATTTAGGTTAAGTTTAAGTTTATTTGTTAAACACCATTCGTTAAATTTATTTAAGTTGTATTGGAGGAATTTAGCATCGTTCAGGGATTTTGTAGGATTAAAGATTTTTAAGTCATCAACGAACAATAATGTTTTACAAGTTAAATATGTGGTAATATCATTAACAAAAACATTGAATAGGGAAGATCCTAGGACCGATCCCTGAGGAACTCCAGACGATGGAAAAAAGGGTGATGAGGTATAACCTACATACTGAACAACATTAGGTCTTTTTTTAAGGTAGGATTGGAGAATTAATAACAGAGATGTGGGTAAATTTAAGTCGGAGAGTTTTGTAAATAAAAGATTATGATCTACATTATCGAAAGCCTTTGAAAAATCGGTATATATCACATCTAGTTGGTCACCGTTAGATATAGCTTGATTTATTGATTCAGTGATACTTATTAAATTTGTAGTAGTAGATCTGTTATTAATGTAACCATGCTGCTCATCTGCAATTATTGGAGCCATACTGTAGGAGATGTGTTTAATTATCGATCTTTCAAAGACCTTAGCAAAGTTAGGTATTATAGATATAGGTCTAAAATTTTTTATGTTATCCTTATCCCCTGATTTATAAACAGGCACCACTCGTGTAACTTTCCAAGATATGGGAAACATACCAGTCGATAACATATTATTGTACAGGTAGCATAACGGTTCAGCTAGAATATTGTTCCATGATTTAAGGAAGAAACTAGGAATACCATCAAGTCCTGCAGTATTTTTATATTTTAATGATTTCATGGCAGCTGATACATCTGGTACAGATAACTGAAAATCAGGCGCATGAATACAATGTGTAATATTAATATCCTCATTATCAGGTGCATCAGGGATTAAGTAGACGCTTGAGAAAAAATTAGCAAAGGCATCAACAATACTTTGTTGGTTATCAAATGTTTGATCATCTAATTTCATTATATTAGGTATTCTTGAAGTTGATTTTGATTTGTTTACCATTTTCCAAAAGTCGTTTGGATTTGATTTACATCTTAATTCAATTTTTTCAAAGAACAATTTCCTTTTTTCAATAATACGCTTCTTTATACTACGAGTAATATGTTGTAGTTGTTCTTTGAGATGAGAGAGACAGTTACGACGGTATCGTCGGAGAATTGAATTTTTTAATTTTATATCACTTATTATATCAGGGGTAAAAAAGGGGGGAAAAGCAGGAGTTGATTTATTAGAGGAATAACGTGGAATGTATTCATTAAATAGTTCCAATATTTTTTGTTCCAAGATTGTACATGCTAGATCTATGTTATCAACGTCTTTAATACAGGACCAATTCCAAGAGGCAAGTTGAGTAAAAATCATTGGAAAGTTGCCACATTTAAAATTGAATCTCTGTTTACTAATACTCACATGGTCTCTTTGGGATGGATTGGTTGCAGTAGGAAAGGTTATAATGATACATAAAGAAGGATGGTGTACATCTTCTTGAACGAGTGGGAAACTAGAGTGGGAAACATTTCCAGGTATATTAGTAAAAATAATATCGAGACATACTCCACGAAAGTTACGTATAAAATTAATTTGACTAATATCAAATGTAGCGGCAAAGGATAATAGAGTTTTGAGTTTATGGTCAGCTATAAATAGGTTAATGTTTTCATGATGATTGTAATTTATAAAATTCGGTACATTAAAGTCACCCATAAAAATCACTTTTTGGTCAAACGTATGAACATGTGATTCAATACAATTAAAAACATTTATGAAATTTTCTGAAGATAGATTAGGTGGTAAATACAGTACTATGATATTAAAAGTTATATTACCTTTCTTGAGTCGAAGTGATAAAAAATTTATCTAATTTGGTATAACATGTGGGAAGTCAATCTGAATATTGCTTATATTAAAGACTTGAGTAGAGCCTGAGAAAATTTACCAAGTCTTGTAATTTTTATAGAATCAATAAAGGCAACGGGATCGTTAAAAATAGATTTCAGAAGGTTATGAATGTTATTACAGTCGAGGTCTTGATTATAATTTTGTTGATCATCAAGGGATTCGGGATGTCCAAAAATTAATAGATTGGATTTACGCCTTTGCCTATCTTCAAATTCACTAAACATAACATTAGCAGATTCGATGTTTTCACTAACGGTTAACTCTAATGTCTCAACCCGATTATGCACATTTAATTCATTTTGGAGGGTGTCTACATTACCTTCAACTTTATCCAATCTCACACCGAACTCGGTAAATCCCTGTTTAAGTTCAGAAAGTGAGATATCAAGTTTATTCAAACCAGTTTTTGTGTCACTTGATAAACTTGCAATTTGTTGCGAAATTAGATGGAAAGGGTTGCCATCGTTTGGAAAATGAATGGGATTATCTGTGTTGTGGTTGCAGTGGTGTTGGGAGAAACAGCTGGTGATGCATCAGGGCCGCAGCATTTCGCAAAGCCGATGTCGGGAATCACCTTTGTTTTATGAGCGCATTTAGGATGAAAGGGAGCGGAACAACCATTGCAGAAGACCGGGCTGACTACTTTTTTATTGCACATTCTACAAATTTGGTTATTAGAAGAGCCTTGACTACCAGGAATATCCAATAACTCCATATTATCCGGCATATTGTTATTCTCTTCAAAGGTCAATATTTGTGAAAAAGATATCACTATAGCACATGGGATCACAAAAACGCGAAAAACAATCAACCGTATATAAAACTAGTCACTATTATCACGTTTAGTGTAAACCTGTCCGTAAAAAATTCGTGTTGCACTTTTTTCTGCAACAAGTTAGTTAAAATTGCAATTTAGGCTTTAAAAGTCAATGTTTGCAGAATAGGTAACACTGCAGCACATGGGATCACAAAAGTGCGAAAATTAATCAATTACTTATAAAATTGATTAAAAATTATTACCACGTTTAATGTATAACTGTCACGTTACTTACATATTTAATCTTTTATTTTCTTTAAATCGCAAAATGCAAAAATTTATCATATTTAAATAAAATAAAATTTTAATAAAAATTTAATTTTTTTAGAAATACTTTTTCTTTATCTTTCATTTATTTAAATATAAATATATTTAAATAAAAAATATAAAAAGCAATAAAAAAGAGAGTATAGTGCTGAATAAGGTTTATTTACCAATGAAAACGTAGAAAATAATAAAAAAAATTAAAATTTATACATCAGCAATTTTTTCAAAATTTAATCAAGAAAATTTTTAAAATAGAAACAACAGTAAAACAAAAATTAAATTAAATTTTTTATTTTAATTTACGTTTGTAGACACCATCTGGTAGATCACGTACAAGTGACCAGTGAGCAGTTAGTTCATCACTAACTGCTCCAAGATTTTCAGGGAAGAAATCGAGATGAGAATCAAGAATGTGAATTTTTAAGGACATATTTCATACCATCTGCTGTTATGCAATAAATAATTAATTCCTTGACAAGACGGATAAAGTTCCGATTAGCCCAAACCTCCAATCTTTTTGAAACTGTGAATATCCACGTATTTTGATGCGCGGATTACGAAAATGATAGTGAAAATTGGCCCATAATTGATTATTATGATGAAAACCATAAAAAACACCATAAAATTACGGTTTTTTGCGATTAACTCGTAAAAAACGCAAAAATTCTAGACAAAAGTTGTAGGTCTCAAAAAAACACACATTTTATGTCCTATACATTTTTCACCTAAACTGCGATTAGTTTTTGAGAAAAACTCAAAAAACTTGAAATATCATTGACAAATGAAGTTACGCGGCCCGTAGGTCGCGTTGCGTTTTTGCTCGCGTATAGCTTTGCTCGCTTGCATTTTAAAGAAACCGTGGCGAGAGGGGTCGGATACGACCAAAAGTATTCTGCAGACAAAGTCGGGTGACATCCAAATTTTTACTTAGTTATACTGAGAACTGTTTCTCCATAATTTTTGATGTTTCTGATTGGTTTTTTTGATTTTTCTCGAAAAATAATTACTTTTGGTAAAAAATGTATAGAAATGTCTGTTCTTTTGAGACCTACAACTTTTTTCTAAAACATTTTTTGAAATTTGGCGTTTTTTACAAGTTAATCGCAAAAAACCGTAATTTTATGGTGTTTTTTCTGGTTTTCACCATGATAATCAAATTTGGGCCAATTTTCACTATCATTTTCGTAATCCGGGCACCAAAAAACGTTAGTATATCTATAAGTACCAAATTTCACTCTAGTTATGATGTGCACTTGTTTTCCATCATTTTTTATTTTTTTTATTGGTTTTTTTTATTTTTCTCGAAAAATAATCACTGTTACATCTGGTCATTTTTCAATCTTATTTTTTCTCTATATTTAATTTTTTTTCTCTCCCACGTTTCTTATCTTCTTAAAGAAAAACAACATCTGTTTATTTAAAAAATCATGTTCTTTCTTGTACTCATCAACTCATAATGTATCTGTTTTTTCTCTTGTTTCCTTTTTAAGCAAAACCTTAGTGGTCAACATTTACCAGAATGCACTTTTTCCAAAAATCTATGAAACTGAAACATCCGTAAGCAATAAAATTATAAAATACAACCATAAAAATCTTTTCGGAACTCTACAAGTGCATCCTCCAGATGTCGACCGCTGGGGTCCTTTTCCTTTCATTTTCGTTTTTCTTACGACAGGTCCGAGAGTCCCTGTCGCCAAGATTTTCTTCTGTTTGTAATAAAATTTGTCTAGGTCTCTGGTATGCTTTGTCCAGATTTTCTATTACCCAATCATTCATAATTTGAAGTTTTTGCATTCTTTGTTTCCAGAGGTTTGGGTCTTGTGGGTCGATTTCAGGAGAGTTAGTTGAATTGGTTTTCAAGTCGTTATTTGGTCTTGGGTCACGTCCAAGGTTTAGGAAGGCAGGGGATACTTTCAACGATTCATGATATGCGGTGTTATAGGCGAATCTAAACTCTCCTAAATATTTATCCCAATCTCGGTGGTCATTTGTTATATATGAAATCATCATAGTTTTTAAAATTCGGTTGACTCGTTCAACCGGATTCGCTTGGGGATGGTAAGGGGGTGTTGTTGAATGATAGATCCAGAATTCTTGTGCGAGGGAACGAAGGACATTATGGATGAATTCGGTGCCATTATCAGTTATGAGAACTCTTGGTATTCCCCATCTATTAATGATTAATTCCTTTAGGGCATCTGAAATTAACTTCCCAGTAGCGTTACGTAGGGCTTTGACCTCAATCCATTTCGTGAAAATATCCTGGATAACTAAGACATATTTAAATTTAGAACGGCTTAAAGGAAAAGGTCCCATGATGTCAGCAGCTATTACGGTCCATGGTTGTTCAACGATTCTTTGTCCCATTAGGCCAACTGGTATTCCTTGGTCCACTTTGCAGATCTGACATATCTCACAACAGCGGACGAACTTGGCTACTTCTTGGTAACATCCGGGCCAATAATAGTCTGTGGGTACTCTAACGTATGTTTTCTGCGTTCCCAGGTGGCCAGCTTGGGGATCATCATGGGGTATCCCAAATACCCTCCAAATAAGCTCTAAATTTACTTATTGTCCAAATTACTGCTAGAAACTCTTTTTCTGTTGTTGTGTAATTTTGTTCAGCTGCTGATAGAGTTCTACTAGCATAGGAGATGACGTGTTCTATTCCATCTATCTTTTGGGCCAATACTGCGCCAAGGCCTACATCACTGGCGTCTGTTTGTAGTTCGAAGGGGTACTCAAAATCTGGTCTTGAAAGAACTGGGACACTCGAAAGGCTGGCTCGAATGTTTTCGAAAGCAGTTTGTTGGTCGGTAGTGCAGTGCCAGGATTGCTTTTTACACAACAGTTTATTTAACGGGGAAGCAAGAGAAGCATACTGGGGAATGAATCTTCGATACCAACCAGACATTCCTAAAAATCAGCGGAGTTCTTTGACATTTTTCGAAACTGGATAATTTTGAATTAGGGCAACTTTATCAGAATCTACAAGTAGACCTTTCTCGTTCACGACGAATCCTAGATAGCGAACTTGAGGGACCACGAATTCGCATTTGTTGGGGTTGATTTTGAGGCCAGCTTCTCTTAATCGTCTAAGAACTTTCGCTAACCAAACAAGATGCTCTTCGAATGTTTCGGTAGAAATTATTATATCGTCCAAATAAGCAAAACAATAAGGTTCCATCTTTGCGTCAATTATTTTGTCGATTAAGCGTTGAAAGGTAGCGGGAGCATTTTTTAAGCCAAACGGCATTCGTTTAAATTGAAACAATCCGCGTCTAGGAAGGGAAAAAGCGGTTTTGGGTTTGCTTTCTTCTGAAAGGGGTGTTTGCCAGAATCCTTTATGGAGGTCTATTTTCGAAATATAACGGGCTTTTCGTAGTTTCGATAATATGGCATCCATTTGGGGTAGGGGATAAACGTCTTTCTCCGTAAGGGAGTTGAGTAAACGAAAGTCGATGCAAAACCTATATTCTCCGTTGGGTTTTCGTACCATAACGATAGGGTTCGACCAGTCGCTTTGTCAGGGTTCAACTATATCATCGGCTAACATTGATCAATTCCGCATTTTTAAAATGGTAAACTCGTTTTGGTTTATTTTTAAAAGTCCATGTGCGTGTCGTAAAGTCGGTTTGAATCTTGTAATATTTTAGAAAATCTAAACCGAGGACTAGGGGTTCTGCCAGAGAATCTAGGACTCGGACTCTTAGGGGTTTTGATTATCTTAGTCTCACAAGAGATATTTTCAGGACGATTATTCTTTGCCGGGTTTAAAGTTGTATCATCAGTAGGCGAGATATTCAAATTTTCCGGAGTTTTTCTTAATTTGTCAGGTACTGATTCTGACTTAACTACTATTTCTCCAGGAATGTTATGTAGTAATGGGGAATCGACGGTACTCTGAGGTCTCTCAGGTGGGCTCAGGACTGTTTGGACCTCATTAATCAATCCTTGTTTATTTTTCCCGAACAGTTGGGGCATTTAGGTTTAATGACATCTTTTTCGCTGCATTTATAGCAAAAGATAGTCTTGGGCTCAGTACACTCGTTGTGTCTGTGACCGATTTTGCCACAGTTCCAACAAATTATTTTAGCGGACTTGTCAGAATTTTATGTGTGTTTCGTTTCTACCTTTTTCGGGGGTTCAGGTTTGGGCTTGTTCTTGTTGTTGGGTGGTTTGGACTGATCAAACCTTTTGCTGTTGTTTTGTGAAGTGCTAGGGGTTGCTTTAACATTTTTGATAGGGGGTTGTTTTACCATGAGTAATTCTTCTATTTCTTCGAACTCTAAGTTCTCTTCTTCTTGAACAGGATCTTTGTCTAACTGTTTTAGTTGTTCTCTCCTCCTAATTTGTGGTCTAGCTGAGCTTCCTCGATAAGCTAGATCGGGAAGTAAGGAGCTTTCCGGTTTAGGCGGGGGTTGGTAGGATTGGGCAACACGGAAGGATTTTTCGGTTGCTGCTGCAATGTGTTCAAAATGAGCGAAGTCTCTTATACTCAATCGTGGAATTGTCAGATGTAAGCCGGTCAAACATGGAGAGCATACAAGTCAAATAGTCTGCTACTGCCTCGTTTTCTCCTTGTGTTCGTTTATATATATCCTGCATCAATTCAGACTGGAAATCTGGATCGCTGAACCTATTTCGAAAACTATTTTCAAATTCTTCGAAAGTAAACCATCTACTCCTGTTTACTTCATACCATCGTGCTGAGATGCCGGTCAAGAAGAATGGCATAAGGTTTAGAAGGTCTTCATCTTCAACATAAATCATGGATCTTCCGGACGAGATTCTGCGCAAGAATATATCCGGATCCTCGCTTCGTGCTCCTGAGAATTTCAGGTCCCATTTACGCATGATGTGGTAGGCTTGGGCTGCACTGTTTGGCCGGTTCCTACGATGATAGGGGTCATAAGGAGGGGGTAGTCGAGAATAGGGTTCATGGAGTCTACTCAAGGGTCTTCCTTGATTAGACTGTGTATTTGGACTAAAGTGGACACGAGGTCTATAATTATTTTACTGGAATATTAGGATCTACATTTTCAGCATTTCCTCGAACTTCATTTCTAACGAACTCTGGGTTAAAATTTTGTAAAGGGGGAGGGGCTTGATTCCTAACGTTTTGTGTTGGTCTTGATTTTCTATTTTCTCGAATGGTCATTCTATCAAATTCTCGATCAAAATTTTCAAAATCCTCTGCATTCTGCATTGGCTGTCTAGTTCTATCATTCCTAATGGACAACCTGTTAAATTCCCTATCGAACTCGCCTGTAAGGCGTATAGCCCTGTCTAATGTAGGGTCTAGATTCCTATTATTACTTTCGTAAGGTAGGGGACGATAGTATTGGTTGCCGAGCATGGTTTCGCCATTCCTATTGTCTCGATTTTGTTGGGGGCGTTAGTTTTCACGATTTCTGTTTAGCTCTGGTTGGTATTGATCATGTTGGTGTTGATCTTGATAATTTCGATAAAGGGGACGAGTCAAAGTATTGTAGCTGGGTGGTGGTAATTCCCAGTCTTCTTGTGGAACGTGATCTGCAAAGGCAGGTCTCATTCCTGAGGTTGAATCAGCTCGAACGCGTGGAACAGGGTTCGGATTAATTTGTGGATCACGCCGTCCATTTCCACGATTATTATTAATGACCTTATCTCTTACTTCCTTGGATATGGTTCCTGTATTGCGATTAGTAATTATTTCACGGCGATGTAAGGGAGTATTCAAATTTTCGGAGGACAAGACTGCAGCAGCGCCATCTGCTTGACTATTATGGGAAATATCTTGGGTTTGTTGGTTCGGGACTTCCGAACTAACGGCTGTTTCAGTGGATTCTCCACTATCGTAATCATCGAGTGGGGGTTGTGCATTTGGGTCAGGGTTGTTTTGTTGATCATCAAGGGGTTCAGTTTCCCCAGCTCGAGTACGTTCGTAATGGCGGAAACGCCTCCGTCTTTCATCCGTGGTGCCCGGGATTTGTAATCCTCGATTGGCCAATTTGATCTCCAAATCTCGAGGATTTAGATTATCAATCCCTGAGCGTCCTTGTTGACTCATAATGATTGCTAAAAAATTTTTAGTCAAAAAAAAGTTATTAAATAAAATGTTAATTCCTAAATACCAATAATAATCTTAGAATAATTTAACAATCAGTTCAATTTTTAAAAGGTTCCTAATAAAATAATCCATTCAATTAAGTTTTCAAACTAATTTTAAAAAAAAATTAATTTGATTATCTAAGTTTTTAAATTAATTTTAAACAAATTTAATTCTCAAAATAAATTTCAAATTCAATTTTTAATGAAAATAATTTATGTAAAATAATTTTTAATTTTATTTTTAACAAATATAATTCTTTAAATAAATTTCAAAACCAATTTCAAAATCAATTCCAAAATTAAATTATTCCACAACAAAGATAATTTCTTTTTTAAATAAATCCTAAATTTAAATTTTTAACAAAAATAATTTTCAAAATCAAATTCTGAAAAACAACTTTTTTAAATAATTTTTTTTTTAATTGTCAATTAAATTGAAATAAAATCAATTCATTGTCAACTTCAATTTTTGTAATCATTATGAGCTCACAGGGAAACAAATATATATCATTTCTAAGGTGATGTAATAAAGGAACATAGAGGTAATATTTTCAAATAAAATTTTTAATTTAAATCTATTTCAGCAGTAATATATTTGTGAATCGGTAAATTCATTTATTTTCGTAGGGGACAATATAACGTGCGATTACTCTTCAGCAATCACAATAGCTGATAAGAAATAATCAAAACACCAGAATGTTAATTCACTCAAGAAATCCTGAAAGAAAGTTTTCAAAATACGACAATATTCAATATAAATTCTATTGACCGGAGAAAATCATTCTTGAAATATTATTTTCAATTTTTCATTTCTAAATTTTATTCCCTGTACATTTCTAAAATCCCTTACATATTTCGATTTAAAGGGAACGAATATAATTTCAAAATTAATGTGATTTCTGCTATGGCGTGGCCCCACGTTGGGCGCCAAAATTTGTAACGGACTTTCAAAAAAAAATTTTAATATTATCAAAATAAAAATAATAAGAAAACTAAAATTTATAAATAAACAAATATTATCAAAACAATAAACAAAATGAGTTTTATGGGAAACCAAGAAACAGCTTATAAATAAAGTCAAGATAAAAACAACAACAATTCAAAAATTCCTAATTAATTATTATTTTTCCAAAGTCTTATAGTCCGGAACAATTAAGGGAAACGAAATGTTGTGATATACAAAATTTGCTTGATAAAAGATAAGCGACGATTTTAGACGTACTCTAAGGGAATTTTCAGGATTATTCTACATTATAATTTCGTGACAATATTAACGCTACAAAAATGTTATTTTCCTTTTTACAATAATTTTGAATTAAACGAAGCAATAAAATAAATAAAAATTAGGCTCTCTCGATATACAATTTTCTCTGTTCAAGGTCTATAAAAAAATTCACACATGGTCAGCAAATAATCTCGTTATAAAGATTTTACAACATACAATATAAATCATTCAAAATTCTTAATAATGACAAACAATATTGGTAGGAGAATACATAGAATTATATTTCATTATTGGCGCGAAAAGGTTTTTTTTTATTTGTTTATTAGGGTAATGTGATTTTTGCCAATATTGGAAAAGTTACCATGGACATTCTCATGATAACCTCTATGATTTTATGGGAAACCCATTATGGTCAAATCATGAATCGAGTAATAGTAATATTTCTCTCAAGGTTGTGAGAATAAATTTCCAAACAATTACATGAAGGAAATAGATGAGGAACAAGGTTTTAATAAAATTTTACTTACAATTTTTCACTTAGAAATTTCTGGCGGCGTGGTCGGACGGGGAATCTCGAACGTTTCTTCAATTAATCAAAGAAAATTTATAAAAGAGATTAATTATTAAAATTTATCATTAAGAAACACTTCAATTTAAACACAAAACACTAGGACTATTTTACTATCATACACTAAAATCTTATGTAGAAAAAAATTCTAATTCCCGTTCGACTACGAGACCGGCTAAACCACTCACATTACACAAAATTTTAAATTACATTTTATTTGGGAATCTTAACGATAGCACTTACTTTTGGTCGAATTGAATCGGAACTAATTCAGGATAACTTAATTTTTGATTTTTGAGTAAGATTTTAAAAGAGTCACTATCGAACAATTTTACAAAGACTACCGTCACCGGTGATTGCTGAACGAGAAGAGATCGAGCGTCGTTTTCACAGGGTTCTTGCCGGCTTTTCCTTCGGCTCTTCCCCCCCCCCCGTTCGCCACTGATAACACCCTCTGAACTTGTATTGCTACGCCAAAATAAGGAGCGTAACTGCAGATGGAAATTAGGGACTCTTGGCCTAATCCCCATTCGCAGATTCATGCTTCCTTATTTATTCGCCTTTGGTTCTCAATTTCTCGACGACAACCTCCGAGGTTCTAGCGATGTAGAACTCGGGCCTGGACAAAGATGTCTCCACTACTCTGGAGAAATGACGAGGGAATTTTTCCTTAATTGTTAATCTATAAAATAAAAGCATCCTTAAGGTTTCTGAGGATAAGAATTTATTCAAAATTTTTATCAATTAAGGAGCTCCTATTTAAGTTAACTCTTACGGAGGTAGAATCCAAAGGTAGTAATTTCTCAAAAGGGGGACTTATATCATTTTGGCGAACTTATTGGTTTTCCTTCCAAATAGGGGAACGTAAGCGACGGGGTAGCACAGGCGCTCTAACGCGCTTTTGGCATTAATATGAAAACTGGGAAACTTCCTCGATTTAAATTGACTCTACTCGGCTGACGATGGCTTGGAAAGACAAGAAGTAACTCATTGACAGGATCCAAGATGACTCCTCGGCAGGATCCAAGACGGCTCATCAACAGGATTCAAGACGCTTCGTAACAGAATATAAAACGGCTCAGAAGTTTATATGAAATAGATTCGCAGAGGGTTAATAATAATTATAAAACAAAAATATTTTGGCCTTGAATTGAGAAAATCGCTGCAACCATCGGCATGTTTTGACCATAAGACTTTGTTTGTTTATAAAATAACGCCACTTATTTTTAAAAAATTGTGCAAGGTCACAATATTTTAATATATACAATATTTAATTGTAAAATTTACTGTAATATGTAAAATAATAATAATGTATTTTTAATTATATATTATATTTATTTAATAAATATTTAATATAAACAATATTTTAATTGTACATATTTTATACCTTCATTTGTTTGACACTTGTTTCAAAATATTAGGATTATATACGATGTTCAATAAATACGGAAAATGACAAAATGGAACGAAAATAAAAAACTAATTTTTAACACCCTTATCGCTATACCCTTGATTTATCTCTTTGTGGAATTGTTCTTCAAGATTCAAGCTTTTATTTGAGCAAAAGAACAAGATTCTAGCACCTCTTGTTTTCATTTTATTTAAACTTAAATATGGTCAAAAACATGCATTTTTGATTTTTTAACACTAATTTTCCCGAAAACTAGATGTGGTAGATCATTTTTCTTCGCAGATTCATTATCATTATTATTCGGACAGTCACCTTCTTGGTTTCTATTAAAATATAGATATAGAATGCACTTAATCTTTATATTACGTGAGTGATGGTTTATTTGGTGTATTTATCGTTAAGAGCATTTGAACCTTCGTGACGTCACAAATCATGGCGCATGACACGCAAACTTCTCAGGTATGTGAAAAGCACAATTTTGAATATTTTTAAAAAAAAACCTTTTGGAAAATGTTCAGAATAACATAGACTCTGTCTGTTATGTGCGGAAAATTCAAAATTTTGCGTTTAAAACGTTTTTTAAACAATGTTAAGGTCACAAATCATGGCGCATGACACGCAAACTTCTCATGTATGTGAAAAGCACAATTTTGAATATTTTTTAAAAAAAACCTTTTGGAAAATGTTCAGAGAAACATAGACTATGTCTGTTATGTGCGAAAAATTCAAAATTTTGCGTATAAAACGTTTTTTAAACAATGTTTAAGTTGGTTGTCACAAGTAAGGAAAAATACACGAATTGCTTATATGTAGGCATTGTTTAAAAAACGTTTTAAACGCAAAATTTAGAATTTTTCGCACATAACAGACAGAGTCTGTGTTATTCTGAATATTTTCCAAAAGGTTTTTTTTAAAAATATTCAAAATTGTGCTTTTCACATACCTGAGAAGTTTGCGTGTCATGCGCCATAATTTGTGACCTTAACATTGTTTAAAAAACGTTTTAAACGCAAAATTTTGAATTTTCCGCACATAACAGACAGAGTCTGTGTTATTCTGAATATTTTCCAAAAGGTTTTTTTAAAAAATATTCAAAATTGTGCTTTTCACATACCTGAGAAGTTTGCGTGTCATGCGCCATGATTTGTGACGTCACGAAGGTTCGATTACCGTACAAAATCCCGAATCCATTTACCCGAATGTCCATTTCCCCGAATAGCGAAATTACTTACGAAATGCTCTTAACGAACAAGTGACTACTAAGAAGACAATTTACACGATGGTAAATTACAAATGTGATGAAATATTAATCGAAGTTAGCACCAGTTTACTAAGTGTTATTTAATGACTGTAGAGCATCATGTTGCACAGTAAGGCAAAGAGTGTTTATAACTATGCACGTAGGGGAAAGGGGGGCAAGATGTGATACTTAAAGTTTGAAGCTCAATAAAACTAACATAATTATATCTATACCCAGGTGCGAATTTTTGGTCGTCGTATGTTGTGCCAACCGTAATTTTCAAAGATTGGCCCAACAACTAATGCCAACGTTGGTCCAACTTAAAATACTTAAGATGTGCCAACCATCACTTTCAAAGGTTGGCCCAACAACTGATCCCAAAGTTGGCCCAACTTAAAAAAAAAAGCTGAAAATTAATTACAAACGTGAATTAATTATTAATTACACAATTAACACATTATTATTGTGAAGAACATTACATAAACCTTAAACTATTATTATTAAACGCAATTGTCGACATACATTTTAGAAAATATTTGACGCTCGCTGGGATCGAACCCTGACCTAACGCACCGCAGACTAATACGCTAACCACTAGACTATACGCTCGCATGTGAAAATAAATGAAAAATGATTTCATAAGTTGCGACCCAGTAAAAATATTTTTACTTTCTTAATAATTCATTAAGAGTCTTAAACGGGTGATAGAAGCCACAAAATAATAAAATACTGGAATTAGAAACAACTTTTATTTTATTACTGAATATGTTTAATATATATATATATATATATATTTCCAACTATTTGTCATGTAGTTTTTTCATCCGTCGGACCAACCATGTTCCAGAGTTTGGCCAACCAGATCTTAAGGGGGGAACACCAGTTGTAACTTTCGAAAAATCGATTATTTTTTTTTTGCATTTTCTTAAAGTATACATATTTAGAAATGTGTCTGTAAATTTTAAACTTGATCCGGTGAAAAATAAATGAGATATACAGAACACTGCAGCGGCGCGTCCCGTGGCTTCAGACAAGGTGGCCAGCCATACCTGACCCTAACGACAGATGGCCTTTTCCTATGATTTAGAAACGGCAACCACTGCGGAAGAGTTATTATATGGTCCAGGAATCGATGACTCTTTGTAAATTGGAAACAAAATTTCTTCTGAACAAAAAAAAGTAAGTTGAAACTTTGAATGCGTTTTTCTCAAAATGACATTTTCCAAGTCGGTGACCACGATTACTCGAATACCATGAAACCGATTTATTTAAAATTTAATGTGCTTCATTTACACATATAAGTCTAGTTCGTGATCGAAGGATTTTTTTTTTTATGCAAAACTTTTTTTTATATAGCTGAAAATCGACCGTATTTTTTTAACGAAAATTAGACTTTTGACTTTGACAGGTCGCCATTTTGTCAAATTTTTTTTTTTTTTAAATCCTTCGATCACGAACTAGATAATCTTATAATAAATGTAAATCAATTTCATTTTTGTATTTCAGACGAAGTATACTTGCAGAATGCTGGTCACCGCAATTCGCCTTTTTTCTTAAGGCGCCACTTCAATGGCTCATATCTCTAAAAGTTTTTGTTAAAAAATTTTTTTTTTTCTTTTAAATTACAGCTTTTAACATGTACTTTTAACTAATAAATAGTATTCTTTAAAAAGATTCATTGTTCTTTTGGAAAATATTCTTGTAAAAAGCATTATTTCTTGAGTTACAACTGGTGTTCCCCCCTTAAAAGTCTTTCAAACTATTTTTCCCAGAGTTTTGCCAACCTTCGGACCAACCATGGCCCAGAGTTTGGCCAACCAAAGCTTTTAAGTCTTTTAAACTACGTTTTTTGGAGTTTTGCCAACCTTCGGGCCAACCATGGCCCAGAGTTTGACCAACCAAAGCTTTTAAGTCTTTTAAACTACGTTTTTCGGAGTTTTGCCAACCTTCGGGCCAACCATGGCCCAGAGTTTGACCAACCAAAGCTTTTAAGTCTTTTAAACTACGTTTTTCGGAGTTTTGCCAACCTTCGGGCCAACCATGGCCCAGAGTTTGACCAACCAAAGCTTTTAAGTCTTTTAAACTACATTTCCCGAGGTTTTGCCAGCCAGTGGGCCAACCATGGTCCAGAGTTTTGCCAACCAAAACTTATAGGTCTTTTAAACTACATTTCCCGGGGTTTTGCCAACCAGTGGGCCAACCATGGCCCAGAGTTTTGCCAACCAAAACTTATAGGTCTTTTAAACTACGTTCCCCGGAGTTTTGCCAACCAGTGGGCCAACCATGGCCCAGAGTTTTGCCAACCAAAACTTATAGGTTTTTTAAACTACATTTTTCGGAGTTTTGCCAACCTTCGGGCCAACCATGGCCCAGAGTTTGGCCAACCAAAGCTTTTAGGTCTTTTAAACTATGTTTGCTGGAGTTTTGCCAACGGTTGGCCCAACTCTGGGTTAAGGTTGGCCCGATGGTTGGCTAAACTTTGCAGCCCAAAGTTGGCATGCAAAGTTGGCCCAACCATGGGTTCATGTAATCACCAAAGTTGGCCCAACTTTGGCGGACCAAACTTTGCATGCCAAAGTTAGGCCAACCTTGGGCCAACCATCAAACTCTGGCGGCCAACCTAAATTCGCACGTGGGTATTTTATAAATAGTATTTTATTTATTCAGACCCAACGGTCCATTCACAAAAATAAATGTATATAACAAAAAGATGATAAACAAAATAAATTTTGGAAAATTAATTAAATGATTCAACTAAAGTATTGTCTGCGATTTCTAATTCATCCGTATTAGGTTCTACGATATCTGAATTTGAATGTGGTGACAACTGCGGTGCCATCATGTCAGTCTCAATATTTGCAATGTCAGTATTTAGTTTTGTTGATGTTTTAACAAAATGATTTTTTTTAATACGTCGCTTTAAACCCAAAAAATCTTGATATTTTCGGATAAAATTTCCTTGTCCGCATACGAAGGATTGCAAATTATGTTCGGAAAAATTAGTATAAATAAAATTTTTTTTATAAATTCAAATTTTTTAGAAAATCAACAAAAACTTTCACGTGAATAATAAAAGCGTTTTTCGTATCAATAATGGACGGTTTCCAACTTTTATGACCTTTGCGACTAATTACTTTTGGAACTATAAAGGCAGGAAGAAGATATAACATCATTACATCTTTTATATCAGCTAAAAAATAAATGTAAGAAAAAGGCTAAAATTAATTGATTTCAAGCGCATAAAATAAGAAAATAAATGAAAATTTACTAAGAGAAACGCCAGAATATAAATTATTCTAGAAAAATTTTCATAAAAAAGAATTTTTATTTATCAAAATTCTTCTTTTGTCGAATTTCCATTTATCCGAATATTTATTTGAAAGTATTTTTATTAACAGAATTTTTAATTAAAAAACTTTCTATAAAAAAAATCCTATTTCACAAAACTTTTATTAAATAAAATTTCTATTTGATTTAATTTTTAATTAATAGAATTGTCATTTATCAGAAATTCTACTTAGCTAAATTTTTAAGACAGAGAATTTGTATTCCACAGATACCTTATTTGACCGAATTTTCTCTTATCCAAATTTTCATTAGATCGAATTGTTAAAACGTCGAATTTCCATTTTATCGAACTTTCATATATCAGATCATACACCTAGCAGAAGCATTTCAGCGGGAATTTTAAAATCAACCAATAAAAAATTATCAAGAAAATTGTGATTGATTAGTTTTAAAATTTCCTGTGAAATCTGTCTGCTAAGTTTATGATAGGATATGTGAAAGTTCGATCAAATGGAAATTTGACATTTTAAGAATTCTATCCAATAAAAATTCGGATAAGTAAAACTTCTGTCAAATGAAATATCGGTGAAATAGAAAATCTCTGTCTTAAAAATTTAGCTTAGTAGAATTTCTGTTAAATGACAATTCTATTAAATAAAAATTAAACCAAATAGAAATTTAATTCAATTAAAGTTTTGTTAAATAGGAATTTTTTTATATAGAAAGTATTTAAACTGAAATTCTGTTAATAAAAATACTTTTAAGTAAATATTCGGATAAATAGAAATTCCACAAATGAACAATTATGATAAATAAAAATTTCTTTTTTATTAGATTGTTAAAAACAAACAAAAAAAATTGTTTTCAACTTTTAAAACATATATTTTATCATGAAAAAATTGTAATTAATAAATATTTTTTTTACTATAAAAAAAATCTTTGAAAAAAACTTAAAAATCACCGTAATCTCCCCTAAGAACAGCGTTTTTGAAACTTTTTGAAAAGTCGTGGAGCAAAATCTTGACTTGATAAAAAATTCGTTCCCAGCAAACACTGTTACAAGTCAGTTATAGAACTGTTACAAATTTTTTGAGAACATGTTCTGTAACTGGTTAAGAAGCTGTGAGTCACTGGTTACGCAAAATGTCGTACACAGCGGATATGTAAGATTCTGTTACAGATCTAGAATATGGTTACAAATGTATTTGTAACTGTTCTAGATCTGTTTTGTAACAACTATAAAATTGTACATAACCATTATCGCAAGATTATAACCTAAAAATACATGCAAAATATTTTTATTCTTAATAAAAATATTAAAATTTGATGTAATAGAAAAAGGAAACTCTAAAATAAACATAGTTAGAACAGTGTCAAATTTCAACTGTTCTATAGCAATATCGCTCCACAGGCTAATACGCTAACCATTACGCTACCCTAACATGGGAATATAAATACAAAATTGATTTGATAACTTGCGACTGAGGAAGATTTAAAAACTGTATTACTTATATAAGAAAAAACAATAAGACTAGGGGAGACAGGGGTTACTTGGCGCACTTTTTACTCTTTGTTGTGTAACTCTCACCCATTTTTTCTTTTTTTAAAAAGTTATTGTATAGAAAACTTGTTGTAACATATCAGCTTCAATTAAAAAAAAGAAAGTTGAAATATATTTAATACTTTTATTTGTATACCACTTTATTTAAAACTGTGCAAAGCGCGCCAAGCAACCCCGGCCCGGGGTTGCGTGACGCATGAGTGAGATTAATTAAATTATATGATTTAAAGTTTAAATATTATAATATAAGACTTAACAAAATAAGTCTTGTACTGTAATTTTACAATAAAATTATTTTAAATTTAAAAATTAGAAAATTTCATTTGAATTAAATGAAACCGTAAAATTACCAAAAAATATTTTTTTTTTGATAATAACGCTGTGAATATTTAAAAACCATTATTCGGTTAATTTTTTTGAATAGGATTGTTATTGCTGCTCATTAATGTGTAAATTTCATATAATCAACTTCTTTTTATTAATATTTAACGAAATTTTCAGATAACTGCGCCACCTAACCCCGAATGTACTTTTGAAATATTTGTTAATTTTTTATAAAAACTGTTAATATAAATCAAAAATTTTTTTTTGTTTCTTAATAACAATTGTATAGAGCTCAAAACTTAATTTTTGAGCTCTTCTAAAATTAATTTTTTAAAGACATATCACAAAAAAATGAAGAGGTTAAAAAATTACTTTGGAGTGCCAAAATCAGTTATTTTAATCTATACTCCACAATAATTACACAGGCACAGAAAAAAAAAGTTGTCTGTTTCTTGAACTAGAAATATATTTCCTATAGTATTTTGGGCCGCTGAAACCGAATCTGAGCTCAGAATTGCTCCATCACCCTCAGTTTCTTTAAATCGACCAAAACCACCCTTAAACGGACAAATTCACACTTCGGAGATAAAAAATAAATCAATTTATTTTTTAAAAAAACCTAATTTTACATCTACCAAACTTTGCTCCACTAACTCTAAAATAAAGCCAGCATTGATCCAGCACCCCCTGAATTTTTTTAATCGAAAAAACTACCCCTAATCTGAAGAACCAAATTCAGGAGATAAAACAATAAAATAACTGATTGACAAATTTTATAACCGGATATTTTTACTCCAGCAATGTAGAAACAAAGCCAGAAATGCTCCCTCACCCTCTAAATTTTTTTTAAATCGAAAAACCACCCTTAAATAGAAAAATTCAAATTTAAAAAGTAAACAAATATTATATTACCAGCTTTTTTTAAAAACAGAACCTTACATGTATGTAGTTTTGCTCTACTAACTCAAAAAAATAAAGCCAGCATTGATCCATCACCCTCTGAATTTGTTTAAATCGAAAAAACTACCCCTAATCTGAAGAATCAAATTCAGGAGATAAAACAACAAAATAACTGATTGACAAATTTTATAAGCAGATATTTTTACTCCAGTAATGCAGAAACGAAGCCATAAATGCTCCCTCACACTCTAAATTTTTTTAAATCGAAAAAACCACCCTTAAATAGAAAAATTCAAATTTAATAAGTAAAAAATATTAAATTACCGGTTATTTTAAAAACAGAACCTTACATGTATGTAGTTTTGCTCTTCTAACTCAAAAAAATAAAGTCAGCATTGATCCATCACACTCAGAATTTTTTTAATAAAAAAAACTACCCTTAAACTGAAGAATCAAACTTAGGAGGTAAAACAATAAAGTAACTGATTAAAAAAGTTTATACACGGAG
This sequence comes from Leptopilina boulardi, assembly GCF_019393585.1. Taxonomy (NCBI): domain Eukaryota; kingdom Metazoa; phylum Arthropoda; class Insecta; order Hymenoptera; family Figitidae; genus Leptopilina; species Leptopilina boulardi. The sequence goes on from NW_026138006.1 coordinate 489,874, forward strand.
AAAAATGGATATTGGTATTTAATATCTATATATTACCCGGTCATTATATTTGACAGTGAACTATAGGACAAGCATCTTGGATACTTAAATTTAGTATCTAAATATATTAAAATGGCTACATCAATCTGTAATGTCCAGGATACTAAAACTTATTACACAGAATATTAGTTTTTTAAATTTCTAACTCTTGAAAAATAAAGGCATTATTTACTAACGTAAATCATATTATTATATGATTATTATTTAATCATAATATTTTATTTTAATTTTATTTTAAATTTATATTAAATTTATAATTAATTAAAATTAATAATTTTAATTAAAATTAATATTTTATATTAATTAATAATTAATTAAAATTAATATTTAATATTAATTAATAATTAATTAATATAAATATTAATTAATATTTAATTAAAATTAAAAAAAAATTAAATTAAATTTATAATTAAAATTAAATTTATTTTAATTTAATCATAATATTATTATACTAAATTTTAATTTTGGACTAATTGGGGAAGATTTAGTATTAAAATGATTTTTTAATTTTCATAAATAATAAAACCAAAATAAATATAGAAGTTTATTTATTTTTATTTAAAAAGAAAAGTATATGTCAATTTAATGACATTTTCTTTAACATTAGATTTAAAAAAGAAAAATTATGTGTCACTGGCGCTTACAACGTATGTTTTTCCATCTAAATGTGCGTACATTAAAACAGGATGATAATTTGATAATTCATCTTGACTTATGAACATTTTTTTTGAAGTTTTAATAACGTGATACGCAAAAAAATGTTCATAAAATGCAATTGTTTCGTAAAGAGTGCAACAAAATAGTACCCGATTAGATTTGGTACAAACCAAAATTTCTTTAATCTTTCCAAAAATTGGATATTCACCACCCTCACATTCAGTAATAACTGTGTAATCATTACAATATTTCGTGTTATGAACAGTTACGATGTCACACATAAAAAAATCTCTTGGCGAATAAATACTCGATGAATCTAAGAGATTGAAAATCTCATCACTCAACTCTTTTAAGCGTCCAGTACTAAAACCGGAATCGAAGCCTTCGTCACGAATCAACCTATTAGCTACCCTTAGTTGATGTTTAATTGTTATAGTTTTACAAATGTTAACACGAGTAGCAACGGAAGTGGCAGTTAATTTACCTTCTCTCTGTTTAGATTCCCCTCTTATTACTTGAAGATACACGAGAGGTCCCAAGAGTTTTATTATCAAAGGATAATGTAACATGAAGTGATGCTTAGGTTTTAGTCGACCAAAAAGAGAGATGTAAAGCTCATGATGTTCGGAAATTAAATTTTGTAAATAATCTAACCATTCAGTGTCAAAATGCCTTGAAAATAATAAAGAAACGATTTCTCTTAGTTTAAGAAGTAATTGCCAGTATTTGTTTTCCTCACTTATAAAACGACCGAACATAATTGGCGCATAAGTGAGAAAAGTTATCATTTCTGAGGCAGACATTTTTATATGTTTACTTTTCAACTGTTCTTTCGAAATTTGCGGTGGTTTACAAGAGTGAAACTGATAATTGAAATTTTTTATGATTGAATTGAAAGTATCGAAATCTAAATCGTTTTTTTCAACGAGAACAAGCTGGTGAAAAATGTCACCTGTCTCGTAAGCCACAACACCTTCAGGAAGGTCGTGCATAATATCAACCATAAAATTTCGAGTGCAATGGTATTTATGAACATTGTTAAAAGCACAATCTTCTTGAATACCCGTATTTTTAGAATTTTCGCTATGAACGTCTTCGTTATAATTTTCCTTGGTTCTCAAAAGGGTATCGTCAGCAATAGTTGCATACTGTGCAGTGTGAGCATGAATTTTACAAATTCGACAATAATAATGCGCGATGAAACTTTTATTGTAACCTAATATTGTGTTCAAACCCAAATTATCTCCAGTAATTCCTGCGAGATAAAAATATACTCGAAAAAAATCATTACCGATTTGAATCAAAATTCCTTACAATGCCAATTGGTTTAATTGATCAATGAGTTTAAAAAATGCAATTCTGTTACCACTTTGTTGAAGGTCATCATGATGCAACAATAATACCAAAAAAATATTTTCTAAAGCGCTTCTATATTCTGGTGGAATACAATGGAAAGTGAGACACACAGATGCTAATTTGTGGATACCATTGTGAGAACCGAGGCAATTACCTGTTTCATACTCGTCAAAAAATAAAGTTATAGGAAAAATTAACTTATCCGGCAAGTCACAAACATTACTTTTCCATAATTCGCCTTGGACAATATTGGAGAGAATAGTACTAGAAGTATTCAAGGAACGCATATAGTTAAGAATAGTATGAAAAACATTATTTGCTTCAAAGAATGCTTTTATAGTTTCTCCAAGTGGAATAATTTGTATATCTCGATTTTTGGCTACTTCTACCCCTCCAACAGCTTCTAATTCTTCACTTATTGTATGAGGTACGGGAGGAATATAGAAGCCAGTTTCTTCTAAATTTTTCAGTCTTAGATATTCTGTATTATTATCTTGAAGAGCAGATGGAAAAGTTTCGAACATGGATTTAATTTCTTTTTGTTCACTTAAAGAAACATTGTTTCGAATCAATATTCTTTCAACATTATTTTGTACCTCTTTAAGAGGAGCTATAAAAGCATTTTTTAATTCTTCAACGACGCACTGAACCATATTCCTAGGAATGGCAGATTTGCTGTAAAGATTTGAAATCATTCTTTGTATTCGAAATTTAACTGTATTTGAAAAATCAAATTCATCGGTTTTTACACTGCTAGTACTCGGGATTGAAAAATCATTTGACTTCTGCGTGAAATTATCGTTTACTTTTTGATCATTTGAAATCATTCTCTGCATTTGAAATCTAACAGCTCTTGGAAAAGCAGATTCACCAGTTCTCACACTACTAGTACTTGGGAATGGAAAATGATCTATCCGTTGCGTTGTATTTTCAAGTTTTTTTGGATCATTTGAGTTAATTTGAAAGTGAAAATTAGAATTAGTATTATCATATGAAAAACTTCTTGTACTATTCTCTTCAATCTTTGTTTTGTTTTTCTTTGATGCAAAATATGTAGCATGTTCTAATTCAAAGTGGCGCTTAAAAGAGTTTAGAGAAGAGTATTTTCTATCGCAATTATATACTGTACATATGTATATACTTTTTTCATTGAATTTATGAAAAACACGCCAGTGACAAATCAAACTTTTTAAAGATGTATCGCAAACATACTCGCACATGTGACAACGCATTATGAAATTTCTAATATAACATTAATTAAATATATAAATATATATAAATATAAACTTTGGTAAAAACAGTCTTACGTAACGGAAATAATTTTTAAAAAGCTATAGGTATCACATTTTAAGTGAACGATCTGAGATCAATGAGTTTGGAGAGACATTTTCTCGCATTGATTGCTATAAATTACGCAAAATTAAAACAAAAAATAAATATTCTGTTACTGAACTTCTCATATGCGCAACAAAGTTGCACAGGTGTTTCACTTTTTGTTAGTTGCTCTCTTGCGCTTCTTATTTTTTTGAGCTCCACTCCATAAAATTTGTCTACAAGTAAAAAAAATTATATAAATGTACATATAAACTTTTAAGACGCATGAATATTTCTTAAATTCATAAGTTCAAATTTCTATTTCATCGAATTGTATGAAAACATTTTTTTAATTCGCAAAATTAAATCACTGCTACATTATTATTTAAGCGAATTATATTGGCGGCTTGTTCAGTTATACGTGAATTTCGGATGACAAATTCTGTAGTTAAGGAAATTTTGTTTTCATTAATCAAAATTTACCTTCTGATATTTGGAACTTTGTTAATTTTAAGTAAAGACTTTTTAGATTGTATATTTTTGCGTCCTAATATTTTTTAAAATAATTTTTTATGAAACATTTTTAAAAATTACTTACGATATCTTTCCGAAAGCAAAAATTTTAATTTAAATTACTTTTATAGCAATATACTTCAGGCATGTAATTTTAAAAACATATTTTTAATCAATTAACTTACTTCAAACCAGGTTCTTGATTGCAAAGATCTACTGCGACTGCCTCCTGGGAAGAATTTATGTCATCAAATTCAGAGTGTATATTGTAAACATATTTTTGGATAAATGTCCACAATTTTTTAACAGTAGAAAGATAATTGACATTCAGAACTTGAATGATTTTAAAACAGACGTCTAAAGCTTTTAGGCTACTTTCCATTAAATATCTGATATCGTCCACGAATACATAAATGGCGGATAAGTTGTCGATTTCTGGGCCAACACCTATTAAGAATGGCTGTAACGTGTCTCCTCGATCCAAGCAAACTTTTTTCCTGATATTGATTTGCCTATCCAAATCAGTTGTGTCCTATAAAATTTTAATATATTGTTTAAAAGAATTAAAAAATAGTCAACAGTTTTTTAAGAGAAGTCGACAAAGTTAATGTTAATATTAACGTTTATTTTGAAATGAAGTCATTTTACTTACGTGAACGTGAAGAAAAAAGGAATCAACTGCTTCTTGATTAGACGACCTGAAATTATTCTTCTTTTTCATGTTTTGAACAGTACCCACATTAAACAACAACGGCAAAAACTTTATTATTGCGTTATCTGTAAAATTATACGATTGAAGCAATATGGCATAACCAAATTTTTAATAAATTAGTTTAGCAATAAAATAATTTACCATTAGGATTTTGCAGCATAGCTTGAGAAAAATGTTTTTTTTTTATTCCCAGCTTCAGAATAGCACTCGAAAGAACCTTCCATGCGGAATACAATGAGTTTGAAACTTGTTCATAATTTCGATCAAAATCTTGTAAAAGCAGTTGATAACCAAACTGGACTTTCAATCCTGGAAAAGCATTAAGATATTCTTGTGGGGAGTGAGAATCTAAAAATGTTTTTCGCTCGTTGTGGCAAATACTCCAATTTTGTAATTGCTCTTCTTCACGGCCAATGTTGCTTCGAAGATACTGAAAGATTCCGGGATTATCTTTTTCTTTATTTGTCACATCCGATGTACTAGCTTCATTAGGCGCTGAAATAGTAAGAATGGAAATTTTTTTTTCAAAATATCTTATATTTTGTTTTGAACAATATATTATTTTAATATTTGAAATTGAAAATGACAATAACTTACTTTCATCATTTTCTTCAAGGTTTTCTGCATTCCATTTACCTAATTTGTTTTTAACATAATTGTACCTGCTCCATAATTTGCCCTTACTTACGGCTTTTGGCGCTGTTTTGGTTTTTGGTTTTCCTGGGACAAAATAAATATTCTCTTTTTCGTCTGGATATTCCAAAACAATTTCTCGAGCTGTTTGCACAAAAACTTCTTTTTTTATCCTAAATTAAAATGAAATTGCGTTGTTAACTTTAAGTCAAATATTCGAGTTCTAATTAAATGTATTATTTAAAAATCATACACATATTTGTTCGAAAAGTGCTGAAATAGGTGATCAACTACGAGTCTCACGAGAAGTGGTCGAATATTTGAATCTAACTTTTTACCTGTCAGTAATACTGTCTGACCATCGACGCTTTTATTAAGGAAATCTTCTAAACCCTAACAAAAGTAAAAATATTATTATTAAAATTAAAAAAATATTTTCCAGTAATTTTTAAATCTACAATAAATTCCATTGAAATTACCATCGAAAATATCTGAAAGACTTGATTATTATAATTTTGAAAATTTCCTCTAACGTTTTGGTAAATCAAAATATTTTGAGACATACAGTCGCTTTGATCGCAGTTCGCTTTCAAAGTGTTTGGTGAAAAAGTCGTGTTAGATGTAGAGGTAAATGCAATAGGTTTTTGTGTCTCCGGTATATTATCAGAATTATTTGGACAAACCATTACAGAAATCGGAGAACTTTCATTGTTATCTTTTAATAAAAAATTGTTGCTTTCTGTTGAACTTGCAATTTGTACATCTTGAAACTGTAATGAAGTCAATTTATTTCCATTTCCAAGGTCACTTTGCGTATTTTCTTTATTACAAGAATTACTATCTAATCCCTATAAAGAAAATTAGTGAAACTCAAGCACAACAAATTTTGTAATCAAATAAATAATATAAAATACCGATTGCATAAAAGCCCGAAACTTCTGCTTAAACTTGAGTTGAGGTCCCATTTCGTTGATTAATTTTTCAATTGACTGATCATCTAACAGCAAAAAAGATTCTAAATCTATTTTATTATCTGAAATTTTATTATTTAAGTTGGTTAAAATTGTTTTCAAACATTGATGTGTACGGTTTTTTAAAACTCAATTTTATTTTGATTCTATTTATCATTATAGAATATATTACATTCTACACTTTTTTTTAATAGAAAAAAGTATCAAAATGCTATACAATATTAAAAATATGTTACATTGAATTGAGGAAATAATTTTTTCTTTCATACCTTGAAATGCTTTAAAAACACACTCGTCGCAGTTCCACTGCTTCAAAATTTCGTCGATAGATATTTCCTCCTCCATGGGGATCTATATAAATAATAAAATATGTTATAGTGGTAACAATTAAAAAAAAATAAATCAAGTAATTATGATTAAAATTTACAAGCATTTGATTTTGAGGTTATAATGTACACATAATCACATAACACGTTGTAAATGAAAAAAAAAGAAATTTTCACTACAAATCTAATAAAATGCTATATACATGTTTTAGATTTTGAATTAAAAATTTTATTTATTATTTCCAAATGCAATCACAAATAAAGCCGGTTAAAAACAGGTAATAAAACACATGTGCGGTACATAACGAGGCACGATTAACATGAACTGACACGGAACAGGTTAGTTTCACGTTCCTTGCGTTAAAATGATCGGCGTACGCACTATATATTATGTGAGATTAGATTTGAAGAAAATTTAAATTCTACTTACTTTTATTCAGAACTGAAATCACAATTAACGCCGAATTTGCAGACACTGCAGTACACATGAAGTGACGCATGAAATACGTTATTCTCACGATTTTAACGTTTATTGTCCTAGATACTAAAACTTAGTATATAAATCAATAGGCATCAATATCTACATATTCTATTTTACAACATGTTAGATATTGAAAGAAAACATTTTATATAATAGGTGTTAAAATATAGATATTATAAATTTTTCATTATCTTTGGAAAGTAGGATTCTTAATATCCATTTTTCTCCGTGTAACCAGGTATTTTTACTCCAGCAATGTTGAAACAAAGCCAGAAATGCTCCCTCACCCTCTAAAATTTTTTTAAATCGAAAAAACCACCCTTAATCGGACAAATTCAAATTTAGGAGATTAAAAATTAAATAACTGACTTTTTTAAAATAGAACCTTACTACATCTATGTATTTCCGCTCCACTAACTCAAAAACAAAGTCAGCATTGATCCATCAACCTCTGAATTTTTTTAAATAGAAAAAACTACCCTTAATCTGAAGAATCAATTTTTTATCTCCGAAGTGTGAATTTGTCCGTTTAAGGGTGGTTTTGGTCGATTAAAAAAAAACTGAGGGTGATGGAGCAATTCTGAGCTCAGATTCGGTTTCAGCGGTCCAAAATACTATAGGAAATATATGTCTTGTTCAAGAAACAGACAACTTTTTTTTGTGTGCCTGTGTTAATGAATATTAATGAAATTTTTTACAAACTTACAGTTCATCATGTACTTTAAGCAGAATAAAGAGAAAAATTAATGTAACTTAACACTTTTGAATTAACTCAAGTGCGCCCAGGAACCCCTGCGCCAAATAGCCCCGGTTTCCCCTATGTGATATATAAAAATTTCAGAGTTTTTTAAATTAAATACATACTTAAGTAAAATAAAGTATTTATTTATTATTTCCATAGAAAATAGTAAAGGTACTTATGAACACTTCAAAATTTTTAATCTCAGGTACAAATATATTCCAGAACTGAACTTCATCAAAATTTTAGAACAGTTACATATAATTGTTTCGATATAGTTCTAGATATGCGATGTAACATTAGTTACAGAAAATTTGTTGCTATAGTGTTATAGAAATGTTATGTAAATGTTATGTTCATAAACTATTTGCTTTCTCATTGTGTGAAGCAAAAAATTTTATTCCTCGTGGAGAAAGCAATGAATTTCTCCAATCCAATTGACTGATTTAAAACATTTCGAGTTGAAAACTGTTTTAAATTTCTTAAATTCTTTGAAAAATTAAGAAAATTTTAATTAATTTTGGGTGTAACATATACTCTATATATACGAATCGATTCGTTTCAATGCAAGGAATGCAATTATTTTATGTATTACCTTAAATTTAAATAAACACAAAATTGTTTAGCTAAAATATGAATTTTTGATTTTTCAATTTTCATTAATTCTTAAAATTTAAATCAAATCTATACTTTATATATATCAGTCGATTCGCCTTGACGTAAGGAAGACGATTTTATTATATGCCACCTTAAATTTTTCTATTGGGTCATTCCATTTTATTTCACCTATAGTCGTTGCGGCCTATTTTTTGAAAAATCTGATATTTAATAATGACTTTTAATATCCGTACAATTCATTTTTGACAATTATTTTATGAAATTTTTTTTTATTTACGAAGGAATTTAGTTTTCAAGTTTAGTTGCACGGAAAATAGGTTAGTTTGACAGCTTTGAAAATTTAATAAAAAAGAACAGAAATAGTTTAGTTAGTAAATTTTTTTTATTGATATTTGTTTAAAATAGTCTAATTTACCAATATTCATCGATAATTGTTTAAAAAAGGCCAAAATACTAGGTGAAAATTAATATTGAAACTTACCTGTAAAATGTAAAAAGTTATCACATTTTATTTAGATTTTCCAAGAAAGTTTATAAATATTATAAAATTTATTACTACCCAATAGTAAGTACTTTCAATGTACTTTCACATGAAATATTGGCTTTTTCATTTTATAATGTAGAAATATGAGAAATTTTACCTCGAATGTTGAACTTTTCATGATTTCATCTGATTTTGAACACTTATATCTTCGCAGGCGATAAATGAAAAAATCCCATTTTGGTCTTAAAATTTAAGTTAAATCTTCTTTATTCATCCTATCAATATTTGGTGATGGAGAACGAGCTAATTTTTATTTTTATTCACTTTGAAAAATACACTTTCAAAAACAAATTTGAGGGTTAAAAAACAAGTAGTTTTATGAAAGTGAAGTTGGCTTTCTCAATATCGATTTCTCGTTTGAATTTAAATTTTAGTTAATAAATAAGATTCAATTATTAAGATTTATTATCTTTTTAATTATTATTTATTAGATTTGTGGAAATATTTTTCAATTAAATATAATTTTTTAAAAACCTTAACATAAAGAAATTTTTTTATTTAAACTTTTTGTTTATATTGAAGACTACACTGTTAAAGACGGATGTTGATTAACAAAAAAAATAAATAAAGTAAAATAAATTTTGAAGAAAAATAATAAGTTAAAAACTACACTAATCTTTATTATTAACAACCCGCTTATTCGATAAGCGTAATTGCTCTTCGCTACACAAGATAGAAAAAGGTAGTGGACTGTTGCTTAGAGTGTTATCTATTCAACACCCCCGGGTAGACGGTATTTCATCGAAAATGATTATAAAGAAAGAAATGAGATAACACAAATAAAGGCGATTAAATAAATTGAGAATTGCATTGACATAAAATAAGGTAACATTTATTCATACAACCCCCAATGTGTGTACATTCGATTCCCCAATTAAAATCTTTAATATAAAATGATTACAATTAGAAACTTTGCTACTTTAAGCTACTTGAATTTTTAAATTCAAGTCTCACAAACAAATATTGTTTATCATAAATGCAACAAATAAAAATAACCCAAAAACAAAATAAAGATTTTATCAACCAGAGAAATAATTTGTGTATTTAGAGTAAGTGTGATAGTGTGTGTTATAAAATTTGGCAATTTCACGTAGTGCTTATAAACTCAGAAACACTCACCTCAATAAATACAATTAAAATAATACGGAAAAGTATCACATTACTTTTCTAACTCTTCGAGGATTTTGAACTCTCTGCTGTCATACGACTCTATGGAGTATAGAAGTCGATCTTTTACTTTCCTATATCTTATATCTTGCTTTTAATAAACTGGAATTATTTACTGTACTTAAACAATTATTTCAATATTTCAATCCTCGTTCATTATAAATTCAGAAATTTGGGTTCACCAAATCTGAATGAACTAAACGATAAGGTTGAAATATAAACAATTCTGTAGATAACAAACGGTATAATTTGGGAATTAAGAACTCAGCACTTTTTATATCAATACCACTTTATGCTTGTTAAAATAATCCTTCTTTTTCAATGAACTTTTTATAGCTTGTACGACGTCACAAATTGTGGAAAATGCACTTTTAATTTCAGATAATTAGACAGGCTCGACCCTTTCTGAGGGGAGTAAATTAATAAATCAACCACCTTTGGTGGGAACAAAACTTAATAAAAATTCTTCCGCCTTTTTGCGGGTAATACGTCCGCCTTGCGGGAAATACAAAATAAGACTCCTCGAATAATAATTTTGTGGCAACGATCACACCCATTTGGTATGCGATTTTTAGGAGGTGGGAGGGTTGATTTTGCAATCAACACCTCGTTGTCTCCATGCAAGTTTTGGCAAACTTGCATTTTTCTAGTGGCGTGATCGGTTCAACCACCTAATGTACTTTTATACGTTATATGTTTCCTCATTTTCCAAAATAATGTGGCAACTCTTTACAGTGTAAGTCCCACAACTTGTGCAATCGATCAATAATTTAGTTCAAATCATCTCGCAATATGAAGTTCAATAATCTGAATTCATTTGCGAAATAATTTTGATTGGGAAATTAAATAAAATAATTAAAAAAAATGAAATTATAAATATTAATTGAATTATTTAGAAGTATTATTTAAATATTCTAGTTCCCGAAAATTAATAGGTGAATGTGTTTGTGTTGTTCATGTTGTAGGTGTATAAGTATTAAAATATAATAACAATATAATATAAAAATATAAACATAAATATTATTTCTAATGAATAATATTTAACAAAAAAAAATTAAAAAATTACGGAAATCCGTCCGTAACATACACGAATGATATATTTTTTATTAGTTAATAAAGCCAACATTCTTTTTTTTATAAATAACCTTAATGAAATTTATGTCATTCGTATCAATTAAATTAAAAAGGATTGAAGTTAAATATTGTTTATAGTTTTATGTTATTAAAAATGCAGTGTTCGATAGGTGCTTATTTTAAAGACCCCTGCAAAAGTGAGAAAAAACCGTTACAACAAATAATAAAAGATAATTATAGTGAATCTGATGAGTTGATTTTAAAATTGAGAACCTGTGATGATATTACCACAATTTGTGAAAAACATGAATATAAATATTTTCATCATTATTCACAAAATTTTGGACATAAATGTTGCGACCCTTTTAATATTCATAATTCAGTAATTAAAAAAGGTTTAAGAAAAATAAGTTTAGATGTTGCAGTTACGAACAAGTTTTTTAAATTGATACCGGGTTTGAGTATTTGTTCAACTTGTAGAGGAAAAGTAGCTGATGTAAAAAATCAACAGGCTGATGAACGCGATAGAATTAATGATCCTTTGTTTGAAGTTCCCGAAGGTACACATCACATTTGTATATTAGAAATTTGAATATATAATATTAAGTTATAATGTCCAATAAATTTTCAATTTATTTTTGCATTGAATTTGCAGAAAGTTCAAGAAGTAATGAAGCTTTATTAATGTTAGGGTTACAACCAAGTAAAATTAGAAAATTAAATTGCGATCAAAGACAACGTAAAGTCGAAAAAGCTTTAATTGAAACATCAAAATCATTTACCGATAAGCTAAATGAATCTTTTAATTTCGAAATAGAAGCTATAAATTCAGAAGATTATTTATGGGCTGAAAGTTATAAATCATTAATTGAAGAATTAAAGGAAAAAATTAAATGTACTAAAAAGATTGCAGATAAAATTAAAATTTTAAGTTTGGTTCCAAAATTTTGGTCAGTAGAAAAAGTATGTAAAGAATTTAATGTTACTGAATATTTGGTAAAACAGGCTAAAAAGTTAACAGAATCACAGGGAGTGTTACCAGAATTGACTTACAAATGTAGAGACGGTATTGATGATTTGTCGAAAAAAGAAGTAATGGATTTTTATGAAAGCGACGAAAACAGTAGAATGTGTCCAGGAGCGAAGGATTATGTATCCATTAGAAATGAATTTGGAGAAAAAGAAAAAAAAACAGAAACGTGTAGTATTATTTAATATCAGTGAATTATATTCAGTATTTAAAGAAAAAAGACCAAATATAAAATTAGGCTTGTCAAAATTTTTTGAACTAAGGCCCAAGTGGTGCATTTTAGCAGGCCCTAAAAACTCCCACAATGTATGTGTGTGCATGAAGCATGAAAATTTGAAGTTGATGACAATTTTTTTGAAACCTCAAGACTCATTAACAAATCTATTAAAAATAGGCACCTGTGATATTGAAAGCGAAGAGTGCATGATGGGAACTTGCGAAAAATGCCCTGGATTTGATCAAATAAATGACATTGTTGAAGCAAAAATAGAGGAAGGGGCAACTGTCCAATACAAACAATGGGTTCATGTTGATAGATCAGACTTAATTGCAGTTACTGAATCTCGAAATGATTATATTACATCACTGATGGAAAAATTGCAATCAATGAAAGATCATCATTTCGTTTTTAAAAAACAAGAAGATTATTTAAAAAAATTAAAAGAAAAACTTCCTTCGAATGAAATGATTGTGCTTTTAGATTTCGCCCAAAATTATACATTTGTTATTCAGGATGAAATCCAATCTAGACATTGGGTCAACGATCAAGCCACCCTCCATCCATTCGTTTTTTATTTTAGAAAAAATGAAAAGTTAGAAACGTTAAGTTTTTGCATACTTTCTGATTGTAAAGAACATTCGGCCTCTGCTGTTTATACGTTTCAAATGAAAGTAATTGAAGAAGTAAAACTTCTTTTTCCAAATGTAAACCACTTTCATTATTTTTCTGATGGAGCTCCCCAACAATACAAAAATAAAAAAAACTTGATTAACTTAACCCATCATTTCAATGACTTTGGAATATCAGCGTCGTGGAATTTTTTCGCTACAGCTCATGGGAAAAGTCCCTGCGATGGCATAGGTGGCACAGTGAAGCGCCTTGTTAGAGCAGCAAGTTTAAAAGCAATTAATGGAAATTCAACTATTTTAAATGTCAGTGAAATGTTTGAATATTGTAAAACGCATATTATGGGAATCCAGTTCATAAAAGTCGATGGAAGCGAAGTAAACAAAATTAAAAGACATCTGAATCGTCGATATAATTCTATTAAAACTGTACCAGGAACACGTAGTAATCACTGCTACATTCCACTCTCAGAATCAAAATTAAGAATGAAAAAATCTCTCAATCAGAAGAATTTGAAGATGTTTCATTCCTAGATTTATAAATATTTAATATTTGATGTAGAGACACGTTAAAGTTCTGTAAAATAAGAAGAAACAATTAATTCCACTTTTTTATTTTATAAAAATAATAAGCGTTATTAGTTTTGAAAAAAATTGCGTAAAAACATAATGAAACTTAAAATAGAAAATTGATCTATTTGCTCTGGTCATCTTGATATGATCTATTTTTATACTCAAACTACAAATTTCTTACGTCAGTAATTAATTTGATCATTTAAGTAGTAGTAATAGTAGTAGTAATAAATTTTATAATATTTATAAACTTGCTTGGAAAATCTAAATAAAATGTGATAACTTTTGACATTTTACAGGTAAGTTTCAATATTAATTTTCACCTAGTATTTTGGCCTTTTTTAAACAATTATCGATGAATATTGGTAAATTAGACTATTTTAAACAAATATCAATAAAAAAAATTTACTAACTAAACTATTTCTGTTCTTTTTTATTAAATTTTCAAAGCTGTCAAACTAACCTATTTTCCGTGCAACTAAACTTGAAAACTAAATTCCTTCGTAAATAAAAAAAAATTTCATAAAATAATTGTCAAAAATGAATTGTACGGATATTAAAAGTCATTATTAAATATCAGATTTTTCAAAAAATAGGCCGCAACGACTATAGGTGAAATAAAATGGAATGACCCTATTTAGAAATTTTTTCAATTAAAAAAAAATTTTTGGAAAAAAGACGATAAAATTTATTTTTGGGGGGTATTTTTAAAAATCCTCTTGTCATTTTTAAGAGATTAATCTGGTAAATAAGCCTACCAAATTTTGCCCAAATCCATTAATATAAAACCTGTTAAAGATATCGTGTTCACAAAAAAGATCCGCACACACATACATACACTAAAAAAAAGTTGATTGAATCAAGTAAATGCATTTACTTGAGGTAGTTTATTTGAAACAAGACGATATTTTCTTATTGGAAGAAATTTATTTTCTTGAGTCAAGTAATTTTGAGCATTGAGGAATGTTCTTGAAATAAGAAAATATAAGTTTCATACAAGTATATATCTTACTGTTTCAAGCGAACTGTTTTACTTACGTCAAGAACCGAAAAAGTATTGAGTCAAGAATATTATTTTCTCATGTCAAGTGATTTACGTTGAGTGTTTTATTTTCTTGGGTCAAATCGTTTTGTTGTTTCCTTCAAAACAACTTTTTACTTAATTTAATACTCATAGTCTTGATCCAAGAAAATGGAAAGATTAATAGAAGTAGATACTTGTTTCAACTTGATTAAAAAATATATTGTTTGAATTAAACATTAATCAATCCAAGTGTTTAATATACTTGAAGCATTTTCATATTATATTGTTTGAAGAACATTCAATTTCTAGAAATAATATTATATTATCTTAAATGAAATAATTTATTTTTTCAGTTGAAATAGTGATATAATCTTGAATGAAATCATTCTTTTTTTTCCTTGAAAATATTTTTTATTTAATTCAACGCTAATATAGTCTTGAGTCAAGAAAATGCGAATATTAATATAAGTAAATACTTGTTTTAACTTGATTAACACATAGTTCTTGAATAAAGAATTTAGTATTTGGCAGAAGTAAATATGTTATTATCACAACCCAATATTTTATTTTCCCGAAGTGCCAAAAAGTATTCAATCAAGAATATAATGTTCTTAAGCAAAATAATAAAATATTGTCTGAAGAATTTTCATTTCTTGAATCAAATAGTTTTATTCATTTGCTTTGAATTAATTTTTTACTCAATACAAATCCTGTATTCTTGATCCAAGAAAATATTTCTCTCCAAATGGATATGAAACTTAAATAGGAGTTTCTGAAAATCGTCAATTGAGTCAGGATGGCATAGTGGTCTACGTTATTGCTTCTGGTGCGCGCAACCCGGGTTCAGTTCCTCGGACCGTGAAAAATTTTCATTCAAGGTATACTTGTTTTAATTGTGTTAAGTATTAATTAAATATAAATATGTATGTAAAATAAACATTATTTAAATAAATAATATAAAATATGAATGTTAATAATAATAAATAAAAATGTTTGACTTAAGAATTAGACATGGTGGGATGAGGAAGAAGTGTAGGAGGGGGGAGTAATTCAAGTAAATATTTACTTATATTGGACAAATATTTTTTTGGTTGAACTCCATAATTTTTCTCAAGTCAAGAAAATATTTTCTTTATTTAATATATATATATATGGCTCATTTAATTTAAATTGTCATATTTAGCATCCAGAAATGTTGAGTTGGAAAATTTTGATTTTAAGGTGGAAACTAATTTTTTACACAGTTTAACATGTTAAATTAACAAAATAAATAATGGTCACAAAATTAAAGTCATATATTTCTTATGGCAGACGGTTTTTTTTGGCAGAAATCGTCATATCTTATAAAAATTTTTTCTCACAATTTTTGATAAAATAATAATAATAAATATAATTAGATTTGACTGGTGATAAGTATACTAAGCTTCTTGGGGTCGCTGAATCCGAATTTAAAGTTAGATTTAAAATATTCAAAATGGCGGACCCAAAATGGCGACCATGAAAATTTAAAAGTTGATTCAATTCCCCTGAAACTAGTTACTTAGGGCTTTTTGGGTCGCTAATTACGAATATGATGTCAGTTTTTCAAAATTTAAAATGGTGGATCCAATATGGCGGATAATTTCAAGACTAATGCGATTCGGTCGAAATGTTTTTTGGGGGTTTTCGTGGTCGCTGAATTCGAATTTGATGACAGATGGACCCAAAAATCTTACATTCGATGAAATCAAATTTTTTGGAAGCTCTGTTTAGAACCTTATTAGGCCTATCAGTGATTTTTAACTGGACTGCGAAGTGGTTAAAAAATATATAGGCAAGATGCAAAATTTATGTCCTTAAACATTATAAACATAAAATAAATAAACATCTATTCATTTCGCCGAAAAAATTATTAAAAAAATTTTTGGGGGGGAGTATAACCCCATTTTAGTGAAAAATATTAGGGGGGAGGGTTGCGTGTACAGGTCATGTAGTACACGATTTAAGCTTTAATTTAAGACTTTTTTAAAGTTTTTACCACGTCAGTTTAAAGAGAAAAATCATATTAAACACCCATAAAAACACTTTTTTGGGGGTTTTCACCCCCACTTTTTTCAAAATCCTGACATGCTAGGCAATTTTAAGACTTGGGATCGTGTTTAGCGCCCAAAATACATCAGAAATTATTCTGATATCAAGATAAAAGAAAAAAGTTTTATTTTGTACGTCTCTGTGATTTATTACGTTTACTGAAGCCATATATACAAATTTGTATTACACTTATGACCATTACACTGTTGACATTTTGCTCGTTTTTCGCTTATAAAATGAAAACGGTTATACTTATATCGATGGAGTTGGTCTCATTCGAACGAGAATCCAAAAATTCATTAAATTTCTTACCGATATAAAATTCAAAATATTTACTTACCATTTTCAAGGCATTACACTGTTGACAGAAATTCAATTACGAAAGTGTTTCGGCTTTTTCTGCCTCCATGACAAACGAGCAGATTTATACTTATATCGTTTTCGTTTTTTTTCACACACTTCGTTGTTGTGTTCTGCTGCTTATGCGATGGTAAAGAAATTTTTTTCTCATAAGGTAATTTAAATAGCAGGTGAAAGTAGGAAATTCTGCCGGCAAAACATAAAAATACAAAAGTGAGGGACACGTTATTTTCATTTTCTGGAAATTGTATAAAATAAAGTTTAATTAACAACACTTGATTTTGCTTAAATATAGAACTAATACTTCACGAAACATTTTTTTAATCTGGTTTAAACACTATATTTTCGACATTTTATTCATTTGAATATTGAAAATTTCCCCGGGGACGCATTACACTTATGACATTTTGCCTGCTTTTTGTTCTGCCAATATTATGAAAATCACTTTTATGTCCTCTTAAGTAGAAAAATTATTGAAAATTATTGCATTTTACTATATAAATAAATTAATTTCAACTAAGGTTATATCAAACAATTTTTTTGGCAAGGGATACGAATATGACAATTTAAATGAAATGAGCCACATATATGATCTTGACTTAATATATTTTACATTTCTTAGAAGTCAATTAACTTCTTAGACGAATTCCATATTTCTTGCACCAAGAACATGTGTTCTTCCGACAGTGTAAATAATATTTTGATTCAAATCTTTACTTACTTGAACCAACGTTACAAAGATTTAAATGAATCAATTGGAATAATTGATTTGACTACAGATATTCTTAGAACAAGAAAATATTTTACTCATAGAAGTCGATTAACTTTTTGATCGAATTCCATATTTTCTTGCATCAAGAACATATGTTCTTCTTTCAAATATACTGCACCAAGTAAATGTTTTTCTTGAAACAGAAGCATAATTGATTAGACCGTATTTAGTCCCATGATTTTCTTGAACCAAGTAAAATTTTCATGGTTCAATACTATTTTTTTCAGTGTACATCCGGACAATTCTTTTCACCATTTTTAAAAATTTTATAAACGAAAGAACTACATAGCTTCCTCCACGAGGAAGCAAAAATGAATATTTTTAGATAAGATTTGAAATTAAGACCCATTTTACATCTGAATTGCTGAAAATCATAAAAAAGATGCAAAAAATTAAAATATTATTTTTTTCTAATCCATATGTTTAATCTATGTTTAAATTTTAATTTTGAATCATATCTGTACATAAATGATTTAAAAATGATGTGAAAAATAAATATTCTTGACCAAGTGACGTCACATGGACGACAAATTAAACATTTTAATATAATAGGAGATTGAACCATTTTTTTAAACAATTTAAGTTGAAAAAACAAGGTCAATAATAAAAAATATCCGTCATTTTGTTTTTTTCATCGAAAATAGTTGATAGTAGTTCCGACGTTATCGACAAGCTTACTTTTCAAGAAAATATCAAAAATTTTATTTTTCTATGACCTGAATGTGAGATATCGTGTCCGCCAATCACAAGTAGGGGTATTTTCAGGCGACCATGAGAGCAAGATAATCCATAATATATAAGGAATAAAAAATTTTCTTTAATAGTTTAAAACCCCTTCTTTTAGGTACAAAAAGTTTGACGTAAATAAAATAAGTTTTGTAATAAAAAAAATGTTTAAGAAAAGTCACTGAGATGTAATAACCCTTTAAGGTTAATTAAAATTGAACTAAATTAAAATAACTTTTTTCAGTTCAGAATAACGAAATTTTAATTTTCTTAAAATTAGAAATAATTCCAAGGTTATAGAAATAATTGAATTTAGTTGATTTTAATTTGGACTAAAATTGGAACGTTGATTAATTAAAAAAATACTGGCTGATATTTCTCACTCGAAGGTTTTTGGGGTCGCTGCGACTATTAATCTGAATTTTAAATTTTCTAAAATTCAAAATGTCGAATCCAATATGGCGGACGACTTTTTAAAAAAGTGATCCCATTGGCCTCAAATTTGTTACTCGAGGGTTTTTGGGGTCGCTGATTATGAATCTGAACTTTGTTTTTCAAAATTCAAAATGGCGGATCCAATATGGCGGATGACTTTTAAAAAAATTGATCCAATTGGCCTGAAATTCGTTACTCGCGAGTTTTTTGCGTCGCTGACTACGAATCTGAACTTAGTTTTACAAAATTCATAATGGCGGATGACTTTTAAAAAAATTGATCCAATTGGCCTGAAATTCGTTACTCGGGAGTTTTTTGCGTCGCTAACTACGAATCTGAACTTAGTTTTACAAAATTCATAATGGCGGATTCAATATGGCGGATGACTTTTTACAAAATTGATCCCATTGGCCTAAAATTTGTTACTCGGGGGTTTATGGGGTCGCTGATTACGAATCTGAACTTAATTTTTCAAAATTCAAAATGGTGGATCCAAAATTGCAAACAAAATTTTTTAAAAAATTTTTAAAAAATTAAATTTTAAAAAATTCAAAAATTGTTATAAACTACATTTACTTATGACTTAATAAGCCATAGGACATAAAATTTTCGAAACTGTAGCATTAAATATCTCAATATTAAATTACACATTTTGATTTTTAAAATTTTAGTTTATATTATAATAATATATTTGGGTTTTAAAATAAGTTCAGATTCGTAATCAGTGACCTCAGAAAACCTTAGGCATAAATTTTTATAAAAATTGAATAATTGAAAAATATCTTTCTGACATATTTGATACACCATTATAAATATTAGTAATAAAACTTTAAATTTTATGTACATGGTTACAAAAACTAAGCTACCAAAACCCCCAAGTAACAAATTTCAGGCCAATTGGATCAATTTTTTTAAAAGTCGTCCGCCATATTGGATCCGCCATTTTGAATTTTGAAAAAATAACGTCGGATTTGTAATCAGCGACCAAAAAAATCTGCGTGTAACAAATTTCAGTCAGTTTTAAACACATCTAGAGATTTTGGGCAGGTTTTTTGCAATAAGGCCCACTGTGCTGCGTAACAATGTGTAAAAATGAGTTACGCAAATTTTTCTTTAGTATTTGATCAATACTGAAGACAATAAAAATTGTTTCACGAATGTGCCCTGAAAAAAAAATTAAATTTTCTAATATCTCAAAGTTTAAAAGTTCTAGAGATATGCCCTTATGTATTATTAGTTTTAAAAAACTTTAAAATTTTGTTAAAAAAAATAGCGATCAATTTTGTAAATATTGGTAAAATTTAAACTTTATATGCATCAGTCAATTTGTTTTGATGCCAAGCAATTCAACTCTGACAAAATTTATTAAAACTTTTCATGAAGAAAAAAGTTATTTTAAAAAATACGAAAAAAAGTTTTTTTTCAAAAATTTAAAAATGATTTAAATTATTGATTTTCCGTAAAATATAGACTTTATTTAGGTTAATTAATTCGTTTCAATGCGAGAAATCAGTTTTTCGAACAAAAAAATTAAATTTACAATGTAAAGAATTTTTTGTTTAAAAAACGTATTTTCGAATTTTTGAAAAAAGTGACATAAAAAAAATTATGAGGATATTTTTGGAAATCCTTGTGCATGATTTTGAAAAATAATGACTGCAATAAGCCTACAAAATAACAGGACAATCCATCAAAGCGTGTTGGAGATAATTTGTAGGTACACAAGATTTTGTGACATATATATATACACACATACATCTAGACATTTGTTTTAAACTTAAAATGTATTCTAGGTAAACATAAAATTAACTCAATTTTAAAAAATAGAAAATCGTCACGAATAAAAAGCTTCGTTGGAAGGAGAGGAAGCAAAAGAAGAAAATTTAAATAATTTATACATTTTTACGTGCAGATTACAAAAAAATATAGCGAGCACGATTGGATTTGATCATCATAGCGTTTTTAAAGAAAAACTGATAATTTTCGATAAAAATCATGTGTTTTTTCAAAAAAACGAAGAAAATTTTATATAAAGGGTTTCAAATTTATACATTTTTACGTGTAGATTATAGAAAAAATTTAACAAACCTGACAGGAAGTTGATTTAATAAAGTTTTTTTCGAAAAATAAATTTTTTTTAAAAAGTGGACTTTTCCCCCTGGTGGATTGTATGATGCAAATGCTCCACAAAATTGTTTAAGCATTCGTGGAACACGAGGTTAAGATTGATATTTTGTCTCAAATGTATAAAAAATGATTAAATATATAACTAAATGATTAAAACAATAAGATTTATGTTTTTTATGATGATTATTGTTAAATCATTACAGGCACACAAAAAAAAAGTTGTCTGTTTCTTGAACTAGACATATATTTCCTATAGTATTTTGGGCCGCTGAAACCGAATCTGAGCTCAGAATTGCTCCATCACCCTCAGTTTTTTTTAAATCGACCAAAACCACCCTTAAACGGACAAATTCACACTTCGGAGATAAAAAAAAATCAAATTATTTTTTAAAAAAACCTAATTTTACATCTACGAAACTTTGCTCCACTAACTCAAAAACAAAGCCAGCATTGATCCAGCACCCCCAGAATTTTTTTAATCGAAAAAACTACCCCTAATCTGAAGAACCAAATTCAGGAGATAAAACAATAAAATAACTGATTGACAAATTTTATAACCAGATATTTTTACTCCAGCAATGCAGAAACAAAGCCAGAAATGCTCCCTCACACTCTAAATTTTTTTTAAATCGAAAAAACCACCCTTAAATAGAAAAATTCAAATTTAATAAGTAAAAAATATTAAATTACCGATTATTTTAAAAACAGAACCTTACATGTATGTAGTTTTGCTCTACTAACTCAAAAAAATAAAGCCAGCAATGATCCATCACCCTCTGAATTTGTTTAAATCGAAAAAACTACCCCTAATGTGAAGAATCAAATTTAGGAGATAAAACAACAAAATAACTGATTGACAAATTTTATAACCAGATATTTTTACTCCAGTAATGCAGAAACGAAGCCAGAAATGCTCCCTCACACTCTAAATTTTTTTTAAATCGAAAAAAACCACCCTTAAATAGAAAAATTCAAATTTAATAAGTAAAAAATATTAAATTACCGGTTATTTTAAAAACAGAACCTTACATGTATGTAGTTTTGCTCTTCTAACTCAAAAAAATAAAGCCAGCATTGATCCATCACACTCAGAATTTTTTTAATAAAAAAAACTACCCTTAAACTGAGGGAGAGGGAGCATTTCTGGCTTTGTTTCTGCATTGCTGGAGTAAAAATATCTGGTTATAAAATTTGTCAATCAGTTTTTTTTTATCAAAAGCAAATCTTCTATTTGTTAAACTGAAATATTGGTCAAAAAAATGTATTATTTTTCTGTCGATGAAATATGTTATTCTGCATGAAAAATAAAGAGACACGTATTTTTTTATTTTTCATAAAAATTATGTTTAACAAAGTTATGGTCATTTGAAGTTATAACGAAATTATTGAATTAATTAAATATTGTTAATTAATAACCCCTTTTTAAGTTACAAAAAGATAACCCAACGTGAAAATTGATAGACGCCAGCCAATTTTTCAATGGAATTGGCAAACCAGAAAATTTACAACTTTCATACACTAACCCCAAAACTCGAAATATCAATCATCGATCTCGGAGGAGATTCTGTTGAGAACACAAGTCGAGAAAAGGGACACGACCCTTGAGACACGACAATGACTAAATTCGGCTTACCCACAGCGACAAATTCACAATTGATCCTCTGGTGATCCGTCCAAGTCCCACTGAACGCCTTCCCGTCGCAAGATCTTTCCAATGGAAACCGAACAACAACCTCTTTTTGAATGTTCGGATGGACCTCAGGTATCCTCGAGACGTACACCAAAAGAAAATACACACTACACTACAAGACAATTAAATCGATTCTCTCTTCGATCGCCTTCGTCTCGTTCCATAAGTGGCCGCCGCGATGGTGCCACCTCCCGGACTCCTGCGTTGTCTCAGCTCCAAACTCCCAAACGCGCGAAACTCAACCCCAGTCGAAAATTGCCTTGTGAGGCACCTTGTGAGGTTAAGATTATTCTGGTATACCGGAGCGATTATTACAAAAATTTAATTTTTCGAGAATTTTTTACAACTTTATGTGGATCTAGTTCAGCATCCGCTGGATCAACCAAAAAGTGCGCTGTTTATTATTTGTTCGAGACTTTCGGGTTATTTGTTTAAGACTCCCGGGTTAAGGCTTTGCAGTTATTCCAGTGCGATTATATCGAACATTTAATGTTTCTAAACTTTATGTGGAACTATTTAGCATCTACTAGACTAATCAAAAAGTACAGTATACATTTTTGGGTGCACTTCCGAAACCCCCCCCCTTCCGATTTTAATGAAACTTGGTATACTTACGTAATTTCATGCGCTGATCACGAAAATGATAGTGAAAATTACCGCAAATTTCATTTTTATGGTGAAAACCATAAAAAACACCATAAAATTATGGTTTTTTGCGTTTAACTCGTAAAAAACGCAAAATTAAAAAAAATCGTTCTTACAAAAGTTGTAGAGCTTCTAAAAATGAACATTTTATGTCCTATACATTTTTTACCAAAAGTCATTAGTTTTCGAGAAAAATGCAGAAACATGAAAAGCACACTACAAAAATTACTAATACCACGAAACTGGAATTCCTATAAAGATAGTTTTGAGAGATCGCACATTAAATTTGATTCGTTTGAATATTATATTATTATGATATTATATTATATTATACATATATTATGTATATATAATATATAAGATGTCTTCCCCCCCTCCCCCCCTGGAAGTAGCTCTGCACAGCAAAGAATGCAGAGGCGGTCGAAGCGCGCCATCCCTAGTATCGTTGCTCTCTATCAAAACAGACAGTCAAATTCACATTCTTAATGGTACTGGAAGGTACGGAACCCACCCCGACCCCCCTCCTCCAAGATGTCTTCCCCCCCTCCCCCCTGGAAGTAGCCCTGCACAGCAAAGAATGCAGAGGCGGGCGAAGCGCGCCATCCCTAGTATCGTTGCTCTCTTTCAAAACAGACAGTCAAATTCACATTCTTAATGGTACTGAAAGGTACGGAACCCACCCCGACCCCCGTCCTCCAAGATGTCTTCCCCCCCTCCCCCCCTGGAAGTAGCCCTGCACAGCAAAGAATGCAGAGGCGGGCGAAGCGCGCCATCCCTAGTTTCGTTGCTCTCTTTCAAAACAGACAGTCAAATTCACATTCTTAATGGTACTGAAAGGTACGGAACCCACCCCGACCCCCCTCCTCCAAGATGTCTTCCCCCCCTCCCCCCCTGGAAGTAGCCCTGCACAGCAAAGAATGCAGAGGCGGGCGAAGCCCGCCTTCCCTAGTATCGCTGCTCTCTTTCAAAACAGACAGTCAAATTCACATTCTTAATGGTACTGGAAGGTACGGAACCCACCCCGACCCCCCTCCTCCAAGATGTCTTCCCCTAAAAGTTCTTTTGGAAATAGCCCTGCAGAGCAAAGAGTAGAAGGTTTTTTATTAAAAGATATTGTCCGTCACATAAGACATCTGCCTCTTGTGGATAATAGCTAGAAGTTGGTGATTTTCACCGTTTTTAAATATTTTGCATTTTTCTCGAAAACTAATGACTTTTGGTAAAAAATGTATAGGACATAAAATGTTCATTTTTAGAAGCTCTACAACTTTTGTAAGAACGATTTTTTTTAATTTTGCTTTTTTTACGAGTTAAACGCAAAAAACCATAATTTTATGGTGTTTTTTTATGGTTTTCACCATAAAAATGAAATTTGCGGTAATTTTCACTATCATTTTCGTGATCAGCGCATGAAATTACGTAAGTATACCAAGTTTCATTAAAATCGGAAGGGGGGGTTTTCGGAAGTTTATCCACATTTTTTGTTCCAGACTTTAGGGTTAAGACTTAGCTGTTATTCTGAAGCGATTATCTCGAAAATTTAATTTTTCTAAATGTTTTCTAAAGTTTATATGGACCTATCTTAGCATCCACTGGACCCATCAAAAAGTGCGCCATACATTAATTGTTCGAGACACCCGGGTTAAGACTTTGCTGGTATTTCAAGGCGCTTATCTCAAAAATTTAATTTTTCGAAATTCTTTTTAAACTTTATGTGGACCTGGCTTAGCATTCGCTGGACAAATAAAAAAAAGCGCCATACATTTTTTGTTCAAGAATCTCTTGTTAAGATTTTGCTGGTATTCCGGAGCGATTATCTCGTAAACTTAATTTTTTGAAAATTTTCTTAAACTTTATATGGACCTAGCTCAGCACCCGCTGGACCATTCAATAAGTGTGTCATATATATTTTTTGTTCTAGACTTCCGGTTTAAGACTGGTGGTTGTTCAGAGCGATTATCTCGCAAATTTAATTTTTTGAAAATTTTTAGGAACTTTATTTGAGTGTAGCTCAGCATTCGCTGGACCGATCAATAAGTGCGCTATAAATTTTTTGTTGGAGACTCGCGGGTTAAGACTTTTGTGGTATTCTGAAGCGATTATCTCGAATATTTAATTTTTCTAAAAGTTTTCGAAACTTTATATGGACCTAGCTCAGCATCCGCAGGACCAATCAAAAAGTGCGCCATACATTATTTTTCGAGACTCCCGGGTTTAGAATTTGCTGGTATTCAGGAGCGTATATTTCGAAAATTTAATTTTATGAAAATTTTTCTAACCTTTATGTGGACCTGGCTTAGTATTCGCTGTACAATTAAAAAAAGCGCCATATATTTTTTGTTCAAGAATCTCGTGTTAAGACTTTAGTGATATTCTGGAAGAATTATCTCGCAATTTTAATCTTTGAGCAATTCCACGTGTACTGATCGACGATTTTAGCTACTAGATTTTAGATTTTAGCGCTACTACTGTATACACGTATACATGACGTAGCGCATGCGCGGCGTGCAGGAGTGCATCAATCTCGACGGGTCCCGGTTGATATTTTCGTTGATTTCTCGAAAAGTTATGGTGATCCCACTATAAATCTTGTACGAAAAAATTCTTGATAGTTTTGGCTATCACTAAAAAAAAACAAAAAAAATCGGAGGGGGGGTGTTTTTCAAAAATTAAAAAAAAAAATTTTTTTTTGAAAAATTTTTAATAATTAATGAAAATTTATTTAAAAAGTACTTATTTTACTGAGAAATTTAAAAAAAAAACTTTGAAAAATATTGAAAAGAACCAGAGATATCTCAATTTAAAAAAATTAGTACATAAATTTTGAAATTTGAATATTTTCAAAAAAATTTTGAAATTTTCAAAATCGCCTACACTATATTATTTCTCACCCTTATAGCTATCAGAAATAAAAATTGGAAGAAAATTGCTAACATCAAAGAAAAATCGTCGATCAGTACACGTGGAGAATTGCTCCTTTCTAAAATTTTTCCAAAAATCTATAATTTATCTTGACCTTTCTCAGCATCCTCTAAACCAACTAAAAATTGCGCCATATATTTTATGTAGACAACTCCTGGGTTAAGACTTTAAAGCTATGCCGGAATTATTATGTCGAAGAATTCAAAAAATCGCAAAATTTATTTAGACTTATAAAATAATACATTTTTTTGACCAATATTTCAGTTTAACAAATAAAAGATTTGCTTTTGATAAAAATATTATTGAAATAATTTAAGGAAAAGAAAAAAAGAGTGCTGCCACCTACCTTCTAAAAAACGCGGCTTTATTGATTTTATCGACAAATGTTTACAATAAACTGTAATACATTGAAATTTATAAAAACATTAAATTTTTATAATTATTTAACATTAATCATTATGGAAAACATAAATCTTATTGTTTTAATCATTTAACTATATAATTCATAATTTTTTATGTTTGAGACAAAATTTCAATCTAAAGCTCGTCTTCCATAAATGCTCTGCTAATTTCGTGCAGCATTACACCATACAATCTGCCAGGGCCTTTAAATCGAGGTACGGAAAGTAAATAGGCTGTGGGCGTTCTGGATAGTAGGAATCTGTTACCGGCATTACCGGCATTTTTTCGAATATTATGATTGCGCAATATTGCGTAATAGAAAAAAATGCTTGTTATTTCCTGTTTGTGTTTTAACTTATTAAAATTATTTTGAAAATATTGCTATTAGTTTTGTTATAAACAATATGATGACAAGTTTATAACTTCCTGCAATCGATATCTGTTAATTGCATTTCAGAGTTAAGGGTATATTCTTTGCTGATGGCGTGATTTAAATTCTCGGTACTGTATGTCTTTGCTTTTTAGGGTATCAAATTTCCTTTTCAGCTTAGCGCGATTCGAAATTCTTCCTAAGCAATCAGTTTTATGGTTTTCTATCGTCGACAGATTTAATATATTTAGAGAACAGTGGCCCGAAAAATGAATGTGGAGTTCTTGCTATCGCTTACATCTAAACTCCTTAGCTCTAATAAGCAACCCGGCTGAAAAAACTTGTACAAGAAAATGTACAAGTTCTTGTACATGTTCATTAATGAACTTGTACATTTTCTTGTACATGTTCGAGTAATGTTCTTGAACAAGTTCAGCATCCAGAATTGAGACATGTTCTTGTACCAGAACTTGTACAAGATCTTGGATAAGAAAATATACTTGTACAAGAAAATGTACATGTTCTTGTACATATTTTTTGTGCAGGTTTCATGTACAAGTACTTTTACATGAACACGTTTATGTTCTTGTACAAGAACATTTGTTTAAAAATGTTTTTGAAAAAAATTTGAAATTTTAATAAGTTATAATTATTAAGAACCTTCACTTATGCATGCTAAAAATTATTGCGCAGCGGTAAAGACTTAAAAAAACTACTGCGCAGCCTTTAAAGTTTTTAATTTTTAATTTAAAAGACATAAGTGAACATGTACAAGAACATGTTCCACATCTGGTACAAGAAAATGTATATGAAACCTGCACAAAAAAATATGTACAAGAATATGTACATTTTCTTGTACAAGTATATTTTCTTGTCCAGGATCTTGTACAAGTTCTGGTCCAAGAACATGTCTCAATTCCGGATGCTGAACTTGTTCAAGAACATTACTCGAACATGTACAAGAAAATGTACAAGTTCATTAATGAACATGTACAAGAACTTGTACATTTTCTTGTACAAGTTTTTTCAGCCGGGAAGTATGCTATGTTAGTCCTAACTAAATATTTATTAAAAATTTGTTTTGATTTTTTTGATCTGAGAAAGAAAACGCATGGCCTTTATCTTAATTTAGTGAAAATATTATTTTAGACTAATATGTTTTAATTAGAATATTGGTCATCGTCTGATTACATTTTTAGATCGTGAGAAAAGAAGAATGTTTATTTAATGTATTTCCTGGAATTATTTTTTAATTTATATAACCTTGAAATGCGGTATAAAAGCAAGCATACATTTGTTAATAATTATTAGTCTTCAATAAACAAATAGCTTGATAGGTTGTGCGTGTTTGTTAAATAAAAAATTAATTTTTTTAATTAAAAAAAAGACAGAAAATATGGATTCTATAGATATTCCAAAACTCATTGAAATTATAGAGAGTGCTTATATTATAGTGAAAAATATTAAGAGTAAAAAACGGTTATTATTGGAATCGGAAAGGTGGATAAAATTGGTAGTGCAAAATATAAGTCTTTTGAATAAAATTTTGAAATCAAAAAAAGAATTGATTAATGTGAGTAAAAGAAAAAGAATTACAACAACTGTTGGAATTTTAAAAATTATTTCCGAAAAATTTAGAGAAATTCAAAAAACTGGTGGAGGTAATTTGGAAAAAAAGAAAGAAGAATAAAATGGGAAAATTTAGAGTCAGCTTTTGAAAAAAGAGTTAGAAGAGGAGTAGTTATTAATTTAAAACATAAAGATTTGTTCAACTTTTTAGGGGAGTCAAAATCTGTAATAAAATCCGGTTTAAAAAATGCTTTAAAAGAAAATAGTAGCTTAAATGTAAATTTTGTGTTAATAGGCAATTTTACAACAGTCGAAAACGGTGAAAATATACAAGAAAAAAAATCGTTTAATACAAAAAATGAAATTATTTTTCCTTCTCAGACTTAGATACAATTCTTAATGAAATAAATGAATATATTCTTAAAGAAGTTGAGGAATTTAATGAAAGAAAGTCAGGTTGGTCATTGACGGAGATTTTAAATTTAATGGTTAATATTAACACAGGCACACAAAAAAAAAAGTTGTCTGTTTCTTGAACTAGACATATATTTCCTATAGTATTTTGGCCCGCTGAAACCGAATCAGAGCTCAGAATTGCTCCATCACCCTCAGTTTTTTTTTAAATCGACCAAAACCACCCCAAAGCGGACAAATTCACACTTCGGAGATAAAAATAAATCAACTTATTTTTTTAAAAAACAGAATTTTACATCTACGAAACTTTGCTCCACTAACTCAAAAACAAAGCCAGCATTGATCCAGCACCCCCTGAATTTTTTTAAATCGAAAAAACTACCCCTAATCTGAAGAATCAAATTCAGGAGGTAAAACAATAAAATAACTGATTAAAAAATTTTATAACCAGGTATTTTTACTCCAGCAAAGCCAGAAATGCTCCCTCACCATCTAAATTTTTTTTAAATCGAAAAAACCACCCTTAAATAGAAAAATTCAAATTTAATATGTAAAAAAATATTAAATTACTGGTTTTTTTTAAAAACAGAACCTTACATGTATGTAGTTTTGCTCTTATAACTCGAAAAAATAAAGCCAGCATTGATCCATCACCCTCTGAATTTTTTTAAGTCGAAAAAACTACCCCTAATCTGAAGAATCAAATTCAGGAGATAATACAATATAATTATATTGTATTACCTCCTAAGTTTGATTCTTTGATGGTTTTTTCGATTTAAAAAAATTTTAGAGGGTGAGGGAGCATTTCTGGCTTTGTTTCCGCATCACTGGAGTAAAAATACCTTGTTATAAACTTTTTTAATCAGTTATTTTATTGTTTTACCTCCTAAGATTGATTCTTCAGATTAAGGGTAGTTTTTTTGATTAAAAAAATTCAGAGGGTGATGGATCACTGCTGGCTTTTTTTGAGTTAGTAGAGCAAAACTACATACATGTAAGGTTCTGTTTTTAAAAACAGCCGGTAATTTAATATTTTTTTACTTATTAAATTTGAATTTTTCTATTTAAGGGTGGTTTTTTCGATTTGAAAAAAATTTAGAGGGTGAGGGAGCAATTCTGGCTTTGTTTCTGCCTTGCTGGAGTAAAAATACCTTGTTATATACTTTTTTAATCAGTTATTTTATTGTTTTACCTCCTAAGATTGATTCTTCAGATTAAGGGTAGTTTTTTTGATTAAAAAAATTCAGAGGGTGATGGATCACTGCTGGCTTTTTTTGAGTTAGTAGAGGAAAACTACATACATGTAAGGTTCTGTTTTTAAAAAAAGCCGGTAATTTAATATTTTTTTACTTATTAAATTTGAATTTTTCTATTTAAGGGTGGTTTTTTCGATTTGAAAAAAATTTAGAGGGTATGGGAGCAATTCTGGCTTTGTTTCTGCCTTGCTGGAGTAAAAATACCTTGTTATAAAATTTTTTAATCAGTTATTTTATTGTTTTATCTCTTGAATTTGATTCTTCAGATTAGGGGTAGTTTTTTCGATTTAAAAAAATTCAGGGGGTGCTGGATCAATGCTGGCTTTGTTTTTGAGTTAGTGGAGCAAAGTTTCGTAGATGTAAAATTCGGTTTTTTAAAAAAATAAGTTGATTTATTTTTTATCTCCGAAGTGTGAATTTGTCCGCTTAGGGGTGGTTTTGGTCGATTTAAAAAAAACTGAGGGTGATGGAGCAATTCTGAGTTCAGATTCGGTGTCAGCGGGCCAAAATACTATAGGAAATATATGTCTAGTTCAAGAAACAGACAACTTTTTTTTTGTGTGCCTGTGTAATAGACATGCGCCAATTCAGGTAGGTTGTTCTGTAAATACGGAATTACCAAAATTTATAATTGATAAAAAGGCTGTTGTAAATGTAAAATGTACTAACGATTACTGTTTTCTTTGGTCAGTAATGGCAGCTTTGTTTCCAGTTAATAATAATGCAAATGTTATAAGCTCTTATCCTCATTTTAGGAATGTTTTAAAATATGAGGGAATAAATTTTCCTATTAATTTAAAAGATGTTTCTAAATTTGAAAAAATGAATAGTTTGAAAATAAATATTTATAGTTTTGAAAAAGTTGGTAAAGATAAAGAAGACATTGTCCCTTTTTATTTAAGCAATAATTTTTCTAAAAAAGGTACTATTCATTTACTAATTATAAAAAAGTGGACACTTTTTCTGTAATAAATAATCACATTAATAATAATTTTAATTATCACTTCGCGTGGATTCGTAATCTGTCACGATTGGCAAAATCACAATTCTCAAAACATCACGGTCGAACTTATTTATGTGACAGATGTTTATGTCATTTTAATTATGAAAATTCATTTCTGAAACATAAAACCGATTGTATGAATTTAAACGAGTGTGAAGTTATTTTACCGACAGAAGAGGAGAATATTTTAAAGTTTAAAAATTTTAGATTTAAAGAAAAGGTGCCATTTATACTATATGCGGATACTGAAAGTCTTTTAGAAGCTTTTAATGATAACGAAATAATATCTGGGGTATATAGAAAACACATTCCGGCAAGCGTGATTTGATGTGATTTTGATGGTTCACTTTCGGTGTTTGAATCTTATAGAGGGCGGGATTGCATTTCTTGGTTCATGAAAAAATTAATAAGTATTGCTGATTTAATTGAAACATATTTGAAAAAAATAGTGCCAATAGAAACTCTAACTTTTCATCAAGAATTGGAATTTAAAACAGCAAAAATTTGTCACATTTGTGAAAATTCGTTCGCAAATGATGATATTAAACATCGAGATCATTGTCATTTCACTGGAAAATATAGGGGTGCAGCTTATCAGGGATGTAATATTAATTATAAAAATTCGCATTCGATTCCCGTAGTTTTTCACAATTTGTCGGAGTACGATGCACATTTTTTTATAAAAGAATTGTGTACTAGTTTTGAAGGAAATGTAAAACTTTTACCGATAAATAAAGAAATATATATCTCTTTTACCAAATATGTCGAGGCATAGTGGGTCAGAAGGCATTCAAAACTGTCCAAAAGTCAAGGTTTTAGTTGATAGATGACAATTATGTAATCATTTTCAGAGATAGATTTGCTACGAATATCCAAAATATTTTGTCAAATAATACATTATTGTATTAGCACTACTCGATTACATCTTCAATTTTCAAAATTTTTGTTTTACCTCTTATCCACCAAAATATGTCTGTTTTAATTATTTTTCCTTGGATTTTTAGGTTCTAAACATAAATTTTCTACTAATCAACATCAATAGAGCTAAAATTAACAGTTAAATCAAACAGTTACATATTCAGTTGTTTTGATTAGACATTATTTTCTTTTCTTTGTTGCTGTCGTAAATGACATGTTTCATTTCCGAATGACTTTTCCCCTAGTTTCCGCTTCCTATAAAGTCGGTCAAGGTCTCTAAGCACTCTTTGAAACGTATAGTTTGAGATAGATGTGCTACTTTTTGCAACTTTTGCCGTAAAAGTTAAAAAATTTCCAAAATATTCCATGCTCCTAGTGGACACAGCATAGTGCGATCATCAGATTATACTGTCTTTTTAAACCTTTAGGGGTAAAGTGTGGTATTGTTTTTTGAGATAAATTAATATGTTATTTTAAATTATATTGCCTTAAAGGTTATTAAGTAACTATTATTTGATACAAATAAATTATTTGATACCCCAAATCTTGTAATTATTCATGAAAATAATCTGAATAATTATTAATGTAAATGATGTAATGCATACATTACCTATTACAATTTTTTAAATATGACTTTCGATTTATAAACATCAACTTCGAAAACCCCAAGTAACAAATTTCAGGCCACTTGAATCGATTTTTAAAGACATAGTCCGCCATATTTGATCCGCCATTTTGAATTTTGAAAATCTGACGACAGATTCGTAATCAGCGACCCCGAAAACTCCCGAGTAACAAATTTCAGGTCATTTGGATCGGTTTTTAGAAAAGTCGTCCGCCATATTAGATCTGCCATTTTGAATTTTGAAAATCTGACTACAGATTCATAATCAGCGACCCCAAAAACCACCGAGTATCGAGTTTCAGGCACTTTTAAAGACATTTGACTTTTGGCCAGTTTTGAACGCCTTCTGGCCCACTGTGCGAGGATAAAAATGTATGTTTTGAATTTTTAGATTCGTTTAGGTTCATGCCTAGTAGTTTGGATAAATTAGCAAGTTTTTTTAAATAATAACGAAAAAAAAATTACTATAAAATATTGCAATAATATCGATGAGTTTAATTTATTGGTCAGAAAAGGAGTTTTCCCGTATGAATATATAGATAGTTGGCAAAAATTAAAGGGAAATAAGTTACCGTCAATAGAAGCATTTTTTTCAAAATTGAATAATTCAAATATATCGAATGAAGAATATGCGCATGCTTGTCAAGTACGGAATACATTTAATTTGAATAACTTGGGGGAATATTCAGATTTATATTTAAAAACAGACGTTTTACTTTTAGCTGATGTTTTTGAGAATTTTCGAAAAACATGCTTATCTGCATATAATTTAGACCCCTTACACTATTTTACAGCACCAGGATTTGCATTCGATGATATGTTAAAATTCACAAAAATAGAACTAGAGTTATTAAGAGATATTGAAATGTTACTTTTCATAGAAAAGGGTATTTGCGGAGGAATTTCTCAATGCTCAAATAGGTATGCGAAAGCAAACAATCGATTTATGGAGCCAGAATTTAATTCAGAAATTAAAGAATCTTATATAATGTATTTTGATATAAATAATTTATATGGCGCAGCGATGAGTAATTTTTTACCCTATTCTGATTTTCAATGGGAAGTTAATTTATCAGAGTTTGATGTGAATAAAATTGAAGGTGATTCTATGTATGGATATATTTTGAAAGTAGATTTGGAATATCCAGAAGAATTTCATGATATGCCTGAAGATTTGCCTTTATGCCACGAACATTTTATACCCCCTGCTGCAGGGAGCAAATTACCTAAATTAATACCACATTTGTTTTCCAGAACAAAATATGTAATTCATTATAAAAATTTAAAATATTATTTGCAACTTGAAATGAAATTAACGAAAATGCATAGAATTTTAAAATTCAATCAATCTCAATGGTTAAAAAAATATATTGATTTAAATACAGAATTTCGAAAAAAGTCAACAAATATATTTGAAAAAATTTTTTACAAATTAATGAATAATTCTGTTGTTGGGAAGACAATGGAGAACATAAGAAAGCATAAGGATATTAGAATTATTACACATTGGGATGTTAGATACGGGGCTAAAGCTCTTATTAGTAAACCAAATTTCAACAGTTGTTATATTTTTGATGAAAATTTGGTTATAATAGAGTTGAATAAAGTTCAGATTAAATTTAATAAACCGATATATGTTGGATTTAGCATTCTTGATATATCAAAACTCTTTCTTTACGATTTTCATTATAATTATGTTAAAAAAACTTTCTGTGATCAATCTAAATTACTTTATACCGATATTGATAGTTTAATTTATCATATTAAAGTTCCAAACATATATGATTATATTAAACGCGATTCACATTTTTTCGATACTTCCGATTATCCAGAAAATAATTGTTATGGTATAGAATTAAAAAATATAAAAGTTCTAGGTTTAATGAAAGATGAATGCAATGGCAAGATTGTCACCGAATTTATTGGATTAAGATCGAAATTGTATTCATATAAAATATTAAACGAAATTCGCGAGAAGAAAAAAGCCAAAGGTGTTAGATCTTCAACATTAAAGTAAATTACATTTGAGGACTATAAAAAGACACTTTTTTCTTACGAAAACTTAGTAGAAAATCAATATTTAATTCGAAGTGTAAAACATCAAGTTTACACTGTACAACAAAGAAAAGAGGCTCTAAGTTGGTATGACGATAAAAGAGTTCTTTTACCAAAAAGTACAGACACCCTTCCTTGGGTGTACAAAAATAAGTTACATAAATAAGGGAAAAAATTAAGAGAACAAAGACTTGGATATGTTTTAATATTTGTCCTCTCTTTTCACTATTCATTTTGAGTTCTCTTTCTCTCTCAATCTTATTAAAAATTATGTTTTGTCTCACTCCATTCTTTAAGTGTGTGCGTTATCGTAATATTTCTTCTCCGTTCAATCTATGGCATTTGTCTCTGTCACTCAATTGTAAACTATGGGACAGCATTTAAAAAGAGGCCAGTGCCATAGGAGCTTTAATAAAAAAGTAACCACCAAAAATAGAAGAACCTCTTAAGTGACTTGTGGAGTGCACAGTGCAGTGATTTTTTTCTTTTTAGTGAAAAAAGTGAGTGTAACTAAAAAATTTTTTTACATTTAAAGCTTTTTTTATCAAAATTATAATTAATTTTTTCGTTAAAATTAAACAAATTTTTTTATTGAAATTCAAAAAATTTTTTAATTAAATTTAATTTTTTTGAAATTTGCCTTCAATTTTAGTAATATTTAATAAAATTAAAAAAATTTTTTTAAAAATAATTTATTGTGTTTTTTACTTGTTTTTGAAAAAAAAATTCAATTTTTATTCAAATTTTTTTTTACTTTTAATATTTTTTTAATTAACTTCAATTTTTGAAAAAAATTAATACATATATTGAAATTTTTTAAATTTTACTTTGTTTATTGATAATTTTTTAAATAAATTTTGTTTTTCTTTAAAGAATTTTTAGAAGAAACGATGGAGAAAATGGATTATTATAAAACCATAGAAGTGATGATTCAGGGTCCAAAAAGATGGCTTTTGGAAAACAATACGGAACAATTCAGTGAATTATGCATCACAGGGTTGGCGTTAAGAGCAAGAGACATTTTTAATGGGGAGAGAGATTCACATTCTCCAGTTTATTTAAATTTCAATGGAGTACGGGCTAAAGTTCACGGTATGGTGAATGGATACTGGATACGACGCATTGACTTGGACTTTGGTGAAATTTTGGTAAGTTATAATTTAAATATTTTTAAAATAATAATAATTTAAATTTTTTAAATTTATTTTTATTAATTATTTAATTAGAATGGAATTTCCAATAAGAATTTTTAATCGGAATTACATTAGAATTTTCAATCAGAATTCCTTGGGATTCCAATCGAAATTCCACTAAAATTTTCAATAAGATATTTTCAATCAGAATATTTTCAATTTTCAATCAGAATTCCAGTCCGAATTTCAATCGGAATTCTAAAGGAATTTTCAACAAGAATTATTTGGAATTCCACTAAAATTTTCAATCGGAATTCCATAGGAATTTCCAATAAGAATTATTTGGAATTCCATTGTAAGTTTAATCGGAATTCCATAAAAATTTCCAAAAAGAATTCAATTGCAATTTTCAACCGGAATTCTATAGGAATTTCCAAAAAGAGTTCCTTCGAATTTCAATCAAAATTCCAGTCGGAATTTCAATTGGAATTTCAATCGGAATTCCATTGGAATTTTGAATAAGAATTCCATTGGAATTTTGAATAAGAATTCCATTGGAATTTTGAATAAGAATTCCGGTGGCAATTCCCAGGAGCACTTTCTACGTGAGTAATTATTTATTATAAAAGTTAATTTAAATTGTTTTTTAATTGTATGTCTTAGTTTATTATGATTATTATTTAATTATACAATTAATAATAATATATATTTCTTTGTTTTTTGCAGAATGAGGACAATTACACGAGCTTCCGTTTATTTTTCCAAATACCAAACGAATGGGTGATCAATTGTTTTGATCTCCAGAAATTAACCGATTTTCTGACATTGGCAGCAGGAGTAAGGCGATACGGAATATTCAGTCCAAGTTCATCAATGGACGACGATGAGTATTTTTTGGAACATATGAATATCGTTGTAGAAGTAGTGCAAATTCAGGATTTCGTGTTCCTGTTAAAAAAACGTCCTGATATTGAGAATTTATCGGTTGATGAATTTGATTTTGACATTATAGAAGGTCCGGTTTCAAATCCAGCAGAAACCGAAGAATTTACTATGAGTCAAGTGCACATTGATTTTCATCCAACTCAAGGTGTCAAAATTGAAGAGATTGTTGTAATAGATGAGGAAAATGAGCAGGAGCAGAGGCAAAGGGAGGTAAATGAAGCCACTAGTCTCCTGGAATTACTCATTAAACAGGAACCACAGGAACCAGACGATGAGGAGCCTCATTATTAAGAAAAAATTAAGAATTTTTTATTATTTGTAATTGTAAAAATATTTTTAATAATTTATTTTTATACTTCAAAATTTTAACTTTTTATCAATTTTTATAAATTTTTAGTAATAAAAAATTTAATTACTATGTATTGTTAAAAACAAAATAAAGAATTCGTATATTTTAAAAAAAATAGTAAATGAAAAAATGAAACCTCATTTTTATAAAAAAATGTCTATTAAAATTTTGTTCACCTACATCCTATATCCTTTATTTTTAAAAAATGTAAATATTAAAAAAAAATTAAATAAACAAAATTTTAATGTTATTTTTAAAAATAAAAATAATTTTTAAGACTAATTTTTTTGCATTTTTAAAAAAGATTTATTTTCATGTTAAAACTATAAATAAAAAAAAAGCAGGGTAGATGCAGTAAATAAAACACTGAAATTAGAATATATATATAATTTATTTAAAAAATATTGTTATACAGTAATTTATTTTTACATAACCAATTTTTTAAAATCATTACATTTTGAAAAGTGCAAGTAAAAGTTTTTTCATTAATTGAATGATGTAAACAGGTAACTACAAAAGCTTGATCTCTTAATTTTTTTATTGAAACGCAGTTCAAATTATCTATATCGATAATTATAGTAACATTTTCATCAATAAATTCTTGTAACCATTTTTTTTCTCGTATCCTTTTATATAAATTTTTGTCGCTTCTTTAAGCGTATTTTTTAATATTTCGTTTATATAAATATACGACACATCACCGGCATTTCAAGAAATACCATGGAAATTCTTTTTTAACCAACGATTAACACTCTTGTATTTCTTCGAAATACAATTCCACGGACACGGAGGTTGAAAAATCATATGCACTGGATTGGAATCATTATAATTTATAGAAACTATAGCCAATTCTTTTAAAACAAATTCATTAATTGGCAATTTGAATACTTGAACTCTCAAATACAATTTTATTCGTATGCAATTTGATTATTACTAGTAATAATATATATTTATGAATTATTGATAATTATTATATATATATATATATTATAATAATAATAAATTATTAGTAGTAATAATTATTAATAATTATAAATTATTACTAGTACTAATTATAAATAATTAAAATTTAATACTAATAATAATTAATAATTATTGGTGAAAAATTGAATTATTATAAATAATTTTTTTTTTAATTTACACAATTTAAAAAAAAAAATTAAACAATAGGCGAAAGTATTTGCACGGAAATTTTCTTTTGATTCAAATTCTAAGCGGATATCAACAGGTCCACTTTTCAGTGATTCATTTTGTTTTGAGCAATCTATTACAACTAAAGGAGCGTACTCTTAAAAATTTTTTTTGTTAAGATTGGTTGTTATTCTTAACTATAATATGTAGTTTGAAAATTAGTGAACATTTCATACAAAGTAGAATATTGGTTTTTGTCAATGTCGAGATTCATATTTCCATATCGATAACATTGAGAATTTAAAAATAACTTAACATCAGAGATATTAGAATGATCAAAATAACTTGAATTTAGTGTAGTATTATTTTTTCTACTTCCTTGAAACCCCAACACAACAAATCTAAGTTTTTCCAGTAGTGTTGAAGTTTTTACACTCCAAATATGCTTAGGAGTTACAGGTAATAGAGGATACTCATACAATTCCCAAGTTCGAAAACTGATAGGAATAGATGGATCCTTTTCAATATACTGTAACAGTTTAAATTTTCGAGCATCTGATAATTTTATGTACGGTAACAACCATTCAACTTTTTCAATTACTATTTTGAATTCTTCAAGAGGTGCTGTTTGAAAAACTGCATTTAAATCAGTTCTTGATCTGGTTAGAATGAGCTCATGTTTAGCATTAATAATAACTTTATGATAATCTTGAACAAAGCCAAAAATCATATTTAGCGGTATACAAACATCAAAATAACCATTATTATTAGTTAATGTTGGAGTATCACCAAATTCTAACAAACCAACATTCTCAAGAAATTTATTTTGACTTGCATCAAAAGAAAAATATTTTTTCATTAAACTTGTAACACTGAAATTTTTATTTATTTCTACACCATTCAGTTCATATTTCGCCTCATCAAATAAATGACAAATGCCATTAGAAACTAATTTTGTGCGCTCTACTGCGTTTCCATCATTTTTATTAGTTTTCCACTCACATGAATCGAACTTTTGCTTGGAAGAAGATAATGATCTTGATTTTGAACAGTAATACGTATTTTATCACTATTATTATACGTTGATGATGTATATGGCTGCTGCGCATGCACTTCGTAATGAGCAATTGATTCATTAAAAATGATTGGTGAATCAATATTTAAAATTTCCCCTTCCATGGCCAATAATACATCGGTACACAATATACAAATACAATTGCAAAAGATCTTAAATCATTTTATCCTTTTTTCTTTACGACTTTGAGACCGAGACTTTTGAGTAATTGTAGGTTTTGAGGTGTTAGCCTCTTCAGGATTCGTCGCTGACTGATTTGATTTTGGCATGGTGTATTATTTTTATAACCAAAACCAATTATTCTCTTTTTATTATCAAAAACGATGCCCATTATTTTAAAGATTTGATATGAAGTCTAATCGTAATGGTTTCTCCTCGAAAATTTATCAAATGTCCGTCTTGATCAACAATTCTTAGCTGAATAAGATCTATTGTCTTGACAGCGACTGGAAGGTAAACGACGTGTTTGGCACTTCTAATTTCATAACTTCCTGTAGGTATAATAATTTCTTCATTATTAATATGAAACTTATTTTTTCCAACATCAATATTAGGAATAGAATTAAAAGTTAAAAATTCAACAAACCAAGAGAATAATTTTTAAAATGAGACAACTCAATGGGGGGGGAGGAAATTGAGATTCTAAGATGGAACTATTTCCTGATAATGTTAATATAAGGGAATCGTCGATGTTGAAATCTAAGTATTAACTGAATAGAATATTTAATTTATTTATCTTTTATATGAATAGAATACATATCTGGAATATTTAACTGATTGCATAAAAATTTAAGACATAAATGACCACAGTTAAATGAATTATAATTTTGATATTTTTCATAAATATGCATTATGCTCCCAACACCGAAATATTTAATAAGATCTAAAGGTGGTCGAAGATTACCAAAACTATCAAAATAAATAATTTTATTATTATTTTTTTTATAAGCAACCAATGTGTACCAGGACCATTTTTATTATCTAAATTAATTATTGCAGATTCATTTTTATTAGATCCATGAATAGGTAGTTCATTCCGCATAAAAACTCCTCGAAAAAATGGAATTTTTAACCGTTTTGCAAATTTTATTAAATCTAAGTCTGTTAGGGCTCGGTGTGGTAGCTTCATTTTAAGTTTTTTGATTTCCATCCTTGTCCTGTTTTATAGGGTTTGAGATAAAGTCCTAGTCCAGTTTTGTATGGTTTCAAGTAGAGTCCTTTTCCTAAGGCAATTGATTCAATTGTCTGATTGTGACGATTACTTTCCTCAAGCTGACGTTTTGCGGAATTTGCACCATTTATAGCTTTTGCAATTCCCGCTGCCCCTCCTGCCAATGCCCCTGTAGCACTTAAACCCGCAAACAAAGGTATAAGAAAAGATAAAACACCTCCAACCTTAGAAGATATTGGTAAAATTCGAAGCTTATTTATATTACGCTTGCCACCCATTCCAAATTTTGATTTTACCTTCATTGCGTTAGTTATTGCGTAAGTAGAAAGCTTTTCTACCTTAAATTTTTATTTATAGCTTTTGCAATTCCCGCTGCCCCTCCTGCCAATGCCCCTGTAGCACGTAAACCCGCAAACAAAGGTATAAGAAAAGATAAAACACCTCCAACCTTAGAAGATATTGGTAAAATTCGAAGCTTATTTATATTACGCTTGCCACCCATTCCAAATTTTGATTTTACCTTCATTCCGTTAGTTATTGCGTAAGTAGAAAGCTTTTCTACCTTAAATTATTAGATAACAAAAAAAAGACTTACAATTAGACAATGTATATGGTGTTAGAAAATTAACTCAAGGAAAATTAATGATTGGTGATTCAATAATCAATTTTGAAGAAAATGATATTTTAATTAACAACTTAAGTTATTCTGCCACTAAGGGTTTACTTGAACTTTTATTTAAAAAGGTACCTGCAGAAAATTTCATCAGCTTAAAAGATCGTGAAAATTATAAAGATATTGTTATTTCCACAAATGCTCATAAAAAATATTTCAAAACGGATGGCGCTATTCGTCACAGAAAGAGTTTAAAATACGTAAATTATATAGCCACACATTCTGGTAAAGGTCTAAATCCACATTATATGATTTATCGAAAGGACAAAAATATTGATTATATTTATTAAGATAATCCTAATGAATTAGTCGATCGTTTAAGATTACTTTTAGCCTCTAAAGCTGCTGGAAATCCTAGCCATAATAATGAGATATTATCAATTATTGAAGAATTACGGGAGGCTAGATTTATTTATTAATCATTAACATATTTAATTTTATATCATTTGCAAGATGAGCATCGATATATTCGGTCGTCAGTTTAGGAGTGCAGAAACTCCAAATCGCGGTCCTCCAGGACTTGGTTTTAAACTTACACTAAACGGAGATTTGAATATAGAAAATAAAAAATTATGAAACGTGGCGGATCCTGAGAGTAACGATGATGCAGTGAATATGAATACGGTAAACAAATTTATAGAAACTAAAGAAAACCCTATCTATGATGTAATAGAATCTTTAAGAACTGACAATAATGTAAGAATTTCAACATTGGAAGATACTACAACAAGAAATTTTGAAAATCTTAAAACTCATATTGAAGAAAAGTTGTTATCTATGAAAGAGAGTATTTCTCGATTAGACAGCAGATTGCAAACATCAGTAAGAAAGCCAGATTTATAAAAATGGAAAATGAAAAACTACAGTTGGTGAAAGAGTTACAGAAACCAGCGAGAAAAAAATATAAACAAAGAAATGTCGACATTCGGGGTATCGACGAGACGCGGCAAGCTGATATCGTTGAAATGCAATCATATTTGCGCCAAAATAAAGGCTACAAGTATATGTTAACTATCATCGATGTATTCTCCAAATTTTCCTGGGCTGTTCCCGTAAAGTCCAAGAAAGGTGAAGATGTGACTGCGGCAATGAAATCTGTTTTAAGTAAAAAACGCGTACCGAAAAATTTACAAGTAGATAAGGGAAAAGAATTTTATAATTCACATTTTGTAAATCTTATGAAAAATTATAATATTCATATGTACTCTACTTATAGTAATTTGAAAGCATCAATTTGTGAACGGTTTAATCGTACTTTAAAAAATAAAATGTAGATGCAATTCAGTTTGCATGGTAATTACAAGTGGATAGATATATTATCTAATTTAATATCTTCTTACAATAATACTAAACATCAAACTATAAAAATGAAACCAGAAAATGTAACTGCACAAAATGAAAAACAATTATTAATTAATATTTACAAAAAAAATTTTTTTTCTGTAATAAAGAAAAAATTCAAATTTAATGTAGGAGATAAAGTGCGTATTTGTAAATTTAAGCATGTTTTTGAAAAAGGATATACACCGAATTGGACTACAGAAATTTTTACTGGTAGTCATATAACAAATACAGAATCCATAACTTACCTTCTTAAAGATTATCAAGAAAATCCCATTAGTGGTAGCTTTTATGAGCAGGAACTTTTAACCCCTTCGCAGTCGAGGCCAAAATCTCATAAGTGGGCCCAAAATGTCAGTAAATTTTTGAATGACCAAAATTTGTGCAAATGTGTATACTATGGTATTTAAGGTCGCTGATTACGATTCCAAAGTCAGATTTTAAAAATTCAAAATGGCGGAGCCAATGTGGACGATTTTTCAAAAAATGTCAAAAATGATTTAAAAATACTTAAAAATTGTTACTCGGGCGTTTTCGGGGTCGCTGATTACGAATCTAAAGTCAGATTTCAAAAATTGAAAATGGCGGACAATTTTTTCGAAAAATGGCAAAAATTATTTAAAAATACTTAAAAATTATTACTTAGGGGTATTGAGGGTCGCTGATTACGAATAAAAATTCAGATTTCAACAATTGAAAATGGCGGAACCAATATGGCAGACAATTTTTTCAAAAAATTACAAAAATGATTTAAAAATACTTAAAAATTGTTACTCTGGAGTTTTCGGGGTCGCTGATTACGAATCTAAAGTCAGATTTCAAAAATTCAAAATGGCGGAGCCAATATGTCGGACAATTTTTCAAAACATGGCAAAAATGATTTAAAAATACTTAAAAATTATTACTCAGGGGTTTTGAGGGTCGCTGATTACGAATCTAAATTCAGATTTCAAAAATTGAAAATGGCGGAACCAATATGGCGGACAATTTTTTCAAAAAGTGGCAAAAATTATTTAAAAATACTTAAAAATTGTTACTTGGGGGTTTTTGGGGTCGCTGATTACGAATCTATAGTCAGATTTCAAAAATTCAAAATGGCGTTACCAATGTGCAGATAATTTTCTAAAAATTTAAAAATTAATTAAAATTACTTAAAATCTTTTATCCAGACTCACTATATTCGCCATATAAAGATCTCTGTATACAAAGCAATTACCTGTCCTGTTAATCGAATATTACAGTGACAGTACTTTGGAGGCAAGACCCAAATAACAGGGCAAGCCGGAATGGAGATGAGAAAAAACAATTGCCAACTAATCGCGTAAAACAGAGCACTGATGGTCTTTGAAGGAAAAGGAAACGAAATAAAAAGACAGTCATCACTTAAACAGTGCTGATAATAAAACAATTGACAAACACGTTAAGCGAATATGACATAAATAAGAATAAACAAAATGAATGACAAAACATTGTGACTAACAAGTTTCAGACAAATTTGGTCAATTCTCAACATATTTGATCACTATATTGGATACGCCATTTGTAATTTTTCCGATCTGACACCAAATTCTGAATTAGAGACTCCAAAAACCCCGAGTAACAAGTTTCAATTGAATATGGTCAATTGTCAAAATTTTTGGTCGCCATATTGAATCCGCCATTTTGAATTTTGTAAATTTGACATCAAATTCGGAAGCAGTGACCCCAAAAACCCCCGAGTAACGAGTTTCAAGCGAATATGGTCAATTTTCAAAATTTTTGGTCGCCATATTGGATCCGACATTTTGAATTTTGTAAATTTGACATCAAATTCGGAAGCAGTGACCCCAAAAACCCCCGTGTAACAAATTTTA
This sequence comes from Leptopilina boulardi, assembly GCF_019393585.1. Taxonomy (NCBI): domain Eukaryota; kingdom Metazoa; phylum Arthropoda; class Insecta; order Hymenoptera; family Figitidae; genus Leptopilina; species Leptopilina boulardi. The sequence continues at coordinate 534,521 of NW_026138006.1, forward strand.
GGCTTTGATAATACTCATAATAGTTGGATAAATGATTCAGATTTATAATGTATTTTTGTTACGAACCGAAAAAATATTAATTATAAAAATTATTATTTTCTATGTCCTGGAGGCCCCAAGCTGCCGAAATTAAAAATTTCGTTTAATTTTATGGGATCGTGTATCCTTTTTTAGAAGAAAACTGCCAAGTTACGTTATTCGGAATTGAATTTAAGGGATAAGACACAATGAAACAATTAAGACCCTTTTATACATTTATTATAAAAAGAAATCTTTGATTTTAAAAGGTTGAAATAATACAATAAGATAAGAAAATGGAACGATACATGTTAAAAAAAAACTTACTCTACTGCTTATTATACCGTCGCAAGCTAACGAGGGCGAGGCGTCGAGCTGCTTTCCGACGGGCGGAAAAATACACACACTTATCAAAGCGCGAAAATGTCATTTGGTAGCACACAAGAATGCACTTACGGGTCCACCGAATTTAAACAGCGCAGGCACCACACGTGCGGACTGGCCGGTCAAAAAGACAAAAATTCAATAATTTGATTTTATTCAAATCATTGGATTTTTATTAAAGACGACTTCCGTTGGACTTCGTCGGCGTGAAGTATTCATTTTAACTTTACGTCCGTCCAATTTTAATCACTATCTATGTAGTGGATTGTAAAAATTGGAAATCCGACTCACGGACGGGCTTAGTCCCGGCGTCTCAAAATCGTTTTTACGCCTCTGAAGAATTTCAGAGCTGACTCGCGAATGAGAGTTGTACAGCAATTAATTGACTTCCGCGATGCTCTTTTATATGAACGTTTAGAGACTTCAGGTGGGAAAATTTTGTGGACTAAGGGTTTTTAACACGTGAATAAGGCGTGAGCTCTGGGCCTGTTACTATGCCAATAGTGCTGAGTTTTCGTTTTCTGTTAACAGTTATAGCCAAATATAATATGCACTTAATAAAAATCAAGCATAAATTATTATTGAAAGACTTGTTTCTTTTTTCTTTTATTATTTTTTTTTTTTGGATTTATATTATGAATTTTCCTTGTTGGAAAATGTTTTGATTTTGGGTATTTTTACCCCTTTTTCATTTGCGACAATTACAACTTTGATGTTGTGTTGTCGTGGGCATGTAAGATTGTTAGGCCCAGAATACGTAATAAAAAAGGGGTGAAGTAAGAAAGGATCGGAAACTGAAGAATTACGTTCATGGAAAAAGCTCATCGCGCAGATTTGTTTTAAATATCATTTCCCATAATTCATGAGAAGTCCAATTTCTAATGTGGTTTCTACGCCTATCTATACTCATTTAAGACCCGCAAGCAATAATAGTGAACCGTACATGAGTAAAACACTTATTGTCGTTATTTGTAATCATTAGCTTCCATATTTTTATTTTGAGAACGTTAGTCTAAGAGAAAAAGATTCGCTGGTACAATGTATCTCCTTTTCTCTTAGAACGGCTGCTAGGTGGAAAGAGACGCACGCTCTATAGTGAATACAAGCGAGAACACTATGCGGTTGAGAGAGAACGCATCAATAATGTATCAGAGAGAGAAAGATTCCTATGTATAGCATATCTTCTTTCTCTCTCGCGCAATGCCGAGGGATGCGCGGGGGGCTGCCACTGAACGCGTTCAGCGGTGGTCCCCACCCGTCGATGCGAAGACATTATTTTAATTTCGAATACTTTAATTTGTTTTTTTTTTTTTTAATTCTCTCAATAATAATTTTTTTTTTTAATTAGGTACTTCTGTATAACAATAATTATACTAGCAAAATATATTTATCTACACATAGATAGCAGCAATAATAATAATAATAATACATACATACAATTGAGAGAGGAGAAAATGATATAAACTATAATTAAAATATATGTTGAGCATTTCCTGAAAATCATTGAAATCATAATAAAATAATTTTAGGTTGCTGGAATTATATTTTCAGGCAGAAAAAAAAATAATTTACTGTCGAGGCCCGAGTTCATTTTCGCGCGATAATCAGCTGCTGACGTACTCATTTTACAGCAGTTTTTGGTGCCTTTATAATTATAAATAAAATGAATGGAATTAATTAAAAAAGAATTCTATTTTGGGACTAAAAATTTTTAAAAAAAAATATGTTACGTAGTTGCGTAACAAACCACCGTGGAAATTCCTGTTTTCGTCCCCGAAAACTTGTCGCAATGGAAATGAACTTGGGGTATGACTGAAAATTTCATGTTTTTCAAGAATGCAGAAAAGAATATTATATGTCAAACATTTAATTTGAATTTTAGAAATTATGTTTCGCAGTTTACATATGTATACATTGATTCTTCATAATGATCGGGTTAAATTAAACAAAATAATTATCGTTATATTTGACATATAATTATCTTTATATTTTTTTATTGATTCTATAATAATAATATATTTTGTAAATATTTACCATTATACAACCAGTTGGAACTATTAAGTATTCTTGTTTTGAAAGATTTGTCTAAGTATATTTAAAAGTTATTATTATTATTTTAAAGTTTTGGAAAATTTAAAAAAAATTTTTTTTTTTTTTTTTTTTTTTTTTTTTTAAACAAAATTTTAGAGAAAATGATCAAATCATCCTGTGTCAAGAACCATCCGTGACCAGAATGTTAACCATGCGAGTGCACCTGCACATATGCAATTTGATTCGATACACATATACGCATACATTATAACGTTTAAGAAAATAATCGAAATTGAGGGCCTATAAATGAAGAAAAACGCACTCTAGAATAATCGTGGATCTTCTATGGAGCGGTACGTTAACGATTTCGGATATCACAATCGTCCTTGTCGATTTCTGAAATTTGATGATGGCTTTCTGACGGAAGACAAGATGTAGCAGTTTAATGACTTTGATATCTCTTAAAGTCCAATTGCAGGGTATTCCAAAATTGTTATGATGTGGCAGGATTGTAGGCTCGCCTAATCAAGGCCGATTTGCGGTTGACTGACCTTGATTTTGGTCGAGGTTAGGTTTGATGACAGTTTAACCTCGATTATCGTATAGGATCGTATAGGATCTAAAATGCAGTTGGTGGCATTTTAGATTATGATGTTGACCCAACAGCTTCCTGGAGCCAAGCGAGCCCTTTTCTGAAGACAGAAAACATTCTGCCAGGCTTAACCCTAAGTGTGGCACCCTCAGTCTGACATCATGAGAATTAGCTCCTGGTTCTAAGGTAAAGCATAGGAAATTGGGGGTCATCTCTCAGTGATCTAAAAACAAAGGTATGTTAATTTCAATTTAGTTGGAGACAATGGCTAGGTGCTTAACCATTATCTCATTTTCATGGTGGTAGCGTTACAAACCTTGTATCGCCACCATGGAATATTCCTGCTCATGTTCGGGAATATTGAAATAAAAATTTTGTTTTCAAACAGTAATACATAAATAAATAAAACAATTTAATAATCGAAAAGATCCATTTTATTCAATTGAATACGATAAAATTTTGAAGATGGAAATTTTTTTTTTTTTTAGTTATAATCTTACTTAAAATAAATTTCACAAAAAAAAAATGTTTGAATAAACGAGTATTAAAGAATTTTGATATTTCTATTTTTTTTTTAGAAGAAAATATCTTTATTTATTGATTCATTTATTTATGTTAGGTTGGTAGTCGAAGGAGAAGAAATTAAAATATAGGTTTTAATTTAGTGGATAGGAAGATTGAGAATTCTTAATAAGTGGGACAATCTCAATATAAAAAAAATTCCATCCTTCTTAACAATAAAATTAAATTAAACGAAAATAGAAGATTCTGAAAACAATTAGTTAGCAAAAGAACCCTTTCATGTTTGCAAGTTCACAGGGATGATTCATGGTATTCATCAGAGAAACAAAAATAATTTTGAAACAACAGTTTTGTTTTTATGAAAAATAGTCATTTTATACTTTGCTTTCCACCATACAAAAGGAAACAAAAGAGGACAGTCTTTTCCTAGAGTCACTCATCCTCCTGTAGGCACACTTGTATTTACGGTACTTTGTGCGGGGATGATTATGATACAACACCACGTAACCCTTACCTGCCTTCCCGTAAACGTCGCCCAGTTATCAAAATGACCGTCAGGGTGACTGATCCTCGATTGTCCCAACTGCATGATAAATCACAATGCATTTAAAATGAATAAAATATATACTACTTTTTACGTATGAAAAGTATTGAATTGAAGAGGAAAATTATACGGGAAAAATTTAGAAATTTTGTATTAACAGATTTTAAATTTCTATATAAAAATTTAAAAAAAAAAACGAAAGAAATGTCATTATTTTTAATGAATTATTTAAAATTCAAACTGCATAAAACATCTTAAATAATTTTTCCATTTATTCTGCCGCCCTGTGCGATGCTTTACGCAGGGGCGCAGCAAGGAGAAAAAATATTTCGAATGAAAATATTATCTTTATTCAGAGTTCCTCTGTTTTTGTTGCTCAAATTAAAAAAATTTTTTTTTTTGAATTATTACGCAAAAATAAAATGGTTTGGTTGCTGTAATCAAATAAGTTCGATTGGGATTTTTTTTTTTTTTTTTTTTTTTTTTTAGACTTAGTAAAAATCTTAGTTCAAATCTTAAATTATGTTTTACTATAGCATATTATAGTAACAAATATTATTACAATAAAATGTAGAGATTAGTTAATATAAAAATTTTACAAATAACCTATAAATAATTCGTTACTAATATTAGTGAATTATAGTAAATTATAATTATAATTCTAATAATATAATAATAATATAAATAAATATATAAATTAATACTATTATTATTAGAATCTAATTAATATGTAATTATATACATTAATAGTAATAGATTATAAATTAATTAAAATTATTAATTTAATTTAATTAATTAAAACAATAGTAATAATAAAGTAATAACATAAAAAAATAAAGTAAAATTAATTTAATTAAGTAAAGGAAATTAATTTACTAATAAACAAATTAAACAATTGTTTATTGATTATTAATTGATAAATTAGATTAGATACATTAATAAATAGGTTTATTAAAATTAACTAATTACAAATACTCATTAGTTTTCTAATTTCTAATTCTAAGTTATTTTATGGAATAAAATAATGGGATAATTTTTGACCGAACCTTTCGATTAAAACAACCAAATCAGCCTAGTTAAAGTTACTAAACTAAATGTAACAATGTTAGAATTTATTGGTAAAAATAAATTTTAATTTTGAAAATAAAGAGTTTAATTATTAATACAAGGTAGTTCAGATACACAAAAGCATTGTCAACAAGACGTCTCTTGAGGAATGCGGAAAGACTCTAATTTCGAAGACATTGACCGTGATTTCATAAACTCGCATTTAATGAGTCAAGGCCACTGATCGTAACCTAATATGCAAGGAAATAACAGAAGACACTCTGAGACAATTTTGCACATATAATTTATGTTCTATTTTAATGTATAAAAGCCAGGTGAGAAATTCTTGCATTTCTCTTTAAATAAAAGCATATTGAATTAAATTAAATTATATTATATATTATATCCGCTTTTGAATTTAAGGGAAAACAAAGAAAACGGAGTATTAGATTTTCTTAATTTTGGAAAAGATTGGAAAATTTGAAAAATTATTTCAGAATAAAAATTATTAAAAAGATCTTTAACTTTCAGAATTTAGAAAACAAAGAAAATAGGAAAAAATTTTAGAAAGAAAATTATTTTCTTTACCTTAGAAAAACAAAATTCATTTTAGAAATGATTTTCGCCACCATGGAATATTCCTGCTAACTTGCATGCGAATTTTCCGATGTACAAAATTATGAAGGCGAATGGGGAATAATTTTGGATACAAACTTTTCAGATTCTACACCTAAAACATTGCGCCAATTGTAACGTTCCATAACTAGGGCTCTGTACTAAAAGCTGCGCAACTAGTGTAAAAAAAAAATTCGGAAAGATAAGCGATAAAGCCTTCTTTTAAAATTCGAAATTTTCCTCGAGTTTTTCCACTGACAATGAGGAAAATTCCTGTTTGAAAGATATTTTCTTCGATCTTCCACCCTTTTTTTTTTTTTTTTTTTTTTTAAATTATTTACGATGATGATGATATGATAACATAAGGATGCACATAAAAATTAGAAAAATGCAATTTTAATTATGAGAAAATAGTCCGCAAAAGTATTACCTTTACATTTTCATTTTAATTAAAAATATTTATTCATTGAACCGAAACTGGGTTTTCTATTGTCTGTCATGTGAATATTTTTGGCGCTCTTCTGCGCGAAGGGCATGTTCGCAGGCCTCTTCTAAGTCCACGGGGTTTCTAGTGTCAACAAAAATTGACATTTCTTCTGGTAGTCCGCGAATGAAAGATTCGAGGGCACAATCTATAATCGGTTGTATCAGGAGTTCACTTTCAGGAAGCACACGAGTACGCGCGTTGGGGACATCGGCTTCGCGAAATCGTCTATTGTACTTTGCTTCGAGGGCATGTTTTGCACCACTTAGAAGTCCGCGCAACCTATCGTTATAGTCCCGCACAGTTTCGGTTTGTTTCATCCTTATTGTCATTATATTTTCGAAATACCATTGGTATTTTTTTGTAGATGCAAATCGTTTATGCAAATGAGCGACAAGCTCGTCCACTCTATTAAAATGTTTATCTCTAACACTTTCCCTAGCTGCGCCCTTTAACTTACTAAGGACTGCTTTAAGGAAACCCGGTTCTGTGGCATCGGTGGTGAATACGACACCATTTGCTACATCTTGTAGAAATTCTCTTAAGGGTGGATTCTTTCCATCAAAGAAAGGGATGTGGTATGTACTCTGTTGTAGGGTCATACATTCGAGGACAGAAGCCATGGCGGCCGTAGTGTCCTGGTTAATTTGTCGAAGTGTTATGTTGGCATGTTCTGTCTCTAATAAAGAGTGATTATTCCCGCCCCTTGCGCCGGGGTTGTCTTCGGGATGGTCCGGCATTTTTGCCAAAAGGGTCTTAATTGACAAAAGGAATTAAAAAAATTGAATTGTTACAAGGGGTGATGATATGCGTGTTTAAATATACATGCATATATTATATATATATATATATATACATACATATATATATGCCCACGAACACATACACATATACTTATGTGCCCTTTTTTTTTATACGCAAACTTGGCAGTCTCTTCTTTTCGAGAGGGGAACAAACTATCTCTCTTATTTTCTTTTCTCTTACGCCACCGCGGAATATTCCTGCAAACTTGCTTCAAGGAAATTGAGCATGCGGAAAATTATAATCTATCGCGTTGGCTGATTTTGTTTGTGTCGCTAATGATGGTACTTGAGTTGAAATTTTTTTGTTTAATTGAGCATAGTCGATGTAGAATCGGTTATTCGCTTTCTTAAAAAAAAAACAGTACTGAGGGAATGTTACAAGGCAACGTCGGCGTAGGTGTTAAATCTTTGAGTGTTTTGTCAGTCAGAATAGGTGAAACCATTTTAGAAAAATTATTAATTATTTTCAATCCAAAATCATTACGTCACTGTCATATGCCGTAGTCTCGTCAGAGTCGATTGAATTATCGTCTAAGTGTTGTTGTAAGAGTTCTATTCTGCGACGAGCCAATTCCTCCTCTCTTTCAAGGTCAATTACTCGAGCTTGTGGAGGGGGAACCTGGGGGTTACTTGGACCTTCTATGGGGAGGACAACTGGGGACAAAGGTTTCACTTTATTAATGGGTTTGATTTTTAATGTCGGTTCGGTAAGGTTATAATAAATTTCCGAACTCGGAACTCTTGTCGCTGGTTGTTTTTCTGTAATTGTGGGTGCACTCTTTTTTTCTGCAATTTTTCCCCACCTCTTTCCTGCTCTTTTTTTTCTAGGGTTTTTATTAGGAGAAATTCCGTTTATTCTGGACGACATTTTGAAATATCCATTATCGAAAATTTTCCTTTCTTTTCACTGATTTTCATTAATTCCACGCCAGGAATTCGTTACATTTATATCAACTCAGCAAGAAGCTTTCCTCACGGGGAGATCGTACTAAGACCAGCGCTTCTGAATATGACGAGGTACAAAAGAGAATTGTATTTTCTTCCTATCTCGCTTTTCCTCATGGAAAACTATTCAGATGCAGCATAGGAATTTCCGATCTCGCGTTGTCGTACTGGCAACAGCGATGGAGAGTAACTGGTTTTATAATCAATTTAATGATTCTAAAACTTCGTTTTGTAACGGTTTTTCTGCATGGATATTAAGGAAATTCTCAGGATTCAGATTTTCTTTCAAGTTTTTCCGTATTAGAGAATTTTCGCAGTGTAACAACTCAGCAAGAAGCTTTCCTCACGGGGAGATCGTACTGAAACCAGCGCTTTTGAATATTACGAGATGCGAAAGAGAATTTGATTTTCTTCCTATCTCACTTTTCTTTTCGGAAAATTATTCAAATGCAGCATAGGAATTTCCGATCTCGCGGTGTCGTACCGGCAACAGCGATGTAGAGTAACTAGTTTTATAATTAATTTAATGATTACAAAACTTCGTTTTGCTACAACTCTCTAAAAGGGAAAACCTTAAGTAAAAAAAATTTTTTTTAAAAGAAAATTTCAAACAGTATTTATAAATTTTTGAATGATAGTAATCCCAATTCAATGGCGCTTTGTCTGCCAATTATTCCCGTTGTAATGTGACAATCTTGCGAGATATATATATAAATAAAAACAAGATGGTATTTTCAATTTTTAATTTATTTATTATAAATTATTTAGAAAATACAAACTGAGAATTTTTTTTTTTGACTTATTATTTTTAAATGATTTTTAACCAAACAGTATTCTTAATTTAAAAAAATAATTTGGCTAAATGAAACAAACAACTTTAAATAAAATTTTGTTTGTAATAATCAAATGAAATCCAAGTATTTATTACAATCAACCAAATATTTATTTGAATCAACAAAACTTTTTTATTGATTTAAACAAATTAGGTTAAATAAACTGTTTAATTAAGTTAAATAAATGTTTTCTCTGAGTGCACGGTTTGTGCACTGTTATATTGTACTCGAATAGTCATGGTAATTTAATCATAACAAAAAAAATTTGTTTATGATAAAATTATTTTTCCGTTCAGTCTTTTAAACGAGAAACTGACCGATTCTATTCTTCAAACTCTAAGGTCTTGTTTAGTCGTATTAGGCCACGGGGCCTAATTTTATTTGGCCTAATTTGAATAATTCATAACAAAAAAAAATCAATAGTTTTCATTTACTTCTTTAACAGAGTAAAGTGGCCCTTAAACAGAAAAGTTGAAATAAGATTCCTAATAATTCCGTAATTAGAGAGAGCGAAAAGGTGACGATACGTAACACGAAGGTAAATAAAAGAAAAATTTCTATTAAAGACATGTTAAGTATAGAAGAAGAAAAAAATAGGTTTCTTTCTTTTGCAATGAGAATTTTTCTTATTTCAAAATGAAACAAATTTTTAGGATTCGCTGTTATGAATTTTGATTAGTCATCATCAACGACATAGTCGGAGAGCCAGAATCAAAAATTGAGAACGAGTCATCATCAATGACCAAGGTCAGAGAGCCAAATTCACAATTTTTCGCAATTCAAACAGGTTGTCACTTAAATCTTTGAATACATTAGGAAATTGAAAATTTTCCTTTTGAAAATTTTCTCGTTTGAATTCTCAAAGTAAAGTATAAAGATGGAGGAAAATATTAGGCAGTTACAGAAAATATCACTTCTTTCTGTTTTTCTCGATGAGGATTTTTTTTTCTTATTTCGAAAAGAAACAAATTTCCAGAGTTACTGTTATGAATTTCGATTAGTCATCATCAACGACATAGTCGGAGAGCCAAAATCAAAATTGTGAATGAGTCATCATCAACGACCAAGGTCGGAGAGCCAAAATCACAATTTTTCGCAATTCAAACAGGTCGTCATGTACTTTTTGAATGCATTAAGAAATTGAAAATTTTCCTTTCGAGAAATTTTCTCTTCTGAATTTTCAAAGTAAAGTATAAAGAATGGAGGAAAATATAAGACAGTCAAAGAAAATATTACTTCTTTTGTTTTTCTCGATGAGAATTTTGTCTTTATTTCAAAAGATACAAATTTCCAGAGTTACTGTTATGAATTTCGATTAGTCATCATCAACGACATAGTCGGAGAGCCAAAATCAAAATTGTGAATGAGTCATCATCAACGACCAAGGTCGGAGAGCCAAAATCACAATTTTTCGCAATTCAAACAGGTCGTCATGTACTTCTTGAATGCATTAGAAATTGAAAGGTTTTTCCTCGGAAAAATCCTCTCTTACACAATTCTCAAAAAGAAGTTTGAAATTAGTTGATTAAAGTCTTTAACTATTCTTTTCTTTTAATTGAAAGAATTTTCGGAACCAATGTCTCAGATAATGTCATCATCAACGACCAAGGTCGGAGAGCCAGAATCATAAATTAGGATTGCGTCATCATCAACAACATAAGTTGGAGAGCCATAATCCAGAATTTATTTTTAAGACAAAGTCATTATGTACTTTTCTTTCAATACAAGGAAAAGAAAATCAATCACTCAATAAATTAGAATGATTGATTTTTAGTTTTGAAATGTTAGTAAGCTATAAGTATAAGAATGTTAAATTAAAAGTAGACGTGAAATTTTGTCAAAATTAAATTTTTTGAAAAACTCTAAAGTGACAATTGATGAAAATCAATTGTTCCGATAACGTAGCTGACAGCAACGTAAGGAAAAATCCCACCGCTGCCACCATCAGCTTGTTACGAACCGAAAAAATATTAATTATAGAAATTATTATTTTCTATGTCCTGGAGGCACCAAGCTGCCGAAATTAAAAATTCCGTTTAATTTTATGGGATCGTGTATCCTTTTTTAGAAGATAACTGCCAAGTTACGTTATTCGGAATTGAATTTAAGGGATAAGACACAATGAAACAATTAAGACCCTTTTATACATTTATTATAAAAAGAAATCTTTGATTTTAAAATGTTGAAATAATACAATAAGATAAGAAAATGGAACGATACATGTTAAAAAAAAACTTACTCTACTGCTTATTATACCGTCGCAAGCTAACGAGGGCGAGGCGTCGAGCTGCTTTCCGACGGGCGGAAAAATACACACACTTAACAAAGCGCGAAAGTGTCTATTGGTAGCGCACGAAAATTGCACTCACGGGTCCACCGAATCTAAACAGCGCAGGCACCACACGTGCGGACTGGCCGGTCAAAAAGACAAAAATTCAATAATTTGATTTTATTCAAATTACTGGATTTTTATTAAAGACGACTTCCGTTGGACTTCGTCGGCGTGAAGTATTTATTTTAACTTTTCGTCCGTCCAATTTTAATCACTATCTATGTAGTGGATTGCAAAAATTGAAAAACCGACTCACGGACGGGCTTAGTCCCGGCGTCTCAAAATCGTTTTTATGCCTCTGAAAATTTCAGAGCTGACTCGCGAATGAGAGTTGTACTGCAATTAATTGACTTCCGCGATGCTCTTTTATATGAACGTTTAGAGACTTCAGGTGGGAAAATTTTGTGGACTAAGGGTTTTTAACACGTGAATAAGGCGTGAGCTCTGGGCCTGTTACTATGCCAATAGTGCTGAGTTTTCGTTTTCTGTTAACAGTTATAGCCAAATATAATATGCACTTAATAAAAATCAAGCATAAATTATTATTGAAAGACTTGTTTCTTTTTTCTTTTATTATTTTTTTTTTTTTGGATTTATATTATGAATTTTCCTTGTTGGAAAATGTTTTGATTTTGGGTATTTTTACCCCTTTTTCATTTGCGACAATTACAACTTTGATGTTGTGTTGTCGTGGGCATGTAAGATTGTTAGGCCCAGAATACGTAATAAAAAAGGGGTGAAGTAAGAAAGGATCGGAAACTGAAGAATTACGTTCATGGAAAAAGCTCATCGCGCAGATTTGTTTTAAATATCATTTCCCATAATTCATGAGAAGTCCAATTTCTAATGTGGTTTCTACGCCTATCTATACTCATTTAAGACCCGCAAGCAATAATAGTGAACCGTACATGAGTAAAACACTTATTGTCGTTATTTGTAATCATTAGCTTCCATATTTTTATTTTGAGAACGTTAGTCTAAGAGAAAAAGATTCGCTGGTACAATGTATCTCCTTTTCTCTTAGAACGGCTGCTAGGTGGAAAGAGACGCACGCTCTATAGTGAATACAAGCGAGAACACTATGCGGTTGAGAGAGAACGCATCAATAATGTATCAGAGAGAGAAAGATTCCTATGTATAGCATATCTTCTTTCTCTCTCGCGCAATGCCGAGGGATGCGCGGGGGGCTGCCACTGAACGAGTTCAGCGGTGGTCCCCACCCGTCGATGCGAAGACATTATTTTAATTTCGAATACTTTAATTTGTTTTTTTTTTTTTTAATTCTCTCAATAATAATTTTTTTTTTTAATTAGGTACTTCTGTATAACAATAATTATACTAGCAAAATATATTTATCTACACATAGATAGCAGCAATAATAATAATAATAATACATACATACAATTGAGAGAGGAGAAAATGATATAAACTATAATTAAAATATATGTTGAGCATTTCCTGAAAATCATTGAAATCATAATAAAATAATTTTAGGTTGCTGGAATTATATTTTCAGGCAGAAAAAAAAATAATTTACTGTCGAGGCCCGAGTTCATTTTCGCGCGATAATCAGCTGCTGACGTACTCATTTTACAGCAGTTTTTGGTGCCTTTATAATTATAAATAAAATGAATGGAATTAATTAATTTTGAATTCTATTTTGGGACTAAAAATTTTTAAAAAAAAATATGTTACGTAGTTGCGTAACAATTTTAATAAAATTTTATAAATAAAGGAAGGTTAAAAAAATAAAAAAGCTGATTTTTTATTACTTCACATTTATTTTTCCTCTCTTCACATTCTTTCATTTTTTTACAGTAATAGTTCTTCATACAATTGTAAGTCACTACAAAAACACTGCCATTCTTATTTGTCAGGTGAAATTCTGAACAGAAGATCCTTATCTATATACCTCAATTCAAATCAAAATATTGTTGTCCAATCAAAAATTTCTTGAAAAAATTCTAAAAAATGATTCGAAAACTTATAATCACTATACATTAATGAATAAATACAATAATCGTCAGATATAATTTTTTTTTTAAATTTTTAAATCTGATTTCAAATACGGCAAAGAAAATGCTTCAGATAGATTACAATAATCTGTTATAGCTAACATTAATTTATCATAATCATCATCGTTCCATAGATTTAAATTCAAATCAATTAGTTTTTCACGAATCAAGTACAATATATCTGTATTATGTAATGACGTTATCTCACATTTCATCTCACACACGGTGGGTAGGAAGCGACGATAGGTTGAAAAAAAGTGTCAAGAAAGACTGAAAGTGGGGTTGTATTTATGGATGATTGTAGGTGAAAAATCCGTTTAGAATGAAATCCTAGCTGCTCCTATTTCAAAGTTATCCACATTTTAATTTTTTTAATAGGATCAATTTTTGAAAAATAGAAAAGGCGCGAACATTTCTTTGTGTTTGTGTGTGTACGTGTAGACATATGTTCACATACGATTTCCACACTTGTAGCCAAATATAGCATCCTTTGTAATTTCCCAATTATAAAATAATAAATATTAAGTGTTCAAAGTCACTAGTAGACGTGGCAAATAACACAGCCCCACAAAAAAAAAAGTGTCGTGCGCGGCAGACCAGACTAGTCATTTCACATGTATTTTGACGCGCTGAACACGAATCCGAAGTCCGTTTTGCTCCATCACGTCAGGATTTTTTTCTAACCTCCAAAAACCTGTCGGATTTTGAGAGGTAGGCTATTTTTTTAAAAAATTGATGGATTTACTTCAAAATTGGTATCTAGGGGTTTTTTGGGTCGCTGATGAAGAATTTGAAGTTAGATTTTCAAAATTCAAAATGGCGGCTCCAATATGGCGGACGAATTTTGTAAAAATTGATGGATTTACTTCAAACTTGGTATCTAGGGGTTTTTTGGGTCGCTGATTACGAATCTAAAGTTAGATTTTCAAAATTTAAAATGGCGGCTCCAATATGGCGGACGATATCGACCCTTCAAAGGGTCGAATTCCGCCCTTACACACGAAACTAGGAGCAATTAAACAGTTTGTCAAAGCCTTAGATAAAAAAGGAAACTGTTTCAAATACCTGGAACAAAAGTTTCCAGAAATCTCTGATGCGAAACTAAAAGAAGGGGTTTTCGACGGACCTTGTATTCGCAAATTGTTAAAAGATGAGCAATTTATCACCAAGATGAATAAAAAGGAGAAAGCCGCATGGCTTAGTTTCAAAGCAGTTGTCGAAAATTTTCTGAGTAATCACAAGAGTGAAAATTGGGAGCAAATAGTTAGTGATATGATTAAAAACTTTGGTAAGTTAGGATGCTTAATGAGCATAAAGTTGCATTACTTAGACTCGCATCGGGATCAATTCCCTGAAAATTTGTGAGATTACAGTGAAGAACAAGGAGAACGATTCCATCAAGATCTGAAAGATTTTGAGCGTCGTTATCAAGGAAGATGGGATGTAAATATGATGGCCAACTACTGTTGGATGCTGAAAAGGGATATTGTACATGGAGGCACCAATTTGAAAAGAAAACCATTACACAGATCCTTTGAGGACAAAAGAGTGCGCTACCATGAAAAGACGTAAATACCTTACTTATGTATATAAGAATTTCCATTTCTAGTTTTGAAAATCTAACTTCAGATTCGTAATCAGCGACCCAAAAAACCCCTAGATACCAAGTTTGAAGTAAATCCATCAATTTTTACAAAATTCGTCCGCCATATTGGAGCCGCCATTTTAAATTTTGAAAATCTAACTTCAGATTCGTAATCAGCGACCCAAAAAACCCATAGATACCAAGTTTGAAGTAAATCCATCAATTTTTAAAAAATTTGTCCGCCATATTGGAGCCGCCATTTTGAATTTTGAAAATCTAACTTCAAATTCGTCATCAGCGACCCAAAAAACCCCTAGATACCAATTTTGAAGTAAATCCATCAATTTTTTAAAAAAATAGCCTACCTCTAAATCCGACAGGTTTTTGGAGGTTAGAAAAAAATCCTGACGTGATGGAGCAAAACGGACTTCGGATTCGTGTTCAGCGCGTCAAAATACATGTGAAATGACTAGTCTGGTCTGCCGCGCACGACACTTTTTTTTTGTGGGGCTGTGTTATTTGCCACGTCTACTAGTGACTTTGAACACTTAATATTTATTATTTTATAATTGGGAAATTACAAAGGATGCTATATTTGGCTACAAGTGTGGAAATCGTATGTGAACATATGTCTACACGTACACACACAAACACAAAGAAATGTTCGCGCCTTTTCTATTTTTCAAAAATTGATCCTATTAAAAAAATTAAAATGTGGATAACTTTGAAATAGGAGCAGCTAGGATTTCATTCTAAACGGATTTTTCACCTACAATCATTCATAAATACAACCC
Organism: Leptopilina boulardi; assembly: GCF_019393585.1. Lineage (NCBI taxonomy): Eukaryota > Metazoa > Arthropoda > Insecta > Hymenoptera > Figitidae > Leptopilina > Leptopilina boulardi. The sequence continues at coordinate 550,065 of NW_026138006.1, forward strand.
CACTTTCAGTTTTTCTTGACACTTTTGTTCAACCTATCGTCGCTTCCTACCCACCGTGCACACATCAAGTTCACTTACTTCTTTGCAGCTTGCCTCTACACAAGTTGTTTATATTACACTATGTCCAATGCTACTAACTCTACGAATAACTTCACAAATAGTTGTTGACAAATGTTTCAGATTAAAAGTAATTATATCAACAAATAAAGTCTTAAATTCTAAACTGGATGAAAAGTCATTTTTAGGGTTCCGTACCCGAAGGGGGAACCCTATTAATGAGACTAGTGAAGCAAGGCATGTACCCCCCCCCCCTAGCGGCCACACGAATTTATCTAGAGGGCTGAAATTTGGTATACATATGTATTTTGGCGTGTAGATTACAGGAAAAATATAGCGAATCTCATAGGAATTGATTATCATAGCGTTGTCAAGAAAAAACCATGAATTTTTACGAAAAATCCCTGAAAATGACTATGTACCCCCCCTCTGGTTGACACATCTTTTTACATAGAGAGCTCAAATTTGGTACACTTATGTATTTTTACGTGAAAATTACAGGAAAAATATAGCGAACATGATTCGGATCAATTTACATAGCGTTGTCAAGGAAAAATCAAAAATTTTGAAAAAAAGCGTTTAATCCACCTAGCGCACACACTATTTGACCAAGACAGTTCATATTTGGTATACTTACGTATTTTTGCGTGTAGATTACAGGAAAAATATAGCGAGCACGATTGGAGTTGATGATCATATTGTTTATAAGGAAAACTCATATTTTTAGAAAAAATCATGGATTTTTCGAATAAAAAAAGAAGAAAATTTTATCTTAAGGAATTCAAATTTATACATTTTTACGTATTTTTACGTGTAGATTACAAAAAAAAATATAGCGAGAACGATTAGAGTTGATTATCATAGAGTTTTTAAGAAAAAACTGATAATTTTTTATAAAAATCATGAATTTTCTTCAAAAAACAAAGAAAATATTATCTAATGGGCTTCAAACTTATACATTTTTATGTATTTTTACGTATATATTACAAAAAAATATAGTGAGCATGATTGGAGTTGATAATCATAGCGTTTTTAAGGAAAAACTGATAATTTTCGTTATATGTGACTATGTGTCTATCTACCCTGGCGGATCGCATGAACTGGAATCTGACTGAACTCGGTCCGATTTTAGTCACGTTTCGGTTCGATGTGGAAAAACCCATGAAAAAGGTGGAAAATGGTGAAAAAAACTATTGGAATGAATAAATAACTAATCCAAGGTTTTATTCATGTAATAATTTGTTTGAATTCAGCTTTTATTAACTTATTATTAATGTTGAAAGTCAAAAGGTGCCCACCTGTCACTTTAATGTTCGCTTTATTTCGTAAATATTTAAAGTGAAAAAGTGAAAATTGTGATAAAACCAAATGTGTATATATTAATGAATATTTAATGTGTCTAAATTATATATTTTTTGTTTTGAATAGTGCATATTAATAAAAAAAATAGTACATTTTGTAATAAATGTCCTGTTTATATGTTTCGATAGAATGTCACTTAGCCGATAATGAGATTGCCGCGCACGAAACACGCTAGATGTCAGAACTGGTTCTTTCCTCTTCAAATGTTTTATCATTCTTGTTTTATTAACGTACACAATTTTATTTGAAAATTTTAATAGATGTAAATAATTAATAAAGGTTTAATTAATATGTTAGTAATTTTGATATAATAGTGAATATTTACATTAAAATTGTTTTTGTCATTTTCAACTTTGTTTGTAAAATATTCATTTTCACTAAATAGTGCATTTTATTATTTAATTTCAATTATTTATTACATTATTAAAAACGGTTAAGAGTGTCGAACGGTCTCTGAAATTCTTTGGCATTTAATAATCGCCCTATAAAAACGGCACTGAACGTGAAAATGATAAACATTGAGTTTAAAATACTTTTTTCTCAAAACGCGGATACTTTTTTCAAAATTGGAAAAAATACCAAGGATCCTTATCTTATAAATTTCTTAAATCCGAAAGATTGTGCAAATCTATACAAAAATGCGATTGTAAAACGAAAAGTACGAAAGTAATATAATGACAGCTGCGACATTGTGCTCCCTGCATGCTTCTGCCACCTAACGGCTGCAGGACGTAATAAACCTAAAAGCGAACATTAAAGTGACAGGTGGGCACCTTTTGACTTTCAACATTAATAATAAGTTAATAAAAGCTGAATTCAAACAAATTATTACATGAATAAAACTTTGGATTAGTTATTTATTCATTCCAATAGTTTTTTTCACCATTTTCCACCTTTTTCATGGGTTTTTCCACATCGAACCGAAACGTGACTGAAATCGGACCGAGTTCAGTCAGATTCCAGTTCATGCGATCCGCCAGGGTAAGTGTTTTTATGCTCACATTACAGGAAAAATTAAGCAAAATTGGAATTTTTCCACATGCCTTCACACTTTAACCCCTTAAATTTTAGGTTTAAGGGTACGGAACCCTCGGTTTTAATGCGAGTGTAACTCGCACTTGTCCGATTTTTCTTTTAAGTCTTATCATTAACGCTTTATAATTTTTTTTAATAAAAACTTCAATTTCTTTTGCATTTAAAACATGTCTATAAAATAAAATTTCCACAATAGATTTTACAATTAACTTGTACACTTCTTTTAAACGCATAGAAAATAAATATTCAAGTCGCTGATCAACACATGGAATAAGATTCTCAAAAATTTTAAAAGATACTTCTTTAAAAATAAACGGGTAATAAAACTGTCTGTCTCTTCTATTCTCTAGTGCAACTGCATTTTCTCCATATAAAATTCCAAATCGTAAGTGAAAATTACCGCATTTTATTTCTCGAGGAGTTTCTTCACCATTAAAATATGCTCCTATAATCCTAATATGATGTTTCAAAATTTTCCAATCTTCAAAATCAAAAGAAATATTACTTCGCGGATGACTTGACACAAATTTTACAACATTGATTAATTCTCCAGTTGTTTTGTGAAAGATGAATTCAGGTTGAATGAATTTGAGAAAATTAGATGATTTTTTGGCCCACAATCCATTTTAACCTTTTTTCAGAGTTCGACAAATTCAATAAAATTATGTGGCCCTGCCAAGTATTTAATAGCCAGTTTTTGCTGTGCCGTTAATTCTTTTAAATATGGTAATAAAGTCTCGTCTTCACTAATCACATCCGCAATTCTCTTCGGTAAAAACACTTGAAACTGCTTTTCAAATTCGACAACAACCCTGAGTCCAAATCTGGTTTGCACTGTTTTAACATTCGAAACGTTGTACAATTGAATCTCTCCCAATTCACTTAATTTCTTTGTTGGAAGAAAGCTTTTTGCTTTACCAGCACTGTTTAATTTAGCGAAGCTCATTTTTACTTGTATTTAATTTTTCAAAATCTCTTACTAGACGACGAGAAATTTGTACACTTTCAATGCTGTGTTTTATTCCTTGAATTTCCTTCAAAAGACTGTTTATTCGAAAATGCCACTCTTCTCTTTTTACACTACTTGGCATTTGAATCGTTTTCAAAATTTAATTCAAGACTAATTAAAAAACCCATGGAGAACACTGCTTATATACCGAAAAATTACTCATCAAATTCCAACATGATGAAATAATAATTATTATTAACAAAAACAATTCCTAGATCAATCATCATAAATTATAAAAACCAATGGTAGATTAAAATTTAAGGATTTTAAAAACAAAAAAAATATTTTTTGTTTATTTATTTATTGAAAATATACGAGCAAAGTCCATTCGTACAGAGTACTATAAAGAAACATTATATGTGGTTTATATTAATTGGCTGCGTTGTTATTAATGTTGTTGAAAATCAAAATGCGCAAATTTGCCTCATTGCTCAGTCTGTTGATCACTGAATATGTTATATAGTTTTCTTTAATGAAAGGTAATTTAAATAGTGGTGGGTTTCTCGGTGACCTTTGCTGCACATAGAAATCGAATAAGAACAACAGGTCTGAGCAGTTAATACGACCATTGATGACTTTAAATAAAAATAGAAGAACAGCAAACAAAAATCTTTCAAACATTAACGGTATATTAAGTTTACTGGTATTTTTTTTACATCTAAATTTTTGAATTAAGCATTTAGAGACTCACGATATATGTATATTTTAAGATTCTTTTTGAAATTAATTATAAAATGTTATTTAAATAAAGACTGAAAAATACCATGCCGAGTAGGTAGGCAACATCCGCCAAGTTGAGCCGTAGGGTGCTGAATAATTTGCGTATAAACATGAGAAACGAATTTGGTTCTGTTCAATAAGTCTAATCGATAAGACGTGTTACTACGTCATCCGGTAGCAAAATATAATTTGAAAAAGACAAATATGATACTCAAACCTTTTTCTGTCATTTAAAGCTATAAATTTTACAAAATATGATTATTAATATTCAAATGTTTAAACAATTAACATGAGAAATTTACAAGATTTGGTTTTAAAATCAGTAAAAATAGTTGATTCAACTTTCTGGAATGTGCAATGCAGACCGAGAGGAATTGGAAATTAGATTAAAAAATCAACAATAATAATTGGGTAAATAATTAAGCGTTTTCCTATCCAATTATACTTTTTCTGAATGATTTACTTAAATTTTTATTCCTTAAATTGAAATATTTTAAGAATGACATCTATTTTAAAATTAAAACCAACTTTGTAAATATCTATCATTTATTTACTCTTTTCGATTTCTACTAGACTCGTCCTAAATTTGATCCTGACTAAAGTCCTCAAACTGGTCCATATTTGATCCTTAAATTAGTCCTGAAACTCGTCCAAAATTTGATCCTGAAAGTAGTCCTCAAACACGTCTTACATTTAATCCTCAAATAATTTTTTCGTTATTCTTCTCATTATTAATAAAACTGTAGTTAATTATAATTAGTTATTAATAAAAGTTTTAGCTAAAATGGAAATAAATTATATTTACTTCTAACCCTAGAAACATTAACCTGTAAGAAAAATATTAAAAATACCAAGAAACAGAAGTTGTTAATTTAATAGGTTATTGATTAATTTACTTACTCTTATAATGAACAATTTAACTAACTGTTTCTAATTTATGTTTTACTTCGCAAATATTTGTAATTCTTTGTTTACACTTTTGAAATTTAAAATTGACATTAATCTAGTCACTTAAAAAAAGGCTATCGTAGAATGTCGTTTACTTTCGGATACTTCAGTTTGGCGATTACATTATGAATCACCCATAAACAATTATTGCTATGAACTTTTAATTTTCAAATAAAACAAAATTTATGTTTATTTCACTATACTAGAAATAAACTTAAATGTTTTTTCCATGACTAAACACACAATATCATACGTCAAATGAAATAAAATTTTAATTAAAATTGTAAATATAAAATTTATTATAGAAATATATAACATATGCCTTTTTCTACCTTGTCCCTCGATTTAGAATCCCGATCATTTATATCTGCTGATTTAAGACTTACCACAGCTCTGGGGTTCTTGAATAATTGTAAAAATAAAGAAAACATGTTAATACAAAGCAATGATGGTGTGGGTGAAATTGATGGGGCTCAGATGAGAACTACGAGCATACTCAGTAAGTAGAATACCCGAATGAGTTTTTAGTTTGTTTAGGAAAATTCAATCCCATAGCGATCGCTGATCTCATCCAAGAGGTCATTAAAGGTCAAAGACTGATCCAGCGGAACGGCCAAAATCAGGTAAAAATCACTTGCACTTATAAAGAGGATGCAAGTACTCTCATAACCTTACTTCTTTTAATCGAAAAGAACTTTTGGCTGTACATCCCGAATGCACTTAATATTTCCAAATGTAACGTCAAGGACATTGATTGTGTTGTATCTGTTTAAGATATTGTAAATAGACTCGACCCTATTCTCGACAAACGATTGGTAGGATTAGATACAGGATCAATTTTAACAACCAAATCCTGCAGGCATCAGAATAACCTTTGCTGACCCTACTCCTCCTCAAAGTATTATTCTTTCTACATTCTAATTTCCAATATCAGAAATAATCCCCAGACCAGTTACATGTCACATTTGCCAACATTTCCGACACGTCTTTTCTCAATGTAGATCAAGACTTTCTCGCTGTGAACAATGCGGGGAGAATCATCTCACCGAGAAATGCAACAGGCAACCTTCAAGAACTGTTTGCTGCAATTTCCAACAAAATCATCCTGCTTCCTCAACCTTCTTCTGCTCAGAAAGTTAACCCAGTTCAAACACAATTGAAGTTGGCTGCACGGAAGTTTGGAAACCAGGACGACCAATAGTAGGGGAGCCCATGATGCTAATGGGAATTTACTCGAGCTCTTTCAGTGGTGCGTTAAGCGTATACAAATTTTAAAAAATGTAATAAACAATTACACGAAAATACTTGAGCTTGTCAGATATTAATAATTTTGATACTCTGATACCAAAGGTATGTTCATCTGCCGGTTTGTGTGGTTCTGGTGACAATTCAAATGTATACAAAATAGATGATAGTCCAAAATTTGACGATTATTTTGAAGAATATTGTTAATCTGACAGCTGTTTTGTGATCAGGTGTAATGGTGTCATGGCGACGGACAGCAGTGTCAGAAATGGGCATTAATTACTTTTTAACTACAATGTATAATTAAAAAAATTATCAATTAAATTTAAAAATTGTATTAATTATACTATCAGAAAGTAGTTGAATGACCCAAGAATACATTTGGTATAATGAGATTTTGTAGTTGTTTCAAGCTTTGTAGTTGATTTAACTAAATTTTGAACACACAGAGTTAAAATAAGTACAAAAGTAGTTACTTTAACCTTTCTGGGACTGACGAGGTACCCGGGAACATTTGCATTTTCAAATTTGTTTTTTTTCGTAATTTTTAAAATCGTACCGACCTAAGGTTTTTTGACATCTCAAACTTATCCATGGAGTAAAATTCCTGTAGCAAACTAAGTGAAAAAAAGTTGATCGGATCGAGCTGTAACTTACACATAGTTTAGCCCTAGGGGTGAGTAATTTAACCACCAAGTATTGTTCGGTTTTTTCAAAAAAAGGAGGAGAGAGAGTGGGTTGAATTTGTTTGAAAAATTTAAACAGTGAATATTTGAAGAGTTGTAACTTTTAAACAGAAAGATGAAGAAAAATTGGTCCCATATGTTTTCGAAAGGTTTTTTCCTGCTCTTTCAAATGGTGCAAAACTTTTTTTAAAAAATTCAAATTTTGACACTTTTTTTGAAAATTAAATATTTTTTCGAATTTTTTTTTAAGTTTGGTCCTTTTTATTTTTTTATTTTTTTTTTGAAAGCTAAAAATGTGTTTTTTCACCACAAAAATTATTGAGATGTCCTTTTTTGTTATTTTCGAGATATTAATTAATTAATGTTAATAAAAAATGAAATATTTCACAAATAAATAAAGTTATTGCAATCCTGAAGATACCAATTGAAAGCTGACGTAATTCCGCATCCAATGAGCCATATATGGACTATTTTGGATTCGAGGATTTTTTTATAAACAATTGCCATGTTAGCCAATTGTTTATTAACAATCCACTAACCCAAAATACTTCATATACGGCTCGTTGGATGCGGAATTTTGTCAACTTTCACTTAGTTACGTCAGAATTACGATAACTTTATTTGTTTATAAAATATATCATTCTTTATTAACCTTAATAGTTAATTAATTAACTAATATCTCGAAAATATTTTTTGAGCTAAAAATGCACATTTTTAACTTTCAAAAAAATAAAAATAAATTTAAAAAAAATACCGAACTTAAAAAAAAGTCAAAAAAATGTTTGATTTTCAGAAAAAAGGGTCAAATTTTGAATTGTTTGATTTTTTTCACTAATCGAAAGAGCACAAAAAACCTTTGGATAACATAAATGTCAAAATTTTTTTTATTTACTTATATAATATTTACAATTTTTAGTTAATTAATTAACTATTAAGGTTAATAAAGAATGATATATTTTATAAACAAATAAAGTTATCGTAATTCTGACGTAACTAAGAGAAAGTTGACAAAATTCCGCATCCAACGAGCCGTATATGAAGTATTTTGGGTTAGTGCACGGAGAGAAAAATCTGCCTTTTATAGTATAGAAAGGTTTACATTTAATGCACAGAAATTTTCTATGCTATATAGACATGAAATTTGAGTAATTATAGTACAATCGTATGTCTTTTTAGCATGAAACTTGTCTATGCTAATAAAGTTTGTCATATAGCCTCTTATTACATACTTATTATACTTTTAATCCAACGGCGCCATGCGAAGATCGCACATAACATCATCCTACTATGTTTGCATAAGTTCTATGCTTTTTCGGGGATAGACTCTTGCAACTGGCGATTAGGCCACGCCCACCTTTACTTAATTGGAACTGGCCTAATCGCCAGTTGCAAGAGTCTATCCCCGAAAAAGCATAGAACTTATGCAAACATAGTAGGATGATGTTATGTGCGATCTTCGCATGGCGCCGTTGGATTAAAAGTATAATAAGTATGTAATAAGAGGCTATATGACAAACTTTATTAGCATAGACAAGTTTCATGCTAAAAATTCTCAAATCTTTGCTCTATTAGTATGAAAAGTTTAAAGAAAAATAGCAGCAATCTATTTCATACTATAAAAGGCAGATTTTTCTCTCCGTGTGGATTGTTAATAAACAATTGGCTAACATGGCAATTGTTTATAAAAAAATCCTCGAATCCAAAATAGTCCATATAGGGCTCATTGGATGCGGAATTACGTCAGCTTTCAATTGGTATCTTCAGGATTGCAATAACTTTATTTATTTGTGAAATATTTCATTTCTTATTAACATTAATTAATTAATTATTTCGAAATTATTAAATAATTATATCTTATATTATCTCGGAATTATTAATTATCTTCAAAATAAAACAAAAAAGGACATCTCAATATTTTTTGTGGTGAAAAAACACATTTTTTTACCCCCCATATAAAGTGTTTTAATATTATTCATAATGTACATTTTTTATTTATTTATTCGGAAATAATAAACAAAGTTTCTTCACCCTTAAAAGGCGGACAAGGTACCCGGGTACCTCTATACATTTCATGCAGATAAATGTAGAAATTTCTATTAAAAAAATCGGACAAGTGCGAGTTACATTCGCACTAATTCAAGGGTTTCGTACACCACCAACAATAATCAGTTAACGAAAGAACCGATGTTAATAACTTATCATCATTTTATTTAGCCATTCTCTCCAAAAATAGAAATTTAAATTCACAATAAAACACCACATACTCTCACTAAACAATTCATTTTTTCCTGCAGTATGGAAAAAAAAGTTGTATATATATACGTTTGTGTATATATATATATATGTTGTGGTCAAAGTCCGGAGTGCGGGCAAACTGCGAAATGCCCGGTCACTCTGCAGTTTGCCCAAGCCACTTTGGGCAAAGCTGAATATATCGAGCTTTGCCCAAGCGTTGGCGGGCAAACTGCGGAGTGCCCAAGGCGCTTTGAGCAAAGCTGAAATTAATATTTTAATATTCAGCTTTGCCCGAGTGCTGGCGGGCAAACTGCGGAGTGCCCAAACCGCTTTGGGCAATGTACCAAATAAGAGAATATAAATTTAAATAAAAAAAAGCATTTCTAAAATTCCAAAAATAATACCTTACATTTTTTATTAAAAACTTGTCAACTGCTTGTACAGACTAACTACAAGACTGTCGTTAATTCAAAAGAATGTAACGAATATTAATTACATGCCATTCTTCTATGCAAAACATTTATACAAATGGCAGATCCTTTACATTTGATAAATTGTACATAAGAATGAAACAGATTCTACATTCAAAGAAATAAATTTAAAAATACCAATAATTTTTAGTTTACATTCGAAAATTGTTCTTTATTAGTATTAATGTTCAAAATAAACTAAAAATTTAAATTTTTTAAAACTTATATTATATTCATAATAAAAATTAAAATTAAATAATAATAATAATAATACCCTGGCGGATTTGATTTACCTAAATTCGACACAGCTGGGGCGAATCTAAGTCGAATCTAAGTCGAATTTAGGGAATTATTAAAAAAAAGGTTTAAATTGATGAAAATTTATAAAAATTAGTATTGTGAGGTTAAATGAACATTTATAGAGTTAATTTTTATAAGAATTTTAATTATTAACGTGATAAATAATAAATAATCACTTGGTATGTGCAAGTCGTAACTGTAGATTTAAACTCGTTGACATTTTTCATAATATTTTCAAGAAATTAGTGTAAAATGTGTGAAAAAATAATTTATATTTAATAGAAATTGCAAATTTTATTAAATTATTTTATTATTTATCGAGCACAGTTTAAAATAATTGCAATTTAATTAGAAAAAAAAAGTTTTCTTAAAAGTGATAAGAACTCTACTATACCGACAGCAAGAGGATATTTTCAGGTAAGTAAAGTTATTGTAGCGTGTAGTTTAGTTGTGACTAAATATGTCGCTTTAGTTTCTATAGTGATGAATATTCATGAATATTTGATCATGAGATTCGATGTTCCTCTCTGATCACTATAGAAACTAAAGCGACATCTTTTAGTCACAACAAAACTACACGCTACAATAACTTTACTTACCTGAAAATATCCTCTTGCTGTCGGTATAGTAGAGTTCTTATCACTTTTAAGAAAACTGTTTTTTTAAATTAAATTGCAATTATTTAAACTGTGCTCGATAAATAATAAAATAATTTAATAAAATTTGCACTTTCTATATTAAATATAAATTATTTTTTCACACATTTTACACTAATTTCTTGAAAATATTATGAAAACTGACAACGAGTTAAAATCTACAGTTACCACTTGCACATATCAAGTGATTATTTATTATTTATCACGTCAATAATTAAAATTCTTACAAAAATTAACTCTATAAATGTTCATTTAACCTCACAATACTAGTTTTTATAAATTTTCATCAACTTAAAGCTTTTTTTTGATAATTACCTAAATTCGACTTAGATTCGCCCCAGCTGGGTCGAATTTAGGTAAATCAAATCCGCCAGGGTAATGATAATAATAATACTAATAATAATATTAAGAATAATAATAATAATCCCGTGTGGGGTTGCTGGTCCCCCATCGGGCGCCTCCCTAGGTGGTGGATAAGGGAAGCCTTCTGTGAGGGGATGTTGCCAAGTGATTGTCTCAGCCCCTCACAGAAGGTGCCGGTTTATCCGGGGTGAACCAATACCAGCAAAACACGAGTATCATGAGCGAAAGTAAAACCATGGAACACGACCTGGGGGGTAACCAGTCCCTCACTGGTTCTGACCGTCAAGCGCATGGCGTGGGGGCGGATACAGGCGGGCAACAACGCTTTGTTAGTTCCACGGATCATCGTGGAGAGAATCGATGGAGTACCCCAGACCATCGGGGGTGGAAGTTTGCAGAGAAGAGGAAGTTCTTCTAGCCTCTTGAGTGTGAGCAGTACTGTTAGTGCTGCCAGCATGATCACTTCGGAGATTGACGCTGAGGCCATCGACGAAGAACGCGATAAATGCGTGAAGTCGAGAGCTGAGGAAGCACAACTTTTCGAAAAGATGGGAGAAGAAGTCCAGAAGATGATTCGGTCTTTGGACGTTCAAAAGAACGTCAACCGCACAATAAAGGATGGGTTGAAAAACCTTGAATCCTTTGTTGCGGAGGCAAAGAAGAAGCATCTGGAAGGGGACAAGTATGACGATAGCCTCAGAGGTTGTCTGGGAAATGCGGAGGAGAACCGTAGGATCAGGAATGAGAAGAGAGTTCGCGTGCAGGATAGCGCAATTAGACGAGCAATCGTGGCGACCAAAAAACGCGAACGAAGCCCAAGTAGTCCAGAGGATACGAAAAGGCAGGAAGAAAAGAAGAAGAAGGAGAGTACTCCTCCGGGAAAGACGGACGTGAAGGCAGAGGAAGCGCCGAAGCTGTCACGTCCTAAGTACCGAAATGCGACAAGGGGATCCACAATGGTGATCCGAGTTGCCAAAGGAAAGACGTATGCTGACGTTCTGGGTAAGCTCCGTATGGAGGTCGACCCGGACGTCAGCCACACGACGGTGGTGGGAGCGAGGCCTACCAAGAGGGGGGACCTTCTGATTAAAATCAGAGGCGACTCCGACAAGGGGGCATTCACCGCCGATGTTGCTAAGGCGGTAGGAAGCATGGGTAAGGTGCAGTCGTCGGATCGAAGGGTTACACTGGAGATCCGCGATTTGCATTGCCTTACCCAGGAAGCAGAAGTCCAGCAAGTGCTGGAAAAGGAGCTCGGGAAGCCAGGAAGCAGGAAGGTGACGGTCCTGGGACCCAACCAGCGAGGGATGAAGCTTGCGGTTGTAGTCACCAACCAAGAAGAGGCGGACAGGCTGGATGAATTGGGGCGCATAAAGGTGGGTTTTATGTGTTGCCCAATCAGGAAGAGAGTTATGGTCGTGAGGTGCCATCGCTGCCTCGGGTACGGCCATATAGGAAGCAGCTGTAAGGCGACGGACAGATCGGCTGCGTGCTTTAAGTGCGGAGAAGCCGGTCACAAGTTCGGAAATTGCAAAGGAAGCCCAAGTTGTTTCCTATGCAAGGAAAAGTTTGGCGACAAGGCGTCCATCAGCCACATCGCCGGAAGCGGAGTCTTCCGAACGGCCCTAGAGGAAGCGAAAAAGACTCTCGCAAGGACCAAAAATAAACGGGTCAGTAAGTAGAGGCACGTCAGGTTCGCGTAAGCGACAATACGGCGACCCCATCCACGAAGACTAAAGCCTGACGGTAGTTCCGTGGATGGAAAACAACATCATTGGTCGCAGAAATAGGGTTCTTTTAGTGCGGTAACACCTATGGTGAGTCCCACACTACCCAACTTGTAACAGACGAGTTGGGTGTCCATAAAGGATTTTTTGACCCTGTCGTTGGAATTATATGCATAACCTTTATTTTTTTTATAATTGTTATGTTGATAATTACAATCATAGGGGCCCTGCAGTAAGCAAAAAAAAAATAATAATAATAATAATATTAATATGAAAAATACTAATAATAATAATAATAATAATAAATATTATTATTATTATTACTATTGTTATAATAATAAAATAATAATTAATACAACTTGAAATAAAACAAATTTTACTTCGTTTTGGAAATTTTCTTATTTGGGACATGAAATGTAAAGGATCTGCCCTTCGTCTAAATGTTTTGATTAGAAGAATAACATGTAATTAATATTAGACGTTCTTTAGAATTAACGACAGTCTTGTAGTTGGCCCGCACAAGCAAAGGTGCTGGGAATAAAATAAAATTTTTCGGGAATCATGTGTGACGAAATACTAATTGATAGCTCCAAATGCTTTGTTTTTATTTAAATTTATATTTTCTCATTTGGCACATTGCCCAAAGCGGTTTGGGCACTCCGCAGTTTGCCCGCCAGCTCTCGGGCAAAGCTGAATATTAAAACATTAATTTCAGCTTTGCCCAAAGCGCCTTGGGCACTCCGCAGTTTGCCCGCCAACGCTTGGGCAAAGCTCGATATATTCAGCTTTGCCCAAAATGGCTTGGGCAAACTGCAGAGTGACCGGTCATTCCGCAGTTTGCCCGCACTCCGGACTTTGGCCACAACATATATTTGTATAAAACACACTTTATATAATTTAACCCCCCGCCCTAAACATTACCTACACTTATAAACAACTATCTTAAAAATTCTTTAACGTACTCCTTACATTTAAATCTCCTAACACCGACATAAACAATTCAACACTCATTCACAAGTAATTCCTTCAAAAAAGGAGAAAAAAATCCTATTTTATGATCCTTCATAAACAGAAAGGCAGCAATGATATTTGACTCTTTAGTGTCAATCACTACGGGATATAATACCCATGGTCCAAATCGCTACGTCTAAACAAGCCATTTAAAAATCCCTTTAAACACATGTTTTATTTTTTTTTCTCTTTTGCACATGGCTTCAAAAATGCATTACAATATCAGAAAGTTTTTTCTATATCACAACAAGTATACCAAACCTCAAAAAAATTCAGTATCCTCTGAAAAGTCGAGGCGAAAGCATTTAAAGAATTTTGTTTTTTCGTAAAAATTATTAATACTTGATACTTTTCTTAAAAATAAATAAAATAAAATGTGTAAAATATTTAAAATATCTGTGTTGTGCAGTGTTACAATTAATTGGAGTACATTCATAGTATGCTTCAATAGTACCACTTTTATCTACATTAAACTTTCTTCAAACATGTGATTGTAAGTTGCAAATTGTTGGAAAGGAATTTCTTCTTTGGAAATAATTTTTTATTATAAATTCAATTAAAATTTATTTTATATAAATCTATTATTTATAACTTCTACGTTAATTTTATTTTATATTTTATACTAATTTCACATGTTTTAACAACTAAATTAAAATATGGACAATATCTAAATTTTAAACATTACTCTACAGCTACATTTGTACTTATCATTACAGATACTACAATAAATATTCACTGACGAAGGCACACATCAGTTACCGAAACGTATGAAATAAAGGAAAAGTTTTGTTCTTTTTTCATAGAATCCTCATGCCAAAGAACTTAGCAATACATTAAATCAAACTAAGGGTTCAAGTAAAAAACATCATACTGCAATTATCACGTGTCTCAATAAATAACATGGCTAAATATTTACTCACTGATTATCGTATATATGCAAGTTGCAGTCGAACTTACCGTCAGCTCAACCGTGACTGATGCCAAATTTCTACTTATGAAGTATATCATATTCACAAGTCTTAGTCGAACTTATCGCAAGCTCAACCGTGACTACCTGCTTAGTACCTATTCAGAAAATATCGCATATCCGCAAAGACCAGTCGAACTTATCATGAGCTCAACCGTGACTGCTTACAAATTTCTACTCATGAAGTATATCATATTCACAAATCCCAGTCGAACTTATCCTAAGCTCAACCGTGACTGCCTGTGGACTTCTATCAAATCCAATAGGTCTCGCTATATTTTTCCTGTAATCTACACGTGAAAATACGTATGTGTACTGAAAGTCAGTTCTTCATATACAAAAATGTAGAAGTTAAGGGGGGACGGACGCAAGAGTCTTCTCATAAGGGTTCCGTCGGTACACCGAAGGTGTACGGAACCCTAAATAGCAAAAAATTATCAAAAAGAGAATGTTGCACATTCCCCCAAACACGCTATTTTGCTCGGTATTGCGTGACACCCACAAAATGTAAATAAATCACAAAATCGTGTCAGAATATCAAAGAAACTTAAAAAACTAACTATGCAAATATATTTACCTATAAAATGATTAAGAAAAATGCGTGAATTATTTATTTCATAAACATTATGCTTCCTCATTGTGTGAAGCAAAAAATTCGCTTCCTCGTGAAGGAAGCCATGAATTTGTCCAATTCAATTGATTGATTTAAAAAATTTCGAGTTAAAAATGTTTTAAATTAAATAAATTTTTTGAAAAATAAAGAAAATTTTAATTAATTTTGAGTGTAACATAAACTTTATATATACGAATCGATTCGTTTTAATGCAAGGAATACAATTATTTTATTCATCAACTTGAATTTAAAAAAAACACAAATTTTTCCTTTCTGAAAAAAGACAGTTCAAGAGAAGTCGAAAATAATCGAATACTCGAATTATGTGCACTTCTCTGATTGGCTGACGAGAAGTTGCGCGCACTTATTTGAAATAATATAAATTCAACTTAATAAAAGTTTCTCAATATATATAAATTAAAATATATTCGGCATTCGTTACATATTTGTTTATGAAAATAAATATTCGTATTTAAAATTAAAAGAGGTCAGGAAAAATGAGAAAAATTCAGGGAAATTGTTCAGTTAATATTTTTAAAGTATAAAAACTTTTTCCATTTTTTAAACATTTATAACAATATCTCATATCTTTTGATAACATTGAAATAAAATGAAAAAATGATTAAAAACTGAAAAACGAATAATATGATAACATTTAAACTGACATTTTAATTAAAACAAATAAAATAATTACAAGATTGTATAGAAGTAAAGTGTATAAATCAATCGGAGTTAATTTTTTTAAAATAAAATTAATACCGAAAGAAATTAATTTAAAAAAATGCTTCGGATTGATTCGTATGTTTTTGTATCAATTTTGGTAGTCTCAATTAATAATATTGATTTTAAAAAAAAATTTCAACCAATTTGATTGTTTTGGTAGATACTTTTCAAGCTTATGTATTTCTCAGTTTTCATGAAAATGTCAAAGTGTCAAACATAAAAATTCTTAAATTATTGAAATTTTGAAAATATCAAATTATTACCGAAAGAATTAAATTTTTTAAAAATTCGGACCATTTTAACTTTAATTCTATTTTTTAAAATATTGAATTAGCACCGAAAGAATTGAATTGATAAGAAAATGTCAACTAATTTGATTGTTTTTTTTTCTTGAAAATTAAAAAAAAATGGTCAGGGAAAAGGAGAAAAATGTCAGGGAAAAGTCAGGGACTTTTTTCGACTGATTTTAGTGGCCACCATGAATAAATAATTGGGAATTAGGGAATAGGGTTTTATATATAAATAATAAAAAAATAATAGAGAAAATATCTTTTATTCCTTAAACACATTTTTACCAACACACGCTCTTCTTTTTTTTAACAAAAAATTCTTATTATATTGTTTTACAAAAAATACTTATTATTTTGTTACATAAAACTATCAAGAAAGACACTTAATGGTGTCCAATTTTCCTATCCTGAAACTTATAAAGTGTTCTTTTCTAACCTACTATATTATATTATATTTTCAATAAACAACACTTAAAAGTGTTGTAATAAGTTTTTTAAAAAACTTCTTATTTCTCTTTTATTAAAATTAAAATAAAAACAAAATAATACTGAAAGACACTGAATTGTGCCCAAATGAATAAAACTTTTAGTGTTTTTGAATAAAACTTTTAGTGATTCAAAGGGACGATAAATCAAGTTCGTCGTAATCCGAATCATTTTCTCCACCACCATTTTCCATTTTAGATTCTTTGGACATCTGAAACAAAGAAAATTAATTAATTTCAAATTTTAATAGATTTAAATTTTAATTTATCCAAATTTTACAATCGATCTTAATTTCAGTTTATTCAAATTTTGTTCAATCTAAATTTTAATTCAAATCCAAATTTTACAATCGCGATCTAAATTTTAATTTATTTTTAAAAGTCAAAATTTTAATCTCTTCTATATTTATTTTAAGGAAATTCTAATTTTGAACAATGATTAAACGTTTTCTTAACTTTCATAAAAAAATATAGAAATGATTCATTTTATTAAACAAGTATTAATTGTAATTTATTTTAATTTATTTTTAACACATTTTAATGAAAAGTTACATTTTTATTATATTTTTGAATCTAACTAAATTAATCTTCTAATGCAATTGAGCTGTCGGATCAAAGAAGGGCACATAACCATTGTAATTCAAATGGGTTATGTGCCCTTCTTTGTTCCGGCAGTTCAATTAATTAAGAAATACAGAAAAGATTAAAAATTTGTTTTTGATTTCAATTTCAAATTGTCAAAATAGTTATTAATATCAGTCAAAAGAACCTAAATTCAAATAAAAGAATGGTAATAATGGTAATTTCAAAGTATTTAATTTTCAATACAATTTTTTTTTGCAATAGATTTTAAAGATTTTGAACACAACAAAGTTTGAAAATTTATTATTATAATAAAAAGTTAAATAATTACTTTTGGTGGAGGCATGTCTTCATTGGAAGAGGATTTTCTTCGATTGAAATTTTCGTGGTTAGAAGTAGTTACAGTAGGTGCAGTAGCAGATTGTGTTGGATTAGAGTTTTGCGCGTTTCCATTGGCATTTGCAGCAATATTTTCCCTGGCAGATTGTATTGGTTGTACTGCATGAAATCCAAGTCTCATAAATTCTGAAGTCGCAAGGATAGAATTGATTATCCTTATGTGCTCTAGATCCGGCACTTGCAAAATTAGGCAGGGAGTCAATTCAACCTTTTTCAATCCTACAATTACCCGATTCTACACAACCAACTGTACAAAAAAAACCGTTCATAACGTTCTACCCTTCAATGACTGACCCTACAAAAACGGATTGTTAAATTAAAAAAGATACCAATCCGTAACACGAAATTCCGATTCTTCAATGACCGATTCTACACATTATGTTAATGAGTAAATATAAAAATTTTAAATACCGATTCTTCAATGACCGATTCTACAATTTTTATCAATGTAGAAGAATAAACAATTTTAAATACCGATTCTTCAATGACCGACTCTACAAATTTTGTTAATCAATAAAAAGAAAAATTTAAATCCCAATTCTTCAATGACCGATTCTACAATTTTTATCAATGTAGAAGAATAAACAATTTTAAATACCGATTCTTCAATGACCGACTCTACAAATTTTGTTAATCTTTAAAAGGAATAATTAAAATCCCAAATCTTCAATGACCGATTCTACAATTTTTATCAATGTAGAAGAATAAACAATTTTAAATACCGATTCTTCAATGACCGAGTCTACAAATTTTGTTAATCTTTAAAAGAAAAAATTAAAATCCTAATTCTTCAATGACCGACTCTACAAATTTTGTTAATCTTTAAAAGGAACAATTAAAATCAGAATTCTTCAATGACCGATTCTACAAATTCACTTTAAAAATAAAAATAAAAGTCCCAATTCTTCAATGACCGACTCTACAAATTTTGTTAATCTTTAAAAGGAATAATTAAAATCCCAATTCTTCAATGACCGATTCTACAACTTTTATCAATGTAGAAGAATAAACAATTTTAAATACCGATTCTTCAATGACCGAGTCTACAAATTTTGTTAATCTTTAAAAGACATAATTAAAATCCCAATTCTTCAATGACCGACTCTACAAATTTTGTTAATCTTTAAAAGGAACAATTAAAATCCCAATTCTTCAATGACCGATTCTACAAATTCACTTTAAAAATAAAAATAAAAGTCCCAATTCTTCAATGACCGATTCTACAACTTTTATCAATGTAGAAGAATAAACAATTTTAAATACAGATACTTCAATGACCGACTCTACAAATTTTGTTAATCTTTAAAAGGAATAATTAAAATCCCAATTCTTCAATTACCGATTCTACAATTTTTATCAATGTAGAAGAATAAACAATTTTAAATACCGGTTCTTCAATGACCGACTCTACAAGTTTTGTTAATCTGTAAAAGGAATAATTAAAATCCAAATTCTTCAATGACCGATTCTACAATTTTTATCAATGTAGAAGAATAAACAATTTTAAATACCGATTATTCTATGACCGACTCTACAAGTTTTGAAAATCTTTAAAAGGAATAATTAAAATCCCAATTCTTCAATGACCGACTCTACAAATTTTGTTAATCTATAAAAAGAAAAATTTAAATCCCAATTCTTCAATGACCGATTCTACAAATTTTCTTTAACAAGAAAAATAAAAAGCCCAAATGTTCAATTACCGACTCTACAAATTTTGTTAATCTATAAAAAAAAAATTTAAATCCCAATTTATTTTATTTGTCTTGTTAAAGAAAATTTGTAGAATCGGTCATTGAAGAATTGGGATTTTAATTATTCCTTTTAAAGATTAACAAAATTTGTAGAATCGGTATTTAAAATTGTTTATTCTTCTACATTGATAAAAATTGTAGAATCGGTCATTGATGAATTGGGATTTATAATTATTAATTTACAAATAATCGGAAATTGTAGAATCGGTATTTAAAAGTTTTTATTTTTCTTGTTAAAGAAAATTGGTAGAATCGGTCATTGAAGAATTAGGATTTTAATTATTCCTTTTACAGATTAACAAAACTTGTTGAGACGGTCATTGAAGAATCGGTATTTAAAATTGTTTATTCTTCTACATTGATAAAAATTGTAGAATCGGTCATTGAAGAATCGGTATTTAAAATTTTTATATTTACTCATTAACATAATGTGTAGAATCGGTCATTGAATAATTGGGATTTTAATTATTCCTTTTACAGATTAACAAAACTTGTAGAGACGGTCATTGAATAATCGGTATTTAAAATTTTTTAATCTTCTACATTGATAAAAGTTGTAGAATCGGTCATTGAAGAATTGGGACTTTTATTTTTATTTTTAAAGTGAATTTGTAGAATCGGTCATTGAAGAATTGGGATTTTAATTGTTCCTTTTAAAGATTAACAAAATTTGTAGAGTCGGTCATTGAAGAATCGGTATTTAAAATTGTTTATTCTTCTACATTGATAAAAATTGTAGAATCGGTCATTGAAGAATTGGGATTTTAATTATTCCTTTTAAAGATTAACAAAATTTGTAGAGTCGGTCATTGAAGAATCGGTATTTAAAATTGTTTATTCTTCTACATTGATAAAAATTGTAGAATCGGTCATTGAAGAATTGGGATTTTTATTTTTCTTGTTAAAGAAAATTTGTAGAATCGGTCATTGAAGAATTGGGATTTAAATTTTTCTTTTTATTGATTAACAAAATTTGTAGAGTCGGTCATTGAAGAATCGGTATTTGAAATTGTTTATTCTTCTACATTGATAAAAATTGTAGAATCGGTCATTGAAGAATCGGTATTTAAAATTTTTATATTTACTCATTAACATAATGTGTAGAATCGGTCATTGAAGAATCGGTATTTCGTGTTACGGATTGGTATCTTTATTAATTTAACAATCCGTTTTTGTAGGGTCAGTCATTGAAGGGTAGAACGTTATGAACGGTTTTTTTTTGTACAGTTGGTTGTGTAGAATCGGGTAATTGTAGGATTGAAAAAGGTTGAATTGACTCCCTGCCGCAAAATTAATGTATTATAGTCATTCACTCTCAGTCTTCCCTTGATTTCAACATGAGACCCTCGTTCAACGAGTCCGTCAAATCTCGTTACATTTATTGGCAGTCTATAATGGGAATCAGTTATTGCCCCTTTTCTGTAAGAAGAGTTTCCATTTACCATCACCTGAATTGCTGATTTTACAAAACCTTCAATGCCTGAAAATATTAAATATATAATAAAAACTTTATTTATAATAAAAATTTTAGTTATATTTTTAAAACAGAGTGTACAACAAATATTTTTCTATAATATAAAAAATAGGGCTGTTAAAAATTATGATTTTTTAAATTTAAATTAAATTTTCATATGTAATTTTTTAAACGTTTATTTTCAAATGGTTTGTGTAAACCACTTGGTAATAACAAAAGTAAATTATTCTAAATTTTAATCATTTAATTAATAATTCAATTATTGCGAACATTAATCAATTAAAAAATAAATTATTCCAAATGTTAATCAATTTGAAATTAAATTATTTCTAATATCATCAATCAAATAAAAATTCTATTTTTCCAAATGTTAATTAATTTTATTTTTATACTGATTAAAACATTGACAGATAGAAATTTTAATCCACAATATAAATTTAATTTTTTATCAAAATTGTATACGAAAAAAATTTTAGTATTGTACATTTTAATGATTTTATTTATAATTCAATTATTTGAAATTTCAATCTTATTTATAAAACTAAATTTAGGTTGAATTGAAATTTTTGTTAATTTGAACAATGTAAAAGTATACTATAAAAATATTATTTTTTAAGAATGTAACGAAAATTCTGTTTTTGGAAAATTTTAATTCAAATTTTTTTACTTTTCACAGTGGTCCTCAAGCATCGACAAGTTCGACTAAAATGGATCCAAAAATTGACTGAACAAGCTTTTAGAAGACTATTCGTAAATGTAAAAACTGGTATTCATAAAATCCTAGCTGATCGTTTTGTCGAAAAAAGTTAAAATTACATTTTTCGAAATGTATTTTTAGCATTGTATTACAGTGGATGTACCAGTTACCGTCCATGTCCCAGTTTCCGTCCATTTTACAAATATCTCGTATAGTAATTTAAATTATTTTTTAACAATAATTTATTCCTTTTGGCACGCAATCAACTTATTAGTTTAAGTAAACAAATAAAAGAAAATAATTTTTTTATAAATGTTATTTTGAAAATTAAACTGGACGGAAACTAGGTCTTAGGTGGACGGTAACTGGGACATCCACGGTATATACTGTTCAATAATCAACAATTATATCTGTAATGTTCATTGGTAAACCATTTTAGTGTACAGTACGTACTCACTAAGCATTAGCATATTTAACTTATAGTAAAATACATACAAAAACTTGTAGAATAGCTTATTAGATTACTCTTTATAGACGCTAAAACAACTTTGTCCAAAATCAGAACCAATTTTTTTCAAAATATTTTTAAAGTGCGTTTTACAATAATTTTTCATCTTTTAAGATTACTATTAAACTTAATTTAGCTTTTTCAAGTTGAAATTCCATCCATTCATATCAATGTATTCGTGCATTAGTTTTGTAACGTCTTGTAACAACTGACTGATTAACTTATTGCTTGCGCGCAAAATCAATTGCTTTTTCCCTATTTTTAAATGAGTTCTCATGAGGAGAACCGGAAGAAAATATGCGCACCATGCAGTCTATTATTGACAAATTTTTTAATTAAATTAGTTAACTTTTCGTTTATAAGAAACTTTTCTGGTTTAACCTTTCCAAAAGCAATTTTCCGACCGCATTGTGCACATGTTTTCTTCCGGTTCTCCTCATGTGAACTCATTTTAAAATGGAGAAAAAGCAATTGGTCTTGCGCGCAAGCTATAAGTTAATCAGTCAGTTGTTACAAGAAGTTACAAAACTAATGCACGAATACATTGATATGAATGGATGAATGAATGAAATTTCAACTTGAATATAAATAGATAAATAAAGCTTAAATGGTAAATTAAGCTTAATGGTAATCTTAAAATATGAAAAATTATTGTAAAACGCAGTTTAAAAATATTTCGAAAAAATTTGTTCTGATTTTGGACAAAGCTGTTTTAGCGTCTATAAAGAGTAATATAATGAGCTATTCTTCAAGCTTTTGTATGTATTTTACTATATGTTAAATATACTAATGCTTAGTGAGTACGTACTGTACACTAAAATGGTTTACCAATGAACATTACAGATATAATTGTTGATTATTGAACAGTATATAATACAATGCTAAAAATACATTTCGAAAAATGTAATTTTAACTTTTTTCGACAAAACGATCAGCTAGGATTTTATGAATACCAGTTTTTATATTTACGAATAGTCTTCTAAAAGCTTGTTCAGTCAATTTTTGGATCCATTTTAGTCGAACCTGTCAATGCTTGAGGACCACTGTGTTTTATTATCTTCACGAAATCGAATTTTGAAAAAAATTCATGGCTTTGCAAATATATATTTTAAATAAAATAAATCATAATTTAAATCAAGAAAGATGATTCAAATCATTACAGCCCTGACCAAAAAAAGAATTATTTTGAAAAAGGTTCAATTCCATAACATAATCTCTAACTAAAATTTGTTTTTTTTATTAGAAAATACATAATTGGAAGGTTATTTTCACTAAATTTGATTGAAAATATACTTAGTTGTACAATTTAAAAGAAAAAAATCAGTTTTTTGTTAAATGATGATATTTATTTTAAACAACACATAATAATTAAAAAGTTTATTCTTTTGTATAATTTTTAACAAAATTCAATAAACCGAATTATAAAGAATCTTCCAAAGAGCAAAATGAGCCAAAGATTGTAAGATCTGAATATAAATTGCAATTTACAAATTTTTAAAACAAAAAACACAATAATAAATATAAATATTATTTTCTTTTGGCTAAATATAAATATTATATTTATCAACTTTTGACTCTTTTTTTATAAACGTATTAGAATCTTTGAAGATGAAGAGTTATTCCAATAGTCAATAGATTATATTCATTTAAATGCAAGTAAAGAAAAAAATAGAGTATCATTTAATTTCAAAAATATAATGTCACATTTTGGTATAGATATATATATATATATATATTTGGGTAAAGAAAAATATAAGAAAGAAAAATACTGTTTTCATGAGTACACTTGCACTCAGGAAAATGAGTATATATATACATGTGTGTGTATATGATTGTCTAAACTATACACTAATATAGAAATCCCAAAAATATAAAATGCATAGATAAAATAAATCCAATGTTTAAATATTATATTAAATAATTAATAATAAATAAACAAAACACCCCTTTACATTATCTTAAATACCAATAAACTAAATAATTAAAAATTATTTTATTTTGCAAAATTATTATAAAAAATTAACTAATTATTTTAAAAGAAAAAAGTTATAAATAAATTATTAATAAAAATCAAAGAAAAGAAATATTAAGAAATGAATTTAAATCTAGAGAAATAGAATTTTAGAAATAATAGAAAGAGACAGAAGACATTCATAGATAACACCATATAAGAATACATAAGGAAAAATAATAGTAAGAGACGAAAGATATAATTTCGAATATAAAGAAATTATTAATTTAATTCAAATTTAAATATTTTTTATTAACAATATTAAAAATAAATATAGACTATTATTAAATTAATTAACGATATTTTTCATTTTTTTACATAAAATAATGTAAATTATTTTATTTAATTGCTTAAAATAATAATATTAAAATAAAAATTATATGTTAAATAAAAGTAAAAATTATTTAAAAATTAATGGTAAAGGTAAAATTTTTGTCAAATTATTATTTTTTAAGATATTAAAGATTTAAAGAAATTTCAGTAATAATTGAAAAATGATTGACAGCTGAACAATGGCATTGTTCTCTGTATACGTTACAACGGAATTAGAAAGAGAGAAATCGCTCTGTCCTTACCAAAATAATTTAAATACTATTGGCTAAGAAAATAGGACGCCGCGAAAAATGCGATTAGAGGGAAAATTTGGCGGTAAGAAATATACAGCAAAAGTATACGAAGAAAGGTAGGAAGGGAAAACCGCGGATTGTCAAGCAATCAGCTGTCAGAGTCTCTCCAACACACTTACCAAATTTAAATATACAGGGAATACGGAGAAATTTGGGGGATGAAGCGTCTTCTCGAGTTAATAAATAGAGAAGGAGACCCAAATTTGGACATTCATTCTCTGAATTTCAATCGGTCTACATTTATATCATTATTATTAGTTTTTGACAGATAGTTTCGTGAAAATAAATTGTGATTGGATTTAACAAATATAAAGTAAGTTTTTGAGAATTAAGAACAAGTGATTTACATAGAATCTTTTTATTGTTTAAAATATTAAATTTTCATTATTTATATTTTTTATTATTTATATTTTTCTTCTTAAATCTTATATGATATCTGAGAGGCTGGTGTAACAACCGTTCCAACTCAGAATTATATAAGAAATAAAATATTTTTAACAAACAATAAAATTAAACTCAATATTAGGAAAGTAGAAGAAACAAAAAAGTGTATAATCACTTTAATTAAAAACACATAAATCTACAAAGTCACGCCATGGTGAAAGACTTGAGGGGTTTCTGATAACTCGGAGTACCACCTCATTATCTGGATCCTTAAGTGGTATCAAAAGCAAATCGTAAGTCTCTTGAAGATACATATATCTCAAATTCATTGCAATAGGCGATCAATTTGTTAATGTGTAAGATTCAATTGATTATGAATCCCTGTCCTCCCACAAATAGTTAATTTAGGAAATAAATAATTTATTTAAATTATTTATTTAGCAATTTTTCAGAGAAATAAATAAATTTTTCATTTATTTTCTGTCTAACTTAAATCATTTTAATATGTTGTTAAATTAATAACATGTTAAATAAATTTATGTCTAAGGAGAATATTTGTGAGATTGGTTTATTTATAATAGATTATTTAATTTAGGGAATAGGGAATTTGACCTTGATAGCTGTTAGGAATTGTTAAGTTTCTTTTATTTTATTTAAACCTTATTTTATATTTTTTTTATAGATAAGCCTACGAGATTATTTACAATCTCAATAGAGGAAAGGTAAGTTTGTTAGAAAGGAATTTAAATAAAAGGTGAAAAATTTAAGTTAATTAATGAAAAGATTTCATTTAGTTTCATTCAGAACGAACTCACAATAAATTATTTAAACCAAAATAATTAACAAATAATTATATTGAATGATTGATTTTATATTTAATTTTTCTATTAATAATTAATATTTATTTTTTTTGTAAAGTAAAAATATTCAGCTTTGAAACGATAAATGACATTAATTCATTTATAAAAGTAAAAGTGAATAAGAAAATAAACAGCTGATCTACCGAACAATTACAGGAAAGATTCCTCTAATTTGGTAAACAAGCAACAAGTTTTCTAAAAACAAAATAAATATTTTCTTTCAAACATATCTATAGAACAATAAATTTAAAGGTTGATCCAATTTAAATAATTCTATTATATCATTACAATCATATCTGTTGACTTAGCTGGCACGTGTCTATTGTATCAAATAATTAAATTATAAAATATAATGTCCCTTTAAATTTAGACAATAGCCATTCTTTCTTTTGTATAAAGTTACGTAACGTGGGTGATTGATATATAAACATTTATGTTTATGGTCATTCAACCACATTTTTGAACTTATTAATTTCTCAGAACCGAATCAAATCAGGGCTAAGATAGATAAGAAGGTAAACACAAACACGTATAGTAGTATATATCCCCGGTGTGAGAGTTAATAATGCTACAACTGGTACCCCTGGTGTTTTCGTTTTCTGAATGAATTTAAATTGAATGAAATTTTTTTTTCTTTCCTTCTTTCTCTTTTTCTTTAAGAATATATAATAAACAAAATAATAGGGAAAAGTAGAATTAAAAGAGTGCACTCAAAATCATTCACAATTATAAAAATATTGAATAAATAAATATAAAATTAAAATTTTTTTTTTTTTTTGTTTTGAATATTTAAAATGGATCCCGAACAAAATAAAAACAATGAAGCATCAAAACCTTTTTCAGATGAAGAAAATAAAGATAAAGCAAAGAAAACAGGTACAATATCTAAAAAACAAAGTAAAAATAAAGGATTTTTAGACATTTTCGATGAAGAAATCACTCAGATTTCTCTTTGTGATAGTGATGAAGAATATGATCTTAATGATGAGGAACAGGAAATATTAAATAAAACTGAAAAAGATTTTGATGATTTCATGAAAGACTTGGGAATAACGGTTACAAAAGTAAAAAAGGGATTAGGTAAATTAAATACTAAACAAAAGGAAAATATGGATTTATGCATAAAGGAAAGATCTAAAATACGTAAAAGAATAGAACAAAATGAGAAAGAAATCGAACAATTAAAAGCTAAATTATATGATAGAGTAGACACCGGTATTGAAATTAACAAAAAAATATGCGAAAATTTAAAATTAAATGTAGAAGAATCACTGGACGAAGTAAATAACAAAATTCATGACATGAATGGCAAAATTAATAACTTACATTTGAGTACTGAGGAAAACACAATTTTAAGTTTAGATAATGAAAATAAAATAAAAACAATTCAAGAAAATCAAGAATATTTTGAACAAAAAATAAGTAGAATAAGAAATAATGATAATTCTAATAAAAATTCATGGATAAGAGAATATACTCCTCCTAAATTTTCTGGGACTACTCAGGAAAGGCCCATGATTTTTTTGAAAGAATTAGAAGATTATATTCAAGTAAATGGTATTTTAAATTCAGAATTCAAATACTTTATTCAAACATGTTTAGAAGGATTTTCTAAAGAATGGTGGAATTTAGTTAAGTCGGAAGATGATAATTTTTTGAGTTTTAAAGAAAAATTAATTAATCGATTTTGGAATGAAAACATTCGTTATAAAATAAGCACAAACTTAGAATTTGGTCAATATAATCCAAGCGGGAAATTATCAAGGTCAGCTTATGCAATTAAAATAATAAACAAAGCCAAAGACTTAATTCCATCACCTTTAGAGAACGAAATAGTTATTAAAATTGCCAGACATTTTAATGAAGACATACATACAGCTGTATTAATGAGAGGAATTAATACAATAAATAATTTATTAGATCTATTAGAAAAATTTGATAGGACTGGTCCAGTAAATTCTCAAAGAAATTTTCAAAATAAAACTAATAATTTTCAAAACAAAAGTAATAATTTTCAAAATAATCCAAAGAATAATTTTGATAATTATAGTCGACAACAATATGATAGTAAAAATCAAAGTAGAACAAATAATTTTAATCGTAACCCTAATTATAGTAATACAAATCAAAATTTTAATCAAGGTAATAATTATCAAAACAAAAGTAGTGAAAATAATAGACAACAAAATTTTCAAAACAATCCAAATTTTAAATTTAATCCAAATTTTCCAAATAAAAATTACCGAGATCAAAATTATGATAGAAACAAATACTCGGGTAATAATTTTAACAATTACAATAATAGACAAAATAATTATCAAAATTATCCTAATCAGCGTCAAAATTATAACAATGGTTATGTAGAAAATGCAAGATATACACCTTATAATGTTAAGCAAGAGGACAAATTTTCACAAAATGTAAATAACCAAAATAATGAAGGTTGTCAACAAGCATGTGTAAATATAACAAAAAAATGCAATAATCCAAAAAGTGATATAAATGATTGTGGAGAACCTTCATCGACTTCGGAAAACTTATAAACCTCGGGTTTGTAAACACGTGTACGAGGTATACAAATCCGAGGTCAATGACGCTTTTAAATATAAATAACGAAAAAAATACACAAAAACAAAATAAAAAATCAGAAGAAATAATTCCATTAGATTTACGTAGAGAATTATTAAAAAATATAAATTATCGTTTATTAAATCAACTAGGTAGATGTCCTATCGTAGAAATAATTATGTTTAATAAAAAAGTAAAAACACTTATAGATACCGGAAGTCAAGTAACATGTATTTCGGAAGATTTTTATGAGAATAATATAAAAGAAATGGAAAAATGTCTTTCATTACCGGTAGTTGGAATGAGTATTGTAGGTGCAACTGGAGAACGCCCTGTAAAATTAAAACTTCAGCTATTGATACAATTCGAAATGTGTGGTTATAATGCACAATATACATTTATAGTAGTTCCTAAATTAAATTGTGATTGCTTAGTGGGTGCTGATTTCTTAAAAACATTTCAAACTAAAGTAGATTTTGAAAAAGATATTGTTATTGTTATTAGAGAAGAAGAAGCATTAACTATGGAAATGCTTAAAGAAAATATAAATCAAATAAAGATTATTCGTGAAAATGAAAATATTGAAATTAAAGAAATAGAAAATGAATTAGAAAAAGAAATCTTAAAAGAAATTAAAGAAAATGAAATTAATAAAAATCAAAATAATAATAATGATATCAGTAAAATTATTGTCAATCAATTAACGGGAATGGAAATGTTAGAAGATGCCCCAAATGTAATTAAAGATTTAGAAATAAACAAAGACTACGATGACACACAGTTCGAATTTGAAATAACTGAAGATGAAATTAAAAATAAAATTGCAGAATGTACTGTTTTAAACAAAAATGATAAGGAAAGATTTTACAAACTCATTTCACGTTATAAAAATGTTTTTTCTAAAAAACCGGGTAGAATTTCAATTTACGAACACGAAATAAAAGTAGATGATAGCAAACCATTTTTTAAAAAATCATATCCTATTCCGATGAAATTGCGTGATAAAGTCAATAATGAAATAAAAAAATTAATTAAATTAAAAATTCTAAAAAAAATGAACACGCAATATATCAGTCCAATATGTATATCATTAAAAAAGGATGGTACTATTAGATTTTGTTTAGATGCGCGAAAATTAAATTTAATTGTAGTCGATGAATATGAACGTGCGGAAACAACCGAAGTTTTATTTCAAAGATGTACGGGTGTAAAAGTGATGTCTTCTTTAGATCTGGTCAGTAGTTTTTGGCAAATTCCTTTATCGGAAGAATCTAAAAAATATACGGGTTTTATAATAGAAGGTAAATGCTATGTATTTAATGTAGTACCTTTCGGTTTAAAAACAAGTACTAGTGCGTTGGTACGAGCGTTAGATCAGGTACTATGTGGTATAGGCGATTTTGTAATCACTTTTATCGACGACATGCTGTGCACATCACAAAATATTGACGAACATCTCTATCACTTAGAAAAAATTTTTCATCGTTTAGAAAAACATAACATGACAATAAACTTTGAAAAATCTCATTTTTTTCGTCCGGAATTGAAATTTTTAGGACATATTTTAACACCACTCGGAATTAAACCTGATCCTGATAAAATAAAGGCAATACATAATTTTCCGCGACCTAGAAATTTAAAAGAATTAAGAGGTTTTTTAGGACTTATTAACTTTTATACAAAATTTTCTAAAAATCATGCCCAAGAAATAGTCCCTTTACTTGAATTATTAAAAAATAAAAATAAATGGGAATGGAATTCAAAAAAGGATATAGCATTTAAACGGGTTAAAAATCTATTTTGTGAATTTACAATTCTTAGTTATCCAGACTTATCAAAACCGTTTTATTTACAAACAGACGCGAGCGACGTAGCGATAGGAGCCGTATTGTATCAAATAGACAAGGACGGAGAACACGTACCTATAGCTTTCGCGAGTCGAACGTTGAAAGGAGCCGAGTTAACGTATTTCACGACAGAGAAAGAGCTACTTGCTATTGTATGGAGCTTATTGAAATTTCGATCGTATATACTAGGAACTCGTGTAATCATAAGAACGGACCATAAAGCATTAACGTTCATAAAAACGTGTAAATTAATAAGCGGTAGGATAACGAGGTGGATTTTAGCAATTCAGGATTTTAACTTTGACATTGAACATGTTGAAGGTAAAAACAACATAGTTGCTGATGTACTAAGTAGGGCACCATCATATGAAGAATATAAAATTGGTATTAACTCACATGAGGGCAAATTATTTTTGTATAAATTAGTTAAAACACCATCTTCAATGTTGCGAAATAAATTAAAAAATATTTCACAAGAACAAAACCTAGATTCTATTTCGAAACAAAGAATCGCAGAAGTTAAAAGCGGTAAAACAAAGCGTTATTTAATAGAAAAAAATATATTATATTTTAATAGTGGGGATAATAAAAAAAAATTATGTATAACAAAAAGTTATAAACAATTTAATCGATGAAACCCATGAAATGTATGGACATGTAGGACCACAAAGAGTTTTTCGCATGTTAAATGAATATTTTTATTATCCGCATTTTTCCAAGGTTATTAGGCATAGGATCGCTAGCTGTGACTCATGTCAGAAAAATAAAATTTCTAATCAAACTAATTACGCGGAAATGAGAAATTATGCACCGAAAAAACCGGGAGAAATTTTATCAATCGATTTTTACGGTCCTTTACCTGCAACAAAAGGCGGATTTAAATACATTTTATCAACAATCGATGCGTTTAGTAAATACGTTAAATTATACCCCATAAGAAAAATAACAACAATAGCGCTAATAAACAAAATTTTCAAACACCATATAAAGGAATATGGAAAACCAGAAAAAATTATTTCGGACCACGGAACACAATTTACTTCTGAAGTATGGACTAATAAACTCAAAGAAGAGGGGATACAACCTGTCTTTTCGTCAATACGTCATCCTCAAGGAAATATTGTCGAGAGAATTCATAGGGAGTTATCAAGATTTTTTAGAACTCTTACCAATGGTAGACATAATTCCTGGTGGAATTGGATATCAATTATTGAAGATTGTATCAACGAAACTCACCATGAAACTACCGAGTTTACACCTATAGAACTTCAGCTCAACAAAAAACCAAGAAGAATGTGGGAAAAATGGTTCGATTTTCCAGATATTCCAAATAATATGGATTATGAAAGAAAATTAGAACTCGCGTATAATAATATCTGTAAAAAAGGTAAAAGAAGATCGGAAAAATTCAATATCACACATAAATTAACTGAATTTAAAGTAGGTGATAAAGTCTTAATTAAATTACTAAATAGGTCTGATAAGGAAAATAAAATAATAGCTAAATTTCTACAAGTCTATGAAGGACCATATGAAATAAAAAAAGTTATAAAAAAAGGTACATATATCATATGGGATAGTAACTTAGGACTGGAAAAAGGAATGTATCATAATCAGGATTTAAAAAAATATATTTCAAGAGATAAAGACTCTAATTAAAACAAAGTGATAATATATATAAATAAAAAATAAAAATAATGTTAATAACAAAAATAATAAAAAGTGTAGTGAAGTGTTTTAAATAAACAATATCTATTTATTAATATTTAAATTATTTGAACATTCAATAATAAATAATTAAGAACAATCATATTAATAAATAATAAAAATTTAAAACATAAACAATTTCTACATATAAAAAAAATATTTAAAAAAAATATATATAAATAAATAAATAAAAATTTCGTTAAGTGTTTAGTGATTAGTAAGTAATATTTACTTTAAGAAGAAAGAAGAGGATAGATAAAAGTGATATAGACATTAAGTATCTATTCTCCATATAAAAAAAAAAAAAAAAAAAAAATACATACATACATATATACAAATAAAAATATAATAAATACGAAAAAACGAATAAAAAAAAAAATGTATAAAAAAAAATATATAAAAGTTATAATAATAATATTGTTAAGTATAAATAGTAAATAAGTAATATAGAAATAGTCAATATAGAAAAGCCTGCAATGGTTGGATTTCTTTTCATTTTGTTTGGAAACATTTCTCTAAATTTATATTCAATATTATTGGATAAAGTCAAAATTACACAATATTTTCCTTTTACTCTAGAATTTATATTTGAGAATATTGAATTTTAAATGTCATAATTTTAAAATTTTGGTCAGTTCTTATTTGTCAGTGACAAGTGAAGTGTAGTGTCGGTGAAGTGGATCCTGAAAATTGGATTAATCTTTTTAAAAAAGGTATTTATATAAAAATTAGTTAAAAATAAAAATAGTTAAAAAATAAAAATATTGATAAATAAAATAAATAAATAAAAGGGGAATAATAGTAAAAGAGGAATTTTTTTATTTTTTTTTTAAGATGGAAATTACAACGTGTGATCAGGGGAATATGACCCGAAAATATAGAGAATGCGACAAATTTGATTTAAAACGGGGATCCACAATCTCCGACACTATTACAGACATAATAAGAACGAAGAAGATTAATATAAAAACAAAAAATAAATCGACACAAACGAAAAAGAACTTTAATACAACCAAAACAAATAAAAAAAGCTCCAAGGAAAGGAGGAAGATTAGTAAAAATAGTAATAAAATCAAAAATATCAAAATAAAAAAATCAGAAATGGTAAAAATCAACTTGGAAAAACTTTTTGGTCCAAATTATACGGATTATAAAATCCAAGTATTATTTTCTAAAATAAAAAAAACTGTTAAAAATTAATAAATTGATTCATTCAAGAATTGAAAATGTACTTTCTTTATATTTTTTTTTTTCCTTCTTATTCTTATTTTCTCTTGGTGTTGTGACTAATTTTGAGTGTCACTAAATAGTATATAGCATTTTGTTGTGATTTTCTCTCTGTTCTCTTCTATCTCTTACATTCATTTTTTCTATATTCCTATCTGCATAATATTTGGTAATGATAAAAAAAAAAAAAAATAATTAAGTAGCGAAATTTTATTTTTTTTTAAGATGGAGGCTAATAATCATGATTTCGATATTGTTCTCTCAATGGAACAATATCCCTCTCACCTACTTCAGGTGAATAAAAAATACTACGTAAAAGTAGTGAATTCAATTGGACCATCTTTTATAAAAGTGAAAGTGGGGGAATTTAGTGAGGATTTCAAAAAACAAATGGCCGAATTTAATGAATTTTATTCATCATATGATGAATCATATAGATTCATTTTTGAAGGGGAACTAACGAACTATGCGGGATGGCCTATAGTGGCCAAAATAAACAACAATGCATACATAAGAGGAAATGTAATGTTATTTAATACGGGAGTACAAGATGTGTTCTTAGTATACGATGTCGACAATGACATCCACATACAAGTGGCAAAAGAGAATATCTTTTACTTAATATATAAATATCTCTACATAAAGAAAGATGTAACAAAAATAGCTTTGACGGATATCCTACCTAACAATAATATATTTTGGGAGAAAAACACAGTAGATAGGTTCACTATATTAATGCAAAACAGGTCATTTCAATTCCACTATAAAGCTCGAATCAATGATGTAAATATGGGTTGGGGAATACTCAACAGACTGTGGTCAGTTGATGACAAACTAATAGATTTAAATTTAGCCAAATTAGCACCGGGAACAATAGAAATTTTCCCAAATCACGATGAAGTAATTGAGGAGGATATTGAGGAAGATGTTGAGGAAGAAGAAAATGTTAACATAAGAGCCATCGGAGGCTAAATAAAGATATTTTTTTTTTAAAAAAACATAAATTTTGATTTTTTTTTTTATTTCAAACAAATTAATTCATTACAGGATATAATAAATTTATTCGTTTAGGGGGGCATTAAGGGGGTAATCAAAAATTTATTTTTTTTTTCTTCTCTTTAGATTGCCTATTGAGAATATTTTTCTGTCTTGTAAACAAATCAATTCTTTTATGCCAAAAGAATATGATTGGTTTAGGGGGGCATTGAAGAGTTATTCCAATAGTCAATAGATTATATTCATTTAAATGCAAGTAAAGAAAAAAATAGAGTATCATTTAATTTCAAAAATATAATGTCACATTTTGGTATAGATATATATATATATATATATTTGGGTAAAGAAAAATATAAGAAAGAAAAATACTGTTTTCATGAGTACACTTGCACTCAGGAAAATGAGTATATATATACATGTGTGTGTATATGATTGTCTAAACTATACACTAATATAGAAATCCCAAAAATATAAAATGCATAGATAAAATAAATCCAATGTTTAAATATTATATTAAATAATTAATAATAAATAAACAAAACACCCCTTTACATTATCTTAAATACCAATAAACTAAATAATTAAAAATTATTTTATTTTGCAAAATTATTATAAAAAATTAACTAATTATTTTAAAAGAAAAAAGTTATAAATAAATTATTAATAAAAATCAAAGAAAAGAAATATTAAGAAATGAATTTAAATCTAGAGAAATAGAATTTTAGAAATAATAGAAAGAGACAGAAGACATTCATAGATAACACCATATAAGAATACATAAGGAAAAATAATAGTAAGAGACGAAAGATATAATTTCGAATATAAAGAAATTATTAATTTAATTCAAATTTAAATATTTTTTATTAACAATATTAAAAATAAATATAGACTATTATTAAATTAATTAACGATATTTTTCATTTTTTTACATAAAATAATGTAAATTATTTTATTTAATTGCTTAAAATAATAATATTAAAATAAAAATTATATGTTAAATAAAAGTAAAAATTATTTAAAAATTAATGGTAAAGGTAAAATTTTTGTCAAATTATTATTTTTTAAGATATTAAAGATTTAAAGAAATTTCAGTAATAATTGAAAAATGATTGACAGCTGAACAATGGCATTGTTCTCTGTATACGTTACAACGGAATTAGAAAGAGAGAAATCGCTCTGTCCTTACCAAAATAATTTAAATACTATTGGCTAAGAAAATAGGACGCCGCGAAAAATGCGATTAGAGGGAAAATTTGGCGGTAAGAAATATACAGCAAAAGTATACGAAGAAAGGTAGGAAGGGAAAACCGCGGATTGTCAAGCAATCAGCTGTCAGAGTCTCTCCAACACACTTACCAAATTTAAATATACAGGGAATACGGAGAAATTTGGGGGATGAAGCGTCTTCTCGAGTTAATAAATAGAGAAGGAGACCCAAATTTGGACATTCATTCTCTGAATTTCAATCGGTCTACATTTATATCATTATTATTAGTTTTTGACAGATAGTTTCGTGAAAATAAATTGTGATTGGATTTAACAAATATAAAGTAAGTTTTTGAGAATTAAGAACAAGTGATTTACATAGAATCTTTTTATTGTTTAAAATATTAAATTTTCATTATTTATATTTTTTATTATTTATATTTTTCTTCTTAAATCTTATATGATATCTGAGAGGCTGGTGTAACAACCGTTCCAACTCAGAATTATATAAGAAATAAAATATTTTTAACAAACAATAAAATTAAACTCAATATTAGGAAAGTAGAAGAAACAAAAAAGTGTATAATCACTTTAATTAAAAACACATAAATCTACAAAGTCACGCCATGGTGAAAGACTTGAGGGGTTTCTGATAACTCGGAGTACCACCTCATTATCTGGATCCTTAAGTGGTATCAAAAGCAAATCGTAAGTCTCTTGAAGATACATATATCTCAAATTCATTGCAATAGGCGATCAATTTGTTAATGTGTAAGATTCAATTGATTATGAATCCCTGTCCTCCCACAAATAGTTAATTTAGGAAATAAATAATTTATTTAAATTATTTATTTAGCAATTTTTCAGAGAAATAAATAAATTTTTCATTTATTTTCTGTCTAACTTAAATCATTTTAATATGTTGTTAAATTAATAACATGTTAAATAAATTTATGTCTAAGGAGAATATTTGTGAGATTGGTTTATTTATAATAGATTATTTAATTTAGGGAATAGGGAATTTGACCTTGATAGCTGTTAGGAATTGTTAAGTTTCTTTTATTTTATTTAAACCTTATTTTATATTTTTTTTATAGATAAGCCTACGAGATTATTTACAATCTCAATAGAGGAAAGGTAAGTTTGTTAGAAAGGAATTTAAATAAAAGGTGAAAAATTTAAGTTAATTAATGAAAAGATTTCATTTAGTTTCATTCAGAACGAACTCACAATAAATTATTTAAACCAAAATAATTAACAAATAATTATATTGAATGATTGATTTTATATTTAATTTTTCTATTAATAATTAATATTTATTTTTTTTGTAAAGTAAAAATATTCAGCTTTGAAACGATAAATGACATTAATTCATTTATAAAAGTAAAAGTGAATAAGAAAATAAACAGCTGATCTACCGAACAATTACAGGAAAGATTCCTCTAATTTGGTAAACAAGCAACAAGTTTTCTAAAAACAAAATAAATATTTTCTTTCAAACATATCTATAGAACAATAAATTTAAAGGTTGATCCAATTTAAATAATTCTATTATATCATTACAATCATATCTGTTGACTTAGCTGGCACGTGTCTATTGTATCAAATAATTAAATTATAAAATATAATGTCCCTTTAAATTTAGACAATAGCCATTCTTTCTTTTGTATAAAGTTACGTAACGTGGGTGATTGATATATAAACATTTATGTTTATGGTCATTCAACCACATTTTTGAACTTATTAATTTCTCAGAACCGAATCAAATCAGGGCTAAGATAGATAAGAAGGTAAACACAAACACGTATAGTAGTATATATCCCCGGTGTGAGAGTTAATAATGCTACAAAGATTTTATGAAAACGATTTTAATTATGGTTTTATTTATTTATTTAAATTGAATTATTAGTTTGAGGTTATGTCAATGAGTTGTAAAAATTAATTATACTTTTATATAGTATTTAATTTTAATTTTTTAATAAAAAAATATATAATTTAATAATAATATATAATTTAATAATAATATATAATTTAATAATAATAATAAATATATACAAGTTAAAATAATATAAAACTTACAAACATTTTCACCAACGGCACTTCCTAAATCCTGAAATTGAACAGGTCGAAAAACAACTTCCTCTTCTGAAGAGGGCATTGGTCCAAGTAACTCTACAATAGTATTCCGTTGAATAGATAGTTCGATGAGCATTAAGTCGGAACGTCCTTGGTTGAAGGCGGGGTTAGCCAGAATAATTTGTGGCCTGGAAATTCTTATTATCTAAAACAGAAGAAGAAACATTATTTTTTTTTCGTTAATGATGTACAAACCATCAACATAACATCAAAGTAAAAAGTTGATTTAAATAATAAGTAAAATTATAATTGAATTCATCAGTCAGAGCAATAAAATTATTAAATCAATTATTAAATGGTACATTAATTGGAATGTAATATAATTTACATAATAAAATTTTAAACAAATTATTTTAATTATTACCTGATTAAGAACAGAGCCTTCAAATTCTTTTTTCTTTTCACCCCATAATAGAACTCTCACCAGCCTTCCCGAACAGTTGTTCAGAATGCACCTAAATGGCTGCTTAGCCTCATCGGTATTCCTTGGCTTTTCAAAATTTGTGTTTGATCGTCTCCTGAAGAGGGGAGGATCCAACGCGACAATAACGCCAGTTAATTCCCTGTAAAAAAATAGGTTAATGTGAATTTATCAATAAAAATAAATATTAATATTATTGAATTTAAAAAATTTTTTTAAATATTAAATATAAAAATAAAAACATTTAAAAACAAAAATTTCATTTCACATGAAATAATTTTATGTTAGAGAACCGGCACGCTACGACTCAAGACTCCACGTGGTTATAATTTTTTTATAATAAAAAAATACTAAGGTAAAAAAATGTAATAATGTTTTTCATTAAATATTTTTTCTTTTTAATTTAATATTTTTATTATTATTAACAATTTCTTCAAAAATATTTGTAGTTATATTAATTTGAACGCATGTTTGTAAGGATGGAATCTAAACAAAAACGTGAACAGCGTGTATTACTGCTAACACAATAAAATATAAATTATAAATATATTAAACATTTATATTTAAAAAATTACTTACACGGAGTTGTCTCCAGGTTGAAAGGAATCCATTTCCTCATTGGAGGTTAAATTATAACCACCGATGTTTCGCTCCATTTTTGATTAATATTTTCAGTCAGGCCTGGCTTCAGTTTTAAACGAGGTTGGGATGACAAATGACAACGGGAGCGTTAGTAATTAAGCTAATATACCTTCCTAATGATATATGATTAAATTAATTAAGTCATGCGTATCATAAGCGCAACATGCGTAGTAATAAGGGTTGATTAAATGCAAGATCATTTTAGTTTCAAATTTTTTATTTAAAACGTAGCGCTATAAAGCAGAGAAGGCATAAAGGAGAATTCACATCTTTTTCGGAAAAAATACTTTCATCTTTCTTTGTTTACATGATGTGTAGGCATAAAGGTGCGGTCACTGCTTTTTTTAGGAAAATCTATACTTATCTTTCCACGTTACATGACATGGACATAAGTCTGTCTTACTTTAGATTTTTCCTTGGAAAATATAAAAATCAAAAGTAAGACAGACTTATGTCCATATAATGTAACAGAGAAAGATGAGAGTTGATTTTCCGACATAACTGTGACCGCACCATAAGGGTGAAATCATCTGAATGCGTAAAGGTGCTTTTAAGGTGCATATTCACTTCTGCGACTCTGGAATTGTAAAGGGCAATCATCTCTCTTATTATTATGGCAATGGCATAAGTTTCTTTCTTTCTTTCTAATTTTGACCAATGTTCTTGATGAAACTCGGTGAAAATGTAAGAACAAGACAAACATATGCCAACTCTTTTCTTTTTAATTTAAAAAAAAATTAAGTTCGATATTTATAATTCTTTCTTGCAATTGGATGCGTGCGCGCACCTGAACTATGCAAACTTGATACTTTACCTTATAAATATATATTTCCTTTGTGACTGCACCTTAAAATACGTATAAAATGTAATTACCACTAAATAAGAATTATAAATATACTTACATTTCATATTCTAAATGTACCCACTTATCAATCATATTACTTTAACACTACAAACAAACAACAATAATAGTAGCACTATACAAATCGCCTCATTGCTGCACCAAACCAGAAATACGTAGATGAATCTACGTTTTCAAATAAACGCGCTACATTCTAGACATCCCGTCAGCCCTCTCTGGTGGGATAATTTGAAAACTACTCTTTAACTTATTACACAGGCACACAAAAAAAAAGTTGTCTGTTTCTTGAACTAGACATATATTTCCTATAGTATTTTGGACCGCTGAAACCGAATCTGAGCTCAGAATTGCTCCATCACCCTCAGTTTTTTTTAAATCGACCAAAACCACCCTTAAACGGACAAATTCACACTTTGGAGATAAAAAATAAATCAACTTATTTTTTTAAAAAACCGAATTTCACATCTACGAAACTTTGCTCAACTACCTCAAAAACAAAGCCAGCATTGATCCAGCACCCCCTGAATTTTTTTAATTGAAAAAACTACCCCTAATCTGAAAAAATCAAATTCAGGAGATAAAACAATAAAATAATTGATTGACAAATTTTATAAATAGAAATTTTTACTCCAGCAATGCAGAAACAAAGCCAGAAATGCTCCCTCACCCTCTAAATTTTTTTTAAATCGAAAAACCACCCTTAAATAGTAAAATTCAAATTTAAGAAGTAAAAAAATATTATATTACCGGCTTTTTTTAAATACAGAACCTTACATGTATGTAGTTTTGCTCTACTAACGCAAAAAATAAAGCCAGCATTGATCCATCACCCTCTAAATTTTTTTAAATGGAAAAAATTACCCCTAATCTGAAGAATCAAATTCAGGAGGTAAAACAATAAAATAACTGATTAAAAAATTTTATAACCAGGTATTTTTACTCCAGCAAGGCAGAAACAAAGCCAGAAATACTCAAAAAAAGCCAGCATTGATCCATCACACTCTGAATTTTTTTAATAAAAAAAAACTACCCTTAATCTGAAGAATCAAACTTAGGAGGTAAAACAATAAAAAAACTGATTAAAAAAGTTTATAACCAGGTATTTTTACTCCAGCAATGAGCATTTCTGGCTTTGTTTCCGCATTGCTGGAGTAAAAATACCTGCTTATAAACTTTTTTAATCAGTTATTTTATTGTTTTACCTCCTGAATTTGATTCTTCAGATTAGGGGTAGTTTTTTCCATTTAAAAACATTCAGAGGGTGATGGATCAATGCTGGCATTATTTTTTGAGTTAGTAGTGCAAAACTACATACATGTAAGGTTCTGTATTTAAAAACAGCCGGTAATATAATATTTTTTTACTTCTTAAATTTGAATTTTACTATTTAAAGGTGGTTTTTCGATTTAAAAAAAATTTAGAGGGTGAGGGAGTATTTCTGGCTTTGTTTCTGCCTTGCTGGAGTAAAAATACCTAATTATAAATTTTTTTAATCAGTTATTTTATTGTTTTATCTCCTGAATTTGATTCTTCAGATTAGGGGTAGTTTTTTCCATTTAAAAAAATTCAGAGGGTGATGGATCAATGCTGGCTTTATTTTTTGAGTTAGTAGAGCAAATCTACATACATGTAAGGTTCTGTCTTTAAAAAAAGCCGGTAATATAATATTTTTTTACTTCTTAAATTTGAATTTTACTATTTAAGGGTGGTTTTTGGATTTAAAAAAAATTTAGAGGGTGAGGGAGTATTTCTGGCTTTGTTTCTGCCTTGCTGGAGTAAAAATACCTGGTTATAAATTTTTTTAATCTGTTATTTTATTGTTTTACCTCCTGAATTTGATTCTTCAGATTAGGGGTAGTTTTTTCCATTTAAAAAAATTCAGAGGGTGATGGATCAATGCTGGCTTTATTTTTTGAGTTAGTAGAGCAAAACTACATACATGTAAGGTTCTGTATTTAAAAAAAGCCAGTAATATAATATTTTTTTACTTCTTAAATTTGAATTTTACTATTTAAGGGTGGTTTTTTGATTTAAAAAAAATTTAGAGGGTGAGGGAGTATTTCTGGCTTTGTTTCTGCCTTGCTGGAGTAAAAATTTCTGGTTATAAAATTTGTCAATCAGTTATTTTATTGTTTTATCTCCTGAATTTTATTCTTCAGATTAGGGGTAGTTTTTTCAATTAAAAAAATTCAATGGGTGCTGGATCAATGCTGGCTTTGTTTTTGAGTTAGTGGAGCAAAGTTTCGTAGATGTAAAATTCGGTTTTTTTAAAAAATAAGTTGATTTATTTTTTATCTCCGAAGTGTGAATTTGTCCGTTTAAGGGTGGTTTTGGTCGATTTAAAAAAAAACTGAGGGTGATGGAGCAATTCTGAGCTCAGATTCGGTTTCAGCGGCCCAAAATACTATAGGAAATATATGTCTAGTTCAAGAAACAGACAAATTTTTTTTTGTGTGCCTGTGTTATATAAACTTCCCCATCTCGAAAGTTTCTATCTTATGTTGACTTCATTTTTGTGTCTGTCTTTACAAGCAAAATTTGTAAACAATTTCCATTGTTTTTATTCAAGGTGTACGTTGAATAATATATAAGGTATGGTTTATATATATGGTTCCATTTCATAAAAAAAAATTGTGAACAGCTGTCATAATTTCAGAAGGGCATTTCTGCATTACATTTTATCAAAGGTAAGTAACTTTTTTATTTCTTTTCTTAAAAATAAGTAAAGTCATCGTTGTTGCAATTTTGTAAAGACGTTTAAAATGTGTAATAAGAAAGGGCATATGGTGAAAAGTTGATATTATGTTTAAATATTATGTCTAATTAATTATTATTAAAATTTTTTAAATTGCATGGAAATCTCTGTACATTGACGGCCATTTTGATAATTTGCGGTGTGAAACAGCTGTTTTGTCGTCAATGGCCGTCAATGTACAGAGATTTCCATGCAATTTAGAAATTTTTAATAATAATTAATTAAACATAATATCGAAAAATTTATGTTGTGAAATAATAATAACAGGGTAGTTACAAAAATTAAATTTTAATTTTTCCTAACTTCTTTCTAATTTCCAGACAGAATTTTACTTCTTTTCTGAACTTGATTCTCAATATTTCAATTTTAAAATCCTTTAAATAAGGGAATTTTACGGTTAGTCACAGTGGAAGGTATTCATACATTTTTAGGGTTAAAGAACAAAATAAGAAAAAATTCAAATTGCATGTAATGAAGAAGTTAGAATTAAAACTTTTGAAAGTTAAAAATTGAAAACATTTAAAATTAGAAATTTCGAAGTTAATTAAAATTTTGAAGAATTGTATTAAAACATTTACAAACAGGATTTTTCCAAATTTTAATTGAATTTTTTTAAAATGCATAATTAAATTTTTAAAAGTAGAGAAAACACCATAAATATCTTTTAAAAAAGCTGATCTTTTAAAAAAGCTAAGCAATCTAAAATTTTAAATTCAACTTTTTAAATCAAAATAATCCCTATTTTATAACTAAACACCCAATCAAGTTGTTTCACCGAGATCTGGAAAAAGGTCAAATGCTGTCTGGAAATCAGGGAAGAAAAAATATAATATTTGTGACGACATAGATTTTGTTTTACAATCACAGTTTG
This sequence comes from Leptopilina boulardi, assembly GCF_019393585.1. NCBI lineage: Eukaryota > Metazoa > Arthropoda > Insecta > Hymenoptera > Figitidae > Leptopilina > Leptopilina boulardi. The sequence continues at coordinate 593,500 of NW_026138006.1, forward strand.
TTCCCCTTTTCCCCTTAAATAACATTTTTCTCCCCTCTTCCCCCTTTTCAGGAAAATATAATATCTACTATATTTAGAAAAATATGAATAAAGTTCTTCTCAAGAATTAAATTAATTTCATATAAATAAATATAAATATAAACAAATAAATAAATAAATTCTTTGAAAGAATTAAATTATTTTAGACATTTTTGATAAAATTCTTTATAAGAATACATTTTTAAGAGATAATGAATCAACTATTTATTTTTGTATTCAAATTATTATTGAATTCACATAAATTTTCTAAAAAAAAGAATTCAATTTTAAAAAATAAATTTCAGTATGCTTTTGGTGTATTTTAATTAAAATTCTTTGAAAATAGTTAAATTACTGGAAATGATTTATAAAAATTAAATTAAATTTCCAATTATTTGGAAATTTGTCAAATTGAATTGCATTTGGGAGCGTTTTATTTGTTTATTTTTAAAAATAATGTTTGATGAAAACTAGGAAAAAATCAGCAAAATAAAATACAGAATGAAATTTTTGTGATTCTTGTGAGTTATCTAATACGAGTTTCTTTAGTTGTCAAATTTAATTTTTCGATGCCTACTTCTTTACTACTTTTTTGAGTTCCACAGCAGCGAAACTTTACTTTGTTAAATATTTACTTGCAATGTTTGGAATATTCAAATGAAAGTTTAGTGAAAATTGTGTAAATATTTAAATGGCCTGATTAAATAAATGTTTAGGGTAAAACTTTACTGAACATTTAAATTTAATCTTCGCCAATATCCGATAAATGCGAAAATTCTAATTCAAAATGTTTAGCAAGGTTTCATGCCAACAATTTATTTAATCGAGACATTTAAATATTTATACAACTTTCACTAAACTTTGCAATGGAATATTCCAAACATTGCAAGTAAATATTTAACAAATTGTCAAGTAAAGTTTTGATGATGTGGAGGTAGTTTTTGGTACTGTATTTTCAGAATCCCTGTTTTTGGTTAGAAAAATTCCCCTTTTCCCCTATTTTTAAGTGAAAATGAAAATGTGATCCCTGTCAAACTTTAAAATCTCAAGTTAAATTACAATTGTTTAATAAATGTAAATGTCTACATAATAAAATGTCACTTCTATTAATTAGTTTAAATTGGGTGAGGGAAATACAAAAATGAACAAAAGCTGGCTCTCAAACAATAATAAAATGTAACTGTCACCATGTATTTTCTTTTTGATTTTCACTAATTTTTCGTCAAATAATTTATTATTTTTTATAAACGTATAATAAAAATGGTTTTTTGTTGTATTTATAGGCTTCCTCAACAACGGAAATTTTTGTTGTTGTGGTTAAGTATGTAAGTTAGTGAGGTTAGGAACATTTGTTTACAAAAGGCATACCTTATACTGCTGAAGTGATTCCCATTTAAAATATGTGTTAATTATCAAAACCGCTCAATTATTCATTAAAGAAGGTATAATTTATTAATTTGAAAATAATTTAATTTTCTTATTTATTTAAAAATAATTTTATTTTCTTATTTAAAGAAAACTTATCCCTTTCTATTCTGGCATTTGCCAATACCAGAAATACTACACATAACACTTTATTATTTCTATTGTAGACGCAGCCAAAAGTACAAGTATTAAGAACATTTAATATACGTGTTTATAAAATTATTTGCAGAGAATAAAGTAAGCATTATCTAAAGAAAATGCACAGTGAAAGTTCTTTGTCTATTAATTATTTCAAGTCATTTCTCGAACTGTCTTTTTTTAAGAAAGGATAAGAAACATTATAATAATAATGTTAATTATTTGTAATAACTAATAATAATTGTACAATGATAATTAGATTTTTTAAATTAGAAAGAATATAATTTTTATTACAGCATAAATTTAAAATAGCATAAAAAGATTAACGTACATTTTGATGATGTTCTAAATTAGCAGGATAAATAATATACAGTAATATAAATTCCTATAACAGGCTTAGATATCTCTATTTAATAGAAATATTTCAGCGCGAAATTTAAAATTGACCAATCACAATATTCTTGATAATTTATGATTGGTCAGTTTTAAAATTAGCACCGAATTATTTCTGTACTTCCGCTTCGAATTATATTCACAAAGTTATTAAAAAAGAGTATAATAATGTTAATGCTTAATATACATTAATAAAACATTTATTAAAATTGATTTCTAACCAATATTTTACAATAATTTAAAAATTTTATAATATATGTTGCAGAATTTATTTGACACGCCTAAGTAGGATAAAAAGAAACTTTTTATCCTACTGAATAAATTTATCCACATCAAAATTCATCACTTATTATGGTAATTACTTCTTACAAAATAATAGTGAAATCAAGATAAGAATTTGTAACATAATAATTTATTAGTGTTTATTCTTCTTCATATAAAATATTTGCTTTTCTAAATTTTACATTCTTTTCTTTTGATTTATTATTTATTAGTATTACGATATACAAATAAATTAGGTTCATCATATTTAAATGTTACTTTTTTGTTTCAGGATCAGGAAAACTACCATCGGCGAGAAAATGTATTGACTCTTTGATATCCTTCAATAATTTAATTTTTTATATATAAAACGGTGTGCTCTAATAATATGTGATAATTAATTTATAATAAAATGTCTTCTTTGTAATAAAATATATCTTCTTTAACTCAATAAATACCATTTATTATAATAATTTCATTTCATTTATTTTTAACAGAAAAATGTAAAAAAATTAGACTAAAAGACCAAACTTAGACCAAATAAACAAATTTTGACCAAAATTATTGACCTTGAAAAATTAAGACCAAAATTAGACTAAAATTAGACAAAATTAGACCAAAATTAGACCAAAATTAGACCAAAAGAAACTTAAAATAGACCCATCTTAGGCAAAAAAATAAACTAAACGAAAAAATGGTTGGCAATTCTGTAAATAAAAAAAAAGTAAATCGAAAAAGAAAAGCAAAAAATAAAGAAAGTGACTCTAAAAGGTTAAGATTTGTTCATGAACTGCAAGAAGAATTGACTCTACATGAAGGTAATAATTTGCCTCGTACACACGAAATTAGTAGCAATAATAATGCTTCAGCGAAAGAAATTCGTGAACTGCAAGAAGAATTAACTTTGCCTATTACAGACCAGATTGTTAACAATAATGATCCATCAACGAGTAGAACTACTTCGAACCAAACTTCTCAGTTTCAAAGTTGCAATGACAATAACTTAAATAACACTCCTGAACATTACCTTGGTAGAATGGATGTTTTATGTAACCATTGTAAAGCTAAACATTTTTCCGCTGAAAAAGTAAGTAACAAAGGAAACTCATTTAACGATTGCTGTAGTCACGGCAAGGTATTTTTAGATAAATTACCAGATCCACCAGAAATATTAAAAGAATTATTCGAAGGTACTCATCCTGATTCAAATCACTTTTACAATAATATACGTAAATACAATAATTCCTTTTCATTTGCTTCTTTTAATGCCAATTTAGTGCAATTTAATAACAGACGGCCAGGACCTTTTTTCTTTAAAATTCAAGGACAAATTTATTATCAAATTAATACATCCTTATATCCTGCTAATGAAGAATTACCAAGTTTCGGACAACTTTTTATAATTGATACTAATGAAGCAACAGACTATCGAATGAATATGAATTCTACACTGAATGCAGATATTTTAAAAGCTATTCACAATGCTATGAGTCAAGGTAATGTTTTCGCACATGCCTATCAAATGATGAAAGATGAATTAGATTCTATGACAGTCGAAAACAACGGTGTAGAACCTGAATTACAATTGTTATTTTCATTAAAAAAGGGACAAGATAGAAGACGTTACAATCTTCAGAGGGTTAATGAAGTTGCAGCAATTTTTTCTACTACTGCAGATGGTGAAATTCCTGAATCATACGTCACAATACGTAACAAAATTACAAAGCATTTACAGTACGTAAGCTCTATGGATGCTAATGTTGAACCTTGGACTTATCCATTGTTCTATCCATATGGAACTAGAGGATGGTATGATGGTATGAAAATGGTTGGTAGTGAACGCAGAATAACTAGAAATGCTTATATTAAATATCGAATGGCCATTCGAGATGGACCAAATTATATTCTAATGGGACGTCGTTTGTTTCAACAATGGACCGTTGATAGCTATGTAAAAGTAGAAAAAGATAAAATGAATTATTTAAGAAACAATCAAAAACAATTAAGAGCTGATACGTATGAAAGTCTCTTACAACATTTAGAAAAAACTGCAGAAAATGCAAATAATCGCGTTGGAAAAGTGGTGATTCTTCCTTCCACTTATCCGGGGTCACCACGAAATATGCAACAAAATTATCAAGATGCAATGACCATAGTACGGAAATTTGGTAAACCTGATTTATTTGTTACAATGACTTGCAATCCAAAGTGGAAAGAAATTACAGAAAATCTTTTAGACGGACAAACAGCTTCAGACAGACCAGATTTAGTGGCTCGTGTTTTTGAATTAAAAAAAGAAGAGCTTATTAATATAATATTTAAAGAGAAATTATTTGGTGAAGTCCAAGCTTACGTTTATGTCGTTGAATATCAAAAACGTGGACTACCACATATTCACATGCTGATTAATTTAAAACCTAATTCTAAAATTACCACTCCTGATATTGTAGATAAGTTTATTTCAGCTGAAATTCCTTCTCGAACAGAAAATCAACGATTACATGATATCATTGAAGCTAATATGATTCATGGTCCTTGTGGAGATTGGTGTTTAGATGTAAACGGGAAATGTTCCAAAAATTATCCAAAAGAATTTAATAATGAGACAAATATGGATGAGGATGGTTATCCACATTACAGACGTAGAAATACAGGAACAAATACCCGTCGTGATGTCTTTCAATACGATAATCGATACATTGTACCTCATAATGAAGTACTTTCATTGCGATTAAATTGCCACATCAACGTTGAAGTTGTTACTAGCATAAAAGCAGTAAAATACATTTATAAATACATTTACAAAGGACACGATGCTGCTGCTATTGTTATTCAAGAAGCACAAAATAATGAGAATCAAGAAAGTGTTCTTGAACATGATGAAATTAAACATTATGTTGAAACTCGCTACGTTAGCCCACCCGAAGCATGTGGCCGTATTTTAAGCAACAATTTACAAGGTAAAAGTCATTCAATTTATCGACTTCCTGTTCACTTACCAAATCAGCAAACGATTGTAGTAGACAATATGGATGACCGAAATTCTGTCAGATCTGCTTTAAATCGTTCCACAGAACTTACTGCATTTTTTGCTTTAAATGAACGTGACCCAATTTCAAGAAATTATACGTATTCTGAAATACCATTGCATTACGTATTTCAAAAGAAAACAAAGTCAGCTGATGCCTTTACGTGGCAAAAACGCAAACAACATTTCAACACCTTAGGTCGTATGCATTCTGTAAGTCCATCACAAATTGAATTATTCCATTTGAGATTGCTATTAATAACAGTTAAAGGAGCAACAAGTTTTGAACATTTAAAAACAGTTGACGGTGTGATACACGACAGTTTTGTTTCGACGTGTTTGACATTAGGTCTCATTGAAGATGATGATGAGTGGAAAAATGCAATGCATGAAGCAGAAATTTGGATGATGCCTAGACAATTGAGACAGTTATTTGTAAGAATTTTAATCCACTGCCAACCTATACGCCCAGAAGAATTATGGGAAGAGTTTAAAGAAGCTTTATCTCAAGACTACTCAAGAACAATGTCTGTAGAACTAGCACAAAAGAAAGCGTACATTCAAATCAACACATTACTCACTGCTGAAAACTCAAGTCTCACGCATTTTCCATCTATGCCACAAATAACAGAAATCTATGATGACATTGAAAGTGAAGTATTACTTGAACAACATGAAAGAATTGGCAATGAACAATACGAAAAACTTAATGAAAACAAAAACAAATTGTCGATGTTGTCTTAGAAACAATAAATGAAGAACAAGCAATTGATAATTATCAATGGCGATGTTTTTTTATTGATGGACCCGGAGGGTCTGGAAAAACATTTGTTTACACAACTTTGATTCACTTATTACAAAGTAAAAGAAAAAATGTTTATACTATGGCTTTCACTGGCATTGCAGCTACATTATTGCCTCACGGTAAAACTGTTCACAGGACTTTTAAATTGCCAATTGCAATTTATAGCGATTCATCTCCAACTATAAAAGCACAATCCAAAGAAGCAGAATATTTAAAAAATACAGACGTATTTTTTTGGGATAAAGCACCCATGGCTCCAAAACATGCATTACAATTAGTAGATCGCACTTTGAGAGACATTATGAATTCTGACAGACCATTTGGAGGGAAAATAATGATACTTGGAGGCGATTTTCGGCAACTGTTACCAGTTAAACAGAATGCTATTCGCAGCGAATTAGTTAATCTCTGCATAAAGTATAGCAGTGTGTGGTCTGCTTTTTTCCAATTCTCTTTAACAGAAAATATGCGCGCTTTACCACATAAAAAAGAATTTTCATCATTTTTATTAAAAGGAGGAAATGGAACAGCCAACCAAAATGGAAACGATTTACAATTACCACAAGATTGTATAGCTCCTCCAGGTACAGATATTGCATAAGATATCTATGGTGACGTAATTAGAAATAAAGAATTTAACAAGTTCACACAAACAGCAATATTGTCAGCTCGAAATGTTGACGTAGATGATATTAATAAATCAGTAGTTGAATTATTAGATGTCTCGACAGAAAAAATTTATACGAGTATCAACACTGTTAAAGATTGCGACAACAGTGAGATTGGTAAAGCTCTTTTACCTGAATATTTAGAGACATTAAATCCTCCAAATATATCCCCACACGAATTGCGATTAAGAGTTAATACAGTTGTCATGTTAATCAGAAATCTTTCTATAAATGAAGGTCTATGCAACGGAACACGGCTACAAAAAATAGAATTGAAAAATCATTTATTGAAATGCAAAATTTTGACTGGGGATAAATGTGGTCAAATTGTTTTCGTTAATAGAATAACATTATACAGTGATGAACGGTATCCATTTCAATTCGGACGCAGACAGTTTCCTATTAAAATAACTTTTGCCATGACTATCAACAAATCTCAGGGGCAAACTTTTGAGAAAATAGGAATAGATCTTAGACGGGACGATTTTAATCACGGACAACTTTATGTTGCGTTATCACGTGTTCGTTCTTGGAAATCATTAAGAATATATTTGGGAGACCAACGAGAAACTAACATGGTAAAAAATATTGTATTTACAGAAATTTATGACTAACAAACTTTTCTTTTATAAAATATTATTTACATTACACATAATGTAAAAATATACAAATATTTAACAAACAATTACGCAATTAATGGAAATGCATGCAGAAGTTGTCATAGCAACGTATAGGAGTAATGCAGATAGTAAATTCAAATAATTTTTTCTCTCACTTACTCCTCCACGTTACCATGACAACTTCTGCATGCGTGCATGCTAGCAGAAGGTGAAAGTACCTTAAGGGTATTTCTACATGACCACATGATCGCCAAAAGCCAAGAATCAAAACAATTAATCACTGAATCACACTATAGAATTTGATAATATAGGCAGTACAATATATGCTGTCCTTCCGTTTAGGTTATGCGCATCGAAAATTAATGCAAAAACGATGCGCAGAACTAATCCGGAAGGACAGCAAATAAGGTACTGCCTGTAATAATAATGCTTTCTAAAAAAATGCAATCCGTGAATCTTTCGAAGGAACAATTGAAAGTTTGTAATCGAACTCGAAACCTCGAAGGTTTCACACACAGAATATTTAAAACAAACCAAATAACCATTAAAGTCACGTTCACAAAAGAAAATGATACTAATAAATTATTAATAATCTCCAAAAATCTTTAATAACCTGTTTATTTTATGTATTGAAAGATAAAAATGATTCATTGCATTATAAAATACAATATACGTGTCAATGCATTGTTTTCAGAAATCAATACTTGAAATTTTGTATTAAATTAAAAATTTTGATAAAATGATGCTTGAATTTACTTTAAATTAGAAATATTTTTTTAGATTGTTTTTAAATTAAAAATAACATTATGTTAAAATTAAAAATCTGAAAAATTAGCAAAATCAGTGAAATAGATGCCAAATTAACGGAATAGACAAAAAAGGGTTACAAAAAAGTTCGTTTGTGATTCCTGAAATTTTGTTTATTTGAGATTTGCATTAATAATTGATATTTAAAACGCTTAAAATATGTATCGATTAAAATTTGAATTAATTGAAAATTAGGTGCATGGAAGTTTGCATAAAATGAAATTTGTATACATTTAAAACAAGGTCAATTAAAATTTAGATAAATTGAAAATGAAGTAGATCAAAATTTGTAACGGTTAAAATTTCGATGAATTGAAAATTAAGCCTATCAAATATGAATAAATTGGAACATAGATCGATTAAAATTTGATGAATTAAAAATTACGACCATCGAAATTTGGACATATTAAAATTTGATAAATTGATCATTCAGTCGACTGGAATTTGTATATGAATTAAAATTAAAATTGCGGTCTTCAAAAAGAAGACAAGAACGAAAAAAAAGTAAATTAGTAATCACAATTGAGATAGAAATTACAAAGGACAGTGAAACGGACATAGGAGAGCAAAGGAGACGGCCGCTTGCGGCCGTCGACTGCGCTAGTTTAGTTAAAATATGAATTTTCGATTTTTCAATTTTTATTAATTCTCAAATTTTATATATACCAACCAATTCGTTTCAATGCAGGGAATAAAATTATTTCATATATAAACATGAATTTAAATAAACACATCATTTTTTAGCTAAAATGAGAATTTTTGATTTTTTAACTTTCATTAATTCTTTAAATTTCAATCAAATCTATACTTTATATATTACCTTAAATTTTTCGATTTAAAAATTTTTTCAATTAAAAAAAAAATTTTTGGAAAAAAGACGATAAAATTTTTTTTTGGTGTATTTTTAAAAATCCTCTCGTCATTTTTGAGAGATTAATGTGTTAAATAGGCCTACGAAATTTTACCCAAATCCATTAAAACCTGTTAAAGATATCGTGTTCACAAAAAATATCCACACACACATTCACACACACATACATACATCCGGACAATTGATCAGGATCTCATATAACATGTTTCTATATAGAGGAAAATTTGTTTGCACCATTTTCAAAAATTTTATAAACGAAAGGACTCCACGGGGAAGCAAAAAACAAGCTATTGTGGACACCGACAGATGACAGTATGCGCTTCTGTCAAATATTGACATGCAGACCGGGAATCTTAAATGTTGCACATCCCTCCACAACACCATATTTTTTTGAAAAATTTTTAATTTTAAGTAAAATGGTTAGAGAACTTGTATTCAGCAGAACAAAAAACCCTTTTTTACACATTGATGGTATCTGGAATGGTAATTGCAAAATTATTTGATTAAAATCTACACAATATCTTCAAATAACTTTTTGCGTAAAAAGAATTAGTAAGGTAAAGTGTTAGTGGAATATAGGGTGGAGAATTGAAGTAGAGAAGAGATGGAGTAGTGAAAAACTGTATTACTACTAGTCTTAATAAAGGTTGATTATAAGCGGATAAAAAAATATTTAAATATATTAATTTCTTTTAAATCACCAGTAATTTTTGTAGCTCTTGATCAGCAACCAGAGGGCAGTGTTAATTGTTGATTATATAAAATAGCATTTACGTCATCTTTTTATTTTAGTGTGATTATTGCAAAAAAATGTACTTTCTTCCTTCTGCACCCGGTGGTGCAGAAATTATTCCTACCCTTCTACAAAACATCCGATTAAAAACGATTGAAAACAATAGGAAAGAAATTATTATTGTCCCCAATCGTGTTTCTTAATCGTGTTCTTACAATTGAGGACGATTGACTTTCTTATTATATTCAATCGTGTTCTATAAATTGTGTTGCATGCACTATTGTTTGGCGGGTGTTTTTGACAATTTTAAAAAGTGCAACTAAGTAAACAGTCTAGAAAAATGTCATTGTTTCAAAAATTATTTTCCGAACTAATTATTTTTTTATTTATCTTTCAATGAAGCTGCACAAGACGAAATGTTTATAATTTATCCAAAAAATGTTTAAAAAATAATTTTTGACTAATACATCAAGTATTGTTTTAAATTGAAATATTTATTAAATGCTGAATATTTTTTAAATTTCAGTGAATATTGATTTTTTTAAAATAATTAAATGTTGGAATATCTACAATAATTATAAGATTCTTCTTAAGAATTTTTAAAAAATTTGCTTATATTTTCCAAAAATATTTAATTGAAAAATTATGGTTTTTTGCCTTCGCAAGGGTTCAGGCGAACTTGAAACAAAATTTATATTGAAAAATTTTTTCTTAAATTTTTTTGAAAAGTTGCTGGATACCCAAAATTCAGAAAAACTAAAAATTTTGTTCTAAAAAAATGAAAAACTGAAATTATTTTGAATTGTAAGAGATATAATTTTTTCTTACATTTATTTTTATATGTTCCTAATTAATTATTTAATTTCTGTTTATATGTTTTTTTACGTAGCTATTTATTTATTTCTATATTTTTGAGGTTATGTATTATCAACTCAAAGGTTGTCATACTTGATGTGTTCATATATAGGACAAGTAAACATATTGACATATCACTACACTGAGAGACCTTTTGAACTGCAACGGAACAAGGTAAGTGACAGCAGCGCTACTATGGTTTTGGAGTGCGGCGATTCAATTTTGGGAGCGTGACTGTCCAAAATGTTGGTGAGTAGCTCACCGAAGTTGTGGGGACGCCACCTTTGGTTTGTAGCTGAACAACTATTTGGCAGACACGCCCCCAAAAATGTACAGCAGCAGCCGAAACGTATAGTCTCATAGCTTACCAACAGAATGCTCCGCAGCCGCCTGTCGAAAGTTGACTACGGTGCAAAAGGTCTCTCAGTGTAGAAATTTTATTTTATATTTTAAATATTTGACACATACACACTAACAGAACAAAATATATATTACAAAAGTGACCAAAAACCAAAACACGCTGAACATTTGAGAAGTGTCAAAATTATTTGCAATAAAATGACAGTGGCTTCCACAGAATCTGATTTCCGACGGAAATTTAATTGACAAATTATATTTATATATACATAGATATAATTTCTTATAGGTTATATTGGTGCATTGGATTTAATCACAATCATACTCGAAAATTGTCTTTAATTTGTCAGAATTTGACGGTAAGTGGTTTTTTATCGCATTTGAAATAATTTATTATTAAAAAACTGTGGCGAACCATATAAGAATTAATTTAATAAAAAGATGGGGTCCGACTTATACGGATGGCACAAAGTTAGGAATTTTCCGGGACTAACAAATGTAACTATTGATCATTATTTATGACGGTTGAGAGAGTATTTAAATAGAAATATAACCACTTCGGAAGGGAATAAGTAAATTGGACTTACCTTGATTTCTTTGTATAGAAATGGAAATTGCGCTATGGTTCTTTTATTGAATTAATATTATTTTATCCCAATAGAATGAGTATTGCGCTGATAACGTTTTTATATATCCTTTATTTACTTTAGATTTCTTTTATAATTTCATCAATAATTATTAAATTTGCGCAGAGACAATTATTAGTAAAATCATTTGATTAATACGACTTAATTGGGAGAACGCTATTCTCTCTCTGAATATTAATTTCCGGTGGCCGGATACATGTGCGTTTTTCGTCTGCTTATTTTCACGCGTACCACTGAAGCATATTTAAGTTGGCAATAGCGCGGGAAAACTACTCAAATTTAAATTATATATTGTTTGGGAAAATCACTCAGAAGGGTATCGAATATTATTTTAGTAACAAACTGGTTCGTAACAAAACTAAAAATTTAACATTTATTTATATAATAAGAGATTAATAAATTCTGATGAGGAAACAGGTACTGGTTTCGAAACGTTAAAGATGTTTTTTTATATATCTTTCCTGCCCTAAAAATTTGCCTAATTTTGGAGAAATTATAATTTATTATTAATTTAGACAAGACATCAATGAAGATATCAATATATTTAAATAATGTATTAGTATACTTTATTTTTAGTATTTTATCGTCTTTTTTTTAAAAATATTTTTAATTGAAAAAGTTTTTGAATAGAAAAATTTAAGGTGGTATATAATAAAATCGTCATCCTTACGTCAAGACGAATCGATTGGTATATATAAAGTATAGATTTGATTTATATTTTAAGATTTTATGAAAATTAAAAAATCAAAAATTCATAATTTAGCTTAAAAAAATTGTGTTAATTTAAATTTAAGTTAATACATAAAATCATTGTATGTTTTGCATTGAAACGAATCGATTCGCATATATAAAGTATATGTTACACCCAAAATAAATTAAAATTTTTCTAATTTTTAATTTTTCAAAAAATTTAATTAATTTAAAACATTTTTCAAGTCTAAATGTTTTAAATCAATCAATTGAATTGGATAAACTCATTGCTTCCTCCACGAGGAAGCAAATTCTTCGCTTCACACAATGAGGAAGCTAAATGTTTATGAAATAAACATAAAGGACCCTCTCCTTGTTTTATATTGCGTTTTGTTAGTTTTAAAAATTGTTAAACTTTAATTTAAATTTTTGTAAATTTGGTCCTTAAAGGGTTAACAAACCTTACTTCAGAAATGTTTTATTTGCTTTGTTTTTACAAAACGCAGATCCTAAATGTAAATTTTTTGGCCAGCAGGGCCATAATAAGTTTGCCCTGAAATCATTTTTCTAAATAGGATTGTCAAATCACTAATTTTAAATACTTTGTTTGTATAGGTCCTTTATTTTGTGAAATATATGCACTCTTTGGATCTTTATGTGGTTGTGCTTCAATATGGACTATGACAGCTATAGCTTACGATCGTTATAACGTAATTGTTAAGGTAAATTTTTCTACTAATCAAAAACATTTATACTCGATAACAAAAAGTGATCTGACAGTTACAAGAAGTTTAAAAAATTTTCCACTACAGTAGTACAGCGCTGATTTATATTTATTTAGTCTTAAAAGAATAAAAATGAATACAATATCACTGGCGGATTATCTCAAACAAACTCGGAGCGAATTTTATTAGATTTCCCTCAAGTTTGATTTAAAGCAAAAAATTGCACACATTTAAGGGGGAAAACTCGTGTAAAAAAATTTTTGTACGGTTTTTTTTGGCATTAAAAATTAGTTTACTATCTGTAGAATATGATCCTGCATTACTAAATAATCTATAATTAGATGTATGAATATTTTTAGTATACATAAGTTTATCACTTCAGATGCCATCCGAAATGATGTAAAGCTTGTAAACGCACTGAAACGGACGACTTTTGTAAAGCTTTGAATCAAGAAAAAGCAATTAAATGGATCCAGAAACGATGGGAAATAAAATTAGTAGCAAAAATAAATGATTCTTTATTAAAGAAACATACATTTAAACATAAAACAATTATTCTTACTAATTCTAACCCCTGCGTTCAAAACATTGGGAAAACAGTGTTTTCTTGGTAATTTTACCTTGTTATTGGGAAAATATGGTGTTCTACCTTACCGACATTGGATATTAATTTAACGCAGGTTTTGTCGAATTTTCAATTTCAATAGAAATCCAAAATTACTTAATAAAAAGTGGTAAAGGAAATTAAAAATAAGCACTTAATTATGTTTAATAACATTTTGATTATTTTGAATTGCTTTTGAAATTAGAAAATCGAAAAAACCGCGTTAAATTAATATCCAATGTCGGTAAGATAGAAAACCATATTTTCCCAATAACAAGGTAAAATTACCAACAAAACACTGTTTTCACAATGTTTTTAATGCAGGGGTTAGAATTAGTAAGAATAATAATTGTTTTATGTTTAAATGTATGTTTCTTTAATAAATAACTATTTATTTTTGCTTCTAATTTAATTTCCCATCGTTTCTGCATTCATTTACTTGTTTTTCTCGATTAAAAGCCCTACAAAAGTAGTTCGTTTCAGTGCGTTTATAAGCTTATGAGCATTTCGGATACCGAAAAGTGCTTGTATCCGAGATTCTTACGGATTCGTTTACCAGCTATTGAGCTTGTAACCGGAATCCACTTTTCTTGTATCTTTTATTTTTTACTGGGTAACTTACTGGTTATAGCATGACAAGATGCTTTTTTAAAAAAAATTTTAAACGATTTTTGTAGATTAAACTGGGTAACAAAAAAATGGTCATGTTGTGTTTATTTCAAAATTCCTGTGTTTATCGAATATTTGGGTGTCAATAAAAAAAATTTAATTTGTTCAGTTCCCGAAAAATGAGGGAAAATAGCTTTTTTGGCACTTTTTAAATTACTATAAAATGAAAACGTAAGAGCACAGAAAGCTTTAACAGGGCTCAAAAGTCGATTATGTAATTTGATTTGACTTTGACGTCAAAGTCAAATTTATTTTTTCATTGCAATACGTCAAATTGCTATAAAAAAATAAATTTGAATGCGACGTTAAATTGAAATAAAAAATTAAATTTTAATTTAACGTCTAAGTTAAATAAAACAATGAATTTGTTGAATTAAATTTGACTTTGACGTTAAAATGAATTTGATTTTGACGTCAAATCAAATTACATAATCGACACCCTGTATTTAACGCATAACCCCTAACGTATCATTGAATTTATAGTTCAAATCTTTGGAAATGTATGCTTGATAGAAACAATTGTATTTGCTTGAAACTTGTCACTTAGAAGTTTTTTGGGTTGCTGATTACCAATTTGAGGTTAGGTTTTAAAAATTCAAAATGGCGGATCTAAAATGTGCTTACGAAAATTTTAAAAACCGTTTAAATTCTCTTAAGTCTTGTTACTCGGGGGTTTTTGGGGTGATTTAAATTTTGAACAATATAAGACTTAACAAAATATTTTTTTTACTGTAATTTTACAATAAAATTATTTTAAAAATTAGAAAATTTCATTTAAATTAAAAGAATTTCAATGAAATCGTAAAATTATCAAAAAATATATATATTTTTTGATAATATTGTGAATATTTAAAAACCCATTATTCGGTTAAATTTTTTGAAAAGAATTGTTATGTTACAGGTGCTGATTAATGTGTAAATTTCATATAATCAACTTCATTTAATCATTTTATTAATATTTAACGAAATTTTCAGATAACCGCGCCACCTAACCTCGAAAGCACTTTTGAAATACTTATTAATTTTTTATAAAAACTGTTAATATACATCAAAAATTTTTATTTGTTTCTTAATAACAAATGTATAGAGCTAAAAACTTAATATTTGAGCTCTTCTAAAAATCATTTTTTAAAGAGATAACACAAAAAAATGAAGATGTTAAAAAATTACTTTGGAGTATCAAAATCAGTTATTTTAATTTATACTCCACAATAATTAATGAATATAAATGAAATTTGGTACAAACTTACAGTTCATCAAGTACTCTAACTTGAATGAAGAGAAAAATTAATTTAACTTACCATTTTTTAATAAACTCAATTGCGTCAAGCAACCTCTGCGCTAAATAGTCCCAGTCTCCCTTATATACACAAATCGTAATAATTTTAAATTTGAAAAGTAATTGAATCTTTTTTAAAATTATTCATAAATAAAATTACATAACAATTAAATTTTAACGCATTTCAGTTTAGACAATTGAGAAAAAAAATTTTCGCTCGTAGTGTCTGTTTGAACAAATAAAGAAGAATTTTTAAAGTCACCTTTTAAATGTAAGACACTGATATTCCAAGGTATTACTGTCAGGCTAAAATCATTGTAAAATATGTGGTATATATTATATAAATTACATATTAGAGGAGACTGGGGCAAACCGGCCATGTGCGTAAACCGGCCAGGTGTTAGTTTCTCAGAATTGGTCAAACTTTAAAATATGTCAATTATAAATTTGAAAAGACTATATTAAGAATAACTAATTTCTTCAGTTTGACATTTTTTAATTGTGTTTATGCAATTTTATAAACAAAAGTTTGTTTTTTCGCTTCCGCTAGAAATTTTTACAGATCTGTTCATAAGCAATTTGTGAGAAAATCGTGTAACATTTATTAAAACTGTTTTTTAGGTTTAAAGGATGCATGCCTCAGTTAAATTTATCGGTATATTATTTAATGATTTTACTAAGCATTTTTTTATATAGGTCTTAATTGTCAAAATGGGCCTATGGGGCAAACCGGCCAATGTCTGCTTCCCTTGCAACAGAAATTCACGAAGATTACCTATCGGCTAGAAAACTTCGTGCGCGCTTTCATGAATCTTTGCCCACTTTACGGAGATTTACGAAGTTTTACAAAGTTCACCGACAGACGTTTCTTTGTAAACGACAACAATTAGTTGAAAATATTTGTTTTATAATAAATAAGATGTTTCTATAATTGAAATTTAATCCTCTCTTATTATTTTCCTTATTGGGAAGATTGTTTATTGATTTTTTCTATTTAGTGACGTTTTCCTTACAGAATTGCGCTTATCGTCGTGCTCAAGGCCGACTGGGATGCCTGAGTCCATAAGGACTATAACTCCCGATCTTAAAATAAGCATATCTACCCCCTAACGAAAGAACTACCGACATGTTGAAACGGCGGCGATTTGGCAAGCCGCCTCGCTACCGATGCACCATGAAGAAAGAGGAGGGAAAAATTGCCGTTGTAAGGTCCTTAAGAACCAAAACGGCGAAGAAGACCGGGTGCCCTTCCAGGAGGAGACGGTTAGCATTGATTCCCTTCGCGGAAGAAGGGAATCAAAGTACCAAGCGGGGACCTTGTCTTGACTCATTCACACACGCACTCATACAATAGGGTGCCCAATGAAATGGCTGAACGGTAAGTAACATTCATCTTAGAGCCGATAACACCCCAGCAGGAGTGGGCGTGAGTTAGCGAGGACAAGAATCCTGCACTTCCAACGGGGACCACGTGGAACATCCGCTCCCAGACCGAAGTGTCAGACCGCAGTCTGAAACCACAACGGTCTCACCCTGCCTCCGGACGAAGAGGCGTACTGCGTTCAAATTTCCCTCTTTAGTCGCCTCGTACAACACGCGATGGGATACGGGAAGACAAGTTCTCCGGTCGCACTTCCACGGCCACCTTGCACGGGGAGGGTCCCATTTCACATAGTGAACACCTGGCAGGCGTAGTGCGTTCATACATCATCGGTAATGTCCCATCTCAGCGTCTCCGTCCAAGCGGTACTTAGCTAAATGGGTACCATTCTCCGCACCCCTTTTAGTCGCCTTTTACGACATGCAATGGGCTACGGGCGCCCTATTCTGAAGCCGGGAGCCCCACGCCACGGCGAACGTTTTCCTTACAATTAATTCTCTAAACAAAAAAAACTAAACTGACTGGTTTGCACAAAGGGGTGACCGGTTTACCTCAGAGGTGGGGCAAACCGGCCAGTTTCCAAATTTTTTTAAAATTGATGCAGCAGCTAAACAATACATTTTAAGGTACATGTGTCTCTAGGAAGAAGTTGCGCAATTAGATGAGCTTTCCAACAAACTTTAAATAAAACTTGAACCTTAACCCTGGATTGCCATACTTCAGTATTATCGCGTGATGGTCATACGGAGCACAGAGAGGAAAACTGTTAATTTTTGTGTCAAAATCTTAGAACTTTTGACAAAATTGATATAATTTAATAAAAAGAAAATTGGAAATGAAAGCTGAGTTTCCACAGATTAGAGGAAATATATAGAGAAACAGTTAAAAAAAATTATAACCTACAAAAAATTCTCCGAAGTTGAAATTTCACTACAGGAAATTCGTTTTCATTACACTACAAGCACAAAAGAGTTGAAATATTTGTTTCTATCGACTATACTTACTTATTTTTTCATGCTGATTACGAATCTGATGTCAAAATTAATAAAAAACAACTAAGGAAGGAGAATTTTCCATGTTATTTACGAAAATTTAAAAATGCTTCGGTTTTTAACAAAACTGATGTTATTAATATTTTTTGGGTCGCTGATTACGAATATAACCTTAGAAATTCAAAATGGCGGATCTAATATGGCCGAATAGAAAATGTCAAAATGTTTTGGATTTTGACAAAATGTATCTTTTTAAAGTTTTTGGGTTGCTGATTACGAATATAACCTCAGAAATTCAAAATAGCGGATTCAATATGGCCGACTAAATATGTCACAATACTTTGGATTTGGACAAGACATATCTTCTTAAGGTTTTTTGGGTCTCTGATTACGAATATAACCTCAGAAACTTTAGATCTAGATAAAACTTTTATTTTAAAGGGCTTTTTTGTAAGGGAAATATTTTAGTTATTTGACATCCATGTTGCAGCAATTTATGAAGAGATGTTCTCATTCTTGCCCATGAATTTAACGCGTAATGTCTTTTATATGTCTGTATGCAAAAAGGATGAAACTTCTTGAAATCTAAAGGTATTTTGGACTTGAAGGAAAAAATTTTTTTGATCTGTGTTTACGATCAACTTTTTCTTGAGTTCAGATAATAATGTTATATATATATATATATATATATATACCGGCCAGTTTCCAAATTTTTTTAAAATTGATGCAGCAGCTAAACAATACATTTTAAGGTACAAGTGTCTCAAGGAAAAAGTTTCGAGAGCGCATATATATATATATACTAAGGGGCTATGCCCCCTGCGCGCTTCGCGCGCCAACCCCCATCCCCCCTCCTCTCTTCCCCTCCTTTTCCCCACCACCACCCTAAATTTAAAGGTTATGTTCGTTTCAAGACTCTGAATATAGCCGCAAGTCCCCCCTCTCCCTTCTCTTCTACCCCCCCTTCTCTTGACTTGCGGCTATATTCAGAGTCTTGGAACAGCGGCTTCGCGCACCAACCCCCATCCCCCCTCCTCTCTTCCCCTTCTTTTCCCCTCCCCCCACCCTAAATTTAATGGTTAAGATCGTTTCAAGACTCTGAATATAGCCCCAAGTCCCCCCCTCTCCCTTCTCTTCTCCCCCCCCCTTCTCTTGACTTGCGGCTATATTCAGAGTCTTGGAACAGCGGCGGCGGCGTTGGCGGCGATATCTTTTTGTAATATAGGTAGATATATATATATATATAAAAAATTCCTGTAGCGAACTAAGTGAAAAAAAAGTTGGAAAGATCGGGCTGTAACTTGCAAATAGTTTAGCCCTAGGGGTGATTAATTTAACCACGAAGTATTGTTCGGTTTTTTCAAAAACTGTCGGAGAGGGAGGGGGTTGAATTTTTTTGAAAAATTTAAACAGTCAATTTTTGAAGACTTACAACTTTTAAACAGAAAGAAGAAGAAAAATTTGTCACATATGTTTTCGAAAGGTTTTTTCCTGCTCTTTCGAATGGTGCAAAACTTTTTTTAAAAAATTAAAATTTTGACCCTTTTTTGAAAATTAAACATTTTTTCGAATTTTTTTTTAAGTTCGGTCATTTTAATTTTTTTTATTTACTTTTTTTGAAAGCTAAAAATGTGTTTTCTCACCACAAAAAATATTGAGATGTCCATTTTTTGTTATTTTCGAGATATTAATTAATTAATGTTAATAAAAAATGAAATATTTCACAAATAAATAAAGTTATTGCAATCCTGAAGATACCAATTGAAAGCTGACGTAATTCCGCATCTAACGAGCCCTTTATGGACTATTTTGAATTAGAGGATTTTTTATAAACAATTGCCAAGTTAGCCAATTGTTTATTAAAAATCCACTAACCCAAAGTACTTCATATAGGGCTCGTTGTATGCGGAATTTTGTCAACTTTCAGTTAGTAACGTCAGAATTACAATAACTTTATTTGTTTATAGAATATATCATTCTTTATTAACCTTAATAGTTAATTAATTAACTAAAAATTGTAAATATTATATAAGTTAATAAAAAAATTTTGATATCTATGTTTTCCAAAGGTTTTCATGAGCTCTTTCGATTGGTAAAAAAAATAAAAAAATTCAAAATTTGACCCTTTTTTTTGAAAATTAAAAACTTTTTTGACTTTTTTTTAAGTTTTGTTACATCCCGGTAACAATTTTCCCTAATTTTCCTTAAAATTATCATTAAAATAAGACATTTCATATAATTGTATGATAATTTTACTATATTTAAACTATATGTCTTATTTAAATGTATTTATTTATGTATATATTGATAGGATAGAGCGTCGAAACTAAATCGATTTCAAAAGAGATATGACATTCGTTTCCACCATAAAAGTTCAGAGAGTTGAGAAGCTATTAATAAGATATATGTAAACAAAATGTGAAACAAGTTCGAGCTTGTTTGTTTATACGCTGCAATCTCTAACATCGTAGAGCGAGCCTTCAGTTTACTTTCGCCATAATTATTGTATTCTTTCCTTATAGCCAATAGGTGCAACAGAAGCAAATTAACACTTAGGATCAATAATTTAATAGAAATAACTGTCGTATTTGTAACTATAAATACTAAAGAAATTTTGCATTATCTCTTTTTCTAAATTTATCAATTTAGTATATGTTGCTTCTCTTACACCTGCAATAAAATTCATTCCTGCACGGAAAGAATTTTGAGACGTCTGCTATGCGGACGCTTCGAGAACTACGTGGCATGGGATGTCCTTTCACTATGCACATGTGGTGTGCATTTTCGAGACATCAAACGTTCTGGTTTCGGCGCAACTGTTAGTTCGGGCCTATGCTCACGTGGTGTCTTTCTACTCGGTGACGCAAACGCACGATCCTCATGCGAACGAAACTTCTCTTGTCTTGACTTATGCACATGAGAAGTGCATTTTTTCGAGACAAGTGATATCCCCCACTTTCATACATCTGTTCGCGCGATTCCTGTAT
The DNA here is from genome assembly GCF_019393585.1 of Leptopilina boulardi. NCBI lineage: Eukaryota > Metazoa > Arthropoda > Insecta > Hymenoptera > Figitidae > Leptopilina > Leptopilina boulardi. The sequence goes on from NW_026138006.1 coordinate 614,453, forward strand.
ATCAGGTGACTGGGACTAGAAGTACAAGTCATGCGCGGTAAGCGACATAGCAGACGTCTCGAAATTCTTTCCGTGTGTCAAAGGTGCGAGTGCCGAGAAATAACAATAAAGAATATTGTAATTTTTAAATAGTTATAAAACAATCAAAGTCGTTAAAGTTCCACAAGTGCAACAAAACGAACTATTTCAAATCAAATTAAAACCAATTTATAACGACTAAGCTATAATCATCGAATTATACGACTTCATTGCTAAAAGTAAGTAAAAGAATTGTAAACTTATATCATTATTGTACAATCATTACTATATAATTATTATTATTATTTTATCAATAAATGTTATAAAAGGGAATATTTGACTTGTTATTGTATCGCAAAACCCGTAGTTTTGACAAGTGACCACGATCCTACAAAAAATAAATATCAGGCTTTACCAACCTGATTACCTTCAAGTAAATAAAATTCATTTTATTTAAAAACCACGCCTAGTTCGGAACGTATCAAGTTTGGTCTTTTTTTAAATTTATTTTTTTTGAAAGTTAAAAATGTGCATTTTTAACTCAAAAAATATTGAGATGTCTTTTTAGTTATTTTCGAGATATTAGTTAATTAATTAATGTTAATAAAAATTTATAAACGAATAAAGGTATCGTAATTCTGACGTTATTAAATGAAAGTTGCCAAAATTCCGCATCCAGCGAACCCTATATGAAGTACTTTGGGTTAGCTGAACTCAAGTAAAAGTTGATCGTAAAATGTTAATCGGTTGCAGTGGTGTTAAACTTTCAAATTTGCTCATGATTTTAATATTTCAGAATGGATACTAATAAATCCGATGACAACAACCAAAAATCGAACTCTAGACCAGTGAAAGACTCTAGTCAAAGAAATTGCTCAATATACCCTTCATATAGAAGGTATCGGAAACAATGGTACAATGCCAACCGCAGAATATCTTCAGAATAAGAATGTCTCATTTCTTTAAAAAATCTTTTAAATAATACCTCAGAACGGCTTTGTGAGGCTGTAAGCTTGGAATGGCTAAAATCGGCGTTGAAAAATTTAGAACTTGTGGTAACGATTGGATTTGATAGTTAAAGCGGTCACAATAACCCACATCAAATTTATATGGAACTAGATAATGAAAATTTAAGCCCTCATCAATCATTTTTCATTAGTCACATTATTGTGATACAATTAAAAGATTTTAAAGCAATGCTTATAGTTGGTTGAATCCAACTGATCAAAGTAACCGTTCCTGTCGACCTATTAGAATAGCTTTTGAGAAAGAAGATAATGAATCAACACCAATTTAAGAACTCAGTGGCATATTTCACTCCTAATATTTTATCTCTCAAACATGGATACTTTTGCATGCTGAAATTAAAGCGTTTGAATATTTCCTTCATTTGTCGTATCGCAAAAACTTGCTAAAATGGGATGTCAGAAAAATAGATAGAGGTAAGTTAAAAAAATTATTACTTCCGTTATTTTTATCGAAATAACTTATACACTTTTGAACAATCACTGAATAAATATGGGTCAGAATTCCTTAAACGGATCACCTAAAATTCAGAAATTTTTTTTTTAATCAAAAATCATTTCTTTTGACTTCTTACATGGTAAAAATAAGTCCCTGAAATTTTTAGGTCAAAAAAAATTTTTTGTTAAAGTTATAAAGAATTGAAATTTTTTGCAGTCTTATTTTAAAAAATTTTTTTCTCGAATTCCTGTTCACCAATTTTAAAAAAAAGGTTTTTTTCTCGTCATAAAATGTAGTTTCTAAATATAATTTTTATTTTGAAAAAATTTCATATTTAATAGATTTTTATATTATTTATTTATAAAATGTTATTAAAAAATAGTGTTCTTGACGTCCTACAGTAAATTAAATTTTTTTTTTGAAATTCCCACACAATTTTGTGTAAGAAACCGTTGAGAAAAAAAATGAGACTCATTTAGGAAAAAAGTTATTTATTAATAATTGCCGCTGTGCGATGTGCAACTCTGGTCGCGCGTGCACGTCCCTATTGCACTAGCGCTACGCTACGTATCTATACAGTTTAAATCAGGTAGTTCAGCCAACATGAATAATAAAAAAATCGGACAAGTGCGAGTTACACTCGCACTGAAATCGAGGGTTCCGTACTCGAAGCGAACTTATTTGGTATAAAAACAAATGTTTAAAAAATATGTGTTGTATGACAACTAATATAAGTGATACGAAGAGGAACAATTTTGTAAAATTCAAGAAAATTGTTCCTCTTCGTATCACTTATATTAGTTGTCATACAACACATATTTTTTAAACATTTGTTTTTATACCAAATAAGTTCGCTTCGAGTACGAAACCCTCGATTTCAGTGCGAGTGTAACTCGCACTTGTCCGATTTTTTTTATTTTAGAGTTGTAACGACTGAAGAAATGAACTCAATCATGTTTATTAAATTATTTCTATAATCTACACATAAAAATACGTAAAAATAGAAAATTTGAAGCCCTGTAGAAAAAATTTGTTCCGTTATTGGGAGAAAATTCATGATTTTTTCTAAAATTATCAGTTTTTTCTTGACAGACCCAGAAAAATCAACTCCAATCATCCTCGCTATATTTTTTTTGTAATCTACACGTAAAAATACGTCAAAATATATAAATTTGAATCACTTTAGATCAACTTTTTTGCGGAAAAATACATTTTTTTCTTAAATTTATCATTTTTCTTCAAAAATTTGATAAAAATTGATCATCAACTCCAATCGTGCTTACATTTTTTCCCTGTATTTTTCACGCAAAAATACAGTTTTACAGTAAATATGAACAATTTGGGTTGAATATTGTGTGCGCTAGGGAGAATAAATCATTTTTTTCGAAATTTTTGATTTTTCCTTGCCAACGCTATGTAAATTGATTCGAATCAAGTTCGCTATATTTTTCCTGTAATTTTCACGTAAAAATACGTAAGTGTGCAAAATTTGAGCTCTTTATGTCAAAAGATGTGGCTGCTAGGGGGGGGGGTACATAGTCATTTTTAGGTATTTTTCGTAAAAATTCATGGTTTTTCCTTGACAACGCTATGATAATCAACTCCAATCATGCTCGCTATATTTTTTTTGTAATCTACACGTAAAAATACGTTAAAATATATAAATTTAATTTCCTTTAAATAAAATTTTGTTCGTTTTTGCTGGAAAAATACATTTTTTTCCTAAAATTGTCATTTTTTCTTGAAAAACTTGATAAAAAGTTAATCATCAACTCTAATCGTGACCGCTTTTTTCCCCTGTATTTTTCCCGTAAAAATACATTTGTATACTAAATATGAACTGTCTGTGTTGAATATTGTTTGCGCTAGGGAGAAAAAATCAGTTTTTTTCGAAATTTTTTATTTTTCCTTGACAACGCTATGTAAATTGATCCGAATCAAGTTCGCTATATTTTTCCTGTAATTTTCACGTTAAAATACGTAAGTGTGCTAAATTTGAGCTCTTTATGTCAAAAGATGTGGCTGCTAGAGGAGGGGTACATAGTCATTTTTAGGCATTTTTCGTAAAAATTCATGGTTTTTCCTTGACAACGCTATGATAATCAATTCCAATCAAGTTCGCTATATTTTTCCTGTAATCTACACGCGAAAATACATATGTGTACTAATTTTCAGCTCTCTAGATAAATTTGTGTGGCCGCTAGGGGGGGGGGGTACACGATTTCAAAAAAACCGATATTAATAGGGTTCCGAACCGAGTACGGAACCCTAAAAAGAAAAGTTTTTAATTAGTTAACAAAATTAATATTTTTTTTTAATAATCTTGAACTATTTATATTTAGGGTAAGTCCGGGGGAGTTGGCTATGCGGAAGAGATGGCCAATTCAAATATTTATTTTAGTTGTGTCAATTTTTCTCCTGACATTAGGAGAGATGGCCATGTTTTTTCGAGGTGAGATGGACATACTGTTTAAGTTATTGGCACCCTTGAGATTCGTGTGTTCGCTAAAAAAAACATTAATTCTGTGGCAAATGACATTTTTTATGACATACATTACAACAAGACACTCCAACAAAGGTTTTCAAATTTAAATATGATCAAATAAAATAATCACTATTGTGTAATTAAATCCTAAAAACGTTTATAAACAATCATAACACAGGTCTACAAAATAAGACTTTTTTATATATATAGCGGAATGGTTTCCAAAGTATTTTTGTGTGCTGACCCCGATTCCGGGTTTCAAAATTGAGTATCACATCAGGATTTTGAGTAAAGTGGAGGTAAAGTCTCCAAAAACAGTGTTTTTGAGGGTTTCCATTATTTTTTATTCCTTAACCAGACGTGCTAGACACTTCTATATATGCTTAAATTAAAGATTAGATCGTACACTTTCAAGACTCATTTACGCAGGATTTAAAAATAATAAATAAAAAATAATAATAATTTTGGGGTAAATACCCCAAAAATCTTTTAGGTGACTTTCAAATTTTTTTTCCTTGCGCATATGAGTCTTAAAGTGTAAGATATAAGCTTTAAGGGGGGAACACCAGTTGTAACTCAAAAAATAATGCTTTTTTCAAGAATATTTTCCAAAAGAACAATAAATCTTTTTAAAGAATACTATTTATTAGTTAAAAGTACATGTAAAAAACTGTAATTTAAAAGAAAAAAAAATTTTTTTAACAAAAACTTTTGGAGATATGAGCCATTGAAGTGGCGTCTTAAGAAAAAAGGCGAATTGCGGTGACCAGCATTCTGCAAGTATACTTTGTCTGAAATACAAAAATGAAATTGATTTACATTTATTATAAGATTATCTAGTTCGTGATCGAAGGATTAAAAAAAAAAAAAAATTTGACAAAATGGCGACCTGTCAAAGTCAAAAGTATGATTTTCGTTAAAAAAATACGGTCGATTTTCAGCTATATAAAAAAAAGTTTTGCATAAAAAAAAAAATCCTTCGATCACGAACTAGACTTGTATGTGTAAATGAAGCACACTAAATTTTAAATAAATCGGTTTAATAGTATTCGAGTAATCGTGGTCACCGACTTGGAAAATGTCATTTTGAGAAAAACGCATTCAAAGTTTCAACTTACTTTTTTTTGTTCAGAAGAAATTTTGTTTCCAAGTTACAAAGAGTCATCGATTCTTGGACCATATAATAACTCTTCCGCAGTGGTTGCCGTTTCTAAATCATAGGAAAAGGCCATCTGTCGTTAGGGTCAGGTATGGCTGGCCACCTTGTATGAAGCCACGGGACGCGCCGCTGCAGTGTTCTGTATATCTCATTTATTTTTCACCGGATCAACTTTGAAATTTACAGACACATTTCTAAATATGTATACTTTAAGAAAATGCACAAAAAAAAATCGATTTTTCGAAAGTTACAACTGGTGTTCCCCCCTTAATTTAAGCCTATATAGAAGTCTCTATCACGTCAGGTTAAGGAGAAAGAAAATACTGAAAACCCTTAAAAACACAGGTTTTGAAAATTTACCCCCACTTTACTCAAAATCCTGACGTGATACGCAATTTTGTAACTTGCGATCGTGTTCAGGACACAAAAATAAATTAGAAACCACTCTGATATCTCAAAAAAATACCTTGCAGACTTGTTCTGTTGGTGAGACAGACAAACAGAGAGCGCTTATCGAAGACTGGATTCAGTGCAATGATTGTCACCTTTGGCTGCATGCAAATTGCACTGAATTTAATTATAAATGTTCGAAATGTGGTCATAAGAAGAAAAGAAGACATTAATCACTTTAAATTAAGAATTCTGATAAAGCAAAAAGCCAAAGAATGATTTTAAAGTATTGGCCATCTCTCCTGTACGCCTATGGCCATCTCCCCCGTACATTCCGGGAGAGATGACAAACGTTTTTTAAAAAATATTAATTTTAGAATTGTTTACATTTAAAAAATTTATCATTTCTATTATTATTTGTAAGTTAAATGTTAAATGTTTAATTATCAATAAAAGTTAATACATAAATCACTTTCTTCTTATTATTACAGGCCTTTAAAGAAACTATGGCCAACTCCCCCGGAATTACCCTATATTACCAATTATTACCAATTAAAAAAAGGGTTTTTCTTGTCTTAAAATGTAGTTTATTAATATAATTTTTATTTTGAAAAAATTTCATATTTAATAGATTTTTATATTATTTATTTATAAAATGTTATTAAAAAATAGTGTTCTTGATGTCCTACAGAAAATTAAAATTTTTTTTGAATTCCTCACACAATTTTGTGTAAGAAACCGAACTACCTAATGATTTAAACTGTGTAGATACGTAGCGTAGTTCTAGTGCAATAGGGACGTGCACGCGCGACCAGAGTTGCACATCGCACAGCGGCAATTATTAATAAATAACTTTTTTCCTAAATGAGTCTCATTTTTTTTCTCAACGGTTTCTTACACAAAATTGTGTGGGAATTTCAAAAAAAAATGTAATTTACTGTAGGACGTCAAGAAACTACATTTTATGACGAGAAAAAAACCTTTTTTTTAAAATTGGTGAACAGGAATTCGAGAAAAAAATTTTTTAAAATAAGACTGCAAAAAATTTCAATTCTTTATAACTTTAACAAAAAATTTTTTTTGGCCTAAAAATTTCAGGGACTTATTTTTACCATGTAAGAAGTCAAAAGAAATGATTTTTGATTAAAAAAAAAATTTCTGAATTTTAGGTGATCCGTTTGAGAAATTCTGACCCATTTATAAAGAATTGAGATAAACTAAGATGTCAAAAAGAATGTAATATTAATAGCCTAAAACAATTAATGATTAAAAATCTATATCTTATATACTTTTAATAAACCACTAAATAAATAATTTAAATAAATACAATAAAAAGATAATTATTATGTAAAATAAATAACTATAAATAATTATTAGTTAATAATTTCCTTTTAGATCAGTATAATGAAAAAAAGGTTAATTCAAAAAAATGTTTATGAAAACATTGGTATAAAAGTAGATCAAGTTTTACACGGTCATGGGACCACAAATACTGTTAATGTAGCTCGGAGGTGTTTCGATAAATCGGAAGAATTCGCTGCAGCATTAGAAATTGACTCGAAACTGATTAAAAATGTCTCTACAATATTGCTTTCCTTTAAATGCAAAATACCTTTAGATTTGGAGAAGCTTCATTGATTTTGCATACAGAAAAATCAAAGACATTACGCTTTATATCGATGGACAAGAATGAGTCCATCTCTTCATAAATTGCTGCAACATGGATGTCAGATAGCTAAAAAAAATTCGTTACCAATGATTTATTACAGTGAAGATGCTTTGGAATCATGGCATAAACATTACAGAAAAAGTTTAAAATCACATTCACGTCAAAACAGTTAAAGCAATCGTACTTTAGACGTTTTCAATCGGTCAATTTATTTAAGTGATCTGAAAATGTCATTAATTTTAAATAATGAACGAATGAAAGAACATCAGGAAGACATCCTAATCGAAGTTCAGAGACTTTTGAAAAAGAAATGAATCATTAGCATTTATTGTTAAAGATGAATTTTAAAAATTAGAGAATTAGTTTTTATTCAATATCAATCAAAGAGTGATATTTTCTAAAACTCTAAAATAACTTGGTACTTTAACATACGTTGCCCTTCAGACAAATTATATTGTAATAGGTAGTGGATCCCTTCCTTACCTCACTATTATTCAGTGAGTTGGTTGAGATTGCATATTAATAGAACAATTGGTTTAGGAATATTTCAAAGAAAAGATTAAACAAATATTTAAATAGTTGAATATAAATATATATTGTGTAAAAAACCAAATAATACAATAGTACAGTATTCTGTATTCTAATACAATTTACGTGTGAATGAATGTATGTGTAAGAATGTTGTGTGTGTATTATGTTAAGAGTCTCTGAACTCTTACGTATATTTACCTCTGGAATTCCTCAGAATGATATCCTTCAAAATAATCGACGTATCTCAATTTAAGTATTAAATTAATTCTTCAATTTATTATAGCTATATTATATTCTCTTTTTCTCAAACAATTATTACAACAATCTCAAACTCAGTATAAGCTATAAACTTTATTTCTCATTTACTATTTAAGTTTCAATCTCAATTTCAAAACTAAGTGATTCTCAAAAACTCATTTGTATATCCTTTAAATCAAATTCAAAATTAAATTCTCTTTTTCAAAACTACAATTATTCACTCTTTAAAATACTCAAAATTTAATACTCTTTAAATAATCTCACTTCAAAAATCACAACTCGAATTAAAACTCAGTAATAAACTCAAAACGGAAACAACCTCGAAACTAGAGGTTTGTTTCAAAAAGTCTCTTAACTCAGAGACTCAAACTCCAACTCAAAACTCTCAAACTCCACACTGAGCTCTCTCTCAATCTCCCAAACAATTACTCCTCAACACTAAACAGCCCTGGTCTAAGGGGTTGTTTCACCTGTCTCACTCGGAGACCACACTTGGAAGACCTCGATCTTCGTGTGTCAACTGATTTTATTAAGTTGACTTTTGGTGGGGAAAAGTATATTTTATTTAACAAATTTATTGATGTCAATGTTTTTATTGCAACCTTTGCAATATTGGGGTAGTGTTCCAATTCATTTTGTACTGACATACGTTGGATGCAGCAATCTTTATTGCGCCATCCTTTGTTTCTTGAATTAAGTTAGTTCACTTAGTTTCTCAATTTTATCATGAATTTTAAATAGGTCTTCTTTGGAATTTAGGTTATTAATTGAAAGTTAATATTTAAAATATAATTATTTGGACATCTCTAAGAGATTCTAAAGGCATTTCTTATAATGTTTATGAAGTGTTATTTGTTTGAGTTGCGTATTGTGTCCTCTTTTTCAGGTATTGTATTAATGAATTATTAATAATGTTAATAATTTATTAATAAGAAGTTACGAAATTCATACGTAACATTTATAATTTCTTTTGTGTTGATATGAATGTTATTTTTCATGTAAACTAGTAATTAATAATTTTCTATAGAATTAACTAATTAATATTACTAGTTAAGTAATATAAAAATTAACCTTAAATCACAACAATAATTTATATTGCATTAATAAAAATATTTTTTTTCTAGATCCTAAGCAGTTTTACATTTTTAATCGACCATATTAAATCCGGTATTTTGAATTTTTAACTTTTGAGTTTATATTCGTAATCAGCGATCCAAAAATATTAAGATACGTTTTTTTCAAATCCGAAGCATTTTGACATTTTTAGTCGGCCATGTTAAATCCGTATTTGTGTATTTTAACCATAAAAATTTTAGTTTTTGATTTTGGTTGAGATTTGAGACCTGTAGGCTGAACGGCGCAAAATCAAAGATCTAACTTTAAAGGCCTATAACGCCGCCATTTTGCAATATTTTTAATCTAAAAAATTATTATACATAGATTATATTGTACTTTTTAAGGTATGCTTTATTTTAATTCAATAAACTTTACTATTTTTTTGTAAAAAAATCTTGAAAAAACGCACGGCGGTTCTTAACACACTTTAACCCAAGAGTTCTTTCACTGTTTTTTGGAAAAATCGATTTGTTAGTTTAAAAAATTAAATTTTTGTTTTCTTTGAGCAACATTATGTAATATCCCGATAAAAATTTAAATAAAACCTAACTTTATAAAGAATAAGTATTATTCAAGCTGTCATTGTTATTTTTTATTTGGAATAATAGTGGAATTGTTTTTTTTAATTATTAGTTCATGAATGGAGATGAATAAATATATATATTTACAGAAAGATGTAATTAGTTTGTAACGATATAGCTATATACGTCACTATAGCCGTTAGTAAGAGAGAGAACGACAATCAGCTCCTATAACCTGTCTTTATCATCTCTTTTCCCCCACCACACGCCGTCCTCCCACTAGTCCCCGGCGAGTGATTATACCTCGCTCGCTCAGACTTTTTCGTCAGTTATTCTCCGCATGGTCTCGAGACACTTCTCGGAGCTAGAGGAAGCGGCCTCACTCCTGGAATACTTTGTTTTCAGTAGACGTACTTCTCTTTGAATACAGGTACATAGAAGAGGACGTACACTGGACTATAGGTACTTCTGTGTGCAGTGAACTTCTCTGAACCAGAGAACCACCTTTCTTAGGCTGTATATTGTAGAGGTACTTCTCTCAGTATATAGCTACCTAGAGAAGGTCGTACACTAGACTATAAGTAAAAGGGAATGTACTTATTTTTAAACTAGACTAGGCCTAAAGAAAATTAACAAAAAATTATTTAATTCATTTCACATGCTAAATTCTAGATTATGTTATATTTTTTTGTTTGATCTACACCGACAGTTTGTAAATGGAAACTACAATAACTTTATTTGTTCTTTTTTTTACTTTTGTATTACTTTATTTTATTATTACAATATAAGTTTCTTCCAAAGGTTTAACTAATGTTTTATTATTGACTTTTCCTCTCCTATCAAAATTACATTAAAAAGTATGGTTACTAAATAAAAGAATGTTCTTATTACTTTAAAATCTAGTAAAACACTTTATTTGAATACTTTGGCTCCATCTGGCTTAAAATATACGATCATTACAAGTTCAATTGACATCTAGTAGATGTCATATTGCGGTAAAATGTAAAATTAATGCAATATAATAAAAAAATCGGACAAGTGCGAGTTAAACTCACATTAAAACCAAGGGTTCCGTACCCTTAAACCTAAAATTTAAGGGAGTTAAAGTGTGAAGGCAGGTGGAAAAATTCCAATTTTTCTTAATTTTTCCTGCAATGTGAGCATAAAACACATAGATAGACACATAGTCACATATATCGAAAATTATCAGTTTTTCCTTGAAAACGCAGTGATTATCAACTTCAATCATGCTTACTATATGTTCTTGTAATCTACACGTAAAAATACGTAAAAATGTATAAATTTGAAGCCCTGTAGATAAAATTTTCTTCGTTTTTTGAAGAAAATTCATGATTTTTATCGAAAATTATCAGTTTTTCCTTGAAAACGCTATGATAATCATCTAATCGTTCTCGCTACATATTTTTTGTAATCTACACGTAAAAATGTATAAATTTTAATCCCTTGAGATAAAATTTTCTTCTTTGTTTATTCGAAAAATCCATGATTTTTTCTAAAAATATGAGTTTTCCTTAAAAACAATATGATCATAAATTCCAATCGTGCTCGCTATATTTTTCCTTTAATCTATACGCAAAAATACCAAATATGAACTGTCTTGGCTTTTTTTCAAAATTTTGTATTTTTCCTTGACAACGCTATGTAAATCGATTCGAATCATGTTCGCTATATTTTTCCTGTAATTTTCACGTAAAAAGACATAAATGTACCAAATTTGAAATTCCTCTGTGAAAAAATGTGGCCACCACATAGTCATTTTTAGGGATTTTTCGTAAAAATTCATGGTTTTTCCTTGACAACGCTATGATAATCAATTCCTATGATTCGTGTGGCCGCTAGGGTACATACCTTGCTTCACTAGTCTCATTAACAGGATTCCCCCTTCGGGTACGGAACCCTAAAAATTATAAATACTGCTAAATCACACACTGTTTAGTTGATGTGTAGAAAAATTATGTGCACATTAAGTACATATTGCATGGGAGAAGAGTTATAGTGCATTCGACTATTACGTGTTCAGTTAGAAAAATTGAGTTATAAGAAATGAATATTCAGTATAGGTTACTATACAGCGTTCAGTTTTTTTGTGTTTATTGTACTAAACAAAGTAGTGAATATGAATTTCTGCTTAGTTAAGTAAACTATATTAATGTTTGTCAACCTTGCAATCGGTTTTGACATGTGCAAAACGATGGAGGTTCAACAACTGTTAAGTCGTTGTGGACTGGACGGATACGCCAACGCGTTTTAAGGTAATTTTATAATATATTCGCTACGTCTATACGACCGTCTAGCCGGATAAAATAATTTTTTCCGTCTATATGGAATTATATTGAATAAACGGTCGTTTAGTCCATCTGACAGTTTGTTTTGTTAATCGAGAAAGTCACTATATTGTTTAGTAACCATGACTGAAGGTTGAGTATGAACCGGTATACTCTTCTCTCCGTGTGATTAAAGTGTAATTTAACATATTTCTTCCACAAACTAACTAAATAGTGCCTAATTTAGCAGTATTTATCTTTTTTTTCTTTATTCTGCACCAATTATTAACAATATTTTGTTTCAAATCAAACATGAGCGAAACCTATTTAAACACGCTCAAAGATTGATTAAGCTAATCTGACAGGGTATATGTGTAAGATAAAAAAATTTTGAAATTTTGAAAAATAGGGATAAAGACCCTAAAAACCGTGTTTTTTAACTAAGGGTTATCAATATTTCTTTTCTCTTAAACCTGACGTTTTAGAGACTTCTATGTAGGCAGATTTAAGCCAAAATAAAAAACCAAAAAGCATTAGTTTTTGTAACCCAAAATCTGGAAAAATACGTGTCCGTTTTTAAAAATATGCATTTTTGATAAAATGACATCGATTTGAATCATAGAGATATAAGAATAGAGTACGCAAGCGAGCAAAAGGAGCGATAGTCGTTTTAGAGAGAGACAGCGGTTTTCTAGGCCTACAGTCTTTCCTTCTCTGGTAACGCATGCGCGGTTGCGAAACAGCTGAAAGCGTGTAGGAATGTTTTATATGTGTTTTATACTCTGCAAAAACATTGTTTATTATTTAATAAAGAAATAGGATTATTTAGTTTATTATTTAATTTTTATTAATTTATAATGGTGAAAAAGTGTATTGTTTGCCGCAGTAAACCAGATGAAAGATATAGTAGAACATTTCACATGTAAGTGAAATTCATTTATAACCTCAAATTATGTCTAACCTTCAAAGTAAGTGTGATATTTATGTGCAAATATTTTTAATTTTAGGTTTCCAAAAGGACTAGAGAAAAGAAAAAAATGGTTAAATGCGTTAAAAATAACGAAAACAATAAATTTCAAAACCGCTCACGTGTGTAGCGATCATTTTGATGAAACGTCATTTTGCCGGCCAAATGACGAGACATTAAAAAGGAGGTTACGTTCAGATTGTTTACCTCGTCTAATACAATCTAATGAAAATGCAACAAATACTACCTCTGAAAAAATGGAATTAAACAGTAATGTGATAACATTAGAATCTCATTTAGAACATGAGGAATCAGCAAATTTTACATTTGAAAAATCATTAAACACTGACAGTCATAAAATAACGGCAAACGAAAATATTAATGAAAGTGTCGAATCAGTCGTTGAAGACTTAAATGGAGATGAACAGAAATCAGACGTGAATCGAGAAGAAGATTTAATTATTACCGAAGATAGTAGAAAAAGGTAAATTTTATCACAAATTAATAAAAGCTGTCTGTTCTTTTAACAATTAATTTTTTTAACACTTCGTCTTCTTATTTCCAAATAACTAGTTTTCAGATACAACTTGTTTATTTTTTTAATTTAAACCTTTTAGTATTTTCAAATATTTGTGTTATTAAAATTTTCACTATGATAAACATTTTGTTTGTATAAAAATATGTATCTCCAAATGTTAGAATTTATTATTATTGATTCCATTTTATGTATAAATATTTATATTTTAGACCTCGTTCATTGTCGGTGGACATCAGACGACCAAGGAAACGAATTCGTTTTACACGCAATGGTACAACGGAATATATTTCACGAGATGACTTCGTTTCTGATTTGTCTTGGGAAAAATTTATGAGATTCACCATAAATGAAAGATCAAAAACAGCTGTTGGATACTGTAAAATTTCTCGTAATAAGAAAAAAGTATCGTCATTACAGGATGTTATTAAATCATTAAAAGAAAAAGAAGAATTGAATGCTGCTGAATATATGATGGTAAGATTTTGAAATGTAAACACAATAAGATGAGCACTATTTTAACACTTTTTGATTTTGATTTAATGTAATTAGCGCATCTTTCCAAAAATATTTATGTGCAAAAAGTAGGTGTCTAACATAATGCTGAACTTACTGTATAACATCGTTTGTCTAAAATATTTTATAAAATAATGTACATTTATCTGATCAACTTATTTAACTGATAATTATATTTTAGTATTATAATAATTGACTATTTTTAACATAATAAGTCAACGGTATTGGAAGGTGTAAATTTGTTTTAATTTTTTCAGTTGACAATCAATTTATTTTTTTTCACTAAATTCTGATACTTCAATGCCGTTTGATTAATACCTTTTGTATTATGATTTATAAATATTATTGTATATGAAATCAATCAAATATGAAATAAAATTGCAATTTTTTTTTTAATAAATAAAGGTAATATATCATCATTTTTAATTATTCTCGTAGGATTTACCACCTCACGTTCAAGAACTGTTAATTCGTATGAAAAATCGAAAACCAACGGCTCCTTTTCCTCCGAATCTTAAAAATTTTGCGCGAACCTTACATTTTCATTCGCCAGCTGCTTATGAGGCCGTTAGAAAGAGTTTTTTAAATTGTTTACCATGCACGCAAACGCTAAATAAGTGGTACTGCTCCAAGGATTATAAGCCGGGTATTTCTGAAGAGATTATTGATAAAATTTCCAATATTGTCAAAAGCGAAGAAGAGAAAGGCAGATCACCTGTTTTTAACGTCACTTTCGACGAGATGCATATAAAACAACACAAAGAGTGGGACAAAATTACTCATACTTGGAAAGGTCTGGTTGATTTAGGTGGACAATTAAATGAAATTCGTGAAGATTCTAAGAAAAATTCTAAGGAAGATACCGAGAAAGATTCTCAACATAAGGTTGCTAGTAAAGCCTTGGTGTTCATGCTTGTTAATATAAATGGTGGATTTAAAGCTCCAGTAAGTCATTATTTAACCAACTCATTGAATGGGGCTGAAAAAGCAATTCTCCTAAAAGATCTGCTAGTAAAATTGCATGAAAAGAAGATTAATGTTGTTAGTGTTACTTTCGATGGAGACAAGAGTCATCGAACAGCTTGCGAAAAGTTAGGGGCCAATTTAAATTATAAAAACAAAGAAACATTCAAGCCCTATTTTGAACACCCTGTAAGTTCAGAACCAGTATACATTTTTTATGATCCTTGTCATTGTCTGAAACTCGTAAGAAATTATTTTGGCACAAAAGGTCCGATAATTTATAAAAAAAAACAGTTTATAGACTGGGAGTTCATTAAGAAGCTTCAGATTAAACAAGGAAATGAAAATCTTCATTGTGCATGTAAAATTCGAAAACGACATGTATATTTTCACAAAGAGAAAATGAAAGTTTTTTTAGCTGCGCAAGTTTTGAGCAATAGTACATCATGTGCTCTGAATTTTTTAGAAAATGATTTAAAAGATAAGGATTTTAAAAATTCTTCTGCGACAGCAACTTTTTGTAAAAATATCAATGATATTTTCGACTTATTAAATGTTAGAAATAAATTTTGTAAGACCCCAGGTCGATCAAGTATATGTGCAGATTCTTTAGGGCAATTAAAAGAAAAAGTAGATGTGTATGTAAATTATATTGAAAATTTAGAAATCAATGTTCGCGCAAGACGAAAGAAAGAAAACTGTGATAATAATAATAATAATTACAGTAAGTTAATTTATACACGAAAATCCGTTGTTGAAACAGATTCTGTAAATACAGGTTTTGTTGGTTTTATTATTTGTCTGCAAAACCTGTATAGTTTATCCAAATACTTGATCGAAAGAAAAATTGTTAACTACTTTTTAAGCTACAAACTTTCTCAGGATCACGTGGAAATGTTTTTTTCGACTATTAGAAGAATGAATGGATTTAACAACAATCCAACAACCACGCAGTATTTATCGGCATATAAAAAGATTTTATTAAATAATTCTAGCATTGCCATTTCTGCACACGCCAACTGCTCTCCTTTAGATGCGACAATTTTAATTTCTGATGCTGAAAATGTTGAAGCAAATTCAATTGAAAATATAGATGATTCACAGCTAAGCACTACCGGAAAATCTGGAATGACTGAAAAACAAAGTATCAAAGTCGCAGATTTCTTTCCCAGTAAAGATTTCCAAAATGATTTTGTTGATCATCTAAATGAATGCTCGGAATACGCAGAAGAAGTAATTAAATACATTGCTGGAGCCGTAGTTCGAATTGTAAAATCGAAAATCCATTGTGATTCCTGTTGTGATCTTTTAGACCAAAATAAAGTAAAGTCAAAATTGACAAAATTAAAAAATCGAGGTGGTCTGATTTTTGCTTCAGAAGACGTATATTTGATTTGTAAAAGAGTTGAACAAACTGTGCGATGTCAAAAAAATTTATTCGACAAACGAATAAATTTTAAGATTATAACTGAAACTCTAAAAACATTACCAAGTTCGATTTTGGACGACAAAGACCATTGTTTTCAACAAGAACCTTTAATGGATCATCGGCATCAACTCATTCTTCTAATAATACAAACATATGTTGATTTGCGATTAAAACACGAGGGTACCATCTGCAATGATAAGCAACAAAGGGTTCGAATGCAAAACAACAAAACCACAATTTTCAGTGGACAGTAAAATAATACTTTAATTATTTGATAAGAAATTTGACTGATATTTAATTTTAAATATTAAACTATGCAACAAATGCAATTGTTGAAAACCAAAGTTGTCCGTTAAATTTTATTACAGATTTATATTTGCTACAAATGTAAATGTTTTATATTAAATTGTTTTTTCTAATACAAAGCTTTCCTTACAAAAATAAATCATTTCTTTCCTTTCCTTCTTCATTCACTGTACTTTAAAAAAATATTACAATGTACAAAACAATATTCCTATTTTTAAATTAATAATAAATTTAAATTCATTTAATTCAACGATATTTAAAAGCTTGATTTAGCAATATTAATATTTAAATACTATTTATTCAATTAAAAGGATATTTAATTTTAAATTAGCAAAAAAAAGTGAAACTGTAAGTTTCAATAGAAAAAATGAAATAAATTGATAACCTACAAATAAGCTTTTTGAATTTAAAAGACTCGGATAATCGCGCATGCGTCATTAGAAAAGGTAAGAGAGTAGGCCTACATTGCCGCTGTCTCCGTCTAAAACAACTGTCGCCGTCTCTTATGGGAAACTAACCAACTCGCGCACTCTATTCTTATATCTCTATGATTTGAATGAAGAAATACGTATTTTCGATTAAAATTCCATTACTTAAAGTTGTCCAGAAATTGCAAATATTAATAACTAATTCTTTTTGGGTTTTTTAGTTTAGTTCAAATCTATACTGAGTCATCTGGCCCACCGCACGACCAACGATTTGTGCAGCACTCCGCTAAATCACCTGTTAAACAGGCAATTGAAAAAAAAAATTTTCTAAATATTTTTTTTGTAGTTTAATTGTAGCATAATAACATTATGTATTTTAATTTTATTGAAAAAATTCTTTTTTTTCAAACAAATTCTTGAAGAAATTATAATTAATTTATTTATTTTTATTCATTTATATAACTTATAAATTATTTCTTTCTTCTTATTTACTTTTTATTACTTATTTATTTTATATTTTAAAAATTCAATACGTGACCGGAAATCATGATTGATCAAATCGATAAGATTAAGAACCGAGATATAAAGGCTGACTACACCAAGAGCCAATCAGGAGGGTTAAATTTAATCCTCTGACGTACTAAACAAGTGGGCTAAATTTTGCGTCTGCGCAGAATGTTTGTGTACATCTGCGACCATGGTTGCAATAAGACAGGTTTGAAAAGTTCGCTGGCTTTGGCGACCACGTGATCGCCTTTTCTAACCTGTCGCTATCGCAACCATGGTCGCGAATGTACACAAACATTCTGCGCAGACGCAAAATTTGGCCCACTTGTTTAATACGCCAGAGGATTAAATTTAACCCTCCTGATTGGCTCTCGGTGTAGCCAGCCTCATATTAATTAATGAATTAATTAATGTTAATAAAAAATGAAATATTTCACAAATGAATAAAGTTATTGCAATTTTGAAGCTACCAATTGAAAGCTGACGTAATTCTGCTTCCAACGAGTCCTATATGAACTATTTTGGATAAGCGGATTTTTTATAAACAATTGCAATGTTAGCCAATTGTTTATTAACAATCCACTAATCCAAAGTACTTCATTTAGGGCTCGTTGGATGCGGAATTATGTCAACTTTCATTTAGTAACGTCAGAATTACGATAATTTTATTTTTTTATAAAATATATCACTTTTATTGAAATTTATTATTATTATTAAAGTGAATAAGATATGAAAAATATTTCAATTTTTTGCGTCTTGTCGTGTATATTGCGTAGAAGCTACGCGTAGCTCGGTAGCACCACCATCAGACAAGTCTCGGTGGCAAGTCTCGCATGTTATTGTTTTCCATCTTTCCGATTATTTTAAGGCGCTTGTATACCTCACCGATCCCGAGTATACTTCTGTCGTGTACCATTGGAGTAAAAGAGACAAAAAGATATTTCCGTCTCTTTTACTCCAATGATACACGACGCAAGTATACTCGGGATGGGTGAGGTATACAAGCGCCTTTAGACAAATTCCGTGTACAAATTTGATATATTGTTCGATGTCAGAAGCTATATTGATTCTATAAATATTGGAAAGATATTATATGATTCATTTATAGTTGTATGTTTTATAGGTAAGTTAAAATTTGTATGCATACATAAACTTTTATAATAGTGAAAAATAAAATAATAATAGTGTAAAATAAAAAGTACCTATTATTTTATATTTACGCATTTTTATCAATTAAATAGATTTTTGAATACTACAATTTAAAAATTAAATAAATTTTTTAAAAATAAATTAAATGCACTGAATATGCATTTCAACGTCACGCGTGCGACTCTCGCCGTGCGTCACATATTTTTCAGATGCCTCAAAAAATTGTAAATTAGAAAATACTGTGAGTGATTAAAATTTAAAATCTTATTTACATTTAATACATCAAAATCAATTATTTTAAAATCCCTTATTTATCTTCTTTTAGCTACTCGGTCACTTTTTGGAAACCAGTATTTTGAAACAATACAATTTTTAATGATATTAATTTAAAGGGCATGGCAGGCACACCACTTACAGTATCCAGAGCATTGATTCAAATTGTCATCATATGGCTTTTTGGACTACTTTGGGCTATATTACCTATGGTAGGATGGAACAGGTATGATTTTAATGAAGTATAAAATTACACAGGGGTGAGAATTCCTGAAGTGACCCCCGATTTGCCAAAGGTCGGAATTTTTTATCGAAACTTCACAAAAATATAGTTATAATATAGTTAAAAACATACCCTAAATTTTATTGAAAAATATCCATTTGTTTTTTTTATAAACAATTGCACAACTTTGATAAAAATTGACGAAATTCGTTTTTCTTTTTTTTAAATTACTGATGAAATTCCAAACTTTTTGAAAATAATTTTTACAATTTTGAAACTTTTCATTTCCTATAAAAAAAAATTTTTTTTATAAAGAAATTAAAAAATAAGCGTGTTCTGGATGAGTATATTCAATTTTATAAACATATACTTGAAGATGATTGGTCGAAAATTGACTTGCTTATTCCATGAAATCTTTACGTTTTGTTGTATTTGAGATACAAAAGAAATTACCAGTTCAATAGTTATTATAAACTAATTATTTTTAATTGTTAAAACAATTTTTATAAACAATTTTAATGATTTCAGTTCCTAATTAAGAAATTGATGACATTGAGTGAAATGTATAAAAGGGGAGGATGAGGCAAGGATAGTTAAGGGCAATGATAGTTAGTGGCTCTATTGCCTACACGGCTTGTTCAAAAAGGGCACCATTCATCATATATACTTGTTTTAACATCAAAAGACGTCAAGAAATATTTGATCTTGATGTGATACTATTTGTGGAAGCTACGTGATTATTTGTGAAAATCATGTTTTTTCTAAAACGTCTCAGTTCTGTTTAAAACACTGTTTCAGATATTAACTGTTTTAAATATTTATTTATGTCCAAAAAATTTTTTTGGTAGTGCTTTGAAGTGTTTTGAGGTGCTTTTATCCAATGAAATTTAAAAAACCCCAAATTTAATGTCTGTTTTTGATTATTGCAATACACAACAAAATAATCTATTACAAAATTGTAGCTAAATAAACAGGCTTTCGAACGATCCGAGGTGCGAGTTGACGGTCGGCCCCAAGTTGGGCCAACTATGTGCTCAGTCGGCCCACCTTGGGCAGCCAGAGGACGGGTCAACTAGCGAATTGATAACGTCAACCGACCTAGGGTCGACTTGGTTGGCCCAACTGTGGCTGCTTAAATCATGCCGACCATTGTCCCCCATAGTTGGCCCAACTATGGCTTTTAGGTTGGTCCAACTAGGGCTGCCATCCGTCGTGCCCGATGGTTGGCCCAACTATGGCAGCCACAGTTGGCCTGACTATGGGGGACTATGCCGGCTGTATTTTTAGAAATTTTAAATAAGAATTAAAATTTTAATTATCATAAATTAATATAATAATAATCATTTCCTGTTGCATTTTGAAAATAATCCGTTAAACATCCAGAAAATGTCTCCGATTTATTTTTCATTAAATCTTCATCAATATTAAATGAATCAGAAATGAACACCTCCATTCGACCTTCATATATTGCGTTATAAAATAAAATATTTATAAGTACATACTTGCAATTAGTGAACGTTTCGTAAAAAGACAATAAAGTTTTATCTTCGTGATGCTTTGATAAATCTTCGCTAACTTCACTGTTTCTCTTCTTTTCACATTTAGCTAGAAATCTGTATTTCTGTATCCTCTCATAACTCGATTTCGATTAATCATTTTATAATTTTCTTTTAACTTTTTATAAGTTTCTTTTAAGAAGAAATTCTGCAATTCTCAATATACCGACCATCGATCTAATCGACTACCGTAATTGGTCCAACCATCTTCAGCAGAGGTGGACCAACTGTGACTGACAAAGTCATGCCGACCATTATCCTCCACAGTCGGAACAACTATGGGAACCATAGTTGGGCCACCTTTGGGTGACAATATTTACCATGGTTTGCCCAACTAGGGCGGCCAACTCTCGTGCAGCCCTAGTTGGGCCGACCAACCATCTCTGGCGGCCGACCAAAATTCGCACCTGGGATACTATTGTTTTTCCGATGCCTGTTGAATTTTAGCTGCTAGATCCAAAAATGTCTTATCTAACTATCCTTACTTCATCCTCCCCTATTATTAGTCAAGATAAACGATTAAAACTTGTTTTAATTAATTTTTACAGAGCATTATTTAAACAACCCTTAATTAAAAAAATACATACAAATTACGTAAATTTGTTCCTTTAAAAGGTAATATTTACGGATTTATTTTTTTAGTTGTTATTTACATTCCCAGGATTAATTTTATGCAACAGAAAAAAATTTAGATAAGCTTTAAACGCATAAAACTGACTGTCCCCGTTTACCCCAAAATTTAGAAAATTTCATAAAATTCGTGGTAAATGGGGACAGCATAGTTTCTAAGAAAGTTTTAAGAAAAAAGTTTCCTTGAGTATATTACTGTATTAAGGGATGAAAAAGTTCGAGAAAAATTTGTGGTAGATATATAATAGTTGTACGAATTGAAATTTTTTTATTTTTTCTTTATTTCAGTATTTTGTCTCGCATTTGAAAAAAACAGACTTAAAAATCATACCAAATTTTTTTCTTATTTCTTATGAATCCAATCACAGAAATCCATTTAAATTTTTGATTTTTGTTAAATTAGTTAATAATGACAAGCTGTCCCCATTTACCCCAAAAATTTGAAAACTTAAGGTAAATGGGGACAGCTTGTCATAATTAATCGAATTGATTTTTAAATCTGTTTTCTTTGAAATGCTCGACAAAATACTAAAAAAAGTTTGACTTTGATTTTCAAGTTTTTATGCATTGAGCGATAACTTTTTTTATCTTGCTGCCAATTGTCAAGATAAAAGCTTGGCAATACTTAAAACCTCTTGCAGGTGATCTGAGGCTAAAAATATTGACGTTGAACTTAATTTTAAAACTGTAAATGAAGCTCCAACAATTCTTGTCTCCATTTACCCCAACTGACCCTATAATTTAGTATTATAATTTTTAAAAAACTAACGTAAGTATAGAAATTTAAAAATGTATATATTAATTTTTTTTTCTTACTTCAGGGCGTAAAAATTTCTTATGTCAGATCTAGTAAGGTGCAAAGTTG
Source organism: Leptopilina boulardi (assembly GCF_019393585.1). Lineage (NCBI taxonomy): Eukaryota > Metazoa > Arthropoda > Insecta > Hymenoptera > Figitidae > Leptopilina > Leptopilina boulardi. The sequence goes on from NW_026138006.1 coordinate 636,696, forward strand.
AGCCGCCCCTGCACAAAGAACGCGCTTAGTTGATATTGTCCCAGGTGCGAATTAAGGTTGGCTGCCAGAGTTTGTTGGTTGGCTCAAAGTTGGGCCAACTCTGGGGGACCAAACTACGCGTGCCGAAGTTTGTCAAACTCTACTATTTTCAAACAACCATAATTGGGCCAACTTTACTAGCCAACTATGGCATGCAGAGTTATGCCAACCGTTGTCCCAACTCAGCGTTGGGCCAACTGTTCACAGTTTTTCTGAAGGTATGTAAATGATACCAAAAAATTAGATCAATTATGCAACGTTTTGACACCTATAAGTGGTATCAATTTGATCCCATTTAAGTGGATCATTTTGAGAAAAGATCCATATAATCGGTATCAAAGTTTGATACTGATAAACGAAATCAATTGATATTCAAAATGGATGATGGTTACTTACTCGTAATTTGACGAATTATTATTTACATAATTCAGGTGCAATGTTGCCTTTCAGAAGTACTTTTTTAATCAATTAAACGTGAGAAACAACAGAAATTTCTCGTAATATTTATTTAAAAACAATTTACCTGCATAAACACATATCTATACTTAAAGCAGGTTTCACTCTCCCAGAATTTTTTAAATTGTCAGCAGGGTTGCCAGATAGCTAGAGGGAAAACAAACAGACGACACAATGTTATTCTTATGGGGAGAAGAAAATGTTTCCAAATTTACTCATATTTTAAATATGGAAAACTCTTGTTTATGTCACGTCATCGTAACTTTAATATTCATATTATAAGAATTATTTTCTTTAATCAATACCGAGATGCGTTTTTCTGCATCAAACACTCGTGCTTTTGTTACGGATATAAACAGTTGTCTCTTAAATGTAAAACTTCCGCTCTTTTGTTGCGCAACTAAACATCTTTTCTTTTATATATAAAACACCCCTGCGTTTTGTATCCTCCTACGTTCATATACTGTATTTCTAAAAATATACAAATAGAAGCGAGAAACCTTTTATTACAATAAAAGAGCATAAACGCTACGATTACGAAACAAAAATGCTCTCTTTCTAATTTTCCCTATGTGCTAAAATCAGACGAACCGTACAAACCCCTCTTTTAACGTTCAACTGAGAGAGAAGGTCTCACCTTTTGGCTTCAAATATTAGGGTGGAAAAGCAACACAGGACAATAAAATTATGTCTATTTTCTTACGAAAATTCAGTATAAAAGGACTACATTTGTCTACTACAATTGTCTCGAAACCCGTAACATCAGTACAGAATCTTGCAGAAGTACTCTCCCCAATTTTATACTCAAGTTGAACTTAGAAGAATCTCTTTGTCAAGTATTAAAAGTTTCTACGTCAAGAAGAACTCATCCAAGTATTCAAGGCTTTGACTTTCGAATAATATTTGGAAATCATCTATTCTTCCTTTTGTGAAGAATGTCCTTTTCATACAACTTACATCTAAATTTTCAAGTGGAATGCTGACTTCCCCTTATTTCAAGAACGGTTGCTTCAGGATATTCTCTCTTTTTCAGGTATTGTATTAATGAATTATTAATAATGTTAATAATTTATTAATAAGAAGTTACGAAATTCATACGTAACATTTATAATTTCTTTTGTGTTGATATGAATGTTATTTTTCATGTAAACTAGTAATTAATAATTTTCTATAGAATTAACTAATTAATATTACTAGTTAAGTAATATAAAAATTAACCTTAAATCACAACAATAATTTATATTGCATTAATAAAAATATTTTTTTTCTAGATCCTAAGCAGTTTTACATTTTTAATCGACCATATTAAATCCGGTATTTTGAATTTTTAACTTTTGAGTTTATATTCGTAATCAGCGATCCAAAAATATTAAGATACGTTTTTTTCAAATCCGAAGCATTTTGACATTTTTAGTCGGCCATGTTAAATCCGTATTTGTGTATTTTAACCATAAAAATTTTAGTTTTTGATTTTGGTTGAGATTTGAGACCTGTAGGCTGAACGGCGCAAAATCAAAGATCTAACTTTAAAGGCCTATAACGCCGCCATTTTGCAATATTTTTAATCTAAAAAATTATTATACATAGATTATATTGTACTTTTTAAGGTATGCTTTATTTTAATTCAATAAACTTTACTATTTTTTTGTAAAAAAATCTTGAAAAAACGCACGGCGGTTCTTAACACACTTTAACCCAAGAGTTCTTTCACTGTTTTTTGGAAAAATCGATTTGTTAGTTTAAAAAATTAAATTTTTGTTTTCTTTGAGCAACATTATGTAATATCCCGATAAAAATTTAAATAAAACCTAACTTTATAAAGAATAAGTATTATTCAAGCTGTCATTGTTATTTTTTATTTGGAATAATAGTGGAATTGTTTTTTTTAATTATTAGTTCATGAATGGAGATGAATAAATATATATATTTACAGAAAGATGTAATTAGTTTGTAACGATATAGCTATATACGTCACTATAGCCGTTAGTAAGAGAGAGAACGACAATCAGCTCCTATAACCTGTCTTTATCATCTCTTTTCCCCCACCACACGCCGTCCTCCCACTAGTCCCCGGCGAGTGATTATACCTCGCTCGCTCAGACTTTTTCGTCAGTTATTCTCCGCATGGTCTCGAGACACTTCTCGGAGCTAGAGGAAGCGGCCTCACTCCTGGAATACTTTGTTTTCAGTAGACGTACTTCTCTTTGAATACAGGTACATAGAAGAGGACGTACACTGGACTATAGGTACTTCTGTGTGCAGTGAACTTCTCTGAACCAGAGAACCACCTTTCTTAGGCTGTATATTGTAGAGGTACTTCTCTCAGTATATAGCTACCTAGAGAAGGTCGTACACTAGACTATAAGTAAAAGGGAATGTACTTATTTTTAAACTAGACTAGGCCTAAAGAAAATTAACAAAAAATTATTTAATTCATTTCACATGCTAAATTCTAGATTATGTTATATTTTTTTGTTTGATCTACACCGACAGTTTGTAAATGGAAACTACAATAACTTTATTTGTTCTTTTTTTTACTTTTGTATTACTTTATTTTATTATTACAATATAAGTTTCTTCCAAAGGTTTAACTAATGTTTTATTATTGACTTTTCCTCTCCTATCAAAATTACATTAAAAAGTATGGTTACTAAATAAAAGAATGTTCTTATTACTTTAAAATCTAGTAAAACACTTTATTTGAATACTTTGGCTCCATCTGGCTTAAAATATACGATCATTACAAGTTCAATTGACATCTAGTAGATGTCATATTGCGGTAAAATGTAAAATTAATGCAATATAATAAAAAAATCGGACAAGTGCGAGTTAAACTCACATTAAAACCAAGGGTTCCGTACCCTTAAACCTAAAATTTAAGGGAGTTAAAGTGTGAAGGCAGGTGGAAAAATTCCAATTTTTCTTAATTTTTCCTGCAATGTGAGCATAAAACACATAGATAGACACATAGTCACATATATCGAAAATTATCAGTTTTTCCTTGAAAACGCAGTGATTATCAACTTCAATCATGCTTACTATATGTTCTTGTAATCTACACGTAAAAATACGTAAAAATGTATAAATTTGAAGCCCTGTAGATAAAATTTTCTTCGTTTTTTGAAGAAAATTCATGATTTTTATCGAAAATTATCAGTTTTTCCTTGAAAACGCTATGATAATCATCTAATCGTTCTCGCTACATATTTTTTGTAATCTACACGTAAAAATGTATAAATTTTAATCCCTTGAGATAAAATTTTCTTCTTTGTTTATTCGAAAAATCCATGATTTTTTCTAAAAATATGAGTTTTCCTTAAAAACAATATGATCATAAATTCCAATCGTGCTCGCTATATTTTTCCTTTAATCTATACGCAAAAATACCAAATATGAACTGTCTTGGCTTTTTTTCAAAATTTTGTATTTTTCCTTGACAACGCTATGTAAATCGATTCGAATCATGTTCGCTATATTTTTCCTGTAATTTTCACGTAAAAAGACATAAATGTACCAAATTTGAAATTCCTCTGTGAAAAAATGTGGCCACCACATAGTCATTTTTAGGGATTTTTCGTAAAAATTCATGGTTTTTCCTTGACAACGCTATGATAATCAATTCCTATGATTCGTGTGGCCGCTAGGGTACATACCTTGCTTCACTAGTCTCATTAACAGGATTCCCCCTTCGGGTACGGAACCCTAAAAATTATAAATACTGCTAAATCACACACTGTTTAGTTGATGTGTAGAAAAATTATGTGCACATTAAGTACATATTGCATGGGAGAAGAGTTATAGTGCATTCGACTATTACGTGTTCAGTTAGAAAAATTGAGTTATAAGAAATGAATATTCAGTATAGGTTACTATACAGCGTTCAGTTTTTTTGTGTTTATTGTACTAAACAAAGTAGTGAATATGAATTTCTGCTTAGTTAAGTAAACTATATTAATGTTTGTCAACCTTGCAATCGGTTTTGACATGTGCAAAACGATGGAGGTTCAACAACTGTTAAGTCGTTGTGGACTGGACGGATACGCCAACGCGTTTTAAGGTAATTTTATAATATATTCGCTACGTCTATACGACCGTCTAGCCGGATAAAATAATTTTTTCCGTCTATATGGAATTATATTGAATAAACGGTCGTTTAGTCCATCTGACAGTTTGTTTTGTTAATCGAGAAAGTCACTATATTGTTTAGTAACCATGACTGAAGGTTGAGTATGAACCGGTATACTCTTCTCTCCGTGTGATTAAAGTGTAATTTAACATATTTCTTCCACAAACTAACTAAATAGTGCCTAATTTAGCAGTATTTATCTTTTTTTTCTTTATTCTGCACCAATTATTAACAATATTTTGTTTCAAATCAAACATGAGCGAAACCTATTTAAACACGCTCAAAGATTGATTAAGCTAATCTGACAGGGTATATGTGTAAGATAAAAAAATTTTGAAATTTTGAAAAATAGGGATAAAGACCCTAAAAACCGTGTTTTTTAACTAAGGGTTATCAATATTTCTTTTCTCTTAAACCTGACGTTTTAGAGACTTCTATGTAGGCAGATTTAAGCCAAAATAAAAAACCAAAAAGCATTAGTTTTTGTAACCCAAAATCTGGAAAAATACGTGTCCGTTTTTAAAAATATGCATTTTTGATAAAATGACATCGATTTGAATGAAGAAATACGTATTTTCGATTAAAATTCCATTACTTAAAGTTGTCCAGAAATTGCAAATATTAATAACTAATTCTTTTTGGGTTTTTTAGTTTAGTTCAAATCTATACTGAGTCATCTGGCCCACCGCACGACCAACGATTTGTGCAGCACTCCGCTAAATCACCTGTTAAACAGGCAATTGAAAAAAAAAATTTTCTAAATATTTTTTTTGTAGTTTAATTGTAGCATAATAACATTATGTATTTTAATTTTATTGAAAAAATTCTTTTTTTTCAAACAAATTCTTGAAGAAATTATAATTAATTTATTTATTTTTATTCATTTATATAACTTATAAATTATTTCTTTCTTCTTATTTACTTTTTATTACTTATTTATTTTATATTTTAAAAATTCAATACGTGACCGGAAATCATGATTGATCAAATCGATAAGATTAAGAACCGAGATATAAAGGCTGACTACACCAAGAGCCAATCAGGAGGGTTAAATTTAATCCTCTGACGTACTAAACAAGTGGGCTAAATTTTGCGTCTGCGCAGAATGTTTGTGTACATCTGCGACCATGGTTGCAATAAGACAGGTTTGAAAAGTTCGCTGGCTTTGGCGACCACGTGATCGCCTTTTCTAACCTGTCGCTATCGCAACCATGGTCGCGAATGTACACAAACATTCTGCGCAGACGCAAAATTTGGCCCACTTGTTTAATACGCCAGAGGATTAAATTTAACCCTCCTGATTGGCTCTCGGTGTAGCCAGCCTCATATTAATTAATGAATTAATTAATGTTAATAAAAAATGAAATATTTCACAAATGAATAAAGTTATTGCAATTTTGAAGCTACCAATTGAAAGCTGACGTAATTCTGCTTCCAACGAGTCCTATATGAACTATTTTGGATAAGCGGATTTTTTATAAACAATTGCAATGTTAGCCAATTGTTTATTAACAATCCACTAATCCAAAGTACTTCATTTAGGGCTCGTTGGATGCGGAATTATGTCAACTTTCATTTAGTAACGTCAGAATTACGATAATTTTATTTTTTTATAAAATATATCACTTTTATTGAAATTTATTATTATTATTAAAGTGAATAAGATATGAAAAATATTTCAATTTTTTGCGTCTTGTCGTGTATATTGCGTAGAAGCTACGCGTAGCTCGGTAGCACCACCATCAGACAAGTCTCGGTGGCAAGTCTCGCATGTTATTGTTTTCCATCTTTCCGATTATTTTAAGGCGCTTGTATACCTCACCGATCCCGAGTATACTTCTGTCGTGTACCATTGGAGTAAAAGAGACAAAAAGATATTTCCGTCTCTTTTACTCCAATGATACACGACGCAAGTATACTCGGGATGGGTGAGGTATACAAGCGCCTTTAGACAAATTCCGTGTACAAATTTGATATATTGTTCGATGTCAGAAGCTATATTGATTCTATAAATATTGGAAAGATATTATATGATTCATTTATAGTTGTATGTTTTATAGGTAAGTTAAAATTTGTATGCATACATAAACTTTTATAATAGTGAAAAATAAAATAATAATAGTGTAAAATAAAAAGTACCTATTATTTTATATTTACGCATTTTTATCAATTAAATAGATTTTTGAATACTACAATTTAAAAATTAAATAAATTTTTTAAAAATAAATTAAATGCACTGAATATGCATTTCAACGTCACGCGTGCGACTCTCGCCGTGCGTCACATATTTTTCAGATGCCTCAAAAAATTGTAAATTAGAAAATACTGTGAGTGATTAAAATTTAAAATCTTATTTACATTTAATACATCAAAATCAATTATTTTAAAATCCCTTATTTATCTTCTTTTAGCTACTCGGTCACTTTTTGGAAACCAGTATTTTGAAACAATACAATTTTTAATGATATTAATTTAAAGGGCATGGCAGGCACACCACTTACAGTATCCAGAGCATTGATTCAAATTGTCATCATATGGCTTTTTGGACTACTTTGGGCTATATTACCTATGGTAGGATGGAACAGGTATGATTTTAATGAAGTATAAAATTACACAGGGGTGAGAATTCCTGAAGTGACCCCCGATTTGCCAAAGGTCGGAATTTTTTATCGAAACTTCACAAAAATATAGTTATAATATAGTTAAAAACATACCCTAAATTTTATTGAAAAATATCCATTTGTTTTTTTTATAAACAATTGCACAACTTTGATAAAAATTGACGAAATTCGTTTTTCTTTTTTTTAAATTACTGATGAAATTCCAAACTTTTTGAAAATAATTTTTACAATTTTGAAACTTTTCATTTCCTATAAAAAAAAATTTTTTTTATAAAGAAATTAAAAAATAAGCGTGTTCTGGATGAGTATATTCAATTTTATAAACATATACTTGAAGATGATTGGTCGAAAATTGACTTGCTTATTCCATGAAATCTTTACGTTTTGTTGTATTTGAGATACAAAAGAAATTACCAGTTCAATAGTTATTATAAACTAATTATTTTTAATTGTTAAAACAATTTTTATAAACAATTTTAATGATTTCAGTTCCTAATTAAGAAATTGATGACATTGAGTGAAATGTATAAAAGGGGAGGATGAGGCAAGGATAGTTAAGGGCAATGATAGTTAGTGGCTCTATTGCCTACACGGCTTGTTCAAAAAGGGCACCATTCATCATATATACTTGTTTTAACATCAAAAGACGTCAAGAAATATTTGATCTTGATGTGATACTATTTGTGGAAGCTACGTGATTATTTGTGAAAATCATGTTTTTTCTAAAACGTCTCAGTTCTGTTTAAAACACTGTTTCAGATATTAACTGTTTTAAATATTTATTTATGTCCAAAAAATTTTTTTGGTAGTGCTTTGAAGTGTTTTGAGGTGCTTTTATCCAATGAAATTTAAAAAACCCCAAATTTAATGTCTGTTTTTGATTATTGCAATACACAACAAAATAATCTATTACAAAATTGTAGCTAAATAAACAGGCTTTCGAACGATCCGAGGTGCGAGTTGACGGTCGGCCCCAAGTTGGGCCAACTATGTGCTCAGTCGGCCCACCTTGGGCAGCCAGAGGACGGGTCAACTAGCGAATTGATAACGTCAACCGACCTAGGGTCGACTTGGTTGGCCCAACTGTGGCTGCTTAAATCATGCCGACCATTGTCCCCCATAGTTGGCCCAACTATGGCTTTTAGGTTGGTCCAACTAGGGCTGCCATCCGTCGTGCCCGATGGTTGGCCCAACTATGGCAGCCACAGTTGGCCTGACTATGGGGGACTATGCCGGCTGTATTTTTAGAAATTTTAAATAAGAATTAAAATTTTAATTATCATAAATTAATATAATAATAATCATTTCCTGTTGCATTTTGAAAATAATCCGTTAAACATCCAGAAAATGTCTCCGATTTATTTTTCATTAAATCTTCATCAATATTAAATGAATCAGAAATGAACACCTCCATTCGACCTTCATATATTGCGTTATAAAATAAAATATTTATAAGTACATACTTGCAATTAGTGAACGTTTCGTAAAAAGACAATAAAGTTTTATCTTCGTGATGCTTTGATAAATCTTCGCTAACTTCACTGTTTCTCTTCTTTTCACATTTAGCTAGAAATCTGTATTTCTGTATCCTCTCATAACTCGATTTCGATTAATCATTTTATAATTTTCTTTTAACTTTTTATAAGTTTCTTTTAAGAAGAAATTCTGCAATTCTCAATATACCGACCATCGATCTAATCGACTACCGTAATTGGTCCAACCATCTTCAGCAGAGGTGGACCAACTGTGACTGACAAAGTCATGCCGACCATTATCCTCCACAGTCGGAACAACTATGGGAACCATAGTTGGGCCACCTTTGGGTGACAATATTTACCATGGTTTGCCCAACTAGGGCGGCCAACTCTCGTGCAGCCCTAGTTGGGCCGACCAACCATCTCTGGCGGCCGACCAAAATTCGCACCTGGGATACTATTGTTTTTCCGATGCCTGTTGAATTTTAGCTGCTAGATCCAAAAATGTCTTATCTAACTATCCTTACTTCATCCTCCCCTATTATTAGTCAAGATAAACGATTAAAACTTGTTTTAATTAATTTTTACAGAGCATTATTTAAACAACCCTTAATTAAAAAAATACATACAAATTACGTAAATTTGTTCCTTTAAAAGGTAATATTTACGGATTTATTTTTTTAGTTGTTATTTACATTCCCAGGATTAATTTTATGCAACAGAAAAAAATTTAGATAAGCTTTAAACGCATAAAACTGACTGTCCCCGTTTACCCCAAAATTTAGAAAATTTCATAAAATTCGTGGTAAATGGGGACAGCATAGTTTCTAAGAAAGTTTTAAGAAAAAAGTTTCCTTGAGTATATTACTGTATTAAGGGATGAAAAATTTCGAGAAAAATTTGTGGTAGATATATAATAGTTGTACGAATTGAAATTTTTTTATTTTTTCTTTATTTCAGTATTTTGTCTCGCATTTGAAAAAAACAGACTTAAAAATCATACCAAATTTTTTTCTTATTTCTTATGAATCCAATCACAGAAATCCATTTAAATTTTTGATTTTTGTTAAATTAGTTAATAATGACAAGCTGTCCCCATTTACCCCAAAAATTTGAAAACTTAAGGTAAATGGGGACAGCTTGTCATAATTAATCGAATTGATTTTTAAATCTGTTTTCTTTGAAATGCTCGACAAAATACTAAAAAAAGTTTGACTTTGATTTTCAAGTTTTTATGCATTGAGCGATAACTTTTTTTATCTTGCTGCCAATTGTCAAGATAAAAGCTTGGCAATACTTAAAACCTCTTGCAGGTGATCTGAGGCTAAAAATATTGACGTTGAACTTAATTTTAAAACTGTAAATGAAGCTCCAACAATTCTTGTCTCCATTTACCCCAACTGACCCTATAATTTAGTATTATAATTTTTAAAAAACTAACGTAAGTATAGAAATTTAAAAATGTATATATTAATTTTTTTTTCTTACTTCAGGGCGTAAAAATTTCTTATGTCAGATCTAGTAAGGTGCAAAGTTGAGCCGCCCCTGCACAAAGAACGCGCTTAGTTGATATTGTCCCAGGTGCGAATTAAGGTTGGCTGCCAGAGTTTGTTGGTTGGCTCAAAGTTGGGCCAACTCTGGGGGACCAAACTACGCGTGCCGAAGTTTGTCAAACTCTACTATTTTCAAACAACCATAATTGGGCCAACTTTACTAGCCAACTATGGCATGCAGAGTTATGCCAACCGTTGTCCCAACTCAGCGTTGGGCCAACTGTTCACAGTTTTTCTGAAGGTATGTAAATGATACCAAAAAATTAGATCAATTATGCAACGTTTTGACACCTATAAGTGGTATCAATTTGATCCCATTTAAGTGGATCATTTTGAGAAAAGATCCATATAATCGGTATCAAAGTTTGATACTGATAAACGAAATCAATTGATATTCAAAATGGATGATGGTTACTTACTCGTAATTTGACGAATTATTATTTACATAATTCAGGTGCAATGTTGCCTTTCAGAAGTACTTTTTTAATCAATTAAACGTGAGAAACAACAGAAATTTCTCGTAATATTTATTTAAAAACAATTTACCTGCATAAACACATATCTATACTTAAAGCAGGTTTCACTCTCCCAGAATTTTTTAAATTGTCAGCAGGGTTGCCAGATAGCTAGAGGGAAAACAAACAGACGACACAATGTTATTCTTATGGGGAGAAGAAAATGTTTCCAAATTTACTCATATTTTAAATATGGAAAACTCTTGTTTATGTCACGTCATCGTAACTTTAATATTCATATTATAAGAATTATTTTCTTTAATCAATACCGAGATGCGTTTTTCTGCATCAAACACTCGTGCTTTTGTTACGGATATAAACAGTTGTCTCTTAAATGTAAAACTTCCGCTCTTTTGTTGCGCAACTAAACATCTTTTCTTTTATATATAAAACACCCCTGCGTTTTGTATCCTCCTACGTTCATATACTGTATTTCTAAAAATATACAAATAGAAGCGAGAAACCTTTTATTACAATAAAAGAGCATAAACGCTACGATTACGAAACAAAAATGCTCTCTTTCTAATTTTCCCTATGTGCTAAAATCAGACGAACCGTACAAACCCCTCTTTTAACGTTCAACTGAGAGAGAAGGTCTCACCTTTTGGCTTCAAATATTAGGGTGGAAAAGCAACACAGGACAATAAAATTATGTCTATTTTCTTACGAAAATTCAGTATAAAAGGACTACATTTGTCTACTACAATTGTCTCGAAACCCGTAACATCAGTACAGAATCTTGCAGAAGTACTCTCCCCAATTTTATACTCAAGTTGAACTTAGAAGAATCTCTTTGTCAAGTATTAAAAGTTTCTACGTCAAGAAGAACTCATCCAAGTATTCAAGGCTTTGACTTTCGAATAATATTTGGAAATCATCTATTCTTCCTTTTGTGAAGAATGTCCTTTTCATACAACTTACATCTAAATTTTCAAGTGGAATGCTGACTTCCCCTTATTTCAAGAACGGTTGCTTCAGGATATTCTCTCTCAAAGATCAATTTTATAACTCTAAATGTTTGTCTAAATAAATTTGTAGCCTAGTTATTAAAAATCACTATTCTCTTTCTTCCCTGTACCCTTAGCTCAGAGCCTTCTGCTCTGTAAATGAAACAGGAATTCACTGAATCACCGAGCGGCCATAAATAAAATAAAATATTATTTCGTTACTTATTTCTCTATTTGAGACGTAACATTTACATGAAGTAAAAATAAATCGCGTGTTGCTAACTAAATGTGTTATGTGTTTGATCAAATTGCATTGTGAAATCTCTGAATTTGTAATTAAATATAATTTTATAGGTTAGGGATGATTTTTTTACTAACTTGAAATCTTTTACTGCTGTCGTAATTCCCACTTAAAATAAATATGTTTCATAACTGTTTTAATAACATGCGTACTGGATATTGTTTAATAATGCTGTTGTTACGTCTCAAATAGAGAAATAACTAACGAAATAATATTTTATTTTATTTATGGCCGCTCGGTGATTCAGTGAATTCCTGTTTCATTTACAGAGCAGAAGGCTCTGAGCTAATGGTACAGGAAAGAAAGAGAATAGTGATTTTTAATTACAAGGTTACAAATTTATTTAGACAAACATTTAGAGTTATAAAATTGATCTTTGAGAGAGAGAGAGTATCCTCTTGCAACCATTCTTGAAATATGGGGAAGTCAGCATTCCACTGCAAAAAGGAAGGTAAAGGTTACTACAAATTTTAATGTAAGATGTATGAAAAAGGACCACTGCTTCTGGTACCAGATATAGTTTAAGAGCTCACAGGAAGGTTGACGGGCCTTGGTGATGACCACAGGTCCGGAGTTCAGTTGACCGTAATGAAACACAAACAGTTAAATTCTTCTAGAAAAGGAAAAAAAATGATTTCCAAACATTATGGGAAGTCAAATCCTTGAATACTTGAATCAGCTTTTCTTGACGTAGAAACTTTTAACACTTGACACAGAGATTCTTCTAAGTCGAACTTGAGTATGAAATCGAGCAGAGAAACAATGCTTGTCCTAGATTTCGTTTGTGAACTGGTACCAAATATGAAGTAGAAGTAACGTGTATGATGAAAAGTTCTGAACTGAACTCTCCGTAAAAATGTAGCCCTTTTATATCAAGTTTTCGTAAGAGAGACTATAAAATGTTATTGTCTTGTGTTGCTAGTTCTATCTCTCTCTTTTTAAAAGAGGGTTTGTCTGATTATAATATAGAATTTAGAAAGAGCATATCTCTGTCACGGAATCGCAGGTGTAAGCGAGAAACACTACAGGGGTAGTACATGAGTATATTAGAAACAGAGCGCCTTCGTGTCAAATCGCAGCTGTAGGAAAGGGACACTCGTTTATGCCCTTTTAAGGAAATACTGAGTTTCTCGCTTCCAATTATATATTTTTAGAAATACAATATATGAACGTAGAAGGATACAAAACGCAGGGGTCTTATAATTATGAATGTAAAAGTTACGGTGACGTGACACTGTTATAATGTAAAATGTAACCTAAATCACCTCTTTATTGCATAAATTATGATTCGTCTGCATTTTCATTCATCGGTAAGAAATGGAAACTCCGTCAAAATATCGAATCTCAAATACTCAAAACTGTCAAAATGCTGAAACTCGAAAAGTTACACCTGAAAGTACACTTTTTACGAGAAATTTCTACAATATTCTGTTCTTGTCTTCTTGTGTATCCAACTTAGTTGTGCTTAGGCCTTTAAGGGTGAAATCACGTTAGCATAAAGCGTAAAGGACCCGTTATGTTTCAGTTACAGCTGTCATAGAAAGGAATAATAATTTTATTTGTTACATACCTTATTGAGGAATTAAAAATGTTGAACAGAAATAGATAATACATTAAAAGAAATTCATGCTTATTATTAATTCCAAATAAAAATATAAAGGCTTTTTTAAAACAGTTTTCAAATCCAAACTACTTTTAGAAAAAAAACATTCTTATCAAAGTTTCTTAACTTTAACATTTGTTTTAAATTTTTAATATGAAAACGTGAAACTTTTATTCTACTTATTAGAAAAAGTTGTCAAACATACAACTTTCTGTACTAGTGAAATGTAACTATTTTTAAAATACTTTAAGCCAGTCTATAACTTATTTTAATTACGTAGATAGGAAAATGATTAACAAGTGAATCTATATTCAATTTCAATTCAGAAAAATTTAGTTATAAAATTTTTTTCACTTAATCCTTTTAATATATTTTAATTTAGAATAAAATTAAAATTTGGTAAAACACTCTTGAATTGTTCCTAAAGCATCTAATATAGATTACGAAAACAATTTTTCACTGTAACAAAAAGTTTACCTTCCGATTTCCGGGCATAAAAAACTTCATGCTTCACTAAGTTTTCCGGATTGACGGAAACAAATTCTTTGTTAATAATTATTTCATAAGCCACTAAATTAGAATTGTATGAAATTGTTTCGACTTTTCTACATACAAAAACAATGTCTTCGCGTCTTACAAGTAAACCTACGGAAGTGATAATCTCCGATTTTAATGAAACTTGGTATGAATTTAGTACTCGGAAAAAATAACATAATTTTCCATAGAAAAAACCGCTGCCAAGTTGAAGTATGTATTTTTGTGTTCATTCCATGAACACTTTGCTTCCTCATGGAGATATTTTGCGATCAGTTTACGATCGCAAAATATGTTTTGCATAAAAATTAAAAAAAGTTTATCACCAAGAAAAAGCTTTTTAATCTAATTATAATGATTTTACAGATACATAAAGATTTTTGAACAAAAAATGCAAACAGGTTTTTATCAATATTATTTATTCTTAAAATGTCAATAACTTTGGATAAAGTAATCGTAAAATGTTCGTTAATAGGTCAAAAGATGCGTCTTGAAAATCTCTACAAAATGAGACTAAGAAAACTGTAGGTGTCATAACATTTTTTTAAAGTTATAAGGAAAAAACGATTTTTTATGATTTTTAAAATGTCAATAACTTTGGATAAAATGATAGCAGATTGTTCGTCAATAGCTCAAAAAATGCGTCTTAAAAAACTCTACAAAATTAAGTAAAAACATCCCAACTTTCAAAACATGTGTTTCAAGTTATGGGCAAAAAACGATTTTTCAAAAATTTTAAAAGTCAAAAAAAATATAGTTAATATGTATTAATTTGTCCCAAAGTTTTCTCATTTTATGTCCCCAAGTGAGATCTACAATTTAAAAAAAAATTCAGCCCTAAAGCTCTTATAGAATTTGAGATATTTATGAAAATGTAATGTATATACACACACACACACACATACGGAATGACATTTTCTAAAAATGTCATTTTTGGATTCCTGAGGTCAAAAAACATAAAGATATGTCAAAAAAATGAGTTCGAAAAATTTCGCGAAAACAATACTTCCTCCATGAGGAAGCAATATTTTAAAAATTCAATTGTTTAAACAGTTACTTGAGATCAACAAAAATCTTGAAATCTAATGACGCCATTCGATTCTATGGAAAAAATTACGACGAAACTGTGTCTTAAAAAATTTCTTGTTATTTCATTTTGCATAAAAAAATTAAATAAACAATTTTATAACTAATAAGAACTATGCTTCAGGTGTCGAACGAGAAAAATTAATTATTTCATTATAATAATTTTAAACAATTATTTAAAATTTTCTATTCGCCGGAGGAAACAAGTTGCCATTAAAAGTCAAAATGGACATTTAACATAATAATGTTTATTTTTTATGTGGGTTCGATTAATTAATTCGCCGATAGAAGACGAAACTGCCAATTTAATCTTTAGATCGTAAATAATGTTTCTTAGCTTTGAGATGAAAATCCACACTATTTTTGACACCACAAATAAAAGGTCTATTTGATTGAATAGAACAATTGGATTTTTAGTTTAAAAAATTTATTAAAAATCAAAGTAAAAATTGCAAAAATTACACATTATATGCTTTCTTTTGTAAAGAGAAGTTTTTTTTTTGGAACGATACAAGTTTTTCTTACTTACGGCTAGATTTCTCTTACACACTACCGTCGAGAGAGCTGTTGAAAAGGGAAAATTCTCGCGATCTCGTCACACAATCAACGGGCAAAACGAAAGAAAGGTGTTATGCGTATTTCCGCGTCTCGAAACGCGGTACCGGTACCCTATCAGACACAAGCGGCGCAGGTACAATACGTACAAACTGGCCTGTTTTAAGAACAAAAAATTATTTAATAAATTGTGGAATAATTTATTAAATAATTTTTCACTGTACTGATCAACCGATTGGAACTCAGCCGGTTCAAGGTTCGATTTAATTTTACGTCCGCCCAAAGAAAATAGAACATAAATTGGAGCCAGCTCGCAGAAGGGCTTCATTCTTAAAATTAAAAATTGGCTCAACGAAAATCTATCGTGATTCAACAATTTTAATTTTAGAAATTTAAGCACTGCTGTTAATTTACCTAGCTCAACGAAAATCTATCGTGATTCAGCAGGTATATTATTGAGCTTTCTCCACGGTTTAAACTCTAAGTTCACTTGTTAGAGAAATAACAAAACACGTACTATGTGATTGACTAAAGACGAATAGGCAATGAGGCCCTATGAACTTCTGCTTATAAAGAGCATCGCAAGATGCACTTAGTGGGATTAGTCAATCAGGAGTAGAAGGATTCTAGGGGTTTCAGGGGTATGGATAAGGAAGCTTAGATCATTGTCCATCAATATTCTCAGAACCCATGATTCTTGTTCTTATTTTCTCAGTTGACACTATTGGAACTGCACATCTCCATATGTGTAAGTGTATATGTTGATTTTAATAAAGCATAACTCACAACCTTTGTTCAATTACAGAGCGGTCATAGTTCTGCACAGATTATCATTTTCATATTAAAAATTAAACTATTTTCCCTTTTATATATGCATATACATTTTATACATACATACGTACATTTACATTAATACACATGCATATATGCATGACATACATGTCTCAAAAATTTTCTTCTCTTTTTTTATTATGTGCATTTTGTTCTTTTACAAAATTGACCCTCTTAATATAAAATCTTAATTGTTGCGAGTTTATATGTGCTTGGAAAATGTGACATGTTCCAATTTAAGCTATCAACAATTATTGTATCTTCATTTCCTGTTTTTTTTTAGTTTGAAGGTATGATAAGGAAAAGAATAGAGGAAGGAAGGCAGTGTATGCATCGCGCGATACTCCTCGAGCGCCTCAGACATATGCGTTACGAAGGCTATGGGGAGTCTGTGTCTATGTGTACCGCATCCACGCTGCGAGACTCTTTGCATCTGCACGCGTAAGAGAGAGAAAGATAGATAGAATTTACGTATGCGATTCTCCTCCCTTCTTAAAATAATACATTCTTCTTAAATATAATAATTGCAATATAATCACCATATTATTATTATTTATTATTATATGCTTAAAAATATCCCACACAATACATACACATATCTATCCGTGTCACCTCGGCATACTATGCACATACGTACACAATAAAAAAAATGCACACGCATACGTGCAAATAGAATGCATATTCTTTGAAATAATATTTGATAAAGATGATTCTAATAAGTAGGAAAATAGTATTGGTAATATATCCAATTGTTTATAATAATAATTATGATTAATTATTAATATTAATTTTAGTAAATGTTAATAACAGTGATAATAATACGATTTATCATTATTATAATAGTAAAAGAAAAATCATGAATTTACAATAATTTGCATATTATTAATTAATTAATTACTGTAAATTATTAATAAAAATGAGTAAAGTATAATTGTTTTATTTATAATAATAATATTTTAGTATCTTTATATAAGGTAAGTACACTATATTATATTTTCCATGCATATATTTATAATATTCAAGCTTGAATATTGGTATTAGATAATTAATATAATTTATAATATAGCATAATATAATACAGTATAAATAATAATATATAATAATATAACATAAGATAGAATAAAATAATATATTATAATATAACAGTTTAACAAAGTTATATTCTAATATCATAGCCATAGATACATTTTTAGAAGCAACGATAATATAAGTCTGTATATATGGAGTATCACTCAACGCGCGCGATTATCGGGGATTCAAATTACATGCCTATGTACATTGTGGCATCGACTTGGAGATTTTATTCTTAAATAATTTTTAATTATTCTTGAAAATTATTTATTATCATTTTATTTATCTTTAATTTATAATTTCGTTACGATAGTTCGTAACAATCCACCGCGGATTTTTCCGTTTTCGTCCCCGAAAACTTATGGTCTGGACCACAGCATTCCTTATACTTTGTATATCGATATATAATCTAAATATTGTGTCTACTTGGTGACTCTTCTAAGCACTGCTACAGTATAGGACCCAGTGTCAATGTCTTTGTGCTGATACAAATCAGTTCATTTCATGAAGTGATCAAGTGCGCTTGTGAATTTTAAAACTTTTGGGTGTTACGAACCGAAAAAATATTAATTATAAAATTACTATTTCCTATGTCCTGGAGGCAGCAAGCTGCCGAAATTAAAAAAAATTCCGTTTATTTTATGGGATCGTGTATCCTTTTTTAGAAGAAAACTGCCAAGTTACGTTATTCGAAAATTGAATTTTAAGGGATAAAACACAATAAAACAATTAAGACCCTTTTATACATTTATTTTATAAAAAGAAATCTTGAATTTAAAATATAGAAATGATACAGTAAGATAAGGAGAAGGAACGATACATGTTTTTTTTTAAAGACTTACTATACTGCTTATTATACCGTCGCAAGCTAACGAGGGCGAGGCGTCGAGCTGCTATCCGACGGGCGGAAAAATATGCACACTTATCAAAGCGCGAAAATGTCTATTGGTAGCGCACGAAATTGCACTCACGGGTCCACCGAATCTAAACAGCGCAGGCACCACACGTGCGGACTGGCCGGTCAAAAAGACAAAAATTCAATAATTTGATTTTATTCAAATTACTGGATTCTTATTAAAGACGACTTCCGTTGGACTTCGTCGGCGTGAAGTATTTACTTTAACTTTTCGTCCGTCCAATTTTAATCACTATCTATGTAGTGGATTGTAAAAATTGAAAATCCGACTCACGGACGGGCTTAGTCCCGGCGTCTCAAAATCGTTTTTATGCCTCTGAAAAATTTCAGAGCTGACTCGGGAATGAGAGTTGTACAGCAATTAATTGATTTCCGCGATGCTCTTTTATATGAACGTTTAGAGACTTCAGGTGGGAAAATTTTGTGGACTAAGGGTTTTTAACACGTGAATAAGGCGTGAGCTCTGGGCCTGTTACTATGCCAATAATGCTGAGTTTTCGTTTTCTGTTAACAGATATAGCCAAATATAATAATATGCACTTAATAAAAATCAAGCATAAATTATTATTGAAAGACTTGTTGTTTTTCTTTTATTTTTTTGGATTTATTTTATGAATTTTCCTTGTTGGAAAATGTTTTGATTTTGGGTATTTTTACCCCTTTTTCATTTGCGACAATTACAACATTGATGTTGTGTTGTCGTGGGCATGTAAGATTGTTAGGCCCAGAATACGTAATAAAAAGGGGTGAAGTAAGAAAGGATCGGAAACTGAAGAATTACGTTCAAGGAAAAAGCTCATCGCGTAGATTTGTTTTAACTATCATTTCCCATAATTCGTGAGAAGTCCAATTTCTAATGTGGTTTCTACGCCTATCTATACTCATTTAAGACCCGTAAGCAATAATAGCGAACCATACATGAGTAAAACACTTATTGTCGTTATTTGTAATCATTAGCTTCCATATTTTTATCTGGAGAACGTTAGTCTAAGAGAGAAAGATTCGTTGGTACAATGTATCTCCTTTTCTCTTAGTACGGCTGCTAGGTGGAAAGAGACGCACGCTCTATAGGGAATCCAAGCGAGAACACTATGCGGTTGAGAGAGAACGCATCAATAATGTATCAGAGAGAGAAAGATTCCTATGTATAGCATATCTTCTTTCTCTCTCGCGCAATGCCGAGGGATGCGCGGGGAGCTTTCACTGAACGCGTTCAGCGGTGGCCCCCACCCGTCGATGCGAAGACATTATTTTAATTTCGAATACTTTAATTTTTTTTTTTAAATCTCTCAATAATAATTTTTTTTTTAATTAGGTACTTCTGTATAACAATAATTATACTAGCATAATATATTTATCTACACACAGATAGCAGCAATAATAATAATAATACATACATACAATTGAGAGGAGAAAATTATATAAATTATAATTAAAATATATGTTGAGCATTTCCTGAAAATTATTGAAATCATAATAAAATAATTTTAGGTTGCTGGAATTATATTTTCAGGCAGAAAAAAAATAATTTACTGTCGAGGCCCGAGTTCATTTTCGCGCGATAATCAGCTGCTGACGTACTCATTTTACAGCAGTTTTTGGTGCCTTTGTAATTCTAAATATTATAAAAATAAAATGAATGGAATTAATTAATTTTGAATTTCATTTTAGGACAAACAATTTTTTTAAAAAAAATACGTTACGTACTTGCGTAACATTGGGATGATGTTATTGTTAAAGATGAATTTTGAAAATTAGAAAATTATTCAATATCAATCAAAGAATGATATTTTCTAAAACTCTAAAAGACCTTGGTACTTTAACATACGTTGCCCTTCGGACAAATTATATTGTATAGGTAGTGGATCCCTTCCTTACCTCACTATTATTCAGTGAGTTGGTTGAGATCCCATATTAATCAGAACAATTGGTTAGGAATATTTGAAATAAAAGATCAAACAAATATTTAATTAATTGTATATAAATATATATTGTATAACAACTCAAATAGTACAATATTACAGTATTCTGTATTCTAATACAATTTACGTGTGAATGAATGTATGTGTAATAATGTTGTGTGTGTTATGTTAAGAGTCTCTGAACTCTTACGTATATTTACCTCTGGAATTTCCTCAGATTGATATCCTTCAAAATAATCGACGTATCTCATTTTAAGTATTAAATTAATTCTTCAATTTATTTTAGTTATATTATATTCTCTTTTTTTCAAATAATTATTAAAACAATCTCAAAACTCAGTATATGCTATAAACTTTATTTTCTCATTTACTATTTAATTTTCATTCTCAATTTCAAAACTAAGTGATTCTCAAAAACTCATTCGTATATCCTTTAAATCAAATTCAAAATTAAATTCGCTTTTTCAAAACTACAATTATTCACTCTTTAAAATACTCAAAACTCTAATACTCTTTAAATAATCTCACTTCAAAAATCACAACTCGAATTAAAACTCAGTAATAAACTCAAAACGGAAACAACCTCGAACTAGAGGTTTGTTTCTAAAAGGTCTCTTAACCCATTTCGTCCGAGAAGTCCGTTTTTTTTCCTCCTCATTTGCTCTCGCCATTCTCAAAATTCCTGGACTAAAAAAAATTGGCAATAGGTATTTCTTATGTATTTTTTAGTCCTCTTTCGGAATCTGCTAGAAAATTTAACTTTTGACTTAAGGATAAAAAGTTATGATCATTTAAACAAAAAAAAAGAAGGATTTCTTGGGTTTTTTTTTCATTAAAACTAATTTGAAATGACAAAATATCGCGTCCAAAATGTCTGCCCTTTCATTTGGTGATTATAAGAAATTTTTATTTTCTCAAAATTCAAAATGGCGCCTCCAAAATGACCGCCAAAATGTATGAAATTAAATCTTTCAGTCCCACTATTAAAAAACTAAACAAATATCTACGAAACTTGTTACTCGGGGGTTTTCGGGGTTGCTGATACCGAATTTGAGGTCAGATTTTTAAAATTCAAAATGGCGGATCCAATATGGCGGACGACATTTTGAAAATCGAACGCAATCGGCTTGACACTTGTTACTCGGGGGTTTTCGGGGTCGCTGATTCCGAATTTGAAGTCAGATTTTTCGAATCCTCAAAATTCAAACTGGCGGATCCAATATTGCTGTCGAAAAAATAGTACGGCTGAGAAAGTGACAGATAAAATAAATACTAAACGCATTTTCTATTGGAAATGACTGAACTCATTATAAAATTAATAATTGTGATCAATATTTTCTTTAAAGACTCATCAAGAGAAACGAGAAAAGTCGTTGGAAAAAAACACTTTTCTCAGCATAAATTGTTATTAATTTTTAACTTGTTTATAGTATTGTTTATAATGTTGTTAAATAATATTGTTAAAGATTTTTTATCTACAAAAATTCGTTGCAACTATAAAAACAAGGATAAGAAAAAAATTATTGTTTTCCAATTATGAAAGCCTTTCAAATCACAATTTGTTTATAAAATTGTTTATAAATATTGTTAAATATTATCTAGTGATAAAATTTTATTAAAAATGTCAATTTTATAATGAGTTCAGTCATTTCCAATAGAAAATGCGTTTAGTATTTATTTTATCTGTCACTTTCTCAGCCGTACTATTTTTTCGACCACAATATTGGATCCGCCATTTTGAATTTTGAGGATTCGAAAAATCTGACTTCAAATTCGGAATCAGCGACCCCGAAAACTCCCGAGTAACAAGTGTCAAGCCGATTGCGTTCGATTTTCAAAATGTCTTCCGCCATATTGGATCCGCCATTTTGAATTTTGATAATCTGACCTCAAATTCGGTATCAGCAACCCCGAAAACCCCCGAGTAACAAGTTTCGTAGATATTTGTTTAGTTTTTTAATAGTGGGACTGAAAGATTTAATTTCATACATTTTGGCGGCCATTTTGGAGGCGCCATTTTGAATTTTGAGAAAATATAAATTTCTTATAATCACCAAATGAAAGGGCAGACATTTTGGACGCGATATTTTGTCATTCCAAATTTTTTCTGACGCGATTTCAAATCAAAAATATAGTTTTAATGAAAAAAAAACCCAAGAAATCCTTCTTTTTTTTTTTGTTTAAATAATCATAACTTTTTATCCTTAAGTTAAAAGTTAAATTGTCTTGCAGATTCCGAAAGAGGACTAAAAAATACATAAGAAATACCTATTGCCAATTTTTTTTAGTCCAGGAATTTTGAGAATGGCGAGAGCAAATGAGGAGAAAAAAAACAAACTTCTCGGACGAAATGGGTTAACTCAGAGACTCAAACTCCAACTCCAAACTCTCAAAAAACTCCAAGCTCCACACTGAGCTCTCTCTCAATCTCCTCAACTCTCAACTACTGACTGACACTTCTTGTGTCTACTGGTTTTATTGAGCTGACTTTTGGTGGGAAAAAGTATGTTTTATTTAGTAATTTTATTGTTGTCAATGTTCTTTATTGCAACCTTGCAATATTGGGGTAGTATTCCAGTTCATTTTGTACTGACATACTTTGGATGCAGCAATCTTTATTGCGCCATCCTTTGTTTCTTGAATTAATTTAGTTCACTTAGTTTCTCAATTTTATCATGAATTTTAAATAGGTCTTCTTTACAATTTAGGTTATTAATTGAAAGTTAATATTTAATATATAATTATTTGGACATCTCTAAGAGATTCTAAAGGTATTTCTTATAATGTTTATAAAGTGTTATTTGTTTGAGTTGCATATTGTGTCCTTTTTGCAAGTATTGTATTAATGAATTATTAATAATGTTAATAATTTATTAATAAGAAGTTACGAAATTTATACGTAAGAGTTATTTTGGACAATTTCAGTAGATATTGGAAGATTTTATTATAAACAATTGTTGTGAAGAGTGTAGTTATTTAATTATTTTATTTTATTTATATATATATATTTTTTTTTAACAATTTAGTAAATGTGTGGATATTAGAGGATTTTATTATAAACAATTTTGTGTGAGAGATGTACAAAAATGGCTGGATATGCGGATAACAGCAGAGAATTTATGAAGAGGATTGGTAAGTTTCAAAATTTTCTATTTTTATTTCTTTTTACTATTATTGAATTATTTATTGATTGTTTAAAACAATCGATAAATATAAGTATATAATATAATCTTCGGTAAACAAATACACTCATCCCTTTGCAAATAGATAATTATTATTATTATTAATTTTTTTTAACCTAATTTATTTATTTTAATAATTATTTAATAATTTTACATAGTATTTTGTTTATAAAATTTTTATTAAATTTTTTTTTTTTTTAATAATAATTAGTTAATTTTATAAAAATTTACTAAAAATCACGAACTGTTTAAAAATCTTTGATTTAATAACAATTGTAGGAATTTTTGTTAACTTTTAAAAAAATTGTTTATTCAACAAATTTTTAATAATTATTGCAAATCTCCAATAATAATTTAAAATTTAGCAAAAATAATTAAAATATTTAATAAATCTTTGGTTCAATAATAATTTTATAAATTTTGTCATAAAAATTATTTATTTAACCATTTTTAATAATTATTATATTATTTTTTATTATAATTAGTTTGTTTTATAAAAATTTACCAAGAATTATAAATTATTTAATAAATCTTTGTTTTAATAACAATTTTAAAAATTTTTGTCATAATTTTTATTGATTTTAAGAAAAATTGTTTATTTAACAATTTTAATAAAAGTTATTAATTTTTAGTGAAAAATTTGATGGAAAATTTATTATTGTTTATTATTATTTGTTTATTTAATATATTTCTTTTTAATTATATAATAAAAATTCACCAAAATTTATCTAATTCCAACGTATCTAATTTTTATAAAATTCAATAATAATTTTTATTACTTTGAAGAAA
Source organism: Leptopilina boulardi (assembly GCF_019393585.1). Classification (NCBI taxonomy): domain Eukaryota; kingdom Metazoa; phylum Arthropoda; class Insecta; order Hymenoptera; family Figitidae; genus Leptopilina; species Leptopilina boulardi. The sequence goes on from NW_026138006.1 coordinate 661,218, forward strand.
AATTGTTAAAATTAAATTTAAAGTTTGTTCAAGGTAGCATCCATGTCGGTCGCACAGGTGTCTGGAAAGAAAAAAAAGTTTGCCAACGATGCCAAGAAAAATCATTGTTACCTGGTGGTTCCTTAGCACTCCCTGAAACGAGAAAACTTAACCCGAAAATCGTAGCTGTTCATTTAGAGAAGTTTCGAAATTTTTTCAAAAAACTTGTTTTCTAAGGGTCAGAGATAAGTTTTAAATTATGTTAATGATTTTTATTTATGTGGGTGTGTTTGTAGGATCTCATTTTCTAGGTACAAGTGATTAAACAATTTTTTAATAAAAAAGAACTCAAATTCGTAACCTTTCTTTTATATAGGTGACGATTTTAGATGATTTAATTAGTAATTAAAAAACTCGTGTTAATGAATTTATATGTATAGGGCGAAATTCCACCACGAAGTGTTGTTAGGTTTTCTCAAAAACTGCCTGTAGGTGAGGGAAGGAGTTGGATTTTTTGAAAAATTTAAACAGTGAATTTTGATTTTTTTGAGAAGTTAAAAATGTGTATTTTTACCACAAAAAATATTGAGATGTCCTTGTTTGTTATTTTCGAGATATTAATGATTTAATTACACAGCCACACAAAAAAAAAGTACCCGGGCCGGGGAATGAGACCACCATTTCTTGATGTATTTTGATGCGCTGAACACGAATCTGAAGTCCGTTTAGCTCCATCACGTCAGGATTTTGACATAACCTCAAAAAACATAGCTGATTTTAAATGACAGGAGAAATTTTTTAAATAATGGCAGATTTGCTTGAATCTTGTTACTCGGGGGTTTTTGGGGTCGCTGATTACGAATTTAACGTCAGATTTATAAAATTCAAAATGGCGGATTCAATATGGCGGACGAATTTTTAAAAAGTAGTTGGATTTTTACGAAAATTGGTATCTAGGGGTTTTGGGAGTCGCTGATTACAAATTTATCGTCAGATTATTCAAATTCAAAATGGCGGATCCAATATGGCGGACGAGTTTTTAAAAATAGTTGAATTTTTATGTAACTTGGCCGATACTGGGGTTCCGAGTCCCTGCATCGTAATACGTTTCCTACGTGTGTCTGCCATGACGGCATCAAAGCCATTATCCAGGGACTTAGCCGGATAGCGGACAAACTCCGTTGCCCACCGTCACCGCGTGGAGGTGCCCTGGATGCAGACACATGTAGAAACATAAAGATATTTGACCACCGTACTATATCTGCCATTTTACATTTGAATAATCTGACGTTAAATTCGTAATCAGCGACTCCAAAAAAACCCCATGATACCAATTTTTGTAAAAATCCAACTACTTTTTAAAAATTTGTCCGACATATTGGATCCGCCATTTTGAATTTGAATAATCTGACGATAAATTTGTAATCAGCGACTCCCAAAACCCCTAGATACCAATTTTCGTAAAAATCCAACTACTTTTTAAAAATTCGTCCGCCATATTGGATCCGCCATTTTGAATTTTATAAATCTGACGTTAAATTCGTAATCAGCGACCCCAAAAACCCCCGAGTAACAAGATTCAAGCAAATCTGCCATTATTTAAAAAATTTCTCCTGTCATTTAAAATCAGCTATGTTTTTTAAGGTTATGTCAAAATCCTGACGTGATGGAGCTAAACGGACTTCAGATTCGTGTTCAGCGCATCAAAATACATCAAGAAATGGTGGTCTCATTCCCCGGCCCGGGTACTTTTTTTTTGTGTGGCTGTGTTATTTAACGTTAACAAAAGATAAAATGTTTTATAAACAAATAAAGTTATCGTAATTCTGACGTTACCAATTGAAAGCTATTGTAATTCCGCATCCAACGAGCCCGATATGAAGAATTTTGGGTTAGTGGATTGTTAATAAATAATCGCATAACATTGCAATTGTTTATAAAAATCTCTCTAATTCAAATTAGTTCATTTTAGTCTCGTTAGATGCGGAATTACGTCAGCTTTCAATTGGTAACGCTAAATTACGATAACATTATTTGTTTATAAAATATTGCATTTTTTATTAACATTAAATAATTCATTAATTAATATCTCGAAAATAACAAAAAAGGACATCTCAATATTATTTTTTTTATTGAAACTACACATTTTTAACTTTCCAAAAAATCAAAATTCACTGTTAATTAAATTATCCAAAATCGTCACCTATATAAAATAATAATAGTTACGAATTCTAGTTTCTTTAATAAAAATTTTTTTAATGGCTTGTATCTAGAAAATGAGGTCCTACAAACACATTGACATAAATAAAAATCATTAACATAATTTAAAACTTATTTCTGACCCTTAAAAAACAATTTTTTTGGAAAAATTTCAAAATCACCCCTAGAAAGGGGTGAAATTTCTCTACATAAACAGCTATGATTTTTGGGTTAAGTTTTCTCGTTTCAGGGAGTGCTAAGGAACCACCAGGTAACAATGATTTTTCTTGGCATCGTAGGCAAATTTTTTTTTCTTTCCAGACACCTGTGGTCGGACGACCTAATGACAAACGCTCATATCTGTCGCCTGACTATCCCCACTATGTGGGCTAAGAAATGTAGGACTTCCATAGAAGATGTATATATGAGCTATGTTTTTTAAAACTATTTGCTCAAGAATTTTTTTATTTATCTAATAATTTATTTTTTTTTAAATTAAAAATTTTTGGAATCAATGACATTTTTCAATTAGGCTTATAGTTTACGAGATATTTACGATTCTATCTGGCAGTACTTTTTTTTATATAAATTTTCAAATATTTTGAATTTGGGGAAAAAAAAATTTCAATCTCGATTTACATGTTTTAGATCTCAAAATTTCGTGTCAGATTGTGGTGATCAAATTTCGGTATTGATACGAACTACAAGAAAATGAAGTTTAAGAATTTAAAAAAAATTGATTTTTTTTTAAGGTCAAACTGAGGAACGCGAGGTGCCCGAAGTAACTCTGGCGTGGCCAAAGGTCGAGGAGAATGTGACTTCTCCAGACTTTAGTGAAATAGAATGACTTGATTTGGGAGGTAAATTATTAATCAGATATAATAGTACATAAATATAGATTCCTATATATGCATACAATGTACAAAAAAAGTTTCTTTTCTTTTTTTTTAGATTGGTGTTTTTGGCCTACTAACCCCTACGAAGAATTATTATGCGTAATTCTTCAGTTGCGGATTGTAAAGGCAACGCGAACTCGAACTGAGTATCGAGTGATCTACGGGAGTGATGTTTAATTATTTTATTTTAACATTATTATTTTATTATTATATATATATATATATATTTTTTTTATTTATTTTATTATTATTATTATTTTTTTAATTGGGTATATGGACTCATTGTCATTTAGAATTAATATATATTAAATTCTGAGCAAATGTTCGGATGTATGTGTGTGTGTGTCACAAAATATTGTGTACAAATTATCTCAGAAACATTTTAACGGATTGTCATGAAATTTTGTATGCTAATTGTAATCATTAATACCTAATATCTGACACAGGATTTACGGATATATTTCTAAACACGGTTGCACTGATCATATTTCTCACCATTCACATTATTAGAACTTAGAGGCCATTTTCTTTTAATTAACTACACTTGGCACATGGAGATTCATTTATTGATGGAGAGAACTGGGACTCGTATATTTTATTTTTAATGGGAAAAACTGGAATTTGTTGTAGAGTTCAGCATCGTATTTGGATAATATTTGGAACAATTTATAGAAAAACAAACAAAAACTCGTTGCATTGTTGATGAATGTTGACAAGATGAAGATTATATGCACTGGTTGGTATAATTAAAGTTCACATAATCCATTATTATTTTGCTTTTTTTATTATTTTATTTTTGTAGGATTTCCTTTTGAAAAATTGGCTTCGGTTTCCATGAATCTTCTTGTTGATAATGATTTGTATAGTTTTATAATATTGTTTTTGATTTTAATTACAGTTTCCTGAGAGTAATTATAAATTTTCTTTCAGCTACTGACGATAATTTTTCGTTACCATGAATCTTCTTGTTGAGCGAAAATGAATATCTGGATTGGTTTCTGAACCTGATTTTGGAATTAGCATTGATCATCACTTAGACAGAGACATCAAAAGCAACTCTGTCCTGGAGCATCACATGAGGTAGAGGTGGAGGTGGAAAGTTGTTGTTGTTTCTTCTACGTCGGTTAGATATCTTTCCATAACATAGGTAGATATTGCGAGACAGGATCAGCATCGATAGGAATAGTATAATTTTGAATCCAATGGTGATATAGTTTTTCACATCTGGAATGCCTCCTACTAGTGGAATTTGCATCTAGACCTCCTATTTTTTTACAGAAGAAATAAATGTTTAAATTTAATTTAAATAAGAACAGTGTTTGTATTTGAATTTCTTCAATACATACTGACATTAGGATTGACACTATTCACACTCGTTTGGTCGTACATGCGAATCTGACATCCCGAGTTCCTTTTCGTAATAGGTAATAGTTCGAAAATGCCCCTCAACGACTAACGCTTTCCTGAAGTGAGTTTCGAACAAGTTTTCTATAATAGATTGTCGCCAATCATCTGCATTGTAACGCTCTATGAAATCAGGGTCTATATATTCGAAATCATCTTTTAAATACCAAGGATAAGGTAGATTTATAATTTGATATTTTGATTCTTCTGCTTCTTTAAACAATGGTGGTAAATCAAAACATGAACACAAACAACTTGTAAATCTCCTATTTATAGGTATTTCATGAAAATCAGTTATTCCTATTTTGTTTAGTTTTTTTTTCCCTAGCTTTGTGAATATCTGTCATGAATGGGAGAGACAATGGAAAGGAGATGTGTAAGCATTGACCATCGGATAGAAATTGTAAAGGCCTAAAACAACAATTCATGTTGTTTATTAGATAATATATCCAGGAAGAAAAACCCATATCTAAACCTATTTGAAGAGTGAGTGTATTACTGCTTAGAATAACATACCCTACATAATTATACAAAAGGCTTTTTGGATCTCTGATATTAATAGATTTTAGTATGGCATAGACATTGAGATATAGAGACAAGTAAAACCAGATTTTAATCAAAATATTGTCCTTTGCCCAGAAAACACTTTTACTGTCAATGATTCGAGAATTTCATTGTCGGATTCATCATAAATGATCATTGTTTGACCAGCAACTCTAACATCATGAATATTTTGAGCAGTTTTTAGACAATCTAGCAATATGGCATTATATGCTAAATTAGCTAGTGTTCTTGGGATTTTCCATGATTTTTCGAAATCCTTTAATAATCTTTTGATAATTAATGGTGGATTTTTCCGACTAATTTCCGAAATAGGGATATTTTCTACATTGGGACGCAAGACTTCTAAAAATGCACTCATTTTGAGTTATATATATATTTTTTTTATATATACCTAATAATTAAACGGGATGTTGAAGATAATATTCTACAGTTAGGCGTCAAACTAATCCTAATGTTATAGCAGTTTTAGTTCCAATTATTGCAGAATTAAATTGAAAAGATGATTCCGTATTAGGGTCTATAACTAGAAAGAAAATTTCATCACCGTTAACTTCTAATTCTACACTTCCAACTACTAAAAGAAATTCGTTTCCTATTTTCTCTATAGAATGACTAATATTTTCATATGCCACGTGTAGAAGATTTGCATAAATAAAATTGTGTTTTGTTTTTAGAGATAATAATAGGTCTATTCCGTCTGCAATTAAATCTGGGGACATCAGCGTTATATATTCTTCTCCATTTAACACTATTTCATCCTCAAAATTGGCAGGTGGCATTTTCAACGCTTAAGTACATATTCTTTTTTTAAAGTACTCCTTACACAGTTTGCTTCAATCTTTTCACAACCTGATAAAAGAGAAAGATTTTAATTAACAATACGCCATCATTAATTTATCTTTATGTTTTGAAAATCTTTCGTTATTTTCGTCTTCTAAGATTACACTATTATTTTGAGTAAATCCTACTACGGTATAAGGAACTTCGGCTCTCTTATCGAATTTATTCGCTCGGATTTCTTTATACGCGAACATCTTGTCGACAATTTTCGCTTTTAGAGGGCGGGCAGTCCTATCATGATATTCTTTACACTTTAGTTTCGCTTGAACAAGATTTTTGGCAGCTATTACCTGAATTTCCCTCATTCCAGTTATAAGTTCTTTTAAATAGGATCCATAAGTCTCAAGCTCTGGTCCTTGGGGAAATTAACATGGGATTCTAGCTAGTTTTCCGAAAACCAACTCGTAAGGAGTGAAATTAGTTGCCTCATGAACTGATGTATTATAATTAAACATCGCAAAAGGTAAAAGACGATCCCAATCATCAAAATCCTCAGCATAATGTTTAATAAAATCTGTCAGCTCAATATGGCTTCTTTCTAATGCTCCATTGGTTTGAGGTCTGTAGCCAGAAGTGGTAATTTGTTTAACTCCAAAAATTCTTTCCAATTTTCTCATGAGTGAACTTATAAAACTTCCTCCTCGATCAGTAAGAACACATCTAGGTGCTCCAAACTGAGAAAATAAGTGAGTAGCCACTGCATGATCAATTGTGGTCGTTTTTATATCGGAAATAGGGACTGCTATGCAATATTTACTGAAATTATCTTGCATAGTGAGAATATACCAATTCCCATTTGGAGTACGAGCTCTAACTAACTTATTTTGAAGGCAACTCTGACATCCTCGGATAAATTCTGTTATTTCTTCTTGCATTCGCGGCCAAAGGTAACGTTCCCTAATTCGTCTATATGTCTTTGTTATCCCATTGTGACCTGCTAGTAAACTTTCGTGATATTCCGAAATAATTTTTGGTCTCAATTCTGGGGGTGGAACTTCAATTTTTCCGTGGCACAATATCATGGTGAGATCGACACCGTGGAAGATTTTTGTTAGTATTTCTGTTATTTTACCTTGGGGAAGGGGACCTAACAAATCACCTGTATTTGCCATACGACATTTCGATCGTGTATCACGGCTCAAAGCTAATTTAAGATTTTTCAAACCTACAATTACGTTTCGCCAGTCAATTTCGTCATAATGTCTTTGTTTAACAATTATTGAATAGGTACAATATCGTCCACTAGGGGTAATAAGTATCTGACCTATTTTTGGTCGTTTTTCCTGCGATTCTTGAAGATCGATTCTCTCAGTTACCACTAAAAGTTTTGAAATAGCATCAACTGGTTCACAATCTTCTGACATGAAATGAGCATAATTGTCTCTTTCATATGTTAATGGTTCTGACCATTTCTGAATTACGTTATTGTTAGTCAACACGTCTTTCGTCATTTTAAAGTCATTGTCGTCAGAAGTATCAGAAAAAGATGGGGAATCATAATACGGAATACCTACACCTTTGGAAGATTTTTCTATGGGTGTACACTTTGTTCCCGACATATTATCATTAGTTTTTTCCTGTAGTCGGCGTGGCACAACACTAGATTTTTTTCCCATTTTTGAATCATTTGTTTTCATGTAGACAAATGGAGTAGATTGAGCATCAGGAATGTCAGAAAATCCATGTGTTTAAAATATTGATCTTTGCCATTTGGAATAATCCGTAGAAGGGGATTGCATGACATCTGGATCGTCTCTAAAACGTACTGTGCTTTGTCTTCCTTCAATTTGTTTTGGGGGTAATGTAAGCAAAGGTCTAGGCGAATTTTCCATTCTATCACACAGTGGGGCAGAATGCATAAAAAGTTGGCAATAAATGAAAAATTGAAAAATTCAATTCCAACTTTTAATTACATTATTTCAATAAACAATAATTCAAAGTTTGATGAAATATAATTTTTAGCTCTTTTTAACTGCGGATTTTCATAGAAATATGTTTTAATGTCGACCTATTTTCAACGGTTATGTTCGCGCTTTTTTGTTTGTTTATCAAGGTAAGGTTTGTAACCTGATTAATACGTACAATGTGACAGATTTTGAATTATTTATCATGGAGTCTTCAAATTTAGGTAATTAATTATATTATAGAAAAGATAAAATCGTATTTTATAATATTTTAATTATTAAAATTCTTAAAAGAAACGAGCTTCTGAAATTCAAAAATTGAAAAAATTTTCTGTAAACATTAATCATTTTAGTTATGTTCCAAGCTAGTCCAAGCGTTAATTCTTGAATTTTTTATTATGTTTTGATTCCAGTTTTCTGAATCTACTTGAAATTTTTGCGAATATTTGCGATTTTTCGAGAAAAAGTGATTTTATTGGACACATTGAAAAATACAGAAATATGTATTTTCAATAGTGAGTGTACTTTGTTTTAAGAAAATTTGTTAACCTTTAAAAATTAAACTTAAAAAGATTTTGATTTTAAAATGTTCTATATTATTAATTTTATATTTAAAAGTTTATAATTGAAATTTATAAAATGGGATAAATAAATATTCTTACAATTTTCGAATTTCTTGGTCGCATAAGTATTTTTAATTTAAGTAAATATTTGTAATTAGTGTAGAAATTAAAAATAAATTATTGTAATTTTTATATTAGGAACGACTTCAAGCACGCTTCATGTAAAGAGAAAAGAACTCGTTGAAATAATGAACCGTTCAAATAGCAGTAAATTCGATGAGAGATTTAATTTTTTAATTGAAGAGATAATAAAGCGAACACAATGTGACGGAAAAGATATTAATAATTGAAACCATTATTTATCTTATTTTGAATCCCAATATCAGTCTCGTTGGCAAAAAGCAAGTCGAAAGAAAGAACTTTTTTTAAAAATAACGCAAATTAGCTAGACTCATCGATTTCGTTGATTCAACCTACTGGGAAGAAACGTGGTCGCTCGGAGATTTCATTTGACTTGTGTTCCGAACGAACAAAACGATTAAAAACGCAAGAGTTAAGAGAGACTACTCCTCTATCTGTGTTATCATATGCTACACAAATGTCTTTAAGGGCATAGGGAAATCCACAGTCCTCCAAAATTGTAAAGGAAATAACGACCTTAAGTCCAGAGCGAGCGAGCAAATATAAAGAAGCTTACAGTAAGCAACAGGACTCGGATCCCTGCTTGTCAGGTGAAGATGCTCAAGCTGTTTCAATAGACGCTAAATTATCCCGTCATCAGTATGACATTATAAGATCAAAAGCTCAAAAAAAATTTCCATCTTACAAAATTGTTCAATCTGAAAAAAAGCTCTGCTCTCCCAAAGATATTCTGGTAACTGATACTTGCGTTTCTGTCCCATTGCAAGCGTTACTAGATCACACTGTAGAGCGTTTACTTTTAACAATAGAACCGATTACTCAGTCTCTTGAAAATGAAGAACTAAATCAGCTAAGTTTAATATCAAAATGGGGCTTCGATGGTTCTTCAGGTCATAGCTCATATAAACAAGCTTTTTGTGATTCGAATGATAGTGATTCTTCTGTCTTTCTTACGTGTTTAGTGCCAATTCGCCTTGTTTCTGGGGAAAAAATTCTATGGCAAAACCCTCGACCTGCTTCCACAAGATTTTGCAGACCTTTGAAAATCGAATTTATGAAAGAAACAACTGATGGATCGATTAAAGAAAAGAAAAGAATAGACGAGCAAATTAATAATATGAGAGCAACTTCTGTGATGAGTCGAGAAAGAGAAATAAGTGTAAGCCACACATTAATTTTTTCTATGGTAGACGGCAAAGTGTGCAATTCTGTTACCGAGACAACTTCAGCACAAAGATGTTTTATTTGTGGCGCAACATCAAAAGAATTTAATGATATTGACGAAATGCTTGCTAGGAGTATAAATACAGAGAATTTGGAATTTGGTATATCCGTATTACATGCATGGCTTCGTACGTTTGAATATCTTTTACACGTGGGTTATAAATTACCGATCAAAAAGTGGCAAGCTCGAGACAAAGATATTAAAATTGTTGCCGAAAATAAAGCTAGAATTCAGAGAGAATTTAAAGAACAGTGTTGTTTGATCATTGATAAACCTAAGCCAGGATTTGGTAACAGAAACGATGGGAATACTGCAAGACGCTTTTTTCAACATTCAAAAGTCTCTTCTAAAATCACACCGGTGGATGAGGATTTCATTAAGAAATTACATGTTATTCTGATAGTAATTTCTAGTGGATATGAGATTGATGTTGAAAAATTCAGAATATTTTCAATTGATACGGCGAGATATCTTGTTGCCAAGTACCCTTGGTACTATTTGCCAACTACAGTTCATAAATTGCTCATGCATGGACCTGAAATTGTAGCCAATGCAATATTACCAATAGGTCAATTAACAGAAGAAGCGCAAGAAGCACGTAATAAAGATTTTAAAAGATACCGTGAACATAACGCACGAAAATGTAGTAGGGAAAAAACTAATGCCGATATATTTAACTTTTTTCTATTGAGCTCTGATCCAGTAATAACCAGCAAAAGAAAACTGCAGGACAAGAAACAGCATTTGCCAAAAGAAGCCTTAGATTTGTTAAAGTCTCCAGAAATATATGAAGACAATTGTGAGCCAATGAGTGATTCCGAAGTTGACATTGATGACACTGACAGCGACTGTGAAGAATTTTATTGAAAAACTTATTACACAATTAATGTTGATTCTTCTATATTCTATTCCATCTTCTTTTTCTCTTCTTCTTCTTCGTCTCCTAGTTATTTTACAATTGTAATTTATTTTAAAATACAGTTCAAAAATGACGTTATCAAATAAAAGCAAATTAAAATTTACATATGCTTAAATTTATCATCGTTATTATTTTCATTTATTATTATTTATTTACGTAAAGTTTTAAAATTTTCATTTTAAATCAACATATTTAATTTATAAAATTTTGTCAGGTAAATTAGTCTTCAAAAAATATTCGCCATAATCAATCTACCATTTTGTATTTTAGAGAACTTACTTCACATTCGTAACCAGTGACCTCAAAATCCGGTTTCAGGCAATTTTGTTGATTTTTTCAAAAAATATCTGCCATTTTGTATCCGCCATTTTGAATTTTTAAAAACTGACTTCATATTCGTAATCAGCGATCCTAAAAACACACGAATATCTAGTTTCAAACGATTTCGTTGAAATTTAAAAAAATATCCGCCTTATTGGATCCGACATTTTGAATTTTTTAAAACTGACTTCATATTCGTAATCAGCGACCCAAAAAACTTTAAAATCTGTAATATCAATAATTTTCAATGAAAAATACTTATAATGCTAACTTTTTTAACATTCTGCCTCACTGTGATGGACGAGTAAACTCTTTGTCCATTCCTTCGTGGTCCCATCCTTATATTAGGTTAGTTTGATCGAATTCTCTATTTTGCATTGACTTGTCAAATTGCTGAAATGATTTTTCTAACCCACTTTTTATTTTCCACATTTTGACGTCTGATTCTTCTTCTGTGCTTCCAATCGGTTGGGGAGCAATATTAAGGGGTCTACCCACTTTAGACGCGCTAAAATGAAGGCTGTTTTCAAGAATTTTTCTGATTGGTTTATATTATAAATATTGACATATAAGTTGTTAGACTAAAGAAATACACTCCCGAAATACATGAAAAAATTTTTGTTATTTGTTTTTGTAAATTTTATATGCTTGCAAATGGTAGTTGAAAAAAAAATCCCCCAAAAAAGATGGGTCCACGCTGTTGATGAAATCTCTGATATGGATTGTCCGAAACCAAAAAATCAAAAAGTTTTAGATTCAGTGTGTTAATAGCTATTGCGCATATCAAGGGATTTTTTATTTTTGCAAAATTGACAAAATGGCGGACATTTTTCGAAAAATTAAAGAAAACCGGGTGTTAGTTTTTTCTAAAAATATCCGCCATTTTGTCAATTTTGCAAAAATAAAAAATCCCTTGATATGCGCAATAGCTATTACCACACTGAATCTAAAACTTTTTGATTTTTTGGTTTCGGACAATTCATATCAGAGATTTCATCAACAGCGTGGACCCATCTTTTTTGGGGGACTTTTTTTTCAACTACCATTTGCAAGCATATAAAATTTACAAAAACAAATAACAAAAATTTTTTCATGTATTTCGGGAGTGTATTTCTTTAGTCTAACAACTTATATGTCAATATTTATAATATAAACCAATCAGAAAAATTCTTGAAAACAGCCTTCATTTTAGCGCGTCTAAAGTGAGTAGACCCCTTAATAATCACATTTTCAAGATCACAAGTTTCTTCCTCTTTTTCTTCTTCGATTTCAAAATTGTTCTTGATTGACACCTTCTTTTGCTAATTGATCGGCCATTTCATTACCAGTTAGGCCTTGATGGCTCGGTATATGTTCCCAGACAACGTTTAAGGGTTCTAAAGTCTTTGTTAATTTTTCAAAGGCAATGCGATTTTTAACAGGTTTATTTTCCTTAGTTTTCCATTGATTTAGTTTCCATTTTGGGATCCAATCTGCAACACTTTGAATTAAGAATTTTGAGTCGGTGTTAATCCTCAGATTTTGGATTCCTGCTTCTTGAGCTTTTAAGGCGGCTACAGTTGCTGCTTCTATTTCAGCTGCATTGTTTGTTTGTCGACCCTTGGATTGCTGAGAAACATTTAAGGGGTGATCATGACCAAACCAAATACCTATTCCAGCTCTTGGTTCTCCACTTCCGTTAAAACTACAGGCGCCATCTACATAAACGTCTGTATAAGTGTCTTTCGCTGGGGAGAACAGAGAAATAGTTGTTTGAATTTGATTCTCGGAACCTACTGTTTTTGGACTCGCCTGTTTTTGTTTTGGGGTTTATTTCTACACTAGGGAAACCGCTATAACTTTTTCTGAAAACTGGGGGATCAGAATCTTCATTTATTTCCTCATCCGTTGTTGATTCGCTAGAAGATGATGGTTTGTCACTAGAAACAGGGGTTTCTGTATTTGGAATTTCCCTTCCTCTAGTTAGCCTTTTTGCAATACAACTCTCGTTCGGATCGACGAGATTTTTAGTACCTCGAGGTAAATGTACCTCGTAAATGTTTGATACTTTCGTTCGTCTCTTCTGGTACTACCTTTAGGTCTACCCGGCGGATTTTTACCTGTGGAGAGGGGTTGTTTAGGAATCGTTGATTTTATGAGAGTTTTATGGAGGGCGAGGGGTCTTCGCATTCTTGCAACTTGTGATGGAACATTAAAGGTTCTTTTATAATTAGGATTCAAAATATTAGTTTTTGGCTTTTCCTTATACCTTGTAGAAGTAGAGGGCTTTTCACTATTTAAAGAATCCTTTTTCGCGCACTTTTCCTTATTATCCTTTTTGCTAGACTCGCTTCGCCTTATAGGTAAGGCTCGATATTGCACGGATTGTTTCTTATCTATTAACACATTCGTTGGGATCTGATCAGGATTAGGAGTTTCAGTTTTTGCACTAAGGTTCGAGGATGTAGATTTATCTGTATCTGAGTCCGTCGTCACGTTACTTTGATTGTCATTTTCTTTTATGGGACTGTTTGATAATGCTTCTACAATTCTGTTAATTTTACCTGGCTTGTATTCGAATTTATACACGTAATCTTGAAGACGTAGCCTCCACCTGTGTAATCTCGCACCTGGATTTTCAATATAACTCATCCAGTGTATCGGTTCGAAATCGCAAGCTAGAATAAATTCTCGACCATATAGATAAGGTCGAAAATTTTCTACGGCATGTAGGATCGCAAGGCATTCTTTTTCCGCTTTCGGATATTTTTGTTCATTTTTATTTATAACCTTTGAAAAATAAGCCACTGTTAAATCGATTCCGTCGCATTCTTGAGTTAAAATAGAACCTATCGCACGCTCCGACGCGTCGGTAGTTAATTTAAAAGTTATCGTAAAATCAGGATATTGTAGAATAGGTTCTTTACAAAGATGGTTCCTGAGTTGACGAAAAGCTTTTTCCTGATCATTAGTCCATTTCCAAACAGTTTCTTTCTTTAAGAGGTCTGTTAATGGATTTGATATTTTTGCATAATCTTGTATAAATCGCCTATAATAACTGGTCAATCCAAGGAATCCTCGAAGGTCCTTGATAGTGGTAGGATGGGGAAAATTCCTTATCGAAATTATTTTATTAGGATTAGACTTTACCCCCTCTGTACCGATTATATGACCGAGATATGCTACTTCCGTTTTTAGAAATTCGCATTTGTCAGGTTTATTCCCATCGGCATACGCTTATATTCGTAATGAGCGTTGCCGGTGGAAAAAGCTGTTTTAATCCTATCGTCAGGGTGCGTTTCTACTTGATGGAAACCCATGGCTAGATCAAAAACTGTAAAATATCGAGCAGTGCCCAATTTTTCGAGCAGGCTGTTTATATGGGGTAACGGAAAAGAGTCACCTATAACTTATTCATTTAGTTTCCTATAGTCTACAACCACTCTCCATTTCTTTTGTCCCGAAGCATCGAGTTTTTTGGGAACCATAAGAACTGGGGAATTGTATGGTGAAGTCGAAGGACCAATGATTCCACAGCTCAATTGCTTAAGAAGCTGTAGATCCATTTGTTCTCGAACTTCATGAGGGCACCTGTACTGTTTTCTAGTGATGACCTTGTCATCTCTTGTTGGAATTCTATGTTGAATTTAATGGGTACATGACAAAGGTTCCCCATTCAAGTAGAAAATGTCAGCATAGTCTTCTGCCCAACTGTAAACAACTATTCTTTCTTCAGGGCTCAGATGTGAAACGTAAAGGGCATTTTTAACCTTTATAACTCTATCAGAATAACCATTAACATTTTGATCCTTAAGTTCCTTTAGTTCAGAATCTGTTAATTCTTCTCTAGGAAATTTGCAGAAATCAAAAGGTATTAATTCTTGTGGAGTTAGTTCAAGATCAATATCCTCTTCAGTAGTATTGATAGCCACTGCATGACATACACCATTGGTATTGGTAACCACTGCTTCACCAAGGTAACGTCCTTCAGGTGTAGGTACTAGAGGTAAATAACCTTCTTTTAGGCCCTTGTTAGAAACGTCCATCGCGATTGGTTGTCTAGTCCTCACTTTAATTCTGAGAATTCGAGCTAATGGTATAATTTCAGGTTTCAAATTTTGTTTCGATTCTTGTGATTCTAAATCTACGAAGCGTATAGGAGTTATAGGATACGAAATTGTAACTAACGCATTATGCCGAAACGATATTTGAGCTTGCTCGTGACGAAGAAAAGGTCTTCCTAAAATACCTGATGTGGATATCGGAAAATTATTTCTAACAACGTGGAATTCGACTGGATTTTTCTGAATTGTAAGTTCGATAGTTCCTAAAGTCTTAACGGAATGATTCGTTATTCCTGTAATTTCAGCGCTGTTTTTGACTGTAATTATTATTAGTTCCGGGTTAAAAGCATTTAGTTTAATCAAATTATTATCTGATCCAGGATCAACTAAAAATTTGATTTTTGGATGTCTAAACTCGGGAGCAGTCACCTCTATATGGTGACATCACCTGCGGTGTTTGAACAGGTGCTTGAAATTGCATCTGCTGTATTTCGCAGCCTGTGGATATTAATATGGAACAGACTGAGATTTTTGAGGCCACATTGATTTGTAAAACTGGGCCAATTGTTCGGGTGTGAGTTGAATCAGATTTGATTTGTTTGTTTCAGCATTTATTTTTTCTGACCGAGAATCCTGAATTAGTTCGCGTGATCTTTTTTCGTTTCCAATCTCTAACTGTCGAGAATATGGACTTGGTGACCGTGGTCTATCTATATTTCCTGTACGAGAAATGTGATAGGATGATGACCTAGATTTTTCTGAATAACGTTGTCTTTCCTCTGCGCGTAACGCGTGCTCAAAAGCCAAGGGCATGTTTCGCACCACTAATTAACCCTTGTAATCTATCATTATAGTCACTTACTGTTTCCGTTTGTTTCATTCTCAAATTAATGATACTTTCGATGTACAATTGGTATTTTTTTGTAGAGGCAGAACGTTTTTTTAAGTGAGTAATAAGGTCGTCGAGTCTATCAAAGGTTTTATCTCTAACACTTTCTCGAGCAGGTTCTCTTAATTTACCAAGAACTGCTTTCATAAAATCCGATTCACTGTTTTCCCTTATGAATACAGCGCCGTTTAACATATCTTGTAAAAATTCATTTAACGAGGGATTTTTACCATCAAAATGTGGAATATGATAAGTGCTTTGTTGTAATGTCATACTCTCTAAAACGGACGCCATAGCTGCACTAGTATTAGGGTTAATAGTGGGAGCTGTAATATTCGCGGTAAGAGTCGTACGACTATGATGGGCAGGAGGGTCTTCGTCAGCCATTTTGACTATGGTATTGTCTCTAGTATATATTATTTTATGGAATATAGATTTTTTTAATTGATTCGCCAGGTTGTCGCAAAAATTAATTAGGTCTCAATGCACTAAATCCTGATGACCCTAAAATTCCGTTCTCATAAGGTCCTTGTAATGTACTTTGAGATGATACTACGTAAAATGTCAGAGCCACATTCGGAAAGAACAAATTTCCTTCGCCTAGGATAAGATGGTAAGCGTTACCAATTGGATAATAGTATGGGGGAAACCTTCTTTGATAACCGATTAAGGTATTTTCTGAAATAAAATTGTAATATATGTCAGACGAGATTTTCAATTTAACATTTCCTGATCTTAAACCGGAAGACAAAATTAGTACTTCTTCGGTTGTTTCTAAAGAAATGGCTTCGACCATCACGCATTTATTATTTAAACATATAATGTGCTTATTATTTTTTTTTTTATTTAAAATTATTATCATGTGCAAAAAAAATTCGCAGTATCGTCTGAATTCTCGCCACCGCGGATAATTTGTGTCACTTTGATTGTTATCTTTTGTTATAATTTTAAATTTGATAATAATTGCTCTATTTCTTTTATGTTAAACGCATGTCTCTATTAGTTTCATCACGAATTCTGTCAGTAAGGTTTTCTACTATCTCATAAGCTATTTCCAACTGATTTCTTAAGTATAACGCATACTGTGCTATCCTAAGATAATCACCAAGAAAAGATTGAATCCTATTGTCCTATTAGTCTAGGAAACATTTGCCCTTTTTGTATATTATTTTTAGGGCAATAATCCTAAAACTTTACCTGTTATATTTCCTATAACACCGGTAACTATAGGATGGTTAAAGGGTGTATCTTTTGATATTACCATAAAAGTCACAGTTGTTCCGAAAGCAACTACATTCATTTGACCGATTATTCTATAGTGCGTATTATTAACTGTGATTTTCTGGTTGTGTAAAATGAAGAAATTCTACTTGCAAATCTTCTTCCGAAATATAATTGTACGGTATTCCTGGACAAATCGATAATCTAACTCTATTTCCGGTTAAATGTGGCGATTGAAACATAATTCCGGTAGGACGACCAAATAAAACACGTATATCATCAAGTAAAGGCGCCATTAAGAATTTATTAATTTATTACGTCGATATCATTATTTTCAAATTCAATTTGTCTGAAAGTGAAAAACTTTATATAAATAAAGTTTTACAAAATAAATTCGAAAATAAGTAATATCTTACTTTAAGAAATTTATTTTTGTTTTTATTTCTTTTAACATAGCAAGATGCTCAAAGCTGCAGCATAATCATTTGCGCTTTAAGCAGCAAAGTAATTATTTTTGGGCGTTTAAGCGATAATTATTTTAAAACAATTTACACTGGAGACTCCATCCACTGGACGGCTCGAGTCTTAGTCCAGTCGATGGAGTTCGTACTTGACGCAACCTCTACGCCGAAAACTGTAAATATTCAGGGCTGTACTACCAATAAAAAAGATGGGGTCTTTCACTGATACCGTAAAATATTAATAAATTTTATTTATTAATAAATATTTTTTATTCCATTAATAAATATTTTAGTTTCTGATGAGGACAGCAGTGCTGTTGAAACGTCAAAAATAATTTTTTTATTTTATTGACCATTTTGACTTTGGACTTGTCAATGATACACTTTAAACAGACGCTACTGAATATTATTTTCTGAGTTTAGTCACGCCCACTTTTCCCCCTCCGACGTTTTACCGCGCCGCGCCACCAACGTGTCCAATGGATGGAGTCACATTGGATGGAGTCTCCAGTGTACATTATTTTAATATAATTTTAGCACTATTGCATATTAATAGGGCACCAGGAAAGAAGAACAAAACCAATCTCTCAAAGGTATAAACCTTGAGCGGCAAGGTCGCAGATATATCAACTAAAATTTCCGCGTCTTCTTTTGAGGTTTTTTGGGATTAGGAATATTGGAGAAAGAACACCAAATCTTGAAAATTAAGACTCCATCTTCAATATCTACTTTTTGCGGAAATTTAAATAAAGAACCAATTTTACAGAAATGTTTGTTTTCTTTTTAATGTGTGGTTTTTTTTTATTTTTAAACGTCAAAATATTCAATGCTGCAGAATACTTACTCGAGCTAAAGCATCAAAGTAAATATTTTTGCGCTTATGAACGATGATTATTTTAGAGCAATTATATTGCTTTAATATAATTTGACACTTTTGACAACTTTAAAAATTTCAGGAAAGAAGTACAGTATTGTTCAACGATGCCTTCCCTCAATGAATGCACTAATTTCATATAGTTTGCTTACACTCTATGTTGTTTCCGTGCTGTAAGGACTAAATAATCGGAACGCAGAATTGAACTGTCATCTCGAGAAAAAGGTTTTGTTATTGTTTTGATTTTTGGTTATGCTATGTTCGAGTCGTAGAAACAATAATTTTTACTCATTTAATGATGAAAATAATTAATTCGGAACGAGTTTAAGAATTTTTTTAAGGCTTTTAATCTAGAACAAGTTTAAGAACGTGTTTGAGGTTTTAATTAAGAACGAGATTAATTTTTAACAATCCTCAGTTTACTTAAACTCAAAAAAATCAAATAATTTAGGTTAGGCTTCATCAATTAAAATTTAAGTTAACCTAAAATTTTCGTAAAAATCAAGTATTGAGAGAATCGGTTCGATTTTGAGGATTAGCAATAACTTTTAACAATCAGTTTACTTGAACTCTAAATAAATCAAATAGTTTAGGTTAGGTTTTATCATTCAAAATTCAAGTTAACCTAAATTTTTTTTTCGTTGGGAAATAATAATTTTTACTATTTTTTTCTGAAAAAAAATTAAATAACTAAATTATACAATAATTAATCAATTAATTAATTAATTCATCTTGGGATGAGAATAATTTTTTTGACAATTTTTTCTTTAAAAAAATTTAAATAACTCAATTATACAATAATTAATGAAATAATTTTTTTTACAGAAAAAAATTTTCAAAAAAATTATTTCCCAACGAAAATTTTTTTTGGGCTGGAAATAATTTTTTTGACAATTTTTTTCTTTAAAAAAATTTAATTAACTAAATTATTCAATAATTAGTCAATAAATTTTTTTCAGAATAAAATTGTCAAAAAAATTATTTCCCCATCGAAAAACTTTTTTCTGGGCTGGAAATAATTTTTTTGACAATTTTTTTCTTTAAAAAAATTTAATTAACTATATTATTCAATAATTAGTCAATTTTTCTTACAGAAAAAAATTGTCAAAAAAAATTATTTCCCCAACGAAACAATTTTTTTGGGACTGGAAATAATTTTTTTCACAACTTTTTTTTATAAACAATTTAAATTAACTAAATTATTTAATAAATAGTAAATTAATATTTTTTCAGAAAAGAATAATAAAAAAAATTATTTCCCCATAACGAAAAAATTCTTTTTGAGCTGAAAATAATTTTTTTGACAATTTTTTACTTTAAAAAAATTTAATTAACTAAATTAAACAATAATTAGTCAATTAATTTTTTCTATATAAGAAAATGGTAAAAAATAAAAAATTATTTCCCCAATGAAAAAATTTTTTTTGGTCTGGAAATAATTTTTTTTACAAGTTGACTCTTTAAAAAAAATTAATTAATCAAATAATTCAAAAATTCGTTAATTAATTTTTTTACAGAAAAAAAATTATTTCCCCAAGAAAAAATTTTTCACCAATTTTTTTCTTTAAAAAAATCTAAACAACTAAATTATTCAATAATTAGTCAATTAATTTTTCTACAGAAAAAAATGATCAAAAGAAATTATTTCCCCAACGAATAAATTCTCTTTTGACTGTAAATAATTTTTTGGACAATTTTTTTCTTTAAAAAAAAAATAATTAAGTAAATTATACAATAATAAGTCAATTAATTTTTTTTAAAGAGAAAAATTGTCGAAAAAATTTTTTCTCTTTACAAAAATTTTTTTGAGGCAAACCCAAAGCTTTATTTATATTTATTAATTATATTAATAACATTTATTAGTTTTAACAAAGCAATTGATGATAAGGAACAAAGGACAAAAATCCTAAAAATCTATTATGGATCCAGAATCCCTAAGCAAATGGAACAAATTAATAAAGAGCTTAAAAGAACAGCATATCATGATAATGCTATAACCATTGTAAGTAGCAGAAAAACAAATAAATTATTTAAATAATTCAATAATCAGTCAATTAATTTTATTTTTACAGAAAATAATTGCCATAAAAATAATTTTTTCAACGGAATAATTCATTAATTAATTTTTTTGCAAAAGAAAATTGTCATAAAAGTTATTACCTAAAAGAAAAGCTTTTTTTGTGGCATTTATTTAAATTGGTACAAAAATGTACCTATGAATAATTAAAGTTATTATCTTAACATAGTATTCTTTAAGGAAGTGAATTATATGATTATATATAACAAGAATAGTAATTAACACAATTAATGATAATACACTTTTATAACAATGTTAATAACTTTTAACAGATAAAGTTCACTTGAACTAGGCTAATTACTAATATTTCTGTTTCAACATTAAGAAATTCTGCTGTGTCAGATGAAAACTTCGTGGAAAAAATGGAAAACCTTGATAGAATAATCCTGAAAAATTATTTGTAACTGTGTTCCGGTTTAATCTTATTTAATTAATAAAGGTCACTTGAACTCGTCAAAAGAATAATCTTTTTTAACTAACTTTGACAAATTGTGTTCTGGCGGCTAAAAACTTCGTGGAAAAGGTGAAAAACGTTGATAGATTAATTCTGAAACTTTATTTGTAACTTTGTTGCGGTTTAATCTTATTTAACTAATAAAGGTCACTTGAACTCGGCTAAATATTTATCTTTTTTCACCAACTTTGACAAATTGTGTTCTGGCGGCTAAAAACTTCGTGGAAATGGTGGAAAATCTTGATAGAATAATTCTACAATATTATTTCTAACTCTGTTGCGGTTTAATCTTATTTAACGAATAAAGGTCACTTGAACTCGGCTAAATATTCATCTTTTTTAACGAACTTTTTTTTTAATTGTGTTTGGCGGATGAAAACTTCGTGAAAAAGGTTGAAAACCTTTAGAGAATAAATCTGAAAATCTATTTGTAACTCTGTTCCGTTTTAATCTTATTTAACTAGTAAAGGTCACTTCAACTCGGCTAAATATTAATTTATTTAACCAGCTTTGACAAATTGTGTTTTGGCGGATGAAAACTTCGCGGAAAAGGTGGAAAACCTTGATCCAATAATTCTGAAAAATTTGTTTGACACTCTGTTCCGTTTCAATCTTATTAAATTAATAAAGGTCACTAGAACTCGGCTAAATATTCATCTTTTTTAACGAACTTAGACTAATTGTGTTCTGGCTGATGAAAACTTTGTGGAAAAGGTAGAAAACCTTGATAGATTAATTCTGAAAATTTATTTCTAACTCTGTTCCGGTTTATTCTTTTTTAATGAATAAATGTAATTTGAACTCGGCTAAATATTCATCTTTTTTAACGAATTTAGACTAATTGTGTTCTGGCTGATGAAAACTTTGTGTAAAAGGTAGAAAACCTTGATAGAATAATTCTGAAAATTTATTTGTAACTCTGTTCCGGTTTATTCTTTCTTAACGAATAAAGGTCTCTTGAACTCGGCTTCATATTAATCTTTTTTATCCGACTTTGACAAATTGTGTTCTGGCGGATAAAAACTTCGTGGAAAAATTAAAAAACCTTGATAGAATAATTCTGAAAATTTATTTGTAACTCTGTTCCGGTTTATTCTTACTTAACGAATAAAGGTCTCTTGAACTCGGCTTAATATTAATCTTTTTATCCGACTTTGACAAATTGTGTTCTAGCGGATGAAAACTTCGTGGAAAATGTAAAAAACCTTGATAGAATAATTCTGAACATTTATTTGTAACTCTGTTCCGTTTTAATCTTATTTAACTAATAAAGGTCACTTAAACTAGACTTAATATTAATCATTTTTAACCAACTTTGACAAATTGTGTTCTGGCGGATGAAAACTTCGTGGAAAACCTTGATAGAATAATTCTGAAAATTTATTTGTAACTCTGTTCCGGTTTATTCTTACTTAACGAATAAAGGTCTCTTGAACTCGGCTTAATATTAATCTTTTTATCCGACTTTGACAAATTGTGTTCTAGCGGATGAAAACTTCGTGGAAAATGTAAAAAACCTTGATAGAATAATTCTGAACATTTATTTGTAACTCTGTTCCGTTTTAATCTTATTTAACTAATAAAGGTCACTTAAACTAGACTTAATATTAATCATTTTTAACCAACTTTGACAAATTGTGTTCTGGCGGATGAAAACTTCGTGGAAAACCTTGATAGAATAATTCTGAAAATTTATTTGTAACTCTGTTCCGGTTTAATCATTTTTAACTAATAAAGGTCTCTTGAAATCGACTAAATATTAATCTTTTTTAACCAACTTTAACTAATTGTGTTTTCGTGGATGAAAACTTCGTGAAAAAGGTGGAAAACCTTGTTAGAATAATTCTGAAAATTTATTTGTAACTCTGTTCCGTTTTAATCTTATTTAACTAGTAAAGGTCACTTGAACTCGGCTAAATATTCATCTTTTTTAACGAACTTTTTTTTTTAATTGTGTTTGGCGGATGAAAACTTCGTGAAAAAGGTGCAAAACCTTAATAGAATAATCCTGAAAATTTATTTGTAACTCTGTTCCGTTTTAATATTATTTAACTAGTAAAGGTCACTTCAACTCGGCTAAATATTAATCTTTTTTAACCAACTTTGACAAATTGTGTTCTGGCGGATGAAAACTTCGTAGAAAAAGGTGGAAAACCTTGTTAGAATAATTCTGAGAATTTATTTGTAACTCTGTTCCGGTTTAATCTTATTTAACGAATAATGGTCACTTGAACTCAGCTGAATATTAATCTTTTTTGACCACCTTTGACAAATTGTGTTCTAGCGGATGAAAACTTCGTGGAAAAAGTAAAAAACCTTGATAGAATAATTCTGAAAATTTATTTGTGACTCTGTTCCGTTTTAATCTTATTTAACTAATAAAGGTCACTTGAACTCGGCTTAATATTAATCTTTTTTAACCAACTTTGACAAATTGTGTTCTGGCGGATGAAAACTTCGTAGAAAAAGTGGAAAATCTTGTTAGAATAATTCTGAAAATTTGTTTGTAACTCTGTTCCGGTTTATTCTTACTTAACGAATAAAGTTCTCTTGAACTCGGCTTAATATACTTAATATACTTTGTCAAAACTTCGAAATTTGAGAAATCTGAAGGAAAAAAATTAAATTTAAAAAAAAATATTTCTTCTTCTTTAAAGGGAGTTTGCCAAAAAATTTAAAAATTTTAAAAATTCTACGAAAAAAACAAATTTTTGAAGTAAATGGATAATTTTTGAATCCCATACTCTAATCATACTTTTCCCAGACTTTCCCCATACTTTTTCAAAACTTTAAAGTTTAGTAAATCTGAAGGAAAAAAATTAAATTAAAAAAAAAAATTTCTTTTTTAATGGGACTTTGGCAAAAAGTTTGAAATTATTCAACATTCTACGAAAGCAGCAAATTTTTGAAGAAAGTGGATAATTTTTGAATCCCATACTCCCCCCTTACTTTTCCCGGACTTTCCCCATACTTTTTCAAAACTTCGAAATTTGAGAAACCTTACGAAAAAAAATTAAATTCAAACAAAAAATATTTATTTATTTTTAATGGGACTTTGCCAAAAGTTGAAATTTTTAAAAATGTTATAAAAGAAGCAAATTTTTGAAGTAAACGGATAATTTTTGAATCACTTAATCCCCCCATACTTTTCCCGGACTTTCCTTATACTTTTGCAAATCTTCGAAATTTGAGAAGTCTGAAGAAAAAAAATTAAATTTAAAAAAAAAATATATCTTCTTTTTTAATAGGAGTTTGCCAAAAAGTTTAAAATTTTTAAAAATTCTACAAAAGAAGCAAATTTTTAAAGTAAATGGATAATTTTTTAATCCCATACTCTTCCCATACTTTTCCCGGAATTTCTCCATACTTTTTCAAAACTTTAAAATTTGGGAAATTTTACGAAAAAAAATTAAATTAAAAAAAAAAATTTTTCTTCATTTTTAGTGGGACTTTGAGAAAAGTTTGAAATTTTTTAAAATTCGCCAAAAAACCGAATTTTTAAAGGAAGTCGATAATTTTTGAATCCCATAATCCTCTTATACTTTTCCCGGACTTTCCCGATACTTTTTCAAAATATCGAAATTTGAGAAATCTGAAGGAAAAAAATTAAATTTAAAAAAAATATATTTCTTTATTTTTAATGGGACTTTGCCAAAAGTTAAAATTTTTAAAAATTCTATGAAAGAAACAAATTTTTGAAGTAAACGGATTATTTTTTAATTCCATGCTCCCCCCATACTTTTCCCGGACATTCAACATATTTTTTCAAAACTTCGAAATTTGAGAAATCTTACAAAAACAAATTAAATTCAAACAAAAAATATATCTATATTTTTAATGGGACTTTGCCAAAAGTTAAAATTTTTAAAAATTCTATGAAAGAAACAAATTTTTGAAGTAAACGGATAATTTTTGAATCACTTACTCCCCCCATACTTTTCCCGGACTTTCCTTATACTTTTGCAAATCTTCGAAATTTGAGAAGTCTGAAGAAAAAAAATTAAATTTAAAAAAAAAATATATCTTCTTTTTTAATAGGAGTTTGCCAAAAAGTTAAAATTTTTAAAAATTCTATGAAAGAAACAAATTTTTGAAGTAAACGGATAATTTTTTGATTTCCATACTCCCCCCATACTTTTCCCTGACATTCAACATACTTTTTCAAAACTTCGAAATTTCAGAAACCTTACGGAAAAAAATTAAATTCAAACAAAAAATATTTCTTTATTTTTAATGGGACTTTGACAAAAGTTGAAATTTTTAAAAATTTTATAAAAGAAGCAAATTTTTGAAGTAAATGGATAATTTTTTAATCACATACTCCCCCAATACTTTTCCTTGACTTTCCCTATACTTTTGCAAAACTTCGAAATTTGAGAAATCTTACGAAAAGAAATTAAATTCAAACAAAAAATATATCTTTATTTTTAATGGGAGTTTGCCAAAAGTTTAAAATTTTAAAAATTCTATGAAAGAAGCAAATTTTTGAAGTAAATGGATAATTTTTGAATCCCATACTCTTCTCATACTTTTCCCAGACTTTCCCCATACTTTTTCAAAACTTTAAAGTTTAGTAAATCTGAAGGAAAAAAATTAAATTAAAAAAAAAAAATTTCTTTTTTAATGGGACTTTGGCAAAAAGTTTGAAATTATTCAACATTCTTCGAAAGCAGCAAATTTTTGAAGAAAGTGGATAATTTTTGAATCCCATACTCCCCCCTTACTTTTCCCGGACTTTCCCCATACTTTTTCAAAACTTCGAAATTTGAGAAACCTTACGAAAAAAAATTAAATTCAAACAAAAAATATTTATTTATTTTTAATGGGACTTTGCCAAAAGTTGAAATTTTTAAAAATGTTATAAAAGAAGCAAATTTTTGAAGTAAACGGATAATTTTTGAATCACTTAATCCCCCCATACTTTTCCCGGACTTTCCTTATACTTTTGCAAATCTTCGAAATTTGAGAAGTCTGAAGAAAAAAAATTAAATTTAAAAAAAAAATATATCTTCTTTTTTAATAGGAGTTTGCCAAAAAGTTTAAAATTTTTAAAAATTCTACAAAAGAAGCAAATTTTTAAAGTAAATGGATAATTTTTTAATCTCATACTCTTCCCATACTTTTCCCGGAATTTCTCCATACTTTTTCAAAACTTTAAAATTTGGGAAATTTTACGAAAAAAAATTAAATTAAAAAAAAAAATTTTTCTTCATTTTTAGTGGGACTTTGAGAAAAGTTTGAAATTTTTTAAAATTCGCCAAAAAACCGAATTTTTAAAGGAAGTCGATAATTTTTGAATCCCATAATCCTCTTATACTTTTCCCGGACTTTCCCGATACTTTTTCAAAATATCGAAATTTGAGAAATCTGAAGGAAAAAAATTAAATTTAAAAAAAATATATTTCTTTATTTTTAATGGGACTTTGATAAAGTTAAAATTTTTAAAAATTCTATGAAAGAAACAAATTTTTGAAGTAAACGGATTATTTTTTAATTCCATGCTCCCCCCATACTTTTCCCGGACATTCAACATATTTTTTCAAAACTTCGAAATTTGAGAAATCTTACAAAAACAAATTAAATTCAAACAAAAAATATATCTATATTTTTAATGAGACTTTGCCAAAAGTTTAAAATTTTTAAAAATGTTATAAAAGAAGCAAATTTTTGAAGTAAACGGATAATTTTTGAATCACTTACTCCCCCCATACTTTTCCCGGACTTTCCTTATACTTTTGCAAATCTTCGAAATTTGAGAAGTCTGAAGAAAAAAAATTAAATTTAAAAAAAAAATATATCTTCTTTTTTAATATGAGTTTGCCAAAAAGTTTAAAATTTTTAAAAATTCTACGAAAGAAGCAAATTTTTAAAGTAAATGGATAATTTTTTAATCCCATACTCTTCCCATACTTTTCCCAGACTTTCCTCATACTTTTTCAAAATATCGAAATTTGAGAAATCTGAAGGAAAAAAATTAAATTTAAAAAAAATATATTTCTTCATTTTTAATGGGACTTTGCCAAAAGTTAAAATTTTTAAAAATTCTATGAAAGAAACAAATTTTTGAAGTAAACGGATAATTTTTGAATCACTTACTCCCCCCATACTTTTCCCGGACTTTCCTTATACTTTTGCAAATCTTCGAAATTTGAGAAGTCTGAAGAAAAAAAATTAAATTTAAAAAAAAAATATATCTTCTTTTTTAATAGGAGTTTGCCAAAAAGTTAAAATTTTTAAAAATTCTATGAAAGAAACAAATTTTTGAAGTAAACGGATAATTTTTTGATTTCCATACTCCCCCCATACTTTTCCCTGACATTCAACATACTTTTTCAAAACTTCGAAATTTCAGAAACCTTACGGAAAAAAATTAAATTCAAACAAAAAATATTTCTTTATTTTTAATGGGACTTTGACAAAAGTTGAAATTTTTAAAAATTTTATAAAAGAAGCAAATTTTTGAAGTAAATGGATAATTTTTTAATCACATACTCCCCCAATACTTTTCCTTGACTTTCCCTATACTTTTGCAAAACTTCGAAATTTGAGAAATCTTACGAAAAGAAATTAAATTCAAACAAAAAATATATCTTTATTTTTAATGGGAGTTTGCCAAAAGTTTAAAATTTTAAAAATTCTATGAAAGAAGCAAATTTTTGAAGTAAATGGATAATTTTTGAATCCCATACTCTTCTCATACTTTTCCCAGACTTTCCCCATACTTTTTCAAAACTTTAAAGTTTAGTAAATCTGAAGGAAAAAAATTAAATTAAAAAAAAAAAATTTCTTTTTTAATGGGACTTTGGCAAAAAGTTTGAAATTATTCAACATTCTACGAAAGCAGCAAATTTTTGAAGAAAGTGGATAATTTTTGAATCCCATACTCCCCCCTTACTTTTCCCGGACTTTCCCCATACTTT
Organism: Leptopilina boulardi; assembly: GCF_019393585.1. NCBI lineage: Eukaryota > Metazoa > Arthropoda > Insecta > Hymenoptera > Figitidae > Leptopilina > Leptopilina boulardi. The sequence continues at coordinate 689,112 of NW_026138006.1, forward strand.
TTCAAAACTTCGAAATTTGAGAAACCTTACGAAAAAAAATTAAATTCAAACATATAATATTTATTTATTTTTAATGGGACTTTGCCAAAAGTTGAAATTTTTAAAAATTTTATAAAAGAAGCAAATTTTTGAAGTAAACGGATAATTTTTGAATCACTTAATCCCCCCATACTTTTCCCAGACTTTCCCCATACTTTTTCAAAACTTTAAAGTTTAGTAAATCTGAAGGAAAAAAATTAAATTAAAAAAAAAAATTTCTTTTTTAATGGGACTTTGGCAAAAAGTTTGAAATTATTCAACATTCTACGAAAGCAGCAAATTTTTGAAGAAAGTGGATAATTTTTGAATCCCATACTCCCCCCTTACTTTTCCCGGACTTTCCCCATACTTTTTCAAAACTTCGAAATTTGAGAAACCTTACGAAAAAAAATTAAATTCAAACAAAAAATATTTATTTATTTTTAATGGGACTTTGCCAAAAGTTGAAATTTTTAAAAATGTTATAAAAGAAGCAAATTTTTGAAGTAAACGGATAATTTTTGAATCACTTAATCCCCCCATACTTTTCCCGGACTTTCCTTATACTTTTGCAAATCTTCGAAATTTGAGAAGTCTGAAGAAAAAAAATTAAATTTAAAAAAAAAATATATCTTCTTTTTTAATAGGAGTTTGCGAAAAAGTTTAAAATTTTTAAAAATTCTACGAAAGAAGCAAATTTTTAAAGTAAATGGATAATTTTTTAATCCCATACTCTTCTCATACTTTTCCCAGACTTTCCCCATACTTTTTCAAAACTTTAAAGTTTAGTAAATCTGAAGGAAAAAAATTAAATTAAAAAAAAAAAATTTCTTTTTTAATGGGACTTTGGCAAAAAGTTTGAAATTATTCAACATTCTACGAAAGCAGCAAATTTTTGAAGAAAGTGGATAATTTTTGAATCCCATACTCCCCCCTTACTTTTCCCGGACTTTCCCCATACTTTTTCAAAACTTCGAAATTTGAGAAACCTTACGAAAAAAAATTAAATTCAAACATATAATATTTATTTATTTTTAATGGGACTTTGCCAAAAGTTGAAATTTTTAAAAATTTTATAAAAGAAGCAAATTTTTGAAGTAAACGGATAATTTTTGAATCACTTAATCCCCCCATACTTTTCCCAGACTTTCCCCATACTTTTTCAAAACTTTAAAGTTTAGTAAATCTGAAGGAAAAAATTAAATTAAAAAAAAAAATTTCTTTTTTAATGGGACTTTGGCAAAAAGTTTGAAATTATTCAACATTCTACGAAAGCAGCAAATTTTTGAAGAAAGTGGATAATTTTTGAATCCCATACTCCCCCCTTACTTTTCCCGGACTTTCCCCATACTTTTTCAAAACTTCGAAATTTGAGAAACCTTACGAAAAAAAATTAAATTCAAACAAAAAATATTTATTTATTTTTAATGGGACTTTGCCAAAAGTTGAAATTTTTAAAAATGTTATAAAAGAAGCAAATTTTTGAAGTAAACGGATAATTTTTGAATCACTTAATCCCCCCATACTTTTCCCGGACTTTCCTTATACTTTTGCAAATCTTCGAAATTTGAGAAGTCTGAAGAAAAAAAATTAAATTTAAAAAAAAAATATATCTTCTTTTTTAATAGGAGTTTGCGAAAAAGTTTAAAATTTTTAAAAATTCTACGAAAGAAGCAAATTTTTAAAGTAAATGGATAATTTTTTAATCCCATACTCTTCGCATACTTTTCCCGGACTTTCTCCATACTTTTTCAAAACTTTAAAATTTGGGAAATTTTACGAAAAAAAATTAAATTAAAAAAAAAAATTTTTTCTTCATTTTTAGTAGGACTTTGAGAAAAGTTTGAAATTTTTTAAAATTCTCCAAAAAAACGAATTTTTAAAGAAAGTCGATAATTTTTTAATCCCATACTCCTCTTATACGTTTCCCGGACTTTTCCCATACTTTTTCAAAATATCGAAATTTGAGAAATCTGAAGGAAAAAAATTAAATTTAAAAAAAATATATTTCTTCATTTTTAATGGGACTTTGCCAAAAGTTAAAATTTTTAAAAATTCTATGAAAGAAACAAATTTTTGAAGTAAACGGATAATTTTTTAATTCCATACTCCCCCCATACTTTTCCCGGACATTCAACATATTTTTTCAAAACTTCGAAATTTGAGAAATCTTACGAAAAGAAATTAAATTCAAACAAAAAATATATCTTTATTTTTAATGGGACTTTGCCAAAAGTTTAAAATTTTTTAAAATTCTACGAAAGAAGCAAATTTTTGATGTAAATGGATAATTTTTTAATCCCATACTCTTCCCATACTTTTCCCGGACTTTCTCCATACTTATTCAAAACTTCAAAATTTGGGAAATCTGAAGGAAAAAAATTAAATTTAAAAAAAAATATTTCTTCTTTTTTAATAATAATTTGCCATAAGATTGAAATTTTTTAAAATTCTACGAAAAAAGCAAAGTATACCCATCATCGGCAACCTGGTTTCGCAGGTAAAAAATAACCATGAATTATTTTGCGGTTGACAGTTCTGAATGTGCATAAAATATTTCAATCCTCTAGAACATCAGCAAGTCGTTTAAATTAAATTTTAAAATTTCATATTTTGACTTTTGCAAAACAAATTGTTTATAACAATAACACTGATGTTCAAAAAAGTATTTTACCATAAAAATCTTGTTCAGTATGAAAAGTGTTATAAATAAATTGTTTTGCAAAAGTCAAAATATGAAATTTTTATTTAAACGACTTGCTGATGTCGTAGAGGATTGAAATTTTTTATGCACATTCAGAACTGACAACCGCGCAATAATCCATGGTTATTTTTTACCTACTGAACCAGGTCGCCGTTGACGGGTATGCCTGGAGATCATCTTTGAGATTTTGCTCTTAAAATAATTACTTTTTGTAAAAAAAGTATATGACATAAAATATGAGTGGAAATACGTGAAGTGACGGGTTCCAATACGTGACGTGGAAAAAGTAGATGATCGTACTTCTTTACCGACATCGGGTATACTATGCTTTGTTGGCAATAGACTGCATCACTGTAAATGATGATAACGTTTCAAAAAATTAAATTTATCAATTTAATGAGTTAATTTTATAATTAAAATTAAAATGTTTAAATAATTTTATACAAAAAGCTATTTAAAATTTGTTAAAAGCCAATTAATATTTAACAGGTAGGTAAATTATAATTAAGAGTGTCGAACGGTCTCTGAAATTCTTTAGCATTTAATAATCGCCCTATATAGACGGCACTGAACGTGAAAATGACAAACATTGATTTTAAAATACTATTTTCTCAAAACACGGACACTTTTTTTAAAATAGGAAAAAATACCAAGGATCCTTATCTTACAAATTTCCTTAATGCGAAAGATTGTTTCAAATCTATACAAAAACGCGATTGTAAAATGAAAAGTACGAAAGTAATATAATGACAGCTGCGACATTGTGCTCCCTGCATGCTTCTGCCACCTAACGGCTGCATGACGTAATAAACCTAAAATTATATTACTTTCGTACTCTTCATTTTACAATCGCATTTTTGTATAAATTTGCTCAATCTTTTTTTTTTGAAAAAAGTGTCCGCGTTTTGGGAAAAAAGTACTTTAAAATCAATGTTTATCATTTTCACGTTCAGTGCCGTTTTTATAGGGCGATTATAAAACGCCAAAGAATTTCAGAGACAGTTCGACACTCTTAAGATAAATTAAATTAAATAATTGAAATATTTTTCAATTCGAAAATTGAAAAAAATAATTAAATGTATAAATAATAATAATAAATAACTCTAATAAAATCATGTTCCTTTAATTATTTAATTATTATAATTAAATAATTGATAGAATAGGATTTATAGTTGTTTTTATTATTATTATTATTATTATTATTAGATTCGTTATTTTTACTATTATCTATAAATTAATCATTTTTAATTGAAAAAGTAGAAAATGTTTTCCAAATTTATTTTTACAAAAACTTATTAGTTTAACGAAAAATTAGAATATAAAAAATATAAATTTTAAATATAATAAAATTTATTATTTTTACCTACCTGTTAAATATTAATTGGCTTTTAATCATCTACTTTTGTTCACGTCACGTATTAGAACCCATCACTTCACGTATTTCCACTCATATTTCACTTTTAACTTTTAATTATTCCTTTAAACATCATTATTTTCACTAAACACAGGTATTTTTACATTCTGCTAACTTGCTTCTTTCACTACATATAATTATTAATGATCACTCACGCGTTTTTTAATTTTTATTCACTAAATAAAAATCTCGCGTATTTCAACTGCCCGAATTCCTCATTCCCCATTCCTTCAAATACGTCAATTCTCGTTTTCCGTATTTCAACCTCACTATTTGTAATACGGAATCGCGCCACTGCTGATACTTCTTTTTTTACAGGGTTATACATGATCCTAATTTCTCTCTAGTTATGATGTGCACTGTTTCTACATCATTTTTGATCTTTTTTTATTGGTTTTATTTGGATTTTTTTCGAAAAATAATCACTTTGGGTAAAAACATGGATAGGACATAAAACGTGTGTTTTTATGAGACTTGCAGCTTTCGACTTTTTTTTTAATTTTTGCGTTTTTTTGAAGTTAATTGCGAGAAAATATAATTTTATGGTGTTTTTTATGGTTTCCATCATTATAATCAAATATGCGCAAATTTTCACTGTCATTTTCGTAATCAGCGCACCAAAATATATTAGTATACCAACTTTGGTTCAAGTCGGCGGGGGAAAGCTTTCGGAACTATATCCCAAACCTTAAAAAAATTAATTTTTTCAATACAGAAAAATTGAGTTTTTTGTCTATGTTTTTGAGAATATTGAAAGAAATAATTTTTAGACACTGACACGAAAAAGTAACATTTTACTAGCTATATTTTCCGTTAATGTACAGACATTATATTATATATTTTAAGGCAGTTTTCTTGTGCATGTGAGAAATGTTGTTTTAGGTAGTTCAAGTTCGGTGACGTTTACTGATGAAAGACAATGGCAACGAAAACATGTTACTTTTAATAAAAAGTATAAGTAACGATAATACGTTACTTTTTAGTAAAAGTAACCATAACGCGTTACTATTTTTAGTCATTTTTTCATAACAAAGGCAGAAAAAATAGCATATGCGGCTAGCACGCTAACAATTTGTATAGATTCACATAGGTTTTCAATACTCGCTGTCCTTGTGTTTTCGGTTCGAGTTAGCTCGCCTTTGGTTCGATTTGACTCGATCATTTTGTCTCACTTTCGTGACAATGTATCTCACAAAAACCTCATGCTCACATAAAAAATCTTGAAAAAGTAAGAAAAAATAATTCTTTTTGCTTCCTCGTGGAGGAAGCTTTGTAGTCCTTTCGTTTATAAAACTTTTCAAAGTGGCGGAAACAAATTTTTTTCTTTATAGAAACATGTTATATGAGATCCTGATCAATTGTCCGGATGTATGTATGTGTGTGTGTGTGTGTGTGTGTGTGTGGATCCCTTTTTTGTTTAGAAGATAACTTCAACAGGTTTTAATGGATTTAGATAAAATTTGGTAGGCTCATTTATCATATTAATATCTCAAATCTGACCAAAGGATTTTTAAAAATAACCCAAAAAAAAAATTTTATCGTTTTTTTTCCAAAAAATTTTTTTTAATCGAAAAAATTTTTAAATAGAAAAATTTAAGGTTATATATAATAAAATCGTATTCCTTACGTCAAGACGAATCGATCGATATATATATATAAAGTATACATTTGAGGTAAATTTAAAGAATTAATGAAAGTTAAAAACTCAAAAATTCACATTTTGGCTATAAAATTTTGTGATTTTTTAAATTGAAGGTTATATATGAAATAATTGTATTCCTTACGTCAAGGCGAATCGATCGATATATATAAAGTATACATTTGAGGTAAATTTAAAGAATTAATGAAAGTTAAAAAATCAAAAATTCACATTTTGGCAATAAAATTTTGCTTTCTCCACGAGGAAGCAAATTTTTTTGCTGATCGTAAAGAGGAAGCAAAATGTTCATGTAATGAACATCTGAATTTACAACTTGTTCTTACATTGTTTGCTCATGTTTTTGCTAAACTTCGAAGAACTAATTTTCATAGTAGCAAAAAGAGAGAAGAATTAATGTTTTCGTCTACAATTAGTCTACGCCTGAGCCAAACTTTTTTTATCTTCTTCTGTTTGCCTAAATTTTTGTCAAACTTTGAAATATTAATTTCCAGAGTAGCAAAAATTAAAAAAAATATTTTTTTCTTCATGATTTGCCCATATTTTTACAAAATAAAATTTACCTTTAGGCGGACATTTCAAAGTTATTATAATTTTACACCTTGATATTTCGAATCTTATATGTAATATTACGTGCTGATTGGAAAATTTTATTGTGAATTTCAAAAATGAAAATCAGGGTTGCTACTCTTTTTGGAAACCTGCAAACCTGGAAAAGAAAATTTTACTAGTTTGTAGTAAATTTTCTGCAATTAGGAAAATTAGTGGATCAACTTCGGACAAGTAAATGATTTTCTTGAATCAATAATACTTATTTTTCAGTATATGGAAAAGTCAAGTAAAAAGAATAAAACACATGTAAAAAAACCATTTCTTCCTTTTCGAAATCTTCATAAGAAATTAGAAAATAAATAACCCCATCAGGTGCAAAGTATATTTAAAACTTTTAGTACTCATTGAAACCCTGGCTGTCTTGATACTTTCAAATTGTTTTTGCTTCCTCATGAGGAAGCTGTGCATTCGTGACGATTTTCAATTTTTCAAATGAAGGTCATATTTACTCATTCTTATCTAGAATTAATATATTTGAAGTTTATTTATTTATTTCAAACATAAACGGGTTTCAAATAAACCCTTTCGTACAAAGTACTTAATAAAAGTGACATAGATAGTCACATGAATGCCCATATAAGGTATGTTGATCAATTCTGATCAAATGTACAGATGTATGGGAGTGTGTGTGTATGTCACAAAATATTGTGTACAAATTATCTCCGAAACATTTTGACGGATTGTCCTGAAATTGTGTATGCTTATTGCAGTCATTAATACCTAAAATCTGACACAAGGATTTCCAAATATATTCAAAACATTTTTTCTTTTATTTTTTTCAAATTTTTTTTATTGTAAATTTAATTTTCTTTGGTAAAAAACTTATTTCTTGCATTAAAACGAATCGATTAACCTATATAAATTTCATATTTTACAGAAATCTATAGATTTAATCATTTTTTTGAAAAAATAGTTTTTTGTATTTTTTAAAATAACTTTTTTAGAAATTTTAATTAATTCTTGTCAAAATTACATTCCTGGCATGAAAACGAATCGATTGATGTATATAAAGTTTATATTTTACCAATATTTATAAAATTGATCGCTATTTTAGTTGTAATCCTTCTTTTAATCTTGAACATAAGTGTATCATTATGAGGAAGCTAAATGGTCATGAAATGAACACCTTGTTAACAAGTCGTTTATGAGTTATGGATTTTTCAAAATAAAGAAATTTTAATAAGGTAAAAGCACCAGTACCTAGACAAAGCAAAAATTGGAACCAGTAGATGGACAGTTGCAAAAAGAAATTAAAATATTCCTCAAATTAAGTAAAAAAAATTTGAGATACTCTTTAGATAATTAGCTTTTAGGCAAAATAAAATTTATTAATTGTAGGAGTAAAAAAAATATATTAAACAATTTTTCTAAAATCGCTGTCCAATTCTGTCTGAATTGACTGTCCAAGTTAACCTACCGCTTTATATGTTGTACCCAATAGTTGGACAAAGATTGCAATCAAAATAACGAAATAAATTAGAATTATTGAATTAATTATTATTATTACTTATTTAATGTCCAAATACTGGGTCTCATCATGTCCAACCACTACGGCTTTCGAAATACCATGTCCAACTTCTGCTGCAAATGTGCAATTTCATTATTTCATGATTTAATTTAATTAAAACATCTATTATTATTAATTTTGTCTAATTAGTATTTTTTAAAGGTAAACAAAACGAAAATACAAACATTTTATCAATTATATTTAATTATCTTAGTACACAACACTAATAAATTTGAGACCCCTTCAATAGCGTCCAGGTACTGGTGCTTTTACCTTAGCTTTTTAATTGGATTGCTCAAACTTCCTTAAAAATTAATCATTTTAGAATTTTTTTAATATGTGTTTTTAAACGTACTTTTCAAAAAAAAATCGAAATTTTTTTTCAAACAATATTACTATTAAATTTTTAAGTTTTGAGGATAAAAAATCATTTTTTTATAAACTATTGCAATGTTAACTAATTGTTTATTAACAATCTACTTATCCAAAATACTTCATATAGAGTTCGTTGGATTCGGAATTACGTTAACTTTCTTTTTATACCAAATAAGTACGCTTCGAGCACGGAACCCTCGATTTCAGTGCGAGTGTAACTCGCATTTGTCCGATTTTATTTTCAATTACAATAAACATTTTCTTTACAAAAAAATGTGAAAAGAATATCGACTTAAAAAAGGAAGAATGTGAAGAAGAGAAAAAAATTGGAAAAAAAATAAATACAACAGAGAAACGAATAAAAAACTTATGGAAAAAGTCCACTTTTTTCAAAAAAAATTTCTTTTTCGAAAAAAAACTTAATTCAAACAACTTCTTATCATGTTTTTTAAATTATTTCTATACTATACACACAAAAATGCGTAAAAATGAACAAATTTTAAGCCCTTCCCAGATAGCACAACATATTCCAGGAACCTTCCAGGAATGTTCCGCTGGAAGATTTGGAATATTCCGCTGGAAGGTGCTTGGAAGGTCCTGGGAATATAGGAAATGTCCACTTGACTTTGAATGTTCCAAAGGAAGGTTCCTGGAATATCCCTTGAGAATTTGACTGGAAGAAGTAATAGGAATATTTGAGAAATATTCCAAAGTATTCTTCCGGGAAGATTTAATAGTTTTCTCCCAGGAATATTTAGAAATTTTCTCTGCGGAATACTTAATAGGATCATGCAGAGAAACTGCGTAGGAAATTTTTGCTCAAATTGTTCCCTGGAAACCTATTTGTTGAGGATGCAATAGAAATTTTTTTGACAAAAACTTGTAAAATATGTCTTAGAAAGGCTTATAAAAAATATTTTTAAAAGTTCTTTTTATTATCAATTCTATTTAGTTAAAGAAAGCTAAATGTTAATCAATCGACCAAATTAATTTCATGTTGGATGAGTTTAAATTTCAAATAACGATTTTACGCCTTTTAAAGATAAAAGTAAATAAAACGATTCTATTAATTTTACTATTTGAAAAATCCTTATTTTAACTGAAAAATAGACCCGAAGGTGAGAAAAAATTCAATTTTGATGAAGTTATTTTTAAATTTATTGTGAAATCCTTTTAATGAAATTGAAATACAATTGTTTATTTTATAAAAGTTCTTGGATAATGTACATAGTGTATACGCTTTTTGGAAATCATTCACTTCCCAGGGATAATTAAAAGTTACTGAGTTTATGGTAAGTATTTGGCAAAATTTATAAATCGGAATTTAATACAATAATACACAACAGTCATTTCACTCATCAACATTCTCTTTCATTAAATATGTAATGGTAGAGAAAATAAGAAAATTGATATTTCTTTTTAACTTTAGATGCAGCAACAACCGCGGCGTACATCGAAATTCTCCCACAATCTGCGGCAAGTATAGTAAAAAAATGTTAAAACTAGTCAAAACTAGTAAAAGGAATGTGCTAGAGGAATTTGAATTCGACTTTTTCACACGGTATTGACCACACTTTAACAGCTACATCCTCCAAAGAAAATGAATATCGGATAGTTGCAGAATTTTTCATGAAGTGAATATTGAATTTAATTATGTTTAATCGCGGTTTTCGGGATCTGAGTCCAGATTATCTTCTACTCCACCATCATTATCATTTTCCTCGTCTTCTAATTCAAGCTGCATGGCGGATTCAGTTTCCTTTCGCTTCTGTTCCTTCTTTCTTATGTATAAATTATTTTAATTAGCATTATTTTCACTTGCATCATCTTTAAAATAAATTTTGAAAAATTAGGTCTTATAGTTCATATTTCGTTCGGGAATATTAATACTAAACAATTTCTATGATTCATTATAGCAATCTATGAATTCACTAATCAATAAAAAATAACTTTATTGTCTTTAAAAATTGTTATAAAAACCATTAAGTAAATAATCATAATAAAATTTATTTTTAAATGATTTGTATTTTTATCAATTAAAAAGCACAGTATAGTAATAACTAAGGGAAGAAACCGGTTAATTTTTAGCCCAGCGAAATCAATGATGTTTAGAATCGTCAATTGTTTTCTAACAATATTGACTATTCAAAATTATAATATATTGTAAAAAATTTAAACTATTATTAATTTGTTGATAATTTTTAAAATAAAAATAAAAATTTTTGGAGAAATTAAAATTTAACTTCTCTTGCAATTTTCATTATCTTTCATTATTGATTTTTTCTAGCTTTTGTCATGATTTTAAACAATAAAGCATATGGATTTTGAAAAATATTAATTTTTGCAAAAAATGAAATTTCTAAAATGTCAAAATTTTTTTTATGAATTCTAAGAATATACAATACTTTTAGATTATAAATTCTACCAAAAAAAATTGACACCACTGAACAGTATTAATTTTGATAGTTTAAAATTTAACCGGTCCCTCTCCTTAAGCTAAGCTATGTATTTTAAATACCTTTAAAAATGTAATTAATATACAAACAAATATTTATAAAAAAAATAAAAAATGTATATAAAAAGATTTTTAGATTGTGAATATAGAATCATGTTATATATATATATATAAATAAATATATATATATATATATATTGTAGATTGGCTTTCAACATAATATATATATTATGTTGAAAAAATTATTGCACGTACTGTCGACGGTTTTCACGTTTTGTACACGCTATGAGCCAATCTTTAATGGATTTGTCTATCTCAGCTACTGTTGCTTTTGGAAACATTTTTTGTGTGCAGTCTTTAAAATATAATTAAAAATATCATTAATTAAAATATCATTAATTGTCCAGCTAAAATACTTTACGATGAAACATATTTTAAAAATAAAATATTTACAAATGCTTCTACTGAAAAATATATTTTAAATGTAAAATAAAGCACTTCAAGAATAAATTAATAATACTTAGGGACTATCCATCAATAACGTTGCGTGATTAAGGGGGTAAAAAATTGCAACTAATTGCAACAAGGGGGAGCAGGGTGGGTGATTTGGAAATGTAACGTTGCGCATTTCTATTCTCTCATTCTTATATTTTTCGTCATTGACAAATTACTTTGAAGATTTAGAAACTGATATCGCTATAGAAAGATGATAATTAATGATAAATCAGGGTTATCACGAGAATTGATTTTTTAATGTTAAGATTATCACCAAAATTGGATTTTGTTTTTCTCTGACTTTTCCTTTGATTTCCAGACGGAATTTGGAATTTTTCCCTGACCCAAATAAAAACTTTTTAAGAGCCCTGTTGGCAAAAAACCATGTTCGTTCTAAAAACGTTTTAAGGACGTTCTTAGAACGTTTCATGTCCGCCAAATAATGTTCTGGAACATTTTAAGAACATGGATGTTCAAATAATGTTCCAGAACATTATTTGGTGGACATGAAACGTTCTAAAAACGTTCTTAAAACGTTTTTAGAACGAACATGATTTTTTGCCCACAGGGAGTTCATCCGTTACAAAAAGAAGACAACAATTTTGATAAGTAAAAATTTGAATTAAAATTTTTAAAAAATGTAATTTTCGGTGCTTTTTTAAAAATTGAATATTTTTTTAGTACTTTTGATAAAATTCCTTGACTTTCTACTTAAAAATCTCCTAAAATTCAACTATTTTTAACAATATAAACAACAAATCTTTCAAAATTTAATTATTTTTAAAAATATAAACTACAAATCTTTCATACTTCAATTATTTTTAAAAAATTTCAATTAAAAATTCTCTAAAATTCAATTATTGTGAAAAATTCGTAAAAAGTATTCAGCAGATTAAATTTACAATAAATTCAAGATCAAATATCTTAAAATTAAATTATTTAATATAAAAAAAACTTTAGCTTTTCAAAAATTACAATGCTTTAAAACTTTTTTGAATTTAACAATTCTCTTTAAAATTTAATTATTGTCTGAAATATGTAAAGAAATATTCAGCAATTCAAATTGACAAAAATTTTAAGTTAATTTCCAATGAAATTCAATTATTTTTTAAAAAAATGAAATTTTTTTACATTTGGAACACTTGAATTCTAAATTCATAAAAATTAAAAATATTTGAATTTTTATTGTTAAAATTTTGATAAATTAAATTTACGTTATTTCTATCAATGAATATTCTTTTCAAGAAAAATTAAAAGTAATTAAAATTTAGACTATTTATTATTAACTGATTAAAATTTGAAATAATTGAATTTTTAATTGATTAAAACTTGTAATAATAGAATTTATAACTCATTAAAAAATTATTATGCAAAATTTTGAAGAGATTTTCAATTATAAAAAAAAATAAATGTTTAAAAGTTAAGATATGTATTAAAATTTTAAAAAAAACTTTTTAATAAAAACAGAATGTTCGTTGCATTATTATAATGTTTATAGTTTTCCAGTTCTTTTGACAAAATTCCCTGACTTTTCATGATTTACCTGAGTCGTGGCAACCCTAAATGTTATAAAGATTAAAAAGCACTTCCAAATTTACTTCAATGATATTTTACTTTATAAAATTATTTTTTTTAATTTTAATTATTTTTCCATTTTTGATTTCATTCAATTTCAAAAATTTCCCTAACAAAAATTGTATTTCTCTGACATTTCCCTGACTTGATGTTATGTTTATTATTGACCCTTAGCCAATACAAATCAAAGATAATAATTAATTTCCCTGACACGGGCAACTCTATGAATGTATGATAAAAAAGAACATGTACTTTGTTTAATTAATATATAAAAAGGAAAAAAAATTCAAGGACGTATAAATCATTTTTGCAACGTTACATTTACAGGGGGGAGTTGTGATTTGCAACCAAATGCAAATGGGTGGGGGTCGATAATTTGAAAAGTTGGAGAAACTTTATTTACGGATGATCCCTTACGTTTTATAACTTTGTATAAGCAAAGTTGTTGGAATCCGCTTTTTTCTTTAGCTTTCCCTTTAAAAGAAAACCCTTTTCCTGCGGAGTATGTAAGAAGAATATCCATTTCGCTGCATACTGTCAATTGGAGGGTCCGAAGTTTTCCAAGATTCTTGACCTCATGCACCTAATGAAAATAAATGTTTTGTAGTGTATATTTGAATAAGATGGAAATATTAAGTCAAATGATAGTTTTTAAATTACATACAAAAGACCTATAAATTGCAATGTTGTTGATGTTTTAGTTAAAGTTTTATTAAAAGAATATGTACCACTTGCGATAAAAATCTTTTATCTTTCAATTTATTCTCAATTTTCATAGCTTCTGCTGCTGTTTGAGCTGGAGACATTTTTAATACTTTTCCCTCACCATGAATTTGCGCTACTGTTTCTTCAATGAGAAAACTACTAGAATCTCTTTTGCAGAATGACTCCATCATTAACCCCATTGCATTCGTCTTTTGCAACATTAATAGCTCGTACGGACTCACTATTCAAAATTAAATGTTAATAAACTATAGTCCCAATTTTTTAAATATTTATTGATAATAATAATATTAATAATATTTTTTAATATTATAATTTTTTTTTATTGTTATTAGTGCATATTTAAGATGGAATTTGATTTAAAAATTGCGATGAACTTACAACCCCGCAGAACTTCCGGTGAATCAACAAATATTTTTGATGAACTTCTACGCGTGTTAGAAATTTTATTTCCATGCGTAGCAGCAGATGGCTTTTGGCTAGTCGAGGCTGTTTATATAGAAAATGTAATTTTATTTTAACTTTTTATTTTATTTTTTGTTATTTTTTTATTATTTTTTATTATTATTTTTAAAAAGGTTAAAATCATTAACATTTAAAAAAAAAGAAAAAAAGAATTATTTTTTTCTTAAAAGAGCTATTGTTTGTTATTTAAATTACAATATTATTTATAAAATTATTTATTATATTTTTTTATAAGTTTTGATGCAATGTACGATATGATATTATTATTTATATTATATTATATATTAAACAAAGAATACTGTTTCTACTATATTAACAATGAAAAATTAAAAAAGTTTTAAAAATTAACCCTTTTGTTGTAATGGTGTAGACTGCTTCTCGAACTCTTCCAATTCCCTTTCGATATCCGATTCAACAGTCTGATTCTTACTTCTATTTCCAGGTATTGCAGTTATAGCTTCTTGGCTAATCGAGGCTATAAAGAAAATAGTAATTGTATTATGACATTTCCGCGTGGAAGGATTTGTGTAAAATATCTGAAAGTTTTTTTGAAAAAAAACCGGAAATTTTTACAAAATATTCCGTGAAAATCTTGGAATTCTCTTCTGGATTTTTCACGTCATTTCTTAATTATAGATTTTTATTATACCTTTTTATAATGAAAAAATGTTATTTTATTATTTGTAGAGAAAATTGCTTTTTAACAATTTTAAAATCAATAAAATTAAAATAAAGAAAACAAAGAAAAAATTAAAGCATTACTTTTTTTAAAGAAAGAGCTATTTTCCGTTACTTAAATAATAATGTTATTTTACTTATGATAAAAATTTTTCAATTTTACTATTTGAATATAACTACACGGACAGAATGAAAAGTGAAAGAGTTTCAAAAATTAACCTGTTTGTTGTAATTGTGAAGGTTGCTTCTCAATCTCATCTATTTCCATTTCACTATCCATTGAATCGGTTTCAATAACCTGGACCTTATTTTCCTTTCCAGGTACTAGAGCGGTTATTTTTCTGCTAGTTGAGGCTGCAAAGAGAATGGTAATTTTATTGTAACATTCCTATATGGAATAAATTTGTGAATTTTTTCCGGGAATACACTGAAAAACTTTTCCAGATTTCCGGAAAATTTATACAAGAGATTTTAAATTTTTCCAAAAATTTTCAGAAAGTTTTCCAAGTAAAAACTGAAAATCTCTTCTAGAATTTTGCCGGAAATAATTTCATATTTATTTTTTATATCTATTTAAAGTAAAATAGATTTTTTAAGACGTTTAAATTAACGAAATTAAAAAAAAATTAAAAGAGACGAAGAAAAAGAAGATTTATTGTTTTTTTCAGAAGAAAAGCTACTTTTTATTTTTTTAAGTTATCTTATTTTCTTTTTAAATAGATGAAAAATATTTTAACTAGATTGACGAATGCAAAATGGAAAATTTTTTAAAAATTAACCTCTTTGTTGTAGTGGTGTAAGTTGTTCCTCGAACTCTTCCACTTCGATATCCGGCTCCAGATCCTTATCCAAATTTTTAAATTCATCTTGTTCCTCACCTCCAGTCGATTGCACGTTTATCGTAGCTTTGGAATTGCATGGAGTAAACAAAATTTTCCGCACAGATTTCGATTGTTCAATACTTTTCTTCTCCTGTTCCCTGCTCGCTTTTTTTTCCAAGTTGCGAGCGTGTCTAGTTTTTTTCAATCGCTCCATGTTGACATTGTCATCAGTGTCTAATTCAGACAATTCGAATAATAGTGACATTGCTTTTTTGCTTTGTCGTAGGTGTCTGAAATTTGGAACTCTTTATCAATCTAAAAATTTAAATTATTGAAATTTTCCGAAAAAGTAACAGTAAACTTACTTGATTGTTGTAAAACTTTTACAACTTCCCAAGGTTCGCCATTTTTATCTGCCCACTCACTGGTCGGTCTTTCATTATTCTTAATAATTTTTAAAAATTCATTTTCGAAGCGGAATGGAGGAAAATAAGCAGCAATCATTTTATTTTTCTGGTTGAAAATTTCCCAATTCGTTTTAATTACTTCTATTCCTTCACAAAACTCAACAACAGAAAAAGCCGGTAAATGATCATCGCTGCAAACAACATTAACTTATAGTGTTTTAAATTTGTTACTTTTTTATTAACTTAGTATTAATTGTTTTGATTAAACACATATTATTTATTACTTTTATTAGAATTTTTTATCCTACAACTTCTATTTTTTAATTTAGAAATATATTTACATACATTTCTGAATAAATAAATGTACTTAAATTTGTATCATGGTTGCAAATTATAAGTTTGTAACAAAAATTTGATTTTGGTGGTTTAAAATAGAGCCTTTCAAAAGAAACTATTATAAAAAAAATTTAATTTTAATATTTTTTAATTACAATAAATTATTAATGTTTAAATTTTATTATCTTACTTCTCCATAATGCTGAAATTATTTGAATTCCGATATTCTCAGCAAAGGGATAAGAAAAAAGTCGACATTTTATCTCGTTGACAGAAATAAAATGACTTTTCTTCCAGTTTTCATTTGTTTAATAAAGCAACCCATGCTTATGTTTTTTCAAATATTTAAATTTTTTTATTGTCAAGAAGAAACGTCAAAATAAACTTTTTTTTATGTTATAAAATACTACTTTTGTTAAAAAAAATAGTCAATAAATTAAAAATTTGTAGCAAATAAAAATTTTAAAAATTAAATATTTTTATTATAGAAAAGTAATATGTTTAAAGGTTATATTTGGAAGTGAAATAGGGATGTTTATGATCATAATTTTAATATATTTAATTAATGTAATCAACAAAAAAATGAACAATTATTATTTGTAATTTTACTCAATTTTATTTTGTAAATACATTATTTATTTGAATTTATATATTTGCAGCAATTTAACTGTCACTTTATTGTTGAGGTTTTCAAATCAATCTGTTTATAACAACAACTAGAAACTTATATCAGGTTACTTTACTCCACTTTAATAAAAAATTAAAAATTGTCACTAATGTTGACGGAGAACCAAACATTGCCTGAGAGAATTAAACTTTTAAGGCCTAGAATGTTATAAAAATATTTATGAGAAGCAAGTGAGTTTTTATTTCATTTTGAAAAATTTTAATAATTATAATTTTTAGATAAATAACAAATTTAAAATTTCAGAAACCTAAAAATCACAACTAAGAGCAATGTCATCACAATTAGATTTGCGGAAGTTAGACAATAATGATACTGTCAACAATTCAACATCATCTATTTCAAAGACATATAGGTCATGCTCCAGCAACGAAAGAAGTGAGTTTAAAATCCAGTCGGCTTTAATGTTTACTAATTATAACGGGTATTTAAATAATATAATGTTTTCAAATTATATAATTTAAATTTGTTTAAATTTAACTTAATCAATCATTTAATCGAAAAATAATAAATTTTCGCGTTCTATTGTGAATTTCATATTATTTTTACAATAAGGAACTTTCTATGTAAAAAATTTTGAAGTTAAAGATTTTTTTTTTCAGAATAATAAATGAGTAATATAGTAAGAATGTTTAGTGGTTTAATTGATAAAAATTTTTTGTATATAATAAATAAATTACAAAACATTTTGTTTTAAAAATTCACAATTGAAAATATAAAACAGTAAAACAGGTGCAAAGTGACTACCTCTTGCTTAGTTATTTTTTTCAGAACATGAAACCATATTGAATTATGAAAAAATTAAGAAAGTAATTTTTGATTATTTTACAGTTTTTTAAATTTATTTGTAAACTATATTTTTTAAATTGAAACTATCTAAAATTAAAATGAAATTTCGAAGTCCTTGGAGGTTACAAAATTATATATATTATAAGGGACAGCGGGGTAGTTCCAACACCCCTCACTATCTTAACAAGATAAAAAATGTTATTATTTTTTAAAACAATAATGAATAATAACATTTTGACATCAAACAGTCAATTGTTTATTTTTTTATTTCTATTTTATAGACTCAATTCGTATTAAGTTGAAACTTTTCAGCATTCTTTTGCATATTATTTTTTTTAAATCATGAGCGGTCGGAGTTATTCTACCCCCATTTTTTGTTGCATATTTTTTTATTACTTTCAATCAAATTCATATTTTTACTTTGTGATTGTTTTAAATGGTTTTCTAATACACTATCAAAATAATTGTAATTAAAAAAGTAAACAATAATGATATATTAAATTTGAATTATATTTCACATATTAATTTTTTTACACTTAAAAATGCACTTTGCTTAAGTGGGTCGGAATTACCTTGCTCTCCCTCAAAATTAAATTAAAATTAAAACAATTAAAATTAAATTGTTACATTAAAAAAACCATACGATTGTTTAAAATCATGAGAAATATAAGTGTAAATTTTTGTAGGATTTAATCACTTTTTTCACATTTCTAACAACAATTGTTGCATATAGAGGAATTTTTTCAGGAGTGGACCACTTATCTAATTTCCATATAAAAATAATAAATTGATGTTTTTGACATGTTATTTGTCTGAAAAATATTTTTAATAAAACCCTGAAATAAAAAATATGTTCTTGTTTTTCGTTTTTTTCAGACTAAATAAAAAGGATTTACCAATAAAAGTGATCCACTCATGGAGAAATTTCCTTACATTTTATAGCATATTGTAAAAATAACTAAAGTTATTATTATCGGCATCTAGATATTAAGATTATTTTAAGGATATCCTAAAAATATCCACTGGTTCTCGAAAATTATAATATCAGTGAAATGTCTCAATGGTATATGTAGATATTCTAGGGACATTCTCATGGTATTTTAATTTCCTGAAACTATTTTGTACTTATTTATCTTTCGCTTTCTAGAAACTAAATCACAAATTACTTTGAAGACAATGGGCAAGATAAAGAAAAAATCAACGTTATGCGGCTATTCGAAAAAACAGTTTCATCGCATATTAGAAAAGCGGATTAATCAAGATATAAAGTCAATTTTCGATCCACCTAATAAAGAACCACATACGATTAAAAATGTTGCTAGTGCTTCTCGAGAAATTGAGCAAATCGCTGAAACTGTTCCAGTAACAAGTACAGATGCAGAAATGATTGACATTATCATATTCTGAAACAAACTCTTTTTATTCTGACGAAAGTAAGGAAGGATCAATAACCGATGATCAAAAAGAGGGCACGGACTTTTCATTCTCAGACGTAGGCGACCAATCTTCTGATGATACTATGGAATATGACGTTAGCGAAAATTATCGTGAAATTTATCCTGACGACCATGGAATAGGTTTTACAACTGAAAGTTTTAAAAAAACATTAAAAAGTGCATTACAGTTTTGGGCAATTAAATTTCGAATAAACTTGGTTGCGCTGACAGCGTTACTTTTAATTCTAAACGGTTTCACGAATGCAGAGTTACCACTGGATGCCAGAACTTTGATGGGTACACCAAGAAACACTCCTATCACTGAAATGGAAGGCGGTCAGTACTATCATTTTGGACTGAAAAGGGCAGTTAAAGGCATTCTAAGGGAATTTAAACGTAGATCTGAAAAAATAGACCACATAAAATTACTTGTGAATATTGACGGACTACCAATATTCAAATCGACAGGCAAAGGATTTTGGCTCATATTATGTTCCGACATAAATGGAAAAAAAGTTTATCCTATTGGTGCTTTTTATGGTCCTAGCAAACCTGCAAACGCAAATGAATTTCTGAAATTTTTCGTGGAAGAAGCAATGGAACTCATCAAAAATGGTTTACCGGAAAGCAATGTTAAATTTAGTTTCGAAGGATTAATTTGTAATGCTCCCGCGAAATCTTTTGTAATGTTTTTGAAAGGTCACACTGGATATTATAGCTGCCCTAAATGTGAAATTAAAGGAGAGTATGTTCTAAATAAAAATAAACGAAAAAACGAGAAACGATCCGGAAGAGTGTGTTTTCCGGGTATAGGGCCATTTGTTTTGAAAACTGACGAAAAATTCGCTCGCAACGTTTACAATGATTTTGATGAAAAATCTATTTTAAATAAAATTCCTAAATTCGGTGGTATATCATATGTACCTTTGGACTATATGCACCTTCTTCTATTAGGAGTTGTTAAGAAGCTTATTAGTCTGTGGTTGAAAGGTCCTTCAAAAGGTCGATTACGTGCATTTCGAATGATTAGGATTAGTAAAAGACTGCTGGCTCTTCGTAAAAGTTTGCCCAAAGAATTTACTAGGAAACCGAGAACATTGTTAGAGTACAAATACTGGAAAGCAACGGAATTTCGAACTTTCTTGCTGTACAATTGTAAAGCATCAATACAAGATAATAAAAACGGACTCTTTCGTTATTGACTTCAATTACAGCAAAGATTCGTACGTATTATTGAAAGATAATAATTGTGTGGCGGTTGAAAACATTGTGCAATTAAATAATAACAAAATTCGTTTGATCGGTCAGAAACTTTTCTCAGAAGAATGCTTATATGATGAACCAGATTCACGAGAATTCAATATTCACATCATGAAAAATTCTGACAGTAACCGATATTCGTTTTTTTTGGAGGATGTAGCTGCTAAAGTGTGGTCAATACCGTGTGAAAAAGGTCGAATTCAAATTCCTCTAGCACATTCCTTTTACTAGTTTTGAATAGTTTTAACTGAGTAGTATATTCGTCGAGTAAAATACCGTCTGTGAAATAAGAAGATTTTTAGTTTAATTATTATTAAAGTTACTTACCATAAACTCAGTACATTTTAATTATCCCTGCGAAGTGAATGATTTCCAAAAAGCGTATACACTATGTACATTATCCAAGAACTTTTATAAAATAAACAATTGTATTTCAATTTCATTAAAAGGATTTCACAATAAATTTAAAAATAACTTCATCAAAATTGAATTTTTTCTCACCTTCGGGTCTATTTTTCAGTTAAAATAATGATTTTTTAAATAGTAAAATTAATAGAATCGTTTTATTTACTTTTATCTTTAAAAGGCGTAAAATCGTTATTTGAAATTTAAACTCATCCAACATGAAATTAATTTGGTCGATTGATTAACATTTAGCTTTCTTTGACTAACTAGAATTGATAATAAAAAGAACTTTTAAAAATATTTTTTATAGGCCTTTCTGAGACATATTTTACAAGTTTTTGTCAAAAAAATTTCTATTGCATCCTCAACAAATAGGTTTCCAGAGAACAATTTGAGCAAAAATTTCCTACGCAGTTTCTCTGCATGATCCTATTAAGTATTCCGCAGAGAAAATTTCTAAATATTCCAGGGAGAAAACTATTAAATCTTCCCGGAAGAATACATTGGAATATTCCTATTACTTCTTCCAGTCAAATTCTCAAGGGATATTCCAGGAACCTTCCTTTGGAACATTCAAAGTCAAGTGGACATTTCCTATATTCCCAGGACCTTCCAAGCACCTTCCAGCGGAATATTCCAAATATTCCAGCGGAACATTCCTGGAAGGTTCCTAGAATATGTTGTGCTATCGTCTTTTTTCCAAATTTTTTTTTAATTAAAAATATTTTTAAATAGAAAAATTTAAGGTGATATAATATATAATTGGCTTCCTTACGTCAAGACGAATCGATTAGTATATATAAAGTATAGATTTGATGAAAATTTAAAGAGTTAATGTTCCCTGCATTGAAATGAATTGGTTGGTATATTTAAAGTATAAATTTGATTTAACATTTGAGAATTAATAGAAATTGAAAAATCTAAATTTCATATTTTAGCTGAAAAATTAATTTTTTTTAAATTCAAGTTAATGCATAAAATAATTGTATTCTTTGCATTGCAAGGAATCGATTCATATATATAAAGTATATGTTACACCCAAAATTAATTAAAATTTTCTTAATTTTTTAAAAAATTTAATTAATTTAAAACAGTTTTTAACACGAAATGTTTTAAATCAATCAATTGAATTGGATAAATTCATAGCTTCGTCCACGAGGTTGCAAATTTTTTGCTTAACTCCATGAGGGAGCAAAATGTTTATGAAATAAACATAAAGCACCCGCTCCTTGTTTTTTATTATTATCAGTTCTTTCCTGACAGCACCAGAACCATCAACTCTAATCGTCCTTGCTATATTTTTCCTGTAATTTTCACGTAAAAATACATAAGTGTACCAAATTTGAGATCATTATGTCAAAAGATGAGGCCGCTAGGGGGTGCATAGTCATTTTTACGTATTTTTCGTAAAAATTCATGGTTTTTCATTGACAACGCTATGATAATCAACTCCAATCATGCTCGCTATATTTTTTTTGTAATCTACACGTAAAAATACGTCAAAATATATAAATTTGAATTTCTTTTGTGACGAAGTAGTTCGTCACAATGTAATTTTTGACGGGGTTGAGTTTCGCGCGTTTGTGAGTTTGGAGTCAAGACAACGCAGGAGTCCGGAACGTGGCGCCATCACGGCGTCCGCTTACGGAACGAGACGAGGAAGAAGGCGATCGAAAGATCCAATCAATATGGCGAGAGAGAGAGAGTTCGTGCATAGCAGCATGTTAAGGGAGAGATTTTTGTAAGAAGTGATAAATAAAATAAATAGTAGAAAAAGTGAGTGTGTTTTGTGTCTGTTTTTATTTTGGTGCGAGTCTCAAGGAGATCCTAAATCCATCTGGTCATCACAACAAAGAGGTTGCTGTTTTCCGGCATTCTATCGGGACATTATTCAACGGGGATGACGTTCCGAGGAGTTTGGACAGTTCACCGGAGGGTCAACATTTTGATTTGTAGTCGTGGGTAAGTCCAGTTTTGTTGTCGTCGTGTCTCAAGGGTCGTGTCCCTTTTCTCGACCATTGTTCCTGACAGAATCTCCTCTGAGATTTAATTTGGATATTTGAGTTATGGGGTTATTTTGTGGTTTTCCTTGTTTGCCAATTCCATCTAAAAATTGGCTGGCGTATGACATTTTCCACGTTTAGGGTTATTCTTTTTGTAACATTAAAAAGGGGTTATTAATTGACAATTTAAAATCTAACAATTTCGTTATAAAAATTGGCGCCCAACGTGGGGCCTCGTTGGGAAACTTCGAGACAGGACAAAATGTTTGTGACTTTCTCGACCTGATATTTTCGATAGAAAATATTTCGTCGCTTATTTTATTTCTTATGTATTGAATCTATTATGTTCCTGTTGTGAAAAATATAACTTGCGACATGGTTGAGGAGTTGTGTTCGGGCGAATAAAGTGAGAAAATTTCGCGACTGTTCCCAGGTAAATTTAATGTGCATAGCATAGCGGCCGCCATAGTCACGTGTAGAAATTTTCAAAGATTAATTTCTCAGACATTTCTCGACAGATTTTGATGAATCGATTTTTCTCGGGATCAGTGAATTTTTCTGGAATTTTGTACGTGATTACATTATGAAAAAATTACTTATTATTAATAATAGCATCCCACGTGACGTTCGTATTAATTATACCATACCATGTGATTCGTCGCGCATGCGTGTTAAGTGATATCTCGGTGTTTGAATTTAAAACCGACGGGCCCTATCAAAAATTAATTGACATTTTACGTGAGAATTTTTAAAGGAGAAAAATTCTCTTAATGACGACCCGATTATAAAATTGAATTTTTACGAGTGACCAGTGCCGTGACTAATAAAGAGCGGGCCCCAAAAATTATTTTTTTTACCAAATTTAATTTTTGCGACAATTTATTTTGCGAAAAGTCAAGTGGTGTTAATCTGGATTTAATTGTCAGGGCCGTACCTATAAAGATAAAATTTTCCATTGCGACTAGTCGAGCAAGTGTATTAAATTTATTGACCAGGGCCGTGTCAACGGACCTAGGGGTCCTTCAAAATAAAAATAATTTACATTTTTGTGTGAAAACTTTTAAGGGAGAAAAATTTTCTCTGTGGAGACTCGATTATTAAACGGAATTTCTTTTTATTGATCAGTGCCGTGTCTTGTAGGGAGGAGAAAAATTCACGGGTGATTCGTGACTTGGGAGTTTTAGGAGATCAACAAAGTCAAGGAGCCATTAGAAAAAGGGGGGAGATAAATCATCGCACAGCAGAACAAGTCCGACCACCGATGACTTTCCGTCCCCTCCACCGCCGCTTCCACAATCACCACCGGTGATGTCCATAGCGTCGATCCCCACAAATTCCCCACCACGAACGTCAGCGGTTCATTCTATGAATTCCGCGCCCATGACCACGGTGAATTCTGCCCCGTCAATGAGGGTTTCAGCGACGATGTCGCCTGGTGTGATTAGCTTGCGATAATCCATAGCCAGATTTACCCTGAGTCCAGAATTGCAACAGCTGATCCGTATTAATGACCATTTAATGGCTGCTAGTATGGGTCAAAATGTGGGGGTTAAAAGTAATTGTCACCGGTAAACTCAAAACCCAGTAGAACTTGCGAGAGGGGAAGGGGATGAAGTAAGTTCGGTTAATCAGTATCAATCAGGAGGAGAGAGTCCCAACACCATCCCTAACATTACCCCCTGGACAGCAGAGCAAATCCGCGATAGGAAAGAAGAGGTGTGTGACAGTAGGTTCACATACATAAAGAGAGAAAGAGGTTCAGGAGTAAAGAGCGAACCCAGTGAGATACATAGCGACAGTAGAGTGAGTTCGCAAGTTAGTGACGGATTTTCGACTGGGGAAGGGAATCGTCAGGAACGTAGGGATTCCAGCCGAAGGTCTACTCCCCGGGATACTCAACGGATTGATGCTAGGAGGACACTCTTTGATAATTCTTTTACTAACAAAGAGATTGACGTTAGCGACAGGACTCAGAGGCGAAGAGATTATCGTGAAGCTTCTCGACGAACTAAAGTCAATAAGACCTTAAAGGATTGGGATATTAAATTCTCTGGTGAAGAGCGAGAAGATCCCGAAGAATTCCTGGAGAGAATTGAAGACTGCCAGTTTGCGACTTATGATGGGGCATCTTAGGAAACGATTGTCGACCAGGGAACAGGTTAAAATCGCGTATAAGGGACTTACCCCCACTTATTATCCTAAAGAGAAAATGCGTTTTCCCGCCGCGGCTTATAAAGACTGATTCTGAGAAGGGGACTACAGAGGTGAATGCAATTAATCAATCAAGTCCTCAGCCATCTGCGACTCCGATACAGGCTCCTAACCCAACCCCTACTTTTGCGACAGTGGCGTGAGGAGTTGTTTAATGTGGGTGATCTAGTACTCCGTAAATCACACAAATTGTCGAGTGGTACACTGAATTTCGCGACAAAACTTGCACCGAAATACGTGGAGAAATTATCACCTACGGTTTTTGTTCTACGCGATAACGAGAGTCGACGTATCCCTAAAATTCACATCTCCGACCTTAAACGATACCTTCCTCCGCGAAATCAGTGATCGTATATAACGCTTATTTCTTTTGTAGATCAAAGGAGGAGTTTCTACGAGGGTAGTAAGAGACGGAGAGAGATGGATAAACGATGGAGGCCATATTGGAGAGAGAGGATGTCTGGACATGGGAATGCTCGTCGGCGAATTGATCGTCATCGACCAAGATCGGCGTCACTCCATCGCCCGGAGAGGACCTTCGAGCCACCAAGAGACCTGTCAGTCCCCCCATCACTTTTAGATTTTCCAAATCCGGATCCAATGACGACCGGGCAATTGGGGACTTTCAGACGACCGTTGTTTGCGACTGGGGATCGAGCAATAATCGTTAGAGGGATAGGGCCATCGAGTCAAGGTCCTTACCGGTGGCCGAACCAATTGACGATCACCCGCACTGACACCCGAGTGAAAGTTGGGCGATCACTCCGCCTGGACCTCCCAATCTGGGACCGGAAATTCGCGACAAGGGGGCTATGGGGTGCTGGAATTCGATACAGACCGTTGCTTAAGAAGACGACCGTGGTTATGTTTAATGGGTTAAAACTTATATTGACCGACCCAACTATTGACCTCCCTCCCCACGTTTGCCAGAACTGTTGGTTGTGAGGACATCGCCGCCAGGAGTGTCCCAAAAAAGTGACAGAGTCCTGTTGCTTTAACTATGGCAGGAATTATGTCACCCTCATTACCTGCCCCAGATGCAAAGAGGCTCATGAGCGGTTCCTGGGAAAAAGGAGTCATCAGCACCTGATGTCAGAGAGGAGAGGGGGACGGCGATCAGTGACCGGGGGAAGTTGGAGAAAGCGCGAGGACTATCTATCTAAAATAGATCTTTCACCATCGGGCCCAAAAATACAGGAGAAATTGCGACATATAGCAGCGCTCCCAATCCTTTACGACGTGACCCCTCGCAAACTATACACATATTTTTAAAATATATTTAAAATGTCCAATCTTAACAAATAAATGAGCCCTTAAATGAGTAATATTTTGATACTCAGAAAAATGATTTCCACAATGTCATTCAAATGGCAATTTTAAATTTAAACCCATAATGTTATTTTTAGTAAAAAGAGTGAATGAAGGTTACTCTTTCTCAGTAATATTTGAAAAATATCCACCAATTAGGTTCAAAATATGTAATCTCATTAAATATAAAAGTAAAAACTTGATTACACTCAACTGATTTCCAAATGTCAACCTATCATAATAGAGTATTTAAACGATTATTTAAATTTTGGCTGATTAACAAACTATCATGCAGGGAAGGTAAACTTTCGTTTAAGGGGGGAAACTCGTGTAAATTCGCGTTTTTTCAGGAATTTAAAAAAATACTGGTAAAGTTTATTGAATTAAAATAATTTTATAAGCTTTATAAAAAAAAATTTTTAATAAAAAATATTACAAAATAGCGGCGTTCTAATCTAATCTAAAACGAGCTTAAACCATAGTCCCCTAATACGAGTGTCGTACTTAAGTCGCAAGACCTAGTGCCCCTAACCCCGGCAAGCTAGATCCCAGTCTCCCTCCCTAGAGTCCTGTCCATTGATGTCTTATGCAGTGTAAGCTGGACAGTGACAGAAAATATGAGTCGAATATTCCTCTTCTGCATCACACAATCTGCACCTAGGCGAAACGATTCTACCTATTTTGTCCTGCCGATAGTTTAGGAGGCCATGTTCTGTGAGCAGCCTTATCACTGCTCTAATTCTGCTCTTGTTGAGTTTTAGAAGGGATTTGGCAAAGCTCCGGTTGAGTTTTAATCCCAACAGAGCCTTGGCCTGTCTACCTATAGAATTGCGCTTATCGTCGTGCCCAAGGCCGACTGGGATGCCTGGGTAACTCCCGATCTTAAAATAAGCATATCTACCCCCTAACGAAAGAACTACCGACATGTTGAAACGGCGGCGATTTGGCAAGCCGCCTCGCTACCAATGCACAATGGGGAAAGAGGAGGGAAAAATTGTCGTTGTAAGGTCCTTAAGATCCAAAACGGCGAAGCAGACCGGGTGCCGTTCCAGGAGGAGACGGTTAGCATTGATTCTCTTCGCCCGTGCGCAAGTCATTCACACACACACTCATACAATAGGGTGCCCAATGAAATGAAGGGACGGTTAGTAACATTCATCTTGGACCCGATAACACCCCAACAGGAGTAGGCGTGAGTTAGCGAGGACAAGAATCCTGCACTCCCAACGGGGACCACGTGGAACATCCGCTCCCAGACCGAAGTGTCAGACCGCAGTCTGAAACCACAACGGTCTCACCCTGCCTCCGGACGAGGAGGCGTACTGCGTTCAAATTTCACTCTTTAGTCGCCTCGTACGACACGCGATGGGATATGGGAAGACAAGTTCTCCGGCCGGACTTCCACGGCCACCTTGCACGGGGAGGGTCCCATTTTACATGGTGAACACCTGGCAGGCGTAGTGCGTTCATACATCATCAGTAATGTTCCATTTCAGCGTTTCCGTCGAAGGGGTACTTAACTAGATGGGTATAACCCTCCGCACCCTTTTTAGTCGCCTTTTACGACATGCAGTGGGCTACAGGCGCCCTATTCTGAAGCCAGGAGCGCCACGGCGACCTGTTTACCTACAGTAGTCTCTACCCACTCCCTCTCATGAGAACCCCTAAACCATCTTTCAATGGCACCTTTCACCGCGCCTGGCATAATGCCTACCGTCGGTTTCGAGACCAACATAGTCATCTCAGACCCGCTACGGGCTAAGATATCCGCTTCCTCATTTCTTTTGATTCCCGAGTGTCCTGGTACCCAGATTAATGAGAGCATATTTTTCAAACCTAGCTCGTCCAATACCTTCTGGCATTTCCAAACTAGTTTTGACTCTATAGTCGGATTACTCAAGGCATTTAGAGCCGCCTGACTATCGACACAGATATTAATTCTCTTGTCAGATTTTCCTTTTTCAAGACAAATCTTTGCGCAAGTCATTACAGCGCAGACCTCTGCCTGCCAGACCGTGGTGTAATTACCTAAAGATAATGTCACTTTAGTGGCACTGGACTTACAGTGTACACTCGAACCTGTGCCTCTTTCTATCTTGAATCCATCCGTATACCATACATCCCCTCCAAGTTGGCAGCCTTTTTCCGATTCTAATCTTAAAGTTCTTAAAGCGAGCTTTGCGTTTCCCTGTTTTGACCATTCTATCCTGTCCGAGACTGATTTCTGGGATCTTCAGTATAAAGCCGGGAGTTTTATGTGTTTTCCCTAGCTCTCTATTTCCCCTCTGCTTGAAGTCTGCTCATTGTGAGAGCAGCCTTTTTAACCGTTAAGATGTGTAGAGGTTCTTCCACCAGCAATAAACATAACGCAGAAGTTGGCGTGGTTCTCATTGCACCAGTAATCTCTCTAAACACCATTGCTTGTAGTTGTTCAAGTTTCAATATCACCGTTTTCAACTGGCTTCTAATCTACCAAACAACTGATGCATGCAGAAACCTTGGCAACAGGACCATATGATAGAGCCATTGAGCCATACCCAGTTTTAGAACCCAAGATAATCCAATTGCCCTTCTGCAAACTCAAAAAGTATTGCAAAACCTACTATATTGATACTCTAAGTGCTTTTTCCAGATCAGCTTTTTATCCAGAATCACTCCTAGATATTTAAACAAATCGGAAAAAGGCACTTCTTTCCCATAAAATACAGGTTTTATCACAGTGGACACTTTTATTTCCTAGTAAAGATAACAATATCTGACATGTCTGGATTAACAGAGAGGCCAGTTCGTTCACAACATCTCTTGACGATCCATAATGCCCTCTCTGTCAATTCTAAGAGTGTATCTAACGAGAGACCTCTTAAAATCCCTGGCCATTGAGTTCTACTAATAACTCATCTGCAACTAAGTTCCACAATAGAGTAACCCCGCCTTGTGAGCAAACAAAGAAAACTAGGCCATTTATTTTGACCTCTCCATACTCTGCTTCCAGGGCTCTATTATGGAGCATACTTTTAATCCACATAATCAATGGATCTGGTATGCCACATCTTCTAGCCGCATTGCATATTACTTGACTACAGGTGTTAGGGAAAGCATCCTCTATATCTAGAAAATTGCCTACCGCATAACCCTATACGCATGCTGTCCTGGATGTAGGTGTTGATTTATCAGACATTCCTGTCTGATAAAAGTATCGATTAGTTTCTCCAACGTCTTAAGAATGAAGGAGGTTAAACTGATCGGCCTTAAGTCTTTGGCTGCTGTATAACCAGCACGTCTATCCTTCGGAATAAACACTACCCTAGTCATTTTCCATGCCTTAGGAGTATAGCCTAGAACTATACTTGCTCTCATGATTTTAAATAAGGGTAAACGAAAATAACGCAGTGCATTTTGCAAGAGAACTGGATATATGCCGTCTCCCCCTGGTGCCTTAAATGGCTTAAACAAACCTAAAGCCCAATCAATCTTTTCCAGAGTCACAATGTCGGATGCAAGTTTCCAGTGTTCTCGTCCAGGACGAGATTTACGTGGATTCCGATCCCCATTGCTCTGCTCTGATTCTTTGAAGTCTGCGAAATTAATTCCCATAAGATGTCTCAGACACTCAACTCTGTCACGGGCGAAACGTCCGTTAGGTAGCTTTATTGCAGATAGCTTAGCTGTAACATCTCTAGCTAAAATTTTATGAAGTCTAGATGCTTCTGGTATCTTCTTAATGCCTTCGCAAAACCTCCTCCTGTTTTTAGTGACAAAGGTAGGCTCGTTTCCCTGATTAAGGAAATCTAGGTCTGAATCAACTAGAAAATCCAGAAGTTTAACACCTCTATCATTGATGTCTGTACTACTCCAAATAACGTGGTGTGCATTGGCATCACAACCCAGAATGAGAAAAAGTCCCTCCTGATGGCAGTACTCCACCAGTCTTATTACCTCGTCTAGTGGTGAGGGTTCATTGTTTGATCCCGGAAAGTAACCAGAGGCAAGAATCAACTCTTTGTTACTTTTATTTTTATCTCGATACATGACTTTTATGACTGCCAGATCTCGATTAATTAACTCTAAGAAAGGAAACGCATTTACTCCCTTATAGGCGATACACGCCCTGGGTACCAATTCTTGTAGTGAACACACTAACTCCCCACAGTTACTCAGTCCTTTAATCTTACCCTTTTTAAACCCAAGGTTCTTCAATAAAGGCAATAGCTGTGTGCATCGCTGTCAAGTTTTTGGCTAGTATCGCCTGTAACGAATGTAATGATAAAATAAGTGTTGGATTAGCTCGCCGGATCAGGGTTCGTTTTTAAACAACGGTATTACATTAAATTTACAGACAGATTTCAAAAAAATAACATTTATTTACAAAAAAGAACGATGACATAACCTAAAAATTACATACTCAATAAATATACTACGCGATTACAATTTAAATATGAAATGATCAAAAATACGGATTGCATTACTCCACGTTACGTTACGTTCCCTACGTCGGAGGAACAGAAGCGACGACGAACAACTACGCCAGGGGTTACGTACAAAACGGGAACGCGAGATCGCGGTAAAACGGCTTCGAAGTCTCCAACAGGTAAAACCTCGTGGAGACGAGAGAAATGCTCTCTTTACGATATTTCGGAGTAATGCTCCTTAATACTTGGGGAAATGCCTCAGTGTGAGGGAAATGCCCTCACCGACTCTGTGAACTACAAGAGTCTCGATTTCCTGCGCGAGTGCAGCTTATATAGCCGATCGGTGGCCGGGACGCTTGAAAGAGAGCTCGACGGTATAGCTCTCGCAGCGCGATCAGGTACTACGATATACTTCACAGTCGGTAACATTTTATCGACATGGGGTATATATTTTTATCGACGTGGGGCAAATATTTATTACAAACTAGCGTCATATCCTCTCTCGCTAACGCTCGCTCGGTTGAAATTGTACTCATTATTGTTTACTTATTTCAGTTCATTCATATGTATTTACTCTATTTTTTAAATTAATATTATAATAAATTTATTATTATCTTTAAGTTTTATATTTTTAAGAAATCTTTAATACTTTTCATAAATAAATAATTTATTTTTATGAATATAATGATTTGTGTTTTGTTCTACATTAGCTTTTTTTATGACTATAAAACGGTTGAAGCATAACAAATTTTAAAAATGTTATTTCCTAAAACCCATTTTGGATTTTTAGAAATAACAATCATATTCGTAATCCTGAAAACCCTCAAGTAACAACTTTCAAGCAATTCCAATCAGAACTAATTTTATATAGGTAATTAATTATTTATCAGTATGGGCTAACTTTCCATGGTTAAATTTACTTTATTTTATTGTTTTAAATATAATTATAATTATTATATTATTATTATTATAAAATAATTTTATTGTTTGTAAATAAAGTACGTATAATGACTATATTACAAAAGTTTATGTGAATTATTTAACAATATTGGCTAACTTCACATAGTTTAATTTAATTTTATTATATATAAAGTAATTCATGTGTCTTGTTTATTAAAAAAAATATTTTAATTAATAATATAATAGATTTTTGAAAAAGATAATTCATTATTTTGTTTAAATTTTAGATTTTTAATAATATTTTTTGATACTTTTTACAAATATTTAAAAAATTATTATTTGCCTTTGCTGGCAGCGCTGTGATAATGCCTCCTTTTGGCTATTGAAAAAAAATATTTAAGTTGAGTTATTATTTTTATACATTAGTTCATTTAAAGAAGTAAAAATTTATGAAATTTAAAAAACAGCAGCGCCTTTGTTGGAAGCGTTGGAACTATATAAAGAAAAAATTAAAATAATATTTCTGATATTTAAAATATTGTAGCACCTTTGCTGGCAGCGCTGTAATAATGCCTCTATCTGGCTATTGAAAAAAACATGTAAGTTGAATTTTAATTTTTATACATTAGTTTATTTAAAATAAGTAAAAATTCACGAAATTTAAAAAACAGCTGCGCCTTTGCTGGCAGCGCTGTAATGGTGACTCCCTAAGGTTATTCAAAAAAATATTTAAGTTGGCTCGTATTTTTTTATATTTTATTATTTAAATTAACATAAAGACTTTACCAGACCTCTTAAGTACTAAATTGAAAACCAAGTAACTATCCAAAACGTCCACGACGTGGAAGTTGGAAACGTAAATTAACAATGAATTAATTAATTATCAATTACGGCTAACTTTGGAGGGTGAAATAAAATTGTATTATATTTAAAATTATTTATACATAATTAATTACAGAGTACTTACTTATTAATGTATAAAAGTGATGACAGCTTCCACACAGCAACGATAATTCCCTAAAGCTTTATAGAATGGTCTTAGGTTACCTTGGAAAAGTTCCATTTTCAAGTTCAGAAAAGATGGTTTATA
Organism: Leptopilina boulardi; assembly: GCF_019393585.1. Taxonomy (NCBI): domain Eukaryota; kingdom Metazoa; phylum Arthropoda; class Insecta; order Hymenoptera; family Figitidae; genus Leptopilina; species Leptopilina boulardi. Next base: position 721,850 of record NW_026138006.1, read on the forward strand.
TCTTAAAATGTCCGCATGTGAGGAAATGTTCAAGGCGAAACTTGACTGAATTTGTAAATTACAATTTCGTTGAAAGTTCAAAATGAAAATAGACATAAAATATGAACTACTTTTACAGTCGAAAGAAATATTTTAAAAAGCAGTTATAATGCCATTGGCATGGGATATCAAGTACCTCGAATATCGAAAAATCGAAATTATTAGATATCAAAAATATAAGTTTAATTTTAATCATCCATAAATAGCTAAAACGAAATTTGCAAATTTTTTGCAAAAAACTTAAAAAAATCAGATTCTTTTATAATTCATACGTTTAATTTATGTTTAAATTTTAATTTTGAATCATATCTGTACAAAAATTGTTGAAAAAGAATGTGAAAAACGAAAATTCTTGGCCCAGTGACGTCACGAAGACGACAAAACAAACATTTTAATATAATAGAAGATTTGTGAAAAATTTTAAAATAACGATAACTTTTAAAAAAATAAATATTTTTTGATGGGATTTGAAAGTGGGATGCATTTTACATGTGAATTACTGAAAAACAACTAAAAGTTGCAATATTTGCAAAAAAATATTTTTTGCAAAAAGTTGCAAAAAATAAATCAGATTCTTTTATAATTCATATGTTTAATTTATGTTTAAATTTTAATTTTGAATCGTATCTGTACAAAAATTGTTGAAAAAGAATGTGAAAAACGAAAATTCTTGGCCCAGTGATGTCACGAAGACGACAAAACAAACATTTTAATATAATAGATGATTTGTGAAAAATTTTAAAATAACGATAACTTTGAAAAAAATAAATATTTTTTGATGGGATTTGAAAGTGGGATGCATTTTACATGTGAATTACTGAAAAACAACTAAAAGTTGCAATATTTGCAAAAAAATATTTTTTGCAAAAAGTTGCAAAAAAAAATTCAGATTTTTTTCTAATTCATGTGTTTAATTTATGTTTAAATTTTAATTTTGAATCGTATCTGTACAAAAATTGTTGAAAAAGAATGTGAAAAACGAAAATTCTTGGCCCAGTGACGTCACGAAGACGACAAAACAAACATTTTAATATAATAGAAGATTTGTGAAATAATTAATATTTATAAATTTCGACCGCCATATTGAATCCGCCATTTTGAATTTTGAAAATCTGACGTCATATGCGTAATCAGCGACCCCAAAAACCCCTAAGTAACAACTTTCAAATGAATTGGTGAATTTTTATAAATTTCGACCGCCGTATTGGATCCGCTTGTTGAATTTTAAAAATCTGACATCAGATTCGTAATCAGCGACCCTGAAAACCCTGAGATACCAGGTTTCATAAAAAATTATTAACTTGTACAAGATTTTCTATCACGTATCATTTAAGGGTTGTTTTTACCCCTAAAAGCAAAAAATGACCTGATCTAGCAAAACGGCCAGACACGGGTATCTTTTTTTTGGTCCTAGTTTCTGAAAATCATTGATTTTTTCGTATGTGAAAAAAAAGTTGAATTTTGTCGGACGGTGTTATACACAACATTAGTTACTGCTATTGCAATTAGTATTAATATCGTTTATGATCATAAATGATAACAAGTTGGCTAAAATTAGTTCAAAGTTTTGTAGAAGTAGTTGATTTATTTTTATTCTACTTAAAAGTGACTTATTACTATAAGTTAAATCACGCGTGTTGTCATGATTAAAATAGAAAGTTTGTGCCTTATGTGGTAGAAAAATTGTTTGCAAAGACGGTAATTTAAAAACTTTTTTCTTCACAGAAAGTCAAAAAAAGGTCTTCCAAACTTTTATGAATAAAAGTTTTTCTTTAAATAAAAAATGATATATATGGGGTAAAATTCCTGTAGCGAACTAAGAGAAAAAAAAGTTAATCGGATCGGGCTGTAACTTGCACATAGTTTAGCCCTAGAGGTAAGTAATTTAACATCGGAATATTGTTAGGTTTTTTCAAAAACTGTCGGAGAGGGAGAGGGTTAATTTTTTTCGAAAAATTTAAGCAGTGAATTTTTGAAGACTTGTAACTATTAAACAAAAAGAAGAAGAAAAATTGTCCTATATGTTTTCAAAAGGGTTTTTCCTGCTCTTTCGAATAGTGCAAAAAAAATTTCAAATAATTCAAATTTTGACCCTTCTTTTGAAAATTAAACTTTTTTTGATTTTTTTTTAAGTTCGGTTCTGTTTATTTTTTTGATTTATTTTTTTTAAGCTAAAAATGTGTATTTTCACCACAAAAAATTTTAAAGTGTTCTTCTTGTTATTTTTGAGATATTAATTAATTAATTAATGTTAATAAAAATTGAAATATTTCATAAACAAATAAAGTTAATGCAATTAACATTATAGTAATGTATTATTGTTGTTATTATTATTTTCACATTTAATAAGTATATAAAGATTGCACTAGTAATTTCAACTGATCTGCAAATCGTAGTGAAGCAATTTTTTATTATAATGCATAAAAAACAATAAATTCATAAAAAATAATGCAGTTGGATCGGTTACGATTTTGAATTTTTGAAAGAGCCTCGGCAAAAAGTGCCCCTTTTTCGTACCTCGAATTTTGAAACTTTTTTTATGCCAAATGGTTACATATGATGACCCAATAATCCCTGCAAAATTTCAAGATGAGCATGTGCCCCCTTTCCGAAATACAGGGGGTCAAAGGGGGCCATGTCCAAAATTAGAATATGCAATATAATCGAATAATAATGTTAAAAAAAATCAGACCAAATGGTTCCCTTAAGATTTTCTTCTGCTGATTACGAATCTAAAGTCCGTTTTTAAAAATTCAAAATGGCGGATCCAATATGGCGGACGACATTTTTAAAAATCGATCCAATTGACGTGAAAATCGTTGCTCGGGGGTTTTTGGGGTCTCTGATTACGAGTATGATGTCCGTTTTTAAAAATTCAAAATGGCGGACGACATTTTTAAAAATCGATCCAATTGACGTGAAAATCGTTATTCTGGGGTTTTTGGGGTCTCTGATTACGAATATGACGTCCGTTTTTAAAAATTCAAAATGGCGGATCCAATATGGCGGACGACATTTTTAAAAATCGATCCAATTGACGTGGAAATCGTTACTCTGGGGTTTTTGGGGTCTCTGATTACGAGTATGATGTCCGTTTTTAAAAATTCAAAATGGCGGATCCAATATGGCAGACGACAATTTTAAAAATCGATCCAATTGACTTGAAAAAAAATAATTGGTTAGATAACTTCATCTTACCTTTGTTGGTTGGATTCTAATCCCTTATCTTTGTTGATCGGGTTGTCGATTACATCTTGCCTTCATTGGTTGGATAACTTCATCTTACCTTTGTTGGTTGGATTATTATCTCTTATCTTTGCTGATCGGGTTGTCGATTACATCTTGCCTTCATTGGTTGGGATACTACTTCTTATCTTTGTTGATTGGAATATTACATCTTACTTTAGATGGTTTTGTAATTATTACATCTGGCCTTTGCAAGCTGAATTTAGCCTTAAATCTTGCCTTTATTCGTTATATTAGATCCGACATTTTGAATTTTTAAAAACGGACATCATATTCGTAATCAGCGACCCCAAAAACCCCCGAGTAACAAGTTTCAAGTCAATTGGATCGATTTTTAAAAATGTCGTCCGACATATTGGATCCGCCATTTTGAATTTTTAAAAACGGACATCATATTCGTAATCAGAGACCCCAAAAACCCCTGAGTAACGATTTTCACGTCAATTGGATCGATTTTTAAAAATGTCGTCCGCCATATTGGATCCGCCATTTTGAATTTTTAAAAACGGACTTTAGATTCGTAATCAGCAGACGAAAATCTTAAGGGAACCAATTGGTCTGATTTTTTTTAACATTATTATTCGATTATATTGCATATTCTAATTTTGGACATGGCCTCCTTTGACCCCCTGTATTTTGGAAAGGGGGAACATGCTCATCTTGAAATTTTGCAGGGATTATTGGGTCATCATATGTAACCATTTGTCATAAAAAAAGTTTCAAAATTCGAGGTACGAAAAAGGGGCATTTTTTGCATGGGGCTTGCCGAGGCTCTTTTGTTTATTTATGGTACAGAGATTCAAAATATTCAAGAGTTTTTTTTCGGCATCAAGGACCAATTTTTTCTTTATTAAAGACAGGTGTGACCACTCTCCGGGCCGTTCCGTGCTTACTCACTCGAAGAGTGATCTACCCAAGACCGAGACACAGTTTGTAGTGGAGAGGCTCGAGCACACCCAGCTGAGTCTCTGGCACACCTACCACGAAAGTCCAGCCTGCAGCCGTAGAAACTACGCCTGAGTCTGTTGTCTCGCCACCCAAATACAACCTCCAATTGGTTGTATCCATCCCAGGATTCTGTCTCCTGAAGTTAGTCAGGGTTGCAGCCTGGTCCACCTTTGTACCTAGTACGCAAGCTACCTCCCTGACCTTCTTTATGAGGTTGAAAGGTTCTATCAATTTAAGTGACACACCCTCGATTGTCTGACCAATATTCAATAAGTGGACATTTAATCACTCCCGAGAATCAGAGTCAAGGCACTCAACTAAGATCGTCCCTCCTAAGAGACGAACTTCACCAAAACGAGGTGCAGGCTCAGCCGTGGACCTCGTGATTTCATTGAAGATAGATACCTTGCAGAGGCCCAGCTGATCCAGAGTCAGTCTTGCCGGCGCGGACGTTTTTTCGTTTCCTGACCAACAGACCCAGCTTTACAATTGGCAGGCATAGAAGTCGAAGAAGAAGCAGGTTCAGACCCTTGCCGGTTCTGCTCCCTAAGCATCTTCAGCTTCCTTCTTGCACTGACACTGAGCTTTTTACCCTTAACAGATAAGCTCGCCATTAGGTCTTCGACCACAGGAACAGTGGAACCATGGGATGGTTCCGAACTGTTCTGTATCAGAGCCTCAGTACTTAATGGTTCCCTTTTAGGTCTCATTTCATTCTGAGGCGAAATTGCCAAGGATGAAGGTGCCCTTTCTTCCTGCGGCAATATCTCCAGCCCTGAATCCCGACTCTCCGAAGAGTTTTTGGTACTCTAAGGCGAAACACTTTTATTTTTATTGTCTGTAGTCTCCATTTAGATCCTGCGAGTACAGTGGAACAGAAGGTCTGTCCTCACAGAGCCTCTTATGCAAGGATAAGACTAAATACTACTGAGATTTCGTCTGGTGTCTCAGAGTCTCCGTTTGTGATACCTCCATCACGACCCCACAGATCGACCCAGCCCGACACAGTCGCCCCGAGGTTTACGAGTGCTAAACCTGTGCAAGACTGAAAGTCGATCTCCGTCCGCGCCAACCCTTCACAGGGGCGAGATGAATTTGTTAACCCTGGTACCATTCATCCATTGACACGGCTAAAACATTTTGGATTGGGGGGGGTCTAGAAGACTCGCGCCTCCTTACTCCAGATTCCTCACCCCTCAAGAAAGTGGAGGGGCCGTTTCTCGGTTGAATCTACACGAACACTTAACTCCTCCGCTTCCGGTGGTGGTCATTTCAGCCCACCAAAGGTCGCTTCCTCACCATTCAATTTCCTCAAACTTCCGAACGGTCCCTCGCTCACGACAGCAGGCCTCCACAGAATAGCGAGGAAAAGAATGGGGTTCGGAGACAGTGCTCGAATAAATTCATAAGCCTTCCCACCAAGAACAAGGTCCTACGGCCCCTAGGGGAGGAATGGCGGCGTTACAGACGTTGCATCTTTGATTTTGCGCCATGCAGCCTACAGGTCACAAATCTTAACTAAAATTAAAATTTTTTCCGTTAAAACACGCAAATACGCTTTGCATGAAGAAGAGAAAACTAAAAAAAAATTTTTTTAAATTTGGGACCATTTGGAAACAGATCAATTTTTTTATAAACAATGTTCAAAAACAATTGTTAAAATTTTTTATAAAAAAATGAGCTCGTCATGCAATAGCCAGTTAGATAAAGAAAATTTGTGTTAAGTTTGATTAAAATCGGTTAAAAATTGGCTGAGTTACATTGCCTGGCGCGCGAAAAAACATGTTTCGAGAAAAACGCGTATAAAGTTTTCGATACATAAAAGTAGAGTTTAACTATTGCCTTGAAAACGTTGTGTATTCGAAAATATCTTTTGCACTAAAACAAATATTTACTATCACGGGCTTATGGTGCTTGCTAATGACAATTAATAAAATTAATATAATTGACAAGAAACCATAAGAATAGAGGCATCTCGTGCTCATAGTTTACTGCATTTGGTATAATCTGAAGTGCTAAACTTATGATTACTATAGACATACATACATCTAATTATAAATTAGTAATGTAGGATCCTATTCTACAGATAGTAAACTAATTTTTAAAGCAAAAAAAATTGTAAAAAATTTTGTTTTACACGAGTTTACCCCCTTAAATCCACTACACGAGCAGAATCATGAAATTGCACAAATTCTTCCAAAAATTCACTATATTTAAAGTCAGAACAAATATTATTGCTTTGTTCCACGGTGAATAAAGTGTCAACTTGTCAAGTCAAAAAGAAAAACTAGTCTTGACAAGTCATCACAAATTCATAGCTAACCAGGTGCAAGATAAAACCCCACCTTAAATTTTCCTAAAAGCAAAACCTTTTAACGAAAAGTGCCTAAGATTAAAGGTAATGAAATTAAAATGTTTGCTCTTCTAGCCACGGTACTTATCAAGAACCCTAAAACTCGAGGTTCATTAGAAACTCGACCGGTCTAATAATCCTTCGGTCCCAAGATATACTTAATCTTTTAAGAATGAAATTTATTTTGGGAACGTAAGAGGTATGAATGTTTAAATAAATATATTTTTCTTAAAGGAAAATAATATGGAGTTAAACAAATTCACTATGTTTTCCCTTCTACCTCTCTATTTAAAAAAATCAATCATCGAAATGCAACTTGTGTACATGAAAATGTAGTATGATCAGTGCAAATATAAAAAGTAATTACATAATTGAAACTATAATTAAATATGAGTCAAAATTTTTTTTAATATAATAAAAATTGTAAATTTTTCTCTAAATTCAACGTAATTACAAAATCAAAATTATATATGGTGTAGAAAATTTAAATAAAAATAAAATAAAAATTGTAAAATTTTCACTAATTTCTGCGTAATTACAAATCAAAATTATATATGGTATAGTAAATAAAAGTAAAAATATAATAAAATTGTAAAATTTTCACTAAATTCAGCGTAATTACAAATGGTATAGAAAAAGTAAAAAAATAATAAAAATAGTAAAATTTTTACTAAATTTCAGCATAAAAACGTAAAGTAAATAAATCTAATATAAGGTATGGATGTATGAATTATAAGTTAAGGAAATAAATATGAAACATCTTATTAATAAATTCAAAGTCAGATATACGAATACAAATTTTCCTTTTTCACTAATAAAATGTTTCATAAATTCTATATTATAACCTCAAAAATAAAACGATTGTAACATTCGAAGAAAAAGTACTTTGTATAATGTATAAAATATGTATAATATTGGCTTGGAAGATGGACAAGAGGCCACTCCGCCATCCACAATGAGAGAGTTAAACGATAGAGGCAACTATTATAAATACTCAGTGTAGTGTCTACAGCTAAATCAGATAATCCACAAGAAGCAACGCCAGCCAAGGTGTTACCAAATCATATGCTCGGTTTAAAAATAAATTATTGAGTTTTAGGTGATCCGTTTGGGAAATTTTGACCCATTACAGATCTAAGAATTTGATACGTGGAATTGAAATACACAGATATATATCATACAATTAAAATATATATCATTTAAACGTATTTACAGATATCTCTACATTATTTAAACATTATATCTTTACATTAGCTACATAATATCTTGCAAATATCTCAGGTATGAAATATCATACTTATCAGATAAAACGCATGAGATTCATTGGTTTATATAAGCTTGAAAAAGTGTTTACATTTTCTAAAAATTTGTAATAGGTTATAAATTTTATAGAATGTTAATTATTATCTAATTATTATCTAATCTAAATTATCTATTGTATCAAACACATTTTAAAAAATAAATGTCGATAGCATTTATGAAAAGAGCGAAGTTAAACATCAAAAGTTGAATTCAAACAGCAATTTACATACAGATAGTGTTGCATTCGAGCGAGACTATACGAGTGTGAAACGAGAATAAACCTCAGTTTCGAAATCAGCGACTCCAAAATTCCCCGAGTAACGATTTTCAAGTGGATCCTATAAATTTTTAAAATGACGTCCGTCGTATTAGATCGGCCATTTTGCAATTTTGAAAATCGACCTTAGATTTGTAATCAGCGACCCCGAAAAACCTCAACTAACGGTTTTTGAGTGGATTCAGTGATTTTTAAAATTTTCTGAAACTAGATGCATACTATAGTTATGCCAGTGTATATGTATAAATGAACCATCCGCTCCTTTGTGAGACTGCATTGGCTTTATTTTTCTTTTTGTTCTCTGCGTCCTTAGCAAAGTTTCATCAGATTTTGATAGGTTAGAATGACCATGATCACGGAGAATCGCCAATAATTCATTTAATGCAGTCCTTGTTATATTGTTGACATTACTACGTTACCACTTTTTCATTCTCTTTAGACCCTATCCTCCCTTGTTACCATTGCGTTTAAGGAGTTACACCACTTTGAAAGCATGAAAAATACGCAATTTTCAAGAATTTTTTTGTAAAAAGTAAATTTTCATAATAAAATGAAAATACATAACGTTATTATGCTACAATTAAACTACAAAAAATATTAAAATTTTTTTTTAATTGTCTGTTTGACAGGAGATTTAGCGGAGCGCTGCAAAAATCGATGGTCGTGCGGTGGCCCAGATTTGAACTAAAATAAAAAACCAAAAAGTATTAGTTTCTGTATCCCAAAATCTAAAGAAATACGTAGCCGTTTTTAAAAATATTAATATTTACAATTTCTGGACAACTGTAAGTAATAGAATTTTTATCCAAAATACATATTTTTTTATTCAAATCGATGCTATTTTGTCAAAAATGTATATTTTTAAAAACGGCTACGTATTTCTTTAGATTTTGGGCTACAGAAATTAATGCTTTTGGGTTTTCTATTTTAACTCAAATCTAGACTGAGTTATCTGGGCAACCGCACAACCATCAATTTTTTCAGCTCTCCACTAAATTGCCTATCTAACAGGCAATTAAAAAAAATGTTTCTAAATGTTTTTTTGTAGTTTAATTGTAGCATAATAACTTTATGTATTTTACTTTTATTAAAAAAAATTCCTTTCTTCAAAAAAAATTCTTGAAAAACGAGTATTTTTCATGCGGTCATAGTGGTGTAACCTCTTAACGCTCAGGGTACTGATTATAAAAAAGTTACAAACGCCAGTGTCTGGGTTAGCCTAACCCCGTAACTTTAATCGACTATATTTTGGACTCAAATTAAGCAATGAAAACATTTTTTTGTATCGATCGAAAATTTTCTTAGAAATGTGATGGTTTTGTCACATTTGTGATATTTTGAAGGTTCCGTTTACACAGTGAACCGAAACGGACCCTTATGGTTTCACTCATGTCCGTCCACAAAATCATGTCCCCCTTTTCTAAAACCTAGCCATTTCAACCGTTTGAGCTCAAACTTGGTATCCATACGTATTTTCGCGAGTAGATTAAACGAAAATTATTTCGAATCCGATTGGAATTGAATTGAATATAATTATATTCCAAAAACTCGAAATTTTGTGAAAAAACGTGTCCTCCTTAACTTTTACAGTTTTGGAGCTGGGATGTTCAAACTTGGTATCCATACGTATTTTCGCGAGTAGATTAAACGAAAATTATTTCGAATCCGATTGGAATTGAATTGAATATAATTATATTCCAAAAACTCGAAATTTTGTGAAAAAACGTGTCCTCCTTAACTTTTACAGTTTTGGAGCTGGGATGTTCAAACTTGATATACATACGTATTTTCGTGAGTAGATTAAAAGAAAGATATAGCGAACCCGATTGGAATTGGATTACATATAGTTATATTCGAAAAACTCGAAATTTCTGAAAAAAAGATTTAAATAATCTTGAAAGGAACCTTAGGTAAGCGAGTGTAACTCGCACTTGACAAATTTTTTTAATTACTAAAGTTACAGTGGAAAACATACATGGTGTTCCAAAAATTAAAAAAAAAAATTTTAAATCTTCTATTTTTGTCAACAAAAAATTAGAAAACATTTTATATGAGGTATTTGGAAAGCTGAAAAATTGTTCTCTAAGGTAGCGTTAGGCGTTTCAAGAACGATAAAAAATACTAGTGTTTTATAGAGAAATAAGAAATAGTAAAAACACTGAAAATTGGGGTTTCCATAGATATCTAATTGAAAATTAACGTATTCTCTTTATTAAAATAACATTTATTTCAAGATTTTATTAGTTGTTAGAAAATAAAAAGAAAATAATTGTAGACTTATTATTTTCTAAGATTTAAGCCGTTTCACGGGTCGTATAAACTCGATTTAACTCGATGGTTCTGGCACTTTTGATTTTTTTGTTCAAAAATGTTCTTTGATGTTTGAATATTCAGAAATTTTTTTTACATTCTCATCGTAATGAGAACGTATTACATTTGGGCGATTTTGAGCAATCTCTAATTCCAGTAAATCTCGACGGTTTGAGACTTTCTGATGCCGAAAAATGGGTCCTAAAAAAATGTCTGTCTGTATGTATGTCTGTAGACAAAATTTGGTCCGACGATAACTCGAAAAAATTTTAATGACTCGACTTCAAATTTGGTATACACTTTAAGTGTACCAAAATGTTGCCTGAGTTCGTTGGCCAGATGATTTCGTTGAAAAACAACAAATTTTTTCAAATTTTTAATTTTTAAAAATTTCCAAAATTCGCATTTTAAAAAAAAAAAATTTTTCAAATTTTTTTCGAAAATTGCGAGTAAAAATAAACACTTTTTTTCTTTGACAATTTTTAATAGCGATTAAAACTAAAAAGTTATACCACTTTTCTTAAAAAAAGACAAAAAATGACAAAAACGGATGAAAAATGGGTAAAATGCAGAGCAAAATTACTTTATTTTGAAAAACTATGTTCATGTATGTATTATTTCTGTTTAAACTACCTTAAATTAACATAAATTATAGTAATCTACTCATAAAATACGGACTTTTTTTTAAAATTTTAATGAATTTGTTTTTACATTCTCATCATAATGAGAAAGTATTACATTTGGGCGATTTTGAGCAATCTCTAATTCCAGTAAATCTCGACGTTTTGGGACCTCCTGATGCCAAAAAAATATGTTTTGAAAACCTGTCGTTTCTGTATAATGAAGGCATTGTGAAGTGAAACAATAATAATAAGTGTTGCAGGAATATTCTCATGATCTTCTAGGAAAATCAAAATGTCCGCATCATGGGAATAGTCCATAGTGACATTCAGGGTACATTCCAATGACATTGGGGGAATAGTCCTCGGTGACATTCATGGAATATTCCAGTGACATTAAGGGGACATTCAGGTGATATTGTGGAAATATTCCAGTGATATGGAGGGGATATTCCATGGTTACATTGAATTTTTTTTTGAAGTGTGTTTTTAATGTTCCTGCTTATTCAAATAACAATTTATAACACATTTCTATTATTTCAACACTTAAAAAAAATTCAATATAACCGTGGAATATTCTCTCAATATCACTGGAATATTCCTTTAATATTACCCTGAATGTCACTGGAATATACCCTGAATGTCACTGTGGAATATTTCCATGATGCGGACATTTTGATTTTCCTGGAAGATCATGGGAATATTCCACGGTGGTATTCAAGGGATATTCAGGGAATATACCATGCTTCTTGGGTTATAAATTAACTAAGTTTAAAAATTGCTTTTTTTAAGAGAAAATTCATTTTTCAACAATCTTTTTAGGAAATTTAAATAAATCTTTCTACTCGTTGGTTTTTTAGGTCGCTCATTACGATTCTGAATTCAGTTTTTGAAAATTCAAAATGGCGTATTGAAATATTTTTGACGCGATATTTTTAGCATTTAAAGGTATTCTGAAGGGATAGGATTTGAAAAAATTATAAAAACTGAACAAAAATTCTAAAAAAATCTTTTTTTTAATGCTTGTAAATTGTTTATTTAAAAATTTTCGGTTCTTTTAGTACACTATTTGATAGAGCCTCAAAATACCTGTAAAAATTCCGTTAATGGGTTAATGCATGCCTACTTTTCCTATTGTATGTTTCTAATTTTCGAGCGTGAAACGCGAGTGCCGTGATGAGAATGTTATCCTTAAAGTCAAAATACTTTAAGAAATTGAAATTTAATTTATAATAACCAAAAATTTGACTTATATAAATTGTACAAAAATATTTTTATGAATAAAAACATGAGGGCAAAACCTCATATAATAAATTTGTTGCTTTAAAAATACATTTACTTTAAAGTTCTTTTTTTTAATATTTTTAAATTTTCAATTAATTTTTTCTTTTACTCAATTGAAATTAGTTCGAAGCGGAATATCTTATTTTAGTAAATAATTTGATTTGTCGATTTTCGTTAATTACAAAGACCTGGCCAATCCACGGTGCAAAATTAAGGAACTAAGTTTGAACAGCTGCAGTGCCGCCATTCTCTTTTTTTGCTCGATAAAAAATTTATTCTAATACCTTTAAACCTTACCTATTTGTATAATTTAATTTAACGCATTTTAATAAAGACTATAAGTTGTTTCTAATAAATTTTACAAAACAAGTCGATTATATGAAGCTTCCCTTTAAAAATAACTACTTTTGTACTTATTTTAACTCTGTGTGTAATTAATTTTACTCTTTTTAATAAAATTAATAAAAATAATTTCTTTCTTCTTCACATTTTACTACAAAATTAATTAAATCAACTACAAAGTCTGAAACAACTACAAAATTATTATTTACTTGCAGAGAGTCAATATTTTACTAAAGAAGAACAAGTGTGAGTGCAAATATGTATGAACTCTTATATAACACATTATTCATCATGTTTCACAGTTATAGAAAAAGCAAAGGCCGCACAATTCCCGACGGTAGTGTATGCAGCAGTACTTGATTATACTATATGATTCCTTCAAATATAAACGTTATTAGACTTTAAACAAATTATGTGGGAAATTTATAAAAGTTTACAAAAAATCGGGGTTTACCCCACAATCGACTTTTTCAGAAATGGCACAACTTTCAAATTTCACTTGGGTTACGCTAACCCAGTCAGTACTCTGAGGATTAATACATTTTTATATACTTTTTGACCCCCTCCCCCCTAAAATAGGTAATTTAGTTTATGGATAACCCCTTCGTCCACTTTTTTAGTTTTTCTCATATATTTTGTCACTATATTTCTATCACTTTTGCCATTAATGCGCCGTCCACATGCCAAGCTACTTCACATTACTGGCAAATATAGTTTGACATTATATTCTTATCACTTTTGCCATTAATGTACCGTTAATGTGTCATCATTAGGTCAGGCCATGTCACATTATTTCCAAAAAATATCATATCATTGTATTAAAAGTTTCTGGGGTCGCTGAATCCAAATATGAGGTCAGATTTAAAAAATTTTTAAATGGCGGACACAATATGGTGACTCAATAATGCGGAAAAATTTGAAATTCATTCGATTCGTTCAAACTTTGGTACTCGGGGGGTTTAGGGGTCGCTGAATCCAAATTTGAGGTCAAATTAAAAAAAACCCAAAATGGCGGACCTAATATGGCGACCCAATATAGTAGAACCCGGCTGAAAAAACTTGTGCAAGAAAATGTACAAGTTGTTGTACATGTTCATTAATGAACTTGTACATTTTCTTGTACATGTTCAAGTAATGTTCTTAAACAAGTTCAGCATCCGGAATTGAGACATGTTCTTGTACCAGAACTTGTACAAGATCCTGGACAAGAAAATATACTTGTACAAGAAAATGTACATGCTCTTGTACACATTTTTTTGTGCAGGTTTCATGTACATATTCTTGTACCAGATGTGGAACGAGTTCTTGTACATGTCTTAATAATTATAACTTATTAAAATTTCAAATTTTTTTAAAAACATTTTTAAACAAATGTTGTTGTACAAGAACATAAACGTGTTCATGTAAAAGTACTTGTACATGAAACCTGCACAAAAAATATGTATAAGAACATGTACATTTTCTTGTACAAATATATTTTCTTGTCCAGAATCTTTTACAAGTTCTGGTACAAGAACATGTCTCAATTCCGAATGCTAAACTTGTTTAAGAACATTACTTGAACACAGTGGCGGATCCAGGGGGGAGTCAATAGGGTCATGACCCCCCCCCTGGAGCAAAATATTTGTATTAAAAAAAAAAGGTCACACAAAGGTGGTCGACGGACGTCGATCATCTATGGATGACCCCCCCTGGAGTAAGTTCTGGATCCGCCACTGCTTGAACATGTACAAGAAAATGTACAAGTTCATTGATGAGTATGTACAAGAACTTATACATTTTCTTGTACAAGTTTTTTCAGGCGGGAAAATTTTAAAATTGATTTGATTAATTCAAAATTCGGTACTCGGGGGTTTTTGAGGTCTATGAATCCAAATTTTGAATTTGTTAAAACTGACCTAAAATTTTGATTCGGCAACCCCAATAACCCTAAAAGAACCATTTTCATGCAAATCTGGTCAAGTTTTAAATTCTTTTGGACGCCATATTGGGTCCACCATTTTAAATTTTGTAAATCTGACAGCAAATTCGGATTCAGCGACCCCAAAAACCTTAGTATACTCATTGACACTTAAATCAAATTATGTTTAGTATTTTGTTTCTAAGATGGACATACATGTCCAAACTCACAAAGGTGGCACGACTTTTTTGGACATATATCGGCATATCTCTAGAACTTTTAAACTTTGAGATATTAGAAAAATTAATTTTTTTTCAGGGCACATTCGTGAAACAAATTTTATTGTCTTCAGTATTGATCAAATACTATAAAAAAATTTGCGTAACTCATTTTTACACATTGTTACGCATCACAGTGGGCCTTATTGCAAAAAACCTGCCCAAAATCTATAGATGTGTTTAAAACTGACTGAAATTTGTTACTCGCGGATTTTTTTGGTCGCTGATTACAAATGCGACGTTAGTTTTTCAAAATTCAAAATGGCGGATCCAAAATGGCGGACGACTTTTAAAAAAATTGATCGAATTTGTCTGAAATTTGTTACTCGGGGGTTTTTTGGGTCGCTACCACCTTTAAAATGATTTAATGCTACAGTTTCGAAAATTTTATGGCCTATTGCTTATTAAGTCATAAGTAAATGTAGTTTATAACAATTTTTGAATTTTTAAAAAATTTTTAAAAAATTTTGTTTGCAATTTTGGATCCACCATTTTGAATTTTGAAAAATTAAGTTCAGATTCGTAATCAGCGACCCCATAAACCCCCGAGTAACAAATTTTAGGCCAATGGGATCAATTTTGTAAAAAGTCATCCGCCATATTGAATCCGCCATTATGAATTTTGTAAAACTAAGTTCAGATTCGTAGTCAGCGACGCAAAAAACCCCCCGAGTAACGAATTTCAGGCCAATTGGATCAATTTTTTTAAAAGTCATCCGCCATATTGGATCCGCCATTTTGAATTTTGAAAAACAAAGTTCAGATTCATAATCAGCGACCCCAAAAACCCCCAAGTAACAAATTTGAGGCCAATGGGATCACTTTTTTAAAAAGTCGTCCGACATATTGGATTCGCCATTTTGAATTTTGGAAAATTTAAAATTCAGATTAGTAGTCGCAGCGACCCCAAAAACCTTCGAGTGAGAAATATCAGCCAGATTTAAACACATCTATTAGTTAATACTTACTTTTCTTCACAAACTATGCGTCGGACAGTTTAGGTTTATATTCATTATTAATTATACAGTTTTAATGAAGTGTGCAAAGGTTAACTATTTTTCTGTATACTTTTATAATGCATGAGAAGAGATTACAATGAGTTGGGAGCATTTAGAAGCAAAATTCAACATGTCAACCGTTCTAAACTAGTTACTTTTGCCAATTCTCGGCAGACATTGATGCCCCAATGTTGGGCCATGTTTGCACTCTCGGCATTTCGCACTTGGGTATTAATATTTTAGAGATTTTTTACCGGCATATTGGAGAATAACTTATTAAAGCGTCAAGCAAATCCAATAAATTTTAATTTCTAACGGAGACGTTTCAGGAATAATATGGCATACATGTAATGTACAAAAAATCAAGACATTTGATTTTTATTTCTAAATAGCAACATTAATGTCTTTTATTTCAGGTATGTTCCTGAAGGTAATTTAACAGCATGCGGCACAGATTATCTGGCTACAGATTGGGCTTCGAGATCATATATTTTAGTGTACTCGTTTTTTGTATACTACTTACCACTGTTTACCATCATTTATAGTTACTACTTCATCGTAGCTGTAAGTTTACCTTCACTACTATAACATTGAATGAATGATAATGTCACTTAAAAAACGCACAAAGAGCATAGTCAGATAACATCTAAGTTTGCAGGAAGATTTTCATGCAAGTTTTGCAGGATTGCAGCAAGTATGCGAAACTTATGACTCCCCTATTGAAAATTTACACGTGTAAAGACACATGTATTAAGGACGTAATTATTTACAGATATTTTGCCATATTCTCTACGTGCATATTAACGTGTATTCAAAACTTAATTTTTTTAACAGATATTCCGATCATTCCTTCACGTGTATATACACGTGTATATAGGTAAATGTGTATTCAAGACTTAATTTTTTTAAAGATATTTTACCATATTCTCTACGTGGATATACACGTGTATTCGGGACTTTATTTTTTCACAGAACTTTTGATTTTTCCACCACGTGTATTTGGGACATTATTATTTACACAGAAATTTTCAATTTTCCTCCATGTGTATATACACGTGTAATCGGGACTTTATTTTTTTCAAGAATATTTCGACCATTCCTCCACGTGCATATACACATTGCCACATTCTTCACGTGGATGTACACGTGTATTTCAGACTTAATATTTTTAACAGATATTTCGACCATTCGTTCCTCCACGTGTATATATATTTTAAATCTTTTTGGAAATTTAAGAATTTGTTACACGTGGAACTACACGTGTAATCGATACTTTGATATTTCTTGAATATTTTATAACCTTTAACTCGTGTAATTACACGTGTAATTTATACTTTTAAACTTTTTTAAAATTTCAAGAATTGTTATACGTGGAAATATACGTGTAATACTAGGAAGTCCCCAGATATTAACCCATTGTGCTGTTTTTTATTTGGTGAAAAATTAATGAGTACAATAATTTATTGATAAGAAGATGCAAATTCGTCAGAAAAAACACTTCGTGGAATTAAAAAAATTTTAAGACGTAATTCAATTAATTATATAAGAATATATTGTTATATAATTAATTGAATTACGTCTCGTTGTCGAATTTTAGAGTTTTTATATTCTCTGAAGAAAATTTCAAGAAATAACGTGACATAATAAAGGTTGACTCTCGGAAAATTTTTCGTTATAGATTTTTACAAAATTTGGTTAATTTCTATTATATTTATTATACTTATATAATTATTAATTAAATATATTATATAATGTGATTGAATGTCAATCAATTATTCTTTAATAAATTATGAAAATAATTAACGAAAATAAACATTTAAGTAAGTTATATCAACTTCAAAATCTAAACATTGAACGCGATCGCTGAGAGTAGACCAACTTTAAGTTAGAAGCAAGTACAGTTTTAACCTGAAAATAATGTGCAATTTTTAATCGCCTATATCTCCTAAAAAAGTTTCGGGACGAAAACGGAATTTATGGTGCGCGTAGAACAAGAAACAATAATTCTTTTTACCTTTTTAACAATAATTATATGTTTTTTTATATATTTTATAATTGCTAAAAAAGTGACAGTTTTCCGGACCTTCTCCACTTTAAACTCATATTTTGAGAAAAATAAACAAATTTTTGTAATAATTCTTTTTATTTCGTTCTCTGCATATCATAAAGAATCAGTACTGGAAGTATCAATTTTTTTAAAATTAGGCCGCAACGACTTTGGTCGAAATATAATGGTCTGACCCATCATAATTATTATAATTATATAACAATATATTGTTATATAATTAAGTGAATTTAAAAAAAAAAGTTGAATAAAAGGTAAACTTGACATGAATTAATATTAGGTGAAAATATGGAAACTTATAATATTTTGAAATACACTTTTGCTCTTTCAATTATTATAAAATAATGTAAATTTAAAAACTATTGCATTTAATTTGACGCATTTTAAATTTGGCACCATTATCTATACATGGCTGGCATACATGCCTGTCAATTCAAAAGTTCCGAACCTAAAAGTTTTGTTTGATTAGTTTCATAAATAGTAAAAACAAAACGACTTTAATAAAATTTTCTTAAGTGCAATGTATAAAATGTGTTTGTTCATTATAAACAATAATTTTAATTCAGTTATGTTGAAAAACAGAGTTGTTGTGCTAAATTATATGAAAAAAAATGTATCGGAATTTCCGCAAGAATTTCCGGGAACTTTTTCACGTGGGGGACGTTTCAATGAAAGTAGTGCAATTTCCGTTATGACTACTAGCGCTGATTTTAAGACTCATCTTAAAATAAGATTTTTTTTATAATAAAACATTATCATTACACAGCCCCACAAAAAAAAAAAGTGTCATGTACTTTTGACCGGAATACCCTAACCCTATGTATTTTGACGCGCTGAACACGAATCCGAAGTCCGTTTTGCTCTATCACGTCAGGATTTTTTTCTAACCTAAAAAAACATGTCGGATTTTGAGAAGTAGGCGATTTTTTTAAAAATTGATGTATTAACTTCAAACTTGGTATCTGGGGGTTTTTTGTGTCGCTGATTACGAATCTGAAGTTAGATTTTCAAAATCAAAAATGGCGGATCCAATATGGCGGACGAATTTTGAAAAAATTTTAAGATTTACTTCAAACTTGGTATCTAGGGGTTTTTTGGGTCGCTGATTACGAATCTGATGTCAGATTTAGGAAATTCGATATGTCTGATTCAATATTAAGGAATTATTTTTAAAAAATTGTCAGATTATTATGAAATTTGGTATCTACAGGTTTTCTAAGTTGCTGACAAGTAACACTAGGGAAGTGCCATACGCCGATTTTTCTGAAACATGGCAATTTTGTAGTTTTTTGAAAACAATTTGACACGTATGTTTTGTTTTTCCCCAAAAGCTGATTTATGGGATGAAAATACACCTTGAATTTTTTTTTGGTAGGGGGACATTATTTTACGAAATTTTTCAAAAATTAATGTGCAATAGTGTATCTGGGGGTTTTTTGAGTCACTGATTACAAATCTGATGTCAGATTTCAAAAATTCAAAATGGCATATCCAACATGGACTTCTATCGGCCACATTAGATACGCCATTATCAATTTTTGAAAACTGACATCAGATTCGTAATCAGCGACCCAAAAAACCCCTAGATACCAAGTTTGAAGTAAATCTTAAAATTTTTTCAAATTCGTCCGCCATATTGGATCCGACATTTTTGATTTTGAAAATCTAACTTCAGATTCGTAATCAGCGACCCAAAAAACCCCTAGATACCAAGTTTGAAGTAAATCTTAAAATTTTTTCAAAATTCGTCCGCCATATTGGATCCGCCATTTTTGATTTTGAAAATCTATCTTCAGATTCGTAATCAGCGACACAAAAAACCCCCAGATACCAAGTTTGAAGTTAATACATCAATTTTCAAAAAAATCGCCTACTTCTCAAAATCCGACATGTTTTTTTAGGTTAGAAAAAAATCCTGACGTGATAGAGCAAAACGGACTTCGGATTCGTGTTCAGCGCGTCAAAATACATAGGGTTAGGGTATTCCGGTCAAAAGTACATGACACTTTTTTTTGTGGGGCTGTGTTATTAGTTGATTATTAAAAACTGTCCATTACGTATTAACTATTTTGTATATATTGACAATTTCATTGATCTTTCATTAAATAGTATCCGTTGTAATGTGGTTTTTGAATTTATAATTAAAATAAATCTATAACGATCGGGTAATTGAACTTGTGAGCACGTCCGCTCAATATCAATCGGGTAATCGAACTGCTGATAGATCCCCCTGCCGGTCCTTGGATCTCCAATATGGTTCGATCTCTCTCACTCCTACGGACAATCCTAGCCTTCGAAAATGACTATTCGGCCCTATTCGCCGCCCCCCGTGAACGTTCGTACGTCACGCCTGCGTAAATCAGTCCTTCGACGGATTTCGCGAAAGCAACTGAATTAGACTGCCACATAGAAAAGCTGACCAAAAACCGACTAACGAATGCTTCGTTACAATCCCCTCCCCTAGGCCGATGTTACTCTCAGTAATATCGCCTATCAACCTCACAAAGAGCCACAAAAATCAAATCACAAAAAACGATTAAAGGGGGGAAAGTAAGTATTCTAAACACAGTTCAAAAAAAAAATAAAATTAATTAAAAAATGTATTTTTCCGCAAAAAACGAAAAAAATCGGACAAGTGCGAGTTACACTCGCACTGAAATCGAGGGTTCCGTACTCGAAGCAAACTTATTTGGTAAAAAACAAATGTTTAAAAAATATGTGTTGTATGTTAAATAATATACGTGATACAAAAAACACAATTTTTTAAAAAAAATTTAAGAAAATTGTTCCTCCTTTGGTATAAAAACAAAAAAAAATTCTAAATATGTGTTGTATTTCAAATAATATAAGTGATACGAAGAGGAACAAGTTTCTTAAATTTTACAAAATTGTTCCTTTTTGTATCACTTATATAATTTGAAATACAACACATATTTAGAATTTTTTTTTGTTTTTATACCAAAGGAGGAACAATTTTCTTAAATTTTTTTTAAAAAATTGTGTTTTTTTGTATCACGTATATTATTTAACATACAACACATATTTTTTAAACATTTGTTTTTATACCAAATAAGTTTGCTTCGAGTACGGAACCCTCGATTTCAGTGCGAGTGTAACTCGCACTTGTCCGATTTTTTTCGTTTTTTGCGGAAAAATACATTTTTTAATTAATTTTATCAGTTTTCTTCAAAAATTTGATAAAAATTGATCATCAACTCCCATTGCGCTTACATTTTTTCCCTGTATTTTTCACGCAAAAATACTGTTTTACAGCAAATATGAACAGTTTGGGTTGAATATTATGTGCGCTAGTGAGAATAAATCATTTTTTTCGAAATTTTTGATTTTTCCTTGACAACGCTATGTAAATTGATCCGAATCAAGTTCGCTATATTTTTCCTGTAATTTTCACGTTAAAATACGTAAGTGTACTAAATTCGAGCTCTTTATGTCAAAAGATGTGGCTGCTAGGGGGGGGTACATAGTCATTTTTAGATATTTTTCGTAAAAATTCATGGTTTTTCCTTGACAACGCTATTATAATCAACTCCAATCATGCTCGCTATATTTTTTTTGTAATCTACACGTAAAAATACGTTAAAATATATAAATTTAAATCCCTTTAAATAAAATTTTGTTCGTTTTTGGTGGAAAAATACATTTTTTTCCTAAAATTGTCATTTTTTCTTGAAAAACTTGATAAAAAGTTAATCATCAACTCTAATCGTGATCGCTTTTTTTCCCTGTATTTTTCCCGTAAAAATACATTTGTATACTAAATATGAACTGTCTGGGTTGAATATTGTTTGCGCTAGGGAGAATAAATCATTTTTTTCGAAATTTTTGATTTTTCCTTGACAACGCTATGTAAATTGATCCGAATCAAGTTCGCTATATTTTTCCTGTAATTTTCACGTTAAAATACGTAAGTGTGCCAAATTTGAGCTCTTTATGTCAAAAGATGTGGCTGCTAGAGGGGGGGTACATAGTCATTACAAAAAAGAAAGAGAAAGGAGAATCATTACACAAATACATATTTCTTTTAACACAAAATCGTTGGGATCTCCTTCCCTTTGATTCAAACCCGTCGCTTCTGACGGTCCTTGAGGAATTCAAGTTTTAACTCCTCCTTGAGTTCTTGAGGAACCCCCTCAAGGCGCTGGTCCAACTCGCGCAGTTCGTCCAAAAGACTCGGGCCACACGCCGCCACAGGTTGAGCTTCAGTCTCAACTTTCTCCTCCCGGGGTGGGGGCCGCTCAATTTGAGAATGAACCGACGGACTACGACGGTTCTCTGGTGAAGAATCCTTCTTCTTCACCAGCCGCTGATTGGTTTGCGACAGTAAGCGTCCATCACGCTGCCGCAAGAATTCCGCGTGCACTCTTGAACAACGGGGACAGGTCGTCAAGGTTTCCCCTCTTCTACCGCAGTTCTTGCAAAATGTTGCCCATTCCTTCGGGCAATCAGACAGGCGATGGCCTCTCTGCCAGCAATTAAAACAGGATCGCATCGGTGGATCTACCCTTGGATCCGTAACAATGGGATCCAAGCCCTTAAACATGATACCGGACAAGACTGCCGGCAATAACTTCTTGCCGCCTATCCGTGAGGATGCTGAAGCTGGGGCTGGTGCCACTTCAATGGCACAAACCTTTACCACTGTTGCCTCTTTGGGCAAATGAGACACCGACGGTTTAGGAATGGCCCTACTAATGCGACTCACGTAGTTCTCCAACCTGGGTGGATTGCGATTTCGATACTCCAGCTCGAACTCCTGACGGAGCCGAAGTCGATGGACACTCTGTTCCGGTGTTACTTCCACTGAAGCCACCGTTCTCTCGAGGTCAGCTACCGCCAGCCTACTCTCCCACGCTTCGTCACTCTCACCAAGGACACGTTCCAAATCGTACCGGTCACGCCTCTGACGTGGTACCTTTGGAACGTCCCGGTGGCCACAAATTTGTCCATGGATGCTGGTGCAACCACCACTGAGTTGTCCTGCCCACTCGCAACTGTGATAACCTCGCTGTTTTCCTCATCGCCTGAGCGAGCCACGGTTTTATCAGCCACTATGCGACGTTCTTCAACCACTCTCTGGACCAACATCTCCATCCTGTCTAGCCGCGATTCTACTGCTGGAGGCGAGAACTCCGGCAACGCCTTCTTCGCCACTAGGTGACGACCACTCCACCCACGACGAGCGCCGCAACCACTTCTCCACATCTTTCTCCTTGGCGATGACCCTGATGGCGAATTGAGTCGACGTTTTGGCATCCAATCTGAAATCAAAACACGTTAATCACCACTCTCAACCATTAATTGACTCTATTTTCGAGGAGGTATATATCTTTTCAAATCCGAGACATGTACTTTGGCCACTCGCCGCTTATCTTCAGATTTGAGTTCATAAACCGAGGAAGATAGTCGCCTAATTATTTCGAACGGACCTTCGAACTTGGGAGCCAACTTGGCTGAAAACCGCTGATTCGCGTTCGATAACTTGTGCGTTCGCCAAAGTACAAAATCGCCTACGCTAAACGTTGCTTCGCGTTTATTTCGATTATAGTACTTCGCCTGTTTCTCCCTTTCCTCGTCGATAAAACGAGCCACCAAATCCCGCAATGCGTCCAATCTATGCATTCTGTAACACCAGACTTCAGGATCGATACGCTGCACTAATCGTTTCTCTTCAACCTTCCGCCGTAAACTCTTAACGGGGTTAGGTTGCCTACCAAAATTGAGAAACGCCGGTGATACCTTCGTAGTCGCTTGGACTGCCGTGTTGACTGCATGACGGAACTCGTGCACATGCTTGTCCCAATCACGGTGGTCAGAACCTACAAAGGTAGCAATTATTGTTTTCAGTGTACGATTACTTCTTTCAACTTTCCCATTCCCAATTCTTATCCTTGTGGAGTAGCCGCAAAAGTGGTATTTTAAGCTCGCTATCCTTCTGGATAAACCGCGAATACCATCCTACCATTCCTAGGAATCTACGAAGTTGTTTGATATTTTGTGGAACTGGATATTCCAGAACCGGTGCTACCTTATCCGGATCTGGCCTCAAACCGTCTTTATCCAAGACATATCCCAAGTACGTGACCCTTGAACAACCAAATTCGCATTTACTCGGGTTCACTACCAAACCAGCTGAAGCTAGTATCTTTAGGACAATTTCCAGCCAATGAAGATGTTCCTGATAATCGTTTGTCACGATAATAATATCATCCAGGTACCCGAACACCACTGGTTCGAATTCTGGACCGAACAAAGAGTCGACCAGCCGCTGAAATGTCATAGGCGCGTTCGTTAGTCCAAAGGGCATTCTTTTGAACTGGAATAACCCTAAGCCTGGAATTGAGAAAGCTGTATACTTTTTACTCTCCGCCGACATTGGTACCTGATGATAGGCCATCTTCAGATCTATCTTGGATATATATCTGGCCTTCCGTAATTTATCTAAAATTGAATCCTCACTAGGGATCGGATAAGCGTCTTTGATGGTTACTTTGTTCAGATCTCTGTAATCAAAGCATAGCCGTAAAGTACCATCACTTTTTTTGACAACCACCGGTGCTGAGCTCCAATCGCTCGCAGCGCGCTCAATGATCCCTTGCTCCAACAACTTTTTAACCTCTTTTATGAGCCACTCAAGAATCATGGGTGACATCCTTCGTGGTCTATGCTTGACCGGTGTCGCATCACTTAAACGAATGTGATGTTCAGTTAAGGATGTCATTCCTAACTCTGCCGTTAGGGGTAGTACCAACTGGTTGACCATTAGTTGAACTTCTTCACGCTGTTCATCGGTCAACTCCGATATTCCTGCACACTCAGCAGAAATATCGCCCCGATCACGCTTATTGAATTGAGTAGCAATTTCATGCCACTCACCCTTCTTAATTCACCAGAGGCCCTCGCCTAATTGGACATCCATGTCCATGTCTTTGCAAAAGTCAATGCCCAAAATAATATCCTGAGTCAAAGAATCAATTGCTTTTAATTCAAATGACTGTGAATGACCGTCGACTGTCAACCACAATCTCAACTTTCCTAATGTACTCGTTGATCCACCAAGGGCACTCTGGACCGCTGTATCGGCCGCTTCTAATTTCTCCCGAAATTTGGCCGCCAATTTGGGACCAACGACTGATATCATCGCACCAGGATCGAACAACCCCATATATGGACGATCCGCGATAATGACTTTTAAAAAGTATCTATTTTCAGCCCTTGTCCCATCGATCATCTCATTAGGTTCGGGGAATTCCGTTGCATCACTTGCAACTTCTCCCCTCCCCTGGACTATACGTGCTGCTAAATGCTCAGCACTATTAGTCCCACTAACACCAACACCACTAGTAGGATGTAATATCCTTTTACTACTGGGACAATTTGTCCCAGAGCCATTAATGCTTGGTGTCCCAAAAACAATGGGACGCTCTGTCCCTTTCTCAATATGGAGTGAGTCCTCCTCACTCGAACAACCAACTTTCTTTGTCTGCCGTGCAGACTTTCCACTAGGTGAACACTCACCTTTTTCACTTGTGACATGTAGATGAGTCCTGAGTAAGTTCTCCTTACTCGCCAGCAACTCATTTTGTGAATGGCCCACGGCCATATCACTGGGTGATCTCTCACCCGTTCTACTTGACACATTTTGATGAGTCCTGAGTGAGTACTCCTCACTCGCCAGCGACTCATTTTGTGAATGGCGCACAGCCATTTCACTGGGTGATCTCTCACCCGTTCTACTTGACACATTTTGATGAGCCCTGAGTGAGTACTCCTCACTCGCCAGCGACTCATTTTGTGAATGGCGCACAGCCATTTCACTGGGTGATCTCTCACCCCAACACTCCATCTCTCTATTTTGAGCCTTGAGTGAGTCCTCCTCACTCGTCCTCTGCTCAATTTGAGTTTGACACTCTACACTCACACTGGGTGGACACCCACCCCTCCGTGCTTCTCTTCGTTCTTGCTGATGCTTGAGTGGGTCCTCCCCACTCTTATCAGAGTACACCTTCTCCTGCACTCTCAGGAACACCTCTTCACTTGTGGTGACTGAGCCTAAGGTTGGGGGGAGGGTTTGTCTGCCCCCCCCCAAACTCGTTTCCCCACATTGCTCGCAATGGGGCGCAAGTTGGACAACTTTTAAACACAGTGCCTTTGGTCCCACAGACCTGACACTGGCCACCAAGAGATTCCGATTGATTGTTCGGGCATTCCGAAGCAAAATGTCCCTGAACTCTGCACTTATAGCAGATCCTCGTCGGACATTGGTACGCCCTATGTCCCACCACCTGACACTTGTTGCAGGTGCCCAAAAATGGCCGTGGTTCCGGTGCAGTACCACTGACCGGCCTCGATGGTTCGGGTGCTTTTTGTCCCGAAAACCTTTTAGGAGCCACTGCTACGGGTGCCTGTCGTGCTGACTGTCTTGCCCCGTTTTTATTTCCACCTGCGTTCCACTGCCCTTTTTGCATTTGGAATGCATCAATTTTCTCATCTTCCGTGCTCTTGGTCGCCTTCTTTTTTCTGGTGTTGGACTTTTTCTTTGCAGTCTTTTTAACCTTGTCTGACCCCGACTCCGACGCAGAATCCTCAAGCAGCGCATCTAGCTTGCTTGCTTTTGCTCCACCTCTTGGTGCCGCCGATGGAAATCTCATTTTTTCCTTAGTGGGTGGTGGAATATAACGTTTATCCAGATCACGAATCTTCTCGTATCTTCGCGCACATTTCTCCAAGTCACCCAAGTCTTGCACCTCCTGATTTGCAATAAACCGCCTATATTCGGGTGTCAGCTCTCTAAACACTAATTTTAACATTTTGTCTCCCGATAGGGGCCTCTTAAAGTGATCTGCGATCATTTTTAAGTTAGTGATATATGAGGAGAGTTTCTCGCCTTTGGCTTGGGTTCTGGCTTTGAGCTCATCCCAAATGTCCTCGTCGTCCAATACCCTGACAAATTCCCTCATAAAAAATATTTTAAAAGTCTTCCATGAGCCAATCTCATTCCTCACTACCCTAAACCACCTCGTGGCCGACTGCCGCAGAACTCCTGGGACTGCTCTGAGAATTTGGCCATCAGTCAGGCCATTGCAATACTTGCAATCTTCCAGTCGTTGGATGAATTCTTCTGGATCTTCCTTCTCGCCTTCCGAGAATTTAATCTCCCAGTCTTTAAGTAGTTTGACCGTCCCCTGATCCAACCTGGATTGCTGGTTCCGGTCCTGCCTATCTTCGACACCGTCCGAATAGCTTTCCGATTCCGAAGACGACAATGTTCGCCACGACTGCTTGTCACTACACCTAGATTTGGCATAATTGTCCTTTTTGCCCCCAGAGTGATAGCTCTTGACGCTATCCTCACCACAGGACTCCTGTCCTGTGGGCCTCTTCTTCTTTGGTGTGGGCTCATCCTTAGCCCGTCGTCCCCACTCCTTAGATTCTGGGGCCTCTAATACCCGTTTCATGTCCTGTACTATTTTTGACATTTCCTCTATCGTCACATCTGCACTCTTTTGCCTAGTTGTAGACTGATCTACTCCCTGTTTAGAGATGGCACCTAATCTTTGTTGAGGTAACTCGTTGGTAAGTGGACCCCTTCTTGTGTCCGCTTCTGGATTGCCACCCCGTTGATCGGCGCCAGCCTGAGTACCCGTCTTCCACCAACCTAACGCTGTTTTTTGGCTGTGGGTGAAAAAGGTCTGTGCTTCAGGCCTCCTTTGTAGCCACTGAGCTATATGATTCATATTCCAAATTTCAGGAAAACTGGCCAAGTTAGCGCCCGCATTGACATCACCCGTCATTGACACTTCATTTCCGCCAACACTGGACCTGGGTATCTGTGTCCTCTGTGATCCAATCGAATCATTTTCGTCAGTGCTATTGAATTCCTCAGTCACCGCTATATCAGCGCCACTAATTTGACCCTCTATTGCCCCCAGTGATTCCTCCTGCACACTGGCCACTGAATCCGATCTACTACTCCTTTTTCTTAAAGGGCCAGGAAGTCCTTCCAAAATTAATACATTGGATGAATCTGCCGCATCGTATTTATCTGCCCACGGCACATACAATGTTGTATCGGGTAATTGTACTTGTGAGCACGTCCGCTCAATATCAATCGGGTAATCGAACTGCTGATAGATCCCCCTGCCGGTCCTTGGATCTCCAATATGGTTCGATCTCTCTCACTCCTACGGACAATCCTAGCCTACGAAAATGACTATTCGGCCCTATTCGCCGCCCCCCATGAACGTTCGTACGTCACGCCTGCGTAAATCAGACCTTCGACGGATTTCGCGAAAGCAACTGAATTAGACTGCCACATAGAAAAGCAAGACCAAAAACCGACTAACGAACGCTTCGTTACACCGTGTATATACTATTTGCTAGATTGCAAAACAGGTACATATTTAGGCAGATTATTTATGAAATCAGATATAAAAATGTGAGAAATTTATTTTTTATTATTTAAAATACATTTTTAATACAAATTAATTCTATTCAAACTAAATATTTATGGTAATTTTTAAGTTAAAAACTGACGATTTCTTATGAATATTATTATTTAACTGTAGTAACTAAATTACATATTTTATAAAAAAAATTATGTGCATTATAATAAAAATTAATAAAAATTGTTTAATGTAATTTTTCATAATTTGTTAATAGAAATTTCTACATTTATCTGCATGAAATGTATAGAGGTACCCGGGTACCTTGTCCCCCTTTTAAGGGTGAAGAAACTATATTTATTATTTCTGAATAAATAAATAAAAAATGTACATTATAAATAATATTAAAACACTTTATATGGATACCCGGGTACCTCGTCAGTCCCATAAAGGTTAATACTAATACTCATTCTCTTTTTTTATTTTACATTATTTATGAATAATTAGAATTTTTTACGCAATTTAAATATTGTTCTTTAGTGAAATGAGACTTTTTGCATCTGTATTCACTGTAAATGCAATTAATTACCTAGTTTAATTCAATTATTTTTAAAATAATTTTATTTTATCTAAATTATCGAAAATTAATCTTTTATTATCTTATCTATTACTTTATTTTATGTAAGTTATCTGACTTTTTTACATTTCATAGTTTAAATAAAAAATATTCTAAAATATGTGTCTTTTTCTTCAATTTTCAACGGTGGAGCACAACTCCGCACTGTTTTTGAAAAGTCATAAAACCAGTATTTTCGAAAAATAAGCAAAATATCTATATTCGTTTTGAATTTTAATTAATCCATCATGCCAAAAGTTGTGTTTTTATGTGTACTAACAAGTCCAATTTAAAAGAATAATAAAAAAAAATTTATATGTATAATAGTTTTGATCGAAAAACAAAACCTGGAGCACAACTCCCCACTCTCCCCTAATTTTAACCAAAGTATTTTTAATTTTTTTAAAACAAAAGTTAGATTAAAAAAAATTTTACTTGATTTTCTTTGATGATATTAGAAAATTTTAATGCACTGCTGTTCCATGATATACATGAAATTCGACAATTGTAATTATTGTTTAAAATACATTTAAATAGTTGTAACTCACTATCTGATCCACCCTTTGATTTCATAGGTTTTATTTTAAATACAGTATCAACATATCCAACAATTGATCTATTATAGATTAATATTAATTAGATTACAAAATTTACCTTAGAAAAGTATTAATTAATAATAATAAAAATTATAGAGACAAACAGTAAATTATATTATATACTAATAAAATAGATATGAATATTACATTACTCACACAAATTTATCTCCAACCTTAATTTTTTGTTTTAAAAAATTTGAAGATGTGAATTCTATTTTAGTGTCAATTTTAGTTTTCTTTGCTTCACATTTGGTAAATTCTTAGAATTATTATTAGAACATTTTTTAGATAGTTTTATTGAAAATTATACACTATAAATTTGAAAATAAGAAAACTATCACGCAATGTTGAAATTTGTTTTGTTCATATTTAATTTGCAAAGAACTTCAGACTTTTAATTACGCTGTTTTACATTTTTTCATTTACAAATGACAGATAAGTTGACAAGTTCTATTGAAAAATTAAAAAATAAAAATTCCATTAACCCGTGTTGAAACAGCCACTATCATGCCCTGAGACTTCAGGGCCTCCGACAGGGGCGCACGTGGAAGATCCATGCACGGAAAAATTATTTCAGTATATTTTACAAAACTAGTTTCGGAATAGCGGATACGGAGAGAAGTTTAGTATAAGTTAAAATAGAATCAATTATAATATTTGAAGAATGTTTTTCACAAAAACTAGAAGAAAACTTTTGTGAAATTCACGAATGGTGTCAATCCAAGTTCTCCAGTAATCGGTTGGATGTTTTGATACAAGAGTTTTGTAAAATGTTTCGCGCCTTCATGAAGCGCATGCGCAGTTTAACAACTCGCTGACAAAAAAACATTGATTATTTTTCTAATTACAATTAATTTAACACTTTTACTGTCACAAATCACTTATAAATCCTGAAATTACTGTTAATTAATTAAACTCATTATTACACACCTGAAACGAATTTTAAATTATATTTACGCTTTTGGGGAATCGAACCTGCCTATCATTCTATTTAGGAACTACCTAAACGTTTTACGAAGTGGTTTAACGCAAGCCTCACAGTTGCCTTTATAAACTTTTTTCTAAGTCAAAAAAAAAAATTTTTCAATCACCAAAAAATTAATGTTTCAATGATTCAGAACAACGAAAAACGCGTTTTTAATAAAAATATATTTACAGTTTTTAAAAAAAACACACTCACTTATGGCAACAAACATGAGGGCCAACGTAGGGGCCCTCATGGATCGCCCTCATGATCGATTAGCAAAATTTTCTAAGTCCAAAAGTCAAATAATTTTTTATCACCAAAAACTTAATATTTACAATGATTCAGAACAATGAAAAACACGTTATTAATAAAAATATATTTTCAATTTTTTTGAAATTTCACCTACGAATTTTGCAACTTTA
Organism: Leptopilina boulardi; assembly: GCF_019393585.1. NCBI lineage: Eukaryota > Metazoa > Arthropoda > Insecta > Hymenoptera > Figitidae > Leptopilina > Leptopilina boulardi. The sequence continues at coordinate 752,816 of NW_026138006.1, forward strand.
AATAGCATCAAGAAGTTAACATTCGTTTTCACGTAGCGTGCGTAGCGTAGTTGGTTTAGTTTAAGTAAACTCATTGTTAAAAATTTTTTAAAATATTTAGAATTGAAACGATTCTCCTAATTCTTGATCTTTCCAAAAAATTTAGGTTAATCCGAACTTTAATTGATAAATATTGACCTAATTTATTTGATTTTTTTGGAGTTCAAGTAAAGTCATTGTTCAACATTTTTTAATATATACAGAATTGAAACGATTCTCCTAATTCTTGATTTTTCCAAAAAATTTACGTTAAACTAAACTTTAATTGATAAATTTGAACCTCATTTTTTTGATTTTTTTGGAGTTCAACTAAACTCATTGTTGAAAATTTTTAAAAATATTTAGAATTAAAATGATTTCCCCAATTCTTGATTGTTACGAACGAATTTCGTAACTTTTTAAAATTTTCAATTTTAAATAAAAGATACTTAAATTCAATTAATTATTGTAAGATTTAAATCACATAGTGATTTAAATTCTTTTTCTACTTATAATAAATTACAGATGGAATTATAAATAATATAAAACACAAACAAACAACACAAACACAATTTTTCAAATTAATTTATAAATAAATTAAGAAACAAGTAGCTGTTCTCATTTTAGTATTGTTAAATAAATATCGAGAATATTAAGAAATAAAAGGTAAAGAACCTCAATATAGAATAAAAGAGTTCATTTTAACAAAGTTTCGTAAATAAAGTTCCATCATTTCACAAATCAATATACAATTGAGCAATATAATTGCTCAATACAAGGAGTGGTTCATCGAAGGTGGATCACGCCACTACCCCAAAATTGCAAGGTTGCAAGAAGCGACTTAGCGACAGACAATTTCATTATATTTTTCCCACTCTTTCATCAATTAATAAAACCAATTGTATGTAATTGTAAATTAGAGGCAGTTGAGTTAAGGTAGAGGTTTGGAGAGTTTGAGGTCTCAAGTGGAGACGGTGTTACAACCCGGAGTTTGGGGTTGATCAAAGTGTGTATTGTAAAAGAATTCTCTAAGTGGAGAAATTCTTTTAGTTGGATTGATTTATTGAAGCATTGAAGTATTGATTTTGTGATTATTGAATATTGGTTTATTATTTTGTTGATCTGTTGGATACTGATTTGTCATTTATTGAATATTGGAATATTGATTTATTATTGAGGACTATTGATTATTGAATTGAGGATTATTAAAGATTGGAATATTGAATATTGATTTGTCATTTGTGGAATATCGATTTGTTGAGTTATTGAATTGAGGATTCTTGAATATTGGAATATTGATTGATTATTGAGGACTATTGATTACTGAATTGAGGATTCTTGAATACTGGAATATTGATTGATTATTGAGGACTATTGATTTAAATATTATTGATTTGATTTTGGTGAGTTCTAATGCATTATATTTACACTACACAGACATTCACACTATTCAATACATTATTTTGATACATGTACTAAAAGCATTTGATTCTATTTTATAAAATACATGTTTTTCTTTGAAGTTTAAATTGTGATTTCTATATTTGAACCATTCTCATATTTCCTTTTTTTCTGATTAATCAAATTAAGAGTACAATTAGAATACGAATCTCAAACGACGTTCTGAATAATAGAATGTTAGTAGGAGGAATCCACTACCTTTATAATTAAATTTGTCCGAAGGGCATGTTGTTGGCCTACCGGAATTTGTAATAAGAAAAGCTATTTTTTTTGTTTTTATGATTGATTTCCAATAAAAACCTAAAACCTTTTCCCATCAAATTCTAAACCCTAACAACTGGTGGGATTCTTCCTCTATATTTTTTTTGAAAATTAATTTGAAAAAAAGGAAGAAAGGAATTGAGAATTTTTTTTTACATTGAGTACACTTTTACACAACATACTTTTATATGTATATGTATTTTTTTTGTGTCTGGTTTAGCTAAAGTGCGGGTGACGAGGTAGAATTTTTTTTTGTTCGCTAACGTCGAACATAGGGAAAAGTAACCACCCTTGTAGCGACAAGCTCTGGTTTCTTCAAAAAACGGGAAATTTTCTCGACTTAACCTTGCCGGAAGTGTGTAGCCACTTGGGCAAGTGAGAGGATTAAATACAAAAAATCGCGAATTTAATTTACAAAATTTTGCAAATTTGAGGCACTAAAAATTAATCATTTAAAAAAAGAGAATAAATATAATGAATTATATTTCGTGTGAATAAAAGATTACGCAAAAAAAAACGAGAGACCTTGCGAACAGTAGAGTAGGTCTTTAAACCTGGTATATAGGTAACGCGACACTGGGTCAGGTTACAACTCATGTAACTCTGGAATGAGGAAATAAATATTACGAGTATTCTTGCGACAATCATAACAAAGAATTTCGCGAATTAAATATACTTGAAATAAAATAAAGTTTAATTTCATTATTTTGAAATCCTTTTCGGTTTTTTTTAAAATAAATTCTTTGATTAAACTTACATTTTTTTTCGTGGATAGTAAAATCCGAAATAAGAAAATAGTAAAATAGAAGAATAGAAAAAAGTGAAATATATAGAGAGTATCAGATAACAATAGAGATGACTCATGTCGTTTCTCGCGTTTAACGATTTAATCACGTTGGCCGTATAAGACACAGTTAATTTTTTTTTATCCCAATTAGGTTGGAATTATTATCTATTTTGATTTTTGTGAATACAAACCGTGTTGACAAATTAAATAAAGGATTTCTTTCCACGATTTCTCTCGAGTGGGTAATAAAATCAGACTAAAAGAAATGCCGGATACACCTACGCGTACCGCAACCCCTGGAGGTTCGGGTAATAATAGAGAAAACAATGATCTAACAGAACAGGACATTTTAAACGCGACAACGTTAGGAGACCTATATAGTAATCGCACAGACTTAAGGTATACAGCGATAGATCAAAACGATAGACAAACAGTGCCTCTTGCAAATGCAGCGGACGCAACCATGCTCGTGCAACAAGCTCTCGCGCAATCAATAACGATACAACAAGCAATAAGTAACGTGCCACAATTTAATGGCAAAAATATGCCTGTTAGGGATTTCGTTCAGGATGTAGTAAACGCGTCAGCATGCATCTCAACCCCTTACGAAAAGTCATTCACAACAGCTGTCCTGGCTAAGCTTTCCGAAAGCGCTAAGGACTGTACTAGAAACAAATCTTTTCCAAAACTAACAGATTTATTAGATCTTTTGAAAGAAAGATTCGCTCCAGGCCTACCTTATGAACACTACCTCAAACAAATTTTAGATTTGCGTATGTTCAAAGAAGAAAGTATAGATGAGTTGAATGACAGATTACAGGGATACATAGGCGGGGCTAGATCCTCATTACATTCGAAGTATGCTAACAACATAGCGAACGCTACGATCATAACAGTACAGGATATAGCGTTAAAAGCATTTGTGAGGTCCTTACCAGATGAAATCGCAACTATAGTAGATACAAAAGAACCCGAAACTATTGAAGAAGCTCTCAGATGTGCTAAACACGCACAAGAAATTAAGGGTAGAAACGATCATAGGGGATATTCAACTTATCGCGCTAACCATGAAAACAGAAGCGGAACAAATTTCAGAGCTGCACAAAATAGACAATATGGCGCCTCGAATAGAGAAAATCCGGGTAATAGGGACAACAGTTATCCTAGAAATCAAGGCTCAGCGTGGCCAGTTAGAAATAGGAATAGGGGATATAATCAGCTACAAAATGGGACAGGAAATGAATTTAGTAGAAATAACAGTCAAGAATTAAATAATAGAAATGGGGATAATTGGAGAGGACAGAATTATGGTAATTCTTTTAATAATAGGAATTATAATTCCCCACAAGAAAGATTTAGAGTTGCAGAAAGAAATAATTGTGGAGGGGATTTAAACTGGAGACAGGTTCGTCAGGGCGGCGCGTCGACAGACTTGAACAGGCAACCGCGCCTTTAAATAAGAACAACATGAAAGGTCCCACTATCTATACGATGAACAAAATGGCCGAAGAATCACCCGTAGCTAAATTACAAGGGGATTACTTAATTAACAAAACAACGAAATTTTTCATAGATACCGGCGCCGATATTAATGTTATAAAAGAATCAGCTCTAACCGGAAACGCTCCGGTCAATGTAGATGATAAATCTCATATAACAGGGATAACATCAGACAGGGTATATACTTTAGGTACAGTAGAGATAAAAATAACAGACAAAAAACACATTTTCCACGTGGTAGAAAAAAATTTTCCAGTAAGCGCAGATGGAGTACTAGGACGGCCCTATTTGAGAGAGGAAAGGGCGCGTATAGATTTTTTTTATAACATGTTAATAACGCAATCTAAACCTACGGAACCATTACCCTTTGTAGATGAAGAATCTAAGCAAGCTAATAAAGAACTAGGTACTGAAGTAAAACCAGTAAGACGACTTTTGAGAATAAAAGCAAGATCGCGTCAAGTAGTAGAAATACCTATACAAAATTCCGATTTAAAAGAAGGTTTTTTACCAAGAATAGACACAAAAAGAGGGTTATTTTTAGGAGAAGCAATAGTAACTCAAAAGAAAGGTAAATGTAAGATTATGGCTATTAACACCACTGAGAAAGACGTCACGGTTATGGTTACCCCACAGGAATTAATACCGTTCGAATATGTAGATCAATACAAACTTGAAAAGGAATTAGCTAATGAAATGGGGATAAATAAAGCCGATGAACGTACTAAACTTATTTTAGAAAAAATGGAATTAGATTATTTAAACCCGGAGGAAAGAAAATATGTAAAAAAAATGGGTCAAAATAGGACAAGATAGGTTTCTTTTACCAGGAGATAGATTACCAGTTACCCCACTAGTAAAACATTACATACCAACTTCAGACGAGAATCCAGTCAAATGTAAACAATATAGACAACCCCCAGAATATGAGGGTGCCGGAAAACAATTAATTACAAAAATGTATGGCGACGACCTAATAACAGATTCAAAATCAAATTATAATTCACCAGTATTAATTGTACCCAAAAAGGCCGACGCGCAAGGAAATAAAAAATGGAGATTAGTAATAGATTTCCGAGCCCTTAATGAGAAGATTGTGGGGGAAAGCTACCCAATACCCCTGGTTAATTCTATACTGGAAAGACTGGGGGGCCCAATATTTCTCGGTTTTTGATTTAGCGATGGGTTACCACCAAATCGGTACTGCGGAAGAGGACCAACATAAAACCGCTTTTTCGTCGGGAAGAGGGCATTATCAATATAAAAGAATACCAATGGGTATCAAAAACGCGGCATCTACATTTCAAAGACTTATGGACAACGTATTATCGGGATTACAAGGGGCCGAATTGTTTTTTTCATAACACTAGTAATAGCAATTAGTCGCATAATAAACTGCAAGACAGGAAGAAAACAATTATGTAGCAGATTAAGACTCAGGAGAAATAAAAAAGAAGAAACGCATACTTTAGAAGAACCATACGAAATGCCTACTAGGACTAATTACACACAACCCATTATAAGGAATGAAAATGAAAGAATTAGAACATCACCTGACCAACCAAGAGAAGAAACTACATCTTTCGATAACCAAATACCTAGAGGAGTATCAAATCAGAATGTAGATATACATTAAAACTACGGTAGAAAATATGTAGAGTAATACATTTAGAAGGGAAGAACTAACTACGTTGATCATAAAAAAAAGAACAAATTACAAACAGTTCATTAATACTAATATAGATTATCATATTAAATTAAAATATCACTACATTTTTTTAAAAAAAAGGGAAACTTATCATTATTACTATTATGACTATTATATATAATTATTGACATTACTAATTAATAATCACACAATAAAAAAAAATGCTTCATAACAAATAAGATTTAAAACTCTTATTTAATATAATAACCATAATAATCATTATTAAATATTTAAAATAAATAAATAATGCAGCAATTTATTAACAAATAGGGTAAAAAAGGGGTATACTAAGATACAAATTATTTAATTTATAATTGGAGAAATGTAGATTATAAGAAAATAAATGAAGTAATAAATAACGATACATTATAATAGGAGGAATTATAAAATAATAATAATGACATTTTGTGGGAACATATTTTAGAAAAAAAATATATATATAAATAAAAAAAGGGAATAGTAAAAAAAAATTATTTGAAATAACAAATAAAAAAAAATCGGTAAAGTTCATTAACTGAAATAAGTCTAATACCTTAATCATATTCTAAATATAATTCATATAATAAAAGCGCATGCAATGCATATATAGTCTATTCGATGACTAACAAGTTAAAGGTACAGTTTATAAGTAAAACTCCTAACAAACAAAATTCCCAATCTTAATTTTGTATTATATAGACTGTCAAGGGACGACAGCCCATAAAAAGGGGGGGGTATGAAATACCACATTTATAATTTTTTTTTTTGGTATTTCACATAAAAAAAATTTTTATTGTATTTTTTTCTCCCAATATTTTTTTTCTTTAAAAATCGAGACTTTAAAAATATTTTTAGAAACTTATGCTTATAATTTAAAGAATAACTTACAGGTATCGGAATTTTATTTAAACAAAATGTGTCTCAGTTATTTACATTTAAAAAAAAAGGATAAACATTTTTGATTATTATTTTTACAGACTTAATTTTATTCATATATTATTTTGCTTTTTCGAAATCCACCATCTTTTGCAGTCTTTAAATGTTAAAAAGACATCAATGAAGAAAAATTATATATCACCCCATAAAATAACTAACAATAGAAACACCACATTTTTATTTATGTATTGTTTTTAAGAGTGTTTCATTTAAAATAATTTTTGTTATATTTTGTTTCTCCCAATTTTTTTTACATATATAATTCACTATACTCAAATAGAAAGAACTGTTTTTTTGGTTTAAAGTAATTACAACTTTTAAACAATTTCTATAAATAATGTATAGAAAAATTAATACTTTTAGAAAATCGATTTTATACAAATTTTATATAATTCTGAAGGATCATTTTTTTTATTATTATTTTTACAAACTTAATTTTTTTTATTTATTATTTTGCCTTTTACTGAGAAGCCTCTATCGTTACTTCAACTCTAATTTCGAGAGTAGTAATTAATAGAGAATTCCAAATAAAACAAAATTATTTTCAGAAATATTAAAAATTGTAAGACACAATCGTCAGGAAGGAAACCTAATGTAAAACTAGCAAGAGTTATTGAAAAAAAAACACTTGGAAAGGAACTACAACAACAACTACAGCGCTACAAGGGGGGGTATTTGTTACGAACGAATTTCGTAACTTTTTAAAATTTTCAATTTTAAATAAAAGATACTTAAATTCAATTAATTATTGTAAGATTTAAAACACATAGTGATTTAAATTCTTTTTCTACTTATAATAAAGAGTTCATTTTAACAAAGTTTCGTAAATAAAGTTCCATCATTTCACAAATCAATATACAATTGAGCAATATAATTGCTCAATACAAGGAGTGGCTCATCGAAGGTGGATCACGCCACTACCCCAAAATTGCAAGGTTGCAAGAAGCGACTTAGCGACAGACAATTTCATTATATTTTTCCCACTCTTTCATCAATTAATAAAACCAATTGTATGTAATTGTAAATTAGAGGCAGTTGAGTTAAGGTAGAGGTTTGGAGAGTTTGAGGTCTCAAGTGGAGACGGTGTTACAACCCGGAGTTTGGGGTTGATCAAAGTGTGTATTGTAAAAGAATTCTCTAAGTGGAGAAATTCTTTTAGTTGGATTGATTTATTGAAGCATTGAAGTATTGATTTTGTGATTATTGAATATTGGTTTATTATTTTGTTGATCTGTTGGATACTGATTTGTCATTTATTGAATATTGGAATATTGATTTATTATTGAGGACTATTGATTATTGAATTGAGGATTATTAAAGATTGGAATATTGAATATTGATTTGTCATTTGTGGAATATCGATTTGTTGAGTTATTGAATTGAGGATTCTTGAATATTGGAATATTGATTGATTATTGAGGACTATTGATTACTGAATTGAGGATTCTTGAATACTGGAATATTGATTGATTATTGAGGACTATTGATTTAAATATTATTGATTTGATTTTGGTGAGTTCTAATGCATTATATTTACACTACACAGACATTCACACTATTCAATACATTATTTTGATACATGTACTAAAAGCATTTGATTCTAATTTATAAAATACATGTTTTTCTTTGAAGTTTAAATTGTGATTTCTATATTTGAACCATTCTCATATTTCCTTTTTTTCTGATTAATCAAATTAAGAGTACAATTAGAATACGAATCTCAAACAACGTTCTGAATAATAGAATGGTAGTAGGAGGAATCCACTACCTTTATAATTAAATTTGTCCGAAGGGCATGTTGTTGGCCTACCGGAATTTGTAATAAGAAAAGCTATTTTTTTTGTTTTTATGATTGATTTCCAATAAAAACCTAAAACCTTTTCCCATCAAATTCTAACCCTAACATTGATTCTTCCAAAAAATTTAGGTTAATCTGAACTTTAAGTGATAAATCTGGACCAAATTTATATGATTTTTTTAAAGTTCAAGTAAACTCATTGTTAAAATTTTTAAAAATATTCAGAATTGAAATGATTTCCCCAATTCTTGATTTTTCAAAAAAATTTTAGGTTAATTTGAACTTTAATTGATAAAAATTTATCTAATTTATTTGATTTTTTTGGAATTCAAGTGAACTCATTTTTAAAAATTTTTAAAGATATTTAAAATTGAAACGATTCCCCCAATTTTTGATTTTTCCAAAAAATTTAGGTTAACCTGAACTTTAATTGATAAATCTGGACCAAATTTATATGATTTTTTTAAAGTTCAAGTAAACTCATTGTTAAAAATTTTTTGAAATATTTAAAATTGAAACGATTCTCCTAATTCTTGATTTTTCCAAAAAATTTAGGTTACTTTGAACTTTAATTGATAAATATTGACATAAATTATTTGATTTATATGGAGGGTAAATCATATGGAGTTCAAGTAAACTCATTGTTAAAAATTTTTTAAAATATTTAAAATTGAAACGAATTCCCCAATTCTTGATTTTTTCAAAAAATTTAGGTTAATCTGAACTTTAATTGAAAAATCTGGACCAAATTTATATGATTTTTTTAAAGTTCAAGTAAACTAATTGTTAAAAATTTTTGAAAATATTCAGAATTGAAATGATTTCCCCAATTCTTGATTTTTAAAAAAAATTTTAGGTTAATTTGAACTTTAATTGATAAAGCTTTATCTAATTTATTTGATTTTTTTGGAGTTCAAGTAAACTCATTGTTAAAATTTTTTGAAAATATTCTGATTTAAAATGATTACCTCAATTCTTGATTTTTCAAAAAAATTTTAGGTTAATTTGAACTTTAATTAATATAGCATTATTTATTTATTTATTTATTTATTTACGGGAAATATTTCAAAAGTAAAGTGCCCTTTAAATACAAATTGTATAATATATATGTATAACGCTGCTTTTTATAAAATAAAGAAACTAATTACTAAATAATAGATTATGCAGTGCTGTATTAAATGCTTCTAACTTAATATTAAAAAAGTCAATGTCATTAGCAACCGTATTAGCCTTTATAGATAATCTGTTAATGACAGAATTAATTCCGTAATTTGTACGATGGTATGGTGTTTGAAACAGTACATAATGTCTGGAATGACGTTTTGGATTAGAAAATTTAATTAGTGATAGTAAGGGGGGACAATCAATGTATCCCTTTAAAATTTTAAAAAAGAAAAGTAAATCAAAATAGTCAAATCTAGATGTAAGTCTGGGTATGTTCGCCAATGAACGTAAACTGTCATATTCATGTGAAAATCTATCAAAACGAACATTAGTTTGTCTAGCAAAGAACCGAAGGAAACGATTTTGAACTCGTTCGATTCTAACAAGATAATGAGCATAATATGGTCTCCATGACACAGAACAGTGTTCAATTTGTGATCTAACAAATGAAAAGTAAAGCGATTTCAGAGTTCGTGGGTTATGGAATGCTAAAGCATTTCTAATAACAAATCCTAGTGACTTGAGAGCACAGTTAACGATATTGGAAATGTGATAACTAAAAGATAACGAGTCATCAAGTGTTATCCCAAGATCCCGCACCTGGTTTACTCTATTAAGCTCCCCATTGCCAACAAACTATGAATATCTTTGAATGGTATTAGATTTACTAAAAGAAATGATACAACATTTATTGACATTAAGATCCAAGTGATTGATTCTACACCATTCAGTGAGACCATTTAAATCACGCTGAAGAAGATGGGAATCATCCTCAGAACGTATTATTTTATAAAGTTTTAAATCGTCAGCAAAGAGAAGAATAAGAGAGAATTTAATAAAATCTTTAACATCATTAATATTTAACAAAAAAAGTAAAGGACCCAGATGCGAGCCCTGAGGTACACCAGACGTCGCCGGAAATGCTCTAGAATATACGTTTTTAATACGAACAGAGTTATATCTATTCGTGAGGTAACTTTTAAGAAAGGTAATCAAAATTTCAGAAAAACAAATTGCTTTCAGTTTAGCTAAAAGTATATTGTGGTCAACTCTATCAAAAGCTTCAGCCAAGTCTGTGTAAATGGAATCTACCTGTAATTTATTTTCAAGACTATTAAATAAATAGTCAGTGTAAATACTTAGGTTTGTAGCTGTCGATCTTCCTCTTACAAACCTCGTACAAATTCCTCTAATTTATTTGATTTTTTTGGAGTTCAAGTAAAATCATTGTTAAAAATAATTAAAATTGAAATGATTTCCCCAATTCTTGATTTTATAAAAAAATTTTAGGTTAATTTGAACTTTAATTGATAAATCTGGACCAAATTTATATGATTTTTTTAAAGTTTAAGTAAACTCATTGTTAAAAATTCTTGAAAATATTCAGAATTGAAATGATTTCTCCAATTCTTGATTTTTCAAAAAAAATTTAGGTTAATTTGAACTTTAATTGATAAAAATTTATCTAATTTATTTGATTTTTTGGAATTCAAGTAAACTCAATTTAAAAAATTTTTAAAGATATTTAAAATTGAAACGAATCCCCCAATTCTTGATTTTTCCAAAAAATTTAGGTTAATCTGAACTTTAATTGATAAATCTGGACCAAATTTATATGATTTTTTTTGAAGTTCAAGTAAACTCATTGTTAAAATTTTTTGAAAATATTCAGAATTAAAAGGATTTCCCCAATTTTTGATTTTTCAAAAAAAATTTTAGGTTAATTTGAACTTTAATTTATAAAGCTTTATCTAATTTATTTGATTTTTTTCGAGTCAAGTAAACTCATTGTTAAAAATTTTTTAAAATATTCTGATTTAAAATGATTCCATCAATTCTTGATTTTTCCAAAAAATTTAGGTTAATCTGAACTTTAATTGATAAATCATAACCTACATTATTTAATTTTTTGGAGTTTAAGTAAACTCATTGTTGAAAACTTTTGAAAATATTCAGAATTGAAATAATTCCATCAATTCTTGATTTTTCCAAAAAATTTAGGTTAATCTGAACTTTAATTGCTAAATCATGACCTAAATTATTTGATTTTTTTGGAGTTCAAATAAACTCATTGATAAAATTTTTTGAAAATATTCAGAATTGAAATGATTTTTCCAATTCTTGATTTTTCTAAACAATTACCTTATCTGAACATTAATTGATAAATCTAGACCTAAAATATTTGATATTTTTGGAGTTCAAATAAACTCATTGTTAAAATTTTTTAAAAATATTCAGAATTCAAATGATTCCCCAAATTCTTGATTTTTCCAAAAAATTTAGGTTAATCTGAACTTTAGTTGATAAATCTTGACATAATTTATTTTATTTTTTTGGAGTTTTAATATCACATTGTTGAAAATTTTTTTAAAATATTTAGAATGAAATAATTATCCTAATTCTTTATTTGTCCAAAAAATTTAGGTTAATCTGAACTTTAATTGATAAATCATAACCTATTTTTTTTTTATTTTTTTGGAGTTCAAGTAAACTCATTGTTCAAATTTTTTGAAAATATTCAGAATTGAAATGATTCCCCCAATTCTTGATTTTTCCAAAAAATTTAGGTTAATCTGAACTTTAATTGATAAATCATAACTTAATTTTTTTGATTTTTTTGGAGTTCAAGTAAACTCATTGTTAAAATTTTTTGAAAATATTCAGAATTGAAATGATTCCCCCAATTCTTGATTTACCAAAAAAATTTATGTTAATCTGAACTTTAATTGATAAATCTAGACCTGATATATTTGATTTTTTTGGAGTTCAATTAAACTCATTGATAAAAATTTTTGAAAATATTCACAATTGTAATGATTTTTCCAATTCTTAATTTTTCTAAATAATTTAGGTTATTTGAAGTTTAATTGATAAATCTTGATCTATTTTTTTTGATTTTTTTGGAGTTCAAGTAACCTCATTGTTCAAATTTTTTGAAAATATTCAGAATTGAAATGATTCCCCCAATTCTTGATTTTTCCAAAAAATTTAGGTTAATCTGAACTTTAATTGATAAATCATAACTTAATTTTTTTGATTTTTTTGGAGTTCAAGTAAACTCATTGTTAAAATTTTTTGAAAATATTCAGAATTGAAATGATTCTCCCAATTCTTGATTTACCAAAAAAATTTGTTAATCTGAACTTTAATTGATAAATCTAGACCTGATATATTTGATTTTTTTGGAGTTCAATTAAACTCATTGATAAAAATTTATGAAAATATTCACAATTGTAATGATTTTTCCAATTCTTAATTTTTCTAAACAATTTAGGTTATCTGAAGTTTAATTGATAAATCTTGATCTAATTTTTTTGATTTTTTTGGAGTTTAAGTAAACTCATTGTTGAAAACTTTTGAAAATATTCAGAATTGAAATGATTCCCCCAATTCTTGATTTACCAAAAAAATTTAGGTTAATCTGAACTATAATTGATAAATCTTGACCTATATTATGTGATTTTTTTGGAGTTCATGTAAACTCAATGTTGAAAATTTTTTGAAATATTTAGAATTGAAACGATTCCCCCAATTATTGATTTTTCCAAAAAATTTAGGTTAATCTGAACTTTAATTGATAAAGCCTAACCTAAATTATTTGATTTTTTTGGAGTTCAAATAAACTCATTGTTAAAAATTTTTGAAAATATTCTGATTTAAAATGATTCCATCAATTCTTGATTTTTCCAAAAAATTTAGGTTAATCTGAACTTTAATTGATAAATCATAACCTACATTATTTGATTTTTTTGGAGTTTAAGTAAACTCAATGATAAAAAATTTTGAAAATATTCACAATTGTAATGATTTTTCCAATTCTTAATTTTTCTAAACAATTTAGGTTATCTGAAGTTTAATTGATAAATCTAGACCTGATATATTTGATTTTTTTGGAGTTCAATTAAACTCATTGATAAAAATTTATGAAAATATTCACAATTGTAATGATTTTTCCAATTCTTAATTTTTCTAAACAATTTAGGTTATCTGAAGTTTAATTGATAAATCTTGATCTAATTTTTTTGATTTTTTTGGAGTTTAAGTAAACTCATTGTTGAAAACTTTTGAAAATATTCAGAATTGAAATGATTCCCCCAATTCTTGATTTACCAAAAAAATTTAGGTTAATCTGAACTATAATTGATAAATCTTGACCTATATTATGTGATTTTTTTGGAGTTCATGTAAACTCAATGTTGAAAATTTTTTGAAATATTTAGAATTGAAACGATTCCCCCAATTATTGATTTTTCCAAAAAATTTAGGTTAATCTGAACTTTAATTGATAAAGCCTAACCTAAATTATTTGATTTTTTTGGAGTTCAAATAAACTCATTGTTAAAAATTTTTGAAAATATTCTGATTTAAAATGATTCCATCAATTCTTGATTTTTCCAAAAAATTTAGGTTAATCTGAACTTTAATTGATAAATCATAACCTACATTATTTGATTTTTTTGGAGTTTAAGTAAACTCAATGATAAAAAATTTTGAAAATATTTACAATTGTAATGATTTTTCCAATTCTTAATTTTTCTAAACAATTTAGGTTATCTGAAGTTTAATTGATAAATCTAGACCTGATATATTTGAATTTTTTGGAGTTCAATTAAACTCATTGATAAAAATTTATGAAAATATTCACAATTGTAATGATTTTTCCAATTCTTAATTTTTCTAAACAATTTAGGTTATCTGAAGTTTAATTGATAAATCTTGATCTAATTTTTTTGATTTTTTTGGGGTTTAAGTAAACTCATTGTTGAAAACTTTTGAAAATATTCAGAATTGAAATGATTCCCCCAATTCTTGATTTACCAAAAAAATTTAGGTTAATCTGAACTATAATTGATAAATCTTGACCTATATTATGTGATTTTTTTGGAGTTCATGTAAACTCAATGTTGAAAATTTTTTGAAATATTTAGAATTGAAACGATTCCCCCAATTATTGATTTTTCCAAAAAATTTAGGTTAATCTGAACTTTAATTGATAAAGCCTAACCTAAATTATTTGATTTTTTTGGAGTTCAAATAAACTCATTGTTAAAAATTTTTGAAAATATTCTGATTTAAAATGATTCCATCAATTCTTGATTTTTCCAAAAAATTTAGGTTAATCTGAACTTTAATTGATAAATCATAACCTAATTTTTTTGATTTTTTTGGAGTTCAAGTAAACTCATTGTTAAAATTTTTTGAAAATATTCAGAATTGAAATGATACCCCAATTCTTGATTTACCAAAAAAATTTATGTTAATCTGAACTTAAATTGATAAATCTAGACCTGTAATGTTTGATTTTTTTGGAGTTCAATTAAACTCATTGATAAAAATTTTTGAAAATATTCAGAATTGTAATGATTTTTCCAATTCATGATTTTTCTAAACAATTTAGGTTATCTGAACTTTAATTGATAAATCTTGACCTAATTTTTTTGATTTTTTTGTAGTTCAAGTAAACTCATTGTTAAAATTTTTTGAAAATATTCAGAATTGAAATGATTCCCCCAATTCTTGATTTACCAAAAAAATTTAGGTTAATCTGAACTTTAACTGATAAATCATAAATTAATTTTTTTGATTTTTTTGGAGTTCAAGTAAACCGATTGTCAAAATTTTTTGAAAATATTCAGAATTGAAATGATTCCCCCAATTCTTGATTTACCAAAAAAATTTAGGTTAATCTGAACTGTAATTGATAAATCTTGACCTATATTATGTGATTTTTTTGGAGTTCATGTAAACTCAATGTTGAAAATTTTTTGAAATATTTAAAATTGAAACGATTCCCCCAATTATTGATTTTTCCAAAAAATTTAGGTTAATCTGAAGTTTAATTGATAAATCATAACTTAATTTTTTTGATTTTTTTGGAGTTCAAGTAAACTGATTGTTAAAATTTTTTGAAAATATTCAGAATTGAAATGATTCCCCCAATTATTGATTTTTCCAAAAAATTTAGGTTAATCTGAACTTTAATTGATAAATCATAAATTAATTTTTTTGATTTTTTTGGAGTTCAAGTAAACCGATTGTTAAAATTTTTTGAAAATATTCAGAATTGAAATGATTCCCCCAATTCTTGATTTACCAAAAAAATTTAGGTTAATCTGAACTGTAATTGATAAATCTTGACCTATATTATGTGATTTTTTTGGAGTTCATGTAAACTCAATGTTGAAAATTTTTTGAAATATTTAAAATTGAAACGATTCCCCCAATTATTGATTTTTCCAAAAAATTTAGGTTTATCTGAACTTTAATTGATAAAGCCTAACCTAAATTATTTGATTTTTTTGGAGTTTAAGTAAACACATTGTTGAAAACTTTTGAAAATTTTCAGAATTGAAATAATTCCATCAATTCTTGATTTTTCCAAAAAATTTAGGTTAATCTGAACGTTAATTGATAAATCATAACCTATTTTTTTTTTATTTTTTTGGAGTTCAAGTAAACTCATTGTTCAAATTTTTTGAAAATATTCAGAATTGAAATGATTCCCCCAATTCTTGATTTTTCCAAAAAATTTAGGTTAATCTGAACTTTAATTGATAAATCATAACTTAATTTTTTTGATTTTTTTGGAGTTCAAGTAAACTCATTGTTAAAATTTTTTTAAAATATTCAGAATTGAAATGATTCCCCCAATTCTTGATTTACCAAAAAAATTTATGTTAATCTGAACTTTAATTGATAAATCTAGACCTGATATATTTGATTTTTTTGGAGTTCAATTAAACTCATTGATAAAAATTTTTGAAAATATTCACAATTGTAATGATTTTTCCAATTCTTAATTTTTCTAAACAATTTAGGTTATTTGAAGTTTAATTGATAAATCTTGATCTATTTTTTTTGATTTTTTTGGAGTTCAAGTAACCTCATTGTTCAAATTTTTTGAAAATATTCTGAATTGAAATGATTCCCCCAATTCTTGATTTTTCCAAAAAATTTAGGTTAATCTGAACTTTAATTGATAAATCATAACTTAATTTTTTTGATTTTTTTGGAGTTCAAGTAAACTCATTGTTAAAATTTTTTGAAAATATTCAGAATGGAAATGATTCCCCCAATTCTTGATTTACCAAAAAAATTTATGTTAATCTGAACTTTAATTGATAAATCTAGACCTGATATATTTGATTTTTTTGGAGTTCAATTAAACTCATTGATAAAAATTTATGAAAATATTCACAATTGTAATGATTTTTCCAATTCTTAATTTTTCTAAACAATTTAGGTTATCTGAAGTTTAATTGATAAATCTTGATCTAATTTTTTTGATTTTTTTGGAGTTCAAGTAAACTCATTGTTAAAATTTTTTGAAAATATTCAGAATTGAAATGATTCTCCCAATTCTTGATTTACCAAAAAAATTTGTTAATCAGAACTTTAATTGATAAATCATAACTTAATTTTTTTGATTTTTTTGGAGTTTATAACGAAGTATATCGTTATTTAGATATCAGTCCCCAATATTCATTATATGGTCAAGAATTCTATATATTAGTATCAGCGTCGAATATGTCATACAGGGAGATCTATTCGTATGCGTGTGTGATTGTGCGTGTCAGCGGTTTTTCCTTAGTATAGGTGGTTCGTTGTCCAATGAAGGATTAGGAAGTTCCAGATATTTCCGGATTCTCACCGACCAAGGGCCAGCAGGAAGGAAGAGGGCGCGCAATAATCAATCGACAGATCAATCCGAGCTGCCGTGTTTGACGGATGTGTGCCGACGTTTGTAAAGGAATTATTAGTGTTCGATAGTGTATAACAAGTTATTAAATAAATATTATATTGTTTAATTCGTGCGTTCTTGTGTCTTCTATTCCTTGGGTCAAGTCGCAGCCTCATCGTCGTCCAGCGGATTATCTCAACCTAGAGTGTGTTTCGTGAGTATCAAAAATAAGAGTAACAGGTAGTTCAATTCAGGTCGTCGTCGTCGTGTTTCCCGATCGTTCTCAGCGGAATCTCCCCTGAGAGAGGCTCGTATGCCGGAGAGTAGTGTAGAGAAATCACAGTACGTAATTTAAGCACGAGATTGTGGAATATTATTATTTTAAAATTAATATTTCTAAGATCTAAATTAGCGTTACAAAATGGCGCCCAACGTGGGGCCCATGCTGAGACATTGAGTTGAACTACCTTTTATTTGCATTCACCGTTAATTATAAAGTGGTAATTATCAGCGAGGAGGTAATAAAGAGTTTAAGCGTGATTATTTATTGAAGGTATTGTGTTGTATTTGTTTGTTTAAGTGTGAAATAATTTGTCTTTCTCGATTTTTCGAATTTTACATTTTATTTTATTAATTTCAAGTGAATTTCTGAACATGTGCTCGGATGTGACGTCATCCGCCGGCCGGTCTCACTTTAGCGCCAAAACAGCTGTTCGGCGTCCCCTGTGAATCCATGCCGCATGGTTCTAAAATATCATTGAGATATTGAAAGTTTAAAAATTTTTGATTTTATTGATAAATGTTAATTGTTTTTGTGTGTAATTTATTGTTCGATTTTTCTTTTTTTTTTGACATTTTTCAAATACTAAGGAGAAATTCGGAAATAAAATTGTAGAGTCAGTGTTCTCGTATAATTACCGTTGATTAAAATATTTGTTTCCTTTTTTTTTACGAGTATACAGTGACTATCAGCGTAAAATCAGCGTTATCAGAGAGTATTCCGTTTAAAGGGAAAATTTTTTTTTACCTTTATATAACGGGTGGAACAAATAATAATTCTCAACGGAAATAATTTTTGTTTAATTTTATCAATTATATGACGCGTAAAGTCAAACAGGACATTACGTTTTTCAAGTGAATCGAGAAAGCGTTTCAATTTAATCAATTGATCTTTTATAAGCGGACATTGATTTTTGTTTGAATTTATAAATTATTGTACCTTTAATAATTTTTCAGCGACAACAAATTTTATTTTGTGTGTTTCGTCTAGTTATGAATAGTGTTCCTTTTTTTAGTCCTCGCAAAATTTAACGGTGACGTGTATTAGTGTGAGTTACAAATTTTCTTTTCCCGCGTGACGTCATAGGACATTATTATTTTTCCCGCCTAGCGTGAGTAGTGGTGAGAGTATTAGCGCGTGGAAAATTTATTTACGCGGGAAGAAAATTGAGGGAAAAATGTTAGAAAATTAAATTTTTTTTTTCTTTCTCTCGAGTTGTTTTATTTATAAAAAAAAAAAAATTGTTTTTTTTTGTTTTTCGTAAATTTTTTTTTTTGGCGTGTTGAAAATTTTTACTGCACAAACTGATCAGCGTTAATTGTCAGCGTGATTATTTGGGTCATTCCATATAACATAATCATTTTTTTTGTGCATTGTAAAAATAAAATTTTTTTTTTTTTTTTCTCTTCTCTTGAGTGTAGTGGGTGATGATAACGAGTGTGTGACGTTATCACTTTTGGAAATTTTATTAAACTGGAGTGTTCGAAAGAATTTAGTTCTTTTTCGCGAGATTTAAAACAAATAGTTTCTACCGCTATGGAATCATATCAGCGACTTTTCGTTAGGCTTTTCAAGCACAACGGTGTTAGAAAAATGTGGGAAGCAATTGGGTTGTTGACAGATGCAGAGGTGTTTGGCGAGTTGGAAAGCCAAAATGTGAGTACGAAAGGGTCGGGACAAGTTCTTCGTGAACGTTTACTGCGTCTTAGAGCGAGAATAATTTTTGGAGAAGTACTTCGTGTTCCGTGGTTAGAGAAATACGACGCGGCCGACTCAGTGGAAACTCTGTTAATGGAGGGCATCCCAATATCAGACGAATTAGGAGCGACAGGTGGAAACTTAGCGTTAGAAGATAATAGTGAAAACGGGGTGAATCAGGGCGGTGACAGGGCAATCCCTGGAACAAGTGGGTATGAAAATGTCGGAATTATAGTTGATCAGCGTGAGGGGGTAAATCCTACCCCACCAGTATGTACGATCACAGGGGTAATTATGATAACCTCGGGTACATCAACAGCGACGACAACTATTTCGGGGTCAACGGCAGGGGTAGTGACGAATGTGACGTGGGCTTTGCCTAACGGTGGTATCCCATCATCAACATTTACGCCAAATTTATTAAGCGTGACCCAGATGGAAGCAATTTTACTCCATCTTAATCCACAATTAGCGGCTATTTTGACACAAAATAGAAATTTGGAGTATAATTGGACACCTCCGGTACAACACGTTGATAATCAGCGTCCGGTGATACAGAGCAACGAACAAGTGTGTGCCCCTGGTAGCAATAATATTACGCGCGGTATGAGTTTGGGTGCAATATCCAAAAGACCGAATAATATAAACAATGTCCCTCCGACTAGTATTCCCAATCAGCGCCAGACTGAATTACCCCAGAGATCAAAAGAGAAAAAAAGAGTTCTAAGACCTCCAGAGTGGCAAGAATGGGGAATTGGAGATAGAACTGCTTTTAATGTTGATCAACAGAGAAGTGAATTAGATGTTGCGGAAAAACATCAAGGAAATCAGCGGAACGATATACATAACAAGCATATAGAGGGCGGTAGGGGAGATAATCGACGTCTCAATAGTGTTAATTCATCGCAGGGTCATAATAGATCGGGATTACATTTATCTTCGGACGAGTCCGACTCAGCGCTTGAAAATGGTCCAAACCTGGCGCCAACTAGGCATACGAGATACGTAACAGATATTAGCGCGCGTGCGGTTAAAGCATTAAAGGATTGGGAAATAAAATTTTCAGCGATGGATAAACAAGATCCATTAGATTTTCTAGATAGGCTCGAAGAGTGTAAGGATTGTAATCAGTTCAGCGACTACGAATTAATGAGAGCGTTACCAAGTGTTCTTCGACAAGGAGCAAGTCGATGGTATAGGATCCGTAGAAATGAGATTGACTCGTGGAAGACATTTAAAAAATTATTTATCCGGGAATTTTCAGTGTCCATGGAGGATGACGATATTTGGGACGAGTTGAAGGCCCGTACTCAGGCCAAAGGTGAGAAAATATCAGCGTACATATTGAATCTGCGTATGATCAGCGATCATTTCAAACGTCCCATTTCCGAGGATAATTTGTTGAAAGTGGTCTTCAGGGGATTGGTACCAGAGTATCGGCGTTATCTCGCAACGCATGAGGTTAACTCATTAGCAGAATTGGAGAAAACGTTACGACAATTCGAAAAACTCAAGGACCTTGATAGCCGGTATGTACCGCCACCTTCGAGAGATAAGATGAGATTCCCATTAGCAGCGCCTAAAGGGACTCAGCGAGGATCAAAGATAGATGCTTTTATGGAGAGTTCAGCGTCTGATTCCGAAGATAGTTCAGCGGCGAAAAAGAAAAAGAGTAAATCACCCAAGCGTAAGAGTAGAAAGAAGAGAGAGAAAAATAAAGCGGAAGAATCTGTGGATGCGTTCGGATCCAATGAGGGATCAAGAGGGGAACCACAGAAGAGTCGAACCAAGACTGGGCCCAATCATGGCAAAGTTACTGCTTCAGTTCCAAAACCACAATGGGGACAAAAACCAGACTTGGGACCATCCTCGAATTTTCAGCGACCGTTTGTGGGTACATGTAACAATTGTAAAGTGGTTGGTCATCGAGCGCCAGAATGCCCTTACAGGATATGTTATAATTGCAGAGAACAAGGTCATTTTTCAGCGGAGTGTCCCAAAAGGGACAAAGCGAACAATGTGGCTTGTCAAGTCTGCGGTACCAAAGGTACAGTTTTCGCGCGTTGCGCGAATTGCAAAGCAATTCGAGAATGGTTGGGAAACGCGGAAGGGGGGGGATCGATCAGCCTTCCCCCCCAATCCCAATCTCGGGGACAGAAATAGATGTCCCAGAAGAACCGGAAGAAATTTTCTTCCAGTTAAAACAAATGGAGTACACCGAAATGAATGAGGAGGACTCACTCCATATTCAGCGTGAATTAGGGAAAATTAGCGAGAGTAGCGATTCGGTGGAAAAAGTGTTGTGTGATCCGTGTCCCAGCAAGAGTGTTACTTGTGAAGTAACAAATGGGACATTGGTATCAAATCCGTGTCCCAGCGAGAGTGTTACTTGTGAAGTAACAAATGGGACACCGGAGTCTAACCCGTGTCCAAGCGAGAATGTTACTTGTGAAGTAACAAGTGGGACACCTGTGGTGGTAACTGAGAGTGAGCGCGTTATGGAGAAAAATGGTACGGTTGGAGATGACCAATTCAGCGTATCATTGAGCGAGAGTGGGACAGTGTTTCCTGGTTTTAGTGGGACTATTACGGCTGAGAATGAGACAGTACGTATAGTCCAAGGGAGGGGGAAAACTGCATGTGATGCAGATACAACCCCACCCAAGTGTAATAATTCTCCTGGCATTAGTGGGACAATTACGACTGAGAGTGAGACAGTACGTATAGTCCAGGGGAGGGGGGAAACTGTACCTGATACAGAAACAACCCCACCCAAGTGCGAAAACGTGGATGGCTCTAGGGCCGAAAACCGATACTTTTGGAAAGTATTCATAGCGGACAAACCATATTTTGCATTATTTGATCCGGGTGCTATGATTTCGGTTGTTGGTCCCCAACTTATGGTGAAATTTAGAGAAAAGTTGGAGGCTACTGATTCAGCGATCCAGAGTGTGATAGGCGGATCCACCAAGACGATGGGTAAACTGAGGTTATGGTTAACTGTCGACGGTCATACACAGTCGTTTGAGCTCAAAGCTGTGGAATCATTGACACAAGACCTGATTCTTGGGATGGATTTCTGTCGTGAAATGGATATTGAGGTCCAATTTGGAAAAGGACTTTGGAGAATCAAAGGCCAAGAGTGGCACGAGTTTGCGAGTCGACTAGATCAGCGTCAAGATGGTGAAATCTTCGCTGAATGCGCAGGAATTTGTGAGTTGACAAATGATCAGCGTCAGGAAGTTCAGCGTTTAGTCGACGAGTTAGTGTTACCACAGGGTGTAGAGCACGGAATGACAACTTTAACCGAGCACAATATCAGCGTCATTGATCCGACACCGATAAAACACAGACCCCGCAGAATGTCTCCTAAAATGTTAGAGTGGTTAATTCAGGAAGTCATGAAGTTACTCCGGGAAGGAATAATTGAAAAAGCGTCTAGCGAGTGGAGTACGGCACCAGTTGTAGTCAAAAAGAGTGATGGAACTTTGCGTTTGTGTTTTGATTTTAGAGATCTCAACAAAGTAACCGTCAAAGACGCTTATCCAATACCTAGCGTCGACTCTATTTTGGACAAGCTCAGGAAGGCACGCTATATATCAAAGATTGATTTGAAATCAGCGTATCATCAAGTGCCAATGTCTGCATCAAGCAAGAAATATACTGCTTTTTCAATTCCTGGTTTGGGACTGTTTCAGTTTAAGCGGATGCCATTCGGACTCACTAATGCTCCGATGACGTTTCAGCGTTTGATTGATTCCCTTTTTGGTCCAGAATTCGAACCAGTTGTATTTGGGTATTTGGACGATATTATTATCGTCAATAATGATTATGAGGAACACATGCGATGGTTAAGAGTGGTGCTCGAGAAATTGTCATCAGCGGGACTTGTAGTGAACCCAGATAAGTGCGAGTTTGGTTGTTCTAGAGTAACTTATCTGGGATATGTTCTTGATAGCGGAGGTCTACGTCCAGACCCTGAGAAAATAGCGCCGGTGTTAGATTA
Organism: Leptopilina boulardi; assembly: GCF_019393585.1. Taxonomy (NCBI): domain Eukaryota; kingdom Metazoa; phylum Arthropoda; class Insecta; order Hymenoptera; family Figitidae; genus Leptopilina; species Leptopilina boulardi. The sequence continues at coordinate 776,093 of NW_026138006.1, forward strand.
TCCAGCGCCACAAAATTTGAAACAATTGAGACGTTTTCTCGGAATGGTCGGATGGTATTCCAGGTTTATAGAGAAGGACAGCGAGTTAAAAGTTCCGTTGTTGAGGTTATTGCGAAAAGGTCAAAATTGGGAGTGGGAGGAGGACCAAAATGAGGCATTTCAAACATTGAAATCGAAATTAGTGTCAGCGCCTGTTCTGGCAAGACCAGACTTCAGCAAGCCATTTACGATTCAATGTGATGCAAGCGATTTTGCGATTGGTGCGGTCCTCACTCAAGAATCAGAGGATGGTGAACATCCAATAGTGTACATTAGTAAGGCCCTTTCAGCGTCAGAAAAGAATTATAGCGTCACAGAAAAGGAATGTTTGTCCCTTTTGTGGGCTATTAAAAAATTCAGACCTTATATCGAAGGATATAAATTCACCGTGATCACGGATCACAGTGCTCTGAAATGGTTGCGCAATCTGAAGGATCCGACTGGTCGTTTAGCGCGCTGGGCCTTAGAGATGCAACAATGGAATTTCGATATTGTACACAGACGAGGAATTCATCATCACGTGCCTGATGCCCTCTCAAGAATGTTTGAAGATAGTAGCAATGAAGTTTCAGCGTTTGAAACTGTGAGCGATCCATGGTATATTAAGCGTAGGGAATTAGTGGAAAAATTCCCCCAGCGTTTTCCAGGTTGGACAGTAGAAGAGAATAGGTTGTATCGATTTAGAAATTGTCCAATCCTGTTACCATGTGCAGGAGAACAACAAGGTTGGAAACTGGTGATACCAGCCGAGCATAGAGAAAGGGTGTTGAGAGATGCTCATGATGGATTATCAGCGGGACATTTAGGTATCGAAAAAACTTATGGTCGTATCACGAAAGATTACTATTGGCCAGGTATCTGGTATGATGTGCATAATTTTGTGAAATCATGTCCAGAATGTCAGCGTCATAAAGTGTCACAGGAGGGACCACAGGGTCTTATGGGTCAGCGGATTGTTGAACAACCCTGGATGGTGGTAGCGGCGGACTGTATGGAGTTTCCGCCAAGTAAAAGTCAATGCAGGCATTTAGTGGTTTTTCAAGATTTATTTTCGCGTTGGATAGAGTTAAAACCGATTAGATCAGCGGACGGGAAATCAATTGCGCGAGCGTTTGAAGAGTTGGTCGTATTCAGGTGGAATACCCCCCGTTTCTTGTTGACTGACAACGGTAAAGAGTTCGATAATAAACTTTTGAAAACAACCCTGGAAGAATATGGTATACAGCATTTGACAACTCCACCATATCATCCACAAGCGAATCCTGTTGAGCGTAGTAATCGTGTGTTAAAAACAATGATAGCGACTTTTGTTGGTAAAGATCACCGTGACTGGGACAAACATGTCCACGAGTTTAGACATGCTGTGAACACAGCGTCTCAATCAACGACAAAGGTGTCCCCAGCGTTCCTTAATTATGGTTTTCAACCGGATCCTGTAAAGAGTTTACGTCGCGAAGTTGAGGTTAAGACGATAGTTGATCGTTTGGATCCTGAAATATGGATCGATCGTTTAAGAAGATTGGATGCTTTGCGTGATCTGGTTGCGAGGTTTATAGATTCGGCGAGAGAAAAACAAACCACTTATTATAACCGTAATAAGCGTGTTGCAGTTTTTAGCGTGGGCGATCAAGTGTTATGGCGAACACATAAGTTGTCGAATGCGGTTAATAAATTTTCGGCAAAATTAGCACCAAAATATGAAAGGGCCTTATGAAATCGTCAAACAACTGTCAGCGTCAGTATATGAACTTAAAGTGGACGATAATCGGCGAGTAGCGAAAGTTCATGTAACTGATTTAAAACGCTTTATACCTCCTCGCACCAAGCAATCTTAAATTTTATGTGTGTTAACAATGTTGTTTGTTTCTAGATTGGATATTCGTATTGTTCAGTTCATCAGCGTGGATATCAGCGTAAGCGTAGAAATGATTAATCAGCGGTAACTGAACATGTTTTTTATGTATTGATTTTTGGAATAAAAATTTTTATTCAATATAATGAATAGTTAGCTTATTTCCTTTTTTTTGTTTGTGATTTGAATATCGGCAATAATACCAGAGTATTATCGGCCTAGGAGAGGGGTTTATAACGAAGTATATCGTTATTTAGATATCAGTCCCCAATATTCATTATATGGTCAAGAATTCTATATATTAGTATCAGCGTCGAATATGTCATACAGGGAGATCTATTCGTATGCGTGTGTGATTGTGCGTGTCAGCGGTTTTTCCTTAGTATAGGTGGTTCGTTGTCCAATGAAGGATTAGGAAGTTCCAGATATTTCCGGATTCTCACCGACCAAGGGCCAGCAGGAAGGAAGAGGGCGCGCAATAATCAATCGAGAGATCAATCCGAGCTGCCGTGTTTGACGGATGTGTGCCGACAGTTTGTTGAAATAGACTATTGATATATATATACTTCGTGTAGTGATAAGTTGTTAATAAATAGTTATTATATTGTTAATTCGTGCGTTTGTGTCTTTCATTCATTGGGTCAAGTCGCAGCCTCATCGTCGTCCAGCGGATTATCTCAACCTAGAGTGTGTTTCGTGAGTATCAAAAATAAGAGTAACAGGTAGTTCAATTCAGGTCGTCGTCGTCGTGTTTCCCGATCGTTCTCAGCGGAATCTCCCCTGAGAGAGGCTCGTATGCCGGAGAGTAATTTAGAGAAATCACAGTACGTAATTTAAGCACGAGATCGTGGGATATTGTATCTTAAAATTAATATTTCTAAGATCTAAATTAGCGTTACAAGTTCAAGTAAACTCATTGTTAAAATTTTTTGAAAATATTCAGAATTGAAATGATTCCCCCAATTATTGATTTTTCCAAAAAATTTAGGTTAATCTGAACTTTAATTGATAAATCATAAATTAATTTTTTTGATTTTTTTGGAGTTCAAGTAAACCGATTGTTAAAATTTTTTGAAAATATTCAGAATTGAAATGATTCCCCCAATTCTTGATTTACCAAAAAAATTTGTTAATCTGAACTTTAATTGATAAATCTAGACCTGATATATTTGATTTTTTTGGAGTTCAATTAAACTCATTGATAAAAATTTATGAAAATATTCACAATTGTAATGATTTTTCCAATTCTTAATTTTTCTAAACAATTTAGGTTATCTGAAGTTTAATTGATAAATCTTGATCTAATTTTTTTGATTTTTTTGGAGTTTAAGTAAACTCATTGTTGAAAACTTTTGAAAATATTCAGAATTGAAATGATTCCCCCAATTCTTGATTTACCAAAAAAATTTAGGTTAATCTGAACTATAATTGATAAATCTTGACCTATATTATGTGATTTTTTTGGAGTTCATGTAAACTCAATGTTGAAAATTTTTTGAAATATTTAGAATTGAAACGATTCCCCCAATTATTGATTTTTCCAAAAAATTTAGGTTAATCTGAACTTTAATTGATAAAGCCTAACCTAAATTATTTGATTTTTTTGGAGTTCAAATAAACTCATTGTTAAAAATTTTTGAAAATATTCTGATTTAAAATGATTCCATCAATTCTTGATTTTTCCAAAAAATTTAGGTTAATCTGAACTTTAATTGATAAATCATAACCTACATTATTTGATTTTTTTGGAGTTTAAGTAAACTCAATGATAAAAATTTTTGAAAATATTCACAATTGTAATGATTTTTCCAATTCTTAATTTTTCTAAACAATTTAGGTTATCTGAAGTTTAATTGATAAATCTAGACCTGATATATTTGATTTTTTTGGAGTTCAATTAAACTCATTGATAAAAATTTATGAAAATATTCACAATTGTAATGATTTTTCCAATTCTTAATTTTTCTAAACAATTTAGGTTATCTGAAGTTTAATTGATAAATCTTGATCTAATTTTTTTGATTTTTTTGGAGTTTAAGTAAACTCATTGTTGAAAACTTTTGAAAATATTCAGAATTGAAATGATTCCCCCAATTCTTGATTTACCAAAAAAATTTAGGTTAATCTGAACTATAATTGATAAATCTTGACCTATATTATGTGATTTTTTTGGAGTTCATGTAAACTCAATGTTGAAAATTTTTTGAAATATTTAGAATTGAAACGATTCCCCCAATTATTGATTTTTCCAAAAAATTTAGGTTAATCTGAACTTTAATTGATAAAGCCTAACCTAAATTATTTGATTTTTTTGGAGTTCAAATAAACTCATTGTTAAAAATTTTTGAAAATATTCTGATTTAAAATGATTCCATCAATTCTTGATTTTTCCAAAAAATTTAGGTTAATCTGAACTTTAATTGATAAATCATAACCTACATTATTTGATTTTTTTGGAGTTTAAGTAAACTCATTGTTGGAAACTTTTGAAAATATTCACAATTAAAATAATTCCATCAATTCTTGATTTTTCCAAAAAATTTAGGTTAAGCTGAACTTTAATTGATAAAGCCTAACCTAAATTATTTGATTTTTTTGGAGTTCAAATAAACTCATTGTTAAAATTTTTTGAAAATATTCTGATTTAAAATGATTCCATCAATTCTTGATTTTTCCAAAAAATTTAGGTTAATCTGAACTTTAATTGATAAATCATAACCTAATTTTTTTGATTTTTTTGGAGTTCAAGTAAACTCATTGTTAAAATTTTTTGAAAATATTCAGAATTGAAATGATACCCCAATTCTTGATTTTTCCAAAAAATTTAGGTTAATCTGAACTTTAATTGATAAATCATAACTTAATTTTTTTGATTTTTTTGGAGTTCAAGTAAACTCATTGTTAAAATTTTTTGAAAATATTCAGAATTGAAATGATTCTCCCAATTCTTGATTTACCAAAAAAATTTGTTAATCTGAACTTTAATTGATAAATCTAGACCTGATATATTTGATTTTTTTGGAGTTCAATTAAACTCATTGATAAAAATTTATGAAAATATTCACAATTGTAATGATTTTTCCAATTCTTAATTTTTCTAAACAATTTAGGTTATCTGAAGTTTAATTGATAAATCTTGATCTAATTTTTTTGATTTTTTTGGAGTTCAAGTAAACTCATTGTTAAAATTTTTTGAAAATATTCAGAATTGAAATGATTCTCCCAATTCTTGATTTACCAAAAAAATTTGTTAATCTGAACTTTAATTGATAAATCATAACTTAATTTTTTTGATTTTTTTGGAGTTCAAGTAAACTCATTGTTAAAATTTTTTGAAAATATTCAGAATTGAAATGATTCCCCCAATTATTGATTTTTCCAAAAAATTTAGGTTAATCTGAACTTTAATTGATAAATCATAAATTAATTTTTTTGATTTTTTTGGAGTTCAAGTAAACTCATTGTTAAAATTTTTTGAAAATATTCAGAATTGAAATGATTCCCCCAATTCTTGATTTACCAAAAAAATTTAGGTTAATCTGAACTATAATTGATAAATCTTGACCTATATTATGTGATTTTTTTGGAGTTCATGTAAACTCAATGTTGAAAATTTTTTGAAATATTTAGAATTGAAACGATTCCCCCAATTATTGATTTTTCCAAAAAATTTAGGTTAATCTGAACTTTAATTGATAAAGCCTAACCTAAATTATTTGATTTTTTTGGAGTTCAAATAAACTCATTGTTAAAAATTTTTGAAAATATTCTGATTTAAAATGATTCCATCAATTCTTGATTTTTCCAAAAAATTTAGGTTAATCTGAACTTTAATTGATAAATCATAACCTACATTATTTGATTTTTTTGGAGTTTAAGTAAACTCATTGTTGGAAACTTTTGAAAATATTCACAATTAAAATAATTCCATCAATTCTTGATTTTTCCAAAAAATTTAGGTTAAGCTGAACTTTAATTGATAAAGCCTAACCTAAATTATTTGATTTTTTTGGAGTTCAAATAAACTCATTGTTAAAATTTTTTGAAAATATTCTGATTTAAAATGATTCCATCAATTCTTGATTTTTCCAAAAAATTTAGGTTAATCTGAACTTTAATTGATAAATCATAACCTAATTTTTTTGATTTTTTTGGAGTTCAAGTAAACTCATTGTTAAAATTTTTTGAAAATATTCAGAATTGAAATGATACCCCAATTCTTGATTTTTCCAAAAAATTTAGGTTAATCTGAACTTTAATTGATAAATCATAACTTAATTTTTTTGATTTTTTTGGAGTTCAAGTAAACTCATTGTTAAAATTTTTTGAAAATATTCAGAATTGAAATGATTCTCCCAATTCTTGATTTACCAAAAAAATTTGTTAATCTGAACTTTAATTGATAAATCTAGACCTGATATATTTGATTTTTTTGGAGTTCAATTAAACTCATTGATAAAAATTTATGAAAATATTCACAATTGTAATGATTTTTCCAATTCTTAATTTTTCTAAACAATTTAGGTTATCTGAAGTTTAATTGATAAATCTTGATCTAATTTTTTTGATTTTTTTGGAGTTCAAGTAAACTCATTGTTAAAATTTTTTGAAAATATTCAGAATTGAAATGATTCCCCCAATTATTGATTTTTCCAAAAAATTTAGGTTAATCTGAACTTTAATTGATAAATCATAAATTAATTTTTTTGATTTTTTTGGAGTTCAAGTAAACCGATTGTTAAAATTTTTTGAAAATATTCAGAATTGAAATGATTCCCCCAATTCTTGATTTACCAAAAAAATTTAGGTTAATCTGAACTGTAATTGATAAATCTTGACCTATATTATGTGATTTTTTTGGAGTTCATGTAAACTCAATGTTGAAAATTTTTTGAAATATTTAAAATTGAAACGATTCCCCCAATTATTGATTTTTCCAAAAAATTTAGGTTTATCTGAACTTTAATTGATAAAGCCTAACCTAAATTATTTGATTTTTTTGGAGTTTAAGTAAACTCATTGTTAAAAATTTTTGAAAATATTCTGATTTAAAATGATTCCATCAATTCTTGATTTTTCCAAAAAATTTAGGTTAATCTGAACTTTAATTGATAAATCATAACCTACATTATTTGATTTTTTTGGAGTTTAAGTAAACTCATTGTTGGAAACTTTTGAAAATATTCACAATTAAAATAATTCCATCAATTCTTGATTTTTCCAAAAAATTTAGGTTAAGCTGAACTTTAATTGATAAAGCCTAACCTAAATTATTTGATTTTTTTGGAGTTCAAATAAACTCATTGTTAAAATTTTTTGAAAATATTCTGATTTAAAATGATTCCATCAATTCTTGATTTTTCCAAAAAATTTAGGTTAATCTGAACTTTAATTGATAAATCATAACCTAATTTTTTTGATTTTTTTGGAGTTCAAGTAAACTCATTGTTAAAATTTTTTGAAAATATTCAGAATTGAAATGATACCCCAATTCTTGATTTTTCCAAAAAATTTAGGTTAATCTGAACTTTAATTGATAAATCATAACTTAATTTTTTTGATTTTTTTGGAGTTCAAGTAAACTCATTGTTAAAATTTTTTGAAAATATTCAGAATTGAAATGATTCTCCCAATTCTTGATTTACCAAAAAAATTTGTTAATCTGAACTTTAATTGATAAATCTAGACCTGATATATTTGATTTTTTTGGAGTTCAATTAAACTCATTGATAAAAATTTATGAAAATATTCACAATTGTAATGATTTTTCCAATTCTTAATTTTTCTAAACAATTTAGGTTATCTGAAGTTTAATTGATAAATCTTGATCTAATTTTTTTGATTTTTTTGGAGTTCAAGTAAACTCATTGTTAAAATTTTTTGAAAATATTCAGAATTGAAATGATTCTCCCAATTCTTGATTTACCAAAAAAATTTGTTAATCTGAACTTTAATTGATAAATCATAACTTAATTTTTTTGATTTTTTTGGAGTTCAAGTAAACTCATTGTTAAAATTTTTTGAAAATATTCAGAATTGAAATGATTCCCCCAATTATTGATTTTTCCAAAAAATTTAGGTTAATCTGAACTTTAATTGATAAATCATAAATTAATTTTTTTGATTTTTTTGGAGTTCAAGTAAACTCATTGTTAAAATTTTTTGAAAATATTCAGAATTGAAATGATTCCCCCAATTCTTGATTTACCAAAAAAATTTAGGTTAATCTGAACTATAATTGATAAATCTTGACCTATATTATGTGATTTTTTTGGAGTTCATGTAAACTCAATGTTGAAAATTTTTTGAAATATTTAGAATTGAAACGATTCCCCCAATTATTGATTTTTCCAAAAAATTTAGGTTAATCTGAACTTTAATTGATAAAGCCTAACCTAAATTATTTGATTTTTTTGGAGTTCAAATAAACTCATTGTTAAAAATTTTTGAAAATATTCTGATTTAAAATGATTCCATCAATTCTTGATTTTTCCAAAAAATTTAGGTTAATCTGAACTTTAATTGATAAATCATAACCTACATTATTTGATTTTTTTGGAGTTTAAGTAAACTCATTGTTGGAAACTTTTGAAAATATTCACAATTAAAATAATTCCATCAATTCTTGATTTTTCCAAAAAATTTAGGTTAAGCTGAACTTTAATTGATAAAGCCTAACCTAAATTATTTGATTTTTTTGGAGTTCAAATAAACTCATTGTTAAAATTTTTTGAAAATATTCTGATTTAAAATGATTCCATCAATTCTTGATTTTTCCAAAAAATTTAGGTTAATCTGAACTTTAATTGATAAATCATAACCTAATTTTTTTGATTTTTTTGGAGTTCAAGTAAACTCATTGTTAAAATTTTTTGAAAATATTCAGAATTGAAATGATACCCCAATTCTTGATTTTTCCAAAAAATTTAGGTTAATCTGAACTTTAATTGATAAATCATAACTTAATTTTTTTGATTTTTTTGGAGTTCAAGTAAACTCATTGTTAAAATTTTTTGAAAATATTCAGAATTGAAATGATTCTCCCAATTCTTGATTTACCAAAAAAATTTGTTAATCTGAACTTTAATTGATAAATCTAGACCTGATATATTTGATTTTTTTGGAGTTCAATTAAACTCATTGATAAAAATTTATGAAAATATTCACAATTGTAATGATTTTTCCAATTCTTAATTTTTCTAAACAATTTAGGTTATCTGAAGTTTAATTGATAAATCTTGATCTAATTTTTTTGATTTTTTTGGAGTTCAAGTAAACTCATTGTTAAAATTTTTTGAAAATATTCAGAATTGAAATGATTCCCCCAATTATTGATTTTTCCAAAAAATTTAGGTTAATCTGAACTTTAATTGATAAATCATAAATTAATTTTTTTGATTTTTTTGGAGTTCAAGTAAACCGATTGTTAAAATTTTTTGAAAATATTCAGAATTGAAATGATTCCCCCAATTCTTGATTTACCAAAAAAATTTAGGTTAATCTGAACTGTAATTGATAAATCTTGACCTATATTATGTGATTTTTTTGGAGTTCATGTAAACTCAATGTTGAAAATTTTTTGAAATATTTAAAATTGAAACGATTCCCCCAATTATTGATTTTTCCAAAAAATTTAGGTTTATCTGAACTTTAATTGATAAAGCCTAACCTAAATTATTTGATTTTTTTGGAGTTTAAGTAAACTCATTGTTAAAAATTTTTGAAAATATTCTGATTTAAAATGATTCCATCAATTCTTGATTTTTCCAAAAAATTTAGGTTAATCTGAACTTTAATTGATAAATCATAACCTACATTATTTGATTTTTTTGGAGTTTAAGTAAACTCATTGTTGAAAACTTTTGAAAATATTCACAATTAAAATAATTCCATCAATTCTTGATTTTTCCAAAAAATTTAGGTTAAGCTGAACTTTAATTGATAAAGCCTAACCTAAATTATTTGATTTTTTTGGAGTTCAAATAAACTCATTGTTAAAATTTTTTGAAAATATTCTGATTTAAAATGATTCCATCAATTCTTGATTTTTCCAAAAAATTTAGGTTAATCTGAACTTTAATTGATAAATCATAACCTAATTTTTTTGATTTTTTTGGAGTTCAAGTAAACTCATTGTTAAAATTTTTTGAAAATATTCAGAATTGAAATGATACCCCAATTCTTGATTTACCAAAAAAATTTATGTTAATCTGAACTTAAATTGATAAATCTAGACCTGTAATGTTTGATTTTTTTGGAGTTCAATTAAACTCATTGATAAAAATTTTTGAAAATATTCAGAATTGTAATGATTTTTCCAATTCATGATTTTTCTAAACAATTTAGGTTATCTGAACTTTAATTGATAAATCTTGACCTAATTTTTTTGATTTTTTTGTAGTTCAAGTAAACTCATTGTTAAAATTTTTTGAAAATATTCAGAATTGAAATGATTCCCCCAATTTTTGATTTACCAAAAAAATTTAGGTTAATCTGAACTTTAACTGATAAATCATAAATTAATTTTTTTGATTTTTTTGGAGTTCAAGTAAACCGATTGTTAAAATTTTTTGAAAATATTCAGAATTGAAATGATTCCCCCAATTCTTGATTTACCAAAAAAATTTAGGTTAATCTGAACTGTAATTGATAAATCTTGACCTATATTATGTGATTTTTTTGGAGTTCATGTAAACTCAATGTTGAAAATTTTTTGAAATATTTAAAATTGAAACGATTCCCCCAATTATTGATTTTTCCAAAAAATTTAGGTTTATCTGAACTTTAATTGATAAAGCCTAACCTAAATTATTTGATTTTTTTGGAGTTTAAGTAAACTCATTGTTAAAAATTTTTGAAAATATTCTGATTTAAAATGATTCCATCAATTCTTGATTTTTCCAAAAAATTTAGGTTAATCTGAACTTTAATTGATAAATCATAACCTACATTATTTGATTTTTTTGGAGTTTAAGTAAACTCATTGTTGAAAACTTTTGAAAATATTCACAATTAAAATAATTCCATCAATTCTTGATTTTTCCAAAAAATTTAGGTTAAGCTGAACTTTAATTGATAAAGCCTAACCTAAATTATTTGATTTTTTTGGAGTTCAAATAAACTCATTGTTAAAATTTTTTGAAAATATTCTGATTTAAAATGATTCCATCAATTCTTGATTTTTCCAAAAAATTTAGGTTAATCTGAACTTTAATTGATAAATCATAACCTAATTTTTTTGATTTTTTTGGAGTTCAAGTAAACTCATTGTTAAAATTTTTTGAAAATATTCAGAATTGAAATGATACCCCAATTCTTGATTTACCAAAAAAATTTATGTTAATCTGAACTTAAATTGATAAATCTAGACCTGTAATGTTTGATTTTTTTGGAGTTCAATTAAACTCATTGATAAAAATTTTTGAAAATATTGAGAATTGTAATGATTTTTCCAATTCATGATTTTTCTAAACAATTTAGGTTATCTGAACTTTAATTGATAAATCTTGACCTAATTTTTTTGATTTTTTTGTAGTTCAAGTAAACTCATTGTTAAAATTTTTTGAAAATATTCAGAATTGAAATGATTCCCCCAATTCTTGATTTACCAAAAAAATTTAGGTTAATCTGAACTTTAACTGATAAATCATAAATTAATTTTTTTGATTTTTTTGGAGTTCAAGTAAACCGATTGTTAAAATTTTTTGAAAATATTCAGAATTGAAATGATTCCCCCAATTCTTGATTTACCAAAAAAATTTAGGTTAATCTGAACTGTAATTGATAAATCTTGACCTATATTATGTGATTTTTTTGGAGTTCATGTAAACTCAATGTTGAAAATTTTTTGAAATATTTAAAATTGAAACGATTCCCCCAATTATTGATTTTTCCAAAAAATTTAGGTTTATCTGAACTTTAATTGATAAAGCCTAACCTAAATTATTTGATTTTTTTGGAGTTTAAGTAAACACATTGTTGAAAACTTTTGAAAATTTTCAGAATTGAAATAATTCCATCAATTCTTGATTTTTCCAAAAAATTTAGGTTAATCTGAACGTTAATTGATAAATCATAACCTATTTTGTTTAATTTTTTTGATGTTCAAGTAAACTCATTGTTAAAATTTTTTGAAAATATTCAGAATTGAAATGATTCCCCCAATTCTTGATTTACCAAAAAAATTTAGGTTAATCTGAACTGTAATTGATAAATCTTGACCTATATTATGTGATTTTTTTGGAGTTCATGTAAACTCAATGTTGAAAATTTTTTGAAATATTTAAAATTGAAACGATTCCCCCAATTATTGATTTTTCCAAAAAATTTAGGTTTATCTGAACTTTAATTGATAAAGCCTAAACTAAATTATTTGATTTTTTTGGAGTTTAAGTAAACACATTGTTGAAAACTTTTGAAAATATTCAGAATTGAAATGATTCCCCCAATTCTTGATTTACCAAAAAAATTTAGGTTAATCTGAACTATAATTGATAAATCATAACCTACATTATTTAATTTTTTGGAGTTTAAGTAAACTCATTGTTGAAAACTTTTGAAAATATTCAGAATTGAAATAATTCCATCAATTCTTGATTTTTCCAAAAAATTTAGGTTAATTTGAACTTTAATTGATAAATCATGACCTAAATTATTTGATTTTTTTGGAGTTCAAATAAACTCATTGATAAAATTTTTTGAAAATATTCAGAATTGAAATGATTTTTCCAATTCTTGATTTTTCTAAACAATTACCTTATCTGAACATTAATTGATAAATCTAGACCTAAAATATTTGATATTTTTGGAGTTCAAATAAACTCATTGTTAAAATTTTTTTAAAATATTCAGAATTGAAATGATTCCCCCAATTCTTGATTTACCAAAAAAATTTATGTTAATCTGAACTTTAATTGATAAATCTAGACCTGATATATTTGATTTTTTTGGAGTTCAATTAAACTCATTGATAAAAATTTTTGAAAATATTCACAATTGTAATGATTTTTCCAATTCTTAATTTTTCTAAACAATTTAGGTTATTTGAAGTTTAATTGATAAATCTTGATCTATTTTTTTTGATTTTTTTGGAGTTCAAGTAACCTCATTGTTCAAATTTTTTGAAAATATTCAGAATTGAAATGATTCCCCCAATTCTTGATTTTTCCAAAAAATTTAGGTTAATCTGAACTTTAATTTTTTAACTTAATTTTTTTGATTTTTTTGGAGTTCAAGTAAACTCATTGTTAAAATTTTTTGAAAATATTCAGAATTGAAATGATTCTCCCAATTCTTGATTTACCAAAAAAATTTGTTTATCTGAACTTTAATTGATAAATCTAGACCTGATATATTTGATTTTTTTGGAGTTCAATTAAACTCATTGATAAAAATTTATGAAAATATTCACAATTGTAATGATTTTTCCAATTCTTAATTTTTCTAAACAATTTAGGTTATCTGAAGTTTAATTGATAAATCTTGATCTAATTTTTTTGATTTTTTTGGAGTTCAAGTAAACTCATTGTTAAAATTTTTTGAAAATATTCAGAATTGAAATGATTCTCCCAATTCTTGATTTACCAAAAAAATTTGTTAATCTGAATTTTAATTGATAAATCTAGACCTGATATATTTGATTTTTTTGGAGTTCAATTAAACTCATTGATAAAAATTTATGAAAATATTCACAATTGTAATGATTCTCCCAATTCTTGATTTACCAAAAAAATTTGTTAATCTGAATTTTAATTGATAAATCTAGACCTGATATATTTGATTTTTTTGGAGTTCAAATAAACTCATTGTTAAAAATTTTTGAAAATATTCTGATTTAAAATGATTCCATCAATTCTTGATTTTTCCAAAAAATTTAGGTTAATCTGAACTTTAATTGATAAATCATAACCTACATTATTTGATTTTTTTGGAGTTTAAGTAAACTCATTGTTGAAAACTTTTGAAAATATTCAGAATTAAAATAATTCCATCAATTCTTGATTTTTCCAAAAAATTTAGGTTAAGCTGAACTTTAATTGATAAAGCCTAACCTAAATTATTTGATTTTTTTGGAGTTCAAGTAAAATCATTGTTAAAAATAATTAAAATTGAAATGATTTCCCCAATTCTTGATTTTATAAAAAAATTTTAGGTTAATTTGAACTTTAATTGATAAATCTGGACCAAATTTATATGATTTTTTTAAAGTTTATGTAAACTCATTGTTAAAAATTTTTGAAAACATTCAGAATTGAAATGATTTCTCCAATTCTTGATTTTTCAAAAAAAATTTAGGTTAATTTGAACTTTAATTGATAAAAATTTATCTAATTTATTTGATTTTTTGGAATTCAAGTAAACTCAATTTAAAAAATTTTTAAAGATATTTAAAATTGAAACGAATCCCCCAATTCTTGATTTTTCCAAAAAATTTAGGTTAATCTGATCTTTAATTGATAAATCTGGACCAAATTTATATGATTTTTTTTGAAGTTCAAATAGATAAAATTTTTTGAAAATATTCAGAATTAAAATGATTCCCCCAATTCTTGATTTACCAAAAAAATTTAGGTTAATCTGAACTATAATTCATAAATCTTGACCTAAATTATTTGATTTTTTTGGAGTTCAAATAAACTCATTGTTAAAATTTTTTGAAAATATTCTGATTTAAAATCATTCCATCAATTCTTGATTTTTCCAAAAAATTTAGGTTAATCTGAACTTTAATTGATAAATCATAACCTATTTTTTTTTCTTTTTTGGAGTTCAAGTAAACTCATTGTTCAAATTTTTTGAAAATATTCAGAATTGAAATGATTCCCCCAATTCTTGATTTTTCCAAAAAATTTAGGTTAATCTGAACTTTAATTGATAAATCATAACTTAATTTTTTTGATTTTTTTGGAGTTCAAGTAAACTCATTGTTAAAATTTTTTTAAAATATTCAGAATTGAAATGATTCCCCCAATTCTTGATTTACTAAAAAAATTTATGTTAATATGAACTTTAATTGATAAATCTAGACCTGATATATTTGATTTTTTTGGAGTTCAATTAAACTCATTGATAAAAATTTATGAAAATATTCACAATTGTAATGATTTTTCCAATTCTTAATTTTTCTAAACAATTTAGGTTATCTGAAGTTTAATTGATAAATCTTGATCTAATTTTTTTGATTTTTTTGGAGTTTAAGTAAACTCATTGTTGAAAACTTTTGAAAATATTCAGAATTGAAATGATTCCCCCAATTCTTGATTTACCAAAAAAATTTAGGTTAATCTGAACTATAATTGATAAATCTTGACCTATATTATGTGATTTTTTTGGAGTTCATGTAAACTCAATGTTGAAAATTTTTTGAAATATTTAGAATTGAAACGATTCCCCCAATTATTGATTTTTCCAAAAAATTTAGGTTAATCTGAACTTTAATTGATAAAGCCTAACCTAAATTATTTGATTTTTTTGGAGTTCAAATAAACTCATTGTTAAAAATTTTTGAAAATATTCTGATTTAAAATGATTCCATCAATTCTTGATTTTTCCAAAAAATTTAGGTTAATCTGAACTTTAATTGATAAATCATAACCTACATTATTTGATTTTTTTGGAGTTTAAGTAAACTCAATGATAAAAATTTTTGAAAATATTCACAATTGTAATGATTTTTCCAATTCTTAATTTTTCTAAACAATTTAGGTTATCTGAAGTTTAATTGATAAATCTTGATCTAATTTTTTTGATTTTTTTGGAGTTCAAGTAAACTGATTGTTAAAATTTTTTGAAAATATTCAGAATTGAAATGATTCCCCCAATTCTTGATTTACCAAAAAAATTTAGGTTAATCTGAACTATAATTGATAAATCTTGACCTATATTATGTGATTTTTTTGGAGTTCATGTAAACTCAATGTTGAAAATTTTTTGAAATATTTAGAATTGAAACGATTCCCCCAATTATTGATTTTTCCAAAAAATTTAGGTTAATCTGAACTTTAATTGATAAAGCCTAACCTAAATTATTTGATTTTTTTGGAGTTCAAATAAACTCATTGTTAAAAATTTTTGAAAATATTCTGATTTAAAATGATTCCATCAATTCTTGATTTTTCCAAAAAATTTAGGTTAATCTGAACTTTAATTGATAAATCATAACCTACATTATTTGATTTTTTTGGAGTTTAAGTAAACTCATTGTTGGAAACTTTTGAAAATATTCAGAATTAAAATAATTCCATCAATTCTTGATTTTTCCAAAAAATTTAGGTTAAGCTGAACTTTAATTGATAAAGCCTAACCTAAATTATTTGATTTTTTTGGAGTTCAAATAAACTCATTGTTAAAATTTTTTGAAAATATTCTGATTTAAAATGATTCCATCAATTCTTGATTTTTCCAAAAAATTTAGGTTAATCTGAACTTTAATTGATAAATCATAACCTAATTTTTTTGATTTTTTTGGAGTTCAAGTAAACTCATTGTTAAAATTTTTTGAAAATATTCAGAATTGAAATGATACCCCAATTCTTGATTTACCAAAAAAATTTAGGTTAATCTGAACTTTAATTGATAAATCATAACCTACATTATTTGATTTTTTTGGAGTTTAAGTAAACTCAATGATAAAAATTTTTGAAAATATTCACAATTGTAATGATTTTTCCAATTCTTAATTTTTCTAAACAATTTAGGTTATCTGAAGTTTAATTGATAAATCTAGACCTGATATATTTGATTTTTTTGGAGTTCAATTAAACTCATTGATAAAAATTTTTGAAAATATTCAGAATTGTAATGATTTTTCCAATTCATGATTTTTCTAAACAATTTAGGTTATCTGAACTTTAATTGATAAATCTTGACCTAATTTTTTTGATTTTTTTGTAGTTCAAGTAAACTCATTGTTAAAATTTTTTGAAAATATTCAGAATTGAAATGATTCCCCCAATTCTTGATTTACCAAAAAAATTTAGGTTAATCTGAACTATAATTGATAAATCTTGACCTATATTATGTGATTTTTTTGGAGTTCATGTAAACTCAATGTTGAAAATTTTTTGAAATATTTAGATTTGAAACGATTCCGCCAATTATTGATTTTTCCAAAAAATTTAGGTTAATCTGAAGTTTAATTGATAAATCATAACTTAATATTTTCGATTTTTTTGGAGTTCAAGTAAACTGATTGTTAAAATTTTTTGAAAATATTCAGAATTGAAATGATTCCTCCAATTATTGATTTTTCCAAAAAATTTAGGTTAATCTGAACTTTAACTGATAAATCATAAATTAATTTTTTTGATTTTTTTGGAGTTCAAGTAAACCGATTGTTAAAATTTTTTGAAAATATTCAGAATTGAAATGATTCCCCCAATTCTTGATTTACCAAAAAAATTTAGGTTAATCTGAACTATAATTGATAAATCATAACCTACATTATTTAATTTTTTGGAGTTTAAGTAAACTCATTGTTGAAAACTTTTGAAAATATTCAGAATTGAAATAATTCCATCAATTCTTGATTTTTCCAAAAAATTTAGGTTAATCTGAACTTTAATTGATAAATCATGACCTAAATTATTTGATTTTTTTGGAGTTCAAATAAACTCATTGATAAAATTTTTTGAAAATATTCAGAATTGAAATGATTTTTCCAATTCTTGTTTTTTCTAAACAATTACCTTATCTGAACATTAATTGATAAATCTAGACCTAAAATATTTGATATTTTTGGAGTTCAAATAAACTCATTGTTAAAATTTTTTTAAAATATTCAGAATTCAAATGATTCCCCAAATTCTTGATTTTTCCAAAAAATTTAGGTTAATCTGAACTTTAGTTGATAAATCTTGACATAATTTATTTTATTTTTTTGGAGTTTTAATATCACATTGTTGAAAATTTTTTTAAAATATTTAGAATGAAATAATTATCCTAATTCTTTATTTGTCCAAAAAATTTAGGTTAATCTGAACTTTAATTGATAAATCATAACCTATTTTTTTTTTATTTTGTTGGAGTTCAAGTAAACTCATTGTTCAAATTTTTTGAAAATATTCAGAATTGAAATGATTCCCCCAATTCTTGATTTTTCCAAAAAATTTAGGTTAATCTGAACTTTAATTGATAAATCATAACTTAATTTTTTGATTTTTTTGGAGTTCAAGTAAACTCATTGTTAAAATTTTTTTAAAATATTCAGAATTGAAATGATTCCCCCAATTCTTGATTTACCAAAAAAATTTATGTTAATCTGAACTTTAATTGATAAATCTAGACCTGATATATTTGATTTTTTTGGAGTTCAATTAAACTAATTGATAAAAATTTTTGAAAATATTCACAATTGTAATGATTTTTCCAATTCTTAATTTTTCTAAACAATTTAGGTTATTTGAAGTTTAATTGATAAATCTTGATCTATTTTTTTTGATTTTTTTGGAGTTCAAGTAACCTCATTGTTCAAATTTTTTGAAAATATTCTGAATTGAAATGATTCCCCCAATTCTTGATTTTTCCAAAAAATTTAGGTTAATCTGAACTTTAATTGATAAATCATAACTTAATTTTTTTGATTTTTTTGGAGTTCAAGTAAACTCATTGTTAAAATTTTTTGAAAATATTCAGAATTGAAATGATTCCCCCAATTCTTGATTTACCAAAAAAATTTATGTTAATCTGAACTTTAATTGATAAATCTAGACCTGATATATTTGATTTTTTTGGAGTTCAATTAAACTCATTGATAAAAATTTTTGAAAATATTCACAATTGTAATGATTTTTCCAATTCTTAATTTTTCTAAACAATTTAGGTTATTTGAAGTTTAATTGATAAATCTTGATCTATTTTTTTTGATTTTTTTGGAGTTCAAGTAACCTCATTGTTCAAATTTTTTGAAAATATTCAGAATTGAAATGATTCCCCCAATTCTTGATTTTTCCAAAAAATTTAGGTTAATCTGAACTTTAATTGATAAATCATAACTTAATTTTTTTGATTTTTTTGGAGTTTTAATAAACACATTGTTGAAAATTTTTTTAAAATATTTAGAATGAAATAATTATCCTAATTCTTTATTTGTCCAAAAAATTTAGGTTAATCTGAACTTTAATTGACAAATCATAACCTAATTTTTTTGATTTTTTTGGAATTCAAGTAAACTCATTGTTAAAATTTTTTGAAAATATTCAGAATTGAAATGATACCCCAATTCTTGATTTACCAAAAAAATTTATGTTAATCTGAACTTAAATTGATAAATCTAGTCCTGTAATGTTTGATTTTTTTGGAGTTCAATTAAACTCATTGTTAAAAATTTTTGAAAATATTCTGTTTTAAAATGATTCCATCAATTCTTGATTTTTCCAAAAAATTTTGGTTAATCTGAACTTTAATTGATAAATCATAACCTAATTTTTTTGATTTTTTTGGAGTTCAAGTAAACTCATTGTTAAAATTTTTTGAAAATATTCAGAATTGAAATGATACCCCAATTCTTGATTTACCAAAAAAATTTATGTTAATCTGAACTTAAATTGATAAATCTAGACCTGTAATGTTTGATTTTTTTGGAGTTCAATTAAACTCATTGATAAAAATTTTTGAAAATATTCAGAATTGTAATGATTTTTCCAATTCATGATTTTTCTAAACATTTTAGGTTATCTGAACTTTAATTGATAAATATGACCTAATTTTTTTGATTTTTTTGGAGTTCAAGTAAACTCATTGTTAAAATTTTTTGAAAATATTCAGAATTGAAATGATTCCCCCAATTCTTGATTTACCAAAAAAATTTAGGTTAATCTGAACTATAATTGATAAATCTTGACCTATATTATGTGATTTTTTTGCAGTTCATGTAAACTCAATGTTGAAAATTTTTTGAAATATTTAGATTTGAAACGATTCCGCCAATTATTGATTTTTCCAAAAAATTTAGGTTAATCTGAAGTTTAATTGATAAATCATAACTTAAATTTTTTGATTTTTTTGGAGTTCAAGTAAACTGATTGTTAAAATTTTTTGAAAATATTCAGAATTGAAATGATTCCCCCAATTATTGATTTTTCCAAATAATTTAGGTTAATCTGAACTTTAATTGATAAAGCCTAACCTAAATTATTTGATTTTTTTGTAGTTCAAATAAACTCATTGTTAAAAATTTTTGAAAATATTCAGAATTGAAATGATTCCCCCAATTATAGATTTTTCCAAAAAATTTAGGTTAATCTGAACTTTAATTGATAAATCATAACCTATTTTGTTTTATTTTTTTGATGTTCAAGTAAACTCATTGTTAAAATTTTTTGAAAATATTCAGAATTGAAATGATTCCCCCAATTCTTGATTTTTCCAAAAAATTTAGGTTAATCTGAACTTTAATTGATAAATCATAAATTAATTTTTTTGATTTTTTTGGAGTTCAAGTAAACCGATTGTTAAAATTTTTTGAAAATATTCAGAATTGAAATGATTCCCCCAATTCTTGATTTACCAAAAAAATTTAGGTTAATCTGAACTTTAATTGATAAAGCCTAACCTAAATTATTTGATTTTTTTGTAGTTCAAATAAACTCATTGTTAAAAATTTTTGAAAATATTCAGTATTGAAATGATTCCCCCAATTATAGATTTTTCCAAAAAATTTAGGTTAATCTGAACTTTAATTGATAAATCATAACCTATTTTGTTTTATTTTTTTGATGTTCAAGTAAACTCATTGTTAAAATTTTTTGAAAATATTCAGAATTGAAATGATTCCCCCAATTCTTGATTTTTCCAAAAAATTTAGGTTAATCTGAACTATAATTGATAAATCTTGACCTATATTATGTGATTTTTTTGGAGTTCATGTAAACTCAATGTTGAAAATTTTTTGAAATATTTAGAATTGAAACGATTCCCCCAATTATTGATTTTTCCAAATAATTTAGGTTAATGTGAACTTTAATTGATAAAGCCTAACCTAAATTATTTGATTTTTTTGTAGTTCAAATTATAACGAAGTATATCGTTATTTAGATATCAGTCCCCAATATTCATTATATGGTCGAGAATTCTATATATTAGTATCAGCGTCGAATATGTCATACAGGGAGATCTATTCGTATGCGTGTGTGATTGTGCGTGTCAGCGGTTTTTCCTTAGCATAGGTGGTTCGTTGTCCAATGAAGGATTAGGAAGTTCCAGATATTTCCGGATTCTCACGGACCAAGGGCCAGTAGGAAGGAAGAGGGCGCGCAATAATCAATCGACAGATCAATCCGAGCTGCCGTGTTTGACGGATGTGTGCCGACGTTTGTACAGGAATTATTAGTGTTCGATAGTGTATAACAAGTTATTAAATAAATATTATATTGTTTAATTCGTGCGTTTTTGTGTATTATATTCCTTGGGTCAAGTCGCAGCCTCATCGTCGTCCAGCGGATTATCTCAACCTAGAGTGTGTTTCGTGAGTATCAAAAATAAGAGTAACAGGTAGTTCAATTCAGGTCGTCGTCGTCGTGTTTCCCGATCGTTCTCAGCGGAATCTCCCCTGAGAGAGGCTCGTATGCCGGAGAGTAGTGTAGAGAAATCACAGTACGTAATTTAAGCACGAGATTGTGGAATATTGTTATTTTAAAATTAATATTTCTAACATCTAAATTAGCGTTACAAAATGGCGCCCAACGTGGGGCCCATGCTGAGACATTGAGTTGAACTACCTTTTATTTGCATTCACCGTTAATTATAAAGTGGTAATTATCAGCGAGGAGGTAATAAAGAGTTTAAGCGTGATTATTTATTGAAGGTATTGTGTTGTATTTGTTTGTTTAAGTGTGAAATAATTTGTCTTTCTCGATTTTTCGAATTTTACATTTTATTTTATTAATTTCAAGTGAATTTCTGAACATGTGCTCGGATGTGACGTCATCCGCCGGCCGGTCTCACTTTAGCGCCAAAACAGCTGTTCGGCGTCCCCTGTGAATCCATGCCGCATGGTTCTCAAATATCATTGAGATATTGAAAGTTTAAAATTTTTGATTTTATTGATAAATGTTAATTGTTGTTGTGTGTAATTTATTGTTCGATTTTTCTTTTTTTTTGACATTTTTCAAATACTAAGGAGAAATTCGGAAATAAAATTGTAGAGTCAGTGTTCTCGTATAATTACCGTTGATTAAAATATTTGTTCTTTTTTTTTACGAGTATACAGTGACTATCAGCGTAAAATCAGCGTTATCAGAGAGTATTCCGTTTAAAGGGAAAATACTTTTTTTTACCTTTATATAACGGGTGGAACAAATAATAATTCTCAACGGAAATAATTATTTTTTATAATTTTATCAATTATATGACGCGTAAAGTCAATTTATTTTGTGTGTTCGTCTAGTTATGAATAGTGTTCCTTTTTATTAGTCCTCGCTAATTTTAACGGTGACGTGTATTAGTGTGAGTTACAAATTTTCTTTTCCCGCGTGACGTCATAGGACATTATTATTTTTCCCGTCAGCGTGATTATTTGGGTCATTCCATATAACATAATCATTTTTTTTGTGCATTGTAAAAATAAATTTTTTTTTTTCTCTTCTCTCGAGTGTAGTGGGTGATGATAACGAGTGTGTGTCGTTATCACTTTTGGAAATTTTATTAAACTGGAGTGTTCGAAAGAATTTAGTTCTTTTTCGCGAGATTTAAAACAAATAGTTTCTACCGCTATGGAATCATATCAGCGACTTTTCGTTAGGCTTTTCAAGCACGACGGTGTTAGAAAAATGTGGGAAGCGATTGGGTTGTTGACAGATGCAGAGGTGTTTGGCGAGTTGGAAAGCCAAAATGTGAGTACGAAAGGGTCGGGACAAGTTCTTCGTGAACGTTTACTGCGTCTTAGAGCGAGAATAATTTTTGGAGAAGTACTTCGTGTTCCGTGGTTAGAGAAATACGACGCGGCCGACTCAGTGGAAACTCTGTTAATGGAGGGCATCCCAATATCAGACGAATTAGGAGCGACAGGTGGAAACTTAGCGTTAGAAGATAATAGTGAAAACGGGGTGAATCAGGGCGGTGACAGGGCAATCCCTGGAACAAGTGGGTATGAAAATGTCGGAATTATAGTTGATCAGCGTGAGGGGGTAAATCCTACCCCACCAGTATGTACGATCACAGGGGTAATTATGATAACCTCGGGTACATCAACAGCGACGACAACTATTTCGGGGTCAACGGCAGGGGTAGTGACGAATGTGACGTGGGCTTTGCCTAACGGTGGTATCCCATCATCAACATTTACGCCAAATTTATTAAGCGTGACCCAGATGGAAGCAATTTTACTCCATCTTAATCCACAATTAGCGGCTATTTTGACACAAAATAGAAATTTGGAGTATAATTGGACACCTCCGGTACAACACGTTGATAATCAGCGTCCGGTGATACAGAGCAACGAACAAGTGTGTGCCCCTGGTAGCAATAATATTACGCGCGGTATGAGTTTGGGTGCAATATCCAAAAGACCGAATAATATAAACAATGTCCCTCCGACTAGTATTCCCAATCAGCGCCAGACTGAATTACCCCAGAGATCAAAAGAGAAAAAAAGAGTTCTAAGACCTCCAGAGTGGCAAGAATGGGGAATTGGAGATAGAACTGCTTTTAATGTTGATCAACAGAGAAGTGAATTAGATGTTGCGGAAAAACATCAAGGAAATCAGCGGAACGATATACATAACAAGCATATAGAGGGCGGTAGGGGAGATAATCGACGTCTCAATAGTGTTAATTCATCGCAGGGTCATAATAGATCGGGATTACATTTATCTTCGGACGAGTCCGACTCAGCGCTTGAAAATGGTCCAAACCTGGCGCCAACTAGGCATACGAGATACGTAACAGATATTAGCGCGCGTGCGGTTAAAGCATTAAAGGATTGGGAAATAAAATTTTCAGCGATGGATAAACAAGATCCATTAGATTTTCTAGATAGGCTCGAAGAGTGTAAGGATTGTAATCAGTTCAGCGACTACGAATTAATGAGAGCGTTACCAAGTGTTCTTCGACAAGGAGCAAGTCGATGGTATAGGATCCGTAGAAATGAGATTGACTCGTGGAAGACATTTAAAAAATTATTTATCCGGGAATTTTCAGTGTCCATGGAGGATGACGATATTTGGGACGAGTTGAAGGCCCGTACTCAGGCCAAAGGTGAGAAAATATCAGCGTACATATTGAATCTGCGTATGATCAGCGATCATTTCAAACGTCCCATTTCCGAGGATAATTTGTTGAAAGTGGTCTTCAGGGGATTGGTACCAGAGTATCGGCGTTATCTCGCAACGCATGAGGTTAACTCATTAGCAGAATTGGAGAAAACGTTACGACAATTCGAAAAACTCAAGGACCTTGATAGCCGGTATGTACCGCCACCTTCGAGAGATAAGATGAGATTCCCATTAGCAGCGCCTAAAGGGACTCAGCGAGGATCAAAGATAGATGCTTTTATGGAGAGTTCAGCGTCTGATTCCGAAGATAGTTCAGCGGCGAAAAAGAAAAAGAGTAAATCACCCAAGCGTAAGAGTAGAAAGAAGAGAGAGAAAAATAAAGCGGAAGAATCTGTGGATGCGTTTGGATCCAATCAGGGATCAAGAGGGGAACCACAGAAGAGTCGAACCAAGACTGGGCCCAATCATGGCAAAGTTACTGCTTCAGTTCCAAAACCACAATGGGGACAAAAACCAGACTTGGGACCATCCTCGAATTTTCAGCGACCGTTTGTGGGTACATGTAACAATTGTAAAGTGGTTGGCCATCGAGCGCCAGAATGCCCTTACAGGATATGTTATAATAGCAGAGAACAAGGTCATTTTTCAGCGGAGTGTCCCAAAAGGGACAAAGCGAACAATGTGGCTTGTCAAGTCTGCGGTACCAAAGGTACAGTTTTCGCGCGTTGCGCGAATTGCAAAGCAATTCGAGAATGGTTGGGAAACGCGGAAGGGGGGGATCGATCAGCCTTCCCCCCCAATCCCAATCTCGGGGACAGAAATATATGTCCCAGAAGAACCGGAAGAAATTTTCTTCCAGTTAAAACAAATGGAGTACACCGAAATGAATGAGGAGGATTCACTCCATATTCAGCGTGAACCGGGGAAAATTAGCGAGAGTAGCGATTCGGTGGAAAAAGTGTTGTGTGATCCGTGTCCCAGCAAGAGTGTTACTTGTGAAGTAACAAATGGGACATTGGTATCAAATCCGTGTCCAAGCGAGAATGTTACTTGTGAAGTAACAAGTGGGACACCAGTGGTGGTAACTGAGAGTGAGCGCGTTCTGGAGAAAAATGGTACGGTTGGAGATGACCAATTCAGCGTATCATTGAGCGAGAGTGGGACAGTGTTTCCTGGTTTTAGTGGGACTATTACGGCTGAGAATGAGACAGTACGTATAGTCCAAGGGAGGGGGAAAACTGCATGTAATGCAGATATAACCTCACCCAAGTGTAATAATTCTCCTGGCGTTAGTGGGACAATTACGGCTGAGAGTGAGACAGTACGTATAGTACAGGGGAGGGGGGAAACTGTACCTGATACAGAGATAACCCCACCCAAGTGTGAAAACGTGGATGGCTCTAGGACCGAAAACCGATACTTTTGGAAAGTATTCATAGCGGACAAACCATATTTTGCATTATTTGATCCGGGTGCTATGATTTCGGTTGTTGGTCCCCAACTTATGGTGAAATTTAGAGAAAAGTTGGAGGCTACTGATTCAGCGATCCAGAGTGTGATAGGCGGATCCACCAAGACGATGGGTAAACTGAGGTTATGGTTAACTGTCGACGGTCATACACAGTCGTTTGAGCTCAAAGCTGTGGAATCATTGACACAAGACCTGATTCTTGGGATGGATTTCTGTCGTGAAATGGATATTGAGGTCCAATTTGGAAAAGGACTTTGGAGAATCAAAGGCCAAGAGTGGCACGAGTTTGCGAGTCGACTAGATCAGCGTCAAGATGGTGAAATCTTCGCTGAATGCGCAGGAATTTGTGAGTTGACAAATGATCAGCGTCAGGAAGTTCAGCGTTTAGTCGACGAGTTAGTGTTACCACAGGGTGTAGAGCACGGAATGACAACTTTAACCGAGCACAATATCAGCGTCATTGATCCGACACCGATAAAACACAGACCCCGCAGAATGTCTCCTAAAATGTTAGAGTGGTTAATTCAGGAAGTCATGAAGTTACTCCGGGAAGGAATAATTGAAAAAGCGTCTAGCGAGTGGAGTACGGCACCAGTTGTAGTCAAAAAGAGTGATGGAACTTTGCGTTTGTGTTTTGATTTTAGAGATCTCAACAAAGTAACCGTCAAAGACGCTTATCCAATACCTAGCGTCGACTCTATTTTGGACAAGCTCAGGAAGGCACGCTATATATCAAAGATTGATTTGAAATCAGCGTATCATCAAGTGCCAATGTCTGCATCAAGCAAGAAATATACTGCTTTTTCAATTCCTGGTTTGGGACTGTTTCAGTTTAAGCGGATGCCATTCGGACTCACTAATGCTCCGATGACGTTTCAGCGTTTGATTGATTCCCTTTTTGGTCCAGAATTCGAACCAGTTGTATTTGGGTATTTGGACGATATTATTATCGTCAATAATGATTATGAGGAACACATGCGATGGTTAAGAGTGGTGCTCGAGAAATTGTCATCAGCGGGACTTGTAGTGAACCCAGATAAGTGCGAGTTTGGTTGTTCTAGAGTAACTTATCTGGGATATGTTCTTGATAGCGGAGGTCTACGTCCAGACCCTGAGAAAATAGCGCCGGTGTTAGATTATCCAGCGCCACAAAATTTGAAACAATTGAGACGTTTTCTCGGAATGGTCGGATGGTATTCCAGATTTATAGAGAAGGACAGCGAGTTAAAAGTTCCGTTGTTGAGGTTATTGCGAAAAGGTCAAAATTGGGTGTGGGAGGAGGACCAAAATGAGGCATTTCAAACATTGAAATCGAAATTAGTGTCAGCGCCTGTTCTGGCAAGACCAGACTTCAGCAAGCCATTTACGATTCAATGTGATGCAAGCGATTTTGCGATTGGTGCGGTCCTCACTCAAGAATCAGAGGATGGTGAACATCCAATAGTGTACATTAGTAAGGCCCTTTCAGCGTCAGAAAAGAATTATAGCGTCACAGAAAAGGAATGTTTGTCCCTTTTATGGGCTATTAAGAAATTCAGACCTTATATCGAAGGATATAAATTCACCGTGATCACGGATCACAGTGCTTTGAAATGGTTGCGGAATCTGAAGGATCCGACTGGTCGTTTAGCGCGCTGGGCCTTAGAGATGCAACAATGGAATTTCGATATTGTACACAGACGAGGAATTCATCATCACGTGCCTGATGCCCTCTCAAGAATGTTTGAAGATAGTAGCAATGAAGTTTCAGCGTTTGAAACTGTGAGCGATCCATGGTATATTAAGCGTAGGGAATTAGTGGAAAAATTCCCCCAGCGTTTTCCAGGTTGGACAGTAGAAGAGAATAGGTTGTATCGATTTAGAAATTGTCCAATCCTGTTACCATGTGCAGGAGAACAACAAGGTTGGAAACTGGTGATACCAGCCGAGCATAGAGAAAGGGTGTTGAGAGATGCTCATGATGGATTATCAGCGGGACATTTAGGTATCGAAAAAACTTATGGTCGTATCACGAAAGATTACTATTGGCCAGGTATCTGGTATGATGTGCATAATTTTGTGAAATCATGTCCAGAATGTCAGCGTCATAAAGTGTCACAGGAAGGACCACAGGGTCTTATGGGTCAGCGGATTGTTGAACAACCCTGGATGGTGGTAGCGGCGGACTGTATGGAGTTTCCGCCAAGTAAAAGTCAATGCAGGCATTTAGTGGTTTTTCAAGATTTATTTTCGCGTTGGATAGAGTTAAAACAGATTAGATCAGCGGACGGGAAATCAATTGCGCGAGCGTTTGAAGAGTTGGTCGTATTCAGGTGGAATATCCCCCGTTTCTTGTTGACTGACAACGGTAAAGAGTTCGATAATAAACTTTTGAAAACAACCCTGGAAGAATATGCTATACAGCATTTGACAACTCCACCATATCATCCACAAGCGAATCCTGTTGAGCGTAGTAATCGTGTGTTAAAAACAATGATAGCGACTTTTGTTGGTAAAGATCACCGTGACTGGGACAAACATGTCCACGAGTTTAGACATGCTGTGAACACAGCGTCTCAATCAACGACAAAGGTGTCCCCAGCATTCCTTAATTATGGTTTTCAACCGGATCCTGTAAAGAGTTTACGTCGCGAAGTTGAGGTTAAGACGATAGTTGATCGTTTGGATCCTGAAATATGGATCGATCGTTTGAGAAGATTGGATGCTTTCCGTGATTTGGTTGCGAGGTTTATAGATTCGGCGAGAGAAAAACAAACCACTTATTATAACCGTAAAAAGCGTGTTGCAGTTTTTAGCGTGGGCGATCAAGTGTTATGGCGAACACATAAGTTGTCGAATGCGGTTAATAAATTTTCGGCAAAATTAGCACCAAAATATGAAGGGCTTTATGAAATCGTCAAACAACTGTCAGCGTCGGTATATGAATTGGAAGTGGACGATAATCGTCGAGTAGCGAAAGTTCATGTATCTGATTTAAAACGCTTTATACCTCCTCGCACCAAGCAATCTTAAATTTTATGTGTGTTAACAATGTTGTTTGTTTCTAGATTGGATATTCGTATTGTTCAGTTCATCAGCGTGTATATCAGCGTAAGCGTAGAAATGATTAATCAGCGGTAACTGAACATGTTTATTATGTATTGATTTTGGAATAAAAATTTTTATTCAATATAATGAATAGTTAGCTTATTTCCTTTTTTTTGTTTGTGATTTGAATATCGGCAATAATACCAGAGTATTATCGGCCTAGGAGAGGGGTTTATAACGAAGTATATCGTTATTTAGATATCAGTCCCCAATATTCATTATATGGTCGAGAATTCTATATATTAGTATCAGCGTCGAATATGTCATACAGGGAGATCTATTCGTATGCGTGTGTGATTGTGCGTGTCAGCGGTTTTTCCTTAGCATAGGTGGTTCGTTGTCCAATGAAGGATTAGGAAGTTCCAGATATTTCCGGATTCTCACCGACCAAGGGCCAGTAGGAAGGAAGAGGGCGCGCAATAATCAATCGACAGATCAATCCGAGCTGCCGTGTTTGACGGATGTGTGCCGACGTTTGTACAGGAATTATTAGTGTTCGATAGTGTATAACAAGTTATTAAATAAATATTATATTGTTTAATTCGTGCGTTTTTGTGTATTATATTCCTTGGGTCAAGTCGCAGCCTCATCGTCGTCCAGCGGATTTTCTCAACAAGAGTGTGTTTCGTGAGTATCAAAAATAATAGTAACAGGTAGTTCAATTCAGGTCGTCGTCGTCGTGTTTCCCGACCGTTCTCAGCGGAATCTCCCCTGAGAGAGGCTCGTATGCCGGAGAGTAGTGTAGAGAAATCACAGTACGTAATTTAAGCACGAGATTGTGGAATATTGTTATTTTAAAATTAATATTTCTAACATCTAAATAAGCGTTACAAAATAAACTCATTGTTAAAAATTTTTGAAAATATTCAGAATTGAAATGATTCCCCCAATTATAGATTTTTCCAAAAAATTTAGGTTAATCTGAACTTTAATTGATAAATCATAACCTATTTTTTTTTATTTTTTTGGAGTTCAAGTAAACTTATTGTTGAAAATTATTGATAATATTCAGAAATGAAATGATTCCCCCAATTCTTGATTTTTCCAAAAAATTTAGGTTAATCTGAATTATAATTGATAAATCTTGACCTATATTATGTGATTTTTTTGGAAATCATGTAAACTCAATGTTGAAAATTTTTTGAAATATTTAGAATTGAAACGATTCCGACAATTATTGATTTTTCCCAAAAATTTAGGTTAATCTGAACTTTAATTGATAAAGCCTAACCTAAATTATTTGATTTTTTTGGAGCTCAAATAAACTCATTGTTAAAAATTTTTGAAAATATTCTGATTTAAAATGATTCCATCAATTCTTGATTTTTCCAAAAAATTTAGGTTAATCTGAACTTTAATTGATAAATCATAACCTACATTATTTGATTTTTTTGGAGTTTAAGTAATCTCATTGTTGAAAACTTTTAAAAATATTCAGAATTGAAATGATTCCCCCAATTCTTGATTTACCAAAAAATTTATGTTAATCTGAACTTTAATTGATAAATCTACACCTGATATATTTGATTTTTATGGAGTTCAAATAAACTCATTGATAAGATTTTTTGAAAATATTCAGAATTGTAATGATTCCCCCAATTCTTGATTTACCAAAAAAAGTTAGGTTAATCTGAACTATAATTGATAAATCTTGACCTATATTATGTGATTTTTTTGGAGTTCAAGTAAACTCATTGTTAAAATTTTTTGAAAATATTCAGAATTGAAATGATTCCCCAAATTCTTGATTTACCAAATAAATTTATGTTAATCTGAACTTTAATTGATAAATCTAGACCTGATATATTTGATTTTTTTGGAGTTCAAATAAACTCATTGATAAGATTTTTTGAAAATATTCAGAATTGTAATGATTTTTCCAATTCTTGATTTTTCTAAACAATTTACGTTATTTGAACTTTAATTGATAAATCTAAACCTGATATATTTGATTTTTTTGGAGTTCAAATAAACTCATTGATAAGATTTTTTGAAAATATTCAGAATTGTAATGATTTTTCCAATTCCTGATTTTTCTAAACAATTTACGTTATTTGAACTTTAATTGATAAATCTTGACCTAATTTTTTTGATTTTTTTGGAGTTCAAGTAAACTCATTGTTAAAATTTTTTGAAAATATTCAGAATTGAAATGATTCCCCCAATTCTTGATTTACCAAAAAAATTTAGGTTAATCTGAACTATAATTGATAAATCTTGACCTATATTATGTGATTTTTTTAGAGTTCATGTAAACTCAATGTTGAAAATTTTTTGAAATATTTAGAATTGAAACGATTCCCCCAATTATTAGTTTTTCCAAAAAATTTAGGTTAATCTGAACTTTAATTGATAAAGCCTAACCTAAATTATTTGATTTTTTTGGAGTTCAAATAAACTTATTGTTAAAAATTTTTGAAAATATTTTGATTTAAAATGATTCCATCAATTCTTGATTTTTCAAAAAATTTTGGTTAATCTGAACTTTAATTGATAAATCATAACCTACATTATTTGATTTTTTTGGAGTTCAAGTAAACTCATTGTTAAAATTTTTTGAAAATATTCAGAATTGAAATGATTCCCCCAATTCTTGATTTACCAAAAAAATTTAGGTTAATCTGAACTATAATTGATAAATCTTGACCTATATTATGTGATTTTTTTGGAGTTCAAGTAAACTCATTGTTGAAAATTTTTTGAAATATTTAGAATTGAAACGATTCCCCCAATTATTGATTTTTCCAAAAAATTTAGGTTAATCTGAACTTTAGTCTTTAAATGATAAAGCCTAACCTAAATTATTTGATTTTTTTAGAGTTCAAATCAACTCATTGTTAAAAATTTTTGAAAATATTCTGATTAAAAATGATTTCATCAATTCTTGATTTTTCCAAAAAATTTAGGTTAATATGAACTTTAATTGATAAATCATAACCTACATTATTTGATTTTTTTGGAGTTTAAGTAAACTCATTGTTGAAAACTTTTTAGAATATTTAGAATTGAAACGATTCTCATAATTCTTGATTTTTCCAAAAAATGTAGGTTAATCTGAACTTTAATTGATAAATCTTGACCTATATTATTTGATTTTTTTGGAGTTCAAATAAACTCATTGTTAAAAATTTTTGAAAATATTTTGATTTAAAATGATTCCATCAATTCTTGATTTTTCAAAAAATTTTGGTTAATCTGAGCTTTAATTGATAAATCATAACCTACATTATTTGATTTTTTTGGAGTTCAAGTAAACTCATTGTTAAAATTTTTTGAAAATATTCAGAATTGAAATGATTCCCCCAATTCTTGATTTACCAAAAAAATTTAGGTTAATCTGAACTATAATTGATAAATCTTGACCTATATTATGTGATTTTTTTGGAGTTCATGTAAACTCAATGTTGAAAATTTTTTGAAATATTTAGAATTGAAACGATTCCCCCAATTATTGATTTTTCCAAAAAATTTAGGTTAATCTGAACTTTAGTCTTTAAATGATAAAGCCTAACCTAAATTATTTGATTTTTTTAGAGTTCAAATAAACTCATTGTTAAAAATTTTTGAAAATATTCTGATTAAAAATGATTCCATCAATTCTTGATTTTTCCAAAAAATTTAGGTTAATCTGAACTTTAATTGATAAAGCCTAATCTAAATTATTTGATTTTTTTGGAGTTCAAATAAACAAATTGTTAAAAATTTTTGAAAATATTCTGATTTAAAATGATTTCATCAATTCTTGATTTTTCCAAAAAATTTAGGTTAATATGAACTTTAATTGATAAATCATAACCTACATTATTTGATTTTTTTGGAGTTTAAGTAAACTCATTGTTGAAAATTTTTTGAAATATTTAGAATTGAAACGATTCCCCCAATTATTGATTTTTCCAAAAAATTTAGGTTAATCTGAACTTTAATTGATAAATCATAACCTAAATTATTTGATTTTTTTGGAGTTTAAGTAAACTCATTGTTGAAAATTTTTTGAAATATTTAGAATTGAATCGATTCCCCCAATTATTGATTTTTCCAAAAAATTTAGGTTAATCTGAACTTTAATTGATAAATCATAACCTAAATTATTTGATTTTTTTGGAGTTTAAGTAAACTCATTGTTAAAATTTTTTGAAAATATTCAGAATTGAAATGATTCCCCCAATTCTTGATTTACCAAAAAAATTTAGGTTAATCTGAACTATAATTGATAAATCTTGACCTATTTTATGTGATTTTTTTGGAGTTCATGTAAACTCAATGTTGAAAATATTTTGAAATATTTAGAATTGAAACGATTCCCCCAATTATTGATTTTTCCAAAAAATTTAGGTTAATCTGAACTTTAGTCTTTAAATGATAAAGCCTAACCTAAATTATTTGATTTTTTTAGAGTTCAAATAAACTCATTGTTAAAAATTTTTGAAAATATTCTGATTAAAAATGATTCCATCAATTCTTGATTTTTCCAAAAAATTTAGGTTAATCTGAACTTTAATTGATAAAGCCTAATCTAAATTATTTGATTTTTTTGGAGTTCAAATAAACAAATTGTTAAAAATTTTTAAAAATATTCTGATTTAAAATGATTTCATCAATTCTTGATTTTTCCAAAAAATTTAGGTTAATCTGAACTATAATTGATAAATCTTGACCTATATTATGTGATTTTTTTGGAGTTCATGTAAACTCAATGTTGAAAATTTTTTGAAATATTTAGAATTGAAACGATTCCCCCAATTATTGATTTTTCCAAAAAATTTAGGTTAATCTGAACTTTAGTCTTTAAATGATAAAGCCTAACCTAAATTATTTGATTTTTTTAGAGTTCAAATAAACTCATTGTTAAAAATTTTTGAAAATATTCTGATTAAAAATGATTCCATCAATTCTTAATTTTTCCAAAAAATTTAGGTTAATCTGAACTTTAATTGATAAAGCCTAATCTAAATTATTTGATTTTTTTGGAGTTCAAATAAACAAATTGTTAAAAATTTTTGAAAATATTCTGATTTAAAATGATTTCATCAATTCTTGATTTTTCCAAAAAATTTAGGTTAATCTGAACTATAATTGATAAATCTTGACCTAAATTATGTGATTTTTTTGGAGTTCAAGTAAACTCATTGTTAAAAATTTTTGAAAATATTCTGATTTAAAATGATTTCATCAATTCTTGATTTTTCCAAAAAATTTAGGTTAATCTGAACTTTAATTGATAAATCATAACCTACATTATTTGATTTTTTTGGAGTTTAAGTAAACTCATTGTTCAAAACTTTTTAGAATATTTAGAATTGAAACGATTCTCATAATTCTTGATTTTTCCAAAAAATTTAGGTTAATCTGAACTTTAATTGATAAATCTTGACCTATATTGTGTGATTTTTTTGGAGTTCAAATAAACTTATTGTTAAAAATTTTTGAAAATATTTTGATTTAAAATGATTCCATCAATTCTTGATTTTTCAAAAAATTTTGGTTAATCTGAACTTTAGTCTTTAAATGATAAAGCCTAACCTAAATTATTTGATTTTTTTAGAGTTCAAATCAACTCATTGTTAAAAATTTTTGAAAATATTCTGATTAAAAATGATTGCATCAATTCTTGATTTTTCCAAAAAATTTAGGTTAATCTGAACTTTAATTGATAAATCATAACCTACATTATTTGATTTTATTGGAGTTCAAGTAAACTCATTGTTAAAAATTTTTGAAAATATTCTGATTTAAAATGATTTCATCAATTCTTGATTTTTCCAAAAAATTTAGGTTAATCTGAACTTTAATTGATAAATCATAACCTACATTATTTGATTTTTTTGGAGTTTAAGTAAACTCATTGTTGAAAACTTTTTAGAATATTTAGAATTGAAACGATTCCCCCAATTATTGATTTTTCCAAAAAATTTAGGTTAATCTGAACTTTAGTCTTTAAATGATAAAGCCTAACCTAAATTATTTGATTTTTTTAGAGTTAAAATAAACTCATTGTTAAAAATTTTTGAAAATATTCTGATTAAAAATGATTCCATCAATTCTTGATTTTTCCAAAAAATTTAGGTTAATCTGAACTTTAATTGATAAAGCCTAATCTAAATTATTTGATTTTTTTGAAGTTCAAATACACAAATTGTTAAAAATTTTTGAAAATATTCTGATTTAAAATGATTTCATCAATTCTTGATTTTTCCAAAATATTTAGGTTAATATGAACTTTAATTGATAAATCATAACCTACATTATTTGATTTTTTTGGAGTTTAAGTAAACTCATTGTTGAAAACTTTTTAGAATATTTAGAATTGAAACGATTCTCATAATTCTTGATTTTTCCAAAAAATTTAGGTTAATCTGAACTATAATTGATAAATCTTGACCTAAATTATGTGATTTTTTTGGAGTTCAAGTAAACTCATTGTTAAAAATTTTTGAAAATATTCTGATTTAAAATGATTTCATCAATTCTTGATTTTTGCAAAAAATTTAGGTTAATATGAACTTTAATTGATAAATCATAACCTACATTATTTGATTTTTTTGGAGTTTAAGTAAACTCATTGTTGAAAACTTTTTAGAATATTTAGAATTGAAACGATTCTCATAATTCTTGATTTTTCCAAAAAATGTAGGTTAATCTGAACTTTAATTGATAAATCTTGACCTATATTATTTGATTTTTTTGGAGTTCAAATAAACTCATTGTTAAAAATTTTTGAAAATATTTTGATTTAAAATGATTCCATCAATTCTTGATTTTTCAAAAAATTTTGGTTAATCTGAGCTTTAATTGATAAATCATAACCTACATTATTTGATTTTTTTGGAGTTCAAGTAAACTCATTGTTAAAATTTTTTGAAAATATTCAGAATTGAAATGATTCCCCCAATTCTTGATTTACCAAAAAAATTTAGGTTAATCTGAACTATAATTGATAAATCTTGACCTATATTATGTGATTTTTTTGGAGTTCATGTAAACTCAATGTTGAAAATTTTTTGAAATATTTAGAATTGAAACGATTCCCCCAATTATTGATTTTTCCAAAAAATTTAGGTTAATCTGAACTTTAGTCTTTAAATGATAAAGCCTAACCTAAATTATTTGATTTTTTTAGAGTTCAAATAAACTCATTGTTAAAAATTTTTGAAAATATTCTGATTAAAAATGATTCCATCAATTCTTGATTTTTCCAAAAAATTTAGGTTAATCTGAACTTTAATTGATAAAGCCTAATCTAAATTATTTGATTTTTTTGGAGTTCAAATAAACAAATTGTTAAAAAATTTTGAAAATATTCTGATTTAAAATGATTTCATCAATTCTTGATTTTTCCAAAAAATTTAGGTTAATATGAACTTTAATTGATAAATCATAACCTACATTATTTGATTTTTTTGGAGTTTAAGTAAACTCATTGTTGAAAATTTTTTGAAATATTTAGAATTGAAACGATTCCCTCAATTATTGATTTTTCCAAAAAATTTAGGTTAATCTGAACTTTAATTGATAAATCATAACCTAAATTATTTGATTTTTTTGGAGTTCAAATAAACTCATTGTTAAAAATTTTTGAAAATATTTTGATTTAAAATGATTCCATCAATTCTTGATTTTTCAAAAAATTTTGGTTAATCTGAACTTTAATTGATAAATCATAACCTACATTATTTGATTTTTTTGGAGTTCAAGTAAACTCATTGTTAAAATTTTTTGAAAATATTCAGAATTGAAATGATTCCCCCAATTCTTGATTTACCAAAAAAATTTAGGTTAATCTGAACTATAATTGATAAATCTTGACCTATATTATGTGATTTTTTTGGAGTTCATGTAAACTCAATGTTGAAAATTTTTTGAAATATTTAGAATTGAAACGATTCCCCCAATTATTGATTTTTCCAAAAAATTTAGGTTAATCTGAACTTTAGTCTTTAAATGATAAAGCCTAACCTAAATTATTTGATTTTTTTAGAGTTCAAATAAACTCATTGTTAAAAATTTTTGAAAATATTCTGATTAAAAATGATTCCATCAATTCTTGATTTTTCCAAAAAATTTAGGTTAATCTGAACTTTAATTGATAAAGCCTAATCTAAATTATTTGATTTTTTTGGAGTTCAAATAAACAAATTGTTAAAAAATTTTGAAAATATTCTGATTTAAAATGATTTCATCAATTCTTGATTTTTCCAAAAAATTTAGGTTAATATGAACTTTAATTGATAAATCATAACCTACATTATTTGATTTTTTTGGAGTTTAAGTAAACTCATTGTTGAAAATTTTTTGAAATATTTAGAATTGAAACGATTCCCTCAATTATTGATTTTTCCAAAAAATTTAGGTTAATCTGAACTTTAATTGATAAATCATAACCTAAATTATTTGATTTTTTTGGAGTTCAAATAAACTCATTGTTAAAAATTTTTGAAAATATTTTGATTTAAAATGATTCCATCAATTCTTGATTTTTCAAAAAATTTTGGTTAATCTGAACTTTAATTGATAAATCATAACCTACATTATTTGATTTTTTTGGAGTTCAAGTAAACTCATTGTTAAAATTTTTTGAAAATATTCAGAATTGAAATGATTCCCCCAATTCTTGATTTACCAAAAAAATTTAGGTTAATCTGAACTATAATTGAT
Organism: Leptopilina boulardi; assembly: GCF_019393585.1. Lineage (NCBI taxonomy): Eukaryota > Metazoa > Arthropoda > Insecta > Hymenoptera > Figitidae > Leptopilina > Leptopilina boulardi. The sequence goes on from NW_026138006.1 coordinate 813,402, forward strand.
AAATCTTGACCTATATTATGTGATTTTTTTGGAGTTCATGTAAACTCAATGTTGAAAATTTTTTGAAATATTTAGAATTGAAACGATTCCCCCAATTATTGATTTTTCCAAAAAATTTAGGTTAATCTGAACTTTAGTCTTTAAATGATAAAGCCTAACCTAAATTATTTGATTTTTTTAGAGTTCAAATAAACTCATTGTTAAAAATTTTTGAAAATATTCTGATTAAAAATGATTCCATCAATTCTTGATTTTTCCAAAAAATTTAGGTTAATCTGAACTTTAATTGATAAAGCCTAATCTAAATTATTTGATTTTTTTGGAGTTCAAATAAACAAATTGTTAAAAATTTTTGAAAATATTCTGATTTAAAATGATTTCATCAATTCTTGATTTTTCCAAAAAATTTAGGTTAATATGAACTTTAATTGATAAATCATAACCTACATTATTTGATTTTTTTGGAGTTTAAGTAAACTCATTGTTGAAAACTTTTTAGAATATTTAGAATTGAAACGATTCTCATAATTCTTGATTTTTTCAAAAAATTTAGGTTAATCTGAACTATAATTGATAAATCTTGACCTAAATTATGTGATTTTTTTGGAGTTCAAGTAAACTCATTGTTAAAAATTTTTGAAAATATTCTGATTTAAAATGATTTCATCAATTCTTGATTTTTCCAAAAAATTTAGGTTAATCTGAACTTTAATTGATAAATCATAACCTACATTATTTGATTTTTTTGGAGTTTAAGTAAACTCATTGTTCAAAACTTTTTAGAATATTTAGAATTGAAACGATTCTCATAATTCTTGATTTTTCCAAAAAATTTAGGTTAATCTGAACTTTAATTGATAAATCTTGACCTATATTGTGTGATTTTTTTGGAGTTCAAATAAACTTATTGTTAAAAATTTTTGAAAATATTTTGATTTAAAATGATTCCATCAATTCTTGATTTTTCAAAAAATTTTGGTTAATCTGAACTTTAGTCTTTAAATGATAAAGCCTAACCTAAATTATTTGATTTTTTTAGAGTTCAAATCAACTCATTGTTAAAAATTTTTGAAAATATTCTGATTAAAAATGATTGCATCAATTCTTGATTTTTCCAAAAAATTTAGGTTAATCTGAACTTTAATTGATAAATCATAACCTACATTATTTGATTTTATTGGAGTTCAAGTAAACTCATTGTTAAAAATTTTTGAAAATATTCTGATTTAAAATGATTTCATCAATTCTTGATTTTTCCAAAAAATTTAGGTTAATCTGAACTTTAATTGATAAATCATAACCTACATTATTTGATTTTTTTGGAGTTTAAGTAAACTCATTGTTGAAAACTTTTTAGAATATTTAGAATTGAAACGATTCCCCCAATTATTGATTTTTCCAAAAAATTTAGGTTAATCTGAACTTTAGTCTTTAAATGATAAAGCCTAACCTAAATTATTTGATTTTTTTAGAGTTAAAATAAACTCATTGTTAAAAATTTTTGAAAATATTCTGATTAAAAATGATTCCATCAATTCTTGATTTTTCCAAAAAATTTAGGTTAATCTGAACTTTAATTGATAAAGCCTAATCTAAATTATTTGATTTTTTTGAAGTTCAAATACACAAATTGTTAAAAATTTTTGAAAATATTCTGATTTAAAATGATTTCATCAATTCTTGATTTTTCCAAAATATTTAGGTTAATATGAACTTTAATTGATAAATCATAACCTACATTATTTGATTTTTTTGGAGTTTAAGTAAACTCATTGTTGAAAACTTTTTAGAATATTTAGAATTGAAACGATTCTCATAATTCTTGATTTTTCCAAAAAATTTAGGTTAATCTGAACTATAATTGATAAATCTTGACCTAAATTATGTGATTTTTTTGGAGTTCAAGTAAACTCATTGTTAAAAATTTTTGAAAATATTCTGATTTAAAATGATTTCATCAATTCTTGATTTTTGCAAAAAATTTAGGTTAATATGAACTTTAATTGATAAATCATAACCTACATTATTTGATTTTTTTGGAGTTTAAGTAAACTCATTGTTGAAAACTTTTTAGAATATTTAGAATTGAAACGATTCTCATAATTCTTGATTTTTCCAAAAAATGTAGGTTAATCTGAACTTTAATTGATAAATCTTGACCTATATTATTTGATTTTTTTGGAGTTCAAATAAACTCATTGTTAAAAATTTTTGAAAATATTTTGATTTAAAATGATTCCATCAATTCTTGATTTTTCAAAAAATTTTGGTTAATCTGAGCTTTAATTGATAAATCATAACCTACATTATTTGATTTTTTTGGAGTTCAAGTAAACTCATTGTTAAAATTTTTTGAAAATATTCAGAATTGAAATGATTCCCCCAATTCTTGATTTACCAAAAAAATTTAGGTTAATCTGAACTATAATTGATAAATCTTGACCTATATTATGTGATTTTTTTGGAGTTCATGTAAACTCAATGTTGAAAATTTTTTGAAATATTTAGAATTGAAACGATTCCCCCAATTATTGATTTTTCCAAAAAATTTAGGTTAATCTGAACTTTAGTCTTTAAATGATAAAGCCTAACCTAAATTATTTGATTTTTTTAGAGTTCAAATAAACTCATTGTTAAAAATTTTTGAAAATATTCTGATTAAAAATGATTCCATCAATTCTTGATTTTTCCAAAAAATTTAGGTTAATCTGAACTTTAATTGATAAAGCCTAATCTAAATTATTTGATTTTTTTGGAGTTCAAATAAACAAATTGTTAAAAAATTTTGAAAATATTCTGATTTAAAATGATTTCATCAATTCTTGATTTTTCCAAAAAATTTAGGTTAATATGAACTTTAATTGATAAATCATAACCTACATTATTTGATTTTTTTGGAGTTTAAGTAAACTCATTGTTGAAAATTTTTTGAAATATTTAGAATTGAAACGATTCCCTCAATTATTGATTTTTCCAAAAAATTTAGGTTAATCTGAACTTTAATTGATAAATCATAACCTAAATTATTTGATTTTTTTGGAGTTCAAATAAACTCATTGTTAAAAATTTTTGAAAATATTTTGATTTAAAATGATTCCATCAATTCTTGATTTTTCAAAAAATTTTGGTTAATCTGAACTTTAATTGATAAATCATAACCTACATTATTTGATTTTTTTGGAGTTCAAGTAAACTCATTGTTAAAATTTTTTGAAAATATTCAGAATTGAAATGATTCCCCCAATTCTTGATTTACCAAAAAAATTTAGGTTAATCTGAACTATAATTGATAAATCTTGACCTATATTATGTGATTTTTTTGGAGTTCATGTAAACTCAATGTTGAAAATTTTTTGAAATATTTAGAATTGAAACGATTCCCCCAATTATTGATTTTTCCAAAAAATTTAGGTTAATCTGAACTTTAGTCTTTAAATGATAAAGCCTAACCTAAATTATTTGATTTTTTTAGAGTTCAAATAAACTCATTGTTAAAAATTTTTGAAAATATTCTGATTAAAAATGATTCCATCAATTCTTGATTTTTCCAAAAAATTTAGGTTAATCTGAACTTTAATTGATAAAGCCTAATCTAAATTATTTGATTTTTTTGGAGTTCAAATAAACAAATTGTTAAAAAATTTTGAAAATATTCTGATTTAAAATGATTTCATCAATTCTTGATTTTTCCAAAAAATTTAGGTTAATATGAACTTTAATTGATAAATCATAACCTACATTATTTGATTTTTTTGGAGTTTAAGTAAACTCATTGTTGAAAATTTTTTGAAATATTTAGAATTGAAACGATTCCCTCAATTATTGATTTTTCCAAAAAATTTAGGTTAATCTGAACTTTAATTGATAAATCATAACCTAAATTATTTGATTTTTTTGGAGTTCAAATAAACTCATTGTTAAAAATTTTTGAAAATATTTTGATTTAAAATGATTCCATCAATTCTTGATTTTTCAAAAAATTTTGGTTAATCTGAACTTTAATTGATAAATCATAACCTACATTATTTGATTTTTTTGGAGTTCAAGTAAACTCATTGTTAAAATTTTTTGAAAATATTCAGAATTGAAATGATTCCCCCAATTCTTGATTTACCAAAAAAATTTAGGTTAATCTGAACTATAATTGATAAATCTTGACCTATATTATGTGATTTTTTTGGAGTTCATGTAAACTCAATGTTGAAAATTTTTTGAAATATTTAGAATTGAAACGATTCCCCCAATTATTGATTTTTCCAAAAAATTTAGGTTAATCTGAACTTTAGTCTTTAAATGATAAAGCCTAACCTAAATTATTTGATTTTTTTAGAGTTCAAATAAACTCATTGTTAAAAATTTTTGAAAATATTCTGATTAAAAATGATTCCATCAATTCTTGATTTTTCCAAAAAATTTAGGTTAATCTGAACTTTAATTGATAAAGCCTAATCTAAATTATTTGATTTTTTTGGAGTTCAAATAAACAAATTGTTAAAAATTTTTGAAAATATTCTGATTTAAAATGATTTCATCAATTCTTGATTTTTCCAAAAAATTTAGGTTAATATGAACTTTAATTGATAAATCATAACCTACATTATTTGATTTTTTTGGAGTTTAAGTAAACTCATTGTTGAAAACTTTTTAGAATATTTAGAATTGAAACGATTCTCATAATTCTTGATTTTTTCAAAAAATTTAGGTTAATCTGAACTATAATTGATAAATCTTGACCTAAATTATGTGATTTTTTTGGAGTTCAAGTAAACTCATTGTTAAAAATTTTTGAAAATATTCTGATTTAAAATGATTTCATCAATTCTTGATTTTTCCAAAAAATTTAGGTTAATCTGAACTTTAATTGATAAATCATAACCTACATTATTTGATTTTTTTGGAGTTTAAGTAAACTCATTGTTGAAAACTTTTTAGAATATTTAGAATTGAAACGATTCTCATAATTCTTGATTTTTCCAAAAAATTTAGGTTAATCTGAACTTTAATTGATAAATCTTGACCTATATTGTGTGATTTTTTTGGAGTTCATGTAAACTCATTGTTAAAATTTTTTGAAAATATTCAGAATTGAAATGATTCCCCCAAGTCTTGATTTACCAAAAAAATTTAGGTTAATCTGAACTATAATTGATAAATCTTGACCTAAATTATGTGATTTTTTTGGAGTTCAAGTAAACTCATTGTTGAAAATTTCTTGAAATATTTAGAATTGAAACGATTCCCCCAATTATTGATTTTTCCAAAAAATTTAGGTTAATCTGAACTTTAATTGATAAATCATAACCTAAATTATTTGATTTTTTTGGAGTTCAAATAAACTCATTGTTAAAAATTTTTGAAAATATTCTGATTTAAAATGATTCCATCAATTCTTGATTTTTCCAAAAAATTTAGGTTAATCTGAACTTTAATTGATAAATCATAACCTACATTATTTGATTTTTTTGGAGTTTAAGTAAACTCATTGTTGAAAACTTTTTAGAATATTTAGAATTGAAACGATTCTCATAATTCTTGATTTTTCCAAAAAATTTAGGTTAATCTGAACTTTAATTGATAAATCTTGACCTAAATTATGTGATTTTTTTGGAGTTCAAGTAAACTCATTGTTAAAATTTTTTGAAAATATTCAGAATTGAAATGATTCCCCCGAGTACTCCGTTGTTGGTCTTCGGAGGGGACAGTTGTGTTTCTTTGATATAGTGAACGGCGATATTATTTTATTCGCCTACCCTAGTTTTTTTTGTTTCCGAGCATCAAGTTTCTATTATCTACCTATATTTAAATTTAAATTTGTGTGTGTCACATAGTAGTACTTTTAAACATTATACTTTTATTGCGCGCACGTGGCCGGCTTAGGTTATGTCTTCGACAACCGGTGTGTGCGTTTCGAGTCTGCGCATCTAGTGAAGTGGTCCCGCCATATCGAAAGTGCTACTTTTAACTAATTTCACGGCCATTCAAACACATGGGCTAAGCGAAGTGGTTCCAGCACATCGACTAGCCATCAACGACCTGACGTCATATTCACCCGCTTTCACGGATATTTAGGCGTACGGTATGTTTGTCTTGCTGCTTTCTCCTGTTTCCGTATAACTTTACCTTTTTTTTTCTTTTTTTTGAATTTTCGAGGGTTTTAAGTAACATTCATTTAATTAAATTTAAATTTACACCTTTACAATCTCTAAAATTTTTTCTTTTTTAAGGTTGATGGGCTTCTTTAAATTTTTTTTTCTTTTTTTTTTCTCAATGGGATTATACGGCAGTACAGGCTTTTGGATATAAATGAAAATATAAATTAAAGAAGGAAGGAAGAATAAAGAAAACAACAAAATATATTAAATTTTATTTTTATTTTTTTTGTTTTCTTGGTTTTATATAAATTTTTAAGCTAAATTTGTATTAAGATTGATATTTCGTGCTAAATTATTATCATCTGAAATAAATAAATAAATAATTCAAGTGAATAAAAAAGAAATGATTTCTAATTTAAATTGTTAGAGTTTGAATGGTCTCAGTCTCGACTTAATGTAACTGCTAAGCACTACACTTTTTATGAGTCTGATTTTTCGGTTGAATGTTCGAGACTGGGTCCATCCCTCACTCTCTTGTACTTTTATTCATCTCTTACACTCAATGAAGGTACGCAGTGAGATGTATCCTGTTTACTGATTGGCTTGTTTCTCTCGGACCCTACTAAAGTTGAACTATTTGTTTAATGGCTTACTTAATTAAGTTAAATTTATGAACGAAATGTTCCATAAACTCATTATTGTTTTAAGTTGAGGCGGATGCGAGTTTGGGGCCTATCACAGTTCCGGGACTTTTATACATATTTTGAATAAATAAATAATTTTGATAAATAAATAAATAAATATTACATATTTGATTAAATGGCTATATAGATAAGGAAATGGGTAATAACTAATTGAAACTTTAGAGAAATAGAATCTTTTTCCATGGTCAAAATGTTTTCCCCCTGATTCCCAATTTTTTGGGACTGGTTAGCACGTGCTTCTTTTCACATGTCTTCCCCAAGTAATTCCGGGCCGGGTCAACCCCGCGCCAACGCTCAACTAGTTCTGGATAAATTCAGACCTTTACTGGACGGACGTAACTCTTCTAGACCGGGATCGTCCGAATCATTGAACTCAGCTTCTGCGTCTCAATCTCTGACTTCGACACTTACATCTTTGTCACATCACTCGGAAATTGGGTTCGCTCGTTCGGAGAGTGACATCAATGAAATTGACAACTCGAACAAACGCAATTTGTCCCTCTCTCCTAATCACATTTCACCGAGCAATCCTATTGGTGCAGATGTCAGGAAAAGGAGTAGGAATGATATCCCCTCTCCTACTCAACTCGCAGAGCGAGTACCACATAGATTTGATTCGGGTAACAGGCCTAGTAAACGGAATGCTAAACGTCCGGATGAGGATCTCAATAACCCTGAACTGTATTGGGCTGCAGATGTCACTCATATGTTTACCCAGTACAGTGAAGACTCTGAGGGCCCTTACCTTGTTTTGATGGAATCCACGAACCCTAACCAAAATCTTGGTAAATATGATCCTCTAGCGATAGGTAAATTAATAGCAGAGGTTACTAGAGGCGAGAGACGTATCCACGTTACAGGGAGAAACCAAATAAAGATATTTTGCGTTAATCTGTCGGATGCTAATGCGATTCTGTCTTCACACTTTCTCATATCTTCTGGATATAAAACTTTTATCCCAGATTCTGTGGCATACAAAAAAGGTTTCATCAGGGCGGGTATACAACTTTCGGTAACGGATATCATCGTGAATTTAGATGCAGAAACTCTTAACATCATTGTATCCGCAAAAAGAAGACGCTCCAGGGCTGATAACAGCCTGCTTGATATTATTGATCTGGTCTTTAGATCGACCACTGTTCCGCGTTTTATATATGCTTGGAGCTCCCGCACGTTTGTTACTCCCTCCATTCCCATCCCAAAACGATGTTATAACTGCCAAAGATTTGGCCATGTTTCCTCACAATGTAAAGCATCTTTATCCACTTGCGAACATTGTGGTGATTCACATCAATCAGAGGGTTGTACGAAACCGGCTTCGTCGGACTTCTGTGTGAACTGTAAGGGCAATCATAAGGCTTCTTCTAGCACTTGTACAGTCTACAGAAATGAGTTCGAGGTGATGAAACTTATGTACTTAAAAAACATCTCTGATGCGGACGCTAGATCCTTGCTCAGGGATAGGGGTGGTTTTATTAAGAATTCAGTTCATTCTCCTATTGTTAAACAAGCTACAATTCCAGCTACTGTTTCATCGATTCCCTCTGCTTCAACATCTCACATACCTTCAACATCTGATACTATCAATCAACCAATAGATCCCCATTTTTCATTTGTTCAACCTATAGATTCCGTACTTAATCCCAGTGATTCTACTCACAATCAGGACATTTTTCTTTCACCTAGAGATCCATCCCTCATCAAAAATAGCACGATTCGGTCAGATCTGGACAGTGACACGACGATGCACTCCCTGGATGATTCAATTGAGGAAGATTATCAGAAGGATGATCTTAATGAGCCTTTAACCTCCTGGAGTAACATAAAGGATGTCACAGAGAACGTCGGTGAAATTCTCAAGGCCAATATCACTCCTGCTCGTAAGAACCAAGCTTCACGTAACTCAACTCAAACTACAGGTGATTTGGTGCCCTCTCATCTAGAATTTGATCGTGTTTAAACTTCCCTTATATTCCATACCTCCGTTCGCGTGCTACTAGTCCCACACCTAACTCTTATAGCTTGTCTTATTTTATTACACTTCTGCACAATACCTCAGGATGCCCCATCCTAATTCTCATCGTTCTTTGAGATGTGGCACTTGGAACGCTCGCAGCGTTCTGAATAAACGAATTAATATAGAGACTCTTCTGTTTGACCTAAATATGGACATTTTATCAATTACCGAATCTTGGCTATCGGGCCACAATCAAAGATGGGATGTTAAGGGATTTCGATCCTTAAGATGCGATCGTCCACTCCGTCACGGTATCGGGGGGGGTGGCACGATGATTTTGGTTAAGAGGGATATTCTCGTGGAAATGCTGGATCTCCAGGGTTCATGGTCTGACGTGATGGAAGCTGTGGGTATTAGAATAAATTCCAGTAGAGGTCCTCTTTTTTTTATCTCTGCCTACATATCTCCCTCAGCGAAAGTCTCTGCGGAGCATTGGATGGAACTTATTTCTCCTATCCCAGCAGATAGTAACCTGGTTCTTTTGGGAGATTTTAATGCCCACTTGCCTTTTTTCCCTCCATACCGTCTCAACCCAAGAGGAAAATCTCTCATGGACCTTATTGAAACAAGAAACTTAATAGTTATGAATGAGGACATTCCCACCTATAGATCCCCGGCGAATGGAGCAGAAAGTGTTCTTGATCTTATCCTCTTATCGCCTGCCATGGCGGGCTTTTCGTTCTCGGAAACTCTTCCCGACCATTTCGGCAGTGATCATTTTCTTGTCTCTCTCACCATTGATCTGGAAACTCAGTCTGCCTGCAATAGCTCACATAGGCTTAGACTGGACAAGGTGGACTGGTCCTACTTCTCCATTCTCTCGGATCACTTTATTGATTCTCTTCCGCCCTTTAGAAATTCTAATATCAGGGAGCGCTACGACTCGTTCATCGAATCCATTATCCGCAACCTAAAACAGGCTGGGGCCTATCTACCAAGCGCCTCCAGAAGCCGCTCTCCGATCAAACCTACCTGGTGGTCGCCGGAGTGTGATGGAGCTTTGGCGGATAGAACTTTGGCCAGGAGAAACTACATCTCTGATCCCAGTACGTCCAATTACGAGGAATATTTGAGGGTTGTAGAGAGGTCGGGCTCTATGTTGAAGAACATCAGACTGGAATCATTTAAGCTTCTTTGTAGCTCTATTTCTCCTCAGATGGGCTCTAAAAGAGTTTGGGGCTTGGTCAGAGCCTTCCAGGGCAAGCTGCCCCCCACCATGAATGCATCTAATGACCCTGACGCAGCGGCTTTCGCGGATTTGAAGAGAGAAATTGTTAGGGAAGAGGTTTCCCCTATTGAATTTCAGATGATGCCGGTGTTGCGAGAGGAAGACCCGTACAACCTCCCTTTTTCACGCGATGAATTGAATTGGGCCATCAACCTATGTAAAAAGGACTCTGCGCCTGGAAAGGATCAAATTCCGAATATTATTTTTCGCAAACTTCCCCTCTCAAGTCTTGAAGAGTTGAGGGATATCCTTAATGTGTGCTTTCGCTTTTCTATCTTCCCTGATTCCTGGACGGAATCTTTAGTTAAATTTATCCCCAAACCTGGGGGCAAGGGGTACAGACCAATCTCTCTTACTTCTTCAGTTGGCAAGCTAATGGAACGCTTAATTCAAAAAAGGCTGGATCACTATGTGGAATTTAACCGCTTGATTCCCCCCCACCAGTTTGGTTTTAGGAAGAACAGGTCAGTTACCGATTGTGTCTCGGTTCTTGTGGTTGATGTTCTCAAGGGGTTCACCTTGGGCCGGGGTACGGCTGCCCTTGCTCTCGATCTTAAGGGGGCTTTCAATGCCCTCCTTCCTTCTAAGATTCTTGACCATCTTGCACGCTGCGGTACTCCGACAAGGTTGAGAAACTTCGTCGCACACATGGTTTGTAGAAGGAACATCTCATTTAAGGAGGACGACCTAAGGACCTATGAATGTGGGGTTGGAGTTCCACAGGGAGGCGTTCTCTCCCCGTTGTTATTTAACTTAGCTTTGAGAGACATTTGCTCACGTCTTCCACCAGGGGTGCGAATTCTTCAATACGCCGATGATATACTACTTTACTGCCGTTATACTTCCGCAACGGACGCCCTAAATCTCTTGGCTCAAGCAGTGCGCTCTCTCTCTCCGTGGTTGCTTGAGGCTGGTCTTAACTTTTCCCCTTCGAAGAGTCAGCTCTGCCTCTTCGATAGAAGGTCTCTTGTTGATCAGCAACTTCGCCTGGAACTAGAGGGTCAGGAGATCCCTATTGTCGATTCCATCATGTATCTGGGTATCCTTCTAGACTCCAAGCTTTCTTGGAAACTGCACATTGAATACATTGCTGCGAAAGCTTTCAAAGCTATCAACGTTTTAAAAGTGCTGGGAGGAGTTTCCAAGGGCGCAAACCCGGAAACCTTACTACTGATTTACAAGGGGCTGATTAGGGCTCATTTGGAGTGGGGTTCTATTCTTTTCGCCGGAGCTTCCAAAAGCACGTTAGCAAAACTGGATAAAGCGCAATACAGGGCCTTAAGGTCGGCTTTGGGTTTTATGCGTTCCACTCCGATCCCTATAGTTTTGTCAGAAGCTAATGAACCTCCTCTCCACTTTAGAAGGAATCTTGCCTTGCACAGAAACGCGATTAGAATTTGCTCCTGGAGTGATAACCCTACGGCAAAAAGGCTTGCCCATTTGGATCTAAAAAGCAAAAGTCAACGAAATTTTCCTAAGTACGCCTCATCCCTACCTTTGCTCGTCCACCTCAGACCTACTTATGATATTTTTGATACACCCAAAAAACCGAGTCGGCCTGGATACTACAACCAAGTTTGGTCTGACCTGATGTTTGAGCTGTCTCCTCTTATTGATCTCAAGGAGGGGTTTAATATCAGGAGATCAAAGTCACATCAGACTTCTTTAAACGATTTTCTCCAGGCGCGATATCCGAACTTTACGTCTATTTTCACAGACGGGTCGTACAAATTGTCTAATGACGAAGCTGGTGCCAGTTTTTTCGTTCCAGGTCTTAATTTCAGGCATGGCACTAAAGTTAGGGGCTGCTTTTCGTCTACTTCTGTGGAGCTTTTCGCCATATTTCAGGCTTGCAAATATGTCAGGGATTACAATATAAATAAATCCATTATCTGTACGGATTCTCTTGGTTCCCTCTCTGCCTTGAAGGATAGGGTCGCAAACTTCTCCCTTGACCCCATTATTCATGATATCGTTAACATCATTATCAATATCACTAAGAAAGGTCAACTGATTAATTTCTTATGGGTCCCTGCCCACCTGGACCTGGAGGGTAACACTGAAGCCGACCGTCTTGCTAAAATGGCTGCTACTCTTGATATTAGTAATACCCCTTTTACGGGCTATCTTTCTCATCCTAGTATGGAGGAGATTAAAAACCTCATTGAAAAGGACCATCAAGCTAGTTTTAACATTCAATGGCCATTTTTCGATCCCCGAAGATGCTCTCAGATATATTTTGAATATGTGAACCATAAGGTGGATAGACCTTGGTTTCGGAGCTTTGATCTACCTAGGAATTATATCAACCTGGTATCCCGTCTCAGGTCGGGCCACATATGCGTCGGCGCACACTTTCTGCGAATGAACTGGAATATCCCCCCCCATTGCTCTTGTGGGGAGGGCATAGGTTCTATTCCTCATCTGCTCAACCACTGCATTTTACTTAATCCTGGCCGCTCGAACTTCATTAACTTTGTCAGGAAAAAGTTCAATGATATTTCCAACCTGGAAGCAAAACTTATTGCTCTTATATTCCATCCAGACCTAGAATCTGTCTCGGAGTTAGGGGATTTTTTTATTGGGCGCGGTGTACTAATTTAATCTCACCTACCTCCGTAGTTATTAAATTTGTTTACTTTATTTCTATTAGTTTTTTAAGCTTTAGCACGTAGGATCCTAGGTTAAGTTACACTTGTTATTGTTTCAAAGTTTAGTTTTTAGTTAATCTAAGGGTTTTATCTAGCCGCCAAGGCGATATATTTATTTTACATCTGTCTCAGGCCTCTAGCTCGGACCCGATCTACACATCATGCTTCTCACACACTCGGACTTCCCATCCCTGCGGCTTCACCTCGGGACGGCTCAGTGGTGCCCTCGCGGGGTGGCGCCATGGGATCACATCGGTGAGCAGTTGCATCGATCTTGTTCATTGAGTTGTTATTGTTACGTCTATAAGTTTTGAAAATGCATTGTTTGTACTGCTTATTATAATTCACTTTGGTTCGGTTGGGAGGGGGGCTCCCATCTATGCTTCTAATTTTCCTTTCCACGCATCCATTGAGCTTTACAAATACCTCGTTTCTCCACAACCTTGCTGCAAGCAACATACAAAGTCTCCATCACACATGCGTGCTTCAACACGGTTGCTTCGACACTGCCTGCTCGCTCAACCTGCTTTGGACTGGACACAGCTATTATACTCACGCCTTGCTTCACGATACAATCACCTATTCTCACACCACTCTGATGCAAACAACATACATAAACAACGTTACACTTGTGTGCTGCGCTTTAATCTTTTTTCTAAGACTACTTCGGACTCGATACAACCTTTCTTCTTATACTTTGCTTCAAGTTACAAGTTTTCATTCTACATTAGAATGGTTTTCACCACATTGTTATTTTGATTCAGGACTTTGTGTGCATTCACCACGTCTAAGAACTATAGTTTCATCGAATTGGCCTGATATTATCGAAGCCACACCATATACAATTTTTTTTTGAAGAAGAAGAAGAAGAAGAAATGATTCCCCCAATTCTTGATTTACCAAATAAATTTATGTTAATCTGAACTTTAATTGATAAATCTACACCTGATATATTTGATTTTTTTGGAGTTCAAATAAACTCATTGATAAGATTTTTTGAAAATATTCAGAATTGTAATGATTTTTCCAATTCTTGATTTTTCTAAACAATTTACGTTATTTGAACATTAATTGATAAATCTTGACCTAATTTTTTTGATTTTTTTGGAGTTCAAGTAAACTCATTGTTAAAATTTTTTGAAAATATTCAGAATTGAAATGATTCCCCCAATTCTTGATTTACCAAAAAAATTTAGGTTAATCTGAACTATAATTGATAAATCTTGACCTACACTGTAAAAAAAATTGGTTGAAATTTACTCTTTCCAACGTAGGAAAATATGGTCACTATGTGCAACGGTGTGATTTTACAAATGGCTTGTTTTTATACATAACCTGCATGTAATTTTCAACCTCAAATGTAAAATAGATGGCGTTTTGTTGAAAAACATACCGCATGTAATTTTCTTTTATGCATGTAATTTAACCTAAAAATTGAGTAATAATACTTCTTAAGTGTATATTTTCATGTTTTCTGTGTAAATAAACATTACATATTTTTTTAAATGTATTTTTAAGGAATAAAAAGTATATTAAATTTAGTGATAATTAAAAGCTAATAATTAGTAATAAAGTAGCAGTAAATTAACAGTAGCAGTAAATATATTATTAATATTCATTTATTTTTTCAAAACATTGTATACATGAAATTTAATTTTTTCCGACGAAAAAGTAGTTTCATCATTTTTTATTCCAACAGGTTCTCTGTAACAAGTTTAAATTTATAATAATTAATTTTGAATAATTAAACAACTTTTTAAAATATTACATAGGATTTAAAATTAAAATAAATAGAATTTAAATGAAAAATTGAATTTAATATGGAAATTAAAATGCTATTACACATTAAATAATTTTAAGCTTGCGTAAATACCTTTATGTGTGGAATTTCAAGCTGCTATTAATTTTTGCCTATTTGTTTATTTGTTGAAAAATTTTCTGCTGTTCCCGTTGGCGTATAAAATTTAAGTTAAGGTGCAAATATCAATTGCATTTTTTACTTCAGCTGGTTTTTAGTTTATCTGGAAAAAAATTTAAACTTTATCTTATAAACTTTTACTCATAAAATAATTACAAATTGATGTAATTTGATTGTAATTATAAATTGATGTAAATACCTTGTTCATTTATTTCTTTTTTTTCTTATTCTCTGAGGCAGTATGAAGAGTTATTTGATTAATTTTTCAAATACTTTTCCATTTTAAATCCCTTTTAATATTATTCTGTAACTTTTTCTATAATTTTAAAGTTATTCAGTTTATTTGTCAAACTGAATACTTTATTTCTCGATGTATTCGAGTCCTTGGCTTTATTTCCTTTTTGTGGATCTATGCCCATTACAATTCTTTGGACAAAATCTAATGTTATTGAATTAGTTTTTGGGAAAGATTTATTGAAAACAAAAAACGATGCAAACAGTAATTCCAACGCTTTCAGAAAAGTACAGTTTTCATCAACCAAGATTGTCTGAATGCCGAATAAATACCCGTCATTATTGTCTGAAAATAATATAATTTATTAATTTCTGCTTTGGATCCTAATAGAAAAAGAAAAGTGAATTTATTATTTCAAAATACATAATACTTACTTATTGGAACAATCCAAGCAAATTGTTCGTCATTAGGAATACTTAAATCGATAATGGATTCTACTTCCTGGAAAACATTATATTAATCATGTTAAAAGAACTTATACTGTTTATGAATGTAAATGCTTAGAATTTAAATATATGAAAATTATATTTACCGGTAATTTTTTAAATAAAAGATCATGGTCCTCTTTGAAAAATGTCGCCAAAATGCGAAAAAGTTCCTCGTCGGTCATTTCATTGTTGGATGAGATGTTCTTAAAATGTCCAAAAGCAAAAATTTTTTCGTTCACCTCATTTAAAGTTGTAGACATTTTATCAATAGAGTGACCCATTAATAATTTATAATGCCATAATAAAAATTCTTTCATCAATAAAATAGGCCAGTTATTGGCAATTTCGGTTGCTGTTGGTGGACTGGCAAAATTATTTAAAAAATGTCTTTGATTAGCGAAAGTAAATAAAAATTCTTTTTCTGCTTTCTGCCTTTTTCCTTCGCTGCTCATATTTTTATATTCTTCAGTTGTTTCAACTTCTTGTCCTTGCATTTCTTTCGCCCAAGTGTAAAGAAATGACTTTTTATCAAGTAGTTGTTGTGGGGTTAGTTTTAACTCTGGTTGCCATTTAATGCAACCAGCTTCAGCCATTTGCCTCTTCCTTAAATTTTTAGTTTTTATACCAAGAGTCGATGACAAAGTTGGATATTCGAAAGGTCTCTTCAAAAGATTTTTTCTGTTTTTAATTTTATTTGCAGTTAAACTGAAACCATTTCCTAATCTTTCTCCTTTATGATTAACATCCTCAAAAATCTGTGGGTATTTATCCAATAGTTGTTTTGCTGCTATCTTGCTAGCTTGCATTGGAATGTCCTTGGTAATGCTTCGCATTTGCTCAACAACTTCATTTATTAAATATGTTCTTAGTCTGGTCAATGATTTAGCTTTTTCACCTTCTGTAAGTTTGTTTTCGTTAATATTCCGTATTAATTTTTCACATTCTTCGATTTTGATTGTGCTGATATTCCTCCATTCTATTTTGAAGTCCATCCACTCGTTTTCCGTGGTCGTATTTGCAGAATCACATGAATTTTCGAAATCTGGTGTTGATGGGCCAGCATGATTTATTCGTTCTTCTTCTTCTTCTCCTTCTTCTAGTAAAATTGGGTCATTATTAATATCAGGAATTATTCTCTCTTGTATTAATTTCCTTTCTGTTGCTGGATCATTAATTTCACGGATTTCTTGAACGTGTTGTCCGGAAAAATCAGATGTTTCCTGCCTCGAATGCAATGAATCCTGTTTAGAAGTATCATTGGTGTTAACTGGAGCTGTAATTTTCGAATTGTCGTCTTTTCCTTCCTCTGATATCGGACTCCACGTCTCATTTTCTTGGAGGATCATGAATATTTCACCATCATTTTGAAACGCATCTAAAATTTCGTCATCATCTACCTCTGTCCCATCTTTTGCTACCACGATAGATGTACCAGCAATTTGTAATTTATCATTTGCCTTTATCAAAACTTTTTTGAGAAGGTTGTCCAGACTTGTTAGGACGACTGCTTTTTTAGAACGGCAATCGTGCGTCCAAACCTTGAACACTTTCGGCATCTAAAAAGAAGAAAAGCTAT
Organism: Leptopilina boulardi; assembly: GCF_019393585.1. Classification (NCBI taxonomy): domain Eukaryota; kingdom Metazoa; phylum Arthropoda; class Insecta; order Hymenoptera; family Figitidae; genus Leptopilina; species Leptopilina boulardi. Next base: position 830,311 of record NW_026138006.1, read on the forward strand.
TAGTTACATCCAATGTTAACAAATAAAGTCTATAAAGTTTATTTAATAAAAAAATTTAATTTTTTTTTACAAGAACAATTATGTATCCGTCCATGAGTGTTGTAAGTATACTCTTATGTGAAAAGCTATTTCCGATTCACTCGGATTTACATTTTCTTATGATACATAGTGAATGTCCATACGTTATGTAAGAATAAGAAGCAAATAAATAAATTCAACGAAGAACTTACTCATTTATAAATCTGGATCAAAAGGTGCATATTTCGGTAAGAAAATAGGAATCGCTTTTATAATGATTTCTGGAAATGGATCGGGAGATAATAATGAAGAAAATGGAAAAATTTTTTGTGGAACAGAATTTTGCAATTCATTATGAATAATTTCTAGTACACCTAAATCATCATTCTCAATAACTTCGAACTGTTTACCCATAAAGAACAAATTATTTAAATTCTTCTCTACTAAAATGTGATTAACTCTACAAATTTGGAAATTTCCATACACACTCTTACCAATGCACACACAGTCATTTTTTTTATAAGGAATATCTCGAAAAGTTACTTTACTTGCAGAGTTTTCAAATAAATTATGATCTTCTATTACATCATTTAAAAATTGAAAAACATTAAAAGGTAATTCTTCACTAACATCAATTATTACGCGTGGTTCTTCAAATTTGTGTAATAAATCATTCATCTGATGTTTTTCAGCTAATGATTTTGTTACATTCTTGAAATTAAGGGAATGTTTTATGTGATTTTTAAAGAATCTATGTTTGCTTTCATTTCTCAATGTTGAAGAATATTTCAGTGGTCCAAATACTTTATTTAGGTCTGAGTAATGCTCAACATAATGGTGTTTTGGTCGTAACTTCACTTGAGGAAAACATTTTATTCTTAACTGCATATATTCTTCTGTAGTTTCTTTAAATTGAGCTAACTGTCCAAAGGATAAAGCAGGAGCGTAGGCAAAACTAGAAATCTCTCTGAGTTTTAATACCATTCTCCAGACTGGGTCCTCTGCATCCTTAACAGCATGACAAACAGCTACAGGAAATATCAGGAGTAATTTTCTGATTTCACTTGCGCTACCACTTATTTTTAATTTTTTTACATCGATAAAGGGAATTTTGTCTGACATAGTGTCGGTCGACAAATTAACTCGTCTCAAATTATAATTAAGTGCATTAATATGAAACCAGCGATGTTGAATGAAATATTTAATAGCCAAAAGCAAGTCATAAGGAGCAATTCCCTCATATATATCATGCGCTGCACAAGGCGGCAATCCTGGTTTGCATGTTTTAAAATTTGTTAAAGAATTTAAAGGCGAATTTTCCCAAATACCTTGAACAATTTTTCGACTTTTTTCTGCTTCTTCAGCTGACTTTTCATAATTTTCAGGCGTTCTTAATTCTTTTATACCATAATTATTTAAAAGCAAATCTCCTCTAGTTATCAAACAGAATCGACAAAAGTATTTCGATTTACTGAAATTTTTAGTGAAACCTCCTATATCGTGACTCCCTAAACCATCACCTAGCATAAATAATAAGCTACCTTTAAAGTGAAAGTTTATACCTGATTGTGTAAAGTTTATCCCTTTTGTTTCTAGAATTTTTAAGTCTTCAATGATATTTTTTAAAAACAAATGCCAACCAAATTGTTTCACCAATTTTTCTTTGCATAACGCTACAAGTTTAATACTGTTTACTTGGGAACGCATATAAGAAGGCAAATTACCTAAAGTCATGTAAACCCCAACAATTTTGTATTTAGATTTGGCGGATCCTAAAGGGTTACAAATTTCGAACGCATCTTGAAATAATATTATTTCAAGAGCATTATCTTTAAAGAAAGGATTATTTTGTACAATACTTCCATCAGAAATATCGAAAAAACCTTTTTCGTTTACTGGAATTTCATTACTTAGGCAGTATTTACGTACAAGCTCATTTCTTAATAGTTTTTCCAGCGTTTTTAAAATTGGTACATAGTGGTACACAAATTTTTTACCTTCGTCGCTTGGAAATTCAAATTCAATTGGTTTTATATAATTAAAATTTTTTTCGTAAAAAACTTTTCTACTATATGAGTTTCTAAGAACACCCCTAGACTCATCATGAGCATCTGCATTACCACTAAAACTTTCCTTCAACATTTCTAAAACTTTACTTTTATATTCTGCAGGAATGTTTGATTCTTCAAGGCAAGAATGAAATTTCATAAAACAACAATTCAAAGATGAAGACATTCCTTGCAAAAACGTTTGAATAATAGATTCTGAAGCACAGTGTTTAGTTGACAATATTAAATACAATTTCCCGAACATTTCGGTAACATTTGTTTTATTTGTAATTGATGTAAGTGTAGAATCATTTATTTCAACATTAAATTCAGTTAAACTTTCGTTTTCTGTAACACTATGACATAATCCATCTGTAAGTGATGTATGAGTAGAATTATTTATTTCAACATTAAATTCTGTTGAACTCTCGTTTTCTGTAACAATGTCACATAATTCATCTGTAATTGGTGTAAGTGAAGAATCATTTATTTGAATATTAAATTCTGTAAAACTCTCGTTTTCTGTAATATTGTCTTCAAAATTTTTCTCAAATTTATGCCACCTATAAAAATGAATTAGAAAAGAATTTACATTGTAAAATTTTTTACCAGAATTTTCACAAGAAGGAAATGAACAAAACACTTCATTTTCGTAGGAAAAGTGCTGTAATATATGCTTTTTTAAATAATCCTTATTTTTAACTGTGAAATTACAACCATGTTGCCTGCAAGTAATTGCTGTTTGTGCATTTTTTTCAATAAATAAAAATTTTTTGTGCATAAGATTGTTGTGCTTTCTAAATTTAATATAATTCAAGAATACTGCTTTACAATTTTTAACTTTGCAAACAAAGACAGCATTTCTTAATTGTGAATGGCGGAAAGTATGTTGATTATAAAGATACACTTTAGAAAATTGTAATGAGCAAAAGTTGCAACTTATCATATTGAATAAATTTCAAAAATTGAAAATATGCTATTTTTATTGAATTGATAATTAGAAAAAGGGAAAAAGGATTCCAGAAATATGTCATTATATCCAAAACATGATGAACAAAGCCTCCATGACGATTTAATTTCCAGTTTGTTAACTGCAATACATATCTTTATTATTATTTTTTAAAAACCAATCATTCTATTCATTTAAGATTTTTTATGAGCCGAAAGTTCTGAACGTTCATATGAACGAAATATTTTTTTCAATCTATAAATTATTAAAAATTATGATGACCATGTAAAATAAAACAGTAAATTAAACAATTATTAAATTAATAACTTCTTTTTAGATATTTTAAACAATATTTTGTAATAAAATTCGTACTTAAAGAAGTTGCAAAAAAAAATTTCGTTCATATGAACGTTCAAAACTTTTAGCTCATGATTTTTTAGGTTTACTATAACTGTTATGATTTCCGAGACAACTTTTTCATATACAAATATAATTTATTTCTAATTGAAAAATAGTATTTAATGAAACTAAGGTTTCTTCAAACTTCTGAAAAAAAATTATAATTCATTTTTGGAAATTGATTTCATCGAAAACGAGAACACTATCAAACGGTTTACATAATTTAAAGTTTATTTTATTCATAAAAAAACAGGTCTCAAATCGACTTTTAGGCAATTAATAATAATTAATAATTTTTTTCATTATTTAGTACTATTAGATATTTAATGAACGTGAATTTTTTATTAACCACAATAATTCATAAAAAATTTTGAGAAATTTCATTTATTCTACTTTAATATACACATTGAAGAGAACATTTTTTAAAATATTGCAATTGTCTTTGTTCTTAAAATTATTAAGGTCTGATTTATGACCATATTGTACTTTGAAAGTTGAAATAAATTTTACTTTATAATAAAACATAATTGCCGGCTTGAGCGTCCGTTTGGTTCTTGAATAGGCGGTAGAAAATGTAAAAAAGGGGCTTAACTTACTCAAAGATTAATAAATTCACTTACTTTAAAATCCTATTCTATTTGTAAAAACCTCCACAACACTTCATCTGAATAAAATTATATATTTGAAAAATAAAAAAACCAAGTGCGTGCTCAGCAAAGCGTATCACAAAGGAATAAAATGGCTGCGTACCTTCTTTCCAGTTGAACATTTTGAGCATGCGCGAACGCATCTTCGACACAACCCTTGTAGTAAATATACTACGTCCAACCAATAATATTGATGTTTAAAATTACATGACGAATGTTTTAATTTATGGACTTTTTTTACAGTGTATATTATGTGATTTTTTTGGAGTTCATGTAAACTCAATGTTGAAAATTTTTTGAAATATTTAGAATTGAAACGATTCCCCAATTATTGATTTTTCCAAAAAATTTAGGTTAATCTGAACTTTAAATGATAAAGCCTAACCTAAATTATTTGATTTTTTTGGAGTTCAAATAAACTCATTGTTAAAAATTTTTGAAAATATTCTGATTAAAAATGATTCCATCAATTCTTGATTTTTCCAAAAAATTTAGGTTAATCTGAACTTTAATTGATAAATCATAACCTACATTATTTAATTTTTTTGGAGTTTAAGTAAACACATTGTTAAAACTTTTGAAAATATTCAGAATTGAAATAATTCCATCAATTCTTGATTTTTCCAAAAAATTTAGGTTAATCTGAACTTTAATTGATAAATCATGACCTAACTTATTTGATTTTTTTGGAGTTCAAATAAACTCATTGATAAAATTTTTTGAAAATATTCAGAATTGTAATGATTTTTCCAATTCTTGATTTTTCTAAACAATTTACGTTATTTGAACTTTAATTGATAAATCTTGACCTAATTTTTTTGATTTTTTTGGAGTTCAAGTAAACTCATTGTTAAAATTTTTTAAAAATATTCTGATTAAAATTGATTCCATCAATTCTTGATTTTTCCAAAAAATTTAGGTTAATCTGAACTTTAATTGATAAATCTTGACCTATATTATGTGATTTTTTTGGAGTTCATGTAAACTCAATGTTGAAAATTTTTTGAAATATTTAGAATTGAAACGATTCCCCCAATTATTGATATTTCCAAAAAATTTAGGTTAATCTGAACTTTAATTGATAAAGCCTAACCTAAATTATTTGATTTTTTTGGAGTTCAAATAAACTCATTGTTAAAAATTTTTGAAAATATTCAGAATTGAAATGATTCCCCCAATCCCTGATTTACCAAAAAAATTTAGGGTAATCTGAACTATAATTGATAAATCTTGACCTAAATTATGTGATTTTTTTGGAGTTCAAGTAAACTCATTGTTGAAAATTTTTTGAAATATTTAGAATTGAAACTATTCCCCTAATTATTGATTTTTCCAAAAAATTTAGCTTAATTTGAACTTTAATTGATAAATCTTGACCTAATTTTTTTGATTTTTTTGGAGTTCAAGTAAACTCATTGTTAAAATTTTTTGAAAATATTCAGAATTGAAATGATTCCCCCAATTCTTGATTTACCAAAAAAATTTAGGTTAATCTGAACTATAATTGATAAATCTAGACCAGATATATTTGATTTTTTTGGAGTTCAAATAAACTCATTGATAAAATTTTTTGAAAATATTCAGAATTCAAATGATTCCCCAAATTCTTAATTTTTCCAAAAAATTTAGGTTAATCTGAACTTTAGTTGATACATCTTGACATAATTTATTTTATTTTTTTGGAGTTTTAATAAACACATTATTGAAAATTTTTTTAAAATATTTAGAATGAAATAATTATCCTAATTCTTTATTTGTCCAAAAAATTTAGGTTAATCTGAACTTTAATTGATAAATCATAACCTACATTATTTGATTTTTTTGGAGTTCAAGTAAACTCATTGTTCAAATTTTTTGAAAATATTCAGAATTGAAATGAGTCCCCCAATTCTTGATTTACCAAAAAAATTTAGGTTAATCTGAACTATAATTGATAAATCTTGACCTAAATTATGTGATTTTTTTGGAGTTCAAGTAAACTCATTGTTAAAATTTTTTGAAAATATTCAGAATTGAAATGATTCCCCCAATTCTTGATTTACCAAAAAATTTAGGTTAATTTGAACTTTAATTGATAAATCATAACCTACATTATTTTATTTTTTTGGAGTTTAAGTAAACACATTGTTAAAACTTTTGAAAATATTCAGAATTGAAATAATTCCATCAATTCTTGATTTTTCCAAAAAATTTAGGTTAATCTGAAATTTAATTGATAAATCATGACCTAACTTATTTGATTTTTTTGGAGTTCAAATAAACTCATTGATAAAATTTTTTGAAAATATTCAGAATTGTAATGATTTTTCCCATTCTTGATTTTTCTAAACAATTTACGTTATTTGAACTTTAATTGATAAATCTTGACCTAATTTTTTTGATTTTTTTGGAGTTCAAGTAAACTCATTGTTAAAATTTTTTGAAAATATTTTTTTGGAGTTCAAGTAAACTCAGTGTTAAAATTTTTTGAAAATATTCAGAATTGAAATGATTCCCCCAATTCTTGATTTACCAAAAAAATTTAGGTTAATCTGAACTATAATTGATAAATCTAGACCAGATATATTTGATTTTTTTGGAGTTCAAATAAACTCATTGATATAATTTTTTGAAAATATTCAGAATTCAAATGATTCCCCAAATTCTTAATTTTTCCAAAAAATTTAGGTTAATCTGAACTTTAGTTGATACATCTTGACATAATTTATTTTATTTTTTTGGAGTTTTAATAAACACATTATTGAAAAATTTTTTAAAATATTTAGAATGAAATAATTATCCTAATTCTTTATTTGTCCAAAAAATTTAGGTTAATCTGAACTTTAATTGACAAATCATAACCTAATTTTTTTGATTTTTTTGGAGTTCAAGTAAACTCATTGTTCAAATTTTTTGAAAATATTCAGAATTGAAATGATTCCCCCAATTCTTGATTTACGAAAAAAATTTAGGTTAATCTGAACTATAATTGATAAATCTTGACCTATATTATGTGATTTTTTTGGAATTCATGTAAACTCAATGTTGAAAATTTTTTGAAATATTTAGAATTGAAACGATTCCCCCAATTATTGATTTTTCCAAAAAATTTAGGTTAATCTGAACTTTAATTGATAAAGCCTAACCTAAATTATTTTATTTTTTTTTGAGTTCAAATAAACTCATTGTTAAAAATTTTTGAAAATATTCTGATTTAAAATGATTCCATCAATTCTTGATTTTTCCAAAAAATTTAGGTTAATCTGAACTTTAATTGATAAATCTTGACCTAAATTATGTGATTTTTTTGGAGTTCAAGTAAACTCATTGTTAAAATTTTTTGAAAATATTCAGAATTGGAATGATTCCCCCAATTCTTGATTTACCAAAAAAATTTAGGTTAATCTGAACTATAATTGATAAATCTTGACCTATATTATGTGATTTTTTTGGAGTTCATGTAAACTCAATGTTGAAAACTTTTTAAAATATTAAGAATTGAAATAATTCCATCAATTCTTAATTTTTCCAAAAAATTTAGGTTAATCTGAACTTTAATTGATAAATCATGACCTAACTTATTTGATTTTTTTGGAGTTCAAATAAACTCATTAATAAAATTTTTTGAAAATATTCAGAATTGTAATGATTTTTCCAATTCTTGATTTTTCTAAACAATTTACGTTATTTGAACTTTAATTGATAAATCTTGACCTAATTTTTTTGATTTTTTTGGAGTTCAAGTAAACTCATTGTTAAAATTTTTTGAAAATATTCAGAATTGAAATGATTCCCCAAATTCTTAATTTTTCCAAAAAATTTAGGTTAATCTGAACTTTAGTTGATAAATCTTGACATAATTTATTTTATTTTTTTGGAGTTTTAATAAACACATTGTTGAAAATTTTTTTAAAATATTTAGAATGAAATAATTATCCTAATTCTTTATTTGTCCAAAAAATTTAGGTTAATCTGAACTTTAATTGACAAATCATAACCTAATTTTTTTGATTTTTTTGGAGTTCAAGTAAACTCATTGTTCAAATTTTTTGAAAATATTCAGAATTGAAATGATTCCCCCAATTCTTGATTTACCAAAAAAATTTATGTTAATCTGAACTTTAATTGATAAATCTAGACCAGATATATTTGATTTTTTTGGAGTTCAAATAAACTCATTGATAAAATTTTTTGAAAATATTCAGAATTCAAATGATTCTTCAAATTCTTAATTTTTCCAAAAAATTAAGGTTAATCTGAACTTTAGTTGATAAATCTTGACATAATTTATTTTATTTTTTTGGAGTTTTAATAAACACATTGTTGAAAATTTTTTTAAAATATTTAGAATGAAATAATTATCCTAATTCTTTATTTGTCCAAAAAATTTAGGTTAATCTGAACTTTAATTGACAAATCATAACCTAATTTTTTTGATTTTTTTGGAGTTCAAGTAAACTCATTGTTCAAATTTTTTGAAAATATTCAGAATTGAAATGATTCCCCCAATTCTTGATTTACCAAAAAAATTTATGTTAATCTGAACTTTAATTGATAAATCTACACCTGATATATTTGATTTTTTTGGAGTTCAAATAAACTGATTGATAAGATTTTTTGAAAATATTCAGAATTGTAATGATTTTTCCAATTCTTGATTTTTCTAAACAATTTACGTTATTTGAACTTTAATTGATAAATCTTGACCTAATTTTTTTGATTTTTTTGGAGTTCAAGTAAACTCATTGTTAAAATTTTTTGAAAATATTCAGAATTGAAATGATTCCCCCAATTCTTGATTTACGAAAAAAATTTTGGTTTATCTGAACTATAATTGATAAATCTTGACCTATATTATGTGATTTTTTTGGAATTCATGTAAACTCAATGTTGAAAATTTTTTGAAATATTTAGAATTGAAACGATTCCCCCAATTATTGATTTTTCCAAAAAATTTAGGTTAATCTGAACTTTAATTGATAAAGCCTAACCTAAATTATTTTATTTTTTTTGAGTTCAAATAAACACATTGTTAAAAATTTTTGAAAATATTCTGATTTAAAATAATTCCATCAATTCTTGATTTTTCCAAAAAATTTAGGTTAATCTGAACTTTAGTTGATAAATCTTGACATAATTTATTTTATTTTTTTGGAGTTTTAATAAACACATTGTTGAAAATTTTTTTAAAATATTTAGAATGAAATAATTATCCTAATTCTTTATTTGTCCAAAAAATTTAGGTTAATCTGAACTTTAATTGACAAATCATAACCTAATTTTTTTGATTTTTTTGGAGTTCAAGTAAACTCATTGTTCAAATTTTTTGAAAATATTCAGAATTGAAATGATTCCCCCAGTTCTTGATTTACCAAATAAATTTATGTTAATCTGAACATTAATTGATAAATCTAGACCTGATATATTTGATTTTTTTGGAGTTCAATTAAACTCATTGATAAAAATTTTTGAAAATATTCAGAATTGTAATGATTTTTCCAATTCTTAATTTTTCTAAAAAATTTAGGTTATCTGAACTTTAATTGATAAATCTTGACCTAATTTTTTTTATTTTTTTGGAGTTCAAGTAAACTCATTGTTAAAATTTTTTGAAAATATTCAGAATTGAAATGATTCCCCTAATTCTTGATTTACGAAAAAAATTTAGGTTAATCTGAACTATAATTGATAAATCTTGACCTATATTATGTGATTTTTTTGGAATTCATGTAAACTCAATGTTGAAAATTTTTTGAAATATTTAGAATTGAAACGATTCCCCCAATTATTGATTTTTCCAAAAAATTTAGGTTAATCTAAACTTTAATTGATAAAGCCTAACCTAAATTATTTTATTTTTTTTTGAGTTCAAATAAACACATTGTTAAAAATTTTTGAAAATATTCTGATTTAAAATAATTCCATCAATTCTTGATTTTTCCAAAAAATTTAGGTTAATCTGAACTTTAATTGATAAATCTTGACCTAAATTATGTGATTTTTTTGGAGTTCAAGTAAACTTATTGTTAAAAATTTTTGAAAATATTCTGATTTAAAATGATTCCATCAAATCTTGATTTTTCCAAAAAATTTAGGTTAATCTGAACTTTAATTGATAAATATAGACCTAATTTTTTTGATTTTTTTGGAGTTCAAATAAACTCATTGTTAAAAATTTTTGAAAATATTCTGATTAAAATTGATTCCATCAATTCTTGATTTTTCCAAAAAATTTAGGTTAATCTGAACTTTAATTGATAAAGCCTAACCTAAATTATTTGATTTTTTTGGAGTTCAAATAAACTCATTGTTAAAAATTTTTGAAAATATTCTGATTTAAAATGATTCCATCAATTCTTGATTTTTCCAAAAAATTTAGGTTAATCTGAACTTTAATTAAGAAATCATAACCTACATTATTTGATTTTTTTGGAGTTCAAGTAAACTCATTGTTAAAACTTTTGAATATATTCAGAATTGAAATAATTCCATCAATTCTTGATTTACCCAAAAAATTTATGTTAATCTGAACTTTAATTGATAAATCTACACCTGATATATTTGATTTTTTTGGAGTTCAAATAAACTGATTGATAAGATTTTTTGAAAATATGCAGAATTGTAATGATTTTTCCAATTCTTGATTTTTCTAAACAATTTACGTTATTTGAACTTTAATTGATAAATCTTGACCTAATTTTTTTGATTTTTTTGGAGTTCAAGTAAACTCATTGTTAAAATTTTTTGAAAATATTCAGAATTGAAATGATTCCCCCAATTCTTGATTTACGAAAAAAATTTTGGTTTATCTGAACTATAATTGATAAATCTTGACCTATATTATGTGATTTTTTTGGAATTCATGTAAACTCAATGTTGAAAATTTTTTGAAATATTTAGAATTGAAACGATTCCCCCAATTATTGATTTTTCCAAAAAATTTAGGTTAATCTGAACTTTAATTGATAAAGCCTAACCTAAATTATTTTATTTTTTTTGAGTTCAAATAAACACATTGTTAAAAATTTTTGAAAATATTCTGATTTAAAATAATTCCATCAATTCTTGATTTTTCCAAAAAATTTAGGTTAATCTGAACTTTAGTTGATAAATCTTGACATAATTTATTTTATTTTTTTGGAGTTTTAATAAACACATTGTTGAAAATTTTTTTAAAATATTTAGAATGAAATAATTATCCTAATTCTTTATTTGTCCAAAAAATTTAGGTTAATCTGAACTTTAATTGACAAATCATAACCTAATTTTTTTGATTTTTTTGGAGTTCAAGTAAACTCATTGTTCAAATTTTTTGAAAATATTCAGAATTGAAATGATTCCCCCAGTTCTTGATTTACCAAATAAATTTATGTTAATCTGAACATTAATTGATAAATCTAGACCTGATATATTTGATTTTTTTGGAGTTCAATTAAACTCATTGATAAAAATTTTTGAAAATATTCAGAATTGTAATGATTTTTCCAATTCTTAATTTTTCTAAAAAATTTAGGTTATCTGAACTTTAATTGATAAATCTTGACCTAATTTTTTTTATTTTTTTGGAGTTCAAGTAAACTCATTGTTAAAATTTTTTGAAAATATTCAGAATTGGAATGATTCCCCCAATTCTTGATTTACCAAAAAAATTTAGGTTAATCTGAACTATAATTGATAAATCTTGACCTATATTATGTGATTTTTTTGGAATTCATGTAAACTCAACCCTGTTGAAAATTCCTATGTGAGAACACATATGGGATCCCATCCAGGATCTCTTGTGAGTTCTTATGTGGGTTCCCATACAGGTTCACACATAAGATCCTGTATGAAAAGGTTCCTGGGATGAACTTGCGTGAGATCAAGCGCACGATCTTATGTCTCTGTAAAAGCAATAACACAGGATCCCATGAGGTTTCCTGTGTAGGTTCCTATATGAACAACACGATAAATAGGAACACACATGGGATCTTATCCGAGATCTTGTATGAGTTCTTACATAGGTTCTCACATATAAGAAGATTAATAGCAGCTTAATAAGATTTTATATCAAATCTTATTAAGCTGCTATTAATCTTCTTATATGTGAGAACCTATGTGAGAACCTATGTAAGAACTCATACAAGATCTCGGATAAGATCCCATGTGTGTTCCTATTTATCGTGTTGTTCATATAGGAACCTACACAGGAAACCTCATGGGATCCTGTGTTATTGCTTTTACAGAGACATAAGATCGTGCGCTTGATCTCACGCAAGTTCATCCCAGGAACCTTTTCATACAGGATCTTATGTGTGAACCTGTATGGGAACCCACATAAGAACTCACAAGAGATCCTGGATGGGATCCCATATGTGTTCTCACATAGGAATTTTCAACAGGGAATGTTGAAAATTTTTTGAAATATTTAGAATTGAAACGATTCCCCCAATTATTGATTTTTCCAAAAAATTTAGGTTAATCTGAACTTTAATTGATAAAGCCTAACCTAAATTATTTTATTTTTTTTTGAGTTCAAATAAACACATTGTTAAAAATTTTTGAAAATATTCTGATTTAAAATGATTCCATCAATTCTTGATTTTTCCAAAAAATTTAGGTTAATCTGAACTTTAATTAATAAATCTTGACCTAAATTATGTGATTTTTTTGGAGTTCAAGTAAACTCATTGTTAAAAATTTTTGAAAATATTCTGATTTAAAATGATTCCATCAAATCTTGATTTTTCCAAAAAATTTAGGTTAATCTGAACTTTAATTAATATATCTTGACCTATATTATGTGATTTTTTTGGAGTTCATGTAAACTCAATGTTGAAAATTTTTTGAAATATTTAGAATTGAAACGATTCCCCCAATTATTGATTTTTCCAAAAAATTTAGGTTAATCTGAACTTTAATTGATAAAGCCTAACCTAAATTATTTGATTTTTTTGGAGTTCAAATAAACTCATTGTTAAAAATTTTTGAAAATATTCTGATTTAAAATGATTCCATCAATTCTTGATTTTTCCAAAAAATTTAGGTTAATCTGAACTTTAAATAATAAATCATAACCTACATTATTTGATTTTTTTGGAGTTCAAGTAAACTCTTTGTTAAAATTTTTTGAAAATATTCAGAATTGAAATGATTCCCCCAATTCTTGATTTACCAAAAAAATTTAGGTTAATCTGAACTATAATTGATAAATCTTGACCTAAATTATGTGATTTTTTTGGAGTTCAAGTAAACTCATTGTTGAAAATTTTTTGAAATATTTAGAATTGAAACGATTCCCCCAATTATTGATTTTTCCAAAAAATTTAGGTTAATCTGAACTTTAATTGATAAATCATAAATTAATTTCTTTGATTTTTTTGGAGTTCAAGTAAACTCATTGTTAAAATTTTTTGAAAATATTCAGAATTGAAATGATTCCCCCAATTCTTGATTTACCAAATAAATTTATGTTAATCTGAACATTAATTGATAAATCTACAGCTGATATATTTGATTTTTTTGGAGTTCAAATAAACTCATTGATAAGATTTTTTGAAAATATTCAGAATTGAAACGATTCCCCCAATTATTGATTTTTCCAAAAAATGTAGGTTAATCTGAACTTTATTTGATAAATCATAACTTAATTTTTTTGATTTTTTTCGAGTTCAAGTAAAATCATTGTTAAAATTTTTTGAAAATATTCAGAATTGAAATGATTCCCCCAATTCTTGATTTACCAAATAAATTTATGTTAATCTGAACTTTAATTGATAAATCTACACCTGATATATTTGATTTTTTTGGAGTTCAAATAAACTCATTGATAAGATTTTTTGAAAATATTCAGAATTGTAATGATTTTTCCAATTCTTGATTTTTCTAAACAATTTACATTATTTGAACTTTAATTGATAAATCTTGACCTATATTATGTGATTTTTTTGGAGTTCATGTAAACTCATTGTTAAAATTTTTTGAAAATATTCAGAATTGAAATGAGTCCCCCAATTCTTGATTTACCAAAAAAATTTAGGTTAATCTGAACTTTAATTGATAAATCATAACTTAATTTTTTTGATTTTTTTGGAGTTCAAGTAAACTCATTGTTAAAATTTTTTGAAAATATTCAGAATTGAAATAATTCCCCCAGTTCTTGATTTACCAAATAAATTTATGTTAATCTGAACTTTAATTGATAAATCTAGACCTGATATATTTGATTTTTTTTTAGATTAAAAAAAATTAACTCATTGATAAGATTTTTTGAAAATATTCAGAATTGTAATGATTTTTCCAATTCTTGATTTTTCTAAACAATTTACGTTATTTGAACTTTAATTGATAAATCTTGACCTAATTTTTTTGATTTTTTTGGAGTTCAAGTAAACTCATTGTTAAAATTTTTTGAAAATATTCAGAATTGAAATGATTCCCCCAATTATTGATTTTTCCAAAAAATTTAGGTTAATCTGAACTTTAATTGATAAAGCCTAACCTAAATTATTTGATTTTTTTGGAGTTTAAATAAACTCATTGTTAAAAATTTTTGAAAATATTCTGATTTAAAATGATTCCATCAATTCTTGATTTTTCCAAAAAATTTGGGTTAATCTGAACTTTAATTGATAAATCATAACCTACATTATTTGATTTTTTTGGAGTTCAAGTAAACTCATTGTTAAAATTTTTTGAAAATATTCAGAATTGAAATGATTCCCCTAATTTTTGATTTACCAAAAAAATTTAGGTTAATCTGAAGTATAATTGATAAATCTTGACCTATATTATGTAATTTTTTTGGAGTTCAAGTAAACTCATTGTTGAAAATTTTTTGAAAATATTCAGAATTGAAATGAGTCCCCCAATTCTTGATTTACCAAATAAATTTATGTTAATCTGAACTTTAATTGATAAATCTACACCTGATATATTTGATTTTTTTGGAGTTCAAATAAACTCATTGATAAGATTTTTTGAAAATATTCAGAATTGTAATGATTTTTCCAATTCTTGATTTTTCTAAACAATTTACATTATTTGAACTTTAATTGGTAAATCTTGACCTATATTATGTGATTTTTTTGGAGTTCATGTAAACTCATTGTTAAAATTTTTTGAAAATATTCAGAATTGAAATGAGTCCCCCAATTCTTGATTTACCAAAAAAATTTAGGTTAATCTGAACTATAATTGATAAATCTTGACCTAAATTATTTGATTTTTTTGGAGTTCAAGTAAACTCATTGTTGAAAATTTTTTGAACTTTTTAGAATTGAAACGATTCTCCCAATTATTGATTTTTCCAAAAAATTTAGGTTAATCTGAACTTTAATTGATAAATCATAACTTAATTTTTTGAATTTTTTGGAGTTCAAGTAAACTCATTGTTAAAAATTTTTGAAAATATTCTGATTAAAATTGATTCCATCAATTCTTGATTTTTCCAAAAAATTTAGGTTAATCTGAACTTTAATTGATAAAGCCTAACCTAAATTATTTGATTTTTTTGGAGTTCAAATAAACTCATTGTTGAAAACTTTTGAAAATATTCAGAATTGAAATAATTCCATCAATTCTTGATTTTTCCAAAAAATTTAGGTTAATCTGAACTTTAATTGATAAATCATGACCTATATTATGTGATTTTTTTGGAGTTCATGTAAACTCATTGTTAAAATTTTTTGAAAATATTCAGAATTGAAATGAGTCCCCCAATTCTTGATTTACCAAAAAAATTTAGGTTAATCTGAACTATAATTGATAAATCTTGACCTAAATTATGTGATTTTTTTGGAGTTCAAGTAAACTCATTGTTGAAAATTTTTTAAAATATTTAGAATTGAAACGATTCCCACAATTATTGATTTTTCCAAAAAATTTAGGTTAATCTGAACTTTAATTGATAAATCATAACTTAATTTTTTTGATTTTTTTTGGAGTTCAAGTAAACACATTGTTAAAAATTTTTGAAAATATTCTGATTAAAATTGTTTCCATCAATTCTTGATTTTTCCAAAAAATTTAGGTTAATCTGAACTTTAATTGATAAATCTTGACCTATATTATGTGATTTTTTTGGAGTTCATGTAAACTCAATGTTGAAAATTTTTTGAAATATTTAGAATTGAAACGATTCCCCCAATTATTGATTTTTCCAAAAAATTTAGGTTAATCTGAACTTTAATTGATAAAGCCTAACCTAAATTATTTGATTTTTTTGGAGTTCAAATAAACTCATTGTTAAAAATGTTTAAAAATATTCTGATATAAAATGATTCCATCAATTCTTGATTTTTCCAAAAAATTTAGGTTAATCTGAACTTTAATTGATAAATCATAACCTAAATTATTTGATTTTTTTGTAGTTCAAGTAAACTCATTGTTGAAAACTTTTTAGAATATTTAGAATTGAAACGATTCTCATAATTCTTGATTTTTCCAAAAAATTTATGTTAATCTGAACTTTATATGATAAAGCCTAACCTAAATTATTTGATTTTTTGGAGTTCAAATAAACTCATTGTTAAAAATTTTGGAAAATATTCTGATTTAAAATGATTCCATCAATTCTTGATTTTTCCAAAAACTTTAGGTTAATCTGAACTTTAATTGAGAAAGCCTAACCTAAATTATTTGATTTTTTTGTAGTTCAAGTAAACTCATTGTTAAAATTTTTTAAAAATATTCAGAATTCAAATGATTCTCCCAATTCTTGATTGTTCCAAAAAATTTAGGTTAATCTGAACTTTAGTTGATAAATCTTGACCTAATTTATTTTATTTTTTTGCAGTTCAAATAAACTCATTGTTTAACATTTTTGAAAATATTCAGAATTGAAATGATTTCCCCAATTCTTGATTTTTCCAAAAAATTTAGGTTAATCTGAACTTTAATTAATAAATCTTGACTTAAATTATTTGATTTTTATGGAGTTCAAGTAAACTCATTGTTAAAATTTTTTGAAAATATTCAGAATTGAAATTATACCCCCAATTCTTGATTTACCAAAAAAATTTAGTTTAATCTGAACTTTAATTGATAAATCTTGACCTAAATTATTTGATTTTTTTGGAGTTTAAGTAAACTCATTGTTGAAAACTTTTTAGAATATTTAGAATTGAAACGATTCTCATAATTATTGATTTTTCCAAAAAATTTAGGTTAATCTGAACTTTAATTGATAAAGCCTACCTTAAATTATTTTATTTTTTTGGAGTTTAACTAAATTCATTCTTGAAAACTATTTAAAATCATCAGAATTAAAACAATTCTCCCAATTCTTGATTTTACCAAATAATTTAGGTTAATCTGAACTTTAATTGATAAATCATAACCTACATTATTTGATTTTTTTGGAGTTTAAGTAAACTCATTGTTGAAAACTTATTAGAATATTTAGAATTGAAAAGATTCTCTTAATTCTTGATTTTTCCAAAAAAGTTATGTTAATCTAAACTTTAATTGATAAAGCCTACCTTATATTATTTTATTTTTTTGGAGTTTATGTAAACTCATTGTTGAAAACTATTTAAAATAATCAGAATTAAAACGATTCTCCCAATTCCTGATTTTACCAAATAATTTAGGTTAATCTGAACTTTAATTGATAAAGCATAACCTAAATTATTTGATTCTTTTGTAGTTCAAATAAACTCATTGTTAATAATTTTTTCAAATATTTAGAATTGAAACGATTCCCCCAATTCTTGATTTTTCCTAAAAATTTAGCTTAATCTGAACTTTAATTGATAAATCTTGACCTAAATTATTTGATTTTTTTGGAGTTCAAGTAAACTCATTGTTAAAATTTTTTGAAAATATTCAGAATTGAAATTATTCCCCCAATTCTTAATTTACCAAAAAAATTTAGGTTAATCTGAACTTTAATTGATAAATCTTGACCTAAATTATGTGATTTATTTGGAGTTCAAGTAAACTCATTGTTGAATATTTTTTCAAATTTTTAGAATTGAAACGATTCTCATAATTCTTGATTTTACCAAAAAATTTAGGTAAATCTGAACTTTAATTGATAAAGCCTACTTTAAATTATTTTATTTTTTTGGAGTTTAAGTAAACTCATTGTTGAAAACTATTTAAAATCATTAGAATTAAAACGATTCTCCCAATTCTTGATTTTACCAAATAATTTAGGTTAATCTGAACTTTAATTGATAAAGCCTAACCTAAATTATTTGATTTTTTAAAGTTCAAGTAAAGTAATTGTTAAAAATTTTTGAAAATATTCAGAATTGAAATGATTTCCCCAATTCTTAATTTACCAAAAAAATTTAGGTTAATCTGAACTTTAATTGATAAATCTTGACCTAATTTTTTTGATTCTTTTGGAGTTCAAGTAAACAAATTGTTAAAATTTTTTGAAAATATTCTGATTTAAAATGATTCCATCAATTCTTGATTTTTGCAAAAAATTTAGGTTAATCTGAACTTTAATTGATAAATCATAACCTACATTATTTAATTTTTTTGGAGTTTAAGTAAACTCATTGTTGAAAACTTATTAGAATATTTAGAATTGAAAAGATTCTCATAATTCTTGATTTTTCCAAAAAATTTATGTTAATCTAAACTTTAATTGATAAAGCCTACCTTAAATTATTTTATTTTTTTGGAGTTTAAGTAAACTCATTGTTGAAAACTATTTAAAATCATCAGATTTAAAACGATTCTCCCAATTCCTGATTTTACCAAATAATTTAGGTTAATCTGAACTTTAATTGATAAAGCCTAACCTAAATTATTTGATTTTTTTGGAGTTCAAATAAACTCATTGTTGAAAACTTTTGAGAATATTTAGAATTGAAACGATTCTCATAATTCTTGATTTTACCAAAAAATTTAAGTTTTTCTGAACTTTAATTGATAAATCATAACCTACATTATTTGATTTTTTTGGAGTTTAAGTAAACTCAGTGTTGAAAACTTTTTAGAATATTTAGAATTGAAACGATTCTCATAATTCTTGATTTTTCCAAAAACTTTAGGTAAATCTGAACTTTAATTGATAAAGCCTACTTTAAATTATTTTATTTTTTTGGAGTTTAAGTAAACTCATTGTTGAAAACTATTTAAAATCATTAGAATGAAAACGATTCTCCCAATTCTTGATTTTACCAAGTAATTTAGGTTAATCTGAACTTTAATTGATAAAGCCTAACCTAAATTATTTGATTTTTTTGAGTTCAAATAAACTCATTGTTAAAAGTTTTTGAAAATATTCAGAATTCAAATGATTTTCCCAATTCTTGATTTTTCTAAAAAAAATTACGTTAATCTGAACTTTAATTGATAAATCTTGACCTAATTTTTTTTTTTTTTGGAGTTCAAATAATCTAATTTTTAAAATTTTTTGAAAATATTCTGAATTAAAATGATTCTCCCAATTCTTGATTTTTCCAATAAAATTACGTTAATCTGAACTTTAATTGATAAATCTTGACCTAATTTTTTTAATTTTTTTGGTGTTCAAGTAAACTCAGTAAACTCCTATGTAGGAATCCATGTGAGAACATATGCAGGATCTTATGTAAGATATTACTTAAGATTCTACATGGATTCCATCATGTATGTAGGAATCTATGTAAAATCTTATTTCTAGTATCTTACATAAGATCCTATATATGTTCTCACATGGATTCTTACTTAGGAAATGTAAATGTAAATCATAATTCTACTCTTATGCCGCCAGATGGTGATAATTTTTTTTCTCACAGTTGGGATCATTATTGAATACTATATAAGCTGAGAATTTAACTCAGAAGGTGTATTGCAAAGCTCAAATTTTTTTCTTTTTAGATAAATTTCAGTAATATTATTTAATTTTTAATTCAATAATTTTTAATTTTTGTTAAGTGCCTTCTGCATAAAGCAGTCAACATGAAATCCCATGTGATTTCCTATGTTCAAATCCATGTTAAATCATATGAAAGAATGCACATGAAATTCCATATGGTTTCCTATATTAATTAAAACTTGTATGTAAGATTTCATAAAAGGAAATCTTTAGAATTTTATATGATATTTTTTATAACATTTGATGCGAGTTGATTATGAAGGAAATTGACAAAAATAATATGCCAGAAAAACTATAGGAAATAATGTAGGAATTCACATAGATGTCAAGGTAGAATCAACATAATAAATTCCTACATGAAATCATACACCAAATCGTGTCCGAATTTCATATATGATTTGTAACGATCAAAATCGTTTTCTTTCTTTTGGGATAAATATGCCGTTCCTGGTGGTTTTTCTCATCTGATAATACATCGCGCCAGGCGCTAGCCTGATAGCTACCGCGACCAGTGGTCGTTGAACGAATGAAAAATTCGGGTGTCATCGGACCCCACACGAAGGGTCTCAAAGGTTGCGATTATGATCGCGCTCGATTTCAAAAAATTAGAGAGAAGCGAGACTTCTAGCGAGAAGCAAAACTTCTAAGACATATACGAGTCTCATTATTAACGCGAATTCAATTTATGCGCTGCGACGCACTCTTTTCTTTCTTTCAATGTATAACACATTTTACTATCATTAAATTATTCAGTTTTCTTAATTGTTTACTCTTTATTAATTTGTGTGCCTTTTAACGATGGATCAATAATAAAGGAATCATAATTCACCAGCGAAACAGCGATCTGCGAATTGGTAAGTTCGATCAATCCTTGTTCTTCTTACCTAGTAACTTGTCTCAATAATATTCTTATTCGCAACTGCTCAATGGATTTCGCCGCTGGCCGAATCTTTCTTTAAATTACATGGATTTCAGGAGTTTTCTTCAAATACATTGTGTCGACTGTCGTGAGCTGAACCCTTATTCTCTAAATTATTATTTAAAATCAAAGTCTCGCAAAGTTTGCCACAGATTTTACATGGAATTCTATGTGGATTCCTATGTCGACCTAGGATTTCATAACGGTTTTTATTAAGGAACCTGTATGGAATCACATATAGGATCCCATGTGAGGATTTTCAATTGGGTTTCGATCACACCATAGATTGACCTGTTTAAAGCAAAAATGCAGTTGTGCCTTTCAAAAATGTATAAATTTAAATGAAGTCACGATTTATATTATCATCTTTAAATTGTTGACACAGGAATACAATTAGAGGCACATCATTAAAGAAGGTCTTAAAATTTTTGTTTTTTCATCACCTTTTAAGAAATGCATTGAACTTTTATTTTTATCCAACCCCGTAATAGATATTTTCATAAGAAGACGTTCAATTGAATTATTTAAAAAGTGCTATCACTCAATGAAACCTTAGTAGTTTTAGTTTCAGTGGTGGCACATTAATGGGATAGTTAAAATTTGTTGACAAAATATGTCTGTTAGATATTTCCATAGTAGCTTAAGTGATATTTTACACGCTGCAAAAATAAAGACGTTAAGAATATAAACTTTTTCAAGAAATTCAAATAAAATTTAAGCATTTTATCACTTTTTAACATATAAAACTAATTGTCAAATAAATATTTTGTTCTAATACTGTACATAAATGTTCCTTTGTATATAATTTAGCAAAAAAAAAATTATACCGAAAGTTTTAATTAAAAATAATTCTGATTTTTAAGTGTTCGATTCGAGAATCATGTTAAAGTTTATGCAGACTTTAGTATATTTTACTTTAGAAATATGCAACCCGATTTACAGAGAAGTTTGAAAAAAACATTGAAGAGGAGTCATTTTTAAATTTGCCGCTTGAAATTGGATGCGCACGATGATTTAAGTCATCACGTGATAGCAGAAACGGCATCAAGAAGACTAGAACCAGGAGGGAAACTCCGTTGTAAAGATGCGGCGTGAAAAACAAGCCACTAGAAGGCGTGGCTTATCGTTCGTGCTTTGCTGTTCAGACGAATTTGAGTGTTCTGCGCATACTTTCTTGACACTGATATTTGAAATGTAGCAGACGCTGTTTTTAAGTTTCTGTTTATGCGGTTATGGCAAATGGTTTACCCATAAATTTTTTGATGCGATTATATTTAATTAATTATATTTAACTAGCAAAATTAAACGCGCGCAAGCGCGCCAAATTGAGTGTTTAATTGTTTGTTATAAAGAAATTAAAGATTAATATTATCAATAATAATTTAATTTATTAGAATATTATTACATATTAAATGATAATAATGAAAATTATATGTTTACAAGCCTCGGATTATACGACTTTTTCTGACTTTTTTCAAAAATAAGACTTTTATCGACTTCTTTTAATAAAATGTGACATTTTTTTTACATTTGAAAAAAAATGTAAATAAAATACATTTTTCTAGTATAAAATGTAGATCTTCATCATATCTTCTTCAATTAAATTATTTAACAAATTTTAAACTAAAATGATTCTTCACTACATTAATTATTTTTAATAATTTTAATGAAATACATCACAAATTCAATTATATCAAAATTATTTTTCAATTAAAATTTTTATGAAATTTAACAATTGTTTATAATTTTTAAAAAAAATATCACAATAAAATTTAATTATTTTTTAAAAATTTCAATTCAAAATAAACTAAAATTCAATTATTACCCAAAATTTTAATTCAAAATCAATTAAAAATCCAATAATTATCCAAAATTTTCAATTTAAAATTTAATTATTTACCAAGTTTTCAATTTAAAATGAAATAAAATTCAATTATTTTCTAAAATTTCTATTCAAAATTAATTAACCAAATTTTCAATCAAAAATGAACTTAAATTAAATTATTATCCAAAATTTCAATTAAAATTTAATTATTTACCAAGTTTTCAATTTAAAATGAAATAAAGTTCAATTATTTTCTAAAATTTCTATTCAAAATTAATTATCCAAATTTTCAATCAAAAATGAACTTCAATTAAATTATTATCCAAAATTTCAATTAAAATTCAATTATTTCCCAAAAATTTTCAATTTAAAATTAAATATAATTTCATTATTCTCAAAAATTGGAATTCAAAATTAATTGAATTTTCAATAATTTGAATTTAAAAGCATCTAAAATTTAATTATTTCTAAAATTTTCCATCGAAATTTTTTTTTTTGAAATTTAATAATTTCAATTATAACTCTAAGGAAATTCAATTATTTTTAACTATTTTAATAATATTCTTTGAAAATTCAACTATCTGAAACCATTTTTCAAATTATTGTATTTTGTCCGCATTTTCTAATAAATTTTTAGTGAAATCATCTAAAATTTTAATTACAAAACACTTAAAGTTTCAATTAATTTCAAAAATCTCAATTTTAAATCTTTGAAAATTCAATTAAATTTAAAAAATGTTTTCCAAAAATTGTTTGATAAATTATTTTCAGTTCTGGAAAATTTAATAATTGTTTGAAAATTAATAATATCTTTGAAATTTAATTATTTCTAAAAATTTCAATTTTAACCCTTCGAAAAGGATTATTATTAAAAAAAAAAAAATTTATTTAAAAATCTGTAAAATATTTTTGTTAAAATAAAAAACAAATCCACTTTTTTTTGGAATATAAATCGACTAAAACGACTTTTTTGTGTCTTTAAGTTGATTCGAGGCCTGTGTTTTTATAATTAATATTTAATAGGTATTCGTTGGCCCCTGGTACCTTAAAAATTAATTTTTAAAAATAAATGTTTTTCAAATTACTATCTTATACGAAATTTCCTGGCGCATCTTTTTTCTCATCATACATTTTTTGTACAATTTTTGAATCAATATACAACTTTAAAAAGAATTTCGTTGGTAAACGTTGTGTACTTCAGCTTTGTGAATTGAATTTTCGAATTTGGAATTTTAAAGAAACTTATTCCGAAATTTGGAAACACAATTATACAACTTTGGCAAAAATAAGAAAAAGAATTGTCAAAATTTGACACGTCATAAGATTACTATTCAAAAAAACACGTGAAATCAGAAAAGGCCAACTTCAAGTTAGGACAGAAGGACAGACCAAGCATTTTATTATTATATAATTTACCTAACCAAGCAGACGCAAACATTTGCAGCTGCTTGCTACGAAATTTCCCCTTCAAAACCTACAAGGTTAGTATGCGCAGAATTCGTAAATTCGTTCTATTAGCAGTACACGAACTTAAACGACACGCCCACCGTGTGCACGTTTACCATGCCACTACTCACTGCGGTAAAGCGTGGAAGTTTCACCTCCTGGTTCTAGTCTTCTTGAACGGCATGTTGGAAACCATTTTGGTTATATGAAATCAAAACATAACCCCAAATAATCATCGTATTTGACATTATTAATAAAAAAACAAATAGAAATAAAAAATAAATAGTCATTAAAAGATTATAATAATGATAAAAAAGTTAAAATAAAAATTTAGTGAAAAAGTGTTTGGCAATTTTATCTACATAGTGTAAATAAAATAAAATAAAATTGCCAAACACATTTTCACTAAATTTTTATTTTAACTTTTTTATCATTATTATAATCTTTTAATGACTATTTATTTTTTATTTCTATTTGTTTTTTTATTAATAATGTCAAATACGATGATTATTTGGGGTTATGTTTTGATTTCGTATAACCAAAATGGTTTCCAACATGCCGTTTCTGCTATCACGTGATGACTTAAATCATCGCGACTCCTCTTCAATGTTTTTTTCAAACTTCTCTGTAAATCGGGTTGCATATTTCTAAAGTAAAATATACTAAAGTCTGCATAAACTTTAACATTTTATTTGGGGTGATTCATAGTCAAATAATCTTACTGTATATACAAAGAGATATAAATGTGCCTGCAAATTAAAAAAATAAATTTTTCTCTTGAAAATTAAAAGTTTCGTGGATTTGCTTACATTTTTTTGAAAATCCAAAAGTATTAAATTAATTAAACAATTGTGGAAAATTAAGTTTTCAATTTAAGATACTTTTACAGTTATATACGGCAGAACTGCTTGTAAAATTAAGAGGGAGAAGCAACTTTGTAGATACAATTCATTATTGCAATTCATTTCAATAAAAGTTATAAAATTAAAAAAAAACATCATTTTCCTGATATTTTTAACAAGTTTTACAATAACAACAATATATTGTTTCAACAAATTGTAAATGATCTAGAAATACAATTAATAATATTTGTTTAAATTGTAAATAAAAAATCTTGCTCAAAAAACTATAAAAAATATTAATAAACATTTTCTAAGGATTTTTCCTTTTATTTGCATTTTTTGAAGGGTTTTTTGGGGCTCTTTAAAAAATAGTTATAAAATTTTTTTAAAATATTATTTCCTTAAAATCATTTTGAAATTTTAGAAACAAATATCATTTTTGTAATCAGTTATCCTGAAAACACTAAAGTAACAACTTTCGAGTAATTCCAATCAAAACTTTTTTACGGGTAATTAAGGAATTAATTATGAATATAGGCTAACGTTACGTTTAATTTAATGGTATTATATATAAAGTTATTCATATGTGTTTAATTTATGTTGTAAATTAACATTGTAATAAATTCATTATTTGGTTTAAAATTTAGATTTTTAATGATGTTTTTCATACTGTATACAAATATTAAAAATATTTTTTTTATATAAAATTTTATTGTTTATAAATAAAGTACAAACAATAACTATATTACGAAAGTTTACAATCGGAGTCTAATATTTAATAACTTATGGTAGTAACATGTGTTATAATATAAATTTATCTATTAAATGAAACGTTAAAAATTATTTCACTAGGTGACGAAAATAAACGTTAAACTTGAAAAGTATGAAAGTTTATTAAAAGTTATAATTATTAAGAAATTTAGTCTTTTGACTTCAATTAACACTTTATATTATATTATATTCGACACTTTTGCCTAATAAACAAAAATTACACGTTCCCTATTTTAGAACCCATTCGGCCAATGCCCAAAACACAATAATGAATCTCTCGCGCTCGATACCCATCGAGATCTGCGCTCTCATACCAAATACCACTCCAAAACGATCCTTGACACTGTTGCCAAATATTTTAAACAAAAATTCCTAACACATGTAAAAATGATTCACTTTTTCTGTAAACTACGTTATAAAGAACATGTGTACATTATATAGCACATTTATTAACACGTGTTTAGTAAGCGAAAAAGATTTATTTCAAAAGATTCTCATGAGATTAACATTCATATGTTGAGAGCAGCGCAGAAAATCCATGGTTGTTACCAATGATTTTCTACTGATTTTAAGAATTACCTTCTTCATTTTAATGCATTTTTTAAAAATATATTGTATGATTAATTAATTCAAGCAATTTGATAATGTTTCTCAATATCATTTGTTTATTTTTCTTTTAAATGTTTAGTGAATAATTAACGTTTTTTTGGTTTGTATTATATTAATGATGAACGCATCATGTCACTAATAATTGTTTTTCAGCGGTTATTAATTCATTTTTTCATTTTTTACTCTAATATACATAAATATTCATCTTACCCCAATACCAATGAGTATGTTTGATCTTGCTCCAAAGATCGACGTTACTGACATCATTACATCACAAGGTAAAATGTCTAACAAATTAAGAAATTGCTATGACTCGTAAAAAATCAAGCTGCTCAATAAGAAAGCAGCAGCTCGCTTTCATACAAGTACTACAGATCCCAATATACTGCTCTTCTTTCTCATTCATAAAATATGCGCGCATATTTTGCTAGTTGATAATATACTAAGGGACAGTCCACTACCTTATTCTAACTTTGTCAGCGAAGAGCAATTTACGCTTTACCTATGAGCTGAATTGTTAATAGTAAAAATTAGTATTATTTCTAAACTTTATTATTTTCTCTTTAAATTATTTATTTTATTTTTTGTTAATTAACTTCCGTCTTTAACACAGTAAACCTGAAAAAACATCTGTATAAAAAAAATTTTTTTTTTGATTTAGATGATTCTGTAGCGAGTTACGTCAAACACCGTAAATCTATATTTTTACGAGGTGCCTGAAGAGATTTACTGCCACTCGTTGAATTTGCAATATTTTTCAATCAGACTTTAGGAAAATATACTTCATATATTGTACCTATTAATATATGGAAATTAAATTAATAAAGTAACACACTTTATATCACTGAAAAAAATTATTAAAAAAGTACCTTTTTACAACGAATTAACCATACCCCCCCTTAAAATGAATTTGTTTTTGTCAGTGAATCCATATAAAAAGGAGTCCCTCTTAAGATCTTTAGAATCAAAACATTCATTAGAATAATATTCTTTGAAACATGTGTTATGAGATAGTAAAATAAATATCAATATATGAAAACAATATATTTTTCAATTCTTAGTAATTTTACCTCTTATATATTATTTTACTCAATATAAAATATTGATTGTCTCACAGACAGTAGCAGCTCATGAACAAGCTATGAGGGAACAGGCTAAAAAGATGAATGTTGCTTCGTTGCGTTCAGGGGAACAATCTGGTGAAAGTGCAGAAATAAAACTAGCGAAGGTAAATATAATTTATATTGTCTTTGATATGAAAAAATTCCTTATACTACATACTTTCAGGTATTAATGCGACAAAAAGCATTTTTTCATTTTAACTGTAGCTCTTCATATCGGATCAGCCATTTTGAATTTTGAAAAACTAACATCATACTCGAATTCAGCGGCCCCGAAAATCTCTGAGTAAGAAGTTTCAATCGAATGCGATCAATTTTGCTTTCTCGTGGAGGAAGCTTTGTAGTCCTTTCGTTTGTAAAAATTTTCAAAGTATCGGAAACAAATTTTTCTCTATATAGAAACATGTCATATGAGATCCTGATCAATTGTCCGGATGTATGTATGTGTGTGTGGATCCCTTTTTTGTTTAGAAGATAACTTTAACAGGTTTTAATGGATTTAGATAAAAATTGGTAGGCTCATTTATCATATTAATATCTCAAATCTGACCAAAGGATTTTAAAAAATACCCAAAAAAAAAATTTTATCGTCTTTTTTCCAAAAAATATTTTTAATTGAAAAAATTTTTAAATAGACACATTTAAGGTTATATATAATAAAATCATATTCCTGACGTCAAGACAAATCAATCAGTATATATAAAGTATAGTTTTAATTTAAATTTAAAGAATTAATGAAAGTTAAAAAATAAGAAATTCTCATTTTGGCTATAAAATTTTGTGATTTTATAGATGAAATAATTGTATTCCTTACATGAAAACGAATCGATTGGTATATATAAAACTTACGTTTGAGGTAAATTTTATAAATTAATGAATTTTAAAAAATAGAAAATACACATTTTAGCTGAAAAATTTTATATTTATTTAAATTCAAGTTTAAATATAAAATAATTGTGTTCCTTGCATTAAAACGAATCGATATAATTGTAAATAATTATAAATTATATGAGGCATTCTATTTCAACTCGTTCCACCTTCAAAAGACGATCGCTAGCAGAGCGTTTTTCAAGAGATTTTTATTATATAAAATAGAAAATAATCTTATAATGTTATACACTATTTCGAAAGAGAATTTAATGATCTTTCGATTGGTCTTGACATTTTTTTAATTTTCTCACAATTTCATACAGAAATCTTGATTTGAAATATAAAACTCATGATATCTCAAAACACATCCCCTTCAATTTTATTTTAATATATATGAAAATAAAGCTTAGTTTTTCTAGTTTCAAACTCCGTTTGGTTTATCATGGACATTTGTGAGGATTTTTGTATAACAGTGATTCAAAATATGTGTTTTTGAAAACTTTGACACGAAGTATGAAGTTGAATCCTAACCCATTCAACCTACGTCACACACGAATTTCATTGTTTTGAAAAAAATCACAACCTGTACAATTTATTTGAAATATTTATTCATTTATACAATAATTATCTTTAAATAAATAATTTGAATAAATGTGTTCTAAATATTTTAAATTTAATCTTCTAATAGCTTTTATCTTTCATTAGCATAATTTTTATTATTTATAAGAGACAAATAAAAAGCAATATTAGTACGCAATATTGCGAATTTTTGCACCGTGATAATAATTGTTGCTATATGAGAACAATTTTCCTAATTTTTTGTACTTCTGAGATTTTTAAGCAAGAGTCAAAGTATGATTTACTCTGAAAATTACAAAATAATTTTAATGAAATACAATGAAAATTACGACATATTTTCAATACTGCTTTTAAAGTACTTGTTTGTTTAAAAAACAAAGTTTTGAAAATATTTCTAAATTTTTTATTTTAAGTAATTTTTTTCTCCAAATAAATTCACTTAATTATGCCAAACATTTAATTAAGTTATTTGAAAATATTTAGGAGCTGTTTTTTAGACTTCTTTCCAAAAACTCCTATTTACATTTTTTAAGTGAACCACAAAATTTATTTTACAACAAAAATGTGAGCTGTTTTTCAATTTTTTAATTTAACCTTAATTTTCTGGTATGCTTCAAAATAATCTTTTAACAGTTTGTGAAGAAAAATAACTAACAGTTTACTTCAATAATTTAATTTAAAATGGCATTGCCTAAATACGGTAAAAGTGTGAATCCATTTGGAGTAAAAAATCATGGAAAAGGAAAAAATCTTAGAAATATTTCGAAACACCAAAAACTCAAACTGCCTGAATTTTCAAAAGCAGGATTAAAAATTTGTCATATCTGCCGAAAAAAATAGATTTGCTACCGCAACCGATTGTTTTATCAGAGAATCTATCACGTAAATATTTTTACTATATTTAATTAGATTTAATTTTTAATTTTCGTCATGAAAAATAAATAATGTCCTTACAGCCATGGAAGAAACAGAACAGACATCAAACATTCTTGATGACTCCAGCATTCACTGCATAGAGAATTCTAGTGAAAAAATTGAATTTCTATCCTCTGAAGAATTTTGTCAAGTGGGACGTGAAGTTTTGGAGCAAATAATAGAGAAATTTCAAACATCTACCAGTGTATCCGAAAAAATCTTACTTTTGACTCTTGCTCCAAAATCTTGGGGTTATAGAAAATTAGTTAACGTGTTTGGTGCAACTTATTCGCAAGCAAAAAACGCGAAGAAACTTGATAGGGAACATGGAATTTTAACTTCACCAAATCCGAGGTCTGGTCATCCTATATCGCCTGAAACAAAAAAAATTGTTACAGAATTTTATGAATCTGATGAGATCAGTAGATTGTTGCCAGGAATAAAAGATTGTATTTCTTTAAAACAAGATGATGGCTCTCGAATTTCTGTACAAAAACGATTGCTCCTATTTAATCTTTCAGAGGTTTACGATCTGTTTAAAGAAAATTACAAAAATGCTAAGATTAGTCTTGCTAAGTTTTGTCAGTTGAGGCCACCATACTGTGTCTCGGCAGGGTCAAGCGGTACACACGTGCTATGCCTTTGTGTACATCACGAAAACTTTAAGTTGATGATAGAAGGATCATCAATAAAGAATTTGACTAAAGACTCCGAAAAACAATTATCTAATTACAAAGAATGTATAAAATTAATAGTTTGTAGTAACCCTCAACCACATTGTTTTTTATACGAATGCGAAAAATGTCCCGGCAAAAGTAGAATGGAAAGAATTTTAAGAGTAATCTTTGAGGAACACGGAATTGACAGAATAGAATTTCAAGTTTGGCAAAATACAGATAGAACGACTCTCAGAACAGAGGTAATGGAAGTCGATGATTTTATTGATGAATTTGGAGAAGAACTATTATCTTTGAAAGTCCATGATTATGTTTCCAAGAAACACTCTTCTTTCTTGACGAATTTAAGAGATCAGTTGCTTCCAGATCATTTTTTGATTCAATTTGATTATGCGGAAAATTACTCATTTGTGGCGCAAAATTTTGTGCAAGCTTTCTATTGGAATAATAGTCAGGCGTCATTATTTACTGTTGTCATCTACTTCAAGAAAAATGGGCAACTCATGCATAAAAGTATGATTATCATATCTGATAATTTAAATCATGACACAATTACGGTCTATCAGTGTCAGGAGCTAATAATTTCCTATCTGAAAGAAAATTTTGAACCTTCGAAGATCATTTACTATTCTGATGGTGCTCCTCATCAATTTAAAAATAGGAAAAGTTTTGCCAATCTATTGTGTCATCAAACCGATTTTAGGATTCCAGCAGAATGGCATTTTCATGCTACAGGTCACGGCAAAGGACCTTGTGACGGTCTTGGAGGAAATCTGAAACGGCAAGCTCTTCGTGCAAGTTTGCAGCGTAAAGGGAGTGAACAAATACTTTCCGCGGAAGCATTGTTTAATTGGTCCAAGCGAAATTTCCCTGAAACTGAAATTCAATTTATATCCAAAGAAAAGTACTCCAGGACTAAAAAATTTCTTAAAAAAAGATTTAATGAATCTAAAACAATTTCAGGAACACAAAAATATCACACCTTCATTCCTGTTTCTGAAACACAAATGCTTTTAAAAAAATATTCTTCGTCCGAGGAAAGTAAATTTTTCAAAACTAAATAAAGAAAAAAATTTGTTATTTAAAAATTAGTATTTTATCAAGGACTATAATTCTTCTGTGTTTAATTTTTGCTGAAATAAAAAATGTTTCGTTTAACCTACAAAAAAATGTCTTTTTTTCATAAAATAAAAGTATTTATTTAAAATTTTCCTCCAATAATAATTGTATTTAATATTAAAAAATTAATTTGGTGAGTAATTTTAAATTTAATCTTAAAAATCACTTAAAAGCATTTTATTAAAATAAATACGATATTATTAATCTCCTTACAGAAAATTTTTATTATTATAGGTTGCGATTTTTTTTCAAAACAATGAAATTCGTGTGAGACGTAGGTTGAATGCGGGTTAGGATTCAACTTCATACTTCGTGTCAAAGTTTTCAAAAACACATATTTTGAATCACTGTTATCCAAAAATCCTCACAAATGTCCATGATAAACCAAACGGAATTTGAAACTAGAAAAACTAAGCTTTATTTTCATATATATTAAAATAAAATTGAAGGGGGGGGTGTTTTGAGATATCAAGAGTTGAATATTTCAAAACGCAATTTCTGTTTGAAATTGTAAGAAATTAAAAAAAATGTTAAGACCAATCGAAAGGTCGTTAAATTCTCTTTCGAAATAGTGTGTAACATTATATAAATTATTTACTTTTGATATAAAAATATTAACTTAAAAAACGCTCTGCTGGCGATCGTCTTTTGAAGGTGGAAAGGGTTGAGATAGAATGCCTCATATATTCTTTTTCATTAATATTTAGATATTTCGGTTAAAATATGAATTTTTGATTTTTTAACTTCCATTAATTCTTTAAATTTTACTCAAATGTATAGATACTCTAATGTTTATATTATTATATTATTTTTGTATGTTTATTTTAATGTTAATGCTTTCTCCACGAGGAAGCAAATTTTTTTGCTGATCGTAAAGAGGAAGCAAAATGTTCATGTAATGAACATCTGAATTTACAACTTGTTTATTTTTGTCGTCCGCCATATTGGATCTGCCATTTTTAATTTTTAAAATCTGACTTCATATTCGTAATCAGCGACTATAAAAACATTTTAATATTTTATTTGTGTGAGATATTAGTTTGATAAGATAATGTATGCTATTAGAGATTTAATGTTGTAAAAATCCAAAAAAAATAAGGAAAATGCAGTGGAAAAAAGGGACAAACACAAATCACGACACCGTAATTACAAAATAACAAAGTACATTTATTTTTGCTTCGAGCCATACAAAAACATTTCGACACCGGTGTGTCACCGTCAAACGTTCGTCTAGAACTATATCTTTTCTTATGCTCATTCCCGCGTTATCGACTGCCTTCCCACATTTTTCTCCTAATTTCCCTCGCAATCACATCCGGAAAACAAGTGTCGCTGCTGAGCAGACGACACGTCTATAAAATGTGGACATCCGCAATTCAATTTAAAAAAATGATAAAATTACATCGATTTACAACATCCTCCCACCTTGAGGTCTCACCTCAAACTATTTCTTAAAATGTCAATACATACACAACATCGTCAAACAAATTCCAAGCTTTATAAAAAATGCGTTAAATAATCCTATCCGAAAAAAAATTAATCGTTCCAAGGTCGACTACATGCGATCATCATCATTTCTCGAGACATCTTTAAGATCAATTTCATCATCTTCGTCAAGTACAATTTTATCTCGAGGAATATCATTCATAATATCAACAGGAATACTATTACATTGAGCACATTCATTCTGTGAAATTTCTAGAGGGTATATTCGTTGTATCGGCCTTTTTAATTTACCTTCTTTGGTTTTCAACAAGACCACGCGTACAATACCATCCCTACCTAAAAATAATTTCTCAATTTTTCCTAAAGGCCAGTCAATACGCTTATGAGTGTCATCGCCTATAATAACAATATCACCGACTTGAACTTTACCATGACTTTTCAATTTACTCTTGGAGACCAATTGACCTAAGTATTCACTCCGAAAACGTTTCCTCAAATGTTCTACCATTTCTTGTTTGCGCTTGTATCTACTGGTTAACTCAATTTTATTTACTACATCGATATCAGGTGTTCCTGTCTCTTTAATTTCGTGTAAAAACATCGCCGGAGTCAACACCTTTAAGTCATCAGCTGATTCTGAAATGTAGGTCAAAGGTCTTGAATTTAAAACCGACTCGCAATCACACAACACTGTAGACATTTCCTCAAAATTAAGACAAGATTTTCCCAGAACTTTACGCAAAAGATTTTTTAACATCCCAACTAATCGCTCCCACCATCCTCCCCACCAAGGGGCCGATGGTGGATTAAACTGCCATTGAATCTGTTTCGCGGAACAATATTTACTTATATATTCCCAATTTAATGACTTAAAGGCATTGTTCGCGCCAACAAAATTCAACCCGTTATCACTATACATAATAGTTGGTCGTTCTCGACGACTGATAAAACGTCGAAAACACTCCAAAAAAGCTTGCGTAGACAAAGAGGTATATTGCGCGGTATATTGCACAAGTAAATAAACAGATCCAGCCCTTCTGCTGACCTCGTAAAAATAGCGGACCTGCGAAATCTACACCGGTAATCTCAAAAACATTTGCATCTCTAACGCGATTAATCGGCAAAGGGGCTGGAACCGTCTGCACATGTTTCGAATTAAATCTTTTACAAATGTGGCACTCGGCAATGACTGATTTGACAGTTCTTCTCATAGACATGATCCAAAATTTGTCTCTTAAATGGCACATGACAATTTGCACTCCTGCGTGACACATATTTTCGTGAGTTTCTCGAATTAGCAATTTCACCGCATCATGTTTTCCGTCTAATAAAATTGGAAACAAAAAGGGAAAACTATCGTCGCGTTCAATAATTTTTGTTTTCAATCGTATCAAACCGTCCGTATGCAGCAAAATTTGTAACGTTGCTAGCCTTGGATCATTTTTTGGTAAAAACATTTGAGATTGTAAAGTTTTCGAAAATTTTAACTCAATTTCTGTTAACTCTTTACACGTAATTAGCGAGCCCCATTTATTTTCAATTTTAAGTTTAAAATTCTTAAATCGGTACATGATAGCAAAAAATCTTATTAGTTTATTGTATGACGAGAAACTGTTTACAATGTCTAAATTTTCTTTCTCACTCAACGTGACCATCGAGACCTGTGCCGTTTTCTTTAATTCTGTTTTTATTTCACGTTCATCGACAGTACATTTTTCCCGTGGCCAATTTTCCTCATTATCACGAAACCACTCAGGCCCCTCCCACCACCGAGAATCGAGAAGTTGCTTTGCGTCACAACCACGTGAGGGGAGGTCTGCGGGGTTCAATTTTCCCGGCACATGTCTCCAGGTACTCGACTGTGTCAACTCATGATTTTCACGCACCCGATTATATACAAAAGTGTTCCATTGCATATCACGGTCAATCCACGCCAAAACCGTGGAAGCGTCTGACCAATACGTGACTGGAACGTCTTTCCAAGATAATGACTTGAGGATTTCATTCGTCAAACGACTCCCGATAGTGTCTGCTAAAAGTTCCAAACGCGGAATTGTAGTATTTTCCGGTGCTATTCTAGTTTTTGCATTAACAAATCTTAATTCGACTCCCTCTCCTCGTTCGATTCGCAAAAAAACAACCGTTGCATACGCGAGTTTACCTGCATCACAAAACGTGTGTATTGACAATTTGCCTTTTCCAAATTTTCTTGGAATTTCAATACTACTTAAATAATGTAATTGTTTTAGCCATTTATTATACTCGTCGCTAATTTCCTCCTCCACTGGCGTATCCCAGTCTTTCTTCAGTTTCCACAATCTTTTCAATAATAATTTAGGAAACAAAGTAACAACAGGAGACACAAAACCCATAGGGTCGAACACTCTGTTCGCCGCAGAAAGAATCGTTCGCTTACTTACGTCCTTGTCAAAGTCAATCTTAAGAACCTTCGGATTTATTGAAATAGTGTCTCGTTTTTTGTTATATAAAATACCCAAAACTAATGTAGAGTCCTTTTCTGCGTTATCGTTCGTGTATTCCCAATTCCGTAAATCAAAACCTCCTTTGTTCAAGATTTCCCTAGACTCTTTTATAAAAACATTTAATTCCTCTTTTGAGTCTACGCTTGTCGCGCAATTATCCACATAGAACGAATCTTTTAATTATAAAATCGTTTTTTCAGACCAACAATTTTAAAAAATTTTTCTGAAACCGCCCTCAATATATTCGAACAATGGAGTTCTAGCACTGCCCCTAATAAAAAGGGACTACAAGTTAAACCGAAAACAACTCGCTTGTGTCGAAAAATTCGAACTTCTCCATTTTTGTACCATAAAAATCGTAAAAAATAGCGATTCGTTTCGTTAACTTTAATCTGTAAAAAAGCTTTGCGAATATCTGCTATGACGGCTATTTCATGTTTTCTAAGACGAAGTAAAGAGGTCGGAATCAATTCTATCAAATTGGGGCCTTTTTCGAGACATTGATTTAAAGATGGATAACCCTTTTCCCTGGCGGACGCGTCGAAAACCGGAAGGATTCGAGTTGTACTGTCTAACTTAACCACGTGACGATGAGGTAAATAATGAGCTTGGTTTTCCATCTCATTGTCTGGTACTAGTTCGACAATACCTTTATCCAGCCAATCCTGAATCACTTTATCATAATCGTCGAAAAAACCCTCCGCTTTTAACTTTTTTACTAAATTATTTAATCTTGACTTTGAAATACTAAGATTTGACGGAATCGGAGCATGATTTTCAGTCCAGAATAAATCAACAGTATAACGATTGTTATCTTTCAAACTAACGGTATTTAAAAAATTTTCTTTTACACGTTTTTCTTTTTCTAGACGATTTTCTTTTTCTACAAGGTCTCTAATACCAATTGTATCTAAACTCCAAAGGTCTGAAACTTTTGCTTCATTAATAAACAATGTAACGTCAGTCATTGCAACGTCTTTTCGTTTACTTTCTGGTACTTTACCCATTACCGTCCAACCTAACCGTGTCTCGAATACCGTCAAACCATTAGAACAATCGAATTTATTTCCTGTCATTAATTTACCGACTATATCGGCCCCGATAAGCATATCAATGGACTCTTCAGACTTTTGTGAATTCGAATCAAAGTCACACAATTGAATACCCTTTTCTTCGAGTTCAATTATCCAATCTGCTTGTTTCACACAAGGAATGTCATTACAAATGACGTCTTTATTCATTACCTGAAAATTACAAGCATAATTTCCGATACGATTCCTTACTCGCGCCAAATAAATGTAATGCGTCTCTCCCTTTGTTCTTTCCCCGCCGAACAGTTCCCTGTGGAAAACGCATAGCACACCCTCTTTGCCTGCAGTCGATAGGACTTGGAGAGGCAGGCCATGTCGACTGGTGTTAACGCTGCAGTTACACCGGAGAACATGGTAGCGCTGATGATCCAGTCCGAGGAAAACTGGCAGCTCATCGAGACCTTTATCATCACTGTTATGATGAGAAAGGATCTTGATGGCCGCAGAAAGGCGTAATTAACAGTATCCACTTTTTATTTATTTATTTGTTTATTTTATAACTTATTTTGTCTTTTTACAATTTTTTGTTTATTTATTTTAGTCTTTTAACAGTTTTATATTATATTTTATGTGTTCATCTGTCTTTTTACAATTTTATTTTTGACTTTGTTTATTTTACTTTTATTTTATTTATTGACTTTTTATTGTTTTCTTTTCTGATGTGCTGTTGATTCCGCTTTGACATTGATTTTCGTTTTATTTTTAAAATTGATAACGCAGGATGTCCGCAGGACTGGACGAAGTCGCTTCACGACAAAGTAGGAGCGCCACCTTCGAAGGCAAAAGTCTTCACGACAGTACCGAGGGTGGATAAAGGGCTCCCAAGAAGGGTTGACGGGGTTTAGTGGGTCGGGGCTGGTAGTAGTTCGCCAGCTTATTTTGTTTAGTGTTCTCCTTTTTTTACCAACCCCACATAACCTTGGCATGCGGAAGCCAAGGTATCTGTATGCAGATTTCCTAAAAGTCCCGAAGCAAAAAGAAAAAATAATAATAATAATAATGGAGAAAGGAAGAGGGGTGAAAAAGATAGCCAAATAGGGAAGAGCAAGAGGAGCTAGAGGATGATAAGGAAAGACGAGGGGGTGAGAGGATTTTGGGGTCGAAGTATACGATTATCATACAACATGGTGAGGGCAGAGAGGAGACCGAGGTACTTGGACTATGTGAGAAAATTTGGAAAGTGGAATTGGGTGAACATGTTCAGAACGAAGCCAATAGGCAAATGGAACTGTAAACGGAAGCTCGGGCACTGGCGGATATACATATATAGATTTATAGATTTAAAGATTAAGTTTAGTTAAGAATTTTAGGTATATAGAATGAGAGGATAAACTACTAGTATAATAATATTTTTTATTAATTATACAGATTTTTATTTCTATTTATATAAAAACTTATTTACCTAGACTAATACTAAACTTTTTTATGCTGAGCATTATTATTTTTGTTATAAGTTTTCTATTTGTATAAAATTATCGTTAAGATAAATAAATTGTACTTATTATATACTTCTTCTTTGTAGGGCTCAGTAACCCTAGAACTTTGATTTTAATATAAATAAATTAAATATTTTTCTAAAATAGCTATAATGGAACATCTTTACAATATTTTTCATGTTTTTTTTCAGGTTGCCTTAACAACAATAGGTTTATGGTTTATGGCATGGACACCATATTTAGTTATTAATTATATTGGAATATTCAATCGATCTCTTCTCACACCATTATTTACGATTTGGGGTTCCTTATTTGCTAAAGCTAATGCTATTTACAATCCAATTGTTTACGGTATAAGGTAAGTACTGCAAGATCAAGTTGTTCTCTATTTTATACTGTAGATGTAGATGTTTTGACATACACTACCGGCAGAAATTATAGGTACACCTGACGTGCAAGGATTGGAAAATTGATGCTGACTTTAAAGTAAGATATTTTAAGTTAGAAAAAAGTTAGAGACTCGTAATTTAGATAGTTGGAAAGCTGATCAAATTCTGCGTATGAATGTATATCAAGAATTTTTTTTCCTTTTTTGTAGCATTTATAACACCAAAAAGATTTTAAGAAAAAATTATGCAATTTTCCTACTTTCGTACTAATGTTTATGACTCCTGGCATGATCTAGAATAATGTATGGAAAATTTGGACAATTTTACAACAAAATTTTTAAAGTCTTAGCTTTAATTTGCATTTTTCAAACTTGAAAAATGTTTTGCAGTTCCTAAAATATGTTAAAACATGCTCGGACCTTTTTAAAACATTTTAGGAACAACAAAACATTTTTTAAGTTTCAAGAATGCAATCAGACGCAGAATTTAATCAGCTTTCCATAACCATCTAAGTTACAAGTTGCTAACTTTTTTCTAATTTAAAATATCTTACTTTAAAGTAAGTATCAAATTTCCTCTTCTCGCCCGTCAGGTGTGCCGACAATTTCTGCTGGTAGTGTCATTGCATCAAAATTATTACGACAGCTTTTTCTAGTATGTGTAGTACGGTTGTCGCAAGTAGTAAAGTGTCTCACCTTTACAAGGTTGCCATGAAAGGCTGCTGAAAAATTAAAATGAAAGATTGTTGACAGCTTTAAACTTGAAATGACAAAATCATACACAATTGCAGCAAGCTTACAAAATTCTTACAAAAAAATTAAATTTTTACTTTCGTATTAGGTATTTAGTAATCTTATAGTTTTATAACTATATTATACGTAATAAAGATGTTGAGTTTTTTTGATTTTTTACAATATTAAGATGTTATGTTGTTGTAGGTATAATCCGCATTTATTGTTTAATATTTAATAAATTAGCTTTTGCCCATCTATACTGGGCCTCTTCAGATATTTAATATAACTAAAAAAAATTGAAAATTTGTGTAAAAAATAAATTTTTAAAAAATTAATAATTTTAAAAGTCTAAAAATTAAAACATATATGTATGTAGAACATAACATTAAACTTAAATTTCTCCTCTCACATATTAACAACCATTAGTCTTAAAAGTATAAAAAATTCTACATAATTTTTCAATTTTTTTTCAAATTTCCGAATTCATATCTCACATTCTCTCACATCGTGGGATTATGTGTGTAACACATGTTCGAAAGTAAGAAGCACGTGTGATAAAATTAAAAACGTTGACTAGTAATTTTAAATGAAAAAGGATTAGTTCTACATTACTCCCTCGTGGAAAATAAAGTATAGGCTTTGTTTTACAGACCAAGTTAGTTCTTCAAGTAACCGATAGTGGGCGCCACTATCGATTAGTCAAATTGTGCTAAATAGATTTTAAAATTTCCCGGGTACACATCTTGAAAGCAGGTAGGTATTAAACTTTTCATCAATCTCAACGACAATTTTTACTCCACATTTGCCGTTGACTGCCTGGATCTTTGTAATTAAATACTTATTTCCAGGAGTCAATTCAGAAAGTGGCTTTATTGTCAAGAATGCATACGGCCAGTGGCGTTGATTTCACTGAGATCCATAACTGCTAAATCTGTGAAAAGAAAAAGGCTGCTCATTCTACATCTATTTATAATTGAAATTCAACAGGCATATGGGCAATATCTCTTCCACTTGTTACGCATGCGCAATACTTTAAATTGAACCATCACTCTACTTCCCTATGCAATAACTCCACCACTTTCTCTACACATGCGCATTACCCCAATGCAATTAACCTTGATCTTTTAACGTCAGAAACAAATGTCTAGACACGTTTATACAAGTTTAAACTTGTTAAATTGCGCATGCGCAGTTTCAACTATTACACGAACAAAACACATGTATTTTATAAGGAAGGGAGGTAATTATTATTATTATTTAATATAAAAAATGCAAATCCGCAGAAAGAAATCTTTGTTTAATTGTAGGTATATTTTTCAATATCTTTAATTTCATAACTATCAGGGGGTATAGTAAATACTTGATTATCAATATAAAATTTATTTTTACCTTCATAAATATTAGGTATTGAATTGAAAGTTAACAATTTAACTAAGCCAAGTACATAATTTCTATTAGGTAATAGTTCTACTGGAAGAAAATATTCATCCTCTATATTAAATTTTTTGCTGATTAAGATTTTTAAAAATTACAATAATGAAGTATACGACTTTACCAGCAAAGTGACATCTATTAGATGTCATTTAAACTCCTTGATTTAGAGTTAGATGTTTCATGTGATAATTATATCGATATGGTTTATAAAATATGTTAAACTATTGAAATTTATCAATATTTATTTATTTATTTGAACACATAACGGGACATGCCCTTTCGTACAAAAGTACTCCTAAATCTAAAAATTACAATACTCTATTTTACTAAATCTAGGTTGCCGCTTAAAAGAAAATATTTTAGTTTTCGTTTAGCAAGATATTACGTAATGATGATGTGAACCGTGTAACGTTATTATCAAAGAAATTAATGTCATTAGCAATCATGTTTGCATGGACAGAAAAGAGAAGATGATTGCTTTAAATTTTTAGACGAAGAGGGTCTTATGCTATTTTCCTTAGAAAGAGGAAAGAATATTTCAAACAAAAACATTCTTATCACACCTGTCTTTAATGAAGAAAAAATTGGTCCCCGATGCCGAAAAAAAACTCTTGAATATTTTGAATCTCTGTACCCTAAATAAACAAAATTTAAAATATTTAAAATCGTAACTGATCCTCCTGCTCTTTTTTTATGAATTTATTGTTTTTTTATGCATTATTTATTTATTTATTTACATATATATACGGGCAATGCCCTTTCGTACAAGAATACTAAAGTATAAAAAATAGGAAAAGAACTAGGCGCAATTGCGCCTACATCTAGGGTTTCGTGGCGCTTTAAATTTTAATTAAAAAAAAAATAAATCAAAAATAAATAATTTAAAAATAAATAATAAAATTTATTTTATAAATTTTATGTACTATTAAATTTTATTTATTTAGCAAAATTTTTATTATAAATTGGCAAAATCAAAATTCAAAAAGGTAAATGAAAGAAAAAAGAAAGAGTGGCTGTGGAGTGGAGGTCTTTCTTCTATCATTTATCTTTTTTGATTCACAAACAAAAACATTAGGTAAAATGTCCATTCGATAATGTCAACTATATGGACATGTCAACTATTGGGACATGTCAACTATTGGGACATGTCAATTACTGAGACAGGTCAACTACTGGGACATGTCAACTATAGGGACATGTCAACTATATGGACATGTCAACTATTGGGACATGTCAACTATTGGGACATGTCAATTACTGAGACAGGTCAACTACTGGGACATGTCAATTATAGGGGCATGTTAACTAATGGGACATGTAATGTCCATTCATGTAATGTCCATTCGGGAAAATGTCCATTCAGTAAATGGAGATTTAGGATCTGTGGGGCCCCAAAATTTGAATTTGGGAGCTATGGTGCCCCAAAATTTGAATTTGGGATCTGTGGTGCCCCAAAATTCGAATTTGGAAGCTATGTTTGCCCAAAATTCGAATTTGGGATCTGTGGGGCCCAAAAATTCGAATTTGGGATCTGTGGTGCCCCAAAAGTTTAATTTGGGATCTGTGGGGCCCCAAAATTTGAATTTGGGATCTGTGGGGCCCCAAAATTCGAATTTGGGATCTGTGGTGCCCCAAAAGTTTAATTTCTGATCTGTGGGGCCCCAAATTTTGAATTTGGGATCTGTGGTGCCAAATGGGGGTGTTTATACTACGGACAGACAGACGGACGCCAAAGTGAAACTATGAGGCTTTCGGCCATGGGCCACGAAACCCTAAAAAAAGAACATAAGAAAAATGACAGTGCGAAACAATGTTTTGTTATTTCTCAAGCAGTATCGAAAATTTCAGAGCGTAGCTTACATACAAATTTACTTAGAGAAATACCATAAAAATCAAGGTTGTTATGGTACTCATTAGCTTCTCTTGTTATCCTATTTATAACAGAATTTATTACATAGTTTGTTCTTTGAAAAGACTGTCTGAACAGAGTTGGATTTCTGGTTGGTCTAAAAGGAACAGCAAAATTTAGCAAAAATAAGAGTGGAGGGCAGTTAATAATGCCGTTAATAATTTTAAACATAAATAGTAAATCAGTAAATAAGAATTTGTTTCTTAATAGAGGAATACCCAGAATCCTTCTCAGTTCAGTATAGTCATGACTAAATCTATCAAATGGTATCCCCGTCTGCCTAGCAACAAAACGCATAAATTTATTTTGCACCCGTTCCAGTGCCATCAATAAGTATTCTTGGTAAGGTGACCAAATCAATGAAGCAAATTCAAGTATTGGTCGAACTAATGAAAAATATAAGACCTTTAACGCTATTATATTCTTAAACCGCGATGCATTTCTAGTGACAAAGCCCAACACTCTAGTCGCGTTATTGACAACATTTAAAATATGTTTTCCAAAATCCAATTCTGAGTCTAGTGTAACTCCCAGGTCACGCACCACTGATGCTCTAGAGAGAACATCAATACCAATATTGTATTGATACTCTTTAATTAGCTGAAGTTTACTGAAAGAAATTATACTGCATTTTTTAATGTTGAGAAAAAGTTTATTATTTATTGACCATTTTGTTAATTCATTCAGATCTGATTGGAGGTCAAGAGCATCTTGATCACATGTTATTGCTTTGTATAATTTAAGGTCATCAGCAAACAAGAGGAATAAACTATGTTTAAATATAGTGTTTGTGTCGTTTATAAAAAGCAGAAAAAATAAAGGCCCAAGATTCGATCCCTGGGGAACACCAGAAGTTGCTAGGAAAACAATTGAAAATTCATGTTCAATACGCACTGACGAATATCTGTCAGTAAGATAGCTTTTTATCCAACTAATTAAATTACAAGAAAAACCCAAAGATACAAGCTTTCCCACTAGAATAGCATGATCAACCTTATCGAAGGCTTTAGAAAAGTCAGTGTAAACAGTATCAACTTGTATTCCCTTTTCAAGATTCGATGATATAAAATTAGTAAATAAAACTGAGTTTGATTGGACGGTAGTTAGTATCATTTTTTTTATCTCCATCTTTATAAACCGGTACAATTATTCCTCTCTTCCATTCGAATGGAAATGCACCCAACTTTAAAGATCTGTTAAATAATATGTATAGCGGATAAGCAAAAACAGAGCTACATGACTATAAAATATTGGGAGGAATGTGATCAGGTCCAGCCCCTTTATTGATTTTTAAATTTTTTAGTTTTAATAATATCATTTCTTTTGAGATTTCGTGAGTGTTAATATTAGAATTATTTGAATAACTTGAATTAGTCATGGGGATACCAGTAGAGGGCGGATTGTAAACTTTTTATAATAAAAAATTGCTTTACTACGATGTGCAGATCAGTTAAAATTACTAGTGCAATCTTTTTATACTTATTAAATGTAAAAATAATAATAACAACAATAATACATTATTATAATTTTTGGGAATAAAAGTTGGAGGATCAATAATGTAATTTTAAATCTGTACTGTCAACGAAAATAATAAAAGAGTATTTTCCCTAGAACACCGCAGATGTAAACATTAGATTATCCAAATTTTCTATCATTTTTTATTCTTATTAATATACACAACATTAGTTACTCCTATTGCAATTTGTATTTATATCGTTTATGAACATAAATTATAACAAGTTGGCTAAAATTAGTTTAAAGTTTTGTAGATGTAGTTGATTTATTTTTAATCGTTTATAAAACTTTTCAAATTGGCGGAAACAAATTTTTTTCTATATAGAAACATGTTATATGAGATCCTGATCAATTGTCCGGATGTATGTATGTGTGTGTGGATCCCTTTTTTGTTTAGACGATAACTTTAACTGGTTTTAATGGATTTAGATCAAATTTGGTAGGATGATTTATCATATTAAAATCTCAAATCTGACCAAAGGATTTGAAGAAATACAAAAAAAAAATTTAATCGTCTTTTTTCTAAATTTTTTTTATTCGAAAAAATTTTGAAATAGAAAAATTTAAGGTTATATATAATAAAATCGTATTCCTTACGTCAAGACAAATCGATCGGTATATATAAAGTATAGCTTTAATTTAAATTTAAAGCATTAATGAAAGTTAAAAAATCAAAAATTCACATTTTGGATATAAAATTTTGTGATTATTTAAATTTAAGTTTATAGATGAAATAATTGTATTTCTTGCATGAAAACGAATCGATTTGTATATATAAAATTTACATTTGAGGTAAATTTAATAAATTAATGAAAGTTAA
This sequence comes from Leptopilina boulardi, assembly GCF_019393585.1. NCBI lineage: Eukaryota > Metazoa > Arthropoda > Insecta > Hymenoptera > Figitidae > Leptopilina > Leptopilina boulardi. The sequence continues at coordinate 875,100 of NW_026138006.1, forward strand.
AAATAGAAAATACACATTTTAGCTGAAAAATTTTGTATTTATTTAAATTCAAGTTTAAGTATAAAATAATTGTGTTCTTTGCATTGAAACGAATCGATATAATTGTAAATAATTATAAATTATATATATTATTTTTCATTAATATTTAGAAATTTCGGTTAAAATGTGAATTTTTGATTTTTCAACTTCCATTAATTACACAGCCCCACAAAAAAAAAAGTTTCGTGCGCGGCAGACCAGACTAGTCATTTCACATGTATTTTGACGCGCTGAACACGAATCCGAAGTCCGTTTTGCTCCATCACGTCAGGATTTTTTTCTAACCTCCAAAAACCTGTCGGATTTTGAGAGGTAGGCTATTTTTTTAAAAAATTGATGGATTTACTTCAAAATTGGTATCTAGGGGTTTTTTGGGTCGCTGATTACGAATCTAAAGTTAGATTTTCAAAATTTAAAATGGCGGCTCCAATATGGCGGACGATATCGACCCTTCAAAGGGTCGAATTCCGCCCTTACACACGAAACTAGGAGCAATTAAACAGTTTGTCAAAGCCTTAGATAAAAAAGGAAACTGTTTCAAATACCTGGAACAAAAGTTTCCAGAAATCTCTGATGCGAAACTAAAAGAAGGGGTTTTCGACGGACCTTGTATTCGCAAATTGTTAAAAGATGAGCAATTTATCACCAAGATGAATAAAAAGGAGAAAGCCGCATGGCTTAGTTTCAAAGCAGTTGTCGAAAATTTTCTGAGTAATCACAAGAGTGAAAATTGGGAGCAAATAGTTAGTGATGTGATTAAAAACTTTGGTAAGTTAGGATGCTTAATGAGCATAAAGTTGCATTACTTAGACTCGCATCGGGATCAATTCCCTGAAAATTTGTGAGATTACAGTGAAGAACAAGGAGAACGATTCCATCAAGATCTGAAAGATTTTGAGCGTCGTTATCAAGGAAGATGGGATGTAAATATGATGGCCAACTACTGTTGGATGCTGAAAAGGGATATTGTACATGGAGGCACCAATTTGAAAAGAAAACCATTACACAGATCCTTTGAGGACAAAAGAGTGCGCTACCATGAAAAGACGTAAATACCTTACTTATGTATATAAGAATTTCCATTTCTAGTTTTGAAAATCTAACTTCAGATTCGTAATCAGCGACCCAAAAAACCCCTAGATACCAAGTTTGAAGTAAATCCATCAATTTTTACAAAATTCGTCCGCCATATTGGAGCCGCCATTTTAAATTTTGAAAATCTAACTTCAAATTCGTCATCAGCGACCCAAAAAACCCCTAGATACCAATTTTGAAGTAAATCCATCAATTTTTTAAAAAAATAGCCTACCTCTCAAAATCCGACAGGTTTTTGGAGGTTAGAAAAAAATCCTGACGTGATGGAGCAAAACGGACTTCGGATTCGTGTTCAGCGCGTCAAAATACATGTGAAATGACTAGTCTGGTCTGCCGCGAACGACACTTTTTTTTGTGGGGCTGTGTTATTTAAATTTAAATCAAATGTATAGGTACTCAAATGTTTATATTGTTATACTCTTTTTGTATGTTTATTTCAATGTTAATGCTTTCTCCACGAGGAAGCAAATTTTTTTGCTGATAGTAAAGAGGAAGCAAAATGTTCATGTAATGAATATTTGAATTTACAACTTGTTTGTTATTGGACTTGAAAATGCCATCAGGACTTTATATATTATATAAATTATTTAAAATAAAATCAAACATAAGTTACTGAACACAAATTTAATTTGAAATATTATCAATATAAAATATATGTAATTATATATTAAGTTCTAAAACGACCGACACCGACCGACACCAAGAACAACTTTTTCGTTTTCTTTTTGAAATTATTTACAGTTTTCCTTCAAAATTTGAAATCACATGCCTTACATACATGTCTATTCAAAAAAAAATGCCAAATTTTTTTTTGCGCGATTTTTTGCCAAAAAAATTTTTTGCAATTTTTTGCAATTTTTTATTTTTTTACGATAATAACACAGAAAATACGTCACTATTTTAAATCTCAGCTAAAAAAAAATTTTTTTCACAAAGTTATGGCGATATTCAATTTCCCTCATATCTTTCTTATTATATTAAGTTCTAAAACGACCGACACCGACCGACACCAAAAACAACTTTTTCGTTTTTTTTTTATCTAAATTAATATCTCTTTTCATAATCATTTTAATTTCTCGAGGTAGATTATTATTATTAGTAACAAATTCTTGTTCTTCTTTTTCTACTTCGTACATCATTTTGTACGCTTTAGCATAAGGGTTAATTTTTCTGATCAACTTATCTAAATTAGATAAAATATCATTTCTGCAGTTATTATTAATATCTTTACGACTTTGTGTAGCTAATTCATTGTCAATTATATACAGTTGACCATACTTTCTGAATTCATTTTCTTTGGGATGTAATGAATATGTGTTATGGTAAATTTGACCACACATTTTAAAGACTTGAGGACCTTTATTTTGTAGAGAAGCATATGTTGCACCAAATCTTGCAAACGGTATTGTATTGTTGTAGCTTCTTATACATTTTTTATAATGATTACTAATTGCAGTTTGACCACAAACTATTTCCTTTAATTCTACCGGGGGTAATGGATATTCAGTTAACAAAACTTTGCCTTTATGACAACATGTACTAAACTTTTTATCCTCTGGCATTTCTGAAAGAAAATGCTTAGCTGGACAAAATTAACAAATAACATCCAAATTACTATATTATTTGCTAACTTCAAACATTTTAAATTAATATTATTATTGGCTTCTAATTTTCTTTTTCTACAATTTTCTCGATATTCTTTACATTTTTCAATATTTTGTAATTTTATTTCTTCATTCTTAATTTTTTTTTCATTTTTCGATATCTTTTACATTTCTCCTCATTTTTTAATTGAATTTTTTAAATAACTTTTTCCTATATAAACATTTTAATTGATTTTTGTCAGAATATAATTGCTGGCATTATTTTTCACAAAAAATGAAAATTTTTAATTTTTTAAAACTAATAGTATAAGTTCTGTTAATCAAGATGAAGAAGCTAAATATTTTCATTAAATGAACCACTTTATTAATGTGTTGAAATCATGGAATTGTGTTATAAATTGTTATTTAAATAATCAGGAAGATTAAAAAAAATTTAATTTAATATAACCGTGGAATATTTCATCCATATCACTGGAATATTCCCTCAATATTGCTTGGATATATATATATTTTTTGGTTTTCTTAGAAAATCATTGGAATATTCCACGGTGATATTCAAGGGATGTTGAGGGGATACACCGTGCTGCTTGGGTTCCTTTATTATATAATATTAAAAAATGGAAATGGAAAATGAAAAAATGTTAATAATTTCATGCATGACTGTAATTATGGCGTCGCAGATGACTTTGACACAAATAAGACTTCTTATGATTTAAGAATTTAATTATTATTTAACAATAATAATTTAAAATTTGATATATGTTTATTTTTTTCGATATAATGAATCAATAAATCTTGTTTTTTGAATAGATGTTTCATGTTTATATTCATTACATTGTATTATAATTTTTCATTAACAGCAACACCATAAAGTTTTTTTAAAAATATTTATAAAATTTGAATTTTAAATTATAAATTCTTGACAATTTTTCTAAAAAACAAAGAATAAAGCATCTCATGTCACTCCCAATTTTACACAAATGCACTCAATCAATGCACACTTCCGAAGATATAACCCTTTTAGATTTTTAAATCTTTGATTACGGAGATAGCTAAAACGATTTAACATGCGTTTTGGCTTTGATAAATACGAAGTTCAGTTCGATTATATATTTAATTAAATAATCAATTAATAGTACTAATTAATTATATTGAATTAAAAATATATTTTTAGATTTACAAATTTGAATACTATATAATATTAAAAAGTAGGGTATTCGTTAGGAAAAGTGGTAAGGCCCTTACCAGTTTTCCTTACATAGCATTTAGTAGCAATTGAAAAAAAGAGAAACAATTTACAATCAATATTGTAGAATAAAATCAGAATTTAAGTCAACAGACATATAAAATTTGTTTTATTACATTAAATTAAATTTTTTTTAAAAAGTAATTTGAAAATTAAAAAAATTGAATTATTATAATTTATAATGAAATAATAATTTAAAACAAAAAATAAATATACATATGAATAAACTACAATACGTAAAGAAAAAAAAGTAAAACTTCAACCGAGCGAGCGTTAGCGAGCGAGGAATATATCGCTAGTATGTAATTATTTTACCATAAAAACTATTAACACTTACTTTCTTTTAAAAAATTATCGCATCAAACTTGAACAATTCACTTAATCTTGAAATTTATTGACAATTATAATATTTTTAATGTTTAAACAATTGAATAACGATTTTTGATGGTACAGAAACACTCTTCTTTACCTACTGAAACCTATTGTAAGTATTAGATATTTGTTTCTGCAGTAAAATTGTTAAATCTATGGGACGCCCAAAACCAACCCGTACCTAGAGGGTTAAAAAGGGTCTATTGTTTTCTAGAATTTTATTGAAAGTTGATCTAAAAATTTTTATTTTAAGTTTTATATTAACGTATGATTAACTAAGTAAAGAAATAAAAAATAAAATACAATTTTTATATTAGAATTGAAAAATTTATTTAACCCTTTAAGGTCCAAATTAACTATCCTAATAATAATTCCTCATCATATATCATTTTTAAAGTTTTTGGGATGCTGATTACGAATATGATGTCCGTTTTTAAAAATCCAAAATGTCGGATTTAATATGGCGGCACAAAATTTAAAAATTCATCGGATTCGTTTAAAGCAGTTTCCAAAGAGGTTTTCGGGGTCGCTTATTACGAATATCATGTCTGTTTTCGCAAATTCAAAATGGCGGGTGAAATTTAAAAAATTCACCAGAGCATTTTGAATCTCATTACATTACTCAGGGATTTTCAAAAACGCTGATTATGAATATATTGTTAGATTTTAATAATTCAAAATGGCGAATCTAATACCACGACGAAAAAAATTTAATTAGTTTTGAATTTCTCGAAAGTTGTTATTTGAAGATTTTCAGCATTATAAGTTTTCAATTAAAGTAAATATTTCTACCGTTAGGGAAGGTGTATAGATAAGTTGTACTAGATGGTATGGACTATTTCATTCATAATAGTAGTCCAAGATGAAAAAATTGACGCGCGTAGCGCGTAAAAATTGGTTCCAGTATTGATGAAAACAATTAATTTTCCAATCAAAAATATTGGTGAAAGACATTAATTTTTTTATCGAAAGAAGGTGAAAAATATTAATTTTAAACTCTAATATTAGTAACAAAATTTATTACTTAAACCAACGTATTTGTGAGAAATTAATTTTTTTATCAAAAAAATTGAATTATTTTTTCAAAAATCCATTTTAAAGGAAATATTCATGAAAAATATAATTGTTTTATTAAAAATATGTCAAAAAAAACTAAATTTTTTTTCAAAAATATTGGTGAAAAAAATTAAGTTTTAAAGGAATGAAAGAAATTTAAAGGTTGATAGAATTAATTTTTCCTGTACAAAAATATTATTAAAAAAATGAATTATTTTATCAAAAATATTGTTGAAAAAATTAATTTTTTTTCAAAAATATTGGTGAAAGAAATTAATTTTAAACGGAATGAGACGGGATCAGAACATTTTCCGGTGATTTTGGAGATTGGGAGGGTAAGACAAAAAAGAATTGAGAGGTGAGGTAAAGAGATTAAAGTAAAGATGGGAAAATGGAGAATAAGAAAGTTGAAGGAGTTTGAAGACAGACTGCAGGAAGAATGGATAATAGGGAATGAGGAGCAAAATGTTAATGAGAGAATAGAGAGACTGAGAAAGATCATAGAGAAGTTGAAGAAAGACATGGGAAAGAATGAGGAGTGTAAGTAAAGATGGATAGGATGGTGGGATAAGGATTGTACAACAAGCAGGAACACGGCCACTTCTATTGGGGTGTTATCGGCGGCAAGATGAATGTAATTAACCGCTTCGCCATTTCATTGGGCGCACTCTTCTTGCACTCTAGACATCATCTATCTTGTGTTCACAAGAGCACAAGGAATTCTATGTCGTATGAGGCGTTTTTCCATCCCCGAAGTACCTTGTGGTAAAAGTAGCGGAAAGGGTGTTTTCATGAATATTTGTGATTATAGCCCTCCATGGGCTCAGGCATCCCCAAAGGACTCTGTCCTTTTTCTCTTAAGCGGGTCACCCCCTGTGATGGGTTCAAAAAATCGATCTTTTTTGTTTTGCATAAATTTCATCTATAACATATGTAGAATATGTGGGTAAAGCGATTTTTTGATATATAACTTCCTTTAAAAGTTATAGCACTTAAAGTTTCAAGCGCGTTTTTCTCAAAACTACTTTTTTTAAACTGGCGTCCATGATATCTCAGAAACCATTTGCCGATTTTGATCAAATTTACAGGGCATGTTCAGCACATGTGTGGCTATCGCCCGAACTAGGATAATTGAAAAAAGTTAAGTTGTTTGCTTTTTAAAGGATAAAATAGACACAAAAAATCGTGATTTTTTGAAAAAAAATTTAAAACCGCATAAAAAATTCAGTTTTTAATATTTTTAAATAATCCTAGTTCCGGCGATAGCTACATCCCTACAGATTAAAATGCTATTTTGCTTTTTGATTTTGGATCAGTCAATCAGCCGGAATCGTGGACGCCGATGGACAACTGTCTAAAAATCAAAGTTACTTCCTTGTATTATAAGTCGAAGAGATTAAAGTATTTTTACTGGAAATAATTTGTACTTGTTGTTGAAATGTCACTAAATGTCCTGTAAAAAATTTGAAGTTCTATGTTTTCATAGTTTTTAAGAATAAAATCGCAAAATATGGCAAAAATAGGTGGCATCAAACAAAGTGACCCCCTTATGAGCATGATAAACGCTGATGCCGGTGGGTTATAAAATTTATGGGGAAATTTTATGGAAGAGATTTGAAGGGAATGTGGAAGAGCTGGGGGGATCCCACAAAATCAAGCGGGTTTTAGGAAGGGGATGGAACTAGGAGAGGTTTTTTGGATGGGAAGAGGATTGCTACAGGGATGTCCGCTGTGTCCATTGTTCGAAGAGGAGAGGAAAATGAGGAATAGTGCTGGGCACTAGAAGAACGTATTCCCTTGCATATGCGGATGATGTGATGTTGTTGGCTGTGAGTGAGAGTGAAATGAGGTTGTTGATGAAAGAGTTTGAGTGTTATGTGAGAGCAAAAGATTTATCGATAAATGTGGAGAAGACGAAAATGATGAGATTTAGGAATAAGAAGAGTGGGGCGGTGGAGGTATGGAAGTTGAATGGTAGAGAGGTAGAAAAAGTGGATGAGTTTTGTTATTTAGGTTTTTGGTTTAAATCTAATGGAGCGTATTATTTGCATGTGAGTAGTAGAGTTGAAAGAGCGGGAAAGATAATAGGGCAAATGTGCGGAAGTGGAAAGAGAAGGTTTAATAATGATTGGAAAAGGAGAGTGTGGTTGTTTGATGTGCTTGTATGGTCAGTGTTGTGCTATGGGGTGGAAATATGGGAATGGAAAGTATAAATGAGAGGTATATGAGATGGACGATGGGGGTGAATGCGAGTTGTCCGGGGTACATGTTGAGAGAGAAGATGGTAGGGAGACAAAGAAGAAGGGCATGGGGTTTGAAGAGAGGTTAAGACAGGGAAAGGGTAACGAATGGGCTCAGCGGTGCAGGAGATATGTTAAAGAAAGGGAGACCAAAGGAGACAGAGATAAGCCGAAGTGGGATGAGATGAGAGAAGGGGCTTTAGAGGAGGGGAGGAAATATGGTAGAGGATGGTATGGGATAGAGGAGGGCTAGAAGGAGAAGGATAGAAGAGAAAGGTGGGAAAAAATATGGGACTTAAAGTATAATAAAAGGTACAAGATGGTGAAAGGAGTAGGACTACCGAAATATCTGTGTAAGAAAATGAGAGAGTCAAAATGGCAAAGGATGGTGAGATATAGGATGGGGGAGGGGATGAGAGAATGTAGGTATTAGATGGATAAAGAAGAGAGATTGTGTAGAGTGTGTGGGTTTGAAGTGGAAGATTGGGAACATGTGCTGGAAAGGTGTGGTAGGGGAATGAATGAAGATTATGAGAGATGGGGAGTGGATGCGAGAGTTAAGTGGATTTTGGATGAAAACGGACAGGGTGAAAGATGGTTGAACGAATTGGATGAATAAAGAAGAGTGAATAAGATGTAAGCATGATGAATAGAGTTTAAATGAGACAAAAATGTATGGGGTGGGCGTTAAGGGGATGAATCCAGAAATGGGCAAAAGAACTGGAAACGGAACCCCTGGCACTGGCGAAGACGAATGTTTTTAGGATAGATTTAAGAATTGCGTTAGGTTAAGGAAATATTGTTTAGAGTATAAGAAATTGTTTGTATTTAGTTTTAAGAAATGTATATGGATCCTCAAACTAGAGTAAATAAACTATATATAATTTTAAACGGAAATATTGGCGAAAAAAAAATTTTTATATAAAAAAAAGTTTTAAAAAATTAATTTTAATCAGAAATATTGGTGACAAAAATTTATTATTTAATCAAAAATATTGATGAAAATTTTTTTTCGTCAAAAATAATGGTGACAAAAATTTATTTTTTTATTAAAAAAAAAGTTAAAGAAAATTAATTTTAAACGGAAATAATCGTGAAAAAAATGTATTATTTTATTAAACAAATTAATATTTTTGATAAAACAATTATTTTTTCATGAATATTTACTTTAAAAATTCACTATTATATTAAATAAAGAAATAAATAAAAATTAATCTTTCTTTAGCCATATTTTTGAAAAAGTAATTCATTTTTTAACGATATTTTTGATAAAAATATTAATTTCTCACCAATATGTTTGTTTAAACATTAAATTTTTTCACCAATATTTCTGCTTAAAATTAATATCTTTCACCTTTTTTTAATAAAAAAATTAATCGTTTTCGGCAATATTTTTGAAAAAATAATACATTTTTCACCAATAATTCTGATCAAGGAGACTTTCTGGTTTACAATTCCACCAAAATCTAATTTTTTAGTATCATAGAATTAGTGTCCCAGAACGTTTTTTTAAAAATATGTAAAAAAAACAAAAGTTTTAATCAAAAAATGTTTGATGGTCCTCGCTGATTCAATTTATTATGTTATAAAAACTTTAAACGCGTTTTTCTCGAAAACACATTTTTCAATCTGGTGCACGGCTTTTCTCGAAAAGTACTAAACCGATTTTAAAAACAAAAAACCATTTGATTCCTTAGTTAAAAACTAGATAATAAACCTTTGAAACTTCATATTTCTACACCCTGTTTTTTTACACGGAGGTAAATTGCTCTAAAAACACGGCGTTTTTCGAATTTTCGAGAAAAATGTTCATAAAAAATAAAAAGAAAACATCACCTACGGCTAAAAAATTAAACTAAATACTAAATTTTTTTTTATTTTCCCCTATGTAATGTGCAACAATGTCCAAAAAGAATTTTTTCAATTTACTTAATACTTTTCTTACAACAAAAGTTTTAAAACGTGTCTTTTTGTCAATTCTAAATCAGAAAGTCCCCTTAAAATTAATTTTTTCAATTTTTTTTTGATAAAAATATTTATTTTTTTCAATTTTTTTTGATAAAAAAAAATTTTTGTCACCAATATTTTTGATTAAAAAATTTCATTTCTTTTTGATTAAATAATAAATATTTTTTACCAATATTTTCGTTTCAAATTAATTAATTTACCAACGTTTTTTGATTTGTCAAAAAATACCGGAAATGACTCATCCTAAAAAATTATAAAATACATGAGATTCGGTACATCTCAGCAGAAATAAGTTAATATTAATTATTAATTTAGTAACCACGGTCACCAAACTTTCCCAAAAACTTTGTACATATGCAGTGAAGAAAATATGTCAGTATGAGCGATTTACATTTAGAGCCGGACAAAAAATTCAAGATGGCGTATCCAATATGGTGATCGACTTTTTGAAAATCGAATGTAATTCGCTGGAAACTTGTTACTTGAAGGTTTTTGGGGTCGCTGATTACGAATCTGAAGTAAGATTTTCAAAATTCAAAATGGCGGATCCAATATGGCGGAATTTTTTTTAAAATTCATCATATTCGTTTGAAACTGGATACTTGGGGTTTTTCGGGGTCGCTGATTACGAATCTCAAATCCGTTTTTCATAATTAAAAATGGCGGATCCAATATGGCGGACGAATTTTTAAAAATTGCTTCGATTTGCTTGAAACTCGTTACTCGGAGGTATTAGGAGTCGCTGATTACGAATCTAAAATCCGTTTTTTAAAATTCAAATTGGCGGATCTAATATAGCTGACGAATTTTTAAAAATTAATTGAATTCGTTTGAAACTCATTACTCGAAGGTTTTCGATATTATTTGGTAGCCTTGAGAAAGGATAATTGTTATAGTTGATAATTACAAATATCAAGTTTTCATTTTTAGGTATGATAAGCGTCGAAACAATTTCTTGCTGGCAATAGGGAGAGTGGAACATTGCATGTTTTGCAAATCCAGGACGTTTGCTTTTGGTCAGCTTTTGTACTACAATGAGCACACTACCACAGCCTCTGAAACAATTATTCCTTACAGAAAATGTCAGACGAAACAAAAGACGAACGCTAGACGCAAGATCTTTACGAAAGACGGTAAATGAAACAAAAGACGATCGCAAAACAAGCTAAACTGAAAAAATAATAATTTTGGATATAGTTCCGAATAGCACATACCTCCGATTTCAATAAAACTTAGTATCCCTACGTAATTTGGTGCGCTGATTACCAAAATCATAGTGAAAATTGGCGGAAATTTAATTATCATGGTAAAAACCATAAAAAACACCATAAAATCATGGTTTTTTTCGATTATCTCGTAAAAAACAAAAAACTTCGAAAAAAGTTTTAGACGAAAGTTGTAAATCTCTAAAAAACACACATTTCATGTTTTATGCATTTTTTACCAAAAGTCATTATTTTTCGAGAAAAACGCAAAATAGTAAACACGGCCTTCGGCCGCGTAAGGTCCTGCTCGCTTCTCTTTTTAAGAAATCTTGGCGAGAGGGGGTGGATGTGTCCGAAAGTAATTTGCAGAAATTGTGGGGTGGAGTCTACAGCAGCGGTAAACGCAAAATAGTAAACACGGCCTTCGGCCGCGTAAGGTACTGCTCGCTTTTCTTTTTAAAAAAACCTTGGCGAGAGGGGGTGGATATGGCCGAAAGTATTTTGCGGAATTCGTTGGATCCTGAGTAATGGTGAATATGATACTATATGCGAGTCAAATAATATGTCTAACCATGACTGTTGTATAGGTTTTCATTATCATGGTGTTTTTGGTTGGATATGACCGAAAGTATTTTTTTATGGTGTTTTTTATGGTTTTTACCATGATAATTAAATTTCCGCCAATTTTCACTATGATTTTCGTAATCAGCGCACCAAATTACGTAGGGATACCAAGTTTTATCGAAATCAGAGGTATGTGCTATTCGGAACTGCACCCATAATTTTTTATGAACAGTGTTACACAAAACAAAATATCAATGCGAGGCAAGTCAACCTCTGAAACAATTCTTCCTTACAGAAAATTTTAGACGAAACAAAAGACGAACGCAACACGAAAGATCTTTACGAAAAACGGTAAATGAAACAAAAGACGATTGCAAAACAACCTAAACTATAAAATAATAATTTTAAAAAAGAACTGTTTCACAAAATAAAATATCTATGCCAGGCAAGTTAAACTCTGAAACAATTCTTCTTTACAGAAAATGTTAGACGAAACCTCCATGAGGAGGTTTCGACTCAGCGCCAAAAATTCTTTTTCACAGGACCAAAAATTTAAAATTATTTTTTTAAGATTTTCGGTCCAAGTAAGTAGGAAGTACTTTTCAAGGTATTATGTGTTCTCAAAATCTTTTAAAAAATGATTTGATATTATTGGTCTCGTGAAAAATAAATTTCCACTCTGAGCGTCGACGCCAACCTCATAGAGGTTACACGGAACAAAAGACGATCGCATGATATCATTCAAAATTTCTTTATGAAAACTAATAAACGATATAAAAAGCGAATGCAAAGTAAGTCAAGCTGTAAATCAGTTTTTTAAATAAAAGTTTTAGACTAAACAAACAGTAAAAACCTAAGTAATTGAAGTATGTAATCAGTACACCGAGTCAGTGAAGGGAGGCCTTTGATAAGTAATTGATGGATATTCGAAAAATTCAAGGAACTTTTTTTTGCCACAATTTCTTTTTAGTGTATAATTTTATTAAGCAATTCTTTTATTTTATATTTATCAAGAAAAATAATTTTAATCAAGACTTAAGAAAAATTAAAATCCACCAAGGAAGAGTATTGAGGTCTTTGAACAGTATTCTATGAACGTTCAAACAACTCCAAAAATTGTAAATGGCCACATTTTCGTTTGAAAGTGTAATTTCCTTTGGCAATACTTTTATCCTTTCATTAATAGAAGAGAAAGGAAGAAAAATTTTAATCCTGACAATTAAAAAAATTAAAATCCATCGTGGGAGAGTATTGAGGTCTTCGAACAGTCTTCGATGAACGTTTGTACAAATTTACAATTATTTTCTTTAATTAAAATTGATATGTAATCTAATAATGTTTACAGGCAATTTATTTTGTGTTTTGACGCGGTCGAAGGGAAGTTAAGAAGCAAAAAATTATAGGTTATGTTTGAAAATTTTTAATTGAAAATGAATAAAGTGTATCAATTCTTAATGCAAATCAAATCAATTAAACTGTTCGAAAATCTTAATTCTGTGTCGTGATGGACTTTAATTTTTCTGACATTCCTAATTAAAATTATTATCTTATTCTCCTTGATTAATAAAGGATAAAAGAATTGCCAAAGGAAATTATACTTCTTTTCAAAATCTTAACCACTTAGAATATTCGGAAGTGTTTGAACGTTCGTCGAAGACTGTTCGAAAATCTCACTGCTCTGCCTTGATGAATTTTAATTCCATTTTAAGTCCTGAAGAACAATTTCATCCTTTTCTCCTTGATAAACATAAGATTAAAGAATTACCTGAAGAAATTATACTCTAAAAAGAAATTGAGGCAAAAAATAATTTCTGGAATTTTTAGAATGTCTATTAATTGCATAATTATTTATATTCGTATAAACAGTCAAAAAAAGCATTTTTTTTACATATTTTGGTTTATCTCAAAGATATGAGTATTTTTGTTATCGCTAAGTACTTAAATTTACTTCTACAGATAATTGGATTGTAAAATGGAGCTGTAGACTTATAAGTCAATTGTTATAAACAAAATATATAAAGAAATAGTACATTTACACAATGCCTTCGATTAATCTTTGTGAAACTCGTTACTCGAGGGTTTTTGGAGTCGCTGATCACAAATTCGATGTCAGTTTTTCAAAATTCAAAATGGCGAACCCAATATGGCAGACAATTTTTCTAAAAATCACTTGGATTTGACTGAAACTCGTTACGCGGAGGGTTTTTGGGATTGCTGATTTTGAAAATAATGTCAGTTTTTTAAAATTCAAAATGGCGGATCTAATATGGCAGTTAACTTTTTTTAAATTGCTTTATTTTCGCTTAAAATTCATTACTGGTGGGTTTTGGGGGTCGCTGATTATGAATTTGGTGTTAATTTTTCAAAATTCAAAGCGAGAAATGTGGAAATGTGGTCGGCTAGAAACGAATGAAGATTTTCTTCATAAATTATTAATTTCTTCAGATCCTTTATTAGCTTCGTATCGACAAAAATGGACAAAAAATGAGCTCAGCCTTGACGAAGAAGCTTTAGAACTATTAGATTTATAGATATGTCGATTCCTTTTGTAATGTTACTTTCTCCATTGAATATTTCTACCAGCATATTGAAGAATAGATTGAAAATTTGTAAAAACTGACATAAATTATTTGATCTCTGATAATGAAAAATCCTGGATTAAACAGTCTCAACCGAATCCAAACAATTTTTAGGTAATTCGCCAGCCATATTGGATACGTATACGCCATTTTCAATTCTAAAAAAGTCACATGTCTTAATCAACAACACCAAATACCCCCGAGCAGCGAATTTTAAACGAATGCAAGCAATTTTTAAAACATTCTCTGCCATATTACATACGCCATTTTAAACTTTAAAACAGTGACATTAAATTCGTAAACAGCGACTCCAAAAACCTCCAAACAACGAGTTTCAGGCAAGTCCAAGCAGCTTTTAGGAAACTTGTCAGCCATGCTGAATACGTCGCTTTGAATTTTGAAAAATTAACACCAAATTCATAATCAGCAACCCTTAAAACCCACCAGTAATGTATTTTAAGTGAAAACAAAGCAATTTAAAAAAGTAATCTGCCATATTAGATCCGCCATTTTGAATTTTAAAAAACTGACATTATTTTCAAAATCAGCAATCCCAAAAACCCTCCGCGTAACGAGTTTCAGTCAAATCCAAGTGATTTTTAGAAAAATTGTCTGCCATATTGGGTCCGCCATTTTGATTTTTGAAAAACTGACATCGAATTCGTGATCAGCGACTCCAAAAACCCTCGAGTAACGAGTTTCACAAAGATTAATCGAAGGCATTGTGTAAATGTACTATTTCTTTATATATTTTGTTTATAACAATTGACTAATAAGTCTACAGCTCCATTTTACAATCCAATTATCTGTAGAAGTAAATTTAAGTACTTAGCGATAACAAAAATACTCATATCTTTGAGATCAACCAAAATATGTAAAAAAATGCTTTTTTCAACTGTTTGTACGAATATAAATAATTATGCAATTAAAAAATAAAAAATCGGGCTCGACCAATCTTTACAAATTTAATCAAGATTATTCTCCAAAAAGAAAATCCAAAATCGGTTGATAATTGTAAGCTCTAGGTTATTTTGTACCTTGCATTTCGATTACAAACCACTGTGTATGTTCTATTTATAAAATCTATTTTTATTGATATTTTTCTTTAATTTTTATATGTTTTGTTGACACTAATAATAATATTTTCAAATTATTCGTAGAGTAAATGGAATTGTCAAAGAATTTAACCGTGGCTCCATCTTTTTCTTTATCCATCATATTCTATTATTGCAGAAATGCCTTTATAAATTTTAGAAACTTTCTGACATTAGAAATTTCTGATAAATTACTTTTCGGACAAATGACATTCTATCTCTATGATCATGAAATATCTCTAAGAATATCATGCGCCCGGATTGGCTGCAGACCCAACGTGTGTCTTCACTGATATATCGATCTTTAAATCATTCTGCTGTGGACAGTTGTGGTGCATGTTGTTTGTGGATTGAGGTAAGATAAGAGTCGGTATAAAAACTAGCAAAAAAATTTTCAAAAAAATATTAGATTGAACAAAACCTAAATATTGTTATTTTTACATTCAATCATATCACTTTGTGATGATAATTATTTAAAATTTATCTTAAAATAATTTTATTAATTAATTAATTAATTTTATTAACTTTTTTTTATTATTTTGAACATTGAACATTTTCGTTTTGTTTGTTATTTTTTTACACATATTTTTTTAATTTATTACACAGGCCGACAAAATTTTATCAATTTCATGTTGACTAAAATATTACAGCCGATTCTTATAGGATTTTTACCGTAGAATCCTAATCTGACCTTGAAAATATCCAATTGGCTCTAGTTTTCGAGCAACAAGAGTTTTAAAGTGCAAAAAAAACGCGTTTTTGGCCTTTTTTGCACAGCTGTGAAATAAAAACGTGAGAGAATTAAATGTTCTACATAGGATGAAATGAAAGCTTAAACATTGCTTTTTAATATCAAAAATCAAACAACTTCGTTTCGAACAATTAAAACAACTTAGAATAGGTTTTTGACTCACAGTGTGTGTAAAATATGACAAGAAAGTATAAAAAAAGACAGCAAAAATTTATCATTACATCGAGCTACCTAAAATAACCAAAAAGCTTGCGAAGCAATCTTTCAGAAGTTTACCACTGCAAGCTTGCATCTTAAAAAAATTTTTTTTTTGTAAACCTACATTGAGCAATGTACAAAGCTTTGCAAGCTTGCGTTGCAAGCTTTTCGTGCAAATATACTATAGTGGTAACATTTGGCTAATAAAAACACTGTACAAAACTCGTGCGCGCGAAGTCACAAAAACTGTTCTTAGTTGTTTAAATCATCTAATATAAAATTTTTTGATATAGGATCTTAAATAGCAATGTTTGAGCTTTCATTTCATCTTATGTAGAACATTTTATTTCATCACGTTTTTGTTTTACAGCTGTGCAAAAAATGCAAAAAACGCGCTTTTTGGCACTTTAAAACTCTTGTTGCTCGAAAACTAGAGCCAATTGGATATTTTCATGGTCAGATTCGGATTTTATGGCAAAAATCCTTCTAAGAATCAGCTGTAACATTTTAGTCAACAAAATTTTGTGTTATTTTGTACATAAATTCTTTTTTAAACTTCTTATTTTAATATTGAAAAAAATATTATATACAAAATAACAAATTAAAAAACTTTTTGTAGTAAGCACCAACAAATTAATAAAAATAATTTTATGTAAAAAATACAAAAGTAAAAAAAAATAAAAATTTGCAATGTTCAAAGTAACGAATAAAGAAAATGTTTAAAATGTAAAAAAGCAATATATTTTGAAAAGTTGAAATTTATTCATGAATTTTAGGTTTTTTTATTCAAAACATGTAATAGAAAATACAACAAACAGTTTTGCCAAATTAGAAGATTTCTACAAGTTATTGTTATAAACATTTTTGTGCGTGATTTCACAATTTTTTTTTTTTATTAATCTACAAATAAAAATTTTTGTAACTTTTAACCGAAGGTTAATTACCAAATTTATTTCTTTATGAGTAATATGCAGCATTAAAATATTTTAAATCGAGGGTGAAGTTAGATTCATTTCTAATGGCTTAAATAAATTATTATGTTTTTAATAAATTATGTAATTTAAAAAAATGAGAAATATTTATTTATTTGGAACATAACGGGACATGCCCTTCCGTACATAGTACTCGTAAATCTAAAAATTACTATTCTTTATTTTATTTTACTTAATTTAGGTTGCCACTTTAGTGGTAATGTTTTAGTTCAAATTAAGTATAATATAACGTAAAGTTGATGTGACCCTTGTGGCATTACTGTCCAAAAAATCTATATCGTTAGCAATCATATTTGCCTCTTTGCTAGGGCGAACAATTAGTGAATTATTACCATAGTTAGTTCTGTGAAACGCCACTGAAACTAAAGTATATCGCCTATAAAACATTCTGGGGACTGATAAATTTATCATAGAGAGAAGTGAGGGGTAAAAAATAGCTCCATTCATAAGTCTGTATAAAAAGGCCATATCTGCAAAGTAAAACCGCTAATTCAACAATGGTATATTCAATACTGCTCTTAGTTCTCTGTACTCATGTGTTTGCATATCAAAAGAGATATTGAGCATTCTCGTGGCAAATCTAAGGAACTTGCTCTGAACACGCTTTATTCTGATTATATGAAAGACGTAGAAAGGCGCCCAAATGATACATGCATATTCAATGATTGTTCTGACGAGCGTCAGGTATAAAGTCTTGATGGTTTTCAAATTATGAAAAGCAGAGGCACATCTCATTATAAACTCCAAAGCTTTTGAGGCTTTTGAGACAGTCTCAGTAATGTGATCATTAAATACTAAATTGTTATTAAACACAACACCCAAATCACGCACCCTCTCTTCTCATTCCAAGATATGATTATCAATAATATAGTTATTTAAATTTACTCTACCTTACGAAAACGAGACAGCATAACTTTTTTTAATGTTTATACTTAAATGATTTTTAGCATACCAATCTTGGAGTTTATTCAAATCCTTTTGTAAATTCAGCGTGTCTTTTTGAAAGATAGACGGACCAATTACTTTGTAACACTTAAGGTCATCAGAAGAGTAAGAACGAGGAGTGTCTGAATATTGGCTTTATGACATTCATATATATATATATATATATATATATATATATATATATATGTTACCGTCAAAGTATGAAATCAGGGATTCTATAAAATGCCTAGGCATTATATAGATTTCCTGGTCGATGCAGGTAATGCACATAGTAAAATGGTTTTCTATACATTGCCTAGGCATTATATAAAATGCCCACTACATTTTCGGCAAAGTAAAGAATAGTTTATTTCAATTCAAAATAAGTTATTGTTATTATTACTATTATTATTATTTGTTACAACAAGGCATACTGGAATGACATTTTGATTGACACTGAACCTTATTTCTTACACATAAACATCTGTTGCTTTTACATTTTTTTTTACAAGAGCATTTAACAAATCCTTGTCCAGTTCCTAAGGATTGTTGGGTAGCGACCGTCCTAAGAGATAATTCTTTTTCTTCTTGTATGTCATTAATGTTTAAAATTTTTCTTTTGCAAGAAGAAAACTGCGATCTGAAATAAAATAAAAATAACATTATAGTACTTATACTTATGTACTTATAGTACATAACTATCACAATGTAGTATAGTACTGTAAACATTTATTAATTCGATGCAACTTACCTGCTATATAACTGTTTAAGTATGCCATTTCTCGTTCCCAACCGATAAAATCCCTCATCAGTAACTTCCATGACTAAAGCTAATATGTTTCGAGCATCTCCACGACCCTTATCGACGTCAGGAATAGGGACGAGAACCGTTGAATTTGCGAATTCTCTACCATTATCGGACTGTAACACGGATGGAGCACCAATAAGGGTAAAAATATCTATCAAATTTGAAGCTACTTCTTCAGCTTGTTTTGTTTCTAGAGCTTTCAAAAGTACAAATTTTGTTAGATGGTCCTGGTAAACTAAAATAAATTTATATTTACCATCCGGGTGTGATTGAAAATCAATTAAATCTACTTGGCAACGCGAATTGAATTCAGAAAAAAGTAAAGGTTTAACGACCACTCCTTTCTTCGAAGACTTTTGTTTTTGTAGACAAGACTCGCAAACACTGAGAAATACTTCAACTTCACGACGAGAAACATTTTTGTATTTATTCGTCAATTCTTTTAACATTCGGTCACGTCCACCATGACCAATTGAAAGATGTGTTGCTTGAAGCACATCAAAAAGTTCACTCTCACAAACGTAGTACAAAATAGGACTATTTTCACTTTTTAACGGAAAAATTAATTTAGCACTTTGCTGTACTATGAGCACATCATATCTTTTTATTAACCAATAATCTTCAGGTTTCTTTCTTCCGACAGTTTTAATATTATTAACACTTTCCACTAAATGTTTATAACTTTCGTCTGTTAAAAATGTACTGTTTTTCGCCATTGATTTTTTAACTTCAGATAATGCAGAATAAAATCTATCCCTTGTCACTGAAACACTTTCTATTTCCGCGCTCATTTCTAATTAGAATTTTTGTCTGTACACTTCAGAATATACAAAGGAACTGACCAAATTCAAAAATTTTGATTTTCTGTTAACTACATTTAATAAAGCTAATTGTTAGAGCTCCTATAACTATTACTTAATGTGGATATAAGATAAATATTATTAAAAGCAAATAATCGAAAACTGTTAAATTAAATAGCAATTAGAGAAAACTTTATTCACTATTTTCAAAATGAAATACAATTCCGTCTAAATAAAGGCTCAAATAAACAAATATATATACATAAATATCATATCACAAGAATATAGAAAGATTATATACTTTACCGTATGCGCAATAGGTATTTTATAAAATACCTAGGAATTTTATAAATTACCTAGGCAATGTATGAAATAATGAGTTCATTTTATACATTGCCTAAAATGGTCAGGTATTTCATATAAAGCCTAGGTATTTTATAAAATGCCTGGATTTCATACTTTGCCGGTAACATATATATATATAATGAACATTAAAGGACCAAGACGTGATCCCTGTGATACCCCAGAGGTTGCTAAAAAAGAATCACTAGAATCACCACCAACCCTTACCACCTGATACCTGTCAGAAAGATAATTTTTAAAAAATAGTACAATATTCTCGGAAATGCCTAATGATTTCATTTAATGTATAAGTATATTAGTATAAGTCCACCCTATCAAACGCCTTCGATATATCAGCACAGATAACGTCAATTTGCAGGCATTCTTCTAATTTATCCGTTAAAAAAGTTGTAAAAATACCAAGATTTGTTAAAGTAGATCTACCCCTGACAAATCCATGCTGTTCATCAATTATAACTTCAGAGACCGCAGTGTAAAAATTATCATAAATTATACTCTCAAATATTTTTGCAAACACACTTGAAATAGTTATAGGTCTATAGTTTTGGGTATTATTTTTATTCTCAGACTTATAAACTCGAGTTATCATACCCTTCTTCTATTCAAATGGAAAAACACAGTGTTTTAAGAATTTATTAAAAATTATAAACAAAGGTTCAATGAATGAATATCCGCATGACTTAATAATGAGTGGAGAGATTCTATCAGGGCCTGGCCCCTTACTGACATCTAAGTCTTTAATTTTTTAAAAAATGTAATTTCTAGAAACCGATATGGAATTTAGGTTCACATTAAACTTACGATTAATGGATAAATCTGGGACATTAGCAGATGGTAATGTGTACACTGATTTGATGTGCTTCGCGAAAAGATTAGAAATTTCAAGATATGTGTCACCAGATTCATCCTTATAAAACATATGTGTGGAAATACTATGATCTCGATTTTGCGAACTATTATAATAGATATTTCTATGAATATGAGAAAAAACTTTAATCAATAAACATGGATGGTAATTGTCCAATGGTAATATGCAGTCATTAAGTACCTCAACAGTAAAATTATTACCATTTCAAAAAATTAAATCCAAAATGGAACCATAAATATTGATTATTTTATTTATTTGTGATAATCCGGCAAAGTTTGTTGTATTCAACAGTAGGGATGCGATTTGTTCTTGTTGATTTGTTAATATTAATCAAAAGCAGTATATAAATTTTTAAATTTAGAAAAACTTTTTAAATAGTATATTTTTTATTTAATATTTTGAATAAAGAAACGTAAATTTCATAAAAAAAATTTATTATATTGTATCATTAATATATTTTTGTTTTTAGCAGAATCCAAAAACTCAATTTTTGAATGGGGAGGGTGCCGAGAAAAACAAAGTCGACCACATCTTCTGTGAAGAAAACAAATCAAAAAAAGCAAAATAAACAAGTGAGTAATACGCAGATAAAAATTTTATTAGTTATAATTATTTTTCTGACGAATCTTTATTTTTCGAATTAAAATTTTGAGGAAAATTTCAAAACATATTTTTAAATTACAGAATTTTTAGTTCACAAAATTTCTTTTTACCAAACTTTTAATTTAAAAGAATTCTCATTTAATAGAATTTAATGTGCTTCAAATTTTCAAATGTTAGAATTTTCAATTCAATAAATATTAATTTGTTCAAATTTTTATTGGTACGACTTGTTATTTAATAAAATTATCGGAATATTTTCAACATTTAAAAATTCAAATCACTTAAAAAAAGATGGGTAAAAATAATATATTTGAAATAAAAATTCTATTAAATAATATTTCGGTTCCTAAAAATTTATTTATGTAAAAATTCGTTTCAAAAAATTGTTTTAAAAGCTACTTCTAAAAGTGAAAATTCTTCTAAAAAATAATTAGCGTAAGTGCATCAATTACGGCGCGTTCATAAAAAACAACTATTATTACTATTGCAAAATGATTTAAAAAAATTATTTTAATCTTTTTTCGATAAAATTACTGATAAAGATGCACATTCAAACAATTATTAATTTAATTATTTGAGATCATATTTTTTCCTCGCCGTAATTGAAACATTTTTAAGATTCCCATTGGCTCCAATTACGGTGGGCAAAGTATCTTTAAAATGAACGTAATTTTGGTCATCATAATTAATACATCGAAGCTGATACAAACGCACCGTAATATAAAATTACGGTATTATAGTTTTAATTTCTCATATTTGTTTGAATAATCGATTTTTATAAGATTAAAATTTATCTTAATACCTAAATAACATAACCTTTTAGTTTAATATATCTTAAATTGACTTTATACAATAGAAATGTCGAATTTTTTATTTCAAAGGTGTTTTGACTCGAATAGCGCCGTAATTAGTGCATTTACCCTATATCTAATAAAATCTTTATTAAAATTTTTAATAAACTAATGATTAAATATTTATTGTTGATTTTAATAAATTAAAATATCAACTTGTGTGGTTGTTGTGATTTCGCGTGTAAATATTTTTCACAGGTTTTCTAGCAAAATATTTGATCGATTGAGCTAACATTTTGTGAAGAACTGAAAAATATTGTAATTATGCGTTGTCATGTGCTAGATTATATTAATATTTTCTCAATGAAATTATTCTTAACAAATTTCTTCTTTGGGTAATTGATCAAAATTCTATTACCAACATAGTGAATTTTCCGCGAATATTCAATTTATAAAAATAATTTTTTTGCAAAAATATTTATAACCTTTTACACATGACAGCGTATCCTTACACTATTTTTGAGTTCTCTACAATATTTGTACACAATTTCTTAAGTATTTTGCGAGAAAACTTGCGGAGAATATTCACATGTTATATCATAACAATCACATGACCTGTAATAAAGCTATTATGGTACAAAACTTCTATTTTGTTCATAAAATAAACTAAAATTTTTTTTTAATTAATCTGTGTGCAAACTTTTAAATTATATTTACTGATTTTTTTTAGGTTAGAAATTATTTTTTTTAAATTTTAGATTGACAACATTAGGCTAAATAAATACTTTAATAAAGCCCATAATTGTTTCTTAAATTAATTTGAAAACCATGTAAAATTAATATATTCCATTTTGTGGTTATGTTGTACCTTTTTTAAAATTATAATTTATTGTTTAATTTTCTGACAAAGAAAACTCAATAATGTATAAAATCGAAGTAGATGAGTATTTTAGTTATTTATGAATAAATTTATTTATTATTATAATAATATTATTTATCAATAAAAATAAAAGTTTTAGGCACTTTTCTCCTAAAACACTTATTAAAAAATTTGAGAATTTTTCAATTGTCAACAATTTTTTCCTTCTTTGTAAATTTTGTTCTGATTTCTAAAACTGAATTTATTAATAACATTACAGTTACTTTGTTGACAAAATGTCATACTTCAATTACGTGTAGGTGTGAAATTTTATTATGTCGAAATTAATATTTTACAAATTAAAAACTAGCTTGTACCATAATAGCCCTAGTTTCTGGTCAATTAAAAAAAACTATTGAAAATAATTTAAAAAAAAAATTTTACGAATACAATATTCTATATTTTGCCACAAATCCTCATTTTTACATTGTTAATTAGGATTTGGAAAACAAATTGAATTTTATACAAGAAGGGCAACCGCCGCGCCACCACCACCAATTCTGCCTCATCAGGAACACAGGCTTCGCACTCATTAGTCAGTAAAAAAATAGTAGCAAAAAGTAGCCTGAAAAGTAAAAAAAGTAAAAAAAAGTAGCCTACGGAAAAAATTAAAAATATGTGTAGTTTATATATTAAATTGTATTTAATTTTCAAAAATTAAATTTCAACACTCTATTTACATAATAATTTGCATAATACTTTGTTTTTAGGGTATAAAAAATTTAAATTATACCATAAAAGTAAAGAATTTTTGAACATTTACATGGCAAAAGAGGTAATAACAAATTTTTGGCTCAATCCATTATATTTTATATCAAAAGTCGTTAAGGCCTAATTTTTTAAAAAAATAGCTACTTTCCGAAATGATTCTGGATGATATTTAAAGAACGAAATAAAAACAATTAAGTCAAAATTTTTATTATTTATCTTGAAATATGAGTTTAAAATGGAGAAAATATGGAAAACTCACTTTTTTAGCAATTAGAAACATTATTAAAAATATTAACAACTGTTTTAATATGTACAATGTATTTTACTGTCTCTTGTTCAGAATTAATTAATTTATTATCTTTTATTGACTACACAGCCTCAGAAAAAAAATTAATTTTGTCCGTCGAAATAGAGTAGTCATTGTTATGTCTTAGTTCTTAGAGATAATCGCAAAAATCTGATAAAAATCCTGAATTAGGGACACAGAAAAAAGATGGTGTTATTTTTGTTGCGGGTAATTTTCTCCAATGCCATAAGATTTAACCCAGATTTAGGGTAAAATTTGTTGCGTGTTATTTATTTATTCAAAATATCCCGCAGTCCATTTGGACCATACATGGGTAACGAAACCCTATAATTAGAAAAAGAAAATTATATTAATTAATAAAATATTACTGCATCAATGGCGCAAGTACTGTTTTTCCTTGTCGACAAAGATAATTTTTTGCCGAAACACTACGATATTGTATTTCCATGTACATTGTACTTTTTTCCACTGAATTCGAATTCGAAGTCAGAATTGAGAGATAAGCTTAAATTTTGGAGATAATGCCAAAAAACTGATTTTGAGTTTTTTTGAATTTTTGTTTATTGAGTTTTTTGCAATTATCTCAAAACATTTCAGCAAATCTAACAATTCTAACTTTGGATTCGGAATCAGTGGCTAAAAATACATGGAATTACACTATCGCAGTGTCATACAAAAATTTTTTCACTTTTTGATTTTTTTTCTTTTTTAAGCAGTTTTTTGAGTTTATCTCAAAAATAAGAACCAACTTTTAAATTCTGACCCCGGATTCGGATTCAGTGACCCAAAATACGTAAGAATGACTAGTCTATTTTGCCGGACAAAATTTTTTTTGTGGGGGTTTGTTAATTAAGTGAAAAAATGAAAATAATAGATAAAATGTGTTTTCAAAGTTGGTCTGTGAAAGTAAGTAAGTTTAAACAGCACACAAAAATGACACAAAATTAGATCTATACGGTGCTAAATATCTTGCGGTTACTTTAACCTAGCGCATTAACATTTATGTAAAACTGTGAAAAATAGCCGGTTATCTATATATATTTCGGTGGTGGGGATAAATCACTCTATTTTCTTAATTTCTAGTTTTTTATTTATATAGTTTATTTTTATTTAGATATTTATTTTTATCCAGTTTTTTTTATTTTTTTCTAATTTTTAGAAAATTTTAAAATCTTTAAGTTTTTAATTAATATTTATTTAGGCATATTTGAAATTTAAAGAACTGATTTAATACCAATTTTTCACAGTTTTTCATAAATTTAAATGGGTTAAAGTAACCGCAAGATATTCAGCACTTTATAGATCCAATTTTTGTGTGCTATTTAAAATTACTTAAAACCATATACAGGTTTTGAATTCATTAGTCAGAAAAAAAGTAACAAAAAGTTGTCTAAATAGTGAAAAAGTAGCTTTTAGTAGCCTAAGGTTGAAAAAAGTAGCCAAAAAATAGCCAACCATCAAAAAAGTAGCAAATAGTAGCTTTTAGTTGAAGAGTGCGAAGCCTGGGAACAACAACAGCACCAACCACTTCAACACCAACTACCTCAGCACCAACCGCAATACCTTCAACCACCTCACTTTCAACCATCTTCACTTTAACAACCTCAATTTCATCTACCTTTGCTTCCACCACCTTCGCTTCAAAATCAGTTCCATCCATTTAAAAATTACCAATCAACAAATATAGTACAGCAGCAACTGCGTCTGCAACAAGATCAGCAACAGCAGCAACTACAACCTCTTCAGCAGTCATCTCCTGTCTCGAACCCCAACAGGAGTTTTAATGAACAGGGTGTCTAACGGTCAGAGAAAAGTCAGGGGAATTTTTACTCAATCCTTGATAGACACTCTTGTTGAAGTTATCACTCATATTCACTGTCATATTCAAATCTATATATCTTTAACACAAGTTATAGATTTTAATTTGTCAATATAGTTTTTTGATGTCAAATTCATGTTATTTTCAATGTAAATTTTTTTTATTGTTAACCTTCTTTGTAAATTAACCCTTATTTTTCATTTTTTAC
This sequence comes from Leptopilina boulardi, assembly GCF_019393585.1. NCBI lineage: Eukaryota > Metazoa > Arthropoda > Insecta > Hymenoptera > Figitidae > Leptopilina > Leptopilina boulardi. The sequence goes on from NW_026138006.1 coordinate 901,224, forward strand.
CCCATTGTTTCTCTTAGAAAATTTTTCAATTTCTTTAATTCAAAGCTGAAATTGTTTCCAACAAACTGTGTGTATTTAAGGTCCTATTAATACAATGCAACTAATCCCAATTCATCATTCATTCATCTTTAAAAAAAATTTTATTGCCAAATTTTTTTTAATTAAAATATAAGTAATTCTTAGACAAAATTTCAGACCCCTTGGACACCAGCAAGTCGTTTAAATTAAATTTTAAAATTTTATATTTATATTTTTATAAAAAAATTTGTTTATACCAATAACATTGCTGTTTAAAAAATTATTGAACAATAAATCGTGTTCAGTATAAAAAACTACATAAGGAACACTTACCTATGTCTTTTGAAATGTAAAATGTTTCAAGAAATCTATTTTAATTGGTAGTAAAACTTTTTACGTTTTTTTCTCGAAAAGTTGATTTTGCTCGATAGCACCGTTTTCACATACCAGGTCACAAATACGATAAAATCTAAGTAAAACTTCACTAATTCATCAGTGTATATATGTTGTTTGGAATCAGTAGTATACTGAGTATAGCTGAGAATAAATAGTAGCTGATTTATATTTAAAGAGTATATTTACAAAATTTTTTCAAAAAATAAGTTTCTAATAAAAATAACAAAAAATTATAAAGGGGGAAAATTAAAGAAAATAACATGTAGAAAATAACAATAGTAAAAAAGAAGGAAAAAACTAACTGAAAAATAGTAAAAATGTAATTGTTTGTTATAAAATAATCCTACTATTTGTTCTCTAAGGATCAATATAAACTATGAATTCTTATTAAAATTCAAAATTGAAAAAGTTCAATTTTTCCAAACACAATTTTTTTTATCACTTTTGTTTTTTTACACATTTTTTTCCTGTTCTCATCATAAGAACATTTATTTCTTTAAGTTTAATAAAAATTCATAGCTTACATTGATATTTAGAAAACAAATAGTAGGATTATTATATAGCAAACAATTATATTTTTACTATTTTTTAGTTAGTTTTTTACCTTGTATAATTTTAGTTTTTTTAAGTAATCCTTCTAATTTGTATAGATAAATAAAGAACTGAGGAAGGTTCAGATTTGGGCGAAACGTTTGCTATAATTTAAGCATTAAATATATAGATCCTAAAGCCCATTCAACAAAATCCTATTATTTAATTTTAATTTTTTTACCACATCGAGCAGGAGACGCATCAATGACAAACCTACTACTTATGAAGTATCAAGAAGATGACAAAAAATTGAACGAAGAGTGAAATTGAGCTAATAATAAATCCTTGAAGTTTTGATTTACTTGATAAAACAAAATTTACATTTAAAAGACAAAAATGTAGATTTCTCGAAAAAGGGAGCAGCTAGGATTTCAAATTTTGCATATTCTGAACCTTCAAGCGGTCTAGAAAACCCCTCAACAACCCGATTTTGGATCCATTTTCATTGCATTTATTTTTCCTTCTTTTTTTTATTTATTTTTTTCGAAAGTTAAAACTGTATATAAAACTTTATAAAAAACTGTATATAAAACTATAACTGTATAAATTTTAAAAATAAATTAAGTTATTGCAATTCAAAATTGCAATAACTTTATTCATTTGTGAAATATTTCATTTTTTATTAAAATTATTTTATTAATTAGGTAATTAATATCTCAAAAATAACAAAAAAGGATATCTCAATATTTTTTGTGGTGAAAATACACATTTTAACTTAAAAAAAAATAAATAAAAAAAAGACCCAACTTAAAAAAAAGTCAAAAAATTTTTGATTTTCCAAAAAAAGGCTAAATAAAATATTTGTTGAAAATATTTTTCACCATTCGAAAGAGCGGGATAAAATCTTTCGAAAACATACAGGTCAAATTTTTTTTCATTTTCCTGTTTAAAAGTTACAAGTCTTCAAAAATTCACTGTTTAAATTTTTTTAAAAATTCAACCCCCTCCCTCTCCTTCAGTTTTTGAAAAAACATAACAATACTTCGTGGTTAAATTACTTACCCCTAGGGCTAAACTATGTGCAAGTTACAGCCCGATCCGATCAACTTTTTTTCACTTAGTACGCTACAGAAATTTTACCTCTAATATAAATAAAAGAAATCAAAATGTTGCAATGTTTGATATTAAAAAGTGTTGTTACAAAAAACTGTGAATTTTAAAATGTTGTACTTACAATTACCTCTGTTCAGAGGGCAGAAACAATTATAAATTGACAATTTGTCACTTGCTCTTGAGGCTGTGAGTTTTCACAACTCCTGAAAAGGAACGGTTGGGACTTCCTCACAGTTTTTAGCACTTTTAATAGTACAACGCTAGAATACTGTGATTCCACCTCGCTTAACGCATACATCGAGTCACTCGTTCCTAGAGAGTATTGTGCGTAGTAGTGTCAAATGACGTAGATTTGATATCTAGTAATTGCCCACCATCAGGCTTCACATATTTAAGTCAAAGGTCAGCATATGCAATTTGATACAAGTGAGAATTAGAACATGCAGTGTCCTAGGAGGTGGTGTCAATGTTCCAAAGACATAAAAAAGACGACTTAAAGACGCTTAAAGTATATTCTATGTCTGCCCCAAAACAGTGTATCCCCAAAATGTCAAAAGTTGTTACTAAAACGTTCTCAGAGTATCCTAAAATTGTTCCAACCATATTATCCTGAGAATGTCCCAAATATGTCCTGAGAATGTATTAAAATCTATGATAACCAAAATGAGGATTACATTAAAATCATGTATACTTCATAGCCTAAAGAGCGCGTAATGTAAAGGCTCTTGAAGATCCAAACAGACAAAAAAAGTATATCACGATTACTCGTCATATATATTGATGCTTATGGGCCAATTCGCCGAAAAAGGATTATGTCCTGAAAATGTACCAAACATGTGCTAAAAATGTCTAACAAACTTCTTTGTAATATCCTTAACATGTCTAAAAAATGTACTGAAAAGAATCAACTTTTTTTCATAATTTTCAAAAATATCCATAAGGATTCTTAAGGATACTCTAACTACTCTATCTGCTCTAGGCCAGACATAGAACTTGTTTAGGATGACTTTATTTCATTCCTTTTGACATCTATAGGATGCCTCTTTAGGGATATTTTTGCGATGTCCTAAATATATCTTTGGCACGACTTTTTAACAATGTCCCAAGAACAATCCGAAAAGGATGTCCTTGGGACATCCAGTGGATGTCCGTGCTTATTGGGATGCCTGCACGCACTGTATACATCGTTCGCTCGTTTTTCCTGTAAAAATTCAGGTTCGCTATATTTTTCCTGTAATCTACACGCGAAAATACATATGTGTACCAATTTTCAGCCCTCCAGATAAATTTGTGTCGTAATTTTACGATTTCATTTAATTTAAATGAAATTTTCTAATTTCTAAATTTAAAATAATTTTATTGTAAAATTACAGTACAAGATTTATTTTGTTAAGTCTTATATTATAATATGTGAACTTTGAATCATATAATTTAATATATTTCAACTTTCTTTTTTTTTAATTAAAGCTGATATGTTACAACAAGTTTTCTATACAATAACTTTTTAAAAAAAGCAAAAATGTGTGAGTTACACAACAAAGAGTAAAAAGTGCGCCAAGTAACCCCGGTCTCCCCTACTTGATGAAAAAAGCGTGACATGACATTCGAGTTTTTAGCGAACTGGCTAGTAAAGTAACTAGACAAATTCAAGTACGACTGGCCAGTTCTTTTATTATAGCTAGGACAAATTTCTACTAGGGTTATCTGGGTAAAACGTGGAAAATGAAATGTGAGAAACTGGAAAGTTGGAAGTGGAAAGGGAAAAATGCATAAAGTACATATATTTAAGTTTTCAAAAAATCAAAGAACAAAAAAAATAAAAAAATGTCGGAGATATGTTGATTCTTGTGAGACTATGCTTTTTGCAACGGTAGGCATGATAACTCAAAAAATATCACAGATCTACCAGGTATTTTTTTGAGATATCAGAGTGGTTTCCAATTCATTTTTGTGTGCTGAACACGATTCCGGGTTCCAAAATTGCGTATCACGTCAGGATTTTGAGTAAAGTGGGAGTAAAATCTCCAAAAACCGAGTTTTTGAGGGTTTTTAGTATTTTTTTCCATAACCTGGCCTGATAGGGACTTCTATGAAAGTTTAAATTGAAGCGTATATCCTACACTTTAAGACTAATATGCGCTAAATAAATAAAATTTGAAATTTTGAAAAACAATTAAGTTCAAGTCAGCCAAAAAAATTATTGAGGTCATTACCCACATTTTTCAAAATTTTTTTTATTATGCGCACATGGGTCTGAAAATATACTTACTTTTTAAACTTTAATTTAAGCCTGTATAGAAATCTCTAGCACCTCCGATTAAGGAATAAAAAAATAATGAAAACCCTCAAAAACACTGTTTTTGGAGACTTTACCCTCACTATACTCAAAATCCTGACGTGATACGTAATTTTGAAATCCGGGATCGTCTTCAAGACACAAAAAAACATTGAAAACGACTCCGACATCTAAAAAAAGTCTTATTTTGCTGACCTGTGTATGTGACTAATTCACTTAAAAATTGAAATATAACTTCTTAAATATATTCTCCACCGAGTGACGTAGCCGTTTTTAGTTAAAAGATTTCTTTGCAATTGGCACTTTAAAAAAAAATTTTCAGGATCGAAATAAACAGTTAAAAAAGTTTATAAATTTCATTCAATTAACCATATAAAAAAATCTTACGTCCAGCGCCGGCCTTAGCATCATTTTGGGTCACTTTTTCTTTAGTTAAATAACAGTTTATAAAATAATGTTAGATTTAAATATATATATGGGGTAAAATTTATGTAGCGAACTAAGTGAAAAAAAAGTTCATCGGATCGGGCTGTAACTTGCACATAGTTTAGCCCTAGGGGTAAGTAATTTAACCACGAAGTATTGTTCGGTTTTTTCAAAAACTGTCGGAGAGGGAGGGGGTTGAATTTTTTTGAAAAATTTAAACACTGAATTTTTGAAGACTTGTAACTTTTAAACAGAATGAAGAAGAAAAATTTGTTCATATGTTTTCGAAAGGATTTTTTCTACTCTTTCGAATAGAGCAAAACTTTTTTTAAAAAATTCAAATTTTGACCATTTGTTTGAAAATTAAACATTTTCTCGAATTTTTTTTTAATTTCTGTCCTTTTTATTTCTTTTATTTATTTTTTTGAAAGCTAAAATGTGTTTTTTCACCACAACAAATATTGAGATCTCCTTTTTTGTTATTTTCGAGATATTAATTAATTAATGTTAGTAAAAAATAAAATATTTCACAAATAAATAAAGTTATTGCAATTCTGAAGATACCAATTGAAAGCTGACGTAATTCCGCATCCAACGAGCCTTATATGAACTATTTTGGATTAGAGGATTTTTTATAAACAATTGCCATGTTAGCCAATTGTTTATTAACAATCCACTAACCCAAAGTACTTCATATAGGGCCCGATGGATGTGGAATTTTTTCAACTTTCACTTAATAACGTCAGAATTACGATAACTTTGTTACAAGTCTTCAAAAATTCACTGTTTAAATTTTTCAAAAAAATAATTATGACATTACTCTATACCTTATTTATAAAATATCTTCTTGAATTTTGTCCCTGGATTTTGTTATCATTCGTCTGGCTGTTGAAAACACGTTAAAATTATTAAAAATCAACATTCTGATGAAGTTACAGTTCGTTATTGTTGTTAATTAAACTAAACTAAATGTGATACCACGCGCGTTTTATTTAATTTGTTATTCTATTAACCAAGATTTCTCAATTTGTGACCAAGATTGCGTTGTGACCAGGCAAATTCACATTCGTCTGGTATCTATTTTTTTGAAAAAAATATTATTTTTAGGTCCTTTTATAGGCTTATGTATTGCAACTTTGAATTCTCTATCGGGTAGAATTGCTTATTTTTTTATTTAATGTTGTTTCTACCTTTTTGTTTAAAAAAACTGCCAAATTCTCATGCGTCTGGAACTTTTGAGACAGGATATACATTAAGCACTAAAAACAGCGTAAAACTAATAATTTTTTAACAATTTTCAATTTTCTTGACTTAAAATAATCGTCACTAAATTTTTAAGATATTGCTAAACCCCAATCTTTAATTTTCATTTTGTATATACAGTTGACTCTCGATAATTAAACTCTTGATAATTTGAATTTCTCGTTAAATTGAAGTAACAGTCCAGTCCCTTGAAAAACTCTTGGTAAATTGAAAATAAACAATGGTTTTATGTACTCTCGATAATTAAAAGTATCTTTTGGTCAATTTCTCCATTCACTCTCTATATATTGAATTCAGCCAGACCAAACTCTCAATTATTTGAACTTTTCTTGCGATACAAATTTACATATTTACGTACAAAATATTCTCTTCTTAATAATAGTTATTGTATTGTTTCATTTGTCAATACAATACCTAATTACCTTATTATTAACAATGCTGAGTAATTTCTTAATTCATTTTGCTATCTGCCTCGGTTTATATCGTTTAAAATGTTTCTAAGAACCAATAAAAATTTATCTTTTTCCGAAAGGAAAATAGTTATTGAGGTGGTAGAGAGAGGAGCAACAAAAAAAGATGTCACATTGAAAGAGGCGAGATCATCTTTGAATGCTTTGCACTCATATGCACTTCGCGTGGAAGTCGGAGAAGTTTTTACAGATCTAATGACAATTGAAAAAAATATATAGATATTGCACGTTTGAGTACATTAAAACAAAAAAGATTACATAGACTATATCCAACTGTAAAGAATGTCTTTTTAAAATACGTAAAAATTAAATTTTCAATACTCTTGTTATTTTGAATTTCCCCAAATTTCCCCTCGATAATTAAAACATGCGATAAATAAAACTGTCGGTAATTTGAACTGTTTTTACGGTCCCTTGAAGTTCAATTTATCGAGAGGCGACTGTATCTAAATAGCAACTAAACTTGCGGCAATACGAATTAAAATATTTTCGAAAATAAATCAATTATACAGCTTAATGGTTTCAAAGTTAATAATATTAACTTTTGTATTATTTTTTTATTTAATTTTTCTTTCTTTTTATTAGGTATGCGACGAACGACAAAGTAATGACCCACAATTTGAGGTTATTTCTACGCCGCTGAGTGTGTGTTGAATTTTCTCTCGCGGCAGTTGGCAACACTAGCTACACGATACTCCACTAAACTCTACTACACAATCTCCACTAAAGTTTTACCTAGTGTAGACGCTGCCTTAGGGTAATTCTGCATTCGATATATGTCGCGTTTGAATAATATTATGTTAAACTTTTATACGAGAATTTTTTTTAATTATTTTTTTTAAGTTCTGAGATTTAATCTCGCTATGGTCTAAAATTAAGTTCCCTATTTTACTTAAGTTTCTTTATCGGATCCAATTATCGTTCTCTTTTTTTTGTGTCCCAAGAAAGGACTGGCGCCCAACATTTTATTTAAAATTTTAACCTTTTTGCGAATTTAAAGACATGGGTAATTTCTTGTAAATATATTGTGCGGACTTTAAGACTTAGGTGCCAAATTTGAATTTATTGTTTTTACCAAATAATGCCTGTTTATTTTGTTGACAGTTTTGTGCTGTAGTTAATTCTTTGTTTATTTATTTATGAATTTGTTTATTTTTTAAAATTTATTTATTATTCGACTTTTATAAATTAATATTATTTTCGAACAAAAGTCCGGTTACAACCCATTAATTGGATAATTAAGAGATGCCAAGTATTTTCATGTTTTATGCAAATATCACCCTGAGAATATCATTGACTTCCTGCCGAAACACTCAAAATTGTTATGATTTTTAGAAGGCTTCTTTATATTTTTAAATTACTATTTAAAACTTCTATTCCTGCAGGTAGCCAAAGCCCATATGAAATATTTGATGTTTTGGATTTATGTCAATTTGAACTTTTCTTTTTTGTCCCGATCTTTTTATTTTTTTAGATATTCATTTTTTTTGGTTGGTAACGAAAATCTCCTAGGAGAAAACAAACAACGTCTTTTTTATCATTCTTTAATGTGATTTCGTGTAAGCTAGACGCTTTTTATTTCTATCATTTAATTTTATTTAATTTTGGAACTTAAATATAATAGTTGGAGAAAATATATAATAAATCTTTTAAAAAGGGGATATAATATAATAAATAGAGAAGGAAATAAGGAAATTAATTTAATAAAAACAAGGAATTGTTTGGAAATCACTATTGGAAATTCGTTGCCATCAACCATTTTGATCCTATTAATTTTTGAATTTTCTGGTAAAATTTAATTTATCGTTTATGAATGATATCTCAAAATTATTTATTAGTTTGAATTTTTCAATAATGAATTTTCTTTAAATCAAAATTTAATTAAATTTGGAATTTCAATTTAATTTAATTTAAAATGATTTCTTTTGAATTTAATCATATACAGAAAAGAGATTTGCTGCTATGGCATGGGCGATGGTGGTTGTTTTTATATCTGGTATGGGGACGCAATGCAATATTTACTGAAATTGTCCTGAATTGTTAGCATGTGCCTATTGCCATTGGGAGTAGTTCGAAATTTTCCAAGGGTATCTAGTGTCACTTTGTCAAAGGGTTGCATAGGAGTGTCTGTTATTAGCATAGGTTCACGAGTACAAGCCCTGGCGAGTTTATTCTCAAAGCAACTCTTGCATTTGCAAATATACTGTGGGTGAAAATTTCCCAACTAGGCCACCTAAAACTGACTTTTAAAATTTTAAATATTTTTTTTCATAATCTATTGCAGGAAGCCGAATTAAAAACATTCCTGAAATGCGTTTTTAAAAAAATTAATTTTTTAATTATTTATTAGCAATTGAATATTTTGTTACCTTTCCACTAAATTTGCAATTACTCTGTTGCTTGTTAATGAAATTTAATAAAATTTGGTAAGTATATAGAAAAATGATGTCTCTTTGAAATGCAATAGAAATTTCAATTAACCTTTATTGTTAATGCAAAAAAATTGTTTATTTAATAAACAAATGAATATGTAAACTATTTCTCATATGTTTAGGAAAAAATTTCAAAAACGACATAAATCTACACTTTCTAAACTTTAGTTTAAAAAAAAATCTTAGTACCTTTAAAAAATAAGTGAATTACGCGAATTTGAAGAGCGACGTGCAAGCGCTGAAACAGTCACCACTGCCGCGCGCGGCGCGCTACCTCGCGTCGGTGCCTATTCTCTGCTATCAAATTATTGACTAGAATTCATGAATATCAAATTTTTTCTTTATTTTATTATTTAACAATCATATAACTTTCCATCACAACCGGTTTCTGAGAATTTTTTCAAAAAACGAATATGCATTGAATTATTTTGCAAGTAACAGAATTAGTATTAGTATTAATTTAACGTAGAACCAATTTTTCAATAGATAATAAATATAATAAGATAATAAATAATTTTCAACCGAATTTTTATTTAAAAGAATTTATTTAACCGAATTTTTTTAATAGAATTGTTATTAAAGTCTAATTTTTATTTAACCAAATTCTTATTTAATTAAAGTTTCGCTGAACTAAATTTTTATTTAGCCAAATTAGTATTAGTATAAATTATATTAGTATAAATGAGTATCATTGGATAACAGAGAATAGGCATCGACGCGAGGTAGCGCGCCGCGCGCGGCAGTGGTGACTGTTTCAGTGCTTGTTCGTCGCTCTTTAAATTCGCGTAATTCACTCATTTTTTAAAGGTAGGGGAGAGTGGTCCTATGTCGGCCCTGTGGGTAAAGTCGGCCCCCCGGGTTTCTCAGAGCTGGCGTTCGCGTCTAATTAATAATTTTGTGGTGTGACATATTAACAAACACTAAAATAATTATTTTAGTGTATGTAAAAAAAGAGTTTGTTTAAAATTATTAATTCGACGCGAACGCCAGCTCTGAGAAACCCAGGGGGCCGACTTTACCCACAGGGCCGAAATAGGACCACTCTCCCCTACTCAGACTTTTTTTTAAATTAAAGTTTAGAAAGTGTAGATTTATGTCGTTTTTGACATTTTTTTCTAAACATATGAGAAATAGTTTAAATATTCATTTGTTTATTAAATAAACAATTCTTTTTGCATTAACAATAAAGGTTAATTGAAATTTCTATTGCATTTCAAAGAGACATCATTTTTCCATATACTCACGTCAGGATTTTGAGTAAAGTAGGAGTAAAATCTCCAAAAACCGACTTTTTAAGGGTTTTTAGTATTTTTTTCCATAACCTGGCCTGATAGGGACTTCTATGAAAGTTTAAATTGAAGCGTATATCCTACACTTTAAGACTAATATGCGCTAAATAAATAAAATTTGAAATTTTGAAAAACAATTAAGTTCAAGTCAGCCAAAAAAATTATTGAGGTCATTACCCACATTTTTCAAAATTTTTTTTATTATGCGCACATGGGTCTGAAAATATACTTACTTTTTAAACTTTAATTTAAGCCTGTATAGAAATCTCTAGCACCTCCGATTAAGGAATAAAAAAATAATGAAAACCCTCAAAAACACTGTTTTTGGAGACTTTACCCTCACTATACTCAAAATCCTGACGTGATACGTAATTTTGAAATCCGGGATCGTCTTCAAGACACAAAAAAACATTGAAAACGACTCCGACATCTAAAAAAAGTCTTATTTTGCTGACCTGTGTATGTGACTAATTCACTTAAAAATTGAAATATAACTTCTTAAATATATTCTCCACCGAGTGACGTAGCCGTTTTTAGTTAAAAGATTTCTTTGCAATTGGCACTTTAAAAAAAAATTTTCAGGATCGAAATAAACAGTTAAAAAAGTTTATAAATTTCATTCAATTAACCATATAAAAAAATCTTACGTCCAGCGCCGGCCTTAGCATCATTTTGGGTCACTTTTTCTTTAGTTAAATAACAGTTTATAAAATAATGTTAGATTTAAATATATATATGGGTGATTCTACAAACGAAGGACGAAAATGAAGAAAATATGGACACAACATTTTTTTCTCATTTATGGTCTAAAAAGTACTTTAACTTTAAGTTAATGACACTAAAAAAGATATCTGAAAGTGGCCAGACAAAATATTAAAAATTACAAGAGTTATGGTTGTTTATAAACAATTTATCCAGGAAATTAAGACCCTGTATAGAAAATTCACATTAACACAAAAAATAATGGATAAATTTATACAAAATTTATTACTCGGGGGTTTTCGGGGTCACTGATAACGAATCAGAGGTCAGTTTTTCAAAATTGAAAATTGCGGATCCAATATGGCGGACAACTTTTGAAAAAACTTAATATATTCGTCTGAAGTAAGTAGTGTCCAGTGATTTTAAATATTTGTCCGCCATGTTGCATCCGCCATTTTGAATTTTGAAAAACTGACTCCGGATTCATTTTCAGCGACCTAAAAACCCCTAGTAGAGAGTTTCAAGCAAATCCGAACGATTTTTAAAAAATTCCGCCATATTGGATCCACCATTTTGAATTTTAAAAAACTGACCTCGGATTCGTAATCAGCGACCCCAAAAACCCCCGAGAAGAGAGTTTCAAGCAAATACGAACGATTTTTTAAAAACAGTCCGCCATATTGGATCCGAGATTATGAATTTTGAAAAACTGACGTTAGATTCGTAATCAGTGACCCCGAAAACCCTCGAGTAACAATTTTAAGATGAATACATTAAGTTTTTTCAAAAGTTGTCCGCCATATTGGATTCGCCATTTTGAATTTTGAAAAACTGACCTCGGATTCGTAATCAGCGACCCCGAAAACCCCCAAGTAAAGAATTTTACAAGGATCAATAAAAGGTATCGGTTTAATTAGTAATTTGTTTATATAATTTGTTTATAACAAGTTACGTGTGTTCTACTAGAACATAATTTTACAAATCACAAATGTGTAGCAGTACTTTAAGTGTGTAATAATAAAAAATATTTCGATTTTATTATGATATTCCTACGATTCACAGGAAAAAAGTACTTTTTATTTGTTTATTTATATTAATATAATTATACAGTCGCCTCTCGATAAATTGAACTTCAAGGGACCGTAAAAACAGTTCAAATTACCGACAGTTTTATTTATCGCATGTTTTAATTATCGAGGGGAAATTTGGGGAAATTCAAAATAACAAGAGTATTGAAAATTTAATTTTTACGTATTTTAAAAAGACATTCTTTACAGTTGGATATAGTTTATGTAATCTTTTTTGTTTTAATGTACTCAAACGTGCAATATCTATATATTTTTTTCAATTGTCATTAGATCTGTAAAAACTTCTCCGACTTCCACGCGAAGTGCATATGAGTGCAAAGCATTCAAAGATGATCTCGCCTCTTTCAATGTGACATCTTTTTTTGTTGCTCCTCTCTCTACCACCTCAATAACTATTTTCCTTTCGGAAAAAGATAAATTTTTATTGGTTCTTAGAAACATTTTAAACGATATAAACCGAGGCAGATAGCAAAATGAATTAAGAAATTACTCAGCATTGTTAATAATAAGGTAATTAGGTATTGTATTGACAAATGAAACAATACAATAACTATTATTAAGAAGAGAATATTTTGTACGTAAATATGTAAATTTGTATCGCAAGAAAAGTTCAAATAATTGAGAGTTTGGTCTGGCTGAATTCAATATATAGAGAGTGAATGGAGAAATTGACCAAAAGATACTTTTAATTATCGAGAGTACATAAAACCATTGTTTATTTTCAATTTACCAAGAGTTTTTCAAGGGACTGGACTGTTACTTCAATTTAACGAGAAATTCAAATTATCAAGAGTTTAATTATCGAGAGTCAACTGTATCTTCAGCCGCTGCCATTTTTAAATAAATAATCACTTTTTTGAGAAATTTATCAGATATGATTTGCACTGCTGCAACTAACTGTCAAAATCTCTTACAAGTAAACCTACGGAAGTGAGAATCTCCGATTTTAATGAAACTTGGTATGAATGTAGTACTCGGAAAAATAAGAGAGCCGTATTTTTTTATATCTGCCATGATCCACTTTAAAGGGTAGAAATCACCCCTTAAAGTTATAGAGGTGTAATGTCATAATTACAGCTTGTGGTCAAACTATTACTAGTAGCTAAACAGTGAATAACGCAATGAAAACATTAGAAATACAGTTAATTTTCCATAGAAACATATTTAATAAATTCAATTGTTTAAACAATTACTTGAGATCAACAAAAATCTTGAAATCTAATAACGCCATTCGATTCTTATCTTTTTGTCGAAGCGAAGTTCTTATTAGTTATAAAATTGTTTATTTAATTTTTTTATGTAAAATGAAACGAAGTCCTACAGGCCATGATTGCATAGAAATGATTTTACTTTGGCACCCCTGCTTTTATCAGTAGCTAACTTGTTGATGTCCAGTCTGTGGTTTGAAGTTTTTCAAAATAGTAATTTCGTTAAAATGAATATTGATAAAAGTCAGATATTAATACAAATAGTTTTAAATAATCCGTGTATTCACAGTGTCGACAACGATATGATGCAGTTGCTAAAGCAAGATTGTGGCTAGAAATTAGCAACACCTTTCAATGTATGGAGATTCCACTTGCAGGTACATACATAATACTATAATATAACTTAATAATATTGTACTAATAAAAATTGATATACAGAAATGTTTAAATGCATATAAAATATTCTATATGGGCATATCTCTAGAACTTTTAAACTTTATGTTATCGCTCATTATGATACCTTAAGAATTTTTAAAATAATTTTTCAATACCATAATTTGACCAATTATAGGGCTTTTTAAATGTATCATGCGTTATACAATTTTTTTTATTATGTAGGAAATGACGAACGTAAGTTAAAGTGGTGAAATCGACAGTTTCTAGTGTGTGATATTGACTGTTTTTTTTTAGTTTATAGACTGTAACTTTTTTAACGAAACATTGTGTGTCTTGTGGCTTGCAATAGAAGTAGGTGGGAGTGTAAAGAACTAAAAAATCCATGAAACAATGATGTGCCTCAAATTGAATAAAAACTATGTAGCTTCAAACTTGCGAGACAACTTTTTCAAAATCTCTACAAGTTAGCAGTTAAACTGATATAACTTTTTTAACGAAGGTTTTTGAGTAACGGCACAACGGGATTATATTATCTACCTAATAAGAAGTAATTTGAACCCATACAGGAATGTGTGCCTCCTTTACACAAAGAATGCAATGACTTCAAACATTAAATTTTAAAACGTAACTCAAATCAAAATACCACATATTTGAAAAGCACATGTTGAATTTTGCTTCTAAATGCTCCCAACTCATTGTAATCTCTTCTCATGCATTATAAAAGTATACAGAAAAATAGTTAACCTTTGCACACTTCATTAAAACTGTATAATTAATAATGAATATAAACCTAAACTGTCCGACGCATAGTTTGTGAAGAAAAGTAAGTATTAACTAATAGATGTGTTTAAATCTGGCTGATATTTCTCACTCGAAGGTTTTTGGGGTCGCTGCGACTACTAATCTGAATTTTAAATTTTCCAAAATTCAAAATGGCGAATCCAATATGTCGGACGACTTTTTAAAAAAGTGATCCCATTGGCCTAAAATTTGTTACTCGGGGGTTTATGGGGTCGCTGATTACGAATCTGAACTTAATTTTTAAAAATTGAAAATGGTGGATCCAAAATTGCAAACAAAATTTTTTAAAAAATTTTTAAAAAATTAAATTTTTAAAAATTCAAAAATTGTTATAAACTACATTTACTTATGACTTAATAAGCAATAGGCCATAAAATTTTCGAAACTGTAGCATTAAATCATTTTAAAGGTGGTAGCGACCCAAAAAACCCCCGAGTAACAAATTACAGACAAATTCGATCAATTTTTTTAAAAGTCGTCCGCCATTTTGGATCCGCCATTTTGAATTTTGAAAAAGTAACGTCGCATTTGTAATCAGCGACCAAAAAAATCCGCGAGTAACAAATTTCAGTCAGTTTTAAACACATCTATAGATTTTGGGCAGGTTTTTTGCAATAAGGCCCACTGTGATGCGTAACAATGTGTAAAAATGAGTTACGCAAATTTTTTTATAGTATTTGATCAATACTGAAGACAATAAAATTTGTTTCACGAATGTGCCCTGACAAAAAATTAATTTTTCTAATATCTCAAAGTTTAAAAGTTCTAGAGATATGCCGATATATGCATACATTATTAAATTCTGGTGAAATAGAATGGTTTCACGAGTGTTAAAATTGAAGATTTGTTGCACGTGTTTTTCGTGTCCACGTGGACACAAAAAACAGGGAGCATTGAAATGATATATTAATTTTTCTAACTTTTATACTTTTAATACATATAATTATTAATTGGTGAAGCGGATGTGTATTAATATTAATAAAAAAATATTATTTTAAATTTCCAAAATATCAGATATTATATCTATTATATTCCAATATGTAAACATATACACAACTTTGAAGCCTCTTAGTTATTATAGTGCATTTAAATTAATTACTTTAAAAAGACTAACAAAACATAATAATTTAATTTTTCTTAACCATTTAATCGACAAATTGCAAAATAGAGAAAACATGTATTTCTTTATTCTTCATACACAACTTGAGAAAATTATTTTAATAAAAAAAAAGTTTTTTTATGAAAATTTCACATGGAATGTCTTATTTTAATAATGTTTTCTTTCAGAACCCAAAAAGCAGTGGGAAAATTTGCGCCGCAGTTTTAGCCATCATCATAAGAAAGGAAATACGAGTTGGACGTATTATAAAGGTCTGGCTTTCCTCTTCCCCTTAATAAATCATAAAAGGTTTTTTTTATCTTATTATATGTATATATAAACAAGTTCAAAAACCTTAGATCATTTACCCGTACTTGGCTATCTTAATGTCAAGTCTAACTTTGAATTCAGGCTCTAGGAATAAGGGCTAAAGTTTTTTTTTAAATTAAAAGACAAAATATTTAAGTAATTATTATTATTAAGTTCGAAAATTTACTTTCAACTTAGAAAACTTTTCCTCGTTTCTGAGGTTTCTATACCTTATCAAAAATGTCGATGTCTTGTATACGTCATTTTAGTATTAGATAATTAATTCGAAAAGTATACAAAGTAGTAAAGAAACGCTAAATGCTCTGGAGTTTTTTGAACAAGTCAAGACGGGTCACAGCTCGGCTGCCTGCCTGCAGGAAAACGGAGCGGCATGAGTGTGAGCAAAAAAAAAATTTGAATTTTCATCCTCGCTTACACTCATGACGCTCTTTCACTCCCTCTGCTCGCAGGCAGGCAGCTGAGCTGTGACCATGTCTTTACATTGCTTTTTTATTTAAAAACATAAATTGAAATTGTAATTACTTCTTTAGTGCCAGTACCGATGATTGTAAAAAGCAGAATCTATTATTACAAAGTGCACCTGCACCCAATGATTTATCAACCTCAAAATAACTTATTTAGTCCCAGCACTGATGGTTTTCAAAACGCACCTGCAGAGAGCCCAATGATTTCACAATCTCAAAATAATTTATTTAGTGCCAGCACTGATGGTTTTCAAAAGAAATATCAACCATTACCAAGCAATCAACACTTTCAAGGTTTGCTAAACATAATTATGTATATGAGTAAACATTAATTTTAAATTTAAAAAATATTTATTTTCTTTAAAATAACTTTTTAAAAGCATAATTAGTTAAAAATAAGTCAAAATAGTGTAACATTATTTGTTGTAAGTATATGTACTGATTCTACTGAGTTACTCAACTAAACAGTAAACTTTTGTTTCAGAACCAGTGATAGATAGACAATCCACGTCTCAAGAAAATCAAATATATGTAGAAGTACTGAGTGCACGTTTTACATAAACGCCAGTTCCTCCAAGTACATCTAGTTCGTCATTAACTTTCATTGAACCACCATATACGCCAGTTCCTCCAAGTACATCCAGTTCGTCATTAACTTTCATTGAACCACCATAAACGCCAGTTCCTCCAAGTACATCCTGTTCGCTATTAACTTTTATTGAACCACCATATACGCCAGTTCCTCCAACTGCATCCAGTTCATCATCAATTTTCATTGAACCACCATATACGGCAGTTCATTCAACTACATCCAGTTCATCATCAACTTTCATTGAACCACCATATATGCCAGTTCCTTCAACTACATTCAATTCATAGTCAACTTTCATTGAACCAGCATATACGCCATCATCACCAAGTTTTGAAAAACAAAGGTGGGAAAGGAAATTCAATACACATACACCACGTTTTTTAAACTCAATGAATTTCTCAGAAGATGACCCAACTTCATTGAGTTCATCATCAAATTTTTTCGCAGAAATACCAAGTTTACCATCCACATCAAATCGTCTCGAATTTTTAAAACCTGGACCACCAGTATTTTATCAAATGCCGTCTAATAACAATCAGGAAAAATTTAATCAACGATTACAAAAAAAATCATCGAATTAAAAAAAAATCACATTTTTCAGGTACACAAAAAGCAACTGAAAACCGAAATATCGTAGAAAAACGGAAAAAACCTGCATTGCCTACTTCAAATATGCCGCTTAGAGAATGTCTAAAAAAAATAATACACATAAAGTTTATGATGCAAGAAAAAAAGAAATAATCACACCTAAACTTGACAAATTTGCAGAAAAAAAGAAAGTCCAAATCAATAAATTCGACAAAGTTCAAGATGAAGTTGTAAAATTTTGTAAAGATGCAAGAGAAATGAATAAAGGAACTATAAATTTAACAAAATTAAAGGCAAATGAAATAATTCAAAGCATGGACTCAAATCAGCAATCCAGAAGCAATATTAATCCCTCTTACAGAAATATTGTACAACAAAATGTAATGACGGATGGATTTTTAAATATTATACGCAAGGAGTGGAATACTTTAAATCCTACAGAGCAAGAAACAATATTTGATGATATTTTGCTAGAGTTGAATAAATTCCGATCATCAAGTTAAATATTTCAGTAAAAGATATTCCATGTAAATTTTCACCATAATTTTGTATTTTTATTAAATGTATGCCATTTAATGTCAACATATACTTTTTAATTTCATAGTTTTTAACTGTTTTTTTTAAATAATAAAAATGTGTTTGCATGTAACATTTTAATAAATTATTAAAACTGCAAACAAGTCTTACTTGCTTCTTTAAGTCATGACATGTTGTTTCTTTATGGATTTAATTAATCTTGTAACAGTTGCGAACAAGTTGTAAATTCAGATGTTCATTACATGAACATTTTGCTTCCTCTTTACGATCAGCAAAATTTTATTGCCAAAATGTGAATTTTTGATTTTTTAACTTTCATTAATTCTTTAAATTTACCTCAAATGTATACTTTATATATGAGGCAAAATTCCTGAAATGTCCGAACAAAAAATTAAATGTTCTCAAATTTAATCCATACTTTTCTAAAATGTTGTTATTGTTGGTGAAAGTCTAAAAATCAATTATTATTGAATTTAATAAAATAGTTTTTGAATTAAAACGTTTTTAATTTTTGACTTTTGAAAAAAAAAATTTTTTTCAATGTACAATATTTATAAGTAGAATGCATAAAAGTTAACATATATATAATTATTTTTATAGCTTTTTTGACGAGCTACACGCTGTTAATAAATTTTTTTTTTTAAATAACATTAAAAATGTTAATTTAGGTTTATTTCAAAATCGGATTTTTTAAAATTATTTTTAACTATCTCAATGGAAAGCTTGACTAATTTCCTACAAAACATGTAATTTTCAGAGTGGGATCTTTTAAAGTTTTTGAGATATTAATTAATTAATTAATTAATGTTTATAACAAATCAAATATTTTACAAACGAATAAAGTTACCGTAATTCTGAAGTTAGTAATTGAAAGTTAACGTAATTCCGCATCCAACGAGCCCTATATGAAGTATTTTGGATAAGTAAATTGTTAATAAACAATTAGTTAACATTTCAATTGTTTATTAACAATCTACTTATCCAAAAAACTTCATATAGGACTCGTTGGATGCGGAATTAGCTTAACTTTCAATTGGTTAGTTTAGATTTACGATAACTTTATTTGTTTGTAAGATATTTCATTTTTTATTGTTATTTAACTAAAATTGAACAAAAATACTTCATATAGGGCTTTTCGATGCTTGTTGTTAGTAAAAAATAAAATATTTTACAAACAAATAAAGTTATGGTAATGCTGAACTTACCAATTGAAAGTTAAGGTAATTCCGCATCCAACGAGCCCTATATGAAGTATTTTGAAGAAGTAGATTGTTAATAAACAATTGCAATGTTAACTAATTAAATTATATTTAATAAAATTGTATTTCTTACGTCAAGACGAATCGATCGATATATATAAAGTATACATTTGAGGTAAATTTAAAAAATTAATGAAAGTTAAAAAATCAAAAATTCACATTTTGGCTATAAAATTTTGTGATTTTTTAAATTGAAGTTTATATATGAAATAATTGTATTCCTTACGTCAAGACGAATAGATCGATATATAAAGTATACATTTGAGGTAAATTTAAAGAATTAATGAAAGTTAAAAAATCAAAAATTCACATTTTGGCAATAAAATTTTGCTTTCTCCACGAGGAAGCAAATTTTTTTGCTGATCGTAAAGAGGAAGCAAAATGTTCATGTAATGAACATCTGAATTTACAACTTGTTTTAATTTACGGAAGTGCACCTGCATTGGACATGAAATATTCCATTAACATTTCCCGCTGTCGGAAAACAGTTTCAGGGACCAGGTCTTCATGCACATTTATATCTTCCTCTTCATTTGCTTCTAAAAAGAAGATCCACACAAAAATCTAATTATCTGAAAATTAAATGAAAAATACATTAATATTTAATACATCTTACCAAAATTGATGTTTTTCGGTCTTTCGTATTCAGCTGATACATCCACTTCTTCCCCCTCGTTGCAATCTCCTGGTTAGTAAAAAATTATGTAAACAAACTGTTGCGAGAACAACAGTAATAGAATTTTCTAATTTGAACCGAAAAGTTTGTTTTCAAATTTGCCACGTACCCGTCAGAATCCTAAAAGCTGCCTCTATCGTTTGCCGCGCTTTCGATAACCTAATAATAATAATAAGAACCATAAGGATACATGCGACATGAACTGATAACAGTACTTAAAAGGTTTAAGGTTCATTATCTGGATATGGGAAAAAGGCAAACTTACCTACGGTTATAATTTTGTTGATCAGCATTAAGAACAAAACGTCGCGCAAAGAGGATCATTAAATATTCTTTTAAAGGGAATATTTCATCACCAACGTCAATCCATGTGAATCGAGAAAACAAATCACACGCCGCTAACATTTTGAAGCTGTGAAATTTTTTGTAATTAAAAAATAAGCTTCCACTGTGCGCTGGTGGTAAAATTTTAAATTCTTTCCCATCTAAGGCACCAATAACATTTGGGAGATGCAACTTTGCTCGGAAACCTGCAGCAACCACTTTCCACTCTCGTTGAGTTCTTGGACGCAGGTACCTGGGAGACAATTCTTCCCAAATAACTGCGGCAACTTCTTCAACGATTTTGTAAACAGTTGAATGGCCCACTCTAAAAAAATACTGTGTTGTTGGCAAAGAAGCTGTAAGCAAATTCCATAAAACTTAATTGAATATAAATTATATATAAAAGGTTTAATGATTTTGAATTAAAGAATTCAAAAGTGAATTTTACAATTAATAAAATAATAAAATTACATTAATGCAATTAAAAATAAGCCAACTTGAAACACAAAATCATGCTTTTGTAAAATTTAAAATCAGAAAAACTGTGTGCTTTTTTAATGATTTTAATTTTTAAATAATTCGAATATTTAGAATTATTTTGAACTTACTTTAATGTTAATGCTAAGCGAAGTCTTGTTGGTAAAGGTTCTCTATAGATCCTGCATTTTTGTAATCGTGGTCAACGAGGCTATGAAGAGCTTCGAAATCACTCGGAGTCATCCTCGACATATTATAAAATTCTTCATGATCCTCCTTTATAAAAATGAGAAATAGTGCATTATATGCTCCTAAAGTATTTCTCATTTCCACCCTCAAATGCGACTTCACCCACCAACGCTTGATTCGCAAACCACCTTTCATTTTGCATAAGTATAAAATTTTCTGCAGCAAATTTTCCCATTGCACCATCAGTCCAATTATATTTACGAAAAAATTCATTTTTATAATTGCAGAATTTTTGCGAATGTCGTCAACTAAAATAATATACACATGTTTCAATGTTAATAAATAAATAAAAATCTGGGGTATTTAAGGCCAATGAAAATCTTAAGACTGTTTTTAATTACGGCGAGGGAAAAAATTTGATCTCACATAATTAAATTAATAATTGTTTAAATGTACATCTTTATTAGAAATTGTATCAAAAAAGATTAAAATAATTCTTTTTAATCATTTTGCTACAGTTAATTTAAACATAATAGTAGTAATAGTTATTTTTTATGAACGCGCCGTAATTGGTATACTTACCCTATTTTTATTTTAAATTATTTAACTTAATAATTATTATTTATATCTGCTATTTTGAGGTTATTTCTATGCCACTGAGTGTGAGTTGAATTTTCTCTCGCGACAGTTGGCAACACTAGATACACAATCTCCACTAAAGTTTTACCTAGTGTGGACGCAGCCTAAAAACCATTTCATAAAATTCCTACACTGAAAATTATGCGACATAAATTAACGCTACTCTAAATAAAATTAATATGCAAAATTCTAATAAAGAAATCTATAGAAAATTATAATCAAAATATGAAGAAATGGTTCAACTTGACGAATTTTTCTCTGGTCATTTTATTTAATTTTTGCACGCGGTAATCATAAATATCGCACAAATTAGAATAAGCACTTACATAAATTTGGGACAGATTGGGACACTATATTTGGTAACATGGAAAGCGTAACTGTAATAAACGGGATAACGTTGTTCATTATTATTAAAAAGGGCTTTATTAAGAATTATCAATCTTATAAATTTCACTGCCCTGCATCGATTTTGCGAATAACATGGGACATAGTGTTTCCGAACGGATTTTTTGTGCTGAACACGAATCCGGGGTCGAAAACTTCTCATCACGTCACGTTTTCGAGAAAATAGGGGTTAAACCCCCTAACAATAGAGTTTTTGGCCATTTTTGAAAAATTATACAGCGAAAACCTGACGTGGTACAAACTTTGCTGATATCAGAAATTAAAGGTTGGTTCATGCCCTTTCAAACGAGCCCTATTCGAAATTGATCGCACTCACCCTTAGAGCAGGGGGTGTGTTTTTGTCTAGGGGTGCACGAAAAAAATGTAAACATAAGACAAAAATTCAATATGAATAACAATTCAATAAATCATTTTGAATTTCCCGTAGTTTTTGATGCACTGAGTCCGAATCTGGCAACGAAAACCTCCCATCACGTCAGGATTTTGAGAAAAGTGGGGGTAAATGTCCCAAAAATCACGTTTTTGGTAGTTTTTGAAAATTTCTACCGGTCAAACCCGACGTGCTAGAGACTTCTCCTAGGAGTCAAATTAAAGCTTGATCCGTGTACTTCACGAAGATATAGCGATATTGACAACAACAAACTAAATTATCTGTCAAAAATGATTTTTTAAGTTGTAAAACTCAAAAATTGTCTGAGAATGTCCGTAAATACAACTATTTAAAAAAATAATTAGATTCTCTTGGAAATTGTTTTTTTGTAGCCTTATGTAATTCAAGGGGTTTCTTTGTAAAGCTATTTAGTGTGAGGTTTGAGGCGAGGCATACAGGAACCGGGAATTTTCACACATCGTTTGAAATCAGCTCGGCATTTTTCATGAAATAAATTCGGGATAATTAATAATAAATAACAAACAATTATTGATTATGACCAGAGAAATTTGTTCTGCAACTACCGGTATTTTTGGTGATAAATTTAAATAACAATTAGATCAATGTTTACAAAAATTGTGCCACGTAACAACAATCCCCTCCTAAAGAAAGGCCAGAAAGCGGCCTCTTACGAAGGCAAGCGGTTTAGCTTTTACCAGGTCGTCGAACAATCTCTACGTCATAACCAAAAAAAAGTATTAACAAAATTAACAAAATAAAATTGTGACCTTACCAAAAATAGTTGACGAGGATTGCTTGAGAGTACTTTATGTTCCAATAACTAATATCCAAAAAAATTAATTCACCCAGTGCAATTTTTCTCTTTTTCGCTATTTATTATTATCTTGTGCTGGAACGAATTTCGCTTAAGGAAAGGTGTCTTGAAAAAAAATTTTTCTTTATTACTACTTGAAATAAAACTCGATTGGTTTTAATATGAAATTATACAAGATTTTTATTCGAAGCTTGTGGAAAAATATGTCTTTACATTATTTTGTCTTAATCTAATTTTAGTTGTACTTTGATTTAGCATAACTTAAATAATAATAATACTAGACTTTTAAGTAACAAAATTAAACTTTGGGATTTATGTGATCAAACATATAACTAGTATACGAGGTCGAATTTTTGTATTCATAGTCGAGAATACTAATTTGTTTGTAATTTAATGGACAAGAGGCAGTTTTTGCACTCTTCGTATTTTGTTTTCAAGTCACTGCATCTTCGGCAAAAATGTCGTTTTGGGGAGGTTTCATAGGGACAGTCTCTATGTTTATGATTCAAGCTATCGCAATTCCAGCATCCTTTGCGACAGGGGCGACGAAGCCAATCAACTAGTTCGGGAGATACGTTGGGGGTGGTCTTACGGGAATGTGCAGCTATGAAGGAAGTGGTTGATGTAACGAGATTCTTTTAAGCGGTGGTTGATAGTGGTTTGGTGACCTCAATCTAATTGGTTGACGAGGTGGAGAAGGTCGTGGTCGTGAGTAGTCCGATGACGCATAGTGATAACCAGAGTGGCGATGTGATGACTATGGTGAAGATTGACGGTAATGTTCAGGGGAATTGGGTGAGCGAGAACTGTTTCGTGATTCTGATGGGTTTTGTGTTTTGTTACGAGAAGATGAAGGCAGAAATTCTATTGAACGTTTGAAGATTCGACTTTCTTTGGCGATTCTGTCGGGGCTATTTTGGTAAGATTCTTAGAAGCAGATTCTTCGAGGATGGTTGAGGCATCATCTATGTCGATCGCAAAGTATTCCTCGACGTCGGATTTTGATAAGGAATCGCTGTGCTTTGACGGTGATTTTTCGATATCAACTTCGAAAATATCGTTGTCAATTTCCAATGTCGGATGAGTAAGTTCCTGAACATGGTCTATTGACTTAGGGGAATAACTCTCGATAGGATCAGGGGCTTGATCAATATCTGAGGCTTCGAGGTCGTCATCAGAAGGATAGTAGACAGTAGGCTCCGAATATTGGTCATCAAGGGAATGTTCAACGTTGATCGTAACGTGGGCTTCTGAATTTGC
This sequence comes from Leptopilina boulardi, assembly GCF_019393585.1. NCBI lineage: Eukaryota > Metazoa > Arthropoda > Insecta > Hymenoptera > Figitidae > Leptopilina > Leptopilina boulardi. The sequence continues at coordinate 925,697 of NW_026138006.1, forward strand.
TCTTCTGGGAATTTGCATTCATCTGCAGTGAGTCGTTTTCGATGGACTCATGGGGGGTTTGCTCGTTGATAGGTGTATACTCAGTTTCCGATGAGGTTCCTGGGTCTAGAGGGCGACAATTGGTAACTTCATCATGGGAAAAGTCTTCAAGGGATTGCTCGTTTGGAATAAGAGAAAAGACGCTGCTAAATAATAAGTCTGACATGTCGTTTGTATCTGATTTATTCATTTCGAGTGTGACTTTATTTTCATCGACGATTTGTTCAGATTCTTCAGGGATGATACTAAAGGAACAGCTGGATAAATTTTCATCTTCCTCTTTATCACTGAGGGTAATTTCCATAACTTACGGTTCAGGTGAGGTGAGGGAATTTCCTCAATTGTTCATTCAGGAGCGGGTGGAATTGTTTCAGGTTCAATATATAAACTTGCGGAATTGGGATTAAAAAGGGGAATCACTAGTTTGCCTAAAGGGCTGAACACAAAGGGCTTTTTGATGCAGATGCCTTCGGAGTCTACAACGAAAGTTCATCATCTTCCGTGGTCCATATTCTGTCGATTTCTTCCGGCAGTCTATACTCATCAAGGAGATTGTTTAACTTGTTAACTTTCATTAAAAGCACTGAGTTTTGCAACTCCATGTCCTTGATACAGTTGGAAGCTTCTTTCAGAAACTCAGGGTATTGCTTAGTGTGTTGTTCATGGGCCTATAGATCTCTGCGCAGGTTTTGGTTCGTCTCCGTCAGAATTTCAATGGTCTGTAGGAGGATGTCGATTTCGGCCTCCATGGTGACGGGAAGTGGTAACGTGTCTCCAGGATCTACAAATCTGAGTCAAAATTAGTACTTAGAAAAGTACTTAGAAAAATTAGAAAATCAGAAAAGGATTTCCTTACAAGCTTTTGAATTGATTATAAAAATTGCCTTGATGAAAAAAAACTTATATATTTAAAAAAAAAATCTCTTGCCATTTGTGACGCGAAGTTTTCAACTTTTTCTTTTTATTACCAGAATAACAGTATCTTTAACATAAAATTTACCTAACGGCTTGAGGCACAGGTCACATAACTCAACCACACTTGGAGATTTAACTTTGGTAATTTTATAGGGACCTACGAATTTAGGAGAAAGCTTAGAGGTTACGCTTTTAAGTTTTAAGGGCAGGGACCGACAGCGTGTAAGGACTAAATCTCCCACAGCATATTTCACGGGGCGATGTGACTGATTATAGTAACGGGACTGTTTCTGGTAGGCCTAGTCCATGTTTTCGATATATGAGATTAATATAGTTTTAAGGACTCTGTTTACTCGTTCCACCGGATTCGACATTAGGAGTTCCCCATCGATTAATTACTATCTCTTTGAGTGCATCTGAGATCAGTTTTCTCGTGGCATTTCTTAAGAGCTTGACTTCAATACATTTGGTAAAGAGATCTTGAATGACGAGGATGTGCTTAAAGCTGGAGCAACTCGGTGGAAAGGGACCCATAATATCTACTGCTATAACAGTCCAAGGTTGTTCTACAGTCCTATGTCCCATCAGACCAGCAGGAATACTTTGCTCTGCTTTACAGGATTGGCAGACTACACAGTATCGAACGAACTTAGCAGTTTCATGGTAACAACCGGGCCAATAATAATCAGTAGCGATTTGCATATAATTTTGCTGGGTTCCTAAGTGTCCTGCTTGGGGATCTTCGTGTGCCTCTCGAAGGATTTGTTTCCTTTCAGAATCCATTGAGACCAACTTCCAATCTTTCACATCTTCAACTGGAGTTGTGATGACGGGATCAGGAAGATAACAATACAATTTTCCGTTGGCTATTCGCCAATTAGGGAGACGTTCGGGAAATTCGGTAACTTAGAGGAATCTTCGCGTATACCAGGTGTTGTTTGTTTCTTCGACCTTGTAGAAAACTTCTGTGAGGCCATTTTGGGGTTCATCATCTTTGGTAACTGGGATTCGGGAGAGAGCATCAGGCACATGATGCATTGCTCCTTTGCGGTGTATAATCTCGTAATTATACTCCAGTAATAATAATGCCCATCTTGCAAGACGACCAGTAGGATTGAGTTTGCGAAAATCTAAGCAAAACCTATATTCACTATCGGGCTTCCTTATCATCACGATTGGGTTGGACCAATCATTATTAGAGGGTTCGATGATACCATCTTTCAACATTTTCTTCACTTTGGCGATAATAGCTTCCATAACTTTAGGTTACACCATATAACACCGTTGTTTCACAGGGGCTATATTTTCTGCGTTAATGCGGGGCGTTGTGAGGGTAGTTAGGCCAGGTTCATCGGGAATTTCGGGTAAATGCTTCTTTAGAAATTTTTCTAATTTCTTTACTTGTACTTCTGTTAAATCAACTAAACCAAAACATCCTTCTAAGGGGTCGATTTCTTTGATTTCGAAGTTGTAAATCTTTCTCGGTTTGTTTTTATAAAACAAGGATCGGGTAACAAAGTCGGCATACATCCGAAAATATTTTAAGAAATCAAGTCCTAGTACTAAAGACTCAGTTAGAGAGTCTAGGATACATACTCGCAAAGGTTTGGTTTGTTAGCGCAATTCTGAGGGTAGAATAATTTCTTTAAATACCGTTAATAATTCACCGTTAGCCACTTGTACGGCACCACTTTTTTGCTTACGGTAAAATTAAAGTCTTTAAGTAAATCAAGTCCAGTAGGTCCAACAAACCTTCTTCATGCTCCGCAATCTACTAAGACTTTTATCTCTCGGTTGTTAATTAGAACGGTTACGTACAGCAAGGGTTCAGGGTTACTAGGTGCTGTTGAAGGGTAACTTAAATCAGCGATATTATAACAGGTAATAGGTAACTTATTTTCAGAGAGGTTAATTTCAAGAGAGTTAACTTCAGACAGTTTACTTTCAAGAGGGTTAACTTCTACAGGGCAAACCTCCAAAAGGATATTTTCCGAATTAGGGTTAAATTAATGTACGGGACTGTTGTCTTTTAGGATATAATTTTTATTATCTTTAATTTTATCAATGTCTTTTTGTTTACTAGGGTAAGTTTTTACATTGAGAGGTTGCTTTGAAGGTTTCAGGGTCGTTTGGACCTCTCTCAACGATCCTGGGAGCCTTTTCCCGAAAAATTAGGGCATTTGGGTTTGGTAACATCCTTTTTCCCACATTCGTAACAATATATTTTCTTTGGTTCTTTACAGTCGTTGTGGCGATGTCTAATTTGATCACAATTCCAACATGGCCTATCGGAATTATTTCGAGGACTAAGTTCTTCTCTTTTCATTGATTGATCTTTAGGGTTTGTTTTAACGACTGAGGGTTTCGAGGAGTTGGATCGGTTTCGTTCCGAGATAACAGGTGCAGACTTTTAAATAACCTTGTCGTTGGGCTGTTTAATCAGGAGCAGTTCTTCCAACTCATCGAGTTCGTCTTCCTCATCCAAGGGATCTTCTCGTAATTGTTTTAGTTGTTCCCTTCTTTTAATTTGGGGTCTATTCATTCCTTTATAATCGCAATCGGGTAGTAGAGAGCTTTCTGGTTTTGGTGGGGGTTGATACGATCGGGCGATTCGGAATGATTTCTCGGTAGCAACGGCAATTTGTTCGAAGTAAATAAAGTCTCTTATGCTAGCTCGAGGGATAGAGAGGTGTAATCTAAGTAAGAAGTTTCGATGAGCGAAGTTAATTTCCTCATATTCAGACAATCGAGGTGACAACCTTGCAAACATGGAGCGCATACAGGTGAGGTACTCTGCAACTGACTCATAATCTCCTTGTGTTTGTCGGTGAATGTCTTGCATTAACTCAAATTGGAAATCGGGATTGCTGAATCGGTTTCTACACTCTTTTTCGAAATCGCTAAAAGTAACAAAACGATTGCGGTGAACTTGATACCATTGTGCCGCAATTCCGGTGAGGAAAAAGTGTAACAGATTGAGGAGTCCCTCATCTCTTACATAGATCATAGACTTGCCGGCTATAATTCGTCTCAAAAATAAATCTGGGTCTTCTTTACGGTCGCTTGAGAATTTAAGATCCCATGTTCTCATAATGTGGTAAGTTTGGGCTTCCATATTAAAGCGATTTCTCTGATGATAGGGTTCTTGGTATTAAGGGATGTAGGGATTATTTGGCTCATAATTTCTAGGAAGTAGTCTCTCTCGATTATAAGGAACATCATAGTCGGAATGAACTTGGGGTCTTTCCGCGAATTCTCGATTAAAAGGTATTTCAGGATCGAAGCGAACTCAGGGTCTATCTTCGAATTCTCGATTAAAATGAATTTCACGATCGTAACGAACTCGGGATCTCGATTCGAATTCTCGATCGGGAATTCGGGGGGGGGGGCAAAATATTTTCATCCCTTAAAATTTCTGAATAACGTGATGATCTTTGGTTTATTGTTTCTCGAATGGACATCCTGTTAAGTTCTCTATCAAGATCATGTGTTATTGGCAGAGCTCTATTTAAATTGGGATCTCCAGCTTGGTAACGATTATTATAATAATAAGGGCGATTATTATAATCACTATGCATGGCATTATCCATTCTAGAATCAGAATTTATCGGAATGGGAACATTTTCGCGAATTCTATTAGTTTCGGGATATTCTTGATAATTTTCTCGTCGGTTGCGAGATTCTGTGTAACTTTGTTCTTGTCGATAATGGGATTCATTGTACCGATAATTTTGTTCTTGAGGACGGGATTCACGATTTCGTTTTTCTTGATAATAAAATGAATTATCCAAAGTGTCATAATGGGGTGGAGAAAGTTCCCAATTATCTCGCGGTCGGTTATCCGTGGAAGCTACTCTATCATTGGTTGTAAAATCAGCGCGTGCACAAGGTATATTGTTTGTGAGCGTCATATTATCTTGAAAATCGTGAGGGGTATTCCTGATAATCGTGTTCCGACGGATGTCATCACGAAGCTCGCGAGGAATATTTTCAATATTTGCGTTAGGGCGTATGTTATCTCGAGGTTCGCGAGGAATGGCACCCATGTTTGTATTTCGTCGGATGTTATCAATTGAATCAGGGTAAATGTCTTGTAAAATTCGGTTTTCTCGGGGTATTTCTGCCGTAGCACCATCTGCTTGGTAGTTACGAGGGTTATTCTGGGTTGCTTCTTCTCGTACTTCGGGGCTAAAAACCGTTGCACTGGATGCACTTGAATTTTGGTCAGGGGGCGAATTTAAATTAGTGTTTTAATTTTATCGCCAGGTAAATTTGGGTTACGAGGTAAATTTTGATCAATATTAATTTATGTTTTAGTAGGGCGGTTTGTTTCCGTATTACTAATAGTACGTTCATAATGACGCAAGCGTCTTCGCCTTTCATCTGCCGGTCCTTGGATTGTCAAGCCTCTATTCGCCAATTCGATCTCCAAGTCTCTTGGATTCAAATTGTCTATCCAAGATCTTCCGGAATGGCTCATAATGATTTCTAAAATAAGATTTTATGGTAAAAAAAATTAAAAAAATAAACTTTAATGTTGTAAGAATTGATTTCTCTTTATTTGACTCTTTATTTGTTAATAAATTATTCAAATTTAATTAAATTTTATAATAAGTAGTAATTTATTTATTAATAATTATGAATAGTTCAATTTGGTAATAATAGCATGATTAATTAATTGTTTATTTATATTTTTCTATTTATTCCAAAAAAAATATATTTGTAAAATAATACATGATAGCAATTATGGCAATGTGTAAGCAAATAGATTGGCTAAATTAGGAGCTTCAAAAATAATAAAATTTTAGTTTTTAAAAGAAAGAAAAGATACGTGAAAATAAGAAGAAATAAAAAAAGACAATTTAGTATAAAATAAGGGGTTAGAGAGATCAATTGTTACATCATTGATACTATTAGATCGGATTATACTTTGACTTAATATTTCATTTTCAATAGAAAACTTTCTCAATTTATAAACCATTATGAGTTACTTTATAACAGTCTTGCGAGATTATAAACAAGTCAAGTTATTTCCAAGGACGGCAAGGTGAAAGGGAATCATATTTAAAAAAAAAAATTTTCAATTCAATTCCGTAATCAAACTTCGGTCGAACAGAAAGATAAAATATCACAATGTTAAATTCGCAAACTATGAAATAAAGACATGATTATACAAAATATAAACATGATATGACTCATCGCAATCTCTATAAGCTGTAACGAACCAGTTTGTTACTAAAATAATATTCGCTGCCCTTCCGAGTGATTTTCCCAAACAATATATAATTTAAATTTGAATAGTTTTCCCGCGCTACTACCAACTTAAATATACTTGAGTGGTACGCGTGAAAATTAGCAGACGACAAACGCACATGTATCCGGCGACCGGAAACTAATATTCATAGAGAGAATAGCGTTCTCCCAGTTAAGTTGTGTTAACCAAATTATTATATTAATAGTTGTCTCTGCGAAAATTTAATAATTATTAATGAAATTATAAGAGAAATTCAAAATAAATAAAGGATATACAAAAACGTTATCAGCGCAATATTCATTCGATTGGAATAAAATAATATTAATTCATTAAAAGAACCATAGCGCAATTTCCATTTCTCCACAAAGAAATCAAGGTAAGTCCAATTTACTTATTCCTTTTTGAAGTGGTTATATTTCTATTCAAATATTCTCTCAACCGTCATAAATAATGATCAATAATTACAGTTGTTAATCCGGGAAAATTCCTAACTTTGTGCCATCCGTATAAGTCGGACCCCATTGTTTAAAATAAATTAATTCTTATATGGTTTGCCACAATTTTTGGCGCCCAACGTGTTCTAAAAAAAAAAGTTTTTTTTGGAAAGCCAAAAATCGTGCCTTTTTGCACAATTTTTGGCGTCCAACGTGTTCTTATAGAAGTTTTTTTGGGAAATTAAAAATCGTGCCTTTTTGCCACAACTTTTGACACCCAACATGTTTTTTGTATAAAAGAAAAATTACAAAATTAACAAAAAAAAACTCAAGTTTTAAAATAACCTAAAAATCGCCATGTGCTCGACACTTCTCTCGCGCAAAATTAATTGTGTTATAAATTAAAACTTTGAAATTATACCATTTCCAATATTTTTTTTATTTCTAAAAAAAATATATATGAAATAAAAATTCTCTTATTAAATATATATATATATATATATATATTGTAACGTTGTAAAATTTTTTGTATAAAATAATACCCGGAGGATCGCTAAAAGCTCGGTAATTGGCCAAAATAATTTTATTTTTCATTTTCTTATTTTCGTATTTTCTATTTTTTAATGTAATCTTCCTCGGAGTAATGGATCTTGAGAGACGAAGCTGAATGGACAACCTTTTTGTAAGATGTCTGATGTTTCACGATTAAGGAATGGCTAACAGGACAATTTATATAAGGAAAATATGTTTGAATTTGCCGCCATGGGTCACCTGATATGTCAAACCTTTGAAATTCAAATTTTACATGGAAGATGTAATCTGCCTTCAATTCAAATTTGCCGCTAAGGATTCCGGAAATTTCCGGTGTAAAGATGACATCCACTGCTCAAAATGCATTGAAAAATGGGAAAATGCTCATCGCAGTAAAAAATTATAAAGTTTCGATTTGTTAGTGTTACCTTTTGACCTGTCGGCCAAGGGCCCTGTCAGCTTACGGCCATGCGCTCTTTGGACTTCACGACAATGCAGGTTACATTAGAAGTCATGAATCTAATGGTCTAACCACTGGAAGTCAAAGAACTCAAGAGGGAAAATTTACTAAATTTCAAATCAGGATAAGACCACACTTAACATGGTAATAGTAAAATATCAAACGAATCCCGGAAAGCACCCTATCACCATTACTAGCCACGTCACTGATGGAGCAGACGACATCAATCTCCAAGCCGCCGATCAATATCTACATCGACCACGCTGTCGGCACTCTCTCCTGGCGATCCTCCGAGTTTGGAACTCTTTTTGTTAATCTTGTTTATTAGAATAATAGAGTAAAGAATTGTGTTGAACGTGATATTGTGTTTCACTGGAATTAAAGGTAGGACTTTTGTCTTTGGCCCTTCAGGCAGTTTCTGGTCGATTTCCCGACGATAATTGTTATTCTTATTTTAATATTATGGTTACCTGTTAGGGAATAATGTTCTCAATTTGTTACCCCTTTTTTTTGATTTGGCTGGTGCCTTTAAATTTATTGACAGAGAATCTAGTCTGGTGACCTTGTGATTCTTGTTAATAAATATTTTTTATAATTTATGAACATAATCTCTACATCTTGCCGTGTGGCTGCTCGATTATTACATGCAATATTTTGTTTAATTTACCGGCAACTTAAAGAGAGATCCTCATTCCTGACCATGTGACCATCTTTCTTTTGAATTTTTCTTTTATATTGTGATTTTTGCATTGATTTTCTGATTTTATTTGTTGTTGTGATAAATATATTTTGAATAATATTTGGCCATTACTGAGCATAGAGAGTGAGAGTCAATTATTGGTTACCCTAATTATTGATTTTTGTTCCCCTTTCTTTCTATTGTCAATCCCTTTTTATTATTGGATATTCTGTAATGGTCACCACTTTCTTCCTTTTAATATTGTAAATTTCCCCAACAATTGTTTCACATTATAATAAACGATTATTTGTAAAATTTGGTTATGGATTAATTTTTTCTGAATTCACGCCTCTCCGTTATTTTTCGTAGAGCTAGTCGAGTTAATTTTTGTTATGAATTATTTTTTGTTTAAAATTTCGAGTTGATCCAAGCAAGATCTGGCGCCCTTCTGGTAAATTTTCTTTGATATTCCGATATTTTTCTTTTAATTTTTTTGTAATGAGAATGCTAATATTGGCGTTAAAAATAAAATTTTTTGTCGAATAGCAATATATTTAGAATGTCGTTTGCATCTATTTAATTATTATATTTAATTCAGTAATCCAATATTTTCATTACAATATATATACTCGTACGCATTTACAAAAGTCTCCGCGAGTTGAGAACCGCTCTCTCGCAAGATCACAGCCTATAGAGACTACAGTACATTCGCTTCTCTCTCTCACTGCTGTAGAATTGTCGACCCTCTCTTTTATACATTTTCGCTTATTCGCTTTTGCTACGCTTTGGATTTATATTATTTCTACGCATTGCTATTTGCTTCGCTTTATAATTTTTTTAATTTTTATGCCAAATAACATGCTTCGCTTTATATTTTTAAAATATTTTTGCGCTTTATTTAAATAAACAAATAATGTAATTTTCATCATTATTAGCTGAACAAGTTACTTCTGTTTACTGCGCATGAACAATATTTCAATTTCAAATGTCTTTTTACATGACAATTATTACAAAATGGTATTTTTATAATTTAAACAATATCCTTTGTAAACAATTTTTCTTTATTAAATGTTAATTACTCTGAAACATTGGATAATGACTACCATTGAAATATATTCCCTTATTTAATTTCCAAATACATATATTAAAATTATTTGCTTTTCAAGCCACATTATCTCCAACTTGAATAGCAAAATCAAAACAATAATATACAAATAGTCATACGCAATCAACGATTTTTGCTGGTTTTAATAAAAAATAATTTATTAAATTAATTTTAATTTAATTAATTATTGAAAAATAAATTATTATTAAAATTTAAAAAAAAAAATTTTTTTTCTTTCTCTTCTTCAAGAAACAATTTGTTTTATCAAAATAAAAACACACAAAATCAATCAATGTTTTCTTTTTATTAACAGTTAATTATGACCAAGAAAAGTCATAAAGACAAAGTTACAAATAATATTCAAACTCGTTCTCAAACAGAATCATTTAAAAAATCAGACAAAATGATTAGAACACCAGAAACTATTAAAAGCGAATCGGTTAACCCTAACCAACCCCCCTCACCAACTGAAAGTCTTAGCTCAATTGCTAACATTTCCGGAGAAAAGAATTTCGAAAACGATAGCACAGCTATGACTCAAAACAAATCTAACAACCAACCTAATGCAACAGGAGCAATTTTAAAAACATCCTTTCAATGCCGCGGACGCAAACCTAAATTAGCAAAAACACCAATTACAACAACACAACTAAAAACATTTTATTCACGATTTGAAAATTTAACGTCTACTCAAATAGACGAAAATAATAAATTTAAAAAACAGATGCAGCAATTGTTCGAACGCCATCTTGAAGATTCGCAACAACAAATGCTTAATCTTTACAATGAAAATCACCGCGAAATAAATGCGCTAAGATTAGAAACTAATAATTCTATAGAAAAACTTCGCGTCGAAATTGCAGATAACATTAGGGACCTCACAACAAAGGTGTCACAACTCCAAACGAAACATGCGCAATCTCCATGGCATGATTCTCGTTGGGAATATGACGTCAGTGGCGATCACATAGCGCTAAAAACTTGCTTACCTCCCACTTCAACCACTAATACGGTTACATTTACAGGTATCACCTCGAGTACAACTCAACGTGCAACCACAGTTACAGCGCAAATGCACCCCCTACTCTCGTGCACAACACCTTCGCGACAAGTCCCTCCTGCTAATCGTACTTTGCAATTTTCTGAACCAACAAATTCTATATCACAAGCAACTTCTAATCAAAATTATTCAAACAATCGCGAATTAAACAACCCTCCAGTAAATATAGCCCTTAATGCTTCTTCCGCGCATCGAACACAGGTTCCAAATATACATAAAATTATCAAATCCTGGGAACTAAAATTCCCTGGAAAGTTAGATGCCAACGAATTTCTCGACGAATTCGAAAGAAAAATGAACGCATCAGCAATAGATCCTGATGACGCGCTTCCAATTTTTTCTCAAACCTTAAATGAAACAGCATATTCTTGGTTTAACATGTTTCGTCACAAATGGACAACATGGACCGAATTTTCAAGATCGTTCCGCAAAACTTTCAGCGATGTAAATGATGACAATCAAATTCTCAATAAAATACACCGCGCGGTACAATTAGAAAATGAACCGGGAATGGACTTTGTTTTAAAATTGGGTGCACTTTACAGTAAATTAAGAAATAAAATTCCAGAAAGTAATTAGCTTGATAAAATTTATTTAAGCCTTCATTCTGAATTAATTTCTGTTTTCGATCGCGATAGCTTTTCGATTTATGAAGAACTCTTAGACCAGATACGCAAATATCAAGAGAAAATCTAATTCATGCAACAGTCAAACAAGTTACGCGAACAAGACTCTAAACGGTCCCGTAATTCACGCAACAAAAATCAATTAAATGCAATTGATTCGCAAACATCTCAATCTAAAACCCCTTCCGTCGAACCTATCGAAACCAAAACTAACGTTGAAACAAAACAAAAGCAAGCGAAAAAAGCCAAACAAAAAGCGAAACCCGAACCTGAACAAAATTTAAACAAAATTGAAATGTACAAAAAACAATTTGACTCACTAAAACAAAAATTAAATATTAATGATACAGACAATTCTAAGCTAAATAAATCGAAAAATGCATTAATTGCCCCCACCACTTCTTCGTCTTCTCATCGGTCGCGCAAACGCTCAACTTCTGCCTCTTCTAGCTCCTCAGGCTCCGCCTCGTCGCAGAAAGGGAGGGAAAAGCGTAGATCGCCTGCGCACAAAAAACATGACAAGCACGAAAAGTCACGAAACTACAACGGTCGTGGAAACGGTCGAGGCAGCAATAACCCAAATAATCGTGGACGCGGTTACAAAAATGGATGGAATGGTACCGGTCGCGGTTGGAATCACAACCATGATTATTACCATAACTTCCCCCACTCATCGCAGTATTGCCAGCTTGACTGCGAGTGCAGTGCGCAAACTGTGCGACCACCTTTTCCTTCGCACGCGCCTCCACAGCAACCAATGCAGCCCCCCTGGCACGGCAATTACAACCGCGATTTCCTACCAAATTTCGGTCAAAATGCACACAACAACAATTCCCAATCAAAAAACGACAGAAATGCCAGGAGAGATTAGATCTCCCTGGCGAAATATCAATAAATTCAAGCGACAAATTACCGAAAATTATAAAAATAAATAATCCTGACGAAATTAATACACGTTCAAACTCAGAAAGCATTCCTATCGCTAAAGAATCAACGTATAATCCTCCAATAGCATCAACGCTAAATAAAGCGCATGCAAGTAGGATTGATACTAGTGATTCTGAAAACGATTACGACGATTGCTTCTATTCTGAATCCGAGACGGAGTACTACGATTCTGAGGAAGATTGCCCCTCCATAGTAGGCGCGCGCATATCTTCACTCAAATCATTGCCCTTGGCAAATCAGTCAAACAATTTATTTACATTGACTGATAAAACTAAGCGCAAAGTACACAAAGGGCCTGCATTGCCCTCACCGCCTCAGGAACGATGTACAATTTCTACTACAATTGAAATCGGTAATGAAAAAATAATCGCGCTTCTTGACACAGGTAGTGATCGTAGCTTTATGTCAGGAGATCTTTATGATAAAATTAAAAATTTAGCTAACGGCGATCTGATTAAGGATGCAATAACGCGCGCTGGCGTACAACTCGCACAACGCGATCACGTAGCCGCGCCTCGTCATTCCGTAAAATTCAATATAGAGTTAGGTAATTGCCATGGTGAATTATGGTTTGCCGTTCTCGACGGCCTAACCACACCAGTAATATTAGGCATGGACTTTATAATTAGTTGGCAAGTTGTCATTGACGCATGCCAAGGTTATTGGTCCATGAAAGGGTCATCTCTTCGACACCCTTTAGGCTCCAGTTCTAATACGCGCAGCTTCCTAAATTCTGCTCAATTAATTGAATTAACTACAGAACAAAGAAAAATATTAGTTAAGTGCTTAAATGATAAATTATCGAAATATATTTCTGGGACCGGTGTTACTGATTATCTACACATGTCATCGAACTCACCGATCCTACGCCTTTTAAATTAAATCCTTATCGCCGTAGCCTAGAGGCAAATAAAATAATAAACGATCAAATTGATAAATATTTAGATAAAAAGTTTATAATTAGAAGCAATGGACGCTTCGCTAGTCCGGTAGTGCTCCCTTATCGTAAGGATGGCAGACCCAGAGTATGCATGGATTTCCGAATGTTAAATAGAAACACAAAGAAATCAGCTTACCCTCTACCACGCATGGATACGATACTTGACGCATTATCCGAGGCCAATGTTATTAGCACTATAGACTTGACCGATGCGTTTCACCACATTCCAATTGATCCGAAGTCACGCGAATATACCGCCTTCGTCGTACCTGGTAGTGGACAGTTCGACTGGGTCAGAATGGCTTTCGGACTCACAAACGCGCCGGCCACCTTTCAAGCGCTAACTGACCGATTGAAAGAAAAGTTCATAGAATATATCCGCGCAAACAATTTACCGGAACATTATTCTGAAAAAGTCCATGCTTATCTCGACGATTGGATCATAATATCCAAAACTTTCGAAGAACACATTCTACTTCTTGACATAGTCCTTACTATTTTACAAGAAGCAGGATTATCTATTAATCGCGAAAAATCGTACTTCGCCAAATCGTCGGTAGAATATTTAGGTTTCATCCTTGACAAAGACGGATTAAAACCTAACCCCAAGCGTGTTGAACCGATTCTCGAGCGCACAACTCCACGAAACCGTAAAGAGTTGCGTCGGTTCAATGGTTCGGTAAACTGGTATCACCGCCACTTGCGCAATATAGCAAAAGTGCAGGGGCCGCTTAATAAACTAGCGAGTCCCAAGGTACCTTGGAACTGGACCGAAGAACACGAGGCCGCGTTCATAGAAGTCAAAGAGTCTTTGAAAAAGGCTTTGCCTTTAGTCGCGCCTAAACATGGTTTACCATTTTTCTTATATACTGATGCAAGCGACACCGGTATTGGTGCCATTTTGACACAGCAAGATGGAGAAAAAGAATATTTGATCACGTGCTTAAGCAGACCTTTAAGAGGTGCCGAATTAAATTACACCACCACAGAAAAGGAATGCTTAGCTGTGATCTTTGCCATCAAAAAGCTCCGCTGATACCTAGAATGCGCTGAATTTACTGTGATCACAGATCACTCCAGTTTAATTTGGTTGCAAGGTCTTAAACACCCAAAGGTAGGCTTGCGCGATGGGCTCTCGAGTTATCCGCGAACAATGTCAAAATCGAACATAGAAAAGGTACCACCAATGAAGCGCCTGACACTCTTTCAAGACTTTACGAAGACATTACACATGACGAAAATTGTACAGAATTAAATCTTATTCAAAATAACGTCTGGTACAATAGTATGTTAGAAAAAGTTCAGAAAGATCTAACGCGCAATGAAAGATATAAAATTGACTCCAACAATCAATTATATTACTTTAAACCTAACCTGGTTAAAAAAACCATAGGCGACAATAACGCCTGGAAGAAAATTCTTAAGGAAAATGAAATTTTACCAATCATTACGGAGCATCATTGTACTCCCCAATCTGCGCATCAGGGAATTAATAAAACTTATCTCTCTATAATAAACCATTTTTATTGGCCCGGAATGCGTGAAGATATCAAGCGTTTTGTTAATGAATGCGAAATTTGCCTAAAGTGTAAACCGAAGAATTCTTCACCACAAGGCTTAATTTATCCGCGCAAAATTACAGAACCTTGGGAAACAGTGTCTCTCGATATCGTAGGCCCCTTACCTCGATCGAACTCAGGTAAAAATTATATTCTAGTCTGTGAAGATACATATACTCGTTATATAGACTGCTTCGCGCTTTCCAAAGCAGACGGTTCTAAAATCGTTAAATCTTTAAGCACCCTCGTTAACCGATGGGGAGCGCCTAGAATAGTCATCACCGATAACGGTACAGAATTTGTGAATCGCAATGTTACATCATTTTTACAAAAAATTGGCTCGTTACAACGAACTACACCCGTTTATCACCCCCAGGCAAACCCTGTCGAGCGCATAAACCGTAATTTAAAAACGATGTTAGCAAGTCTTAGTGGTGAGAATCAGCGCGAATGGGATATTTTACTCGAAGATATCCAATTTGCATATAACACCACAGTCCACACATCCCTTGGTGTCACGCCAGCTTTCTTAAATTTTGCTCGTGAACCACGACGGATAGGTGAACCGCTACGCGACGCAAACACTGACATTAACCTAGATGAGACAATTCACACTTGGTTAGATCGTATGAAACACATAGATGCATTACGCACAAAAGTTGAACAATTTACGATTAAAGCTAGCAAAACGCAAAGTAAATTATACAACAAAAATCGAAAGAATAATATTGACTTTCAACTTGGAGATTCAGTGTTCTATCCCAATAATACATTATCCAACGCGACTCGTTGTTATAGTTCTAAGCTTGCTCCTCGTTATAAAGGACCTGCCATAATTACTGAGAAGTTATCTCCCATGGTGGTCATTATTAACGACAATAATGGTAAAAGACTTGGTAAATATCATGTCAACTACCTAAAGCCTGCACGAAAAAATTTACGATCGCGATCTACGATGTAAAATTTATTTTTAGGTCTGTCAATCAACATGGACAAGGCAGAAAGAGTCATCGAGGATTCATCATCGGCAACATTGCCGAAAATTCCCGTTTTGCGCATACAGTTGACTTCTGAAGGGTCAAGCGATGCCATTATCACCAGTGAACCTAGTGACTTAATCGCAGTCAATAGGGCAGATTTTGAGGCCCTATTATCAGAGCGAAGCCATTTAATGGAAAAGTTAGCTGCAACGCGCAAGGAATTGTCGATTCTGGAGGAGGATACTAAACCTAGTGCTACTTCTACAACAAGATTTGAGGCCGACCCTGGGGGCCAATATAAAGCCCTCCTAGATCTGTTAAAAGAGCGCCACGATCTCTCTGCTCAAATCGCTAAAATTACCGAGGAATCCGATGATCTTCGTGCCAATTGCGCAAAGATGAATAATGACTTGAAATCTGACGAAGAGGATTATAATCAATTATCGGAGGATTATTCCTACCAGGAGGATTACAGGAACCGTTTGCGTGAATTGTTCCACCGAACAGTGTCAGAGGTTAACATGCGCTTGCCAATTTGCGCGAGCCAAAACTCCGACCAAAAGTGCCAGAAGGATGCCTGAACTGCAAGATACCAGGGCATAGCTTCCGCTCTTGCCACAAAAAATACACAGGAAAATTCTGCCAAGTATGCGCGCATCCTGATTTCACAACTAAAGAATGTCCCTGGCCACACTATCCAAACGCATTCACTAGCATCCCCGAAAATCGCAGATGCAAGTCTTGCTGGCAACCGAAAAATTTGCCTAATCCACATTGCGTTGACTGTCGAAGGCGGGTGATCGCTGAAGGTATCATCAAGCGCAACTAATTAGCGCAAGAACTAGAAAATTCAGCACCCAAGCAGCAATCCATTGACCAACCAAACTCTAGAGACCAAGCCTCTACTTCAGCCCCAAGAAGCGCATCAGCTTCACAAACAAGAGAAGTAAATGTGTCGTCCATCGCTATTAACAATTCAAGAAGTGACATATCGATACAATCACTTCCTTCAACATCCAAGGCTAGAGCACCTCGATCTTAATCTTTTTCTTTTCATACGTTACCATGCGACAAAGTATTATGTAGAGTTAAACAAAATACTCATTTTTTATTATAATTATAATTTCTTTTTATTTTACTTTTGAATAGCAGTATTACTACTAGTTAATCAAAGCTATCATTCCAAAGTGCCAATTGCGCGAAAAAAAATATATATCGTTAAAAAAATTTATATATTTTTGTACTTAAATGCTAAAATGTTTAAATATGAACGAAAACTACCTCAAAATTGTATGAGCAATCGCTTCGATATAGAATAAAAATTCGTGTTCTATACTTCGACTTATTATTTCAAAGTATCACTGTTCGAAGAAGCGCTATGGTTCCAAAATGACAGTTGAGAGATACAATTATTTAATCCTTACCTAAAGTTTTATCTTTTTTAAATTAGTTTGACATAATTGTTTAATTAAAATACTTTCTTATTTTCATTTAGCATTTAAAATTTTTTAAACAAAAGCTATATAACCAGATTCAGTGGAATGGTTGATTGGACCTCACAAATCGCAGAGGAAAAATTACTCGCAACTGCAGTTAAGGGGGGACCCTCAATTAGACGTTTAAAAAATGCATCATTTTTGGGATTTTTTTTCTCTTGTAAAATAACTTCAAACATTTTGTAATTTATAGAGTACTTTATTGCATGTCTTGACAGTGTAAAATAATTATTGAAGACTGAAAAAAAACATTTTTACTATTTAAATTTACACCGTGGCTAAATTATTTTCTGAAACAAAAAAACCAATTTTTTTTTAACTTTAGAATAATACCTTCGATGTGACATTTCGATTTTTTTAAAAAATGTCGAAATTGATTTTTCTTACCGAGTTTTACGTTAAAAGTGATTTTTCATGCATGAAAAATTGACTTTGAAATTCCAAAAAAATATGAAAAATTTTTTTTCTCAAAAAACACTTAATGTCACATTGAAGACAATTTAATTAGCTTTAAAATTAGCTATGGTAAAGCCCGTTTGGTTCAATACAGCGTTCTCAATCGTGTACACAAAATCGAAAAATGGTGTTTCGAGAAAAACGCGTTTAAAGTTTTGAATACATAAAAATTGGATGTAAATAACCTGGCGCATCCTGCTAAAAATTTTGTAAATCCTTCAATAATACAGATATCGATTTGAAATTTTGAAGGTATATTCTTGAATAGTTGTAGAATCGATTAAAATTATTTCCAAAAAATCGATTTTTTTGACCCGATAAATGAGGTTCCCCCCTTAAGAAAGGGGGATTGTAACGAACCAGTTTGTTACTAAAATAATATTCGCTGCCCTTCCGAGTGATTTTCCCAAACAATATATAATTTAAATTTGAATAGTTTTCCCGCGCTACTACCAACTTAAATATACTTGAGTGGTACGCGTGAAAATTAGCAGACGACAAACGCACATGTATCCGGCGACCGGAAACTAATATTCAGAGAGAGAATAGCGTTCTCCCAGTTAAGTTGTGTTAACCAAATTATTATATTAATAGTTGTCTCTGCGAAAATTTAATAATTATTAATGAAATTATAAGAGAAATTCAAAATAAATAAAGGATATACAAAAACGTTATCAGCGCAATATTCATTCGATTGGAATAAAATAATATTAATTCATTAAAAGAACCATAGCGCAATTTCCATTTCTCCACAAAGAAATCAAGGTAAGTCCAATTTACTTATTCCTTTTTGAAGTGGTTATATTTCTATTCAAATATTCTCTCAACCGTCATAAATAATGATCAATAATTACAGTTGTTAATCCGGGAAAATTCCTAACTTTGTGCCATCCGTATAAGTCGGACCCCATTTTTTAAAATAAATTAATTCTTATATGGTTTGCCACAGAGCATAAGGAAAATAATCAGTATAAAAAAAAAATTTTACACAAGGTGATCGGAATATACTCTCAAGAAATTCTGAAAATAAATTTTATTCACAACAAACATTTAAATAACATATTTTAACCAGAGAAAATATTCGGTAAATTAATTTCTTAGAGACTTTTTAAATCTTCAAATTTTTCAATAAATGTGATATTCTGCTTTGGCGCTGCCCCACGTTGGGTGCCAATTTTGTAACCAGACTTTTGTTCAAAAATAATATTAATTTATAAAAGTCGAATAATAAATAAATTTTCAAAAATAAACAAATTAATAAATACATAAACAAAGAATTAAGTACAGCACAAAACTGGCAATAAAATAAACATGCATTATTTGGTAAAAACAATAAATTCAAATTTGGCATCAAAGTCTTACAGTCCGCACAGTATATTTACAAGAAATTACCCATGTTTTTAAATTTGCAAAAAGATTAAAATTTTTAATAATATGTTAGGCGCTAGTCCTTTCTTGGGACACAAAAAACAAGTTGTAAATTCAGATGTTCATTACATGGACATTATGCTTCCTCTTTACGATCAGCAAAAAAATTTGCTTCCTCGTGGAGAAAGCATTAACATTGAAATAAACATACAAAAATAATATAATAATATAAACATTTGAGTACCTATACATTTGAGTTAAATTTAAAGAATTAATGGAAGTTAAATTTTATATATACTAATCGATTCGTTTTCATGTAAGGAATACAATTATTTTATCTATAAACATAAATTTAAATAATCACAAAATTTTATAGCCAAAATGTGAATTTTTGATTTTTTAACTTTCATTAATTCTTTAAATTTAAATTAAAACTATACTTTATATATACTGATCGATTTGCCTACAAAGCTTCCTCCACGAGGAAGCAAAAGAGAACGATAATTTGATCCGATAAAGAAACTTAAGTAAAATAACGAACTTAATTGTAGACGATAGCGAGACTAAATCTCAGAACTTAAAACTAGAAGCAATTAAAACATAATTGAACTAATAATTAAATCTTAAAATTAAAAATAGGAAACACAAGCAATTTTCGTAAAAGTTGCCGTTAGCTGAGACGAAGGAGGGATGGGTCGAGAAAATCACATCACATCAATTAAAATAAAATAATAAAACAATTTATTCAATTTAAATAATTAAAAAAAATTCTCATATAAAAGTTTAACATAATATTATGCAACACTAGATACACGATACTCCACTACACTCGACTACACAATCTCCATTAAAGTTTTACCTAGTGTGGACGCAGCCTAAAGACCATTTCATAGAATTCGTACACTGAAAATTACGCGACATAAATTAACGCTATTCTAAATAAAATTAATATGCAAAATTCTAATAAAGAAATCAATAGAAAATTATAATCAAAATATGAAGAAATGGTGCATCTTGGCGAATTTTTCTCTGGTCATTTTATTTAATTTTTACACGTGATAATCATAAATATCGCACAAATTAGAATAAGCAATTACATAAATTTGAGACAGATTGGGACACTATATTTGGAAACATGGGAAGTGTAACTGTAGTAAACGGGATAACGTTGTTCATTATTATTAAAAAGGGGTTTTATTAAGAATTATCAATCTTATAAATTTGGGGACAATTTGGGACACTATATTTCGTAACATAGAAATCGTAACTATAGTAAACGGGACAACTTCGTTCACTATTATCCAAGAGGGGTTTTATTTAGAACTATCAATCATATAAATTTTGGGACAATTTGGGACACTATATTTGGTAACGGGGAAAGATATGGGCAAACAATATCAGCACATTTACTTATAATACATAACACACAATTTTCCTGGCCACATGGTCAAACGAGGATTAATAAGGGACAATAGAGACATTTTACAATCTAGAGTTTATCTCATAATAAAAGAAACTAAAATGACTAATATAATTCATTGAAAAGAAAATGACGCAATTAAAACAAACAAAAAAAGGAAAAAGAGCTCTCGTTTGAGCATGCGGTCGGCTGAACCACCTGTTATAAAATCATAATTTTATGACATAAAATCAAGGAGCATTGTAACAGCACTTACTTTAACCGATGACCAGGAAGATCGGGATCATTTCTGTTGTTTTTACACTGAATTTATTTATTAAAACTCACTTTTATTAGAGACA
The DNA here is from genome assembly GCF_019393585.1 of Leptopilina boulardi. Lineage (NCBI taxonomy): Eukaryota > Metazoa > Arthropoda > Insecta > Hymenoptera > Figitidae > Leptopilina > Leptopilina boulardi. The sequence goes on from NW_026138006.1 coordinate 946,308, forward strand.
GAACTTAGTCAATATATGAAAACTAACTATCGCGAGTAGCTGCTCGTTCAGGAAGGACGATATGAGCCTCGTGCTATAGGCACGTTGCTTCGTTTCACGCCCCGCTCTCCCCGCCGGTGCCACCACTTAAGCTTGTATCCCTCCGCCTAAATCAGGGGTGTAGTAAAACAGTGACAGGGTATGTTTTAATTTATAGTTTGTTGCCTCCATAAGTATTTTACTCTTAACTCATGGATTCTTGCTGCCACCTCTAGAATTTTCATGGTCTAGTAAATTTTTGATATTGAAATATCTTTTTCGCGAATAATAAAGCAAAGTGATTTAATATAATTATTGAAAAATGAATAAACCTTTGTGATTTATAAAATTGAAAAATTCTACAACGTCACATTATAATTGCTTATAATTACAACAAATTGTTGTTATTCCAAAAAAATTTTAGTTTTGCATAAAACTATGTTTTATGGAAAACCGAAATTTTTCTTATATGAGCAATTATTGAGCAAGATTGACATATTCCAAAATTTTTATAAAAAGTTCAAATTTTTGTATACAATTAAATTTTCCAAATTTTATAAAAAGATTGAAGTTTGCTAAAATTTTTATAAAAAGGATTAAATTTTTCTAAACAATCAAATTTTTCAAATTTTATAAAAAGATTGACATCTTCCAAATTTTTATAAACAAGTAAAATTTTTATAAACAATCAACTCTCCAAATTTAAAAAAAAAATTGACATTTTTCAAATTTTTATAAAAAGATAAAAGATTTCAAATTTTTATGGAAAAGTCAAAATTTTGAAGAAAATTTCTTATAATTGCTTATAATTATAACAAATTGTTGTTATTCTGAAAAATTCTAAGTTTAATAATGCGACGGGATCAGACTCGTGCTTCATTCTCATTACGCAACATATGCATTATTACTATTATAAATATCTACAATATGGGTATTTTAAGTACGTATGTGTATGCATGTGTATGTGTTAATACATTCCATTATTATTTATAAAATCCTACGGGCATAAATGTAAAGAAAATTATTTCAATGTAATTAATTGAAAATCATTAATTCTAATACAGAAAATATTGCAAGTGTGTTATGGACCATTGCGGCAGCGTCTTGGATTGCATCAGACGTTGCGGCAATGTTCCCAATTCAAAATTGAAGAAGTTAGCAAATGAGAATGTTGCGACTGCGTTAACGAACATTGCGGCAGCGTCCTGAGCGCATTAAACGTTGCGGCAATGTTCTCTACCTAAAATTGAAGGAAATAGCGAACGTAAATGTTGCGAATGTTGCGAGTGCGTTAACGAACATTGCGGCGACGCCCTAAGAGTGTTAGACGTTACGGCAATTTTCACAATTCAAAATTACAGAAAATAGCGAACATTGCAGCAACGCCTTGAGTGTGTTTGGCGTTCCGGCAATGTCGCTAAGATAAAATTTTGGAAATTTATTGATTGCAAATAATGACAATAGATAGTTTACTCATGTGCGGTTGTAATTGTCACAAATGAAAAAGGGGTAAAAATACCTAAAACCAAACCTTTTGCCAACAAGGAAAATTCATAAAATAGATCCAAAAGAAAACAAGTTTTTTTTATATAATAACTCATGCTTGATTTTATCAAGTGCATATTATATTTGGCTATAACCATTAAAATAAAATAAAAACTCATCATTATTGGCATAGTAACAGGCCCAGAGCTCACGCCTATATCACGTGTTAAAAACCCTCAGTCCACAAGATTTTCCCACCTGAAGTTTCTAAACGTTCATATAAAAGAACTTTGCAGAAGTCAATTTTTTTACTCTTTTTGACCGGCCAGTCCGCACGTGTGGAGCTTGCGCTGCTTAGATTCGGTGGACCCGTAAGTGCATTCTCGTGCGCTACCATATGACATTTTTGCGCTTTGACAAGTGTGTGCATTTTTCCGCCCGTTGGATAGCAGCTCGACTCTTCGCCCTCGCTAGCTTGCGACGGTAATTTAAGCCTCCAGAACATAAAGAATTAATAATTTTTATAATTAATATTTTTCGGTTCGTAACAATTAATAGGGTTACAAACAGAGTACGGAACCCTAAAAACACCATTTTTATATTTACAAGGTGTTTCATGCACATAATTAGCCTTCTATAAAAAAAGGAAAAAAATTCTGCCGCCATCTTCATATAAAAAAACAACAATAAAAAATTCTTGTTTAAATAAATTATTGAAAAATTAACTTTTGTTAATTTTAAAATTTATATTATCAAATTTCAATGTGTTCCCTACAATTTTGTAATTAAACAATTTTTTTCTCCGATCAATAGTTTGCAAGATAAAAATACCTGAAAAAAGGGACGAAATTGTTTAATTGAAAATATCGTGCAAAATATTAAAAATTTTGCAAAACCTGTTGGCATACTAGTCCAGTCAAGTTTAGCATTTTTAGATGTTTTAATTCAGGACCTCAGTTTTTTTGGTTAAACCCTTCATTTTGGGGTCAAAATAAAGTACCTAAATTGTATACTTCGAACTCCTTCAGGAAGCAAATTTTTTTTTGTAAAATAGGTGAAAAAATCAGTTTTTGCAAATTGCTGCTTCCTATTACAAAATTGAAAAATATCGGATTTTTGCTAAAATCACGAAAAAAATGGGTTTTTTGGAAAAGGTATATCTCGGACAATTTTTGAGCTACAGAGTTGATTTTTTTCAAATTACTCAGAATTTTATACACTTTCTTTTCTCTCTAAACTATTTTTACACTAAAATGCAATGGGAAGCAGCAATTTGCAAAAAACTGATTTTTGCACCTATTTTACAAAAAAATTAACTTTCCGAAGGAGTTCGAAGTATACAATTTAGGTACTTTATTTTGATCTCAAAATGAAGGGTTAAACCAAAAAAACTGAGGTCCGGAGTTAAAACAGGATATGACTTGTTTTTCATCTAATTTGACTGGACTAGGGCAGGATGGGGTAAGGATAGTTAAGTAAGACATTTTTGGATCTAGTAGCTAAAATTCAACAGGCATCGGAAAAAGAATAATATCGTTCTGTAGAGGATACTTGTCAGGACAGAATTAAACAGAAACACTTTATGTTCACTAGATACACAAAATCTTTATTTAGACACAATTATCATTACACAAGGTTTCCGCGAAAACACACATTCGATTCGACGATCGACCAAGCTCTGCTGTTCTCTCCTTATCAATCCCTTTATCCCTATTCGCCTACCTTCGTTAACATTCGTCATTACGAATGTCCCACTCTATATCTTTCTTTCACTACAGTTCGAAAGCCTGTTTATTTAGCTACAATTTTGTAATACATTATTTTGCTGTGGATTGCAATGCCTTCGAGATATTAGCGGAAAATTAAAAAAAAATTTAACTATCCATGCCCCACTACTGGGGCAAGGATAGTTATCAAAATTCTTTTTACGAAAAATAATCAAAAAAAGACATTAAATTTGGGGTTTTTTTTAATTTCATTGGATAAAAGCACCTCAAAACACTTCAAAGCACTACCAAAAAAATTTTTTGAACATAAATAAATATTTAAAACAGTTAATATCTGAAACAGTGTTTTAAACAGAACTGAGACATTTTAGAAAAAACAGGATTTTCACAAATAAACACGTAGCTTCCACAAATGATATCGCATCAAGATCAAATTTTTCTTGGCGTCTTTTGGTGTTAAAACAAGAATATATGATGAATAGTGCCATTTTTGAACAAGCCACTAACAAGCAATAAAGCCACTAACTATCCTTGCCCCATCCTCCCGTATACTTATTTAGCACCCTAAACACAATGAAATCACGAAGTATAAAAAAAATCAATTTTTCGCCAATCCCTCATGAAATGGAACGCCCCAAATACTATCGAATTAAATAAATCTGTTATTCAATAATAATTTGTAACGAAGCATTCGTTAGTCGGTATTTCGTCTCGCTTTTCTTGTGGCAGTCAAATTAAGTTGCTTTCGCGAAATCTATCGTAGGACTGATTTACGCAGGCGTGACGTGTGAACGTTCACGGGGGGCGGCGATTAGGGCCGAATGGTCACTTCGTAGGTTTGGGGCTGTCCATAGGAGCGAGAGAGATAGAGGCATAGTGGTGATCCTAGGACCGGAAGGGGGATCTACCACCAGTTCAATTACCTGATCGATAGAGAGCGGACGTGCTCTAATTCTCAATTATATTTTTATATATATTTTATTATATCTTTGGTTGTAATTTTAAGTGGTTAATAAATAGTTTTCTTTGTTTGTTAATTTGGGAGTGTTTTGTTATAAGTGTTGTCTCCTTTGCGGATTTCTTCCCACAACTCGAGAAGCGGCGTCGGTTAGAGTCAGCTGAGCGTCCTCGAGGTAAGTTTGGTTAGTGTCGGCCTGCCTCAACGTCCGGCATCAGATGTTCATATGTCTTGGAGGATCCCCTTGTGAGATTGTTCGTATAATGTGTATTTTGAATTGGTGGGTTTAGATGCCCAATTTATGTTAATTATAAATTATAAAACCCCGTTACAATTTTGGCGCCCAACGTGGGGCGACGCCAAGACATTGAGGCAGAGGAAAATTTTTTATATGTGTAATTAAAACTATTTATTTGGAGGTATTTATTGATTTGTGATTTTTTTTATTTTATTGATTGAATTTTTTGTGTATTTTGTGTGGCCGTGTATATTGGGAATATACATCGGGAAATTGAACTCAGTGTGTAAAACTAATTTATTCGCCATGTGCTCGGACGTGACGTCACATTGAGCGAAATTGGCGGTATCAGGAATTACGTCATCGGAACGAAAAATCGCGCGCAAGTGTTTGTGGCCTTTTCGGTTCTGGTAAAACCTGAAATTAGTTAAATTAATCAAGAAAATTAGTATTGATTAGTGTTGTGTTTGTCGAGATTAATTTTATAGGAATTTTTTTTTCTCTCTCGGAAAATTCTTAATTGATCGAAAATTTTTAATTAGTAGATTAAATAATTTTTTTTTCTCGGCGTGTGTGGAAGTGACGTCATTCGCGTTAATAGTATCGTGAGAAATCTTTTCCGCGGGAAATAAGATTTTAGACGCCATTTCCAAAATTTTGTGTGAGTGGTGAAAAATTCTTGCGAAGAAAAATTTTAATTTTTTTTTACGACTTGTCGTGGACAAGTAAAAGAATTTTAAATTATTGAACATTTTATCAATTTTTAAACTGTGGCTTGCTCATTCGCAAGGTTAGCAAATTTTTTTTAATTGTGTTTGTTCATTATTTATTTTTTTTGAATGTTAAGAAATTTTTTTTTTTTTCGTAGAGGCTCGCGTGGTGTGTATTTTAAATTCTTTTTCTTTGGTGGCTGCATATTAATGCAGGTTGTAGATAAATTAATATAAGATTAAAAATTTTATTTAATTTTTATTGTGTGTTGTACGATACTATTTGATTATCGGCGTATTTTTGTCCATTTTAAAGAGGGCGCTAGCTATAAATTAGTTAGCAAAAATTTCTTTTAAACTAACGTGTCAATAAATTTTTTTTTGTGTGTGTATTGGCAGTTACTATTGTCCTTTCTTAATTTTGTGGCACCATTTTGGGTGGAAAAATTTTGAAAAATAAGCCAATTGAATTCGAAACTTTTTTTTTTGGGAATTTGAAATTTATGAATTATTTCAACATGAGTAGGGAGTCCGACGTTTTTAAACGACAAATGGAGGCGGTTCTGAAAGATCCGAAGGCCCGAAAAATTTGGGAACAGGTCAAACTAATGACAATTGAAGATGTCATGTTCGAATTAAACAGTCAAGGATGCAGCATCAAAGGATCAGTCCAAGTGCTGTATGAACGACTTTTGAGGCTCCGAACAAGAATTGTTTTAGGAGAAACATTGTATGTGCCGTGGGCAGATAAATACGATGCGGCAGATTCATACAACGTATTCATTTTGGAAGGACTTCCTGGCCCTTTAAGAAAAAGGAGTAGTAGATCGGATTCAGTGGCCAGTGAGCGAGAGGAATCACTGGGGGCAATAGGGGGGCAAAATATTGGGGCTGATATAGCGGTGACTGAGGAACTCAATAGCACTGACGAAAATGATTCGATTGGATCACAGAGGACACAGATACCCAGGTCCAGTGTTGGCAGAAAAGAAGTGTCAATGACGGGTGATGTCAATGCGGGCGCTAACTTGGCCAGTTTTCCTGAAACTTGGAATATGAATCATATCGCACAGTGGCTACAAAGGGGGCCTGAAGCACAGACCTTTTTCACCCACAGCCAAAAAACAGCGTTAGGTTGGTGGAAGACGGGTACTCAGGCTGGCGCCGATCAACGGGGTGGCAATCCAGAAGCGGACACACGAAGGGGTCCACTTACCAACGAGTTACCTCAACAAAGATTAGGTGCCATCTCTAAACAGGGAGTAAATCAGTCTACAACTAGTCAAAAGAGTGCAGAGGTGACAATAGACGAAGTGTCGAAAATAGTACAGGACATGAAACGTGTATTAGAGGCCCCAGAATCTAAGGAGTGGGGACGACGGGCTAAGGGTGAGCCCACACCAAAGAAGAAGAAGAGGCCCACAGGACATGAGTCCTGTGGTGGGGATAGCGTCAAGAGCTATCACTCTGGGGGCAAAAAGGACAATTATGCCAAATCTAGGTTGAGCGACAGGCAGTCATGGCAAACATTGTCGTCTTCGGAATCGGAAAGCGATTCGGAGAGTGTGGAAGATAGGCAGGACCGGAACCAGCAATCCAGGGTGGATCAGGGGACGGTCAGACTACTTAAAGACTGGGAGATTAAATTCTCGGGAGGCGAGAAAGAAGACCCAGAAGAATTTATCCAACGATTGGAGGATTGCAAGTATTGCAATGGCCTGAGTGATGGCCAAATTCTCAGGGCAGTCCCAGGAGTTCTGCGGCAGTCGGCCACGAGGTGGTTTAGGGTGGTGAGGGATGAGATTGGCTCATGGAAAACCTTTAAAAAAGTTTTCATGAGAGAGTTTGCTAGGGTATTGGACGATGATGACATTTGGGACGAGCTCAAAGCCAGAACCCAAGCCAAAGGCGAAAAACTCTCGTCATATATCACCAATCTAAAAATGATCGCAGATCACTTTAAGAGGCCCCTATCGGGAGATAAAATGTTAAAAATAGTGTTCAGAGGACTGACACCCGAATATAGGCGGTTCATTGCAAACCAGGAGGTGCAAGACTTGGGTGATTTGGAAAAATGCGCGAGGAGATACGAGAAGATTCGTGATCTGGATAAGCGTTATATGCCACCACCCACTAAGGAAAAAATGAGATTTCCATCGGCGGCACCAAGAGGTGGAGCAAAGGCAAGCAAGCTAGATGCGCTGCTTGAGGATTCTCTGTCGGATTCGGGGTCAGACAAGGACAAAAAGCCAAAGAAAAAGTCCAATACTAGGAAGAAGAAGGCGACCAAGAGGAAGGAAGCTGAGGAAGTCGATGCATTCCAAATGCAAAAAGGGCAGTGGAACTCGGGAGCAAACAAAAACGGGGCAAAACAGTCAGCACGTCAGGCACCCGTAGCAGTAGCTCCAAAGAGGTTTTCGGGACAAAGAGTACCCGAACCATCGAGGCCGGTCAGTGGTACTGTACCGGAACCACGGCCATTTTTAGGCACCTGCAACATGTGTCAGGTGGTGGGACATAGGGCGTCCCAATGTCCAACGAGGGTCTGTTTCAAGTGCAGAGTTCAGGGACATTTTGCTTCGGAATGCCCGAATAAACAATCGGAATCTCTTGGTGGCCAGTGTCAGGTCTGTGGGACCAAAGGCACTGTGTTTAAAAATTGTCCAACTTGTACCCCATTGCGAGCAATGTGGGGAAACGAGTTTAGGGGGGGACCGACAAACCCTCCCCCCCAACCTTAGGCTCAGTCACCACGAGTGAAGAGTTGTTCCTGAGAGTGCAAGAGAAGGTGTACTCTGATGAGAGTGGGGAGGACCCACTCAAGCTTCAACAGGAACGGAGAGAAGAGCGGAGGGGTGAGTGTTCACCCAGAGTGAGAGTAGTGAGGCAAACTCAATTTGAGCAGCGGACGAGTGAGGAGGACTCACTCAAGGCTCAAAATGAGAAAAGTGTGTTAGAGAGTAGGGGCGAGTGTTCGTCCAGTGTTAAGTCTGTGAGACAGACTCAATTTGAGCAGAGGACGAGTGAGGAGGACTCACTCAAGGCTCAAAATAGAGGGATGAAGTGTTGGGGTGAGAGTTCACCCAGCGAAATGACCGTGGGTCATTCGCAAAATGAGTCGCTGGCGAGTGAGGAGTACTCACTCAGGGTTCAACAAAACGTGTCTAGTAGAACGGGTGAGGGATCACCCAGTGATATGGTCGTGGGCCATTCACAAAATGAGTTGCTGGCGAGTAAGGAGAACTTACTCAGGACTCATCTACAAGTCACAAGTGGAAAAGGTGAGTGTTCACCTAGTGGAAAGTCTGCGCGGCAGACAATGAGTGTTGTTTGTTCGAGTGAGGAGGACTCACTCCGTATTAAGAGAGGGACAGAGCGTCCCAATGTGTGTGAGACACCAAACATTAGTGGCACTGGGACACATTGTCCCAGTGATCAAAGGATAAAACATCCTACTAGTGGTGTTGGTGGGACTAATAGTGCTGAATATTTGGCAGCACGTATAGTCCAGGGGAGGGGAGAAGTTGCAAGTGATGCAACGGAATTCCCCGAACCTAACGAAATGATTGATGGGACAAGGGCTGAAAATAGATACTTTTTAAAAGTAATTATCGCGGATCGTCCATATATGGCGTTGTTTGATCCAGGTGCGATGATATCAGTTGTGGGTCCCAAATTGGCGGCCAAGTTTCGGGAAAAATTAGAGGCGGCCGATACAGCTGTCCAGAGTGCCCTTGGCGGCTCAACGAGTACATTAGGAAAGTTGAGATTGTGGTTGACAGTCGACGGTCATTCACAACCATTTGAGTTAAAAGCAATTGATTCTTTGACTCAGGATATTATTTTGGGCATTGACTTTTGCAAGGACATGGACATGGATGTCCAATTGGGCAAGGGCCTCTGGAGAATTAAGAAGGGTGAGTGGCATGAATTTGCGACTCAACTTAATAAGCGGGATCGTGGCGATATTTCTGCGGAGTGTGCAGGAATATCGGAGTTGACCGATGAACAGCGTGAAGAAGTTCAACTAATGGTCAACCAGTTGGTACTATCCCTAACGGCAGAGTTAGGAATGACATCCTTAACCGAACATCACATTCGTTTGAGTGATACGGCACCGGTCAAGCATAGGCCACGAAGGATGTCACACATGATTTTTGAGTGGCTCATAAAAGAGGTTAAAAAGTTGTTGGAGCAAGGGATCATTGAGCGTGCTGCGAGCGATTGGAGCTCAGCACCAGTGGTTGTAAAAAAAAGTGATGGTACTTTACGGTTATGTTTCGACTACAGAGATCTGAACAAAGTAACCATCAAAGACGCTTATCCGATCCCTAGTGTGGACTCAATATTGGATAAATTACGGAAGGCCAGATATATATCCAAAATAGATCTGAAGATGGCCTATCATCAGGTACCAATGTCGGCGGAGAGTAAAAAGTATACAGCGTTTTCAATTCCAGGCTTAGGGTTATTCCAGTTCAAAAGAATGCCCTTTGGACTAACTAACGCGCCTATGACATTTCAGCGGCTGGTCGACTCTTTGTTCGGTCCAGAATTCGAACCAGTGGTGTTCGGGTACCTGGATGATATTATTATCGTGACAAACGATTATCAGGAACATCTTCATTGGTTGGAAATTGTCCTAAAGAAATTAGCTGCGGCTGGTTTGGTAGTGAACCCGAGTAAATGCGAATTTGGTTGTTCGAGGGTAACGTACTTGGGATATGTTTTGGATAAAGACGGTTTGAGGCCAGATCCGGATAAGATAGCGCCGGTTCTGGAATATCCAGCTCCACAAAATATCAAACAACTTCGTAGATTCCTAGGAATGGTAGGATGGTATTCGCGGTTTATCCAGAAGGATAGCGAGCTTAAAATACCACTTTTGCGGCTACTCCACAAGGATAAGAATTGGGTATGGGAAAGTAACCAACAAGAGGCGTTTCAGGAGTTGAAACAGAAATTGGTTTCGGCACCAGTGTTGGCCCGTCCTGATTTCACTAAGCCATTCACGATACAATGTGACGCAAGTGACTCAGCGATTGGAGCTGTGCTTACACAGGAGACTGAGGATGGCGAACATCCCATTGTTTATGCCAGTAGAGCATTAACATCGGCGGAACGCAATTATAGCGTTACCGAAAGGGAATGTTTGGCCCTATTGTGGGCAATTCGTAAATTTAGACCATATGTGGAAGGCTCTAAATTCAAGGCCATAACGGATCATAGTGCGTTAAAGTGGCTGAGGAATCTGAAGGATCCTACAGGGCGTCTGGCACGTTGGGCATTGGAGAAGCAGCAGTGGGATTTCGACATCGTACATAGGAAGGGTGCGAATCACCATGTACCAGACGCATTGTCTCGCATGTTCGATGAAGAAGAGGCCGAGTTAGCGGCCTTCGAGACAATCACAGATCCGTGGTATTTGAAGAGGAAAGAGATGGTCGTTAAGTTTCCGAAGAGGTTTCCTGGCTGGTTGGTCGAAGAAGAGAGGTTATATCGTCATCGGAATGACCCATTATTACTTCCGATAACTGGCGATGAAGTGGGGTGGAAATTAGTGGTTCCACTTGAGTATAGGGCAGAAGTGCTGAAAAACGCACATTCTGAGATTTCGGCGGGACACTTGGGCATTGAGAAAACGTATCAGCGCGTAGCTCAGGAATATTATTGGCCAGGAGTATGGCATGATGTTCAGACGTTTGTCAGGCAATGTCCCGAGTGTCAACGGTTCAAGGTGTCACAAGAAGGACCTCAAGGTCTCATGGGTCAGAGGATTGTGGAACGACCTTGGACCGTAGTGGCGGCTGATTGCATGGAGTTTCCTCCTAGCAAAAGCCAGAATAGGCACTTGGTAGTGTTCCAAGACCTATTTTCCAGATGGATAGAGGTGAAACCTCTGAGATCGGCGGATGGCAAATCAATTGCCAAGGCCTTCGAGGAGTTGATTTTATTCAGATGGGAAACTCCGAATTTCTTGTTGACAGACAACGCGAAAGAATTCGACAATAACCATCTTAAATCAACACTCGAAGAGTATGGTGTGCGTCATTTGACGACACCACCATATCACCCTCAGGCCAACCCCGTTGAGAGAAGTAATCGGACACTGAAAACAATGATCGCTACCTTTGTGGGTTCTGACCACCGTGATTGGGACAAGCATGTGCACGAGTTCCGTCATGCAGTCAACACGGCAGTCCAAGCGACTACGATGGTATCACCGGCGTTTCTCAATTTTGGTAGGCAACCTAACCCCGTTAAGAGTTTACAGCGGAAGGTTGAAGAGAAACGATTAGTACAGCGCATTGATCCGGAAGTCTGGTGCGATAGAATGCGTAGATTGGACGCATTGCGGGATTTGGTGGCTCGTTTTATAGACGAGGAAAGGGAGAAACAGGCGAAGTACTACAATCGAAATAAGCGCGAGGCAACGTTTAGTGTAGGCGATCTAGTACTTTGGCGAACGCATAAATTATCGAACGCGAATCAACGGTTCTCAGCCAAGCTGGCTCCAAAATTCGAAGGTCCGTTCGAAATAATTAGGCAACTGTCTCCCTCGGTGTATGAATTGAAATCCGAAGATAAGCGGCGAGTGGCCAAAGTTCATGTCTCGGATTTGAAAAGATATATACCTCCTCGTAAATAGAGTTAAGTAATGGTTGAGAGTGGTGATTAATATATTTTGTTTTCAGATTGGATGCCCAAACGTCGGCTCAAGTCACCATCTGGGCCATCGCCGAAGAGAAAAATGTGGAGGAGTGGTTGTGGCGCTCGTCGTGGGTGGAGTGGTCGGCACCTAGTGGCGAAGAAGGCTTTGCCGGAGTTCTCGCCTGCAGCGGTAGGATCGCGGCTGGACAGGGTAGAAACTCTGGTCCAGAGAGTTTTTGAGGAACGAGGCATTACCCCCACTCAACCGGAGGAGATAGCGGAACCATCTGTTCTTGGTAATGATCCTGTGGCCCGGTTGAGTGGTGAGCATGATGAGGCTGCAGCAGTTGAAGTGGTTCCAGATACCAGTGTTGAGGCATCTGCGGATAAAACTGGCCACCGGGGCCGTTCCGAAGGTACTTCGTCAGAGGCGTGACCCGTACCAGTTGGAACGTGTCCCCGGTGAGAGTGAGGAAGCGTGGGAGAGCCGTTTGGCGGTGGCCGACTTGGAGAGGACAGTGGCTCCGGTGGAACTGCCCCCGGAGAGAAGAGTGGAGCGGCTTCGGCTTCGTCAGGAGTTTGAAGTGGAATACCGAAACCGACATCCTCTCAGGTCGGAAAACTATGTAAGTGGTGTGCCGAGGCCTGTGTATAAACCGTCGGCGTCTCACTTACCAAAAGAGGTAGGGGTGGCGGAGGTTTGCGCTATTCAAACCTTACCGGCGCCAGCATCTTCAGTAGTAAGTGCGAGTGGCAGGAGGCAGCTACCGGATGTATTGGCCGGTATTATGTTCAAGGGCTTAGACCCAATCCTGACGGATCCAAGGGTGGACCCGCCAATGAGATCCTGCTTCAATTGTTGGAAGAGGGGCCATCGCCTCTCTGTTTGCCCGAAAGAATGGGCAGTTTTCTGTAAAAATTGCGGAAGGAGGGATGTGACCCTTAACACGTGTCCACGCTGCTCACGGGTACATGCCGAATTTCTGAGTCAGCGTGATGGGACCTCGTCGTCAAGGCCAACTCAGCGGCTGGTGGAACGGGAGGACCCTCCACCAAGGAACCGTCGTAGTTCGCCGGTTCGCCAACAAGTTGAGCGGCCCCCACCTAGGGAGGAAAGTGTCGAACCTGAGGCTCGTGTTGTGGCAACGTCTGGTCCAACCCTTCTCGACGAGCTGCGAGAGTTGGACCAACGTTTGGAGGGAGTTCCACAGGAACTTAAGGAGGAACTTAAGTTGGAGTTCCTCAAGGAGCGTCAGAAGCGACGTGTTGAGTAAAAGGGAAGGAGATTCCAACGTTTTAAAGTTAAAAAAAATATATTTGTAAATGATTCTCCTTTCACTTTCTTTTTTTTATATATAATAAATTTTTGGTTTCTTTTGTTTTGAACGGTGTCTAGAATGCTTACTTTCCCCCTTATTTGTTTTTTTTGTGATTTGATTTTGTGGCTCTTTGTGAGATTGATAGGCGATATTACTGAGAGTAACATCGGCCTAGGGGAGGGTATTGTAACGAAGCATTCGTTAGTCGGTATTTCGTCTCGCTTTTCTTGTGGCAGTCAAATTAAGTTGCTTTCGCGAAATCTATCGTAGGACTGATTTACGCAGGCGTGACGTGTGAACGTTCACGGGGGGCGGCGATTAGGGCCGAATGGTCACTTCGTAGGTTTGGGGCTGTCCATAGGAGCGAGAGAGATAGAGGCATAGTGGTGATCCTAGGACCGGAAGGGGGATCTACCACCAGTTCAATTACCTGATCGATAGAGAGCGGACGTGCTCTAATTCTCAATTATATTTTTATATATATTTTATTATATCTTTGGTTGTAATTTTAAGTGGTTAATAAATAGTTTTCTTTGTTTGTTAATTTGGGAGTGTTTTGTTATAAGTGTTGTCTCCTTTGCGGATTTCTTCCCACAACTCGAGAAGCGGCGTCGGTTAGAGTCAGCTGAGCGTCCTCGAGGTAAGTTTGGTTAGTGTCGGCCTGCCTCAACGTCCGGCATCAGATGTTCATATGTCTTGGAGGATCCCCTTGTGAGATTGTTCGTATAATGTGTATTTTGAATTGGCGGGTTTAGATGCCCAATTTATGTTAATTATAAATTATAAAACCCCGTTACAAATTGATTTTTATAATGTGCAATTTTATAAACAAATATTTGTTTTTGGATTCCGCTATAAATTTTTGCGGAACTGTTCATAAGTAATTTGTGAGAAAATGTTTAAATGTTTATTAAAATTGTTTTTTAGGTTTAAACGGTGCATACCTCAGTTACATTTATTGGTATATTTTTTTATGATTTTACAAAGCTCTTTTCTTATACAGATGTTAATTGTCAAAATGGGCCTATGGGTCAGACCGGACAGTTTTCAGTGAGGCAAACCGGGCAATGTATGTTTCCCTGTCAACAGAGACTCACAAAGATCACCGATCGGCTAGGAAACTTCGTGCTCGCCTTCGTGAATTTCCATCCACTTTACGGAGATTTACGAAGTTTACTGACAGACGTTTCTTCGTAAATCTACAACAAATAGTTAAAATTATTTGTTTTATAATAAATAAGATGTTTCTTTAATTGAAATTTAATCCTATATTATTATTTTCCTTATTGGGAAGATTGTTTATTTATTTTATATATTTAGTGACGTTTTCCTTTCTTTTAAATATCCAGAAAAATAAAAAAAATAAACTGGCCGATTTACCCCAGAGGGGTGTCCGGTTAACTCAAAAATGGGGCAAATCAGCCAGTTTGAAATTTTTTTAAAAATTAATGCAGGAACTAAACAATACATTTTAAGGTCTCTGGGAAAAAGTTGCTCAATTAGATGACCTTTATAGCAAGCTGTGCAACAATTTTTGGATCATCGTTTCTTTCCCGAGCCGGTCTAGCCTTAAATTAAACTTAATATATAGACAAATTAAACCCCACAAAGAATTTTGAAAAATTATCTCGATGTTTATTTTTGTGGGCTTTGGAAGTTGCAACTATAATTTGTTTACTTTTTGTGAGTTTTGTGATTTTTAGTTTTAAAAATTGCATCAAATTATGACTTAGAAAAATTGTATTGCACATTTTAAGTCTTAAAAAATTAATGAAAAATCGAAATATGTTTATTTATTTGCGTCATGGTTATAAGAAATCTCTTTTTTCAGTTTCTGAATCTTACCACCATTTTTTTTTCATTTTATCCTTAGTCTTACAATGTAATTTTATTCTGGTGTATTCTTGTTACAAACAATTTTCTTTCAATGTAAATAACAAAAATAGAATGAAGCAAACATTAATCAGTATTCTTTTTTAAATTCTTATTACATTGCAAAACTTGGCGGCAAAATCAAGGAAATTTCTGAAAAAATGACGAAAACTTAATTAAAAAATTTTTATGATCACCATAAACCAAATAAATATTATATTTTCAAACCTAAAATATTTAATATATACTTTATTGATCTATTTAATAATTAATTGATAAATACCAAAAATATTACAAAAATATTTTTAAAAATTAGTATAATTTCAAAAACTCTTAATAAAGAAATGCGATCTAATTTTTTAAAACCTTTTGGAGATTTAATTAGGGGAGACCGAGGAGGAAAGTAACAAAAATCAGTTTTTTTATGCTAGCATTAAAAATATTTGTCGGATAAATTTGTCCAATATATTAAATGAAAGCTTGGACATTCACCTTTTAAATAAAATTTGAATTAAACATTTATAATAAATTGACAGTTCACAGTATAACTTTTACGCAAGCTCTTCATCTGTTACTTTCCTCATCACCCCCGAGGAGGAAAGTAACAAGCTCCTAGGAGGAAAGTAACAGTATAAAATTATGTAAAATTCTTTAGACTAATGACTATTATTAATTAGAAATATTTTTATTAGTTTTCCGCGAAAACACACATTCGATTCGACGATCGACCAAGCTCTGCTGTTCTCTCCTTATCAATCCCTTTATCCCTATTCGCCTACCTTCGTTAACATTCGTCATTACGAATGTCCCACTCTATATCTTTCTTTCACTACAGATTCGGCTATTCCTGACTTCATTCCGTCCTCGGAATCTCTTTTTCATTTTAGCAAGTCAAACCTTAGTACATTAAATTTCTCCACACATGCTCAACATTTTCACTCAAATAATCCAGATGAGTTCGACTACGTATACATATTTGATTTTTCAAACTGAAGTTTATAAATAATAAACTGCATACACTCACGATTATTTTAAAGCAAAAATTCAATCGATAAATTTTAACAAAATTGATTTTTTCCTCATTCATCCTTTTTCTACAACAAAAAAAATGGACAAGAATGACAAAAAAAATCTAACATTGTTATATTGCAGAAAATTTATGCACAAATATTTACAATCTACTTAATTAATTTGACTTATTGTGAGAAACCCACAATCTCATATTTTTCGGTTCCCACACTCCATTATATCGCTTTTGCGAGACCTGACATCCGTCTATATCAAACACCACGTATCGCTGGTTTCTGAGAACTTTTGTTATCTCATAGGGCCCTTTAAACTTCGGTACCGATTTAGGTGAGATTCCCTTTGTATTATCGAAATTTCTTATCATGACGAAATCTCCCACTCTATACTCTGTAGGCAAGCGCCGTTTTCGATTCGCGTTTTCTATATAAATATTCTGTGCCTTCTGCAAACTGATGTCAGCTCTCGCTCTTACACTCTCGAGATTCCGAGTCTGAGTATTTACATTTTCGCTCACATACTTGGCTATACAATCACTAATCTTTCCTCTCTGATTCAATCCAAATAATAGAGTACTAGGACTCTCGCGAGTAGACATATGAATCGAGTTGTTAATTGCAAATTCTACGTCCGCTACAACCTTTGGCCAGGTTTTTCCAACGTCAAAGTCGCTGAGTTTACCTAACATAGGCGCTAGCACTCGGTTCACTCGTTCCACCTGTCCATTCGCCTGAGGTGAAGCGGTGGCTACGCTTTGTAATTTAACATCATACTCTTTTAAGAATTCGCAAAATTCTTGGGACCTGAACGCAGTGCCTCGATCCGCCGTCAACAATTTGGGTTTGCTGTAATTTCGAAAGTACGACTTCAAATGTACTATTGCTTCAGCCGACGTAGTGGATTTTGTCGAGTACAATTTTGTGAATTTAGAAAACGCGTCAATCATTACTAATATATGTTTCTTGCTTTTTACTCTATTATCAAATATATCAATAAAGTCAATATGCACCCGTTCAAACGGTTTATCCCCTTTTGGAATTTTTTGTATTAACCCTTCGACTTTTCCAGAAGTCGGACTGAAAGCAATGCACTTAAAACAATTTCGAACGTGCTCATCAATTTTTGTTTCATATTCGGAAACCAATAATTTCTTCGTAACGTTTCGTACATTTTCGATACTCCTTGGTGTCCAAGGTCGTCGTGGTATTTATAAAATATATTCCGTTCCATACTCGAGGGTACATAAAATGCGAGTATTTCCCCGTTGTCAATTTTTCGATAAACAATACCGTTTCGAAGTTCATAAAATTTATCTTCAGAAGATTCTAACATTTTTTTTACATTTTCGATATTCTCATCTTTATTTTGCGCTAAAATTAAATTCGTTTCCAAAGAGTTATCGCACACCACGCCTATCCAATAACATCGACTCAATCCGTCAACGTGTCGCATTCGCGTTCCCGCGCGATGTTCAGTTGTATAATCGAAACTCTGTAATTCTAATACCCATCTAGCAATGCGAGGATTGATATCTTTCTTACTTAGTGCCAAAGCCAACGAGTTGCAGTCTGTGACAATTTTAAAAGGAGCACCATGTAAATAAACTCTAAATCTTCTCAAAGAATAAATGATTGCCAACATCTCCAACTCGAAGCTATGGTACCTACTTTCCACTTCGCTAGTTCTCTTGAAAAAATAGAATACCGGATGAAATCTAAGATCTTTTTTTTTCTGCATTAATATTGCCCCGAAACCGTGTGAACTGGCGTCACAATGAAGTTCTGTCTCATGACGAGGATCGTAAATCGCCAAAATAGGAGCATGAGTCAATCGAGCCTTCAACGTCTCAAAAGCTATTGTCTCTTTCTCGCCAAACACAAATTTTGTTCCCTTTTTTAGAAGATCGGTAAGCGGTTTCGCTATAATTGAAAAATTCTCGATAAATTTACGCGAGTATTGAGCAAGACCAATAAAGCTCTGTACCCCCTTAATATCTCGCGGCATCGGGAAATTCACAACAGCCTGAATTCCACGAGGAGATGGACTTATTCCTTCTTCTTTTATCATGTACCCCAAAAATTGCGTTTCGGAAAACAAAAATTCGCATTTATCAAGGCGAAGCTCCATTTTGTTATTTACGAGTAGTCAAAAGACCTCTTTTAATACTTTCAGATGATGTTCAATAGTCTCGGTGCAAACTAATTTGTCGTCCATATATACGACAATATCCCCTCTATTTATCAATTCCTTAAGAACAGTATTTACAAATCGTTGGAAACGCGACGGCGCAGTTTTCAAACCAAAAGGCATGCATAAGTACTCATACTGGCCAAAGGGGGTTACGAAGGAAGTATACTTCCTTGAGTCTTCCGCAATCGAAATATGGTGAAAACCGTCTTTGAGATCCAATCGAGTAAAATATTTCTTTTCGCTAAGTACATCTAGTTGGTCCTCTATTAACGGTAGAGGATAATTATCTTTTAACATTAATTCATTTAAAGCTCGATAATCGATGCACATGCGAGTTTCACCATTTTTCTTTTTAATTAAGACAACTCGAGAGGCGTACTCGGATTCACTGGGTCGAATTCGATTCGTTCTAATTAAATCATCAATGATATTTTTTAAAGTGGCTCTCTCAGCAAATGATAATCGCGTGGGACCAAATTGAAAAGGTTTGTTAATTTTTAAACAATCAGATTTTTCGTGATCACTAAAATCTTCTTCGATATTTAAGATTTCGTTTCCCGAGAATTCATTATCATCCCCATCTTCGATTAACTTCAATTTAAACTTTTTAAACGCGTCCCGACCCAGCACGACCGGGGGCCTCATCGTTTTGTCATCAACTACTAATAATTCTAACTCATTTCCTCCCTTGCCTAAATCTACCTGCGTTACAATCTTTCCATAAATCTTCAATTTAGAATCCTTAATTCCTGCATAATTTAAACAATTTACATCACCTGCAACAATTATATCTGAATTTACCAAACCTCTCTTGATGAAGCTGACGGGGCTGCCGCTGTCGAGTCTCGATGGAAGATCCATGGATAACACTTCACCGTCTACTTCAAACTGAAAATTCACATTTCGAAAAAACTCGTCATTTTCTAACGGATGATCAATATTCACGATTTCTGAGCTACTTCCGGGTTGTGATCCCCTAGTCTGTCGTTGATCCAGTTGAGTACAATTTCGTATATTATGTTCCAAAGACCTGCATCTGAAACACGAACCTCTTGGCCTTGATGGTTGACTGCACTCGGGTGAGATGTGTCCCCATTTACCACAATTGTAACACCTGGGCTTTCGTTGATCAGCGTTAGCGGTTGTGCTCACAGCTGATCCGTTCGTTTCTCAGAATCTTTCGAGAATTTGCTAGTGTTCTCCACTTGAAGTCTGGGATTCAAGGAAACATCCTGAAAGGAATCGAGCAGCGCGTCCACATCCGCGAACTTTTGAATTTTCGCCTGGTTACGCAGGGTGGAGTCCGAGATACCATAAATAAAATATTCCAGTCGTTCCTCCTCTGGTATTGGCACACGGTTGGCAAGAATAGTTTTTTGATGTACGTATTCAGTGAAAGTTTCTCCCCTTTTCCAAACTCTGTCCTCAAAAGCTTTTTTCAAAGCTAGCATCGATGGTTTTCGAGAAAACATCTTTCCAAGTTGTTCGATGATCTTATCAGCTGTCATCTCCACGTTAGTTGACACTGAGTGGAACCAGCTCAAAGCTTTGCCTTTCAATTTCGAGCAGATTAGTACTCTCATCACGTACTCATCCAATCCATATGTGCTCTGTAACAGCCTTGCTTGTCGCTGCCAGCTATCAAATGCCCCACCATCTCCGTCATAAGAGTTGAGCAATTCGCCAATCGCAGCCAGTGTCAATTTCGGCGTGCCGACAATAGACGAAACTGAAGTTGAAGACCTCTCTCGGATTCTTTCGTTGCCGACTTGTAATCGCAATTCCCCCAACCTGTCTCGCTCTACGTCACGGCTTCTTCTTTCGGCTTCCAAAATGTCGGATACTGAATTTCCCGGAGCGGACTCTAGATTATCTGAATTTTCTCGAAGTCCGTTCAGCTCGTTCGTGGTTTCTCGAAGCTCCTGAGCGATCCGTTCTCGTTCCTCTCGAACTTTCCTCAACTCAGCTTCTGCATCTTGTTGCTCTCTCCGCTGTAGATGTTGCTTCATTTCAGCAATCTCTTTTCTGGCAGATTCTAACAACGCCATTAGAGAGTCATTCTCCTTTCTAGCTAACAAGAGTTGATTTTCCTCCGTCACTTTGGCCTCTTTTTGTTGAAGCCACTGCCGTGCTAAAACACCCTCAGGATCCTTCTCCAACACCCTAGATACAAGATCGGCTTTGCTTCCATTAGTTGTAAGTTTTATGGAGCGAAGCAGCTCCTTCAAGTCAACCATGTTCATCTCTTGAATAGCAGCCGCCATCTTTATACCTTGCACGTGTTCGCTGAAAATCTCGACACTAAAACTCACGGTAATTTCGAACAAACACCGCGCGATCAATTTTACTTAAAAACAAGAGAAAACAATGAACATATATACAATTAAAATTCAATTTAAAAACTTAGAGAGCAATAGATTTTGATACAATAGGTCTGATCGTCTTTCCCGCGCGTTTCGCGTAAGGAGTCACTTGTGATTTTCGGTTTCTTTTCGAACAATAATCCGGTAATTCCACTTCTGAAAACTGTAGAGGATACTTGTCAGGACAGAATTAAACAGAAACACTTTATGTTCACTAGATACACAAAATCTTTATTTAGACACAATTATCATTACACAAGGTTTCCGCAAAAACACACATTCGATTCGACGATCGACCAAGCTCTGCTGTTCTCTCCTTATCAATCCCTTTATCCCTATTCGCCTACCTTCGTTAACATTCGTCATTACGAATGTCCCACTCTATATCTTTCTTTCACTACAGTTCGAAAGCCTGTTTATTTAGCTACAATTTTGTAATACATTATTTTGCTGTGGATTGCAATGCCTTCGAGATATTAGCGGAAAATTAAAAAAAAATTTAACTATCCATGCCCCACTGCTGGGGCAAGGATAGTTATCAAAATTCTTTTTACGAAAAATAATCAAAAAAAGACATTAAATTTGGGGTTTTTTTTAATTTCATTGGATAAAAGCACCTCAAAACACTTCAAAGCACTACCAAAAAAATTTTTTGAACATAAATAAATATTTAAAACAGTTAATATCTGAAACAGTGTTTTAAACAGAACTGAGACATTTTAGAAAAAACAGGATTTTCACAAATAAACACGTAGCTTCCACAAATGATATCGCATCAAGATCAAATTTTTCTTGGCGTCTTTTGGTGTTAAAACAAGAATATATGATGAATAGTGCCATTTTTGAACAAGCCACTAACAAGCAATAAAGCCACTAACTATCCTTGCCCCATCCTCCCGTATACTTATTTAGCACCCTAAACACAATAAAATCACGAAGTATAAAAAAAATCAATTTTTCGCCAATCCCTCATGAAATGGAACGCCCCAAATACTATCGAATTAAATAAATCTGTTATTCAATAATTGATTTTTATAATGTGCATATTATAAACAAATATTTGTTTTTCGATTCCGCTATAAATTTTTGCGGAACTGTTCATAAGTAATTTGTGAGAAAATGTTTAAATGTTTATTAAAATTGTTTTTTAGGTTTAAACGGTGCATACCTCAGTTACATTTATTGGTATATTTTTTTATGATTTTACAAAGCTCTTTTCTTATACAGATGTTAATTGTCAAAATGGGCCTATGGGTCAGACCGGACAGTTTTCAGTGAGGCAAACCGGGCAATGTATGTTTCCCTGTCAACAGAGACTCACAAAGATCACCGATCGGCTAGGAAACTTCGTGCTCGCCTTCGTGAATTTCCATCCACTTTACGGAGATTTACGAAGTTTACTGACAGACGTTTCTTCGTAAATCTACAACAAATAGTTAAAATTATTTGTTTTATAATAAATAAGATGTTTCTTTAATTGAAATTTAATCCTATATTATTATTTTCCTTATTGGGAAGATTGTTTATTTATTTTATATATTTAGTGACGTTTTCCTTTCTTTTAAATATCCAGAAAAATAAAAAAAATAAACTGGCCGATTTACCCCAGAGGGGTGTCCGGTTAACTCAAAAATGGGGCAAATCAGCCAGTTTGAAATTTTTTTAAAAATTAATGCAGGAACTAAACAATACATTTTAAGGTCTCTGGGAAAAAGTTGCTCAATTAGATGACCTTTATAGCAAGCTGTGCAACAATTTTTGGATCATCGTTTCTTTCCCGAGCCGGTCTAGCCTTAAATTAAACTTAATATATAGACAAATTAAACCCCACAAAGAATTTTGAAAAATTATCTCGATGTTTATTTTTGTGGGCTTTGGAAGTTGCAACTATAATTTGTTTACTTTTTGTGAGTTTTGTGATTTTTAGTTTTAAAAATTGCATCAAATTATGACTTAGAAAAATTGTATTGCACATTTTAAGTCTTAAAAAATTAATGAAAAATCGAAATATGTTTATTTATTTGCGTCATGGTTATAAGAAATCTCTTTTTTCAATTTCTGAATCTTACCACCATTTTTTTTTCATTTTATCCTTAGTCTTACAATGTAATTTTATTCTGGTGTATTCTTGTTACAAACAATTTTCTTTCAATGTAAATAACAAAAATAGAATGAAGCAAACATTAATCAGTATTCTTTTTTAAATTCTTATTACATTGCAAAACTTGGCGGCAAAATCAAGGAAATTTCTGAAAAAATGACGAAAACTTAATTAAAAAATTTTTATGATCACCATAAACCAAATAAATATTATATTTTCAAACCTAAAATATTTAATATATACTTTATTGATCTATTTAATAATTAATTGATAAATACCAAAAATATTACAAAAATATTTTTAAAAATTAGTATAATTTCAAAAACTCTTAATAAAGAAATGCGATCTAATTTTTTAAAACCTTTTGGAGATTTAATTAGGGGAGACCGAGGAGGAAAGTAACAAAAATCAGTTTTTTTATGCTAGCATTAAAAATATTTGTCGGATAAATTTGTCCAATATATTAAATGAAAGCTTGGACATTCACCTTTTAAATAAAATTTGAATTAAACATTTATAATAAATTGACAGTTCACAGTATAACTTTTACGCAAGCTCTTCATCTGTTACTTTCCTCATCACCCCCGAGGAGGAAAGTAACAAGCTCCTAGGAGGAAAGTAACAGTATAAAATTATGTAAAATTCTTTAGACTAATGACTATTATTAATTAGAAATATTTTTATTAGGAACACATAAAAGTTTAAGTACACTTTATACTTATTTGGCACATATTTGGGTCATATTAAGCACATATTTCGAACATTTTATGAATTTAGCTCATTTTTTTTCTTAGAGATATTTTATGCTTACCTAGATCACAGGTTTTTCTTAAATAAATCTCTGTTATTCGTAAAATTAAATACGATTTGCTTCAATCATTAGTTAAAACATGGACAATATCGACAACAGGAGAAAAGTAGCGTGTTACTTTCCTCCTCGGTCGCTTTTTTCTTGTATGTCAACAAAAAAGTTAAAACTACACAAATGTTAAATTGTTTGTTTAAGCACAACTTAAAGACAGATAATAAGGCTACAAAATAACGAAAGGCACATTTTGAAAAACAATACAATTAAAGAAATACGAGACTTTGAAAATTTGAACGAAAACTTACTTTTGACGTTTTTTCTGCACGTCACACCGGAATCAGACCTAACCTTTCCTGTCAGGCTCGGACACACTATGGAGGAGGAAGGGGGAACAGTGCCGACTAAAAATATGTTTGAACCATGTCTATCCGATAATTTGTTTAAAAGTTATAAGCTTTGTTACTTTCCTCCTCTGTTACTTTCCTCCTCGGTCTCCCCTACTATATAAACCTACTTCAATTTGGCACTAGTGCATTTCGGGAAAGAGAAATGTGTTGCACAGTGTTATAAAAGGTTTTTCATTAGTTTCATTAGTTACTAGAGCCTTACAACTGTTAACATGGCCGGTTTGCCTCAATCTCCCCTAACTGATTTATTCAATTCAATAGCATTTTTCTTCAATTTGCATTAATTTTCCCCATAATTTTAACAATTTACGAATGTATCACGAGTGTGCAACGAAGATGAAACGAGTTCGTGACACATAAGTAGTTTGCCATCCGTTAGGGTTAACTACGTGTTGCATAGGATACTTTTTACTCTAAAGGCACAGAAATAATCATTTGTGGTTATGTAGGGGAGACCGGGGCTGAAAGTGCCGGCGGTAAGTTGTGCCGATAGGAATATCTCAAAAACAAATTTTTTTTTCAAAACTGAAAGTGAGAGAAGTATTGTTTTACTTATGAGCATCTTTGGCAACTATTTTGATTTTGTTTGCTTCACGGAATAATTAGCTGTTAGTAATTTGGTGCTTTGGCGTCACTTACGTGCAAGTTTTCATGTTTACATTTTTTGGTCTATTTTTTGCATTTTTAAAGATACAGATAGGTTTTTTTTTAAATGATCCAAATTTATCAAGGGATTCAATGGTGTATTGATCTTAACAGTTAATTTATCTAGTTCTTTAATATATGATAAAAAGTGAGCGTCGACGCAACGAGGTTAATTGCGCCTTTCGCTTGGGGCTGGTTGTGCCGCTGTCAATCGCTGCATAACCATAATCTACTATTGCCTCGTTTGTTCGAATAGTTAGTCCAACACAAAATCAAGAGAAAAGTTGATTCAATGCATAGTTTGCAAAAACTGGGCACATTTAAAATGTGTGTAGGGTAAAAAAACGGTCAGTTATATGTGTGTCAATTGTAATTTCAATAAATCGCATTCGGAATAAGTATTTATGTCTTAAAAATTATTTATTAATCAGAAAGTAGAGTTTTTACAATTAATTAACGATACAAATAATTATTTCAAAAAAATTTTAAAAGACTGACTAATTATGTAATTGTAAAATTTGAGTCAGAAATGTTTATTTATTTACAAAAATCTATAAGTAATACGATTGTTGGAAAAATCTTTTGAATGTTTATAATAAAAATACTTATTACGAAAACTATATTTTAAGTGACTGACTAACTATGCAATTATAGAATATAAGTCAGAAAATGTTTATTTGTACTTACTAAAATCTATAGAAATCTTAAGATTGTTCCTAAAAACCTTTAAAAGTTTATAACTAATGATTAATAAATAATAGTAAATCATATATTGTCAATAATTATTTTATTTCTTACGCGTAAAATCATTTGCTTCAACTGAAACAACTAAAAAATCTAAGCGGCACAACCGACCCCGACGTCGACACAACTCTCCCCAGCGCAGAGTTCAACGTGCCGTGTTGCCTCGCTGCACAAAATCATTTTTTACAAAAAAACTGCTCAAAATTATTAAAAAATAATAATGGATTTAAAAACTACATTAAATTTTACAATAGATAGACTATAGATTAAAACAAAAAATTCTCATTTTATTAGCATTTTAGTTAGTTTTCTCAAAATCGACACTTTCAGCCCCGGTCTCCCCTACTTAAAAAGATATTTATTTTAAATTATAGGTATACAATGTTATGTAAACACCGAAAGGGGGCTAGGAAAGCTAACTAGGGGAGACCGGGGCTGTTTGACGCAAGGGTTGCTTGGCGCACTTTAGTTTATTGAAAAGTGTTAAGTTAAATTAATTTTTCTCTTCATTCAAGTTAAAGTACTTGATGAACTGGAAGTTTCTACAAAATTTCATTAATATTCATTAAGTATTGTGGAGTATAGATTAAAATAACTGATTTTGGCACTCCAAAGTCATTTTTTAACCTCTTCTTTTTTGTGATATCTCTTAAAAAAATGAATTTTAGAAAAGCTCAATTATTAAGTTTTGAGCTCTATACATTTGTTATTAAGAAACCAAAAAAATTTTTGATTTATATTAACAGTTTTTATAAAAAAATAATAAATATTTCAAAAGTATATTCGGGGTTAGGTGGCGCGTTTATCTGAAAATTTCGTTAAATATTAATAGAATGATTAAATTAAGTTGATT
Source organism: Leptopilina boulardi (assembly GCF_019393585.1). Taxonomy (NCBI): domain Eukaryota; kingdom Metazoa; phylum Arthropoda; class Insecta; order Hymenoptera; family Figitidae; genus Leptopilina; species Leptopilina boulardi. Next base: position 972,423 of record NW_026138006.1, read on the forward strand.
ATATGAAATTTACACATTCATATGCACCAATAACAATCCTTTTCAAAAAATTTAACCGAATAATGGGTTTTTAAATATTCACAGCGTAATTATCAAATTTTTTTTTTATAATTTTACGATTTCATAGAAAATGCTTTTAATTTAAATGAAATTTTCTAATTTTTAAAATAATTTTATTGTAAAATTACAATGTAAGACTTATTTTGTTAAGTCTTATACTGTTTTAACTTTAAATCATATAATTTAATAAATTTCACTTTTACGCCACGCAACCCCGGGCCGGGGTTGCATGGCGCGCTTTGTACAGCTTTAAAGAAAGTGGTATAAAAAGAAAAAAAACTAAACTCCATTAAACTTTGTTTTTTTTTAAATTAAAGCTGAGATGTTACAACAAGTTTTCTATACAATAACTTTAAAAAAAGCAAAAATGAATGAGTAACACAACAAAAAATAAAAAGTGCGTCAAATAACCCCGGTCTCCCCTACCTTATGTTATATTTTTAAAAAACCATTTATTACTTTTTGTACAATATAAAAAAAGAAACTTTGTTTGCTTTCTATTTACTTTGTTAATTTATTTACGATTTCCGATTTTAGTAATAAAGATTTCTTTTTATTTTCAGCCATCCGAAATATAGAGCTGCCCTAAAGGAAAAACTTCCATTCTTTGTTTGTGGCGAAACAGGCGAAGCAGCACCGGCAGCAGCTGCGAACGCTGACACTGTGTCAACAAACAGCAAAGCATAATAGTTTAATAAGCTAATATCATATCTTATTAACACAATTCTAATAACTTTTAAAAAATACATATTACAACATAAAAAGTTTTGGTCATTAGTTAGAGGAATTTCTTAATATTTAATTATTTTGAATAAAATTCCTAACCTTCAGGTTAGACCTTTGCAAGGTCTGAAGTATGTACTAACCCCTTAATAAATGTAAACAATACAAAACAAATTATCGAAGTCTAATAAAAAATCAAGAATTTGTCCCTAGTGGTCTATAAATATATTAAGGGGGGAAATTCGTGTAAATGCACGTTCTTTCAGGAATTTAAAAAAAACTGGTAAAGTTTATTGAATTAAATTAAAGCATACCTTAAAGTACACAATATAAGCTTTATAAAAAAAATTTGTTATTAAAAAATATTACAAAATGCGGGGTTACAGGCGTTTGAAGTTGCATTGCACGGCTCGCGAAAACATACGTTTCGAGAAAAACGCGTATAAAGTTTTCGATACATTAAAGTAGTGTTTTAACTATTTCCTTGAAGACGTTGTGTATTCGAAAATAACTATTACACTAAATCAAATATTTACTATCACGTGCTTACAGTGCTTGCTAATGACAATTAATAAAATTATATTGACGAGAAACCGAAAGAATAGAGGGATCACGTGCTCATATTTAAATGCATTTGGTAGTATCTGAAGTGCTAAACTTATGCTTACTATAGACATTCATACATCTACTAATAGATTAGTAATGTAAAAAAAATTCTAAAAAAATTTTGTTTTACACGAGTTTTATTATTTTTTTATTTTTTGTACCCTCAAAATGAAGCTTAGGATATATACTTTCAATACCAATAAAAACTAGAATGACGTTTTTCTTGTTTTCGTGATATTAATTAATAATAAATAAGTCATATTACATTCAAATTCAATCATTTTTCAAAAATACTGTAGAAGCGATGAGACAAAATTTTTATCCTATGCAAATTGTATAAACCAATAAATTTTTTAAGTTTTAAATTTTTTTCTTGAAAATTGATATTTCTTCTTTTAGAAAGTACAATTAATAATATTGTTTTAATTATTTAACTGTTAATTTATTATTTTTTCTGGAGCTCTGCATTTCCGTGGATAAACGTCCTTAATCAGTGCAATAGTTTTTTTTATGATGTCCGTTAGGTCAAAAAACATTGTTTTGAGAAAAAGCTAATTTACGAAAACATGTCCTTTTTCAAAAAAATACCCTATTACGCGTCAGGATACATTATATACATGTATATATGTTTTTATATACGGGTCATTCTCACAAAAAGGACAAATGACACGTTCATGACATTATTTTTAATAAATAATTATAATAATTGAAAATGTTGCGGGCCTTATTATAGAAGTCAACAGAATTTAATAAGATTTTATAAAAAAAAATTGACAATTTTAAATAATTGAATATAATCATGTTTATATAGTGTAAAAACTCCCCTCCGTTACCGTTCGCGAAGTAAGTTTTATTTAAAGAAGAATTATTGCATTCATACTGCAATAGGAAAACATCTTTTGTCTAGTAACATCTACTAATTACATTATTTATAATTGATTTATAAAGTGTAAAACAGAATATTTGTAAAATATTTTTTCCTAGAATTAAATAAGTTTTGTTCGCAAAGTAAACTCCCCTCCGTGACCAATTACAAATATAATGAGTAAATGAAAAAAAAAAATGATAATTGAGAAATGAAGAATTCAAAAGTGTTTACAGTGACGATGTTGTTTTAGTCAGTACACAACATCATGAAAGAAATGAAAACAATAAGTGTCAGAAAGATTTTCAGTTTCGCAATGTTCGTCGACACAAAAAAACTCCCCTCCGTGTCCACTTTAAATTTAGTTTTTTGATAAATAAATAATAAATATTATTAATAATTTTTAGAATATTCTTTTAAATATGGCGAATACTATTATTACTTTTTTTTATAAAATTTATTATTTTTATATTAGAATCAATAAATTTTGGCTACGCCTAAAGGAAGAAAACTCCCCTCCGTGATCGCTAGTCACATCCATCGATTATAAAGCCTCATGCAAAAAAATGCACCTTTTTCGTACCTCGAATTTTGAAACTTTCTTTATGCCAAATGGTAACATATGATGACCCAATAATCCCTGCAAAATTTCAAGATGAGCATATGCCCCCTTTCGGAATTACAGGGGGTCAAAGGGGGCCATGTCAAAAAAAAAGAACATGTAATATTATCGAATAATAATGTTAAAAAAATCAAACGAAATCGTTCCTTCAAGATTTTCGTCTGCTGATTACGAATTTGAAGTCCGTTTTCAAAAATTCAAAATGGCGGAACCTATATGGTGGACAACAATTTAAAAAATCGATCCGATTGACCTGAAAATGGTTACTCGGAGGTTTTTGGGGTCGCTGATTACGAATCTGAGGTCCGTTTTTCAAAATTCAAAATGGCGGATCCAATATGGCGGACTACAATTTCAAAAATCAATCCAATTTACTTGAAAATGGTTACTTGGGTTACCTTCAGATTTGTGTTCACCGTTATTGAAACCCCCTAATTAACGATATTGAAGCCAATTAAATAGATTTAAAAGATAATTGTCCGACATTTTGAATTTTTTAAAACTGATTCCAGATTCGTAATCAGCGACCCCAAAAACCCCTGAGTAACTATTTTCAAGTAAATTGGATGGATGTTTAAATCTGTCGTCCGCCATTTTGAATTTTTAAAAACGGACCTTAAATTCGTAATCAGCGACCCCGAAAACCCCCGAATAACCATTTTCAAGTAAATTGGACTGATTTTTGAAATTGTCGTCCGCCATATTGGATCTGTCATTTTGAATTTTGAAAAACTAACACCGGATTCGTGTTTAGCGACCCCAAAAACCCTCGAGTAACAAGATTTAAACGGATTCGATCATTGTATCGGTGACAAAATATTAAACAATTATTTTATATTAAACAATTATTTTTTAAACAATAATGTTCATAAAGATCGTAACAACGTATTTTAGAGACTTATTTAGGTCCTTCTCTTCACATAGCAATAGTCATAACAGTGGTTTTGAACTTTTTTTTTTTTTTTTTTCTTAATTCAGCATTTGTCCTTTTCGAGAGATTCACCCATACATATTTATATATACATATATGCGTACTTTGAAATATATTTATATAGGTATATTTATAAAAGCATACATTGTACTGACGAAGAGCACGCTCCATGAGCGCGTGATTTTTGCATTGTACCCCGTTTTTCGATATGTTACCGAAGTTTCCAACCAGAATAATTGTTTCCATGATATGTATCCACCTACAAGTTCATCAATAAGCACATTCCAAAACCCTTTGACACCCCTCATCACAACTTCTGCGATGATACAAAGACCATGGGAAACGACAGTGACGTGGATCCAACATGGTAGAACGAATAACAATCCTTACATCCACTGCCAGTATCAGAATAACGAAGAAATACGATATGGACAAAATTTGTTTAACACGCAATCTACTGCCCCTTTTGCACAACAATATAATCAAAAGAAACAATTTAGAACAGATTCGAATTCATGCTTTAAAGGCATGTCTAACTACAGTGCGCCAATAGTAAAACCCATATATAAAGTCTGCTATCAACTTTTGCTGAAATTACTCCCCATCTTTCTCTGCAGCGATTGCTTGATATCCATGAAAAATCAACATGGGTTTTTTGCAACTTCTTCTTCTTATTCAAATCCATGCAAATATGTACGCATGCATTGGCTTTGTTGTGGACTGAGATCCTTAACATGTAGCCATGACCAGGTATTTTTGAGGTTTCTTGCAACTTGAAGTTGAAACGTTACGCGCATGCGCGACGAATATTTTTTTTCTTCTATATATGGGTAATTTTCCGCAAACTGTGATTTTTCAGGCTCTAATTTTTTTAAATATATTTCTGGAATAACCAAGGGTATTAACATTATTTCACTTCTAATTTTCTTAGTAGAATAAGCAGTAAAAATGATTCCACATGAAACTTAAGATTCACAAAGATATTCTAGAAATAGCAAAATAGTGCTGCCACGGTAGTGACCTAAAATCCACGGTAGTTATAAAACAACTAGCTAAAAGAAACGCGCGTAGATACACGTGATATTTGATATTTTATTTACGTGATATTTTATTTGACGAAAAGTTTATTTTTGAAATCGTTATTGTATTACTATTTCAACATTATGGTGTTATAACATAATATAACTAGGCAAAAGAAACGCGCGTGATAACTATACGTTTTTTATGCAAAATTTATTTTTATTTGACGAAAAGTTATTGGAATTTTGATCTCACAAAATTAATAATGTTGTTTTTGAAATCGTTATTGTATTACTATTTCAATACTGTCGTGTTATAATATAATAGTTCAGTTAATTTGTAAATATAATCTGTGCATAGCTTCTGGTGGACATACATAAAGTGTGTTTAAATAATGTTCAATTTCATCATATTGAATTTCCTCATTATCATCTTTATAACCTATTATTCCACAGTCACTATGACCTTCAAATTTTGTACTCAAATAAAGATTATATGCTACGATTATCGAATTGCCAGCAATACATTTAATTGACCCATTTTAGGATCCATGCAGGGTGAATTCCTATTTTGTTTACAGCATGGTCCATGAACTTAAAATCGCTTTATAATGTTAGAAAGTTTTGGATTCTTTATTTTGTCTGGGATTTCAGCACATATCATTTGATTTAAAGTTTCTGCATCGCAAATTTGTGTACGTAAAAATATAATTAAACGAACATGTGGCAATCCACGCTTTTTTTTCCTATGAAAGAAAGATATGCTATTGCATATACTCCACACTTAACTATACCAATCGGTTGTTGATCAAGAGCTTCAAAAACTACTGTTGATTGAAAAGGGAACAATCTAATTAAATATTCTACTTGAAGAACATTCAAAAACCCTGCATTAAGACTTTCAAAAATATAAAGTTTTATTCCATCGTAAAAGACACAAATCCAATAACCAAAATCGTATTATCACTAAAAACTTTTTGAAGATTTTTAACTTCTTCTTTAATTGGAAAAAATACAATGAAGCATCTCGTGTAGAAATGTCCCTAAGCTTCCCAACGTGATAATGGATTCCGACTAGAACCGCGCTAGAAAAGTCATACTCGAATCTGATTAGATTCTTGTAAGAAATTCAGACTAGAAATATCTGCTGAGACCCCATTTGAATTCTAGAAAGGCAATTCAAACTAGAAAAATCTGATTAAACCCTTACTAAATTCTAGCCAGAAATACCTCGAATCGGACTTAGATTATTTTTCGATGTTTTTTTTATTTAAAATATGAATTTAATTATGTTCAATAAGGGACATAAATATTTTTAAAATGTTCGTTTTAGAAATAATAATAAAAAGAATAAATATTAATAATAATAAATTATAATAATAAAATTATTAAATAAATTAAATTTATTATTTAATACCACCGAGTGATAGAATCAAAATAATAATATTATTAATAAATTACATTATTTTATATAGTTTCACTTTTTATTTAATTTAAAAATAATATTTAAATTTAAATCGAAAATATCGAAATCGATGTATCGAAGTTTTCAATATATCGATGTTCCATCGTCGAGAATGATGACATGAATGGTGCAAGTGCACATGTCATTTTGTGTGAACCTGAATTTTATTGTTCTTTTGTTAATTAATTATGGAAAATAATGATAGGAAAAAAAGCAATCGCGAATGCTTAGCAAACAATATCGTGAGGTGAAATCCGTACGCGCTGAATTAAATAGAATGCAATATGTTCAAGAGCAAGTTATGGATATTGACAATTTAGATGACTCAAATCACTCATCTTCTTTATCAGAAGGTAAATATTAACATAATATTATCAATTTAAGAATATTTAATATTAAGCCAACAAACATGAAATATGTACTTAGAATATTAAAAGTAAAAAATATATTGATTGGTTTTCTAACCTCAAATTTCGTCTTTATGTTAATATCATTATTTCAAATTTTTAATTTTTACTATGATTATACCAATTTCTTCAGGTAATATTATGATTTCTAACTTTTTTATTTATAATTCTGGTTAAAATTTGTGTTAGTACTGTTTGGAGGTTAGGAAGTTCAATTAAACTTCACGGCTATAATAAATAGCATAACGGGCGTTTTTAACTGTACAATTTCAAAAACACACACGGAAAAAAGGACGTTGGATCTTTATATAAATATGTTTTTTGGATTTATTAAATATTTATTAATTTTTATTTAATAATAATCGATTAAAGGGAGCTAATAGGGTTCTAGCGAGAACCCTTTACTTCTGGTAGGGAAATCGCAGGGATATCCCTGCTAGATCCCTACCAACATTCCTCGCTGGCGTTGATCGTGACGAAAAATGCCGGGTCCCGCCTAGAGTTTCCCTTCCGGAACCCATCTGGCAAAAGGGACGCACAGCGAGGTCCCTATTAAAATCTAACTCAAATTTCTGCACGAGATTTGAAAATACAAAGTACTTTCCATAATGAAAAAATAATTTGTATCTTTTCTCAATCATTTTTGAAACTTATACATATGCATATCATTTAAAATTTTATTTACATTTTCAATAATTTTAAAATCTTTATTACTTGAAATAAAATACTTTTTTATGTTCGACATGGTAACCTTCAAATTTCAAACTCCTGGTAAAGTCGCTTTTCAAAACAAATCTTCTATTTCAGTTTCCTGCTTTAAAAAATGTATTTTGGTGATTCTAAAAAGGACTAACGAAGCTTACACGGTAATCTGTTCAAAAATAATAACATTGATTAAAATTATTTAAAAATTCTGTTAGCCATACGTTAAGATTTAACAATTTTCAAATGTATCACTAAAGAAAAATTCAAAAAAATTGGTCAAGTGCGAGTTACACTCGCTTACCTAGGGTTCCGTTCACGATTATTTAAATATTTATATATGTTTAAAAAAAATAATTTTCCTCTAATTTTCTTTCAATTTGCTTGTAAGCATTTACATATATATGTACAAAGTTTGAGATGCTTGGCTAAAAAGTTGTTAAAGTTAAGATAAAAAGGAATTTTGAGTTTCTGTAGCGAACCAATATTTAAGTTAATTTCAAAAGGGTTAGCTATATTTTTCATGAAATCTACACGTGAAATTAAATGTGTCTCAAGTTTCAGTTTCTTAGCTCCAAAACTGTAAAAGTTAAGGGGAGACACTTTTTTTCCGAAACTTCGAGTTATTGAATATAACTATATTCAATTCAATTACTATCGCATTCGCTATGATTTTCGTTTAATCTACTCACAAAAATACGTATGTATACCAAGTTTGAACTCAAACGGTTGTAATGGCTTGGTTTTAGAGGGGGGAATGATTTTGTGGACGGACATGAGTGAAACCATAATGGTTCCGTTTCGGTTCACTGCGTGAATGGAACCACGTAAAGGCCAAATAACTGAAATATTGAATAAAGGAGGATGTTACGGAGGGGAGTTTAAATACTACTTTTCATTCAATTCTTTTCTTTTCATTCTTTTCAGTTATTTGACCTATTTTTGAAATTTTCATTAGTTATCCGATTGAAAATTTGTTAAATATTATCGTATGACTGGCAGAATTTTTACTAATTAAAATTAATTTTATTTTTTTTGAGAGAATTAACCATTTACATGTGTTTCACCTATAAAATATTTGATTAACTATAAATCAGCCAACGAATGCAATAAGGATAATCCTTTATATAGGTGACTTAGCGTTGCTTAACCTTTTTTCACATTACATCAATTTGAATAATTATTATTATCATTTAACTTATTTTCCTTTGCCCTCTTAATTTTTGGTTCATTAAATCAAGTTTTCTAATGTTTTTAAATCTCTTTGTCTCCTTAATTAACAATTGATATTCAAATCAATATTCAGCTTACAAACTATTATTTCACCCGTAAAACAATATTCAACTCGTTTGCTATTTAATTAATTTTCAAAAAGCCAGCTTCCACTAATATCAAACATACCTATAATATTTTTTTCCTTTTTCAAAATATATTCAATACCAATTTTATCATTAAAATTCAAATATCTTTAATGCCAATGTTATCCAATACTAAAATTTTTTTCCAAAATCCAGCTTCCACTATTATCAAATAATCAATATTTGTTTTAATATCAAAATATATTCAATACCAATTTTATCTTCAATATCCAAATATCTTTAATGCCAATCTTATCCACTACCAAAAAAATTGAAAACAATATTCAGTTAACAAATTATTATTTAACCCAAAAAACAATTAAACAATGAATATTTTTTTTCAATATCAAAATAAATATTCAAAACAAATTTCATCCACTGTCATATTTCATCCTCAAAATCCAAATATCCTTAATGCCAATGTTATCCAACCCAGTAAAAAAAATAATTGAGGGTATGCGAAAAGAATTGGTGGTAACTTAAGCTGAATTCGGTTTGGCGAAAAAACCGAATTGGAACGTTAAGGTGAATTATTTTTTTTTACCGTGACTTCTTTTCTCTTGAACATTTGAAATGACGTTTGTTTATTCGAGTTTGTAATATAAAGGAATAGAATAAATGTTTCGAAGTGTAAAAAAGCCGATTTGGACTAAGAAATATATAATTTTTATTTTAAAGAAATAAAAGAGAAATGTGACAGATTTACCGACAATTTTACCATGTGAGTAGTACTCATATGGTAAATTTATTATGTGAACACTAAACACTTGATAAATTTGTCGGTAAATCTGTCACACTTCGCTTTTATTTCTTTTTAAAAAATTATATATTTCTTGGTCCAAATCGATTTTTTTACACTTCGAACCATTTATTCTATTCATTTATAATGCAAACTCAAATAAACAAACGTCAATTCAAATGTTCAAGAGAAAAGAATTGACGGTAAGAAAAAATAATTCACCTTAACGTTCCAATTCGGTTTTTTCGCCAAACCGAATTCAGCTTCAGTTATCACCAATTCTTTTCGCTTACTCCCAATTATCTTTTTTACTGGAAATATAAAAACTAAATGGAAGGAAATATTTTTTTATATATGTGTATCCTAAGGCTATTACAAGTTTTCTTTAGTAGCCGTTTAACTCTTGTGAGGAGAAGTGTTATACCTGTACTCTGCCGGCCCAGGCCTATTTAAGGACCTCGCGTTAGGCAGACATTGCGATAGGCCTGAGTGAGGTTATCGGGCATAACCATTGGTAAGTAGAGTTCTCAACCCAAGTCTTTGTGGACAAAACGGGCGATCACGGATTGCGTCCTGTAAAAGGCATGTGATGTACTCCCACTCTACAGCCTGGTTCGAGCTCGGACTTCGAGTAAGTCAGTTACAGCGGGGGTCCTGTGTGGCGTTCTCAGGCTTAATAACAATATTATTTTATGACGGTTAATGAGTTTTTCAAAAAAATTATAAAATTTTTATATATAAACATTGTTTAATTTATTTTGACATATTCGTATCCCTCAGAAGTTCACGATTACGAGCATATATTGCACCAATAATAATAAATGTTAAAATTCAAAAGTTTTATAATTTTGGTTCCAATCAATAAACCTACATGATGTGTTTTAAACCGATTAAAACCAAAGGTGCTGGCACCAAAGATTTTCATCTTGATTTTGATTCTCCAGATTGTTCGCGCCGGGCTGGTACACGGAGAAAAAAATTAGGTTGCAACAACCGGAGACTCCGGTTGTAACTACTTAACCAACGCAGGCGTGAACGCAAGTACCAATACAGAAGTCAGTACAATTTGGTAGCCTGACTGTCTCAAGTAGTATCAATTGAGCAGGAAAAAGCTTGGTCGGTATCGCCTGAGAACACCAATAGCTGCAATTAAAGACCCAAGTCAAAACAGTCTGGCTCCCTGGTTATAACTACTTGACTTTATAAGATCTACATGACGACTTAAAAGAAAGCAGTTTGAACTTTTTTTCTCCGTGTAAAGTGGGGAACACAACTTTCCTTTACAGGACAGTAATTAAACGGTCATAGACCATCTTACAAACCCTCAACCGAAGGCTGTTTTGAGAGAACAAATTTCAGATAGAAACCCTCGAGAACCCTCATTATCAAAGGGTGTCCCAGTCATGGGTGTACATATTACTTTCTACTGAAACTATACTTTCTACTGATAGAAATAAGACAATAAGTCTTCTACAGTTTTTCAAATTTTTTTATAGTTTTTGCGTAAATTGTAATTAAAAATTTAAAAATTACGCGTGGTGATTGGCCGCGCGAGCTCAGTGGGCGGGGCATTGTACCCTGGAGCTTTCCTGATTTTCCAAGCGTGGGCATATAGAGTTTACCCGATTACTTGAAATAATCCTCTGAAAAATATATACGTTATGTATTTTTCAAAATAATATTTCAACTACTCTTTTTTTTCCTTAAAAAAATATATAATGTATGAATTTTTCAAAGGATTAATTCAACTAATCGCGTAAACTCTACATGCCCACGCCTGAAAAATCAGAAAAGTTCCGGCGCGCTATGCCCCGCCCGCCGGTTCACTGAGCTCGCGCGGCCAATCACCACGCATAATTTTTAAATTTTTAATTGCAATTAAAATCTGATTTAAAAGCCAAGAATTTCAGAAATCTCTTTTGAATTCTCTCCACGTCATCATTGTATTTTTGAAAAACAGTATTAGCAATAATATAAGAAAAAGATATACGCGAAAGCACTAGTGAATTGAAAAGTAATATTAAAGTAGATAGATTTTTAAAACCTTTTGATGATCTGATGAGAAAACCATGGCTTTAGATGCCGATGTTACTACCCAGCAAACACGAATACGTAATGGTTATATATTTGTTACATAACAAGATGTAACACGTTCTGTCACAAGCTTATAGCATGTTACAATCATGTTACAATCAGGTTACGATAAATGTCAGCTCTGATCTCTGTAACAGATTTATAACAGATATAGAACACCGTTACAGACTGTTCTATAACAGTTATGTAATACTTACATATAACATTAATAAATTTTTTCATTTATTCTATAAACGGTACATAACATTTCTGTAACAATGTTACAATGTTATGTAACAAATATGTAGCTGTGTTATAAAAAAAATATATAACAAATACATACATTAATAAAGTAACTGAAATATCTGTATTGGTACAGAATAAATATATAATACAGTTATGTAATAAATATAAATTTATATATATATATAGATATATACATTTGTTACAATTGAGTTATGTAACCCAATTATCTTCACTGTTACAAAATAAATATAATACTGTTACATAATAAATATATAATGTTATAGAATCTACATATAATTGAGTTACGTAATCACTCTTCTTATTTAAATTAGTGAAAATTCCCCTGATTTTAATTTAGTAACGCAGTTCTCGCTGTATGAGCCAGTGATTTTCTCTGATATTGTCGTAATCACTGATTCAAACAGCTAGATCTGGGTAATTGAAATCAATAAAAATTCTCACTATTCCAAATTAAGAGAATAGAATTTGGTACCTTTTTAGTCTTACATTGATTTCTTTTGACAGAATGAACATAAGGTTATAAAGATACCATAAATTCTAGCTGTAAAATAATAAAAAATTCAATATTAATATAATTCCTTAAATTTTAGTGTGATAAAGTGAAAGTTTCCGAATTAAATCAAGAAAGCGTAGGAAGTATACTCTTGTAATATTGGAAAAGACACAATTATTTTAATGAAAAGACAATATACAATTTATTATTTTTAAATATTATACAATACAAATATCAGTCATTACAATATAAGTTTTTCCTATGCACTCTGTTACATTTCTACTTTTAATTTGAATTCAGTTATTTGAATGCAACATAGCAATGCAGACCAATGTTTTATCTTTCTGTCTAATTTTGACGCATTTTCTTTTAATTTCTTTGGCTTCAATAATTTTAGACGTGTTCGAAAGTCTGCTTTCACTTGTTAAGAATATACTAATGTTTTTCGAATTACACGGCTCTGTAAAGAATGGTTCAATCTTTGTGAAGTATTTAACTTCGAGAAAAAAATTGTTTCTTTGTTCAATTATTTTTTGCACGAGCACAATTGAACCATCCTGTAATAAGCAACAATTATTCTTTCTTTCATTTGATATTTGGTAACTAGGATACTTTAACGATGCGATTTCTGATTTATCTAACAAACTATTTTTGTACTTCGGAATGGGATATTTACATTTATTGTGGGAAAATTTATCAGGTAATTGATTAGATTCATTCACTCTATTTACCAATTGCTGCAGAGGTTTACTACTTGATTTTACCTGTCCTTTAATTTTCTGTAAATTATTTTCGAATTTGAACGCACTGAACTTGTCTAGGGGTCCAAATGTTTCTGTGCAATCCGGTAAATGTTCAGAAACATGCACATTATAACTTACATATTCCGGAGCGTATGCTTTTGGAAAATTAACAATAAACCATTGGAGAAGAGATTTTGAAAATTTTCGTAATTCCGAATTTAGACATAACTCTTCATCAAGAAGGATTCTAATAGCAACGCTTAAAGATAAAAAATGCAAATACTTTGAACTCGGAATTATTTCTTTAAAAACGACTGGACCTGTGTATAATAGGAACTGTCGACTTTCAGTTGCCTTCCATCTGTCTATATCGAGGACAGATCGAGGTTTGCGCGCGAATTCGGTTGTTATAAATTCCCCCATACTTATTAAATTTTTTGATAGTTTCTCAATTAAATTATCTGACAATCGGATACCTTTTGGACCTTTAGTCAAGAGCCACAATAATCGCCTTACACAACCCAGACAAATACAATGCATATAATCTACAGGGATTTGTCGAATCATATCTATTGGCAATTCTTCTAAAAGGGAGGAATCAATGTGGTGTTTTTCTTGTAACCTCTGCCTAAATGCATTGTCAGTATGATGGGTATATTTAATTCCGGGAAATGTAATGCGATTTCTAATCCACTTGCCTTCTTGTACACATTGCGGACAACCAAAATAGCCGTTATGGCCCTTAGTACACGTGATAAAAGATCTGGCTGGCGCATCACAAATTATAGAATTAATCGCGAAATGTACAAACTGATCATTAACATCTATACCATCCTTCAGACATTTAAGACAATCATCAACAAAAGGCCTAAGAAATTTGTTTGCATCATGTGGTTTTTGTTGCCCATGATAGACACCAATCAAAAAAGGCTCTGTATAAAATTCTGTAACAATATCCCCCATTATTGTCCAAAATTGACTGCTTGAACTCTTAACTAAAGGCACTCCATCAATATGTACATTAATTTTTATTTCTTTTGGAACGGTTTTGAAATATTTATTAATAGAGCGCGCAATACACGGTTGCAAACTAAAATGATAATAATGGCCCCCACACATCTCTTCGAAATTTACAGAAGTATTTTTTGGTGTTTTTACTAAAGTGCGGCGATCATTAGGCAACTCTGTGTGACCATGTTTTTTCAAAATTCGAAGCAACTTATTTGTTATTGTTTGTGTAAAATGTCCCTCTATTACAAGATTTCGCAAATCAGCAGTCAAATCAACTTCACTATCGGAGCTATTAGATTCGTAGTCAATATTTTCAAATTCATCACTAGATGTGTCGCTATTTACAACGTCGCTGTCAAATTGATCAAATTGATCGTCTACTTCATCAGCTAAAATTGTGCATGCAATACTGTCAAAATGATCACCTACTCCATTATCTGTCACAGGACATGCAACATTGTCAAAATCTTGTAAAGGATTATCTTCACTAATTACAATAGAATCAGTAATGTCAGTGTTATTGCGTTCACATGAGGTCAAGTTATTTTGTGTACTAGGTAGAGTTGAAGAAGTGCACTCGTTTGTATGACTTGTTGATGGAGGGAAGATCTTACATGTTGAATGAAGATTGGTACTCGTTTCAGGAACATCGTCATCAGACGTTGAAAGAAGGTCAACATTCTCTATTTCTGCCCGAATCAAGCGTGCTTTATGTCGTTTGGAGACATTGACAAAGTTCTTTGGCATTTCAGAAAATATCAATTCGTTTGCTGCGAAAAAATGCAGGAGTCGATTCGGTAAATTTAAGTCAGTTTCCATTTTTAAAAAAAAATTTTTAATTTGTTTGAAAACATGTAGAGAAAAAAAGAATTATTCTTAAAAATGTAAAAGCAACCATTTTTTAAATATATTTATTAAATTTATTATTTTTTATAATAAAATTGCTTCAATGTATAAAATAATAGATAAAATAAAGTTAATAAATAATAAATAAATGAAATAAAATTCCAAGTTACTTCACAACTGTATAAGCTTTTCCATTTTTATTAATTATTTGTAAAAAAAACAGAAATATTCAAGAAAGTTTTGAATTACTGTCATAAATTTATTAAATTGAATTGAAGGTACAAATTTTATTCTCATATTTTTAAATATTACATAAATGTAACATGATTTTAAAAGTATTTTTGTAAATGGATTAAAAGAATGAAAAAATTTTTCTCTATCGAATAACAAATGATTTAAATATTTCTTATGGTTAATTAATCAAATTTAAAAAAGTTGTTTTTGAATTTTCGTTAATCAAATTTTTAAATAGACAGGGTGTCTACAAAATTTCATTACTCGAATTTCCGGCTATTTCTAGGTTTTTTCCTGGTTTAATAATTAAAGTTTTTTCTTACAATAAATAAATCATAATGAATTATACAGAATACAATTTTATTAAAAAAATGTCAATATATTTCAATTCCCGGCTACTTTCCGATTTTCCGTTTTTTGTTCGATCTCCCGTTATTTTTCGGGTTTTCAAGTTAAAATCCGCAACGTTTATCACCAACGATTCAAAACAATCAATATATTTTCAAATAAAAAAAAGAATATTTCCTTTTATATACACATTTTTATAATTACAACTGGCTATCAAAAAGTTGCAAAAACTTTTTCTCACCAAATTGAGAAAATTATTATAATAGAAAAATATTTTTCCTATAATCGTTGAATAAAAACGTTGTGGACTCAAAGTTCGTGGTTTTCAAGTTTTTTTTCGTTTCCCGAATATTTCCCGATTTTTCCCAGTTTCTAGACACCCTGATAGAGAAATTTTTTACATTCTGTAACAATTAATTTTAAAAAATTTTAAGATAACATTTTAATTTTAAGAACATTTTTTTCAATTTGACGTTTTTACTTACTAAATGTAACATAATTATGCAAGTCATTTATAAATTTTCGAAAAATATAATATTTCATTCAAAAATTTAATGTTTCTTTTATATTCACTAAAAGAGTTTCTTATATCGTGCTTATATCAAAAACACTTACCTTGTTGAAAACACTGAGAAAAATGCCGTTGTAATTTACAATGTCCAACGTGATTCGAAAAGTGGACAACGCCCAACGTTGTAAAGTTACAAACGGTTCGTAAACATACGACATATTTTGCGTAGAATTGCCATCGGTTTGTAAAGTTACAAACAGACCGTTTCTGTACAAACTTTTTGCAACATTACCCTACCGAAAGAGTGGTACTGGATTGGTACTGGGAAATTGGAACTGAGGGCTCAGTACCAATTCAGTACTAATTTGGTGCATTTTGGTACTGAAATGGAACTGGGAAATTTACCTGCGAAAAAGGTCGAGTTACCGTTAAAACCCTCATAAAAGTGAAAAGCGACTAGCTTTTTCAATATGTTTAAACTAAAACTTTATATTTATTTCAATATTATATTTGTTTTTCATGGATTTATATTATTTTCATACATTATTATGCATATGATATTTCCTTTGGCAGCTAAATTCAAAAATGATGTCCATTTTTTTATCAAACTTAAGGTATACGAGATAAATTATAATTTTTTTAAATGTAATTATTTTATGATAAATTTTAGATATTCATAATCTGGAAATATTAACGAATCTTAATATATATTTTTTAAAGTTGAGTTATGAAAATTACAAATTTTTTAAGCAATAAAACTCGGGTTAAAATTGTAATCCTTCAACAAAGGACCTAGGGGTCTATTGTTCAAGGAGGGATTGCAATATAATTTTCAAACTTAACAGAAATTTTCTACAAACTATTATGTTTTTTTTTGCTGTTTTACACGTATATCGTGAGAGACGGTTTGTTGATCTTATATACCTTTAAAACTATTGTTAAAGTACTTTAAAAATGTCTTCTTATGGGTTATCAGGTAGTGGTACTGAAATGGAACTCAAGCCAAGTCCAATTCAGTACCATTCCAGTACCACTCTTTCGGTAGGGTACAACGTCAGACGTCGCTGTTTTCCTAACCTTTAGTTTTCTTACCATGTCTAACGTTGCAACTTTACGAAAAAAATCATTTGTAACTTTACAAACCGTTTGTAATTCTAAACTGACATTTTTCTCAGTGAATTATAAGATACTATTGATGTTTTAAAAATGAAAATGCAAAAGATGCAAATCAGGATGATATAGCGATGGGAAATCCACATGTTTACTGTTTCACAAAACTTGAAATTCTTTTAACTGGTATCTAGTACAGATTGTTTAACGTCGTTAAAATATGACATTACATGTCTAGCCAAAAGCGATGCAAATAAATTCGAAATTTGTTAAAACTAATGCACATTTTAAATAATGTTTGTACACGAAAACATTGTTAAATACTTGACGCGTGCTCCGCCATTTTCATCTGGTCTGGTTTGGTTAGGTTAAAGAAGCACGTCACGTTTTCTTGATCAGCGTCAATGCGCTGGCGTATAGGCGTAGGGATACGAGTTCAAATGGGTCTAGAGGGACTATTTTCGTAGGCTGTTTGTGGGATTGGGGAATTAGGATTTAGTTTTTCGCTACTTTCGTGTCGTGATCTATATGTGTTCTACGTACTATACTTTTTGCAAATATCTCTCAGCTTCCCTATTTATATTTAAAAATTAAAAGAATTTAATTAATAAATATCTAAAAGTAATACATACGCGCAAAATATTTAGGCGTTTATAGTATTTTTCTGCTATTTAAGCGGATATTTTTCCAACATGGAGAATGAAAGTTTTTCCGATTACGTAAGTACAATTTACTTAAATAAATATTTTAATCAATGATCGTAAATAATTGTTTATTATTGTTTATTTTTCTTTAATAATTTAAATTTTTACAAATTGTCTGAAACATTTTTTAAATTTTCTCATTTTCAACGTTTTGTAAAGTTTAACCTTAAAAACGTGCACGTGGTCGCATATGTGGTTGCATACATTTTTACTAATATTTGATTTCCTAACTAAAAAAATTTTTAAATAAAATTTAATTATTTAAATAATTTTTATTAATGTAATATTTTTAAAAATAATTTAATATTTTAAGCCAAAATATGAAAATACACATTATGAAATTTTAATATTTAGTTTTAAAAAATTTAATTTTACAGGTACCTATCCCACTAGAAAAACCTTATGCAGTGGTAAAGTTTTTAGGAGATGAAAGTTCCTACTCAGAAGTTCCTTCCGAATGGGTGACGTCTTTCACGAATGAGAGTAACGTTCGATTTTACGCTTGCTGGTGGCCAAGCAATGAAAGAAATGTTTCATTTTGCATTGCAAATAGAAGACCAATAAACAAAGAAAATTGGAAGCAATTACCAGTAGAGTTCGACAAATACTCTTGTAATTTTTTTAACTTATTTATTATTCATGTTGACAAACTTAACAAATAATATAATTGTTATAGAATCTTACTTTTATTTCAGCATCCTATCAAACTGCTCGAAAAAGAGCATATGATTCAAACTATGCAACCACAGATGATAATTCTTTGGGTAAAGGGTTAAGAGGGACTAATGGCGCACTCACACCTTTTTTGGCTGCCTGCCTGCCTGCAGGTTACCATGGCAACGCACGAGTGTGAGTGAGACAGAAAATTTGAATATTCAAATTTTTAAATTTTCTGTCGCACTCACTCTCATGCGTTGTCATGGTAACCTGCAGGCAGTCAAAAAGGTGTGAGAGCGCCTTAAAAGACCCCGTGGTTACGATGATGATTCAGAAACAGAAGAAAATTCCAATAAAAGGAGTGAAATAAGTAAGAAATATTTCTTAACCCATTTTTAAAATAAAATTGCATAATTTTATAGAAATATTGCACATTGTTTAATTTACAGGATCAAAAAAGAAAAGCAGTACAAATGAGTCTGTCGATTATGATTCTGAAACAGAGATTCTGGAAGAACTGCCAACGGAACCATCAACTTTTCAGTCGAAAATTGTATCTACAAACTTTTCCGAGATTGATGATAGTCAAAAGTCCAAAGGCGAAAAGAATGGTATGTCATTTTGTATTCTTTGTGTCCATGTTTTCCATTCTAATAATTTAAATAATATTTAACAAATGCATGTCATCGGATAATTGTTAGAGATTAGATACATATTATTTCTTATGTTTGTTATTTACAAAATTCATAAAGGTTATTCTACACTATACAAAATTTATTCAGACTGTTACAAATTAAATAACTATTATTAAAACTTTAATTTTTGTTTAAATAATAACCTCTATTGATTCCATTAATTTTTTACTATAGCGAAAACGAATTAATAAAACATTATAAACAATAAAACTAAAATTTATTTTATGTTTCAGATTCAAAAATTGAAGAGTTTAACCCTGAGGCTGTGCAGAACATTGGTCATCAAGAGGGATTAAATTCTACTGATAATTCAAGCATGCAAACAGTTTTGCGTGCGGTTAATCAAACAATGCGACTTTGTGCTGCTATGAGAATTGATATAAAGGATATGAATGTTAGATTAACCAACGTTGAAAAAAAACACAGAAATCTTATTGAAGATGATTTAATTTTAATCAGACAGCTATTGCCTTTGAAAAAAACAAAATTGGTGAAAGAATTCGACAGTGCGCTTAAAACCAATATTGAAATGAAATTAATTTTTGTAAGTATAATATTGTATATTTTCTTCTTATCAAACTGTGTTATTACTTTTTTTTTATCTCTTTGAGTCAAAAAACTTATTATAATTTACCTAATTTTTAGGAAAAGTATATTTTGCAAATAGGTGGTGAAGGTTGTAAACAGAACATTTATAATGTTCTTGCAAAAGTTTTTTCTAACAAATGTGCAAAAATGTACACTTGGAAAGGGTGCAAAGCAGGCAAGCCAGCTGCTTTCAAATTGAGATGTATAGATACTATAAAAGGTGTAAAAAATTCTATTAACTATATAATAATAATAAATATTGTATAACTAAAATATTAAATTAAAATTTTTAGTCGCCCTCTGCAACGTACACAATAATATGACTGAAAACGAATTTTCTAACCATGCAGCAGAATGGTTTCGAGTGGCAAAGCAACGATATTCAAGAGAGAAAGAAAAGTAGGTTTACTTTTTTAAGTACAATATAATTTCCAAATGCTAATTCAAATACCTGTGGCTACGTCTAATTTTTTTTACAGGAAAGGTAAAAATGCAGCAAATGAACACCAAACGAATGAAAACTAATTGATAAAGGTCAATTGAAATCACGAAAGTTGGGCAAACTATTTTATTTCGAGATGTGGGAGGTGAATCCCATTTAGTTTAAATCCCTCCCGGAACAGCATAAGACTTAAAATATATAAAAAAGCTTTTTCAATATATATTAATGTTATTATTTTTATAAATTGATATTTCATTTTAAGTATTATCTACAGTAGAGTATTATTTTTTAAGTTCTTCACTCCTTTGAGCTAAAAAGATAAAGTTATTCTTATAAATAAAAAAATTTATTGTTATTTGTTAAAAGTAAAAGAAAATTTACACATATATATACATAGAAATATTTGTATTATAAAAATTATAGACGAGTGAATAAATAATAGCTTTCTTAAAAAATATAATGTGTATTGTACTTTTTTGTTTCCGAATAATATTTACTATAGCCACATTCATATATATAATCATTTATATAAGATTTTACTTTATAATTCTTTAACTACATAAATATATATAGTTATGTATATTATTTTTTATTTACGTCCTTTTCATACTTAAAAAATTAAAGTTCATAATTTTTTTACTAAACATGTTAATAAATTATTTTTTTCATAATACATAAATCTAGATTGAGGTTATAACTAAATATTCTAGAATATATATTAATAACTTAATTTCATAAGATCTACATAACACCTGTTATATAATAACTAATATAAATATCTATCGTAGAAAAAATATTCTTTAACAGTTGTTACAATATAATCTATAACAGATGCATAAAACTTGTCATATAACAGTTACAATAAATTTTTATAGAACTAATCTAGGAACAAATATTCTAGATAATTTGTTATAATATAAATCTGTAATACATCCATAACACTTGTCATGTAACAGTCATAAGTTATTGTTATAGAACCTATCTTAGAACAAATTTTCTAGATTAATTGTTACATTTGAATTCTATAACACATGTATAACACTTTTCATGTAGCAGTTACAACACATCGTTATAGAACCTATCTTAGAACAAATTTTCTATAACATTTGTTACATTTTTATTCTATAACAGATCTAGAACACTTATCATATAACAGTTACAGTACAAAGTTAAAGAACTGTTATGTAATGTCTTTGGAAGTAAGTTATAGATCAATGTTACTTTTTAGTTACAGATAGCCTACATAATCAAATTATAACATTTGTTCTGTAACACTGTTACACATTTTTCATAGAACAAATACAGAACGTGTTTGCTGGGTACATTAGATATTTGTTCATTGAATAATAATCTGTTATCAAAAGTCACACTGAGATCACAAGTAGAAAACACCCTTTCCAAAAAAGTTTCATCTATTTTATAATTATAGAACAAAGGATCGTTACGTCTAGTATAAGAAAGAATATGGCATTTTTTAACATTTAACGGAAGTAAATTATTTTTTGACCATAAAAGAATATTATTTAAGTCAGTTTAGAGGGAAATAGCGTCTGAAATAGAGTAAATAATTCTGAAGATTTTCTCGTCATCCGCGAAAATAAGAATATAAGAGTCGGTGTTTAAAGCTACATCATTAATGTATAAATTAAATAATGGGGAACCAAGGGAAGACCCCTGAGGAACACCAGAACTTGGAAAAAATACGTAGGAAGAGTGTTGTCCAATCGTGACACGGTGAGATCTATTGACCAGGTAGTTTAAAACCAATTTAGTAATATTGTTCGTCAAATCTAAGTTTTCCGTTTTCCTAGCTAATATTTGGTGGTCATTAGTATCAAAGGCCTTTGAGAAATCCAGGTAAGCAACGTCGACCTGCAATCCCCTTTGAAAAGCAGTATTAACTATTTGAGTAAAAGTAACCAAGTTAGTAAGAATAGATTGATTTCGAACGCAGCCATGTTGCTCGTCAATAATTATATTCATAAGTGGTAACAGAATTGAATTTAGAATTGCTCGTTCAAAAACTTTAGCAAAATTTTGCAAAAGGGCAATAGGTCTATAATTTGTCACTCTGGACTTCTCTCCATTTATTTTTTTTTTGAAAGCTAAAAATGTGTATTTTCACCACAAAAAATATTGAGTTGTCCTTTTTCGTTATTTTCGAGATATTAATTAATTAATGTTTTAAAAAAATATTTCACAAATAAATAAAGTTTTTAATTTATTTATTGTCGCTATACAGGGGCAACGCCCTTTATTACAATGAAAAAGTCTTAGCTTAAAAAGTAAGTAAATCAACCCAAAAAAGAATATTTATTATCAAGAAGAAACCAATTTAGTTTGTTTTTAAAGATACTAAAAGAGGGTTGAAAAAAATCAATTTCGTGCATAACATTTGCTTCCCTACAAATTCGCGTGAGCGCACAATTGTCTTCATAATTTGTACGATGGTTTTGTACTTTAAAAGTAGTAGGAAATCTAAGAGAAACAATAGGCGCCGACAGTGAGATCTGTGAGAATATTCTTGGGCATTCAATTATTCCATTTAAAACTTTATACAAAAACAAGATATCATTTTTAAGAAATCTATGTTGAATAGAAGGAATATCAAGAAGTCGACAAAGTTCGGTATAATCGTGGTTACATCTATCGTAAGGGATACCAACATATCTAGCCGCAAATCTAAGAAAAACCTTTTGTACTCTTTTAATCCTAATTTTATGAACGTAGTATTGAGGTGACCAAATTACGGAAACATTCAAGGAGAGGGCGAACAAATGTAAGATATAATACTCTTAACACACGTAGGTTATGACATTTTGAATATACTCTCATTATCATACTTGAAGCTGTAATGGCTTTGTTTACAATATTATTTATAAGAAAGATATATGTGAGAGTACTGTTTAACAGAATGCCCAAGTCACTCACTTCTTGTAGTTTACTGAAAACAGTACCATTTCTAGTATAATAAAATTAAAAGGTTTTTCTTTTACTCGCAAAAGTAATTGTTTCACATTTCTCTAAATTTAGAAGAAGTTTATTAATAACACGGTGCTACAAAAAAAATTTTTTAATATACTTCTTATGAAACCTATTGGAGGTTGTAGGTAACAAAAAACTAAGAAGAATTGTGTATATAATATTCTCCAAACACCCACAATTTTCATTTTACAAAACTGTTCAAAAGTTTTCATTTTTCTCGCAATTTTTCAACTTAAACTGATGTTTTCATTGTTAATTTTAATTTCAACATTTTTTTCCTCTAGCGCTATTAAAGCGTTTTAAATTTTGCATCCAACGAGCCTTATTTCAATAGATTTTGTAAAAAAATTAACTGAATTATTGTAGTTTTTCTCTTTACAGTTCTAGTAGCTGATTCAAGAACATTACAGCTTTCTTTTCTTTTTCATTCTTAATTGTTTATGTATAATATTTGTCAAGTTCTGACAGTTTTTATTTCATGTTGGTCATGCTAACAATAAGTTTTTTCAACAAATAATAGTTTTACAAATGAAATGTAAACGAACACGATTGGATAAAAATACTTCAAGTTATGAAGGTTTTACTAATTTTTGTGATTTTTTACATTTTCAGAAATAAAATAAATTCTACTTCTTGTATCAGATCTTGTACTAGATCTTGAGCACGATCTTGTACAAGAAAATATATTTAATATTTGTATACAAGAAAATGTACATGTTATTGTACATATTCTTATGCAGGTTCATGTACATGTACTTACACATGAAACCGTTCATGTCCTTGTACAATTTCATTTGCAAAAAACATTTTTTTCAAAAAAATTTGAGATTTTATTATTTTAGAACCATTAACATTCTTTACTTATGTATGCTAGGAATTATAGCGCAGCTGTAAAGTTGTAAGAAAACTACTGCGCAGTCTTTAAAGTTTATCAATTTTATTAAACGAAGACATAAATGAACATTTACAAGAAGATGTATTAAATCTGGTGCAAGAAAAAGTGTCTGAACCTGCACAAGCATATGTACAAGAACACATACATTTTTTTGAATAAAAATATTACCTAAATAAATTTTCTTGTACAAGATATAGTGCAAGATTTTGTACAAGTTCTGGTGCACAAAAATGTACATTTTCTTGTACAAGATTTTGTACGGGGATTTTCAATAGGGTATAAAATAACAATTTAGAAATATTTCTATTAAAACAATATAAAAAATCTCATATTCCAATTTAATCTTTATATTATTGTAAAGAGAAAAACTACAATAACCCAGGTGCAAATATTCGCGTGAATAGTTTAACGCGAATCTCTCGCAAGCATACTCGCGCGAATTTTTTACGAGGTTAAAAAATTAAATCTTTGCAGTTTACAAGCAATAATTTGAAGTTCACGTCATTTTTCGATAACTTCTTTATGGAAGTTACCCTAACACTGCCAAAATCAATACCTATGAAGTTAACAAAAACTACATCGAGTTCCGTGTCATATCTCGAAAACTTCTTTTCTAAAGTTAACCTCAAACTGTCAAAATAAATACCTATAAAGTTAACAAATGCTAAATCGACATCCAGGTCATATGTAGATAACTTCTTTTCGGAAGTTAACCTCAAACTATTAAAATTAATACTTATGAAGTTAACAAGCACTAATAAAAAGTTGATGTCTTCAATGTCATTTCTGGATAACTTTTTAACGAAAGTTAACCTCTAAGAGTCAAATTAACAGACTTTGATGTTCTCAGAACAAATTCGAACTCTAGATAATTTCTGAATATTTCTTCAATGAATTTAAACGCAAATTGACAAAATAAATATTTATATAGTTTACAAGTACTAATTTGAAGTTTCCGTCAATTTTCGGTAACTTTTTAACGAAACTTAACACCAAACTGTCAATATAACCGACTTTAATATTCTAGAACAAAATCGAACTTAACCAAATTTCTTTGTATTTCATCACCGAATTTAAAATTAAATTGTCAATATAAATATTTATATAGTTTACATGTACTAGTTTGATGTTGAAGTCAATTCTCGTTAACTTTTTAACGAATGTTAACCTCAAACTGACCAGTAAAACGTCTTTAATGTTCCCAGAACAAAATCGAAGTTCACTAAATTTTTGTGTATTTCTTCACCGAGTTTAACCTCAAACTGACAAAATAAATATTTTTATAGCTTACAAGTACTAATTTTAAGTTTACGTCATTTCTCGACAACTTTTTTACGAAACTTAACCTTAAACTGTTAAATTAACTAAATTTAATGTTCGCAGTACAAAATCGAACTTCACTTAATTTCTTTTTATTTCTTCACCGAATTTAACATCATATTGTCAAAATAAATCATTATACAGTTTACAAGTAGTAATTTAAAATTCACGTCAATTCTCGATAACATTTTAACGAAAGTTAACCTCAAACTGTCAAAGTAACCGACTTTAATGTTCCCAGAACAAAATCGAACTTAACCTA
This sequence comes from Leptopilina boulardi, assembly GCF_019393585.1. Taxonomy (NCBI): domain Eukaryota; kingdom Metazoa; phylum Arthropoda; class Insecta; order Hymenoptera; family Figitidae; genus Leptopilina; species Leptopilina boulardi. The sequence goes on from NW_026138006.1 coordinate 998,104, forward strand.
ATTTTCATATATAGTTTCACCGAATTTAACCGCAAATTGTCAAAATAAATATTTATATATAAAAAACATGAAGATAACGATCACTCCGAGTCAAGGCGAACAAAAGAAAACAAAACTATTTCTTTTTACGTTTCAGCAGCACTGCTGCCCTCTTCAGAAACAATAAAAAAGAAAATTTTCTTCAAGTAATTCATTTGAAGAGAGGAATAGACGTCTGTACGATTTAAAAAGTGACAGTTCAAGGATTTGGTTAATTACAATAATATAAATAAAATACAAATTAATTATCAGTAAACAAAACATTTGGCAAACAATAATATTTTAAATTTATTAAAATTTTTAGTGAAAATTTTAAAAATTATTTCTTACTTACAAAAATCGATAATGCTTGAGTAGAGTACGCGGGATGGCGGGACCAGCAATCAAAATTAGTATATACAATTCAATTTACAGAGAAATTACATAGTGTTATGTCAATAATAATGAACATGTCAAATTTGGTATTTCAGATTGTTATGTTCTTTTAAGTATGATATCGTGTTATTTGAAATAATTTATGTGTGAAAATAAATAATAAAATGCATTCGATTAATTAAATAAGCCGATATATTTAATTGAATAAATTTAGCAAATGATTCAAATGTTTTCCGGATCAACATTTTTATTCGTATTCAAATTGCTGATACGAGGAAAATTTGAGCACGGTTTGTTTCGTGAGTTTAAAAATTCGTAAATCCAATGCATTTTGTTAAAAAAAATACACAAAAATTTAATACAATTGTTCTTTCGAAATTCCTTTAAAGAGCTAGGAAATTGAAGAAAAATAATTTCGTAACCTTTTGATAAATAAAACGATTAATACACCTCAAGATATAGAAAGGAAAGTGGATAACGAAATACGGAATTGTAAACACGAGGTAATTTGGAAAAATACTTTGAGTAATTATCTTTTAAATTTTTTGTTTTCAAATTTTCGAATTTAATAATATTAAATCATTAAATTTCGTGTTCATGACAGTTGATTCTCATCTGACATCAAATGATTGTGTATATTTATATCTCGAATAGTTTTGACAAATTACTTCAATAATCATTAATTATTTACAAAAAAAAAAAAAAAAATTTATAAAAATGTACAATTTTTACTTTAAAATATTTTTTGTTTGCTGGTCGTGCCCTATGATCTGTCACTTAGTTGTTGTATATTGTCTACAATTTAATAAATTGATATTTATCTTCCGTATTCTGCAATTTATTTTTGCAAACTTTGTTTTGGGTGATTGTGATTTTTGATAATTCATCATTTTTGAATTAATACATGCTTTCCCATTATGAACTTCGTGAAAGTATGAAAAATATATTTTTTATAAAAATCGAAATGTGCACAGCGTTGAGCAACACAGAGAAATCAATTTGATTTTCTCACATTATTATCTGCTTATTTCTCTTTTCGAATTAATGGAAATAAATTAATTAGAAGAGTTCGGTTTTCGGTCTCGCGATTCGGTTGGACATTGAATATTTTTATCAGTTTCTTTTTATATAAAAAAATATAAGCAATTTATTTGGAATTTGATTGGACATATTTAATTTAATTTCCAATTTGATTATAAAATTTTTTTTCAAAATGGTAATAACGCGAGGCCAAGCCCAAGCAGACATTCCAAATGGCTCCACTCTATAGAGAACGCCACCACGTCCAAATCCTGGTAATGAAAACCCCCAACAAACCAGAAATTCTCCTTTAAATAATCCAGGTTATTATCCAATTAATGAACCTTTCCCAAACAATCCGGGACCCTCAAATGCTTCTCCTGTTATTCCTTATCGTGATAATTATCAAATCGTTGCAGATCTCCAAATGGCTTTCAGAATCGCAAATTTGGACGAACGTGAAATAGAGTTGAATAGGCGTGTTGAACAAATAACTCGTCGCCAACGCAAATTCGATGCTCGAGTTGATCAAAATCAACAAGCCCCTCCAAATCAACAACGAAACCTCCAAAATCAACAAATAAATCCTGTGGATTTACAACAAAACGCGCGTACTGATGCAATTGTTAATAATGAGAAATCATCATAGCTCAAGTCGATTCTGAATCACTTCTTTGTGTACGGCATATTGTTATGGTGAATCCAAAACCAGAAAATGCATACACTCAGATAAAAAATGAATTAATTTCACAATTTCCAGAGAATCTCGGGTTTTACAAATGATTAGGGGAGATGTAATTGTTTAGTGGGAAGCCTTCACAAATGCTAAGTAGACTAAGAGCTTAAATACTGGCGAATGTACTGATGAGGTATTAAAAGCAATTTTTATTGCGAAACTTCCTCACCAACATCAGTTAGCTCTTGCTTCATGCAATCAATTGCCACTAAATGAATTAGCCGAAAAAGCCGACAGCATGGCAGATATCGATAGAGTAGCTACGATTCAAAGTGCGGCCGTCGAAAAAGAGGTTACTTCCGCCCCAATACCTGACAAAGTCGAAAGTTTGGCAGCTGAAATAGCGTCATTAAATGCGGAATTTGAAAAACCTCAAATCGTAAATCCCGTGACTTCAGGCGTAACGAACAAGGAAGTAATAAAATTAATAATGGTAACTCTAATAATAATTTTTATAATCGTGGCAGAAGTCGTGGCCGTCCATATAATCGAGGATATAAGAATTATAGGGGGCGTTTTCGTAGTGGAGGTTATCGTGGTAATGGTTTCAGAAGAGATTTTAACCCTCGTTACAATGATTTTAATAGAAGTTTTTCTCGAGATAGATTCAGGCATTCGAGTCCCCACGACTGCAATGCTCAAAGCAGATGTCGGCATCGTTCGATGTAAGAATCTCGCTGTTCAAATTCTAACAGTAATCATTGCAACCAGGAGGATTCGGGAAAATAGCAAGCCGTCATTGCATATGGACGAGCTTTGTCGGCATGGGTTCTCACCGTCTCCATATACGCGATCGGAATTCTAGACAGATTTTTCTTATTGATACAGGATCAGATTTATCCATTATACCCGCGAAATATTTACGTAACCGAAAAAGGACCGAATTTATTTTACACGCTGCTCATAACACACAAATCTCGACTTACGGAGAAGAGCGAATTAATCTTAATTTAGGTCTGAGGAAGGATTTTTCTTGGGTATTTTGTATACTGTCCGAATTTCCTGAAGTAACTAGCCTTGATCAGGAAATATTGGCCCCGGCATGTGGCGTTTATCATAACATAAATACCTTCGGCCCCCTGCAGCGCAAAGGGCTAGACGGTTACCCCTTGATATATTACTAATCGCTAAAAAACAATTTCAAAAGATGGTTCGTCGTGGTATATGTAGGCCTTCGAGTAGTAGTTGGGCTACGCCCGTTCTTTTGAAAAAGAAAAAAGACGGAAATTGGCGTATATGCGGAGATTTTTGTAGATTGAATACGCAAACGATTCCCGATCAATACCCAATTCCTCATTTACATGATATGTCTTCTATTCTTTATGGAAAAAAGATTTTTTCTAAACTCGATCTTCATCTAGCCTATCATCAGATTCCCATTGCCCCGGAAGATATTGACAAAACGGCCGTAATAACACCTTTTGGTTTATTTGAATATACTGCTACCACTTTCGGGTTGAGAAATGCCGAATCTACCTTCCAAAGATACATTAATAAAGCTCTTGATGGTTTAGACTACGTTTTCACCTATATCGATGATATATTGATCGCATCCTCGAACCCTATTGAACATGAAGAACATTTACGGGAAATATTTGGTCTTCTCAAAGAATATAAATTGCGTTTGAATATTAAAAATGCCAGTTCGGTTAAAAAGAAGTAGAATTTTTAGGTTACGAAATTAACGAAAATGGTATCAAACCCACTAAAGAAAAGGTAAAAGCAATTAACAATTTCCCTAAACCAAAAACGGTCTCTGACCTACGTCGCTTTTTGGGAATTGTGAACTTTTACCGTCGTTCGTTACCTAAAGCCGCACATACTCAAGCACCTCTGTTAGAATTTCTCCACAATTCGAAGAAAAATGATAAGAGAATTATAAAATGGGATGAAGTGACAGAAAATGCTTTCGAGTCAATAAAAAAACAACTTTCCAACGCTACATTAATAGCACATCCTTCTGTTAATGCTCAAATCCGTTTAGTAACCGATGCATCGGACACTGGCATTGGTGCAGTTATCGAACAACGTGATAAAAATTCATGGAAACCTCTCGCGTTCTTTTCTCGTAAATTAACTCTAAGTCAGAAAAACTATAGTACTTATGATAGGGAACTTCTTGCCATTCATGAAACGATAAAATATTTCGATCATTATCTAGGAAACGGAAATTTCAAAATTCTAACCGATCATAAACCGCTTGTCTACATGTTCATTCAAAAAAAAGATAAAATTAATAAAAGACAACAACGTTCAATATCTTTTATTTCACAATATACAACTTGGATTGAGCATATTTCCGGTGAAAACAATGTAGTAGCTGATGCTCTTTCTCGAATAGAATCAATTATTACTCCGACATCTTTCAATATTCAAGATTTGGCGGAAGCTCAATTCTAAGAATTAACAGAAATTTTAAAATCAAAGAAAACCGGGTTAAAATTAAGAAAAATCGGTTTCGGTCCCGACGATGTTGGCATTTTTTGCGATACGTACGATGGTATCTTCCGTCCTTATATTCCAACATCCTTGCGAAAACAAACCTTCGATACATTTCACAATCCATCACATCCTGGAATTAAGTCAACTCAAAAATTAATACAAAAAAAATTCGTTTGGCCTTTTATGAATAAAGATATCGCCAATTGGGCGAGAACTTGTTTAGATTGCCAATCATCGAAGGTTACGCGTCATAATCATCTAAAACCTGCTCATTTTGTTGAACCACAAGCTCGTTGTCGCCACGTACATATTGACTTAGTTGGTTCGTTGCCTCAGAGTGACGGTTTTTCATATTTGTTGACAATGATTGATAGATTTTCGAGATGGCCCGAGGCCGTCCCATTACAAAATATCAGCGCTGAGACCGTCTGCAGGGCGTTTTACGATCACTGGGTATCCCGTTTTGGAGTTCCGGACATTTTAACAACAGACCAAGGGATCCAGTTCGAATCTCGCCTAATGCAATCTCTTCTCAATTTGCTAGGCTGTAAAAGGGTTCGGACCACCGCTTATCATCCCGCATCCAACGGTATGGTGGAGTGGTGGCACCGCTCTCTTAAAGCATCAATAATGTGTCACGCCAATCCCACTTGGACTCGAACTCTATCGACAGTTTTGCTCGGATTGAGGACAAACGTCATGAAGTGTGACTCTTCATCTGCCGAGTACCTTTATGGTACAACACTTCAAATTCCGGGTGAATTTGTTCTTCCTACTAGTGAACCCAAAATTAAAGACAATTTCTTAACCCAATATAAGCAACATATCACAAAAGTCAGATCAGTCCCAGTGGTACACAATGATAATCGAAAAGTATTCGTTCATCGAGAATTGAGCGATTGTACGCATGTTTTCGTTAGAGTCGGAGGTAGTGAAAGATCTCTTTAGAGACCTTACAATGGTCCATTTAAAATAATTTCTCGCATTGATGACAGAGTTTACGAAATCGACGTAAATGGTACGCGAAAAAGAATATCAATCGAAAATCTTAAACCGGCTCATTTTTTGATAGATCAGGATTCTAAAAAAACTGAAATCAAAATTCCGAAAAATCTAAATCAAAATTCGATTGAAAAGAAAATTCCTGGTAAATTAGTTAGCGACACGAAAAATTCCGAAACTAAAGTGGAGGACGCTTCACCATTTGTTAATAAAAAAAATTCAACTTCCGCAATTAAAATACCAGAGAAATCCGTAACGTTACAAAATGAAACAAGTTCGAATGGGAACATTATCGGTAAAAAACAAAAATATGTTCCATCGATACTTCGTAAAAAAATGACAAACGAAAATGTCATCGTCGCGAAAAATTTTAATAGAACTCCGGTTGAACAACCTGTGGTCGACAATTCGACCTTTCCTGGAATTCCTACTAAAAAAGAAAAATTTATTCTATCAATCCTACGTAGAGGTTCTAAAAAAGTTACATTTTGCATAAATAATATTACGAAAAATAATTATACATAAATTAAAATCATAAAAATTGTATTTCCTCCCGAATCGCGAGACTGATCACCTTGCATTCTTTTGACGATCTCATAATAATAGTGAGAAGAGAGGAAGAAGTAAAAAATAATGTAAACAATGGTATAATTAAATTAAAATTTAAGACGCGTGATAATAGAAAAGAAAATAAATAAAAATACATTGCCGTAGCAAAATCTCTTGATGCCAACGCTGAGTATTTTAATGGAAAAATTAAAAAATTATGAATGAGTGTAACGAATGATACATACCATAATGTATATAAAGACGAATTGTATAAAACAAAGAATTTATTTTGATATATGTATATATGTAAAAAAAACAAATGAAATCTAACCTTTAGATTAAATATTTATTTGAATAGAAAGGTAATAAATAATTATTTTCAAATTTTGTGAATTAGCGTACATTGATAAACAAAAAAAAAATAAGACTGATTAGGATAGAAGTATAAATTATATCGTTAATATCGACGTTGTTTATCAATTCTATGTGCGAAATTTCTCCTCAATTAAATAATTTTATTTTTTATATTAAATTTGAACTCGCACATTACACTAAAATAAAATTTGAAATGTTATATCGTTGACACTCGGGGGGGAATGTGTGGGTGCGCCTTGAGGTCACCCCACTCTCCCCCTTGATCAGCTGTATGTCGATGTGCATGTATGAGTATGAGAGACGAAGGCTATTAGCTTTTCGGCTGTCGACTTGGCAACACGTGGTGAGGTGCATGGGGTGAGAGGAAAGAGGCGAGTAGTGCGTTCTTCCTAATTATTATGTAGTGCGGACAAATAAATAAGTATCGAGTACAAGGATCTACCCCTTTTTCATTAACCTGGTCTACGCCCTTCCGATAGTCACGATTTATCAATAGACTAACCAATAAAATAACCATAAAATATTAGACTCAACCTCTGCTGAAGAAAAATTGGTCCAATCATTTGAGGCAATAGACATTTCTAAAACTGATGCTAAGTTTGAATGATTTGGTTGACGATTTAAAGTATTTGACACTGATAGTGAGAGTAGAGATAAATTTGAAGCAACACCACCTGGAGCAATTGAGTGATCGCCTAATACGCTCGAAGTTGGTGACAAATTTGATGGGATATCAATCGAATCACTTAAGTCTACGGATGATGAATTTGATGTTGATAAAAAACTTGAATTTAAAATGGAAGCAGAATCGATGGAAACAGCTGATCTCATTGAGACATCATCATTATCTTCAGTGTCATTCTCGGAATATTCAAACTCAGAATCCTATATGAAATAAGAATTTATAAATATATTTATTTGCTTAAAAATCCTCAATAAAATTTAAAACTTTATTGAATTGAATAAATACGATTAAATTTCATTTTTTACAACAAAGTATTACAAAATTTTCAAAATTAAAAATTCAGCAATTAACAAAAATTTCAATTAAAAACATTACTTGATGTAATTGTCAAAAATAAATTTTTACAATTTTTTTCGATAAATTATAAACATTTCCTCTTGTGCAGTTTCATTTAAAAAAATTTAAGAAATAACTTTTAATTAATTTTTTGCTAAAATATTTTATTTACTTTCTAGGTGACAAATACATTCATTAATATTTTAATTTTTGAATCCGGACAATAGAAATTTAATTATTGTTTTCAATCGTTTTTAATATATTTTTTCTAGAAGAACTATCGATGGTCTGAAAAAAGACGTATTAAAGAATATAGTGGAAAAATATTGGAAATATCTTGTAATTTCAAAATAGTTATTAAAAAGAAAACTTGTTTTTTAGCCATTTAATGTTTTTTAATTTATGTTTTTAAGCTGATGAAGCTGTTTTAATTAAAATACAAAAACATAAATTAAAAGAATCAAAAAATAAACATCATCCGAATGCAGGAAAATCAACCATCAACTGTACGAAAAAACCAAATAAAGATGGAAATGTAAAAAAGGTTGGATATAAATTTTCAAATTAAAATAATTCTTATATTATTATATTTTTATAATGTATTATATTATTTTTTTCTTATTATTATTATTAAATTCGACAAAATTTTACTTCTTAAATTTGAAAAAAATAAAAACCATAAAAAAAGAAAATAATTTTAAAAATTTATTTTCAGATACAAAATAAAGTCTTTAAAAGAAAAGCGACCATTGTAAATGCGAAAAAGATATTTGAACGAATCAACTCTGGTAATTCCAAAAACGCATCTACAATATCTAAACTTAACAATATTAATGTTGCTTTGCGTATAGCAAATAATTTAATTCCCGTATTGGAACAACTTAAAGAGGTAAATAAAAATGTCAATAATGTGTCAATTTTTTTCAAAGAATATTGAGAATTTAAAACTGTAATATAATATAAGAAATTGAAAAATAATTAATTCATTAATAATTTTTTTTAATAAAACTTGAAATCTCCAAAAACTAAAAATTTAAACTTCTGTCATAGGTATTTATTTGACATTTTTAGGTTAACTTCCGAAAAGAAGTTATCAAGATATGACCCGGAACAGGATTTAGTAGTTGTAAATTTTATAGGTATTTGTTTTGCCAGTTTTAGATTAACCTCCAAAAAAGACTTATTGAGATACGACCTGGAGATTGATTTAGTACGTGTTAACTTCATACGTAATTATTTTGACAATTTGAGGTTAACTTCCGAAAAGAAGTTATTGAGATATGACCTGTAGGTCGATTTAATTCCTGTTAACTTCATATGTATTTATTCTGATAGTTTTTTGTTACATACAATTTCCAATAGGTTTCATAAGAAGTATATTTAAAAAAAAATTTTGTAGCACCGTGTAATTGACCAATCATTTAAACTTTCCAGATCATCTTAAAGATTAAACGCGCAATTAATCGATGTAATTTTATGATATAATTTCGATGCCTCCCGTCCATATAATCGTAACTCAAATGTCAGAACTATATAATCGTAACTCGGAGTTCAGTTCAATATGAACGTAGTTAATTTTCAGAAGAATAAAATCGTATCTCAACGTTCAGTTCTATATAATCGTATCTCAAATTTCAACGTAATATAACTATTTGTAAAATAAAAATAAATGTCCACTCGATTATAATAATTATTAAACATTTTTTAACCTTTACATATAAATATAATCGTACTTATCTATTTTACAAATCAAGATTTGAATTAAATTAACAAATACTTTAATCAAATTATTAATAAATTAATTATTAGTAGATAAACTTGTCATTAAAATAGTTACCAAATCAAAGAAATTTAAGGAATTGTTTATTAAAGTATAAGCAAATTATTAGAAATAATAATTTAAAAGATTTAAAATAAAATAATGAATTTAATAGAGAAATGATTTACATATTCATATACTTATCAGATGAACTTAATATTAAAGGAGTTATCAAACCAAAACGTTTCCAAAAACTATTTAATTATGCGTCAATAAATTATTATCCTAAACGATAATTTACAAATTTTAAAGTTTGATAATATAAAAAATTTTAAGTTAATAATACTGTAAACGTGTTGAATAATGAGGAAATTTGTAAAAACAGAATATTCAAATAATTTCTTTGGTATATCCTGGCTGTATGTTTAAACTGTAAAATTTGAAATATAAAAATGATAATTAAATAAAAACCCTAATTGTGTTTAGAAAAGTTGTTAAAAGAAGTATACTTACCTAATATAATATATCAATTTACCATTTTCACAAAGAAAGTTACAAATTTTTATTTTCTATTCAAATGAGAACTGCGAAAAAACTGTTCAAAATCTAAACAAATCATACCCATTTTTTCGCAGTTCTCATTTGAATAGAAAATAAAAATTTGTAACTTTCTTTGAGAAAATGGTAATGTGATATATTATATTAGGTAAGTATACTTCTTTTAACAACTTTTCTAAACAAATAAGTATAATTATTATAAAATGAAAAGTTCACTGAATTACCAATTTTCTTACATTTTTTCGCACTTCTTATTTGTGTAGAAAATAAAAATTTGTCGTTTTCTTTGTGAAAATGGTAAATTTATATATTAGACTAGGTAACTATACTTTATTGAACTAATTATGTGAACAAATAAGTATAATTATAATGAAATAAAAAGTACACTGAAATATGAATTTTTTCAAGGTTACGAAAAATTTAGGCATTCGAGTATATCTGAGGCACGGACGTTGAGGACCTAGGTGGGAGAAAGTGAGAGAAGGAGTAAAATTTCAGAATTTTACCCTTTCCAAGATGTGACCGTCCAATTGCTCAACTCTTTCTCCCACCTAGGCGCTCAACGTCCGTGCCTCAGATATACTCGAATGCCTAAATTTTTCGTAACCTTGAAAAAATTCATATTTCACTGTACTTTTTATTTCATTATAATTACACTTATTTGTTCACATAATTAGTTCAATAAAGTATAGTTACCTAGTCTAATATATAAATTTACCATTTTCACAAAGAAAACGACAAATTTTTATTTTCTACGGAAATGAGAAGTGCGAAAAAATGTGCATGGTTTGTTTACATTTCATGTTTGTTTACATTTCACATGTTGGACTGCTATTTTATTTCAATTATAATAAAATTTTTATTAACTTTAATATTTATTAAATATTTTTTTCAACATTAAAATAAAAAAATTTCAATATTCTATAACAGGAAGATCTAAACAAATTATTAAAAGTTTGTGTTTGATAAATAATAAAAAATTGTTTTTGTATTCCTCTTCTTCACTCTCACTTTGATCATTGGAGGTGGTTTTCTTTTCTTGAAACGCTTGGTAATAATTGTGATATTTCTGTGGGATGATTTACGACATTAAAATATGGTTTTGTGGTTTTAGGCTCTCGAATTATGTCACACCATTCTGCAAGACTGAAAATTTTCCGATTTTTTGAATATCGCTCAATCCTGGCATGCACAGAATCTCCTTCGTTTTGTGTATGTCCAACTTCCAAAAACGAATGCTTGATATTCACGATGAACTTAGAAGAAGCGTAAACGTACATAGCAAAAACATTTTTATTCCGATTTTGACCGCCACAGTTATCTGACCACAGAAAGAAATCAGTTGTCCCTGAAGATGATTTTTTTAATATAATCAAATAAGCAACTTGACACCTCGTTGGATCCCTTTTTGGCATCATTTTCGCTCCAAACGTAGCAGGTTGCTTCACGACTTATTACATCGTATATAGTGAAATTATAAACAGAAAGTTTTCGTTTAAAATACAATGTATTAGCGTCTGTCTTCGGAGTCGCTAGAACTTTATGGAAATCAAAAAATATCATGCAGACATTTTTGTTCTCCTTAGCTGCAATTTTATCTATTTCTTTAATTTTTCTGGACTCTTCTTTATTTTCGATGTGACAAGTGTATTTCGTTTTTAAATCAGGATTTTCTGATGTGTTTTTATATCCTTCGCACAGATTGCATTGATCCTTTTTGGGTTTAAAAAATCCAATATTGAATTTTGTATTAAACACATCAGAATAATAGTGTTTTGTTGCAAAAGGCTTTCCATGTTCTTTTCTCCAAGTTACGTACATCGAATACATTTTACTTATAGTCAAACTTTCTTCTAAATATTTTCTATTTGAGTCCGTTTGAGTATAATGAGATTCTATTCTTTGAAACTTATTTATGTGCTCCATAACACTGGCACTCATTTCTTTATCCACAGCTCTTAGTCTTACTTTTTAAAATCCTCTTTTGTCCTTTAAATTCGATTCCCCACTTCGAAATTTCTTAAAAGCTGTTCTAACAATTTGCTCACTGATGTTCAGTGTGTTTAAAAACATTGTCTTACAGACATCAAAATTTTCTTTAATGCAGGTTTCATTAACATGACGAAGGATAAAATCATATTTTCTCGAATGTTCTGGAATACTCCAATATTCGGTAAAAAAGCACTTCTTGCTAATTTGGAAACTTTGCTTTCGCATTGGAAACGACAAGCAGGACAACATGTTCTTAACATTTTTCGAGCAGGCATGTCTTTTTTTGTAAACGATGACGTATATTCCAATCCTAGGTTTGAAGACTTCTTTGTAATATTTTTTTCCATTTTTCAGAATTACACAATTGCTTTCTGGTTAAAGGATCTGATTCTTCACTTTTTCTCTTTCCTCCTGTTTCTCCAGGTGCCGATGTAGTTTGATCAGCATTGCATTCGTTCACATTTTCTTCAGAGGTCGAAAAATGAAATTCCTAATTTGAAGATGACAAAATTTCTTCATCTGAGGATGAAGACACTTCTTTATCAATAACAGACAATTCGTTTGAGAGATTTGTATCTGTTAAATCATAATCATTGCCATTATCAAAGTAATTGTTAAAAATTTTATTTGACGATGGAAACACTTCTTCGTTATTAGTAGACGATTCACTTGAAAGATCTACATCGGTTAAGTCATCAAATCATTGTCATTTATAAAATAACTGTCAAAATTTTCACTTGATGATGAAAATGCTTCTTCACTGACAGTGGGCAATTCTTTTGAAAGATTTGCATCTGTTAAGTCATAACACAGGTCCACAAAATAAATTCGTTGAAAGGTTACTTTGACCAAACCTGGTGTATTGTATGTTTTTGGGGTCGCTGATCACGAATCTGAAGTCCATTTTGCTCCATCACGTCAGGATTTTTTCCTAACCTCAAAAAACATGTTGGATTTTACGTTGCAGACAACATTTTGTAAATATTGACGGATTTACCTCAATCTTGGTATCTAGGGGTTTTTGGGGTCGCTGATTACGAATTTGAAGGCATATTTTCAAAATACAAAATGGCGGATCCAATATGGCGGACGGATTTTAAAAAAATTGCATTTTTACAAAACTTGGTATCTAGGGATTTTTTTTAGGTCGCTGATTACGATTTTGAAGTCTGATTTTCAAAATCAATAGATATAATATGAGTTCAAGATATGCTTTAGTTTGCAATTACCTACATTCAGCCGTACCCAGGAACAACGACGTGGACGTAGCAGGCTTAAAAAAATCGGACATTTTTAATAGCTAATTCTCCACTTACGACCCCAGTCAATCTCCTTTTAAGAATAGTGAGAGGCAAAAAAACTCACCATAAACAAGCACCCCGAAGGGAACAGAAGCCTGCTACGTCCAAGTCGTTGTTCCTGGGTACGGCTGAATGTAGGTAATTGCAAACTAAAGCATATCTTGAACTCATGTTATATCTATTGATTTTTAAAATCAGACTTCAAAATCGTAATCAGCGACCTAAAAAACCCCTAGATACCAAATTTGTAAAAATGCAATTTTTTTAAAATCCGGCCGCCATATTGGATCCGCCATTTTGTATTTTGAAAATCTGCCTTCAAATTCGTAATCAGCGACCCCAAAAACCCCTAGATACCAAGATTGAGGTAAATCCGTCAATATTTACAAAATGTTGTCTGCAACGTAAAATCCAACATGTTTTTTGAGGTTAGGATAAAATCCTGACGTGATGGAGCAAAACGGACTTCAGATTCGTGATCAGCGACCCCAAAAACATATAATACACCAGGTTTGGTCAAAGTAACCTTTCATCGAATTTATTTTGTGGACCTGTGTAATCATTGATATTATTCAAGTTAAAATTGCCTAAATCGAAGTTAAACTCACTAGCAACAATAGTAGAATTACTTTTTTGAATTTTTAATTCATTTTCTTTGTTAATTTTTCGAGAAAGAATGTTTTCGCATAAAACATTAGTGTTCAAATCGATATTAAGTAAAGAAACTGTATCTTTCGATAAATCTGTAAAAAAATATTAAGAATTAATGTTTATTTAAAATTTACTAAATTTTTAAACTAAATATTCTTGTTTATAACTAATTGTGTCCTGATGCGGTGAAAAGGACCTTATGGTCCAATTGCAAATTGTACTTTAAATGTTCATAATAAAAAATGAATTGAACAAAATAATTTATAATTTTTAGAAATCAAATTATTTGAGTTGCTCTTTCATTTCCAAAAACTAGAAATTATTTTGTTCAATTCGTTTTTTATTATGAACATTCAAAAGTACAATTTGCTATTATACCATAAGTTCCCTTTCACCGCGTCAGAACACCTATAAATACCGGTCGAAGTGGATGGTCTAGAATCCATTATAAAAGAAATATGCTTTTGTCCCTAAATTAGCGCATTATAGAATCTCATCCGAAAAATCTGTGCGGAAAATATTAAATGTAAATATTTACCTTATTTTATACCTCATATTTTTAAAAAATAAGTTTTACAAATTCTTTACGTTAATTTAAATGAATGATTTAAATTTATTAATTTTTAAAATATATTAAAGAAGTGATTCAAAACTTTATTTCAAAAAGAAATAATGTATTTAATCACAATTAATAATTTAAAATATTTAATCAAGTAAGTTATGTTATGAAAATAAATACAAATTAGACAAATCTATAAATTGTTATTCATGATACAATTTTTTTATATTACTTATTTTATAACACGTACCAATTAAAGTAGATCTTCTAGAATGCGTAAAAAATAATAATAAACATTTTGCAAATCTCTCGTACAATATAAAACATTTAAATTTCTTAATTAGTTCAAAAATTGTTATTAGGCAAAATAACAAGTGACAAAAGAATAGTTATAAACAAAACTGTTATTTGTCACATATTACTCTCTTCAATGAAATCCTTTTATCATTATCATTATAAAATATAATTTTTTGTTTATAAAAGATATAAAATAAAATAATTATTTACATTTAATGCTTTTTCTACACAAATTAATTTTGTTCGAGAGAATTTTGCAATGCTCTAATTTTATTAAAAAAATTATATTTTCAAATGGATTCTGAAACATCGATTTTCACCAGTATATTTAGTTATAAACAAGAATATTTATTTTAAAAAATTTTATGTACTTTAAATAAAAATTAACTTTTAATATCTTTTTTACAGATTTATTAGAAGAAAAGATTATTAATTTATTTTTATTTTACGAAAGCTTAAATAATAATTATAATAATTACGTTGAGTTTTGAGATACGATTATATAGAATGAAATTTTGAGATACGATTATATAGAATTGATCGTTGAGATACGATTTTATTCTTCTGAAAATTAACTACGTTCATATTGAACGGAGCTACGAGTTACGATTGTATAGTTCTGACATTTGAGTTACGATTATATGGACGGGAGTCGTCGATTTTAAGTCGTTTACGTTGTTATTGCAATCCTGAAGGTACCAATTGAAAGCTGACGTAATTCCAAATCCAACTAGCCCTATATGGACTATTTTGATTAGAGGATTTTTTATAAACAATTGCCATGTTAGCCAATTGTTACAGCCCGATCCGATCATATAATCCAATAATAATGAGAAAATTCAAGTGCTAAGAAAATGCGAATGAATGACGGAAGGAAGGAATGAATACAAAGATTATTATAAGATAATAATAATAATGTTTAGAGAAAGATCGCGTATTAAATTTTGAATTTATGGAGTAGGGGGTGTTTCCTACACACAAGATACTTTATTATCAAAGTTATATTAATTAGTAATAATTATTTTACTTATAACTAATAATTGTTTATTATTAAAATCACAAAAGAGGAAAGAAATAAAAACTGAAATTTAAATATATTGAACTATAAAATAATTACTTTTATTAAGGAGGAGTGACACCTTTAACCCGAAATAAATTAATTTTTTTTGTTGCCTTAAACGATACTTTATGATGTGTAGAATAGAAATTATATCAGCAAAAACGATTTCGAAGTTTTTTATGAGAAAAAATCGGAATCTGCAGAAAGTGTCCAAGAGCGCTTCGAGTGCTTGTTAGCGCTATCGGCTATGTTCCCTTTTACCGTTGTAACAATTGCGTTCTTTTACGCTCACAGCCGCTCAAAAGACTGAAGATAAAGACAACATTAATGTAGAAGGCCAATTATACGGTTCAGGCATCGCAGATTAACATGGAGTTCATTTTTTTTATAATTTTTCACATGTCAAAACTTTAAACGCGTTTTTCTTGACATGACATTTTTCAAAACAGTAGGCAGTCTAGCTCGAAGAATTTTGATCGGATTGACTTCGGCCAAAGTTTTTTTTGATCGTTATTTACTAATGCTTTAGAATACGTAGCAGATTTTTATTGGGTTGTTTGTTGTTTTGGGAACAGATAAATATATTTCCGTAAACTTAAAAAGTTAACGAATAAAGTCCTCGAAACCAAATTTTATTTCCTTTATTCCTGTGATTTAAAAAAATTCATGAAAAACAGGTTCAAAAGAGACCTCAAAAGTATCACAGTAAATAATTAAGTAGCTGGATGCTATAAAGGGATACGCGCCAAGTTAAAGAAATGGCGCATATTTTTTATTTAAAACTAAAAATTTTGTTTCTAATCAAAATTATTTTTGTAGTCACAAAAGTAATTATTTTATAAAATATTTAGGGTAAATATACTACATTTTCGTTATAATTATTTATTAATAAGAGGTTAATAACCCCCTAATATTATATAAATCAACTCAAAAATCATTAATTTATATTTCCCAATATTGGCTCAAACTCAAACGAACCGAAAGTTGACCGAGCTTAGTCAACTTCTTTGTTCACACAATCTGCCACACGGAGAGAAAAAATAGGTTGCAACAACCGGAGACTCCGGTTGAAACTACTTGACCGACGAAGGCGTGAACGCAAGTACCGATACACAAGTCAGTACAAATTGGTAGCCAGGCTGTCTCAAGTAGTATCAATTGAGCAGGGAAAAGATTGGTCGGTATCGCCTGAGAACACCAATAGCTGTAATTAAAGACCCAAGTCAAAACAGCCTGGCTCCCTGGTTATAACTACTTGACTTTATAAGATCAACATGACGACTTAAAAGAAAGCAATTGGAACTTTTTTTTTCTCCGTGCAGGGTAGGAAAACAGGACTCATGTATGTAGGTTGCCATGACACCTTACTTATTTCTTGTATTATATGTATCGCCTATTACATTTGAAACTTTGCCTAATAATGTAAACTATTTATTTTGTTTTTGTTAAATTTAAAACTGTAATTTATAATAATAATAATTGTTAATAATATTTCATTTATAATTTTATTTATACAAAATATAATTTGCTGTATAATTTTACAATAATATCAGCGAATTATTTCAAAAAATAACAAAGAACAAATTTAAATTAATTTATTTATAACATGTTATTATTAAATAATTGGTTAAATGCAACCACATTTACATGAAAGATATTTATTATATTTTTTTTAAATATTCTGTGCATTTATTGAAACTCAATTTACAAGTACAACCTTAGAAAGATGCCACGACAGTTATATCCCATGAAGTGCCATGGTTGTGAAATTTCCAGTTTATTTTATGTGTTACTCATAGTCATTTTATTTTTATCAAGTTTCCGAAATAATTTAGAAGTATAACTTTTATTTTAAAAAATTCTGACCTCTGAAAACAGAATACCACGGTAGTGACACCATAATTTTTTATTTTACTACTGGATATTACTTTCATATCTCTTTAAAGCCATTAATATTTTTTTAACATTCATTTCTTATCTTTCCCTGCTGCAAAATTGGTTGTTGTTGACATGTTATTTTTAATATTGTGATTATAGAAACACAAAAAATCGTGAATATAAAATTATTGAAAATTTGGGGACAAAGTTTAGTGACGTTTTGCAAACAATAAACTAATATTATAGAATAAACCAATACACATAAATGTAGGGAGTATAATCATATTAAAGATTATATTAGCAGATTTTTGATTTTTTAATAATTGTTTTATAAAAACAAATAAAAAGGTACAAAGACTGGGTGTGGGACATGCCACGGCAGTGACATTTGATGACTGTTTTATGTGATTACTCTGATAATCATTAAAATAAACAAATTTTTTATATAGGTCCACTTAGAATAACAAGTACAATAAATAGTCCATATGATACAGAACGTTAATTTTTTAATACGCAGCTGATATACGTTAGGGACATAAAAATCACAATTTGTGGAAAATCACATATATATGAGAGATTCTTTTTCAATCGCCCCAGCCCAAAACGTCAATGTTCTGGGATTGGCTTCATACTTTGGTTAATATTGTTGTCCTATATGATAGTAATAAATCCCTAAAATATAAACTCATTAAAAAACTATTTGTAGAAAGTAGAGGGGGTTGAAGTTTTGACGTTAAAGGTAACATTGTCATTTTCAAATCCGTATAACTATGACCGCATCGGGCTGTAACTTGCACATAGTTTAGTCCTAGGGGTGAGTAATTTAACCACGAAGTATTGTTAGGTTTTTTCAAAAACTGTCGAAGAGGGAGAGGGTTGATTTGTTTGAAAAATTTAAACAGTGAATATTTGAAGACTTGTAACTTTTAAACAGAAAGAAGAAGAAAAATTTGTCCTATATGTTTTCGAAAAGTTTTTTCCTGCTCTTTCGAATGGTGCAAAAAATTTTTTTAATGATTCAAATTTTGACCCCTTTTTTTGAAAATTAAACATTTTTTCAGAATTTTTTTTTAAGTTCTGTCCTTTTTATTATCTTTATTCATTTTTTTGAATGCTAAAAATGTGTATTTTCACCACAAAAAATATTGAGATGTCCTTTTTTGTTATTTTCAAGTTATTAATTAATTAATTAATATTAATGAAAAATGAAATATTTCACAAATAAATAAAGTTATTGCAATTCTAAAGGTACCAATTGAAAGCTGACGTAATTCCGCATCCAACGAGCCCTATATTCCCTATTTTGGATTAGAAGATTTTTTATAAACAATTGCCATATTAGCCAATTGTTTATTAACAATTTATTAATCCAAAGTGTTCATATAGGGCTCGTTGGATGCGGAATTATGACTACTTTTATTAAGTAACGTCAGAATTAAGATAAATCTATTCGTTTATAAAATATAACATTTTTTATTAACCTTGATAGTTAATTAATTAACTAATATCTCGAAAATAACAAAAAAGGCCGTCTCTATAATTTTTGAGGTAAAAATGCCCATTTTTAATTTTCAAAAAAAATAAAAATAAATTTAAAAAAAGACCGAACTTAAAAAAAAGTCAAAATTTTTTTTGATTTTCAGAAAAAAGTGTCAAATTTTGAATTTAAAAATTTTTTTTCACCAATCGAAAGAGCACACAAAAAATTTGGAAAACATATATATCAAAATTTTTTTTGTTTACTTACATAATATTTACAATTTTTAGTTAATTAATTAACTATCAAGGTTAATAAAAAATGTTATATTTTATAAACGAATAGATTTATCTTAATTCTGACGTTACTTAATAAAAGTAGTCATAATTCCGCATCCAACGAGCCCTATATGAACACTTTGGATTAATAAATTGTTAATAAACAATTGGCTAATATGGCAATTGTTTATAAAAAATCTTCTAATCCAAAATAGGGAATATAGGGCTCGTTGGATGCGGAATTACGTCAGCTTTCAATTGGTACCTTTAGAATTGCAATAACTTTATTTATTTGTGAAATATTTCATTTTTCATTAATATTAATTAATTAATTAATAACTTGAAAATAACAAAAAAGGACATCTCAATATTTTTTGTGGTGAAAATACACATTTTTAGCATTCAAAAAAATGAATAAAGATAATAAAAAGGACAGAACTTAAAAAAAAATTCTGAAAAAATGTTTAATTTTCAAAAAAAGGGGTCAAAATTTGAATCATTAAAAAAATTTTTTGCACCATTCGAAAGAGCAGGAAAAAACTTTTCGAAAACATATAGGACAAATTTTTCTTCTTCTTTCTGTTTAAAAGTTACAAGTCTTCAAATATTCACTGTTTAAATTTTTCAAACAAATCAACCCTCTCCCTCTTCGACAGTTTTTGAAAAAATCTAACAATATGTCGTTGTTAAATTAGTCACCCCTAGGGCTAAACTATGTGCAAGTTACAGCCCGATCCGATCAACTTTTTTGTCACTTACAATTAGTTCCCGACAGGAATTTTACCCCATATATATGTGCGCGATTCCTCGTGAGATTTATAGTCGAGGTTTAAAATTCGGGTAAATATATATTTTTTTATTCTTTGTAGAAAAACATGAAATACGTATTTTTTTATTTTTGATAATTTTAATTTAAATGTAAATACTAGCAATATTGAAACTAATGTTAGTTAACAACACGGAGAGAAGAGTTACAGTGTTGGCTGCTGAACGCGTTTAGTAGTCAAAAATATGGTCAGAACAACTTTAATTGCAGTCGCTATAACTAAACGGCGTTCAGTTCGTTATAGTTCGTATTACTTAACAGTTATTTTGGCAGCGGTACTATGTATTTGTTAATTAAGGGTTGATTAGGCAATGCTATGTGTAAAAATTAATTAAAGCAAGTATGAGTCGTTTACCTTGACTAATAATATTGATATTGATATCCGTACGATATCTTGAATATTCGGATGCAATTTAAAAAAATATATATATACAGGGTCATTTGGGGTAAATGGGGACAAGAGGTTTTGGAGCTTAATTTACAGTTTTAAAGTTAAGTTCAACATCAATATTTTAACCTCAGATCACCTGCAAGAGGTTTTGAGTATTACCAAGCTTTTATCTTGACAATTGATAGCAAGATAATTCAAGTTATCGTTCAATGCATAAAAACTTGAAAATCAAAGTCAAACAGTTTCAGTATTTTGTCTCGCATTTCAAAGAAAACAGACTTAAAAATCATATCAAATTTTGTCTTATTCTTTATGACTCTCATAACAGAAATTCACTTAAATTTTTTATTTTTGTTAATTTGGTTAATAATAACAAGCTGTCCCCATTTACCCTGAGTTTTCAAATTTTTTGGGTAAATGGAGACAGCTTGTCATTATTAACCAAATTAACAAAAATCAAAAATTCAAGTGAATTTCTGCTATAGGAGTCAAGGAATAAGAAAAAAATTTGGTATGATTTTTAAGTCTGTTTTTTTTAAATCCGAGACAAAAAACTGTAATAAAAAAACAAATAAATAAAAAAATTTCAATTGGTTCAACTATTATATATCTACTACAAATTTTTTTCAAGTTTTTTCATCCCTTAACTTTTTCCTTAAACCTTTCTTAGAAACTATGCTGTCCCCATTTACCCCAAATTTTATGAAGTTTTCTAAATTTTGGGGTAAATGGGGACAGTCAGTTTCATGCGTTTAAAGCTTATATAAATTTTTTTCTGCTGCATAAAATTAATCCTGGGAATGTAAATAACAACTTAAAAAATAAACCGGCAAATATTACTTTTTAAAGGAAGAAACTTACGTAATTTGTGAAAAATAGAGATTTTGTCCCTATTTACCCCAACTACTTCTATAAGATTTTTGTTAAAGTGATCCATATATGTTTGTTTATTATAATAATAATATTAATACTACATTACAGTTGGAATAGCCAAATTACAAAAATGCGTGTGACTGTAGATTATGGAAATGTAAACGATCCTGCGACTAAATATTTAATTAAAATGCCTAAAATTAAGCTCAGAGAATTTACAACCGATATTCGGAATTTATGGAAAGATTTTTCTCGAAATAACGAGAAAATGA
Source organism: Leptopilina boulardi (assembly GCF_019393585.1). Classification (NCBI taxonomy): domain Eukaryota; kingdom Metazoa; phylum Arthropoda; class Insecta; order Hymenoptera; family Figitidae; genus Leptopilina; species Leptopilina boulardi. The sequence continues at coordinate 1,019,835 of NW_026138006.1, forward strand.
ATATCATCATTCTAATAGCAAATGAATTGTTAACGAAAGCATCTTACATCAGCTCGAGAAAGATTATTTCATACTTTGTCATGGCGCTACAAATAATGGATCTGGAATTGGAAAATCAGGTCTTGGAAGGTGATAATTTTTTTCATCAATTTAACTGTATATTTATTTAACTAAAAACTTATAGGGTAAATGCACCAGTGGTGGATCAGGCACCAATGGTGGATCAACAGCGTTAAAAAGGTTAAAATAAGCTATTTCTAATTGAACTAAATGTTTCAATCGTTTAGGGGAGGTGTATAGATAAGTTTTATGAAATAAAATCATTTGAAAATATTTAGGAAAACAAAGCAATACAACAATTGTTGATTTTATGCTTTTTCACATGAAATCTTAAAAAATAATTGTTTAGTCTAAATTTTTTTAATTTTTAGAGTAGAAAGTAATCAATTCTTTCGATATAGAATACTTTTGGAAAAAAATTTACATCATTAAGTTATTTTTGTGTAGTGTAAAGGGGTAAATGATCCACGACTGGAGCAATGTCATTTTATTGTTGAATGGGGGTGTGAGGGGGTGTAAACGTTACAAGCAGGTCGAAAACTACACGATAGTGTCCTTGAAGACTTGTTAATTCATACTATTGTAAAGATTACCCTATATTTTTCATCTGAAAAAATCTGTACACCTTTAAAGTCAAAATAATAAATTTAGTAGGCTTAATTGATCCACCACTGGTGCAGTTACCCTATTAGAAATAATTATTTAAAGGAAGAAAATTGAATAAATCGATCACTCCGAGTCAGGCTTTAAAAAATAAAACGATTTCTTTACGTTTCGACAGCGCAGCTGTCCTCTTCAGAAACGGAGAGAAACGAAAATCAACATCTGTAAATAAATAAATAATAAAATGTGTTTTTTTTAAATATGTGACTTAGATAGTTAAAAGGGATCTTACATCCGAAATCGAGTTTTCGAGAAAAACGACTTCAAAGTTAACAAGTCGGAAATGATGCTCCTGCACATTGAAATGTCATGAAACTCTTTACTCGGGGGTTTTTGGGGTCGCTGCTTACGAATCTGAAGTTAGTTTACAAAAATTCAAAATGGCGGATCCAATATGGCAGAAAGAATTTAAAAACTGATCGGATTTGCTTAAAACTCGTTTAAAAATCTGATGTCAAATTCCTAATTAGCGACCTGAAAAATCGCCCGAGTAACAAGTTTTAAGCAAGTCCAATTAATTTTTTTAAATTTGTCATCAGCCAAATTGGATCCGCCATTTTGAATTTTAAAAATATGAAGTCAAATTCGTAATCAGCGAAATCAAAAACACCCCCAGTAAGACGTTTTAAAAAAATTCATTTAATTTTGTCATCCGCCATTTGGAATTTTGAAAATCTAATGCCAGATTCGTAATCAGCGACCCCATAAACTCGCAAGTAAAGAGTTTCAAACTAATTTGATCAATTTTTATTCACCTATTTTCTACTTGAATTTTTTACGATTTTTTGAACCAGTTATGTCCATCTTTGAAGCGCATTTGTAAAAAGAATAATGAAGCTGGAAATGCGTGGTTTGTTGCATTAAAAAGGGCACATCATTTTCTAGAAGAGTCAACAAAAAAGTGAAATTTGATTTTTCCGGACATAAGGTCCCTTTTAACTGTCCAGGTCACATATATTCTCTTAATAAAGTTGAACTTGTTGGCCGTTGAAGAACACTGTGTTTAAAAAATTCGTACCTTCCTATACTTTCGAATGCCTAGTGCCCACACAGCACATGAAATTTCCTAAATATTTCTGAAATATTTCATTGAAATTTTGAAATATTCCAATGCGAAGTCCTTGAAATATTACTGAAATTAGGTAAATGTCCGCCTATAAGAAATATTGCTGTGTAATGTTGCTGAAATATTTCATTAAAATATTATAAAAAATTCCATTTAAATGATGCGCACTGGTCGATCTCAGTTTCTATGGCCTGTACAGCTGCGCAGTAGTTTTTAATTTTCCAGGATCCTAGGGTGTTGAACATGTTAGAAAATAACGATTGATTTCATATTTTAAAAAAGTTTCTAACTTTTTTTGAAATGTTTCCTGAATATTGCAGAGTCTTCATGTGTAATATTGCAGCAGTATTAAAGTGTAATATTTCAGCAAAATTGCACGGCAATATTTCTTATAGGCGGACATTTTCCTGTTTTACTCAATATTTCATGAACCTTGCATTGAAATATTTCAAATCTTTCAAAGAAATATTCATGAAATGTTTAGGAAATAAAATGTGCTGTGTGGGTGGCGTTTCTCGAAAATTTAAAATGGCAATGCCAATATGGCGGATAAATGGCACAAAGATCGAACATTTTAAAATAACTTCGTGAATTAAACGTCTGCAAGAACTCAAATTATTCTAAAATACAATATCCAATAGTTTTTGAGGTTACTGAATTCATATCAGATGTTTGTTTTTAAATACAAAATGGCGGATCCAAAATTTAGGACAAAAATTTTTAAAACTGTTCGATACTTGTTTCTCGGGGGGTTTTGGGGTCGCTGATTACGAATCTGGTGTTAGTTTTTCAAAATACAAAATGGCGGACATAAAATGGCTGATAAAATTTTTTTAAATCGATTGAAATTGTTCGATACTTATTTCTTGGGAGTTTTAGGGTCAATGATTATGAATCTGATGTTGGTTTCTTTAAAGACAAATAGCGGATTCAAAATGGCGGACGAAAACTTTAAAAATTGATCAAAATTGTTCGAAACTTGTCTTTGGGGGGACTTTTGGGCGTTGATTACGAATCTTAAATTTTAGTTATAAATACACAATGCCTGACAAGTAACACTACCCAAGTGCCAATCGCCGATTGACTTGAGTCTTTGCGCATTTTTTAGAGGAGCTAAAAATATTTGATACGTACATTTTTATATCGGCAATGAAGATGTTTTAAGGGTTGAAAACAGGGGTTGAAAAGTCATACTTTGAGTGGCAAAATATACATATCATGATCATTAAAGAAAGTTTAATTAAAATAATTATTTCATTATTTAAAAAATGTTTGACACTTCTTTCTTGATTTCCTAAAAGATACTGCTCGGTAGAAATTACCGTTATAAACCTTTTTGAATGGGGTGAGTGAAACCTTTAACCCTTTAAGAACCAAATATACAAAATTTTTGCATGATTTCACAACCAATTTTTCAAAGTGATTTGAATCGCTTGAAACATGTTACTCTGGAGTTTTCGGGGACGCTGATTACGAATTCGATGTCAGTTATTCAAAATTCAAAATGGCGGATCCAATATGGCGGAAGACATTTTGAAAATCAACTGCAATTTAATTGAAACATGTTACTCTGGAGTTTTCGGGGACGCTGATTACGAATTCGATGTCAGTTTTTCAAAATTCAAAATGGCGGATCCAATATGGCGGAAGACATTATGAAAATCAACTGCAATATGATTGAAACTTATTACTCGGGGGTTTTCGGGGTCGCTGATTACGAATTCGATTAAAAAGTGGAAAATTGAAAATGTCGGATTTAATATGGTGGGCGAAAAATTGGGAAAGGGGTGATTAAAATTTCGTAACGAAACTCATGTAGAATAGATAAAAAATAAAGTATCTTTGGATTTTTAAGGTTCCTAATTAGGATTCTAAAACCAATTTTAAAAATTTCAAAATAGTGGGTCCAATATAACACCCCGAAATCCCCCGAGTAACAAGTTTCAATCAAATTGCAGTTGATTTTCAAAATGTCTTCCGCCATATTGGATCCGCCATTTTAATTTTTGAAAAACTGACATCGAATTCGTAATCAGCAACCCCGAAAACCCCCGAGTAATAAGTTTCAATCAAATTGCAGTTGATTTTCAAAATGTCTTCCGCCATATTGGATCCGCCATTTTGAATTTTGAAAAACTGACATCGAATTCGTAATCAGCGTCCCCGAAAACTCCAGAGTAACATGTTTCAATTAAATTGCAGTTGATTTTCAAAATGTCTTCCGCCATATTGGATCCGCCATTTTGAATTTTGAATAACTGACATCGAATTCGTAATCAGCGTCCCCGAAAACTCCAGAGTAACATGTTTCAAGCGATTCAAATCACTTTGAAAAATTGGTTGTGAAATCATGCAAAAATTTTGTATATTTGGTTCTTAAAGGGTTAAAGGTTTCACTCACCCCATTCAAAAAGGTTTATAACGGTAATTTCTACCGAGCAGTATCTTTTAGGAAATCAAGAAAGAAGTGTCAAACATTTTTTAAATAATGAAATAATTATTTTAATTAAACTTTCTTTAATGATCATGATATGTATATTTTGCCACTCAAAGTATGACTTTTCAACCCCTGTTTTCAACCCTTAAAACATCTTCATTGCCGATATAAAAATGTACGTATCAAATATTTTTAGCTCCTCTAAAAAATGCGCAAAGACTCAAGTCAATCGGCGATTGGCACTTGGGTAGTGTTATTGTGAGTTGAAATTTCACGATTTGACCGCAGTTATGCCTTGAAAAAAGCCGATTGATAAAATGTTACAAATTGCAACGGTTTAGTGGCCTTGAATAAGGCGGATTGATAAAATGTTGCAAAGTGCAACGGTTTGGTGGCTTGAAAAAAGTCCGATTGATAAAATGTTTCAAATTGCAATGGTTTGGTGGCCTTAAAAAAGTCCTATTGATAAAATCGAAATAAAGTCAAAAGCTAGTTATCGATCCAGGTTTTTCATACAGTGGTAGGGGAATACGGAGTCATAGGATACAGCGACGCGCTGATTGGTTCGCTCGAGTCACACGAGCACCCAGCTGCGTGATAATAGGTTCACACGAATCACCTGAGCTCGAAAACTTGTAGAAGTATTAAAACATTTTATTTTAATTTAAATTTTGTTTTTTTAAATTAATTAAATTTACAACATGGAAATTATTAAAATTAAATTTTTAATTTTCCACATGTAGAAAAACTTTTTGCAAGAAGAAATGATAATGAAATTACTTTTATTTATATTATTTGCAGGTGATGGCTTGGAGACCAATAATTGAATAAATGAAAATTTAAAAAAACTGAAATAAAAAAATTTGAATAATGCTTGGAACCAACTGCTTGAACTGGGTCAATTTTTTTATCTTCAACATTACTAATATTACTTTAAAAATGGACCTTTTTCCAAATGTTTTATTTTTTTCCATTACCGAATTACTTATAGGCTTTTCTCATGATTCTAGATAACCAATTGTATGGATTTTTAAAAAATTTTAATTTTTTAAAACAGTAATTTTTCTTAAATTTTAATAATAAAAAATATAATAATTAGAGGTGTACAAAAAAGCTCGAATGTCGAGCCGAGTTTTTCCATCCCGAGTTTGACTCGAGGTATCAAGTAATCAAATTTTTCGAGCCCTCGAGTGAATTCCAGTACTCGAATACAGTCGAGTAATCGAAAATTACGAATACTTAAGTGAATTCGAGCACTCGAGTAAATTCGAGAACTCGAATAAATTCGAGCATATTAAACGTTCAATTTTTATTATTTTGCAAAAATTACTGAATTAAACAACAAATAAATAAATGTCTACATATTTGAAATTACAAACTCATGAAAAAAAGTAAATAGCTTACAAACAATCGAATATTCAAATTCAGTTTACACAAGTACTCGTATTCACTCGAGTACTCGAATTCACTCGAGTGATTGAAGTTACTTGAGTACTCGAAATCGTCCAAGTACTCGAAAATTTTTAAGTTTTTTAAACAGCTCGGTTCGAACTCGACTCGAGCTCGAATTAAAAATGCTCTACTCGGCTCGACTCGAAAAACGGAAAACTCGAAAAATCTCCATCGAGTTTGAGCACACTCCTAATAATAATGTATAACCTAAATAATATTAGCAAAAAAATTGCCGGACTTTATCAACAAAAATATTAAAGAGTTGAATTTTCACCTGTCCCTACGCAAAACCGAAATTATTATTTCATTAAAGAACAATATTAATCAATTTTTAAAGTTTTTGTCTGCCATTTTGAATCCGACATTTTGTATTTTACAAAACTAACATCAGATTCGTAATCATTGACCCCAAAAATCCCTGCGAAACAAGTATCAAACAATTTCGATCGATTTAAAAAATTTTTGTCATCCATTTTATATCCGCCATTTTGTATTTTGAAAAACGAACACCAGATTCGTAATCAGCGACCCCCAAAATCTCCGAGGAACACGTATCGAACAATTTCGATCAATTTAAAAAAATTTTGTCCGCTATTTTGGATCCGCCATTTTGTATTTAAAAAATAACATCAGATTTGAATTCAGCGACCTCAAAAATGATTGGATATTGTATTTGAGAACAATTTGAGTTCATTCAGATGTTTAATTCACTAAGTTATTTCAAAATATTTAATCTTTGTGCCATTTATCCGCCATATTGGCATCGCTATTCTAAAATTTTGAAAAACGACACTCGGCATTTAAAAATATAGGAATGTACGAATTTTTTAAGCCTTAGAACATTAAAATCGGTTAAAACCATTTTTGTTTAGAAGACTGTCATTGTTAACATGGAATGTCCCATATACAAAATAATAAATACAATAATTATAAACATAAACATAAAAATAAGAAAAAATAAATAAAATTAGCATTCAGTGATTCTTACGATCGTCAATGAAACAATATAAAATAAAAGGATAAACATCCAAAAAACACCCATACGACGGAGAAATAATATCTGGAGTCAGAAATTAAAATTCAGTTATGATCATAAAACATTTAAAACAAATAAATAAAATCGAATGAACTGATAATAAAATAAATATAAATAAATTAGAATAAAACTAAAAAATAAAAATTAAAACAAAAATAAAAAAATAATTGGACGTTAAAGAATTAATAATCACTAGCAAAATTAAACGCGCACAAGCGCGCGAAATTAAAAGTGCAATTGTTTGTTATAAAGAAATTATCATTAAATAAAATTTTTTATTTTTTATTATATAATAATAAATAATAATTATTAATATAATAATCGTGAATATCTTTCGTTCATTCTGTCCACACCTGAAGTTAGTATTTGTTATAGGTCTTTTGTTTTTTTAAATGTGTTTTTTGACATTGTTTTGTGTTGGTTAAAATTTTTCAATGTTTTGATATTGTCATTTGTGCGGTCGTATTTTAATTATTAAAAATTATAAAATTGTTAGAATCGTGCAAAAAAATTGTGAGGATTGTGAGAAAAATTGATTCGATTGCTGTTAGAGTAAGCTGCATAAGTTGATGGTAAGTTTAATTTAAAATATATAATAACACAGGCACACAAAAAATAAAAAGTTGTTTGGCCTAGACACTACACTAGTCTATTTTCATGTATTTTTTCACGCTGAATCCGAATCCGAAGTCAGAATTATCAGATTGGCTCTTATTTTTGAGATAAACTCAAAAAACTGCTCCAAAAGAAAAATGAAAACAATAAGTTAAAAAATTTTTGAATGTCACTGCGATAGTGTAATTCCATGTATTTTTTGTCGCTGAATCCGAATCTAAAGTCAGAATTGTTAGATTTGCTCAAATTTTTGAGATAATTGCAAAAAAACACAAGTAACAAAAAACTCAAAATACTCAAAATCAGTTTTTTGGAATTATCTTCAAAATTTGATCCAATCTGTCAATTCTGACTTCGAATTCGGATTCAGCGTGAAAAAATACATGAAAATGCACTATCGTAATGTTTCGGCAAAAAAAAATTTCTTTGAGCTAAAATCGCCAAAAACTGATAAAAATTCTGAATTAGGGGCACAGATAATTTTTTTTGCCGAAACATTACGATAGTGCATTTTCATGTATTTTTTCACGCTGAATCCGAATTCGAAGTCAGAATTGACAGATTGGATAAAATTTGAAGATAATTCCAAAAAACTGATTTTGAGTATTTTGAGTTTTTTGTTACTTGTGTTTTTTTGCAATTATCTCAAAAATTTGAGCGAATCTAACAATTCTGACTTTGGATTCGGATTCAGCGACAAAAAATACATGGAATTACACTATCGCAGTGACATTCAAAAATTTTTTAACTTTTTGATTTTATTTTTCTTTCTGAGCAGTTTTTTGAGTTTATCTCAAAAATAAGAGCCAATCTGATAATTCTGACTTCGGATTCGGATTCAGCGTGAAAAAATACATGAAAATAGACTAGTGTAGTGTCTCGGCCAAACAACTTTTTATTTTTTGTGTGCCTGTGTAATTTTATCAAATTTCAAAAATTTATTTTATTTAATTACGATAATTTAATTAATTTTAAAAATAATAAAAAAAATTTTATATTATTTATTTATTTATATTATATATTACAAACTAAATTTTTTTTTATTTTCACAAAATATTTATTTATTTTCGTTATTATAATTAAAAAAATTTATATTATATATATATTTATATTATATTATATAGATATAAATTTTTAATTTTGACTAAATATTAATTTTTTTAAATAATTTTTATTTTTAAATATTAACTTATAAATACTCTAAAGTTAAGTACCTACACTGAAAAAAAATAGTATTGAATCAAGAAAATTTGACTTGCTTCAAGTAAACCGTGGAATTGAATAGGGACAAGTCAATTACGGCATTGGTTCAAGTAAATGATTGTCTTGAGATAGTATATTTGGGACGAGAGCATATATTCTTGATCCAAGAAAATATGGAATTCGAGCAATATATTAATCAACTTGTAACAAATGTAAAATACATTAAAGGAAGAAAATATTTTCTTGTTCTGAGAATATGTGTAGTCAAATCAATTGTTTCATTTGATTCATTCAAATCTTTGCAATATTGGATCGAGTAAGACAAGATTTAAATCAAAATATTATTTATATTGTGAGGAGACCATAATATGTTCTTGGTCCATGAAAATATGGAATTCGTCTAAGAAGTTTATTGACTTTTAAGAAATGTAAAATATATTAAGTCAAGATCATATATATATTAACTCAAGAAAATATTTTCTTGACTTGAGAAAACTTGTGGAGTTGAACCAAAAAAATATTTTTCCAATGCAAGTAAATATTTACTTGAATTTACCCCCCCTCCTACACTCCTTCCTTATCCCACCATGTCTAATTCTTAAGTCAAACATTTTTATTTATTATTAACATTCATATTTTTTATTATTTATTTAAATAATGTTTATTTAACATACACATTTATATTTAATTAATACTTAACACAACTAAAACAAGTATACCTTGAATGACCACTATGCCATCCTGACTCAATTGATGGTTTTCAAAAACTCCTATTTAAGTTTCACATCCATTTGGAGAGAAATATTTTCTTGGATCAAGAATACGGGATTTGTATTAAGTAAAAAATTAATTCAAAGCAAATGCATAAAACTATTTGATTCAAGAAATGAAAATTCTTCAGACAATATTTTATTATTTTGCTTAATAACCTAATATTCTTGATTGAATACTTTTTGGTACTTCGGGAAAATAAAATATTGGGTTTTAACTAAATTCTTAATTCAAGAACTATGCGTTAATCAAGTTAATTAATTAAATAAAAAATATTTTCAAGGAAACAAAAAAATGATTTCCTTCAAGATTATATCACTATTTCAACTGAAAAAATAAATATAAATTAAATTTTTCTATTAAATAAATTTTATTTTTGACTTAATAAGTGATTTTATAAAATGATTTCTTTGATTCAATCAAATCATTTTTATGTGTGTAGATAATCGTATTTTTCAATAATGAGTTACTTTTCACTTAATTCGACCGAGAAAATAAATTATTTCAATTAAGGGAATATAATATTTATTCAAGAAATTCAATGTTTTTGAAACATGATAATATAGAAATGCACTAAGAACAATGAAAATTCAATTTAATTAACGTTTATTTCAAACAATATAATTTTTTATCAGGTTTAAACAAATATTTAATTATATTAATCTTCTTATTTTCTTGGCTCAAAACTATAAGTGTTGGATTAAGTAAAAAATGTTTTAAAGGAAACAAAAAATCGATTTGATTCAATTGTATGACTTAATTCTACTGAGAAAATTAATTATTTCAATTAAGAGAATATAAAATTCTTTTAAGAAATTCCATGTTTTTGAAACACGATTATATAGAAATGCACTAAGTAGATAGAATATTTAGTTTAATTCGTGTTTATTTCAAGCAATATAACTTTTTATATAATTTAAACAAATATTTAGTTATATTAATATTCTGATTTTCTTGTCTCAAGACTATGAGTGTTGGATTAAGTAAAAACTGTTTTTAAAGTGAACAAAAAAGTGATTTGATTCAAGAAACTAAACGACTCCACGTACTTTACTTAACATAAGAACATAATATTCTTGTCTCAATACTTTTTGGGACTTCGTGCAAGTAAAATATTTTTTTTGAAAGAATAACATTTGCTTGTATGAAACTCACATTTTCTTATGTCAAGTACATTGCCCAATGCTAATAACTACTTGGCATAAGAAAATAAATTTCTTCCATTAAGATGATATTGGCTTGATTCAAGTAAAGTATCTCAATGAACTTGATGATTCAATGAACTTTTTTTTCAGTGTATTATGAGGAATTCCAACTTGCTATTAGAATATTTTCGATTGTATAGAATTAAATAAATCAATCGAAGATCAGGAAAAATATCATTAGGCAGTAGTGTATAAATTTAAAAGTGAAGTTCGTTTTTTAATTTTGTGATTTTGTGTGGTCTAAAAAAATCCTTATATTATGTGAGAGAAATTTCGGTGCGTAAAGTAAATTTCAGTGTGTAAAGTAATATTTCAGTGCGTAAAGTGAATCACTTTACACACCGTTCAAAAAAAAGCTTCTTTACATACACTTTTCGGTGTGTAAAATTTAACTTTAGAGGTTAGTGTTGCAAAAAAAATATTTATTGATTTTTTTTATTATCTGTCGATAATTTTTCAAAAATTCTTCAAGAAAATTTTCGATTTAAAATTTAAATTGATAATTTTTAAGGAATTATTATTAACAATGTAATCATATTGTAATGAATTAAAAATATTATTGATAATATTAATTTTAATTTCTTTATAATAAACAAGTACATCCCTAATTTCGGGCGTTTAATTTCAATTTCAATTTCATTTATTAACGGGACATGCCCTTTCGTACAAAAGTACTCCTAAATTCTAAAAGTTACGTAAGTAACAATACAAAATATAAAATATTAACTAAATCTAGGTAGGCGCTATAATGGTTAAAGTTCAGTATAAGTTTATACAGTAAAGAATAACATAAATCTAATTACATTATTATCAAAGGAGAAGATTAATTTTTGATAAATTGACACTGCTTTACCATTATATCAATTAATTTCAAAAATAATTGTTATTGTTCAATAATACTGATTTTCTATAAATCACAATGTCTACATTTAGTTCTGTATGTATTTCCTTAAATCATTTTCATAGATAGAAATAAAGTAAGTTTATTTCAAGGAAGGGACACAACCTTGGGCACCAAGTGGGGAAATCACTACAGATTCTCCTTACACGCATCTATTTGGACTGTAAGAGTGGATGTGCGATTTCTAGGGGGGATTTTAATTATGGTGGGGATTCCACGCCGGTAGACCATTGACACATTCATTTCTCCGTCTAATCGACGGGTCTCTAGTTCCTCCCTCACTCTCTTAATCTCCTCCCTCTGCATAACCGTCCTATCATTCGACATCCAAAGATCTTCCAACTCCCTTGAACGTGTTGAGTCTCTTTTGACACTTACAAATTTTTTTAGAATTACTTGTGCCTTCTCTTCCGTCTCACATGCAATCTTAACAGGGTGAGGCTTACGAGAAACCTGCGCATTAGAACCAATTCTAAATGTGCGTATATTTTTAAGATCATCTGTTTGAATGCATTTTTTTAATTTAGTCGTAACCACAGATTTCAAAGAACAACTATTATTTGACGAAGTGTCATATTCTGGAAGATTAAATAAAACAAGATTGTTCTTTCTTTCATTTCGATCAACAAGTTCATTTATACAGACATTAGTTACTGAATTAGAATCAATATTTGTAGAACCATTTGCCACAGATTTATCAAGTCTCTCTTCGACAAAATTAAGACGCTCCGTCAAATCAACAACTCTGCTTTCCATATTACTCAGCCTACACAGTGTGTCATCAAGTTTTCTGTTGATATCTGACATGTTTTCAGTCATATTGGCAAAATTATCAGAAACTGTTGTTGATAAAACCTTAATAGCTCTCAAAATACTATCCAAGTTAACAGAGGTTTGTGAAGATTGAGATTGAGAATTATTTGAAGGAGACAATGACCTAGGTTTACAACATTTGGTGAACGACCCATCAGGCAAAGTAGACAGCTGTAATGCACAGCTGGGATGATAAGGAAGATTACACTTCCTACACAAAGTAGGAATAGCACGTGTAATATCTTTACCACATTTTGCACAATTTTCAACACTAGAGGCCATTTTTGCACACAATTTAAGTTAAATAAACAAAAAACTTCACACAAGTATATCAGTCCAATGTTAGGTTAGAAAAAATTCAAATCAGAGAGCCAAGTTAAGGCAAATGGTGCAGATAATAAAAAACTTTCACTAAAAACCAGCATAAAATAATGTTTATAACTATAAGGTTGTAAAAGAACAGACCAAACTTAAACCGTTTTATTTAAACAAAATCAACCGAGACACATGTGAACACGTGTTTATTAGCTGCCACCTTGCGGCAAATTTTGCTAGTTATTATTATTAATCTATTATATGAAATATATAAATTTTCAATTGCCTATAATAAAAAAAAATATTTTGCAAAAAAAAATTATAACCAAAAAATAATAAAAATAGTTGTTATTAAATGAAATTTTTTATTTTTTATTATTATATAATAATAAATAATAATTATTATTATTAATAAATTTAAATTAATAAATAAATAATTTATAAATTATTTAAATTTAATATTTAATATATATTATTCAATATTCCTAATTAATTAATTAGTGTAACATATATAAATATATATAAAATATAATAATTTAAATTTTATTTTAAATAAAAATTATTTAAAAAAATTTTATATTTAAAAATAAAAATTATTAAAAAAATTAATATTTATTCAAAATTAATAATTTATATGTATATATATAATATAAATATATATATAATATAAATTTTTTTAATTATAATAACAAAAATAAATAAATATTTTGTGAAAATAAAAAAAAATTTAATTTGTAATATATAATATGAATGATAAATATGAAATAAATAAATAAATAATATAAAATTTTTTTTATTATTTTTAAAATTAATTAAATTATCGTGATTTAATTAAATAAATTTTTGAAATTTGATAAAATTATTATATATTTTAAATTAAACTTACCATCAACTTATGCAGCTTACTCTAACAGCAATCGAATCAATTTTTCTTACAATCCTCACAATTTTTTTGCACAATTCTAACAATTTTATAATTTTTAATAATTAAAATACGACCGCACAAATGACAATGTCAAAACATTGAAAAATTTTAACCAACACAAAATAATGTCAAACAACACATTTAAAAAAAACAAAAGACCTATAACAAATACTAACTTCAGGTGTGGACAGAATGAACGAAAGATATTCACGATTATTATATGTAAAATCATATAAATGTATTTTATAATTAAAAAGTCATTTTTATCGTTGTATTGATTACACTTAAAGATTAAAGTAACAATAATTATTAAACAGACTTGAAGGAAAGTCGAAAAGTGCACGTACTTCTAAATAATTGGTTATATATTCACAGAAAATTAAAAGGTATTAAAATAAGCTGCAACGCTTATTATTTTAATCCAATTTTGCTCTTATCATCGTTAATTGCATAATGTATCTTTTATATGTGAAAACCATGTTTTTTCAAAAATTTATTGTTTTAGATTTAAGTTTTTAATTACAAAAATTGGATGGTCGTGAGAAACAAAAATTTAAAAATGCTTAAAAATTGTTATTACAAATATTTAACATGTCAGAAAAGCCATATTTTTCTGAAGGAATTCAAGTTATGAGGGCTGACCTATTTTTCAAATTCTGTGTATATTGCCTCAAACATAATGGAAGTAAAAAATTTAAATAAATAAATAAAATGTATATGGGCATATCTCTAGAACTTTTAAACTTTGAGATATTAGAAAAATTAATTTTTTTTTCAGGGCACATTCGTGAAACAAATTTTATTGTCTTCAGTATTGATCAAATACTATAAAAAAATTTGCGTAACTCATTTTTACACATTGTTACGCATCACAGTGGGCCTTATTGCAAAAAACCTGCCCAAAATCTCTAGATGTGTTTAAAACTGACTGAAATTTGATACTCGCGGATTTTTTTGGTCGCTGATTACAAATGCGACGTTAGTTTTTCAAAATTCAAAATGGCGGATCCAATATGGCGGACGACTTTTAAAAAAATTGATCGTATTTGTCTGAAATTTGTTACTCGGGGGTTTTTTGGGTCGCTACCACCTTTAAAATGATTTAATGCTACAGTTTCGAAAATTTTATGGCCCATTGCCATAAATGTAGTTTATAATGTAGTTTATAACAATTTTTGAATTTTTTAAAATTTAATTTTTTAAAAATTTTTTAAAAAATTTTGTTTGCAATTTTGGATCTACCATTTTGAATTTTGAAAAATTAAGTTCAGATTCGTAATCAGCGACCCCATAAACCCCCGAGTAACAAATTTTAGGCCAATGGGATCAATTTTGTAAAAAGTCATCCGCCATATTGCATCCGCCATTTTGAATTTTGTAAAACTAAGTTCAGATTCGTAGTCAGCGACGCAAAAAACCCCCGAGTAACGAATTTCAGGCCAATTGCATCAATTTTTTAAAAGTCATCCGCCATATTGGATTCGACATTTTGAATTTTGGAAAATTTAAAATTCAGATTAGTAGTCGCAGCGACCCCAAAAACCTTCGAGTGAGAAATATCAGCCAGATTTAAACACATCTATTAGTTAATACTTACATTTCTTCACAAACTATGCGTCGGACAGTTTAGGTTTATATTCATTATTAATTATACAGTTTTAGTGAAGTGTGCAAAGGTTAACTATTTTTCTGTATACTTTTATAATGCATGAGAAGAGATTACAATGAGTTGGGAGCATTTAGAAGCAAAATTCAACATGTGCTTTTCAAATATGTGGTATTTTGATTTGAGTTACGTTTTAAAATTTAATGTTTGAAGTCATTGCATTCTTTGTGTAAAGGAGGCACACATTCCTGTATGGGTTCAAATTACTTCTTATTAGGTAGATAATATAATCCCGTTGTGCCGTTACTCAAAAACCTTCGTTAAAAAAGTTATATCAGTTTAACTGCTAACTTGTAGAAATTTTGAAAAAGTTGTCTCGCAAGTTTGAAGCTACATAGTTTTTATTCAATTTGAGGCACATCATAGTTTCATGGATTTTTTAGTTCTTTACACTCCCACCTACTTCTATTGCAAGCCACAAGACACACAATGTTTCGTTAAAAAAGTTACAGTCTATAAACTAAAAAAAACAGTCAATATCACACACTAGAAACTGTCGATTTCACCACTTTAACTTACGTTCGTCATTTCCTACATAATTAAAAAAATTATATAACGCATGATACATTTAAAAAGCCCTATAATTGGTCAAATTATGGTATTGAAGTTTTATTAAAAAAATTCTTAAGGTATCATAATGAGAGATAACATAAAGTTTAAAAGTTTTAGAGATATGCCCATATATAACATTTTCTAATAATAAAGTACAAATATGTTTCACTTTTCCTTTCTTACTCTTCATCCATATGAATTATTGTTAATTTGACAAATAAGCATACCAAATTTTGTCTAAATCCATTAAAACCTGTTAAAGTTATTTTCTAAACAAAAAAGGGATCCACACACATACATCCGGACAATTGATCAGGATCTCATATAACATGTTTCTATAAAGAAAAAAATTTGTTTCCGCCACTTTGAAAAGTTTTATAAACGAAAGGACTACAAAGCTTCATCCACGAGGAAGCAAAAATTATGTAAAAGAAACCATTTCTTGACATTATTAATTTGAATAGACTGTTGTAATTTTGGAAAATGACGTCACTTATACGTGACGTCACAATTAGAACTGCTTTAAGGGCAGGTCAATATTCGGCAGAGACATCACAATCAGAACTAAATTATTGAAAAACCTGTAACCATGATTGCGTAAAATTTATTGAATAAAATGCTATTTTCTTTTTGGGGATTTGATTATTTATAAAAAAAAACACAAGACCAAACTTTTTTAGATTATAATTATTAAAAAATTTAGTATTGAAGAATTAAATATGAGTACTTTTTCTGTAACTGCTCACTCAATGCATCCTACCTGTAACCATATTTTCTTGAAAAAAAAATAAAGAATGGTGTTTTCATTTGGAAATCGAAATATAATTACAAAATAAAGCTTATGTGTCATTAGACACATAAAACACAACAAAAACTTTATTTTTATACTATCACATTATAAATGTTTTGTAGCAGAAAATGACTAAATATGACAGTTTTGCTATGTGTTTTACGTGAGTGGATGTTTTGCGATAATGTATAGAGATGGCGTTGTATATGTTTTTATAATGACGGAACATAAATAATAAAAATTCATTATTCTAATTTTCCAAATATTCTTGTTGTAAAAACTAAAAAAATAATATTATATCTTTTTGTGAAATTTATTACATCAGACAAAAATTCATATAGTAAGTCTATTTTAATTAAAATTATTTCAGTAAATTTAGTGTCGGTAAAATACACATACACATCTTAGATACTGACAATGTATATCAGAAACTGTAACCATTTTTTCAAAGAAATTACATAAAAGAATGCTTTTTCCATTTGGAAAAGTAAATATTTATAAATAATAAAGCTTATGGTCTCATTAAGGACAGAGAAATAAATAAAAAATTATTTTAGCAAAATACATCAATAGTAGTCCACTTTGCTGAACGTGACAGCTGAGGAGCATTGCCATGACAACGCAAACGATATACATGTACATGGGTGATTCTCCGCGTAGCGCACGATTTGGTGTCTGAAACTTTAAAAATATTTTTTTATCGAAATGATAAATATCAATACATATTTTTGAAGATAAAGTGTCAAGAAATAAATATCCATGGTGGTCCGGAAAAATTTTTTAATTTTTTTAAACAAATTAAAAAAAAATTCTTTGCTTGTTGAATTCTATAAAATAGTTGAAATTTGATTTAAAATGTTTATGCGAATTTTTGGGGTAATTCACAAAAATATATAATGCGCGAACGGCAATTAAAAATTTTTATTTCGGTAATTTACGGAAATTTTCGAGGTAATTTATGGAAATTTATGCGGTAATTTATAGAAATTTTGTCTAAAATTCATAAAAATATGTAAAGCATAAGTAGTATAGGGTGCGTATGGTCCGCCGTCATGGGGGTGGCCTAGTGGCGCCAGACAGTCCGTGGAGCGGGGGTGTAGAGGGGAGCGGGGCCCGTGTCTAGTGGGACTTGCTGGTTGCAGAGGGGGGTGGAGGTGGAAGGAGGGAGGGGTGATGACGTATATACTGGTGAAAGTAAAATGTGTAGTGTAGGTGGGGGTAAGGTGTTATGAGTATTGTAGAGAGAGAGAGAGAGAGAGAAACTATATCAAGTTTTTTTTAAGTCCATAATTTAATTTTAGTAACACCAGACATATATTATATATATATATATATATATATAAAATGGAAAATATCGAATATATTCATAATAAAAAACAAAAAAATTAATACTTTTCTTTTATATTATTAAATAATTAAAAATTTGTTATAACATATTATTATTTAATGATAAAAACAATTAAAAATTGAATAATTTTTTTAAAATTAATTTAATGTATGGGAAAGGTTGTAGAATAATCGTAATCTTCATATACACTATTTATGTTTATTTATTTATTCACATTCTTTTTACATTAAAAATTAAGACATATATATATATATTTTCAATTTTTTGAATATGGCTGTGAGCGATGGTTTCTCCGAGGCGTGCGAAGAACTTTACTTTCTCTGTTTTTTTGTTCCTTTTGGAATCTTTGGATGTTAAAATCCTCCAAAAAGTCTTCGTCATAAACCTCGTATTCCATATTTTGAACAGTTGTTTCTGTCTTTTTCTCACTCAATCCATTTTGTTCATTTACCCAGCGATAAAGGTACCATTCTGTAAAAAGAAAAAGAATTTTAAGGTTAATTTCGTTAAAGACAATTACACAGCCCTACAAAAAAAAAGTGTCGTGCGCGGCAGACCAGACTAGTCATTTCCTATGTATTTTGACGCGCTGAACACGAATCCGAAGTCCGTTTTTCTCCATCACGTCAGGATTTTTTTCTAACCTCCAAAAACCTGTCGGATTTTGAGAGGTAGGCTATTTTTTTTTAAATTGATGGATTTACTTCAAAATTGGTATCTAGGGGTTTTTTGGGTCGCTGATGACGAATTTGAAGTTAGATTTTCAAAATTCAAAATGGCGGCTTCAATATGGCGGACGAATTTTGTAAAAATTGATGAATTTACTTCAAACTTGGTATCTAGGGGTTTTTTGGGTCGCTGATTACGAATTTAAAGTTAGATTTTCAAAACTTAAAATGGCGGCTCCAATATGGCGGACGATATCGACCCTTCAAAGGTGATAATTCCGCTCTTACACACGAAACTAGGAGCAATTAAACAGTTTGTCAAAGCCTTAGATAAAAAAGGAAACTGTTTCAAATACCTGGAACAAAAGTTTCCAGAAATCTCTGATGCGAAACTAAAAGAAGGGGTTTTCGACGGACCACGTATTCGCAAATTGTTAAAAGATGAGCAATTTATCACCAAGATGAATAAAAAGGAGAAAGCCGCATGGCTTAGTTTCAAAGCAGTTGTCGAAAATTTTCTGGGTAATCACAAGAGTGAAAATTGGGAGCAAATAGTTAGTGATATGATTAAAAACTTTGGTAAGTTAGGATGCTTAATGAGCATAAAGTTGCATTACTTAGACACGCATCGGGATCAATTCCCTGAAAATTTGGGAGATTACAGTGAATTTTGAAAATCTAACTTTAGATTCGTAATCAGCGACCTAAAAAACCCCTAGATACCAAGTTTGAAGTAAATCCATCAATTTTTACAAAATTCCTCCGCCATATTGGAGCCGCCATTTTGAATTTTGAAAATCTAACTTCAAATTCGTCATCAGCGACCCAAAAAACCCCTAGATACCAATTTTGAAGTAAATCCATCAATTTTAAAAAAAATAGCCTACCTCTCAAAATCCGACAGGTTTTTGGAGGTTAGAAAAAAATCCTGACGTGATGGAGAAAAACGGACTTCGGATTCGTGTTCAGCGCGTCAAAATACATAGGAAATGACTAGTCTGGTCTGCCGCGCACGATACTTTTTTTTTGTGGGGCTGTGTTATGGTTAACTATACATATAAATTTTATACACACTTAAATTGAGATAGTGGCATATATGAGTAATATTAAATCACAGTTTGGTAATATGCAGTACATAAATAAATAATAAAATTAATAATAAATAAATAATATACATATAAATAACACTGGGTTACAAAAAAATGGTCAAGTCGTGTTTATTTAAAATTTTTTGTGTTTATTGGAAGTTTAGGTGTCACTGAACAAGAATATACCCAAAAAAAATTTTTCCATTCTGTCAGTTCCGTAGAAAACGAGATTAAAGTGTCAAAAAATCGCCTTTTTAGCATTTTTTGAAGTGTTGTAAAATGAAAACGCAACAAGATAAAAATCTTCACGAGGGCTTGAATGAAAGCTTAAACCTTCAACTTTGAGTCCCAAAACTGAAAAGTGAATGATAATTGCGCAGAAAATTTATATAACATGAAATGAATATCTCAAATAGTCAAAATAGTTGGGATAGAGAGCACTTGTTAAAAATCGATTTTCATAACCGAATTTATTTGGAACTTGTTACTTGGAAGTTTTTAACGTTTCTATTGACGTTTCGAAAGTTGGATTTAAAAATTTCAAAATGGCGTTCAAAAATTTCAAAAATGGAGTGAATTTTTTCGCAGTTTTTTCCTCGGGGTTTTTTGAAATATTTGAACGCAATTTTTAATCCGCCATTTTAAAATTTTTAAATCCAACTTTCGAAACGTCAATAGAAACGTTACAAACTTCCAAGTAACAAGTTCCAAATAAATTCGGTTATGAAAATCGATTTTTAACAAGTGCTCTCTATCCCAGCTATTTTGACTATTTGAGATATTCATTTCATGTTATATAAATTTTCTGCGCAATTATCATTCACTTTTCAGTTTTGGGACTCAAAGTTGAAGGTTTAAGCTTTCATTCAAGCCCTCGTGAAGATTTTTATCTTGTTGCGTTTTCATTTTACAACACTTCAAAAAGTGCTAAAAAGGCGATTTTTTGACACTTTAATCTCGTTTTCTACGGAACTGACAGAATGGAAAAATTTTTTTTGGGTATATTCTTGTTCAGTGACACCTAAACTTCCAATAAACACAAAAAATTTTAAATAAACACGACTTGACCATTTTTTTGTAACCCAGTGTAATAAATAAATAATATATGGGCATATCTCTAGAACTTTTAAACTTTGAGATATTAGAAAAATTAATTTTTTTTTCAGGGCACATTCGTGAAACAAATTTTATTGTCTTCAGTATTGATCAAATACTATAAAAAAATTTGCGTAACTCATTTTTACACATTGTTACGCATCACAGTGGGCCTTATTGCAAAAAACCTGCCCAAAATCTCTAGATGTGTTTAAAACTGACTGAAATTTGATACTCGCGGATTTTTTTGGTCGCTGATTACAAATGCGACGTTAGTTTTTCAAAATTCAAAATGGCGGATCCAATATGGCGGACGACTTTTAAAAAAATTGATCGAATTTGTCTGAAATTTGTTACTCGGGGGTTTTTTGGGTCGCTACCACCTTTAAAATGATTTAATGCTACAGTTTCGAAAATTTTATGGCCTATTGCTTATTAAGTCATAAGTAAATGTAGTTTATAACAATTTTTGAATTTTTAAAAATTTAATTTTTTAAAAATTTTTTAAAAAATTTTGTTTGCAATTTTGGATCCACCATTTTCAATTTTTAAAAATTAAGTTCAGATTCGTAATCAGCGACCCCATAAACCCCCGAGTAACAAATTTTAGGCCAATGGGATCACTTTTTTAAAAAGTCGTCCGCCATATTGGATTCGCCATTTTGAATTTTGGAAAATTTAAAATTCAGATTAGTAGTCGCAGCAACCCCAAAAACCTTCGAGTGAGAAATATCAGCCAGATTTAAACACATCTATTGGTTAATACTTACTTTTCTTCACAAACTATGCGTCGGACAGTTTAGGTTTATATTCATTATTAATTATACAGTTTTAATGAAGTGTGCAAAGGTTAACTATTTTTCTGTATACTTTTATAATGCATGAGAAGAGATTACAATGAGTTGGGAGCATTTAGAAGCAAAATTCAACATGTGCTTTTCAAATATGTGGTATTTTGATTTGAGTTACGTTTTAAAATTTAATGTTTGAAGTCATTGCATTCTTTGTGTAAAGGAGGCACACATTCCTGTATGGGTTTAAATTACTTCTTATTAGGTAGATAATATAATCCCGTTGTGCCGTTACTCAAAAACCTTCGTTAAAAAAGTTATATCAGTTTAACTGCTAACTTGTAGAAATTTTGAAAAAGTTGTCTCGCAAGTTTGAAGCTACATAGTTTTTATTCAATTTGAGGCACATCATTGTTTCATGGATTTTTTAGTTCTTTACACTCCCACCGGCTCCTATTGCAAGCCACAAGACACACAATGTTTCGTTAAAAAAGTTACAGTCTATAAACTAAAAAAACCAGTCAATATCACACACTAGAAACTGTCGATTTCACCACTTTAACTTACGTTCGTCATTTCCTACATAATTAAAAAAATTATATAACGCATGATACATATAAAAAGCCCTATAATTGGTCAAATTATGGTATTGAAAAATTATTTAAAAAATTCTTAAGGTATCATAATGAGCGATAACATAAAGTTTAAAAGTTCTAGAGATATGCCCATATCATTGTGAAGCAACTGTGGGGTGATTTATTTTAATTGAAAATAATTTCTTTAAATGTATGATCAAAATAATTCTTGTAAATGTGACTAATTTCTTAAAATTTATCCTTTTTCAAATTATTGTTGTCATGCGAGATACAATTGAGCAAACTTAACCATATTTTTAGGGATATTATGGACATGGATTAAATTAAATTTATAAGTTTTAAAATAAACAATTGTGAGTAAAAGTTTTGTTTTTTATTGTATATCCTTTAATTTTACAACTTTTTACATGATTATTATTTACAAGCGGTTATATTTCAACTATTTAAATCCGAAGATTGTATAAATTATTATTTATTATAATTTATTATTATTCATTTGTTCCCTAATTAGCCTCAATTCCATAAATAAAATTTTTAAACATTATTAAATAATTAAATAACTTATGTATTATTAAATTTTCACGTATGTGTATTGCACCTATTTTTAAAAATAAAAATATAAATAATTTCTAAACCTTTAATTTCTGAAATAATACATAAATTCTAAATTTCTAATTAAGAAATTTAATTTTTATTTTTCAGAAGTACTTGCCATCAATAAAGTAATGTTACTTCTATAATTTAAATTGTGGACTAATTCTTCTTTATTGCAATTTTCATTAATAAATATATAATGATTAAATAATAATAAAAAAAATTCTTTAAAACAATATTGTACTAAGTTGATGATGATTATTTTAAAATATTATAATATTATAAAATTGAGTTTTTATTATTTAAAAATTCTTATGTGTAATATATTTAAAATAAAAATAAATTTATATTATTATATAATTAAATTAACTCATAATTATTAATATTATTAATATAATATTATAATATGAATAATAATAATAATAATAATAATAATAATAATTATTATTATTATGAACAACTTTAATAATAATGTGATAAAATTTTTTTTCGATAGAAAATAAAAACTTTAATAATATTTTGAATATTTTAACTTTAACTGCAATGCTAATAATTTTTTTTTATTTAATATTTATAAAAAATTTTAGAGACATAAATTGTATTCTATAATTTTGGTTTAATACGTTTGAATTACTTTGTTCTTTCATCCTCAGATGGCGCACTATGAAATAGTTCACAGTTAGTAGCAACATAATAGTGGTAAACAATTTTATCTAGCATAACCTGACATTTGATACTAACCAGTTTCATTTTGAGTAACGTGAAGTTTGCCGTTTACTCATTTTGATAATTTACTCAAAATGATAAGCAGCAAAAATGAGTACAGTTTTTTTCTGTGTAGGGATGCTATAATAATAATTTGATATAAAAAAATTAATTAAAAATACATTTAATTTGTATTTTTAAAATTCAACTCCCGTCAACTTAAAGTATTAAGAAAATGTCGAATCGAGTAAACTTGACAGAAGTGAATTATAATTATAAGAAAATAATTATTATAATGCCACCGATGTGAAATTTTATGGTGTTATTGAACACATAAGGTCAATTTAGAAATTATTAAAAAAATTAATTAAATTATTAAAAACTTAATTATGCGGAATATTTTTTTTCTGGAATATTAATTTCCAAAAAATTTAAATGGTCTGAAATCAATTTCTCAGAAAAAATTCGTCGTGTACTTCAAAATTGACCAAACAAAATTGATAATTTCTGATTTGTTTAATTTGAAGTTACCGACAAATTATTTCTGGTAAATTGATTTTCGACTATTTTTATTTTTTAAAAATTAATATTCAAGCAAATGAATATTCAATTCTACAAAATTCATATTCAAATTGAATTTCTGTCAAATTATATTTCGTCTAAATAAAAATTGTGTCAAATTCATTTTCGATCATTGGCATTTTCAAGAGCATTAATATTCGAACAAATAAATATTCTCTACCATTAGTATTCTACAGAATATAATAAGATTCTATCAAATTATAGACTAGCTCGCCATTATAACTTTTTCTTCGCAAATTGTTTCATTATCTGTCGCTGTCAAAGCTTCTTTCTTCTTTTTCAAATTTTCAGCTAACTTTTTATTTTTAACCCTCAGAGAACAAACCAATTTTTTTAAACAAGAAGCACAACTGGGGTCTGTGAGACTCCAAACAGTATTCAAAGTTCTATCTTTTCTAAAGTATTCATCCCTTTAACTTGAATAATATTTTCCAATACTCTAAAATAATTTTTGAAAAAGTCCCCATACTTTAAGAGTTTCATTAAAAATATTTAAGTGTCAAAAAAATATCCCAAAAAATGGTTTTTGACCAAATATCCGAAAAATGTGTTTAGTTGGGGTCTCACAAACCTCACATGTGCTCCGAAGGTTAATGTCTATTTTTTGCGCTTCAAACGCTTTATCTTCTTCTCTTATTTTTCATTTTTCACGAATTTCTTCCTCTTTTTCGATTTTCTTCTTTGCGTGAATGTTGTCTTTGCAAACCTCTTTGTTTTTTGCTTGAAATTATTGAAATCTTTGGTATGAGAATCATGTTTAATATTTCCAAGGATAGGTCACTTTCTTCATTTTCATTAATTAAATTTATGTCATTTTCGTTATTATACTCAGAGGCTCTGTTTGGAGTTCTGCGATGATATTTTGAGAGGCATTATCAGCGTTCACAATGCCATCAACAACGTCCAAATCAGTTTCTAAAACGAGTGAATTGTCACCTGGTCAACGATTTTGAATTCCAGGCGTGACTGACTTTTGTATGACTGACTCCTCCAAAAAACCTCCATCTTGAAATATATTTGGGTTTAAAGGCAAAATGCCTGTAGCTTGGAATCCATTTACCGCTTTTCCATGTTATAAATTTTTGTATACGCTGAATTGAAACTCCCTGAAAAATCGAACAATAAATTAATACACCTATCGTAATGCAATAATAAGTTGTTTTTAAGTTTTAAAAAGATTATTTTATAAGTACCTGCTATGCCAAAAGGCGCCATCTCAGTGAATTTGTTCGATTTTAGATAGTGGTCACATTCCCCGCAATATGCTCGTTTTAACTCGATTGAAAATCCCTTTATCAGATCTTGTACAAAAATGTACTTGTACTTGTGCATATTCTTATACAGGTTTATGTACAAGTACTTACAAATAAAAATTTTCTTGTCCAATTACATTTGAAAAAAATTTGAGATTTTAATAATTTATAATCATAAAACTTTTCACTTATGCATTTCAAAAATTATTCCGCAGCTGTAATGTCCTAAGAAAACTATTGCGCTGCCTTCAAATTTTTTAATTTTTTTCTAAACGAAGACATAAATGAACATGTACAAAAAGATGTTTCAAATCTGGTTCAAGAAAATTTACATCGTGAACATGTACATTTTCTTTTATGCAAATATTAAATATACTTTCTTGTTCAAGATCTGATACATGAACTTGTTCCAATTTCTGGTGCCGAAATTGTACATTTTTTTCAGCAGAACTGGTACAAGTTCAACTGATAAACATGTAAATTTTCTCATACAAGATCTTGTAAAGGGATTTTTAATAGGGAATGGATCAAAAAATGTTACGTCCAATAGTTGTAACTTGTGAAACGTGTTGAGAGGCGATGTACCAAGTGTATGACTGTAGTTTTAAAGCCTTCCCAAGAAGAACTTTATTTTGAGTCCTTTAAATTTTAATGATCGTAGGAAATTATATTTTTTTCTTTTATCATTTGGGTCCTAAAAGATGCAAGAAAAAAATATAACTTCCAGCCATCATTAAAATTTAAAGGCCTTAAAATAAAGATGGTGCCCCTCCTTAAAGCATTATGTTTATAGGAAAATCGAATGATTATCGTGGTTTATTCCCATGGATGTTCTCACGCGGAAAGTGAATAAATTCATCATATTATTAAGTAAGGTTTTCCATAGTATAAATCCGTGATTTTTCTCTCCGTGAGCAAGAATATTTTCTGGTTGCTATAAAAGTACAATATGTCGATTATTTAGTGTAAATTTAATATAAATATAATGTAGTGTAAATAAATAAATTTAATAGATATTTAATTATGAATTATTACTATAATAATATAGGGGAGAGGACCCTATGATGGAAATGGTTTTGATTTTGTGCTCTAAAACCCAAATATTTTAGGATATTTAAAAATGGTGATACCGTATGAAAGTACAACAAATAAGGTACCGTTTGTGAATAAAAAATTTTAAATTGCAAACAAACATTTTTTAAAGAATTTTTTAAAATTGTTTGAAAAAAAAAATTTTTTTTTTGAAAGTTTTAACAATGTTTAATTGTTAAGAATTAAATAATATTTTTAAAAAATTAATTTTAACGTCTATATAAGAGATGACAAGTAACGATAAGAACTGTTAGTGTAACTATGTCGACAGATATCAATTATCTATTGATAACTACACAATATTGAGGTAGGAAAATAAAAAATCTTAAATATAAGGGTCAGAGCATTATTATGAAGCTGTAAAATTGAAAATAAATTAAATAAAAAAATTGTGGTGTTATGTCCATCTTAGGACCAATAATACCATTTTTTGAAAGCCAATAAAAATTATTTATAAACACCATATCTACCGAATTATTTTAGAATATTATTGTACTATAAATAAATGAGGTTATTACAATATGAAGCTATTTGAAATAAAAAAGTTACATAATTTTACTGACTGAAATAGAAACTGTTACTAAAATTTTTGCAACGAAAAATTCACGTGGTATGTATTACAGGAAGAAAAAAATTTATTATTAAATGTTCATTTTATATAAAAATTACTTGGATGGTAATGATGGCAATTTCGTTTATAATTTTGCAGACAAATCGATGTAGCTTTTCAAAACTGTATGGGCGATAAACCATTAAAAGTATTGCTTTATTTCATAAAATAGTCTGTCAACAATATTTCTTGCTCTTTCGTAAAATAACTTGTTTCAGTGTTGTTGATTGTACTTTTCTGTATATTAAATAATTTTGTTGACATACAAATTTGACGGCCTTTATCAACTTCTGTGATTGCAGTAACTACATCATCGATTGTACATTTCCTGTTTTGTGTTTCTCTATTAAATTGGCCCATCTACAATAGAAAATTTTCAAATTTATATAATTGTTAAGAAAATGTTACGGTTTGAAATATATCTTTTTAATTCATACAAAATTTTTTTAGGACGGTTAGTCTTACTTTACATCAAAAATGTTATAGGAAGATTAAAATCTGTTTATCACGCTACAATTTTTTAATAATATTTTTCTTTCGAGTGTCATTCAATATCAAAAATTCTTTAATTAGTTGTATAAACAGATTACTTACGTTTCATAACTTAAATTTTGCACAATGCAAATGACATCCGCCGCAAAACCGTTGGAAAAAGTGTAATTCATATACTTTGGCATATTACTTCTGTAACTTGGATGAAATACGTATTCGGTATTGAACAATGCTCTCCTGGTAGGTCTTCATGATGATTTTGAATGCAATGTACTACTCATTTAAACTTGGTTCACATATCAAATACAATGAATCCTTACTCAAATGAAAAGGTACTTTGCACCATGTACTTTACATCTTTTTCATTTTAAAATATTAATCTGTTTTGATAATGCAACAAAATATATTATGTAATGAAATATATATACAAAAAAGGTGGATCGTAATTTTATTGATAATTGTGATTCACTTTGTGGATCTTACTCATACACATGCAAGTATGAATTTCTTAAACTTTATAAAAGTTAAAAATGTAAAAGAACTTTTAGCAATGTTCATTTTCTGCAATTATCATGGTAGTAAGTATTGAAAATCCATGTAAATACGTTTCAATACTATCATTCATTATTTTCATTTGCAAATATGAGAATGATTGTTATACATGTGCAAGTATAAATGTGGCGATTAACTTAAAATAAAAAAAAAGAATTGAATGTAATTTTATTGATAATTGCGATTCATAAATTTGTGGATCTTACTCATACACATGCAAGTATGAATTTCTTTAACTTTATAAAAGTTAAAAATGAAAAAGAACTTTTAGCAATGTTCATTTTTAGCAATTATCATGGTAGTATGTATTGAACATCCATTCAAATACGTTTCAATACTGACATTTGTGATTTTTAATTGCAAATATGCAAATGATTGTTATATACGTATATTTACGTTTCCTAAATTAGGTTAAATTGTATAGGAAAGGGAAGTTAATTTTTTTGTGGAAACCGTTGTACTTGCCTTGAATTCAAAATCTTAGTATAGTGCTCTCTCATAACTTTAGCATTTTCTAAAAAATTTTCTTTTGTCATGTCTAGGCCTAATAATACGCTAACTGCCGCAGCTGAAGCGTAGACACCACAACTAGTACCATCTGGCTGCATGCATATCAAAATTTGAGTAATATTACTTTGCTTAATATTTGGATAATGTTTTTAGAAATACGTTAGCTCTTCTTTTGACAATTTTATACCAGATAAACTATCGTAAATGAATAATTTATTTTTTCTTTTACTGTAATGACATGTTCTCCAGTGATCAATGCAGTTACCACCAATTATTTGAACGTCTTCATCATTTTTACATTCTCTTACTGAATTTAGAATAGACATGTTCAAGACACTTAAAAATTCAAAATTTTGGAACTCCTCTCCTAACAAAGACAGAAAAGTATCCAGATCTTGATCGTCTAACTTAACTCTAACGTTTAAAACATTTTTCTTGATGTTTTTAATGTTACCGGAAGGGTTTGCTAATAACATGTTAAGACCTATTTGCTGCGTTTGTGGATCAGTATCATTGTTGGGGAAAATGATAATTTCATCGTCCTCAGGAACAAATGTCTTTGTTTTGGCAATTGTCTTTATCTTTTTCGCCTCAACATTATTTTCAATATTACAGTCAATCTCCATTTCTTTTATTATTTTTCTTTTTGCCGCTTCTCTTTTTTTAGCGACAGTTTTATTTAGAATATTAGTCTCAGGATCTATTTCTATTTTCTTTTCAACTGTTTCCTCTTCTGATAATATTTTGTGATAGTCAAGAAAGCATTTAGGTTCTCTAATCTTCCTACTTCGTTTAACTCGACTGTCTACAATTTCAGGAAGCAAACATTCATTATAGAAGCTAATTAATTTCGGTTCTATTTTCGTTTTCCAGAAATAATCATCTCTAAAAACTAAAGTAATTTTAATGTCTTTATCCATCCAAAGCATAAGGATAGCGCCTCCTCTTTCGGTATGATGCATTT
This sequence comes from Leptopilina boulardi, assembly GCF_019393585.1. Taxonomy (NCBI): domain Eukaryota; kingdom Metazoa; phylum Arthropoda; class Insecta; order Hymenoptera; family Figitidae; genus Leptopilina; species Leptopilina boulardi. The sequence continues at coordinate 1,049,245 of NW_026138006.1, forward strand.
GGCCCTGTATTTGATAGTAGTAATGATGATTTTTATTTAGCAAATTCGGATGCTGTGGAGCATGCGTTTTTTTGAAGTCTTTGCACTGAGTCAGCAAGTCATTAATCAACAAGCCCTTCCCTCGTACTGGACATTTGATTTCAACACAACAGCCTTTTTCAACTCTATATATTAAAGGAGTCCTTTTCATTTTAGCAAGTCCCAGTGTTGAACTCATTTTCAGATCCTCCAAATTTGCGTCAATCAATCCATCTGTAGATGCTTCTAAAAACTCGTGAACAGGATCAATCCAAAGACCCGCACGTTTCACTTCAAAGCCTACTAATTTCTGTAAGGTCATTCTAGCTTCATCTTCGTGTTGAAGACCATAATTCATATTAGCATTAGGCTTCTTTCCACTGTTATACAGCATTTCACAAACAACACGACTGCGGCTAGTTCTGTCTAGCATTCGACAAATTTCTCCATATATACTGCTTGTAATCATTTTCAGACGAGTAATAAGCCAATTGTTACATTTATATTGATCAATAGTATTTTCAACAATGTTCAGTCTGTTCTCTTGATTTTCTTTCAACATGTTTAGTACTACTTTCTTATGAATACTTAACTCAGAATCCTTCAAATCATGTTTCTTTGCTATTAAGCCATAGTTCTTGTCAGTAGCTATGTTGTGCTTCGTAAATCTTCGTTTTTTGAAATTGTATGATTTATTTATTTCTACTGTTGCTATCCTCTCATTTTCAATTTTGGTGACTGTTGCAGGTACTGTCTTCTCCATATGCTGAATCACGTTTGATTGAACACGTTTAGTAAGACATTTTAATGCTGCAGCATGAACTCGTGCAGTAAATGAACCAGAAAAGCAGCACAGAATCCTTTTTCCTGCAATGTATTTACAAATGAGAGAATTAAAGTTTTCTGCTAAATTTGTACTAGTTTTCAGGTATAAGCTTTTTGCATTTAAAGTGAGATTTCTATGGAAGTCAAGAAGTTCACTCATAACTCCATATTTTTCTAAATACGGTACATAATTAATTTCATCTTTGTCTTCAATAGCAGCACACGGCCATCCACCAAGTTTTGCACAATTTTTATGATCACCAAACACGTGAGATGGTACATTTAGAATCTCGTCTCTCAGTAATTCTAAATCCTCGTCTAGACACAAATTTTCGCCTTGACTTCTAATTCTATCTATGACCTCCATAATCACAAAATGTTTTTTCAAGCCAAAAGTACTGACAAAATTGTACCATTTTTTCTCAATTTTAGTAAGTCCTTGTTTTTCTCTAAAGACTTGATCGCGTAATAATGATTCTTACACTTATGATTAATATCCTCAAACTTTTCTACCACAATTCCAAATTGGTCATACGGATTATCTGTGAGGACACCATTATAAACGCTGCTATCTCCATCACCAATGAGATACTTATAAACCAATTTGTGTTTTTCCCAGGATTCGTGGAAAGCTTCAACAATGCCCTCCGTCTCCATTAACGATGAGCTTTTATTTAAAGGAAAGTTTTTATAGCAAACATGATCATCAATGTATTCTTTTCTTGAATTACATTTTGCACAAGTTTTGCATTTCACTTTGACACATAAAGGTTTCTTTGTATACTTTCCTATTACCACCACACTTCCTGCAAGTGAATCAAAAGCACCTTTAGCATACGTTCTTTGCATCCATGCACCGTCACAAATGACTGTAGTAAAAATTACTTCAGTCGTTGTTCCGTCTGCAGTTACGTAATATATTACGTTGCCCAATTCTTTGCACTACCATTTTTCATTTTCAATATTTTCAGGTAAAGCCTCTTTACTTGTTTCAATTATTGACATAACAATTTTTCGTTGAATTGACATGTACGTTGTTGATGATATGGTTGGAATGCCTGCAGGTGACAATAATTCTTGTATATTTGAAAAGCCAGAACCAGCAGTTAGGCATCCAAGGACAATAGCCTCATTAATGTTCATCTGATTCGGATCTTCTGGTTGAGACATGTGCTTTATGGTTATTTTGCAGGTTACGCACTGCAAAAAAACGTCTACTATAAAACCTCTTTGTCTTATTTTTAACAATTCCCATTTATTATAGGTGCATGATGGTTTATGTAAACTGACATCGGTAGCTTTGCTAAGCAAATCTTGGATGACATGCTCATAGTGAACAATGCGGCATCCATTCATTATATCCCACTTTTTTTCATTAGGAACTTGATTCTGATGCTTCTCGGTTCCGCATAAATTTCCCTATGTTTCTCTGGATTCTGTGCGTCTGCATCAGCAAAAATGTTCTCGGGAAAGTCAAATATTAATGCATCGCTATTTGAATCCAAGCATTGTTAAATAAGATAAAAAATTATTAAATTTCAAGTGAATAGTGAGAAGCAATTTGTATATTAAAAAAAGTTCTTCATTTCTGAAAAATTTAAAACTTAAAAATCGTTTTTAAGAAAATATTCGCTTTGTTGCCGATTTTAGACAACATTTATCGTAACGTAAATTCATTAACATGTTAGTGATAATTTCTGAAATGGCCTCCTTATTTATCGTCGGGGTGAAAAAAATTAATGAAACCTTTATGCTTTGGTGGACAATAATGATAGTGTAAAGTACAGCCAAAAATTTGTTAAAATTAGAATTTTTTATGAATAAACAATCTAAGTCGATTTTTCAATTTTTTTGTGAGAATTATAAAGAGTAGAAAAAGGATGAAATCTCAAAAAATTAAAAAATACGTCAATTTATAGTACCGTAGAGCGCAAAATTTTTAAGTGTTTTTCAGGATTAATAAAAAATATGAATCCCGAAATTAGAAAAATAACCAGATAAATTTGACTACTTTTTAACTAATTCTTCTGTTTCTACTTGTCTATAAATCCAAGATAATGCGTAAAAGAATATACAAGAACATGTATGTTTATTTAAATTTACAAAAATATTTTCTTTCTTTCATGTTGACGCGCATGTTCATATATACAACCTTCAAAGGTTGTCCAGTAGTTACATACTTTATATATATCATATTCCGCACCAAATGCAACACCCGGCTGAAAAAACTTGTACAAGAAAATGTACAAGTTCTGGTACAAGAACATGTCTCAATTATGGATGCTGAACTTGTTCAACAACATTACTTGAACATGTACAAGAAAATGTACAAGTTCATTAATGAACATGTACAAGAACTTGTACATTTTCTTGTACAAGTTTTTTCAGCCGGGTACCTCTTTGCATTAGCACATTTTCGTTTTCTTTCTTATGTGATCTGACAAAAGTGAGGAGAAATGTCCTCACAATTTTTGTTAAAAAATTGTTTTTTAAGTTTTATTTTTCTCACTACTCGCATGAAACGAAACAATTTTTTACAAATAATTTAAGTTAAAATTATGCGAAAGCAACATAGTTTAGTAGATATGTGTAACATTTTTAATCCATAATTATTTTAAATAATATCTCACTTTGCACATATTCAGTTAAGATGAACAAAATACTGCAAAAGCGAGTAAAGTCACTGACAAGCTTATTTTTTAAAGATTTATTTTCACAAATAAAAAGATTTCTTTACAAAAAAAGATGTTTTAACTGATATTAATTGACTAACAATAATATTTTTTAATACTACTATTAAATTAACTAAATTTCATCACAAACTTTGACAAAACGTTGTAAAATTCATTTTTTCAATATTATACAGAGTAGAGTGGGGTGAAAAAGCCAGGGGAAAAAACCATTTAGGGTTTAGAGTAAATTGCACAGTTTTATCAGCCATTTAGAATATAAATTCAATTAGGTAATAGGCAACTTTTGATTCCAGTTTGGCCATCGTATTTATAATATTATAGTGTTTATTGTAAAATTTAGTTTTGTGATCTTTTAAATACAAAATTTTGGTAAACTTTCCGAACATATTACTAGTAGTTCAAGTGAATGAAAATTAAAGTAAACGTTTGTACATAAAGAGAAAACTATTCTTAACACGTATATGATGTAGATTTTTTTAAGGGGGGAACACCAGTTGTAACTTTCGAAAAATCGATTTTTTTTGTGCATTTTCTTAAAGTATACATATTTAGAAATGTGTCTGTAAATTTCAAAGTTGATCCGGTGAAAAATAAATGAGATATACAGAACACTGCAGCGGCGCGTCCCGTGGCTTCATACAAGGTGGCCAGCCATACCTGACCCTAACGACAGATGGCCTTTTCCTATGATTTAGAAACGGCAACCACTGCGGAAGAGTTATTATATGGTCCAAGAATCGATGACTCTTTGTAACTTGGAAACAAAATTTCTTCTGAACAAAAAAAAGTAAGTTGAAACTTTGAATGCGTTTTTCTCAAAATGACATTTTCCAAGTCGGTGACCACGATTACTCGAATACTATTAAACCGATTTATTTAAAATTTAGTGTGCTTCATTTACACATACAAGTCTAGTTCGTGATCGAAGGATTTTTTTTTATGCAAAACTTTTTTTTATATAGCTGAAAATCGACCGTATTTTTTTAACGAAAATCATACTTTTGACTTTGACAGGTCGCCATTTTGTCAAATTTTTTTTTTTTTTAATCCTTCGATCACGAACTAGATAATCTTATAATAAATGTAAATCAATTTCATTTTTGTATTTCAGACAAAGTATACTTGCAGAATGCTGGTCACCGCAATTCGCCTTTTTTCTTAAGACGCCACTTCAATGGCTCATATCTCCAAAAGTTTTTGTTAAAAAAATTTTTTTTTCTTTTAAATTACAGTTTTTTACATGTACTTTTAACTAATAAATAGTATTCTTTAAAAAGATTTATTGTTCTTTTGGAAAATATTCTTGAAAAAAGCATTATTTTTTGAGTTACAACTGGTGTTCCCCCCTTAAAGGGATTTAATTTTAAGATTTATTATAGCTTTTTGTAAAAATGGCCCGGAGAGTAAAAAAGCCACATACCTGTGGGATACAAAATCCCATGTAATATTTATTTGTTTTCTGGTATTCGTAACCTCGTTTATTTTTATCCTCGAAAACAGGGAAATTTTCTCTTATATTTTATATTATTGTTATATTAGATTTAATATTAATATTCTTCAAAATTTATTAAAATAACATTATTTGTTATATAAATGAAGAAAAAATAAAAAATAGTCCTATATATTTTGTCCGAATCGCAAAGTGGCTTTTTTACCCCACCAGTAGGAGAGACCGTGGCTAAAAGTGCCGATTTTGAGAAAACTAACTAAAATGCTAATAAAATGAGAACTTTCTGTTGTAATCAATATTCTATCTATTGTAAAATTTAATGTAGTTTTTAAATCCATTATTATTTTTTGATAATTATTAGCAGTTTTTTTGTAAAAAATGATTTTGTGCAGCAGGACAACACGGCACGTTGAACTCCGCACTGGGGAAAGTTGTGCCGACGCCGGGGTCGGTTGTGCAGCTTAGATTTTTAGTTGTTTCAGTTGAAGCAATTGATTTTACGCGTAAGAAATAAAATAATTATTGCCAATATATGATTTACTATTATTTATTAATCATTTGTTAAAAAACTTTTAAAGGTTTTTAGGAACAATCTTAAGATTTCTATAGATTTTAGTAAGTACAAATAAACAATTTCTGACTTATATTCTATAATTGCACAGTTAGTCAGTCACTTAAAATATAGTTTTCGTAATAAGTATTATTATTATAAACATTTAAAAGATTTTTCCAACAATCGTATTACTTATAGATTTTTGTAAATAAATAAACATTTCTGGCTTAAATTTTACAATTACATAATTAGTCAGTCTTTTAAAATATTTTTTGAAATAATTATTTGTGTCGTTAATTAATTGTAAAAACTCTACTTTCTGATTAATAAATAATTTTTAAGACATGAATACTTATTCCGAATGCGATTTATTGAAATTACAATTGGCACACATATAACTGACCCTTTTTTTACCCTTCACACATTTTAAATCTGCCCAGTTTTTGCAAACTATGCATTGAATCATTATGGAGCGATTGACAGCGGCACAACCAGCCCCAAGCATAAGGTGCAATTAACCTCGTTGCGTCGACGCTCACTTTTTATCATATATTAAAAAACTAGATGAATTAAATGTTAAGATCAATACACCATTGAATCCCTCGATAAATTTGGATCATTTTAAAAAAATACGTATCGATATCTTTAAAAATGCAAAAAATAGACCAAAAAGTGTAAACATGAAAACTTGCACGTAAGTGACGCCAAAGCACCAAATTACTAACAGCTAATTATTCCGTGAAGCAAACAAAATCAAAATAGTTGCCAAAGATGCGCATAAGTAAAACAATACTTCTCTCACTTTCACTTTTCAAAAAAAAATTTTGTTTCCTATTGCAAAAAAGTCAATTGCATTGCTCTACTGAAAGTTACATAACTTTATACTTTCATAGGATATGAAGATTGTCCGACCAGGATTTTAAACCTGAATAACTAAACTTTCAGAACCATTTGGAAGAAGTAAAACAAATAACGTCCAAGAAATTAAAAAATTAATGTGCTTATAGGTAAGTAAGTAATGCATAAAAACATTTTCTAGCATATGTATATTATTTGTGTAAAAATGTATAATAGAAACTAAATTGAAGTTTTCGAGTAATATCAAAACTAAAAATTCGTGTTTATTATTTTTGTCATCATGTCGCATCAGACCTTTTTTTTAAATATTGAAGTCAGTGGTTATTAAAAATAAAAAAAACGTTTTTTTTGTTTTGTCTAGTTTTTTTATATGGAAATTATTTAAATATGTGATAACTAAAAAAATTTTTATTGAGCAGAGAAGTGTTCCTTGATCGTGCGTTTTATGATTTTTGACATATTTTCGAACGATATTAACGAAAAAAATTTGTTTTTCAACATTTCAAAGATTTTATTTTAATTAAAAAAGTTAGGTTCATATTGACGATTTTTTATTTTTAAATTAAATCAATTTTTTGAATACTTTCATTTTTCGATAAAAAAAATCGATGTAACTCGTTTTAGTTCCGAGTCGTAATATTTTCAATTTATTTTAATCCTAAAAATACACATGAAAATGAATTTTATCATTGAAAGGTAAAAAATTGTTAAAATTTTGGGAAAAGTTCGTAACATTCAAATATTTTCATTTCTCAGATCAAGTTCAATTACAGTAACTTCCGAAATATTTAATTTTCTTTATCTAATCTGTGTATGAAAATACTATAAATTGTGTACTAAAAATTGTTATATTTTCATATAAAGATTACATAAATATATCCAACATGATAGGAAGTTACTTTGATTGAATTTGTTTCGGAAAATGCAAATTTTGAAAGAAATTTTAAAATTTTTGATCTCAAACGATAATTTTTAGTATTTAGGTGTATTTTTTTGTTTAAATACAGTAAACATATTAAAAACCAGAAAAAATTGAGTTTTATTAATATTTTTTTCAAAAATTGAATTTTTTTTAAAAACGATTGCAATCAATAATTTTTACAATTATTAGTGTAAAAATGTAAAATCTAAAACATTTAATATTTCTAAAAACATAAATAAATTTTGAAAATTAACGGAAAAAGTCGATTATTTAAAAAACTTCATTTTTCGATAAAAAATGAATGAAACTCGATTTCGTTCTGAGTCGTAAATATTTTATTTCAATTTAATCGTAATAATACACAAGGTAAAAAATTGTTAAAATTCCAGAAAAATTTCGTTTTGTTCAAGAATTTTCGTTTCTCAGATCAAGCTCAATTACAGTAACTTCCAAAATATATTATTTCTTTATGTAATCTGTATGTCTAAAATCTAAAGATTGTTGTATTTTTATATAAAGATTACAAAAAAAATGTAGCAAGCATGATTTTAAGTTATTTACTTTAGTTTGTTTTGAAAAATGCAATGTTTTGAAGAAGTTTTACATTTCTTTATTTCAAACGATAATATTTTGTATTTAGGTTTATTTTGACGAATTAAATGCAGTAAAAATACTACAAGTCGAAACAAAATGGATTTCCAGTTTTTTTCGAAAAATTAAATTTTTATTTTTTACTTTTTTTATTAATATAGGAAGTTTAGAATTTTAAATAATAATAATAATAATAATAATAGATAAGAAAAACATGTAAAAAAAGGCTTGGAGGGTAGACAATGTAAATTATGCGACAATTAACAATTTTCAAACATTTTCTTAAATCTTACACTTTTTATAAATATGTTGTTATTAAATGTTATGAATCCAGATTGCTTAACATCACATATTTTAAATATTTAAAAACTTACTTTTCAACAAATTTTTTTTTTTGAATGTGGTCGTAGACCACTTTTGCGTATAGGAGGACGAGGCTTGAAAGTACCCATTTTTTAATGTAAATATATTCGTTTGATAACATTTACTTTTAATAATATTTCGATTATAATTCTTTGGTATAATAAAAACTTTTATATTATCTTGTTTTTATATTTTGAATATTTTATTTTATTGGGATCTGACATGGGGGCGGGGCCTAAAGCAATATGGCGTAAATTGGGTAACACTTTTAGTGAATTTACATGGGAATAACATGGGATGCAATAGAACAAAATCGTTTAAAAAATATTGCTTAATTTAATAAATGTATAAGTGAATTTTTTTAATACAAAATTACTATTTAAATTCCTATTTACAAACATGAATAAAAATATAAAAGAAATCTTATTTTTATACAAATGATTTTCTCAAATCCAGCGATACATGTGCAAGAAAAGTATTGTATTTTCCTTTATATTTCATGTAATTATATGAAAATTTATAAATGTATATATTTCATTTTTCATTGTAAAAGTCTGTTAACAAGAAGTGAAAAAAAATTTATTTATCCGTTTTTACAGTGATAAATTAACTTTCAAAATGTTCACATGCACGGGTAATATGAAAGATTATATAACCTCCAAATTTTAAAATCTTAAACTTACCTGGCAAAATGTAATCACTTCTTTTGAAATGCAGAGAACATACTCTCATAGAAGGCTTTATACTGTTTATATTTAAAGCATTTTTCCAGGCCTTTAATTGATCGACTTTTTCAAAATTATCGAACGTATTTTTCACATCCACTACTCGTTGTTTTGGTTTCGGAAATTTATGGAAAATTACGCTTAAATTTTTCGCTACAGTACTGCCACAGCCTCTCACAGAACACTTAATTCTGCAGGAAGATTTCTCACGCGGTAAAAAATGTAGCTTCATTCATAATGATAAAATAATTAACAATGACAGCGGAACTACAATTGCAAGTGACACAAACAGTTATTCAAAACTAGTTACATTTTTCAACACCAGATGGCATGTGTACGAATGTCAGATCCCAATAGTATGAATAATGACAGCATTCATTTAAACCATAGAATATAAAACAATATATTATTAATCTATATGTATTTTTATAAATTGTATTATCAATGACATTAATTATAGAGTAAGGAAACTAACATGTCAGTCACAATCACTGTGTGAGAGAGAGACAGACTTATGCGAAACACACACTTTCCTATGACTCATATGGAGTTAACCTTTACGTAAAACTTTTCGATAGGCTAGAAGACTTTGATGCAAATTTACAGCCAATCACAAGCCTTCATTAGTTAGAAATTGTTCAAACTATAAATGACAAAACCTACTGATTAATTATGTATCGAAAAGCGTCAAACATGTAATATGTAAGCAACTCAAAATTTAAAAAGTACCTCAATACAGTAGAAATCAATATATAGTATTGTACAATAAAATTGCAAAAAAATTTGTTACTTTTTTAATTATAAAAATATTTATTAGCAAAACAGTAAATACGGACTTCCCAGAAGATAAATTTGATGTCTGTAATGACAGAATGTTAGCCAAAGTGGGGAAGTATGAGCGCCTTCGCTAACGAGTTTGATGCGCCAATATACAAATGACCCACTCAGCTAAAGGCCTAAGCACAACTCAATCGGGTGCGTAATTCAGATACGGAATATGTATGTTTTCGCAACCGACTTTATTCGAGTTCAAAAAGTTGTTGGCGCAAACTGTGGCAAACAATCGCAATCGTTTTTTCAACGCGTTTTTATTTCATGGTTGCGGGAATTGTCGTTTCCCGCATCCGACTTAAGGCCTAAGCACAGTTTTGCGTCGGCGACACAGTCATGCAAAATTCCCCAAGAACATTAGTACGTAAGTTATTTAACCTGGTTAAATGCCAAATCAAGACAGTGACCGACGCATTCACATTCGATTACCATTGGGATGCATTTGCGTCTACCCCATTCTGGAAGCGGATTTAGACCCTCTTTAGAAAGGACTTAACGCAAGGCAAACACAATAGGCGGTTTCCAGATTCTCGTTATGAGCGCTCAGTTAGCACGAAAAGGTTCTCAACCTGTTTAAAAAAATATAGTTTTAGTTCAATTCATTGAAACATTAAATTTAAATTAACGTTAAACATTTAATGTCAACATTTCAACATTAAACATTAAATTTCACTGGCTAAAACATTTAGCGTTCACTTCTTAATTGCAATGTTTTAGCCAATGAAATTTAATGTTTAATGTTGAGATGTTAAAATCTTGAAATTAAATGTTTAATGCTAATTTTAATTTAATGTTTTAATCAATTAAACTAAAACTGTATTTTTTGAAACAGGTTGAGAACCTTTTAGTGCTAACTGAGCGCTCACAGCGAGAATCTGGAAAACGCCTAATGTAGACGCGACACATCCCAATATAAAGCGGCATCTACAATAAGAGCGTCGTACATGAACGCGATCATATACATAAAGCCGAGGCTACATTGGGCACGTTAGTACGCGAACGTGTACGTGCTGACGTCACAATGTAATTCATATGGGCGACGTCAGCACGTACATGTTCACGTCGCGTATTAACGTACCCAATGTAGACTCAGCATATGCTCAGTCTATATTGGTTGCGCAAACGTGTAGAACGTACAAATACCTTCCCCTTGAAGTTGCTGCTAGAAATTGACAATTTGTTGTGAAACTTTTAATTTCATATTCTATGATTAGATAACTGTCATGTATTTTGATGTCATCGTTGGTCATCGTTAAGAAAATAAATACGTTTGTTTATAAATTAAATTAAAGTGAAATATACTACATACATTTAAAATAATCACAAGTGACACTGAAAAGGAAACAGATAATTTATTGAACATGATTCTTGTGTCGAAAATTGCAGGTTAAAAGATAAGTATAAATATAATTTATGCAATTCCTATGAAAAAGTCTAGGTTAGAAATATAAAAACAATAACATTAGAAGTATTATTTTGATTTATTTTAATTAATTATAATATTTAATATTAAATTTTATTTTAACAAAATTTTATTATTTAATTGAACATTTAAATAGTTTTTTTAAACTGTTTTAATTTTTAAAAAATTATAAATTTTATCTCACTTATTTTTCTCTTCGACTAAATTTAATTAAAAAAATTTAATTTAACAGGAAATTAATTTTAAACACTTTCCAAGTTGTTTAAATTATTTAATTTATTTTATGGCATTAAACTAAATACAAAGAAATTGCGCATTGATATTTTGTTTTAACATTTAAATTCTTTTAAGTATAATAAATTTTCTGCATTACAATTCAGAATAAAAGTAATTTATTGAGAATGCAAAAATATAAAATGAAATAAAAAATTGATTTTATTTATTAATTAGTGAAAATTATATAATATTGTTTATATAAATATTGTTTTATTTACAATTAATTTTTCTATATTGATAATAACTTTGTCATTTAAGAATATATTCTTTTTTCTCACTAAAACAATATATTTAATTTGCAGATTGTCCCCTGTCTAAAATTTACAAGTCTGCCTTCAACATTTAAGGCCAGGTCCAAGTGAGGCAGCGTCATCTACATTGAAACTAAAATTTTGGAAAATTTTCAACAGCCTTTTCTTGAAAACAAGAAGGTAAAATGCTTTTTCCTTTATGGATAATTGATTATTGGCAAGATATAACCCAGCTAAAACTTTTTTTGAGTTAAAATAATAAAAAAAATTTCATGTCAATAAATTAAATATAAGCACTTTTTTCACAAAAACTGTAACAGTACTTTCTCAGAAATTACAATCAAAAATGCAATTTCCATTTGGAAAATTAATAAACGCTAAAAAATACATGACCTAAGATTTACCAATCACGAAAATAACAAAAAAAAAAGTAATTTAACATAACATATTTTACTCATTATGACAGCCGTTTGGCAGGTTATATATGTCACCAGACGTTTCGCAGATTTGCCGAAAGGAGGAGATTGGCGCTGTTGCTAACCACCTGAAATACATAATCTACCAAAGGGCTGTCACAATCAGTAAAGCAGTATCAATATGTTAAATATTTAATAAATTTTTTTTTGTTATTTTCGTGATTGGTAAATCTTAGGAGGTGTATTTTTTAGAGTTTATTAATTTTCCAAATGGAAATTGCATTTTTGATTGTAATTTCTGAGAAAGTACTGTTACAGTTTTTGTGAAAAAAGTGCTCATATTTAATTTATTGACATGAAATTTTTTTTATTATTTTAACTCAAAAAAAGTTTTAGCTGGTGTATATCTTGCCAATAATCAATTATCCATAAAGGAAAAAGCATTTTACCTACTTGTTTTCAAGAAAAGGCTGTTGAAAATTTTCCAAAATTTTAGTTTCAATGTAGATGGCGCTGCCTCACTTGGACCTGGCCTTAAGCCATTATTCACAAAAGATTGAAAAAAGAAGAAATTTAGCAAAAATTTAATAAAAATATGATATTTCTAAGAATAAAACAAAAATTATGATTTTTGACAATTTTCAAACACTTTATTTATTATTATTTTTTTTATTTATTTTCTCGTATTTGTCAATAAAATATCTAATTAAATTCTGCAACTTCTCATACTTCATCTGCAATAATAAAAAATCCAACTTAAATAATCTTAATATTTCTGTTTTGCTTTTATGTTCTTAATTAGAATATTCAAATCAAAATTGTAAATTTTATTGAATAAATTTAGACTGGAAAGAATTTTACTAATCTCTGCTTATTTTTATTTATTTATTTTTACGCACATAATCAAATTGTTACTTATGGTTAGGTTACAAATTTAGGGAATTAACCTTACAGAAGACACTAAATTATTTTACTTCGATAATTGACAAATCACTAATGTATGTATAAATTGAAAATAATTTTTAAAGAGGAAATTTTATTTTTTTAAAGTATTGAAGACTATAATTTTATTTATGAAAAATGAACTTTTTTATGAAAATACTACGAAAAAAACTTTTTTTTTAACATTAGTCAATCCAGTTTTTAGGGTGCAGTCATATGGAGCAGATTAGCAGATCAGACTTGATCAATCAGCCCTGGCGGATTGGGTAAACCGAGATGTAACCGAATTGGGTTACGATTCGGTTACCTGTTGTCGTTAATCGACGAAATATGTTGTAAATAACTATTAGGAATGGTTAATAGACATTTATAGTGCTTATTTATGCAATAATAAGAATAAATTAAGATATAATTACTTCATAATAACTGTTTTAAGTGTACAGTTGTTGAGTTACCATATATGTATATTACCATCAGCGGCAGCTGTGATACGCGCGTTAAACACTAGATGGCGTTGAAGATTACTTTGTGAATGAATTTTTAAAATTAAACCCTTGAGTGTCAAATGTGTAAGTGAATATAAGTTTTAAAAAAATAGATCGATTTATTAAAACAAATTTTTTCATTTGTACAAATAAAATAAAAATTTTATTAGGAACAAAAACTTTTTTAATGAAAAAAACTTTTTTTTCTGTCAAAATTAATCTTTCTCCTTTCATTGAGAAAAGAAATTTTTTTATTCAGAAAAAAATTTTTTTTCAAAATTAATATTTCTTATTTTATAGAGGAAAAAAGTTTCTTTTGTGTGACAATTACTTTTTCTCATTTCATTGAAAAAATAAAATTTTTTATTAAGAAAAAAATTGGTTGTGTAAAAATTAATCTTTTCATTTTATTGTGAAAAAAAATTATTATTAAGAAAAAAATTTTTTTAGGGAAAAATAGATTTCTTTGTGTCACAATTAATTTTTCTCATGTCATTGAGAAAAAAAAAATTTTTATTGAGAAAAATTTTTGTTTTACATTTGTAGAAATGAAAAAAGTTGTTTTAATTAATCGATCGATTTTTTTAAAACTTATATTCACTTACACATTTGACACTCTAAAGTTTAATTTTAAAAATTCATTCATAAAGTAATTTTCAACCCCATTTAGTGTTTAACGCGCGTATCACAGCTACCGCTGATGGTAATATACATATATGGTAACTCAACAACTGTATGAACTGTACACTTAAAACACTTATTATGAAGTAATTATATCTTAATTTATTCTTATTATTGCATAAATAAGCACTCTAAATGTCTATTAACCATTCCTAATAGTTATTTACAACATATTTCGTCAATTAACGACAATCTTTCACAAGTAACCGAAACGTAACCGAATTCGGTTACATCTCGGTTTACCCAATCCGCCAGGGAGGTGATGGCAGGGGATTTCTGGTTTCCTTACCTTGCGTTCCTAAACTCACTCGTTTTGTGCCGAGATAATAACGCGTCGATTTACCCTCTCATATCTCATTATTTTATGAACTTTAAAAAAGTGTCAACAAATTGTTTATAATGCCCATAGTACAAGCTGAAATGTTAGAGAATAATAATGAAGACGAAATTTCTGGACCTGTAAGTATTTTTAATAATATTAATAGAAATTAAATAATATAACTTTAATTAAAACTATTACTATAGTTTACGAAAGAATTTGACATTGAAATTGTTAGACTACCTTCTTATTTTATGTGTGATTTGAAGAAATGGAGAAGTATTTTATAAATTATTTTTGTTTACAAATAAACATTATAATTGTAATAAGTAACGTAAAAAAGGGTACATTCGCTATATATAATTATTATAATATTATGATTTTTTTATTTATTTCAGACCTTTACATGTAGTTATTGTAACGCAAATATAATTACATTTGGAGATGTTATGGTTCATCATTGTTTTAATGTAATGGATCCACATATACACAATTTTCATTGTGACAGTGAAAATCGTCTTTCGTTTGTAATTGCTGATGATGATTCGAAGACAAAGAAGAGAAAAGGGAAAAATAGCAGCGTTAGAAAAATTCTCAAAAACAACAATGTTGACATTGCACTAATAAAACAAGAACAGGCAAGATCTATTCTTTATAAAAAAACGAAAAAAATTACTCAGGCTCAAGCAAATGTTCTCTGGAATGATATCAGCAGAGATTTGAATGGTATGTATAAATTGTTCTATAACATAAGATTTTTAAGAATAAAAATTTTTATTTTTTTTTAATTATAAATTTATATATCTTAAAATAAATAAATAAATATTATGTAAAGTTGTCAAAACAGTTATTATTAAAAAAATGTAAATTGAAAAATATATATTGACTTGTGTATTGGAGACAAAAACATTAAACACAAAATTGTTTTTTTTAGAATCATACGAAATTATTGTTTGTTTATCAAAAACTTTACACGTATTTTAAATAAAAAGTAAATGGCAGTATATTGTATTAAAACGGAATAGCTCAGTTGGTTGGTGCTCCAGGCTTTGCGGGTTGAGCGAGTGAGGTTCGCGCCCCCCGTCAGCCGAAGATTTTTCCGACACGTGAGCTATTCTGAGCGGGAGGTTTGACGTCTAGGTGCGACGGTATGCATTGTCGATTAATTGTCCGATGCATACCGCCGAAACTAGACTGTCGATAAACTGGTTGTATTCAGAAGAGGTTTTATACAGTTTCCCTCTTCTCTGCCGAGAAAACCCAATGACGGGTGGTTCAGGCAAATGCGAGTACTCCTATCTTCGAAAGTCGCACTGTAGGCGCATTAGGTTAAATTTGCGAAAATTTGTAGAATGGTTATGCTTCATCCATAAAAAGTATTTATCAGGGACTCTTGTCGAGTGCGTTATATGCCAATAGGGCAGGAGTATAAACGGAAAAAAAACAATATATTGTATTAAAATTTTTCAAAAATGAAAGCAATATAATTTTTTAGTTTAAAATTTTTTTTATAAATATGAGGATATAATAAGTAAATAAATATGTATATGTAAGTACATTTTAAAACTGCTGACAACTTTAAGTATCAATTATTTCCTCAGGGGAGAAAAAGTTGTTTTTCATTTCATCAAAGACATTTATTTCATGAGCAATTTGATTCCTAATGGAGAATTTTTGTGCATGATTTATTGTACCATATTTATTACTTCCTGAGAGATCAGTCTTCGACGGGTTTTTGGAAACCTACGTAAAAATGTAATTAAAAAACTTATTTTTTCAAGATTTTGGAATTTTAAAATATGAACAACTCCAGTATATATTCATAAGTAAAATATTCGCAAGTAGTTCAATCGATGCGTTTTTAATTATTATTTCAGTTGGTTATTTTAATTTTAAATTTAAATAAGAATTTAAAAATAAATGTGAAGAAATCAGATTTTTCAATTCAGCTTGTTAGCTCTCATAGTATTCCTGAATTCGAAAAACATAATGAATAAATGATAATAATAATAAACATAAAAAACAAACTTGAAAAATCTAAGTATTACAATGCGTCCTAAGACGAAACAAAATTAATCACATTTTCTTCTTTTGAAAAAGTGAAACAAAGTTTCGTAAATAGAGAATATTACTTTAAAAAATGCACAAAGTTTTTATATTAAATTTGATCAAAAATGGAAAAGTTGTTGTTCGGTAGTCACAGTGTATTAACGTAAAAAAATTTTCATTCATTATTAGCCATACATTTAGTCTTCCTTAAGATTAGGATATATTGAATTTGAAAAAAAAGACTGAACTAAAATAATAATGTAGGAAAATACAGCGGTGCAGAGGCAAAAGCCAAATGGAAATATCACAAGGATACATATTTTAATAGAAAAAAGAAGAATATGGTTTGCTGGCAAAGTCAGTATTTGGGATTCTTGGATCTCTATGAAAATAGCGATGAAAATGATATAAACCTTCTTTAAGTATTGACAAAAGTAGCATATTTAAATAAGCAAATAATAATTTATCTTTTTTTTACACAAATAAAAGTCAACGTGTTCAAGATGAACCAACGACTTCTAATTATGTACTTCCTTTAGTCATGAGTAAAAGGAAAACTGGAGAGATATCAATGGTGATTCAAAGAAAATTAGTGGTATTATGTCATTCAAAACTATACTTATTAAAACTGTTAACACTGCAATCAAATAATAATTATTTTAATATCACTGTAATTGTATAATAATAAATTATCATTTCTTTGTATTGTAGGAAAAAAGGATGATTATGAACAGTCCACTTTGGAAAATTTCGTTGCTTCGTTTATTCAACAAAGCTGTATAATGTTTGCAGATCTTTTAAGACAAATACCAGAAAACAAGAGAGCAGCAGTTCAGTTGAATATATGGCAGCATTTGGAGACAATAGTACGTCAGTACAAGATTTCTGACACTCAAGAAAAATAATATTCAGTTTTTAAGTATATTTTCTTAAGTTGTTTCATCTTTTAAGTTACTTCAGCAAGTTTTTTCTGATGTACCATTTCCTTTCAGTCCTTATATTCTTCTTACTATATGTTCCTGCTGTTCAAACGTATCTTATCTTTAATTTGCCTTATTTTTATTGTAATTTGATGATGGGTCTATCACTAAATTTTAAACATGTTAAACAAATATAAGTGATATAATTATTATATTTATAATTTAATGAAAATTTAAGATTAGTCGAATAAGTATTAAATACTTTGTAATACTGACAAATAAACCAAACATATTTTTTGCAATGAATGTGATAAGACTGAGGTTTGCAAATGATATGAAATTTCGTTTTATGCCGCCTTATCATAAAGCAAATTAGGTAACAGATATATAGTATTAATATATTTCAGTTAATGAATGTTGCATTTTAAGTTGTAAGAAAAATTGTTTTGTTAAGAATATAATGGAAAAAATGAAGTTATATAGTTTTGTGAGAATATAAAAAAAAATTTGTTTTGTATAATTTCAGTATATTTTAAATAATAATAAAGATATAGTTAAAATTAAAAATACATTTTAATAGAACGTTTTAATGCTGTACCTTTAAATATTTATATTTTAAAAATTGCAAAATGTCAGGCTGTCAACTATTTTTGCTCAATTAAACAAAAATCGAAAATTATTTATTTTTTATTTTTTAAAGATATACAATTCTACATGAGTTTAAATTTTGTCATCCTTAAATTACATGATGGCACCATCGTTTTCGAAATAGTTGCTTCTAAAGATATGACGGATACAAATTTTCAAATTGATGTTTAAGTATGGTTTTAAAAATATCTTTATTAATACGACTGTTATCACAAATTCTTAGTCAAGAAAATTTACCTTCTGTTAAATTTATATTTTTTTATATATTACTCTTTGTAAGTTGTTCTGACATGTATTATTGAACTTTTTACTTTCATTATAATGAAAACATAGGATTGTAATAAAAATGTAAATTACAACAAAAATAATATTGTTATTGCAAAACCAATAAATTAAAAGTTGTTTTGCAAAACTTTCTCCCATTGCCATTCCACGGCTCCTTCGTTGTAAAAATATTCAGCAAAAATTTCTCTTGCTTCTACAGGATTATCTTGGTTATGGTTGTCATTTCTTGCCATATTTCTAAAACATGTGTTGGAAAAATTATCTTCCGAACGTAACGTCTGATATGGTCGTTCATTTTCGGGAGCAGTTCCCTCTAATGTCAATATAAAATTGTGCACAGCAACATAAGCTAATATTATTTTTTTAATTGTTGAGATTGATGCGTTTATTTTTCTTAGATAAATTCGCCAGCGAGTTGCTAAAATTCCGAATGCGCATTCGACAATTCGCCTTGCGCGACTCAATCTGTAATTGAACACTTTCATTTTGTTGCTCAAATCATTGTTCCTAGGATAAGATATTAAAACTCTGTGAAAACCTGAGAAAGCTTCATCTCTGACGAAAATGTATGGAGCAGTTGGACCATCAGATCCTTAAAAAA
Source organism: Leptopilina boulardi (assembly GCF_019393585.1). NCBI lineage: Eukaryota > Metazoa > Arthropoda > Insecta > Hymenoptera > Figitidae > Leptopilina > Leptopilina boulardi. The sequence goes on from NW_026138006.1 coordinate 1,068,370, forward strand.
AATATTTATTTTTTATAGAATATTTAATGTGGTAATCTTAATTATTAAATTCTTTGAAATTATTTTTCTGACTGTAAATATCGTCTGACGTATGGCGCCAACGTTTGTAAACCGTAGTGCGACTATATACAACAATGAGATTCAATTGTATATATACCTAATGTTTTTGGAGATGGTATAGAAAGTTCATTGTTTACAATCCTGTTACAAAATTCGCTGCTTCGCAAAACACCGCTATCACTTCTTCTGCCTTCTGCTCCAACATCCACTATAAGGAAGCGAGCTTTTGCGTCGCATATTGCCATCAAGTAAACGGCAAAATCATCCTTGTAATTGAAATAAAGAGATCCGCTGTTGCTTGGATCCTGAAAATTTGTGAATTATGAAATTTTAAATATAAAAAACGCTTTAAAAGACGTGCTTAAAATCTACAACTATCTATATGTTATTAAAATGTCAGTCATACAAGTACATACTGTTCTGAACTTTAAAATTTCGATACATTTTTTTATTTGTAGACATAGAAAATGTAAAGGTGTAAAATAATTTTGCCTGCAAAAAATTGGTTGTGCATCATGCAAATTAGGCTGAAGGAAATTAATTGTAAGTTACTTGTATTTCAACCTGCTTGCCGTCAATAGCTCCCAAGCAGTTGTCAAAATTCCACAAATTGTTAAAATCGTCACTAACTTTTTTCCACTTCTCTTCAGATGGTTGAAGAAAATAATCATCTTTTAAACATTCATATATTGCCTGACATGTTTCACGTATTTTAATTGAAATAGTATTTTGTGCCACTCTGAATGCGAATGAAAGAGACACCATTGAATCTCCTGTAGACAAATAACGAAGTGTTATTTCCAATCGAGTTCTCGAAGATATTGGATCGCGAACCACTTGTTGTTTTTCGATAAGAGGTCGAACACGTTCATGTAATTGTTCAAAGACCTTGGGATGACAACGAAGGTATGTGAAATATTTTTCATGGTCCTCTTCTTGTAATTCTTTAACCAAGTTATCGCCGTCTCCTTGTAGAAATCTTCTCTCTGCAGTAAAAATAGGTCGCACCCAAAATCTTCTAACTGATGGAATTAAATTCATTGACATTGTTGCACGTTTTCTTGCCATGTACAATTTCCAAAGGATACATATTTGTCGACGAACTGACTCTTTGGCCAACGGCAACATAGGAGTTTGATTATACTCCGTAATTAAAAAGTGTATCATTTGCAATTGACTTTGAAGATCCATAATTTATTGAATGATAGCTGCAAAGTGAATTAAAAGTAGTTAAAAAAGTATAATAAAAAATGAAAAAAGTGTACATTAGTGATTCCTTACGAAATTTTGTTTTTAATTGCATAAAGAATTACGAAAAGGGGTCTGAACACGCTTTTTAAAATTTTCTGGGTAACACAAAAAAAAATTATTTTCTTATTACGTATGTACGTACGTACGTACGTACGACAGCCAGATGTCGACTTAAGAACAGGAGCCATTTTTCCTATAATTGTTAGTTATTATGTTATATGAAAAAATAAATAATTAATATACTCAATTAATTACGTGAGAATGGGATGCAAAGAAAATTCATCTAATATTTATCCGCGAATTAATCTCTTTTCAAATTAAACTATGTGCGAAATTTAAGTTGCTATTTTGAGAAAATATTATTATTAAAGTATGTTCATTTAAGAATTTTATAATTTTGTTCTTCGCTAAAAATATAAGAGATCGCTTTTATGAATTCAATACCTATATATATATATATATATATATATATATATACATAACCAATATAATTATTTCATATGAAGAACCTAATTATTTTAAGAATATCCAACCAATCCTATAAGAATAATAAATAAAAAATATTTGTAATAGTATATATTGCAACAATAACTCATAATAATTTAATAGTATTAAAGATATTTATTTAATCAATATGAGTAAAGTTATTTATTTCTTCTAATAGTAATTACCTATATCATTCCGATTTTAAGTATTTATTGATGATATGATACATTTAATCATCGGCAAAAATTTTGTTTTTAAAAAAGAATTTAATATTTTGTTCCGTAGAAAAAAATTTTGAATATACTCTCAATAATTTAATTTTTCCGGTTGTTGTATTCAGCCGTATTGTTTATATCCCTAGCGGATGGGTTCAACGCGATTTGAACGGAATAGCGTTGAAACACCGTTGGGAACACAACGGTCACTAAAAATGTTATTTAAACAATAAAATATAATAAAGTATTTATTGGTATTTGTAGAAAAAGTGTTCATGAGTAATTTAAGACCTTATTTGTATCAATTTAATACGAAATAAGTGAAATAAAAGATAAAATATGGAACACTGTTATATCAGGGTTCTCTGTCAAATTTTTATATAATTCAATGAAAAGTGTTTTAGATATGATTTTTGAATAATAAAAAAACAGTGAAAAAGTATTAATTTATTATTTTAATGCATTTGAAAGGGTAATAAATAGTGAAAATTAATGTGTTTATTGTGTACTATTTGTGTGTATAGGACAACGTTTTTCGACAGCAAGTTACAGGTTACATCGGTGAACGCTAGATGGCAGCACAGTAAACAATTAATAAGACTTTGACAAGAAAAATATTTAACCCACTGAACGTCGATGATGCATCTAGACACAAATAAAAAAAAATGCTACAGACTTATTGAATATTCTTAAAAAATGTTACTAGGGGGTTTTCAAATTTGATATCAGATTTACAAAATTCAAAATACCAAATAAAATATAACGAATAGAATAAAATTAAAACATAATCAAATTCTCCATCAACTTGTTACTCGGGGGTTTTTGGGTTCGCTGATTACGAATATAATAACAAATTCGATTATTGTTTAATTGTTTTGATCCGCCATATTGGATCCGCCATTTTGATTTTTGGAAATCTGTTATTATATGCGTAATCAGAGACCGAAAAAACCCCCGAGTAACGTACTTTTAGAGAATTTGTTTTAAGTTTAATTTTTTTTCTTTCAAGATTTTGAATTTTCAAAATTTGTTATTATATTCATAATCAGCGAACCCCAAAAACCCCCGAGTAGCAAGCTGATGGAGAATTTGATTATGTTTTAATTTTTTTCTATTTTGTTATATTTTATTTGCACGGAGAAATAGTAAGGAGAACGATCTTGCTGTAGTAGCGCTTCTGAAAATGTCAGAAAAACATGCACGATAAATGCCAGTTTCACTGCATTCTACTCAACCATTAAAAAACCTGAGCATGCGCATTAGCCATGTGCTGTCTCTTTCTCTCGCAAAAAGTGTGCGAGTGAGATCTGGCTGACGTATATTTCTCAAGTCTTCCATGCGTGTTGTGATGAAGGGGTTATGTGTTATTGTTATGTTATTATTTTAATAATTATTATTAATGTTTATTTTATATACTTAAACATGATTTTGGAGATACAATATCGCAGTGGTAAATAAAATTTCTGAAATAAACACTGAACACTAAGATTTTTTTTGTGACATATATGTATATCGCATAACCACACTTTTCATCTGTCAAAATTAAGGTCCAATGCGCATGCTCACTTAGTTTGGCCAGTTGAGTACAATGCACTGAACCTGGCACTTATCGTACATGTTTTTTTGACTTTTTCAAACGCAGAGATCGGTCTCCTTACTATTCCTCCGTGTTTATTTGGTATTTTGAATTTTGGAAATCTGTTATTAAATTTGTAATTAGCGACCCCGAAAACCCCCTAGTAACATTTTTTAAGAATATTCAATAAGTATTTAGCATTTTTTTTTATTTGTGTCTAGATGCATCATCGACGTTCAGTGGGTTAAACATTTTTCTTGTCAAAGTCTTATTAATTGTTTACTGTGCTGCCATCTAGCGTTCACCGATGTAACCTGTAACTTGCTGTCGAAAAACGTTGTCCTATACACACAAATAGTACACAATAAACACATTAATTTTCACTATTTATTACCCTTTCAAATGGATTAAAATAATAAATTAATACTTTTTCACTGTTTTTTTATTATTCAAAAATCATATCTAAAACACTTTTCATTGAATTATATAAAAATTTGACAGAAAACCCTGCCCACACAGCACATAATATTTCCAAAATATTTTTGAAATATTTCACTGAAATTTTGGAATATTTCAGTGGAAAGTCCTTGAGATATTGCTGCAAACAGGAAAATGTCCGCTTATGAGGAAATATTGATGGTCAACTTGAGAAAATATTTCACTGAAATATTCAGGAAATTTTCAACTTAAATGATGCGCACTGGTCGATCTCAGTTACTATGGCCTGTACAACTGCGCAGTAGTTTTTAGTTTTCTAGAATCCTAAGGGTGTTAAAAATTTCAGAAAATACCTATTGATTTCATGTGTCAAAAAATTTTGGACATTTTGTAAAATATTTCCTGAATATTTCAGAAGTTGTTATTTGTAATATTGCAGGAATATTTCAGTGAAATATTTTCTCAAGTTTACCATCAATATTTCCTCATAAGCGGACATTTTCCTGTTTGCAGCAATATTTCAAGGACTTTGCATTGAAATATTTCAAAATTTCAGTGAAATATTTCAAAAATATTTCGAAAATATTATGTGCTGTGTGGGTGATATAACAGTGTTCCATATTTTATCTTTTATTTCACTTATTCCGTATTAAATTGATACAAATAAGGTCTTAAATTACTCATGAACACTTTTTCTACAAATACCAATAAATACTTTATTATATTTTATTGTTTAAATAACATTTTTAGTGACCGTTGTGTTCCCAACGGTGTTTCAACGCTATTCCGTTCAAATCGCGTTGAACCCATACGCTAGGGTATACTGACCATGGGCATAAAGAAGTATAGATGGACCCTCTACTATAGCTAAATGCGTATGAAAGAGAGAGACATAAAATCATGACATATGCGTTAGAAAAGTGCAGACGGATAATGTATATATGTCCTCTGTATGGAATATACATATGGGCATATCTCTAGTACTTTTAAACTTTATGTTATCGCTCATTATGATACCTTAAGAATTTTTTAAATAATTTTTCAATACCATAATTTGAGCAATTATATGATCTACCTAATAAGAAGTAATTTGAACCCATACAGGAATGTGTGCCTCCTTTACACAAAGAATGCAATGACTTCAAAAATTAAATTTTAAAACGTAACTCAAATCAAAATACCACATATTTGAAAAGCACATGTTGAATTTTGCTTCTAAATGCTCCCAACTCATTGTAATCTCTTCTCATGCATTATAAAAGTATACAGAAAAATAGTTAACCTTTGCACACTTCATTAAAACTGTATAATTAATAATGAATATAAACCTAAACTGTCCGACGCATAGTTTGTAAAGAAAAGTAAGTAATAACTAATAGATGTGTTTAAATCTGGCTGATATTTCTCACTCGAAGGTTTTTAGGGTCGCTGCGACTACTAATCTGAATTTTAAATTTTCCAAAATTCAAAATGGCGAATCCAATATGGCGGACGACTTTTTAAAAAAGTGATCTAGAATCTAGATCTAGAAATTTAAAGATTATATGTAATATTATACCTTCTTTAGAATCATCAATACTATTATCCAATTGCCCTTCACTTTTTTCAATCGATGGGTTGAGAGAAGATATTGTTCTGCAACAAAAATATGTAAATATATGTAAAGTGAATAAATTATACTTTTACAAAATAATTTTATCCAGAAGTGTTCCAAAGTAATAGAAAATTTAAATAACTTTTCTTAATTTGCAACACATTTGTTATAAAATAGACGGATTTAATTTTCTGTCCTACAAATATGATAATTAAATAAACTTTATTGTCAAAAGTTTGTGTATCATTAAGAAATTAATAGACGGATTTAATTTTCTGTCCTACAAATATGATAATTAAATAAACTTTCTTGTCAAAAGTTTGTGTATCATTAAGAAATTCCATTTGTTTCATGAAAGGAAATATTTTCTTTTTCTTTGTGTTTGCAGCAGATCCACTAGGTAGATATCTTTTTTCATCCTTCCTGGCTTCCAGATATCTTGTTTTTAAAGAGTTCCACCTACTTTCAATTTCATCAGCTGTTAAAACTCCTACAAATCATTTTTAGTATGTAATAATTACGATTATAGTATAATGATTGTCACTTTATTTTGTATGTTAATTATAAAATTAATTATAATAAAATTTCTATGTACCATTCATGCAGCACGAAATTTCTTGCCAGAGATCTTTTTTTTTAATTTACTTCTTTCTTTCACATTCAGGTTTTTAAAATCATAAACAGCAGGTCGCTTTTGGACTTCATAAATAATTGCATCACTTAGGTCAATATTTGACATCGGTAAAGGGACTTCGCGATTTTTTAAAGAACGGTGCTGAAAAATGACCAAAATTTGCCCATGCGGGAATTATGAAAAACGAGTAGTTTCCCATAGTTTAAACCCTGCTGAATCCGAAAATGATAATTAGAATCTTGCAAACCTGAGGGAAAGGGATGAAAAACTACCCCTAAATAAGCAATTCCAATAATTCACGACAATTAAAATGCAGTCAAGTAACATCTAAAAAATAAACCAAAATCGCTTAAAACTTGTTACTCGGGGGTTTTCTGGGTCGCTGATTACGAATATGATGTTAGTTTTTGAAAATTCAAAATGGCGGATCCAGTATGGCGGACGACTTTTTTAAAAAATCTTGAGAATCGCCTGAAACTTGTTACTCGGGGGTTTTCGAGATCGCTGATTACGAAAATGATGTTAGTTTTTGAAAATTCAAAATGGCGGATCCAATATGGCGGATAAAAATTTTAAAAATCCACACAATTTGCTTAAAACTTGTTACTCGGGGGTTTTCGGGGTCGCTGATTACGAATATGATGTTAGTTTTTGAAAATTCAAAATGGCGGATACATTATGGCGGACGAAAATTTTAAAAATCCACATAATTTGCTTAATACTTGTTACTCGGGGGTTTTCGGGGTCGTTGATTACGAATGTGATGTTATTTTTTGAAAATTCAAATTGGCGGATCCAGTATGGCAGACGACTTTTTTAAAAAATCATGAGAATTGCCTGAAACTTGTTACTCGGGGGTTTTCGGGGTCGCTGATTACGAATATGATGTTACTTTTTCAAAAATTGGAAATGGCGGTTCCGATACGGTTGGACAGTTTTCTATGAACCGTCGTATTCGCTTGAAACCACTAATATTTACTATTTGAATTGTTCTAGACATCACTTACTGTTTATTTATACGTATACCCAAGAAGCACGTAATATAACCTCAATATCAAGGTAATATTACACGTAAGATTCGTAATATAACGCTGTAATATTACAGTAATCTTACAGTGATCTTAAAATGTCCGCCTCAAGGTAATATTACCGGTAATGTTACTGTAATATTACGCGCTAATATTAAGGTAATATTACAGTAATATTGCAGTAATATTATACCGTAATATTAAGGTAAGAGAATATTACAGTAATATTATGGGAATATTTCTTTACGAAAAAAATCTACCCATCCAGGGAATCGAACCCCGAACTCAAAGCACACGAGTCCAGAGTTTTACCAACAAGCCAAATTGACTTATAATATATTTACGTTTTTTATGCTTTATGAATAACTCAAATTAGTCTCACAGGTGTCTGAAAAGTAAAAAAGTTTGCCTACGATGCCAAGAAAAATCATTGTTACCTGGTGGTTCCTTAGCACCCCCTGAAACGAGAAAACTTAACCCAAAAATCATAGCTGTTCATTTAGAGAAGTTTCACCTCTTTCAAGGGGTGATTTTAAAATATTTCCAAAAAAATTGTTTTTGAAGGGTCAGAAATGAGTTTTAAATTATGTTAATGATTTTTATTTATGTCAATGTGTTTGTAGGACCTCATTTTCTAGATACAAGCCATTAATATTTTTTTTATTAAAAAACCTAGAATTCGTAACTTTTATTTTATATAGGTGACGATTTTTAATAATTTAATTAACAGTGAATTTTAATTTTTTGGAAAGTTAAAAATGTGTATTTTCAATACAAAAAATATTGAAATGTCCTTTTTTGTTATTTTCGAGATATTAATTAATGAATTATTTAATGTTAATAAAAAATGCAATATTTTATAAACAAATAATGTTATCGTAAATTAGCGTTACCAATTGAAAGCTAACGTAATTCCGCATCCAACGAGACTAATATGAACTATTTTGAATTAGAGGGATTTTTATCAACAATTGCAATGTTGTTATGCGATTATTTATTAACAATCCACTAACCCAAAATTCTTCATATAGGGCTCGTTGGATGCGGAATTACGGTAGCTTTCAATTGGTAACGTCAGAATTACGATGACTTTATTTGTATATAAAATATTTTATCTTTTGTTAACGTTAAATAATTAAATAATTAATATCTCGAAAATAACAAACAAGGATATCTCAATATTTTTTGTAGTAAAAATACACATTTTTAACTTCTCAAAAAAATCAAAATTCACTGATTAAATTTTTCAAAAAATCCAACTCCTTCCGTCTCCTACAGGCAGTTTTTGAGAAAACCTAACAACACTTCGTGGTGGAATTTCGCCCTATAGATATAAATTCATTAACACGATTTATTTATTTACTAATTAAATCATCCAAAATCGTCACCTACATAAAAGAAAAGTTACGAATTCGAGTTCTTTTCTATTAAAAATTTTTTTAATCACTTGTACCTAGAAAATCAGATCCTTCAAACACACCCACATAAATAAAAATCATTAACATAATTTAAAACTTATCTCTGACCCTTAGAAAACAAATTTTTTGAAAAAATTTCGAAACTTCTCTAAATAAACAGCTACGATTTTCGGGTTAAGTTTTCTCGTTTCAGAAGGGGCTAAGGAACCACCAGGTAACAATGATTTTTCTTGGCATCGTAGGCAAACTTTTTTTTCTTTCCAAACACCTGTGGTCTGTAATATTATTGTAATATTACCGTTAATATTACTGTAATATTACCGTTAATATTACAGTAATATTCCAAGTAATATTACCTTGAGGCGGACATTTTAAGATCACTGTAAGATTACTGTAATATTACAGCGTTATATTACGAATCTTACGTGTAATATTACCTTGATATTGAGGTTATATTACGTGCTTCTTGGGTATACATATAAATAAACAGTAAGTGATGTCTAGAACAATTCAAATAGTAAATATTAGTGGTTTCAAGCGAATACGACGGTTCATAGAAAACTGTCCAACCGTATCGGAACCGCCATTTCCAATTTTTGAAAAAAAACCCCCGAGTAACAAGTTTCAGGCAATTCTCATGATTTTTTAAAAAAGTCGTCTGCCATACTGGATCCGCCAATTTGAATTTTCAAAAAATAACATCACATTCGTAATCAACGACCCCGAAAACCCCCGAGTAACAAGTATTAAGCAAATTATGTGGATTTTTAAAATTTTCGTCCGCCATAATGTATCCGCCATTTTGAATTTTCAAAAACTAACATCATATTCGTAATCAGCGACCCCGAAAACCCCCGAGTAACAAGTTTTAAGCAAATTGTGTGGATTTTTAAAATTTTTATCCGCCATATTGGATCCGCCATTTTGAATTTTCAAAAACTAACATCATTTTCGTAATCAGCGATCTCGAAAACCCCCGAGTAACAAGTTTCAGGCGATTCTCAAGATTTTTTAAAAAAGTCGTCCGCCATACTGGATCCGCCATTTTGAATTTTCAAAAACTAACATCATATTCGTAATCAGCGACCCAGAAAACCCCCGAGTAACAAGTTTTAAGCGATTTTGGTTTATTTTTTAGATGTTACTTGACTGCATTTTAATTGTCGTGAATTATTGGAATTGCTTATTTAGGGGTAGTTTTTCATCCCTTTCCCTCAGGTTTGCAAGATTCTAATTATCATTTTCGGATTCAGCAGGGTTTAAACTATGGGAAACTACTCGTTTTTCATAATTCCCGCATGGGCAAATTTTGGTCATTTTTCAGCACCGTTCTTTACTGCAAATGTTAAAAAATAATATATATAATTATTTTAATATATTAATATATATATATAATTATATAATAGTTATAATAAAATTCATGCTTACTCAGTGTTACAACCATTTTTTTTATCTATATTGAATTCGTGTTCATTTTCATTAAATTGTTGAAAACAGCTGTGGATTTTGGGAAGCTTTTCTAACGTTTCATAAGTAAAATTTATAATTGCTCCACAATAACCGCATTTAATAAGCTGCGGAAAATAAGTTTTTTCATATAATGTGTTCACAAAAATAATTTTTATTACAAAAGTAAATGTCGTCAATATATTCATAATATATTGTAAATAAATGATAGTTTTTGTCATTTTAATACTTATATATTAATTTTATTAAAAATACTTACAGGTCCAGGAATTTCGTCTTCATTATTATTCTCTAACATTTTAGCTTGTGCTATGGACATTATAAACTGCACCCTTAGTAATATGGGTGAGTACCTCACCCATAAATTATTATTATGTTTTATAAATATTTTTGATTTTCAAAAAAGGGACAATTTTTAAATTTTTAAAAAAATTGCATTTCTTTTTCCTTCAAGACCACCGTGTTTATAATTACAAGCAAATTGAAAGAAAATTATAGGAAAATTATTTTTTTCAAATATATGAGGCAAAATTCCTGAAGTGTGATCCAACTTTATAATTGAAGGTTTTCGGATCGGGCTGAAATTTTCACAAACTTTAGTACTATGTGTGAGTACTTCACGCATAAATTATTATTAAGTTTTATGCAAAACTGGAGACAGAGGAGGGATCAAGTTTCTCAACAAATGTGAACAGTGGATTTTTTAAAAAATCTTAACTTCTATATAAATGGATAAACAAAATTTTGACCTATATGTTTTCGAAAGGTTTTTTTCTGCTCTTTCGAATGCTGAAAAATTTTTTTTAAAAACTTAAAAATTGTCCCTTTTTTGAAAATCAAAAATATTTATAAAACATAATAATAATTTATGGGTGAGGTACTCACCCATATTACTAAGGGTGCAGTCACATGGAGCAGATTAGCAGAATAGCAGATCAGACCAATCAATATGTTTTGTAAAAAACTTTTTTGAAAAAATGGAATAGAATTTCAGTAAATTTCAGTTAAATTGTTAACTATTAATAAATATTAACTAATAACATATGTCTTATTTAACTCACCTAATTTTATCTTTTATTCATAGACAATAGGCTAATTTGTCAAATGATAAAAGATGAAGCCATATTAATTATAAATAAATTAATAATAAATTAATCAGTAAAACTTTAATATTCATAAAATTCAATTTATTACTGCAAATAAATGTTAGGCGGAAAAAAGTAGGGTAAGAGGTTTGGTTGTGGGCACCCCTGCGTAACTTTTGATAAAAAATAAATGAATAAAATTTGACAAATGTCAATTGTGTCACGGTGAGCTTGAATCAAATTTAAATGAAAAGATCAGTAACTGCAAATTAATGTTTTAGCATATTTTAAATCTACATGTTTTCTATTAAATTTACAAGAAAAATTAAAATGATCAGCGGAGGGCTTTTTGCGAAATACCACTTTTATTAATTTTATAAAAACCTACTTGGCGTATTTTTTTTATTTTGACAAATTTATCAAAAGATTAACCCATAACCTAAATGCACAGAAAGAATGTGTAAACATATGGTTGGGAAGATTTTCCAAAGTGGAAGGTTTCTTCTGAACATCAAAAAATGATTGGACCAAAAGTGTTATGTACAATTAAAAAAACATTTTGTTGTTACGTGTCGGGTATCTGGACTTTACGGTTGAGCTACGGTACAAAATCAATGTTATATGAAGAAAAATGATCCGTTAATGACAAAAAAATAATGAAATTGAGTTAAAAATGAGGAAGAAAATTTAAAATTGAAATAAATTAAGCCCTCTGGACCGAAATCTGATTATTTCTCGCGTTTCGGAAAATTGGTCTGAAAAGGTAAAGAAAAATTATCAAATTTTCTTAATACCAAAATTTTTCAAATGAAATTAGCATTTTTGGCTCTCTTATAAATACAAAATTGTACTTTCGACTTCAGAACGTATATATCCGTACATCTTTGAAATAAAAAAAAAAATATGTCGAATTTATTAATAATAATTCTGATAATAGTTTTATAAAATTTTTTTGGGTTCCTTCACATATTGGAGTCCGGGGAAATGAGGAAGCTGACTTTCGGGCTAAATCGGCTACTGAAAAAGATTGTTTAGATGTAGTAAGGATTCCTTATACTGACTTGTATGAGTTTTTTAGAAAAAGGTCATCCTCTCAGTCTTTAGATATCATATTACAACAGGGCCTTTTTAAGGGCAAATATTATTTTCAAAATTATTACTCTAGCGCTAAGAAGCTATGGTTTGGTCATAAATCTTTAACTAGAAGACAGATAGTCACAATTAATCGTTGTAGAGCCAATCATTATAATTTGGCTGAATCTTTGGCTCGAATAAATATTGTTAATAGTAGTTTGTGTAAGTGTGGTCAATATAACGAAAGCTTGAATCATGTTGTTTGGCAGTGCCAACTATATGTACCTCAACGTACTCTTTTATATAAGAAATTGTTTAATATGAAAATCTTTTTGCCGCTGTGCATGGAAATGTTCTTAGCAAAACCAAATATTGCTGTGTGCAAGCTCATTGTTAAATTTTTGGATGATTGTAATTTAAAGATATAAACTTTATGTATGCTTATAAACCTATTTAGGTTTTTTTAATGCTTTAATAAAAAAAAAAAAAAAAATATAATAAAATATTATAAAATCGGTGGATAGCCCAACCATGACAAACGACGCTGTTACCATAAACGTGTTGTATAAACTTAATAATAATAATGACAGTAACGATAAATAACGTTTCAAATTTTTAAATTACATTGTAATGAATAATCTTAGTCATTTTATTTTGTTGTTTGCTCATTCCTTCTGTTGTTTAATACACTTTTCTGATACTATGAAAAAGTTCAAGAAAAAGTTTTGGGTTGTGATTTTAGCATTTATTACGTGTTATTGAAAAATTAGGTATTTATTGCAATTTCATTTTTCTGTAACTGACGTGAAAAGTTTGTTGCCATCACTAACAAATATTTGCATGCAATGATATAGGACGCAAGTGTAATAATACGAAATAAACCGTGATGTTCCAACCACGCTGACTCTCCCCTACGTAATATATATGGCCTTGTCGAAAAAAATAAATACATATTATGAATTGAAGTTAGAGTCAAAATTCTGTGCATTTGGGCGTTAATAGGTTTATTATTTAATAGATTTGTTAAAATAAACAAAAATACTCAAAGTAGTCTTTTGTGTAAAAATAATAAAAATGGTTTTCCTCAAAAATGTAGATTTAAAATACGCAAAAACTTTTGCAGTTATTGGACTTTTCATTTAAATTTCATTCAAGCTGACCCTGGGGAGTACTTTGAGCCATAATAATAAAGATTAATTATTTTTTATGCATTTTAACATTTTCTTTAAAATCGTTTTTTGACCATAACTTTACAAAATGTATTGATACCTATAGATATTTATCTCTAGTTTTGTAGAGTTTTTCAAGACGTATCTTTTGACCTATTAGCGAATATCCTACTGTTTTTATTTTATTATTTCTTTACATTTCGTAGTTCTAATTGTCAAGTAATAAAATATTAAATATTAAGCTGATAAAAATAAATCCTCCAATAATATAGGACCAAAGGAAAAAACTGGTTTGTGAAGTAGTGATGTAGGGTTGAATGGAGGGGGTGGGTCAATCATAGTGAAGGGAAGCGTTAGGATAGAAAGCTACCCAGTTGGAATCCGACTACAGACTATCAACAAGAGTTGTGTGCCTTGTTATAGACGCGAAAATCCCGTGTATTTTTCATCTTTGTGCACGGTACATTTAATTTTTTTATGAATTTGTTTTTACTTATCTTTTCTGTATTATTTTTACATATTGGTCTGAATTTTCTAGTACTTAAAATTTTACTTGTAGTATTTATGAATTTTCACGATATAGAATAATAAAAATTACAAAATATCCATTATTTTTCTTTAACATGTATGATTTAAGTAAGAAAAGGATTATTTTTATATCCATATATCAATAAAGAAAGAATTCTTATTACAATAAATATATGTCAATTACAGCTACCAAAATAATAATTAAAAATATGCTTGCATATAATGATTTTTTAAATTCTGTTTTAATTCTTAAGTGTCAATTTTAAAATTTATTATTTTCATTAAATCATTTTGTTTAAAAAAATGTTGAATTGAAATTCTGCATGCAATTTTAATCTTAAAATCTGTATGTTTATAAGAATTCAAAAGTATTGATTTAAAATTTTCTAAAATCAGTTTTTATTTTTATTTAAAAAAAATAAAACAAAAATTTACATTTAAAGTAAAATTTAAAAAAATGTTTAATACTTCAATTTTTTATTTAGGACTGTATATTTTTTAAATATTAATGTTAAGCAAGTTCTTCAAAATTAATATATTTAAGGAATGTTATTCAATATAAGTTATCTAAATTATTCCGTATTATATTAGAGTGTAGAAGGTTTTACTTTTTGACATTTTCTATCATGTATAAAAGCAACAAGTAGTTTGAAAAATAAGTTATTGATTTCCTTTATCGTTTACTAATATTACACATGCTATTATTTAGATACAGTTTAGAAATATTAAACAAGTTAGTTATTCTTATATTCATTAATATATCTGAAAAGTTTAATTTTGCAGTAGTTAAAAATTAAAATTGAATATAAATAAATTAAAAACCTATTTTAATATATTTTTAAATTGTACACTTAATATTTATGGGCGATTCCAAGTGAAATTTAGCTATGGGATTTTAAATTCGATAGATATTTTTTTTCGTTCATTACAGAAAAAATGGTTAAAGTATTTTTTTATTTTTTATAGGTGCTGAAATTTTCGAGTTATAATTTTTTAAAAACTTGATTTTTTCGAGTTTTGTAAAAATAGACCTAATGTCAATAACATATAACTCTAAAAGTATTGAATTAAAGAATTATCTTCAAGATACAAAAAAGTTGCAGTTTTCCATCGACTTTCGTAATATGTTAACGAAAGAAACATTTTTAAATTTGTTTATAAAAAATAAATATTTTTTAAACAAATTAATTTTTTTTAATTGGGCACAAATTTTTTATTTATTTTTTTATTTCAAAAAATGAAAAAGCAAAATTTTTTTAAAACTGTGATGGGAATATATTTCTTGACTTTATGTCGAGAAATAAAATGGTAAAATATCCTAGAATAAGGGTAAAAGGTCAATAGTTCTCCCATGCCAATTTGCCCAATCTGAAAGCCCTGACAGGACTCGACCAGGGCCCTATCTATTCGCTATTGTAAATTTGAAATAATTGTAAATATTTATCTATAATTAATAAATAAAAATAAAATTAATTTTGTTTACTTGACAAAAGCTATTTAGTCCACTGCAAAAAGGATGACTTTAAAACGTGTTATTTGAAGAAATTAGACACTTTGAAAATATCCTTTTAAGATAAACGTCTTAATGTAACGCCTTTGATGCAAAGTGACTAAAAATTTGATACATTGTTTGCGTCTATCGAGCCTAAATGAAACATTCTTCATTTATGACGAGTTCATTTAAGACGTTTCTGTTTTAAGTCGCAGTATAAAATACATTTTTACTATTCGGGTATCTTCGAGAATACTATTCCACACTCGTCTCGATAAAAGTAGAAAAACTGCCAAACGTAAATAGCGTACACGATTTAGTTGATTATTTTCTTTCAGTTTGGCAACCCTGATTTATATATAACCTAACCTAGTGTTATCCTCAATTCTAGCGTCTCAAATAATAAGACATTAATAATGTCTTATTTGAACACACCCACAAAAAGTCTTAAATGTTACTACAAAACTGTCTAAAATAAGACATCCGATTTTGCAGTGTCCACAATTGCTTGCTTTTACCCTATATTTTTGTGATTTTTTGAAAACGTAATATTTTGAAAATTTTTATGAAGGAGCAAACTATTTAAAACTGATAAAAAAATCTATACTTGATAGAACATTAATTTAATGTTTGCAAATTGTTAGTGACTTTTAGGTTAGTTTTTATTTTTTTTCTACTTATAATCAGATTCGCTTTGAAAATAAGGAAATATTCGATGTTTCCGCACTCGACTTTCCGCATTTTTACATAATTGGAATAAAATTATTTTTATAAATTGATGACAGCTTGGTAATTAACAAATTTCTGCAAAGTAACACGGCGTTGTGGAAACTTCTGCACGGGCAATATATTGTCGCATTACCAAAATTTACCGGTTCTGTTCCTCACTCTTTGTGTGTATGTTTATTTGAATGTGCGTGAAGTTGATCTCCTTCTATGAACAAAATTTATTTTGTAAAATTATAATTATTCTTTGATGTTTATTGTATTGACCAATTGAATATATTTCACATTATATTGTAAGGTCGATATCATTTGGAAATTTATTATTATATGGTGTTTAATGTACTATGCTTCTGAATTTTGATCATTTTATTCTTATTTAATAGTATTTTTATTTAAACTAAAAATTATTGTTTTAAAACAAATGAAATAAACAACAAGTTGTAAATTCAGATGTTCATTACATGAACATTTTGCTTCCTCTTTACGATCAGCAAAAAAATTTGCTTCCTCGTGGAGAAAGCAAAATTTTATTACCAAAATGTGAATTTTTGATTTTTTAACTTTCATTAATTCTTTAAATTTACCTCAAATGTATACTTTATATATATATATATATATCGATCGATTCGTCTTGACGTAAGGAATACAATTATTTCATATATAAACTTCAATTTAAAAAATAGGAAAAGAACTAGGCGCAATTGCGCCTACATCTAGGGTTTCGTGGCGCTTTAAATTTTAATGTCAACTACTGGGACATGTCAACTATAGGGACATGTCAACTATATGGACATGTCAACTATTGGGACATGTCAACTATTGGACATGTCAATTACTGAGACAGGTCAACTACTGGGACATGTCAATTATAGGGGCATGTTAACTAATGGGACATGTAATGTCCATTCATGTAATGTCCATTCGGGAAAATGTCCATTCAGTAAATGGAGATTTGGGATCTGTGGGGCCCCAAAATATGAATTTGGGAGCTATGGTGCCCCAAAATTTGAATTTGGGATCTGTGGTGCTCCAAAATTCGAATTTGGGATCTGTGGTGCCCAAAATTTTAATTTGGGATCTGTGCCCTAAAATTTGATTTTGGGAGCTGTGGTGCCCCAAAATATACTACGGACAGACGGACGCCAAAGTGAAACTATAAGGCTTTTGGCCATGGGCCACGAAACCCTAAAAATCACAAAATTTTGTAGCCAAAATGGGAATTTTTGATTTTTTAACTTTCATTAATTCTTTAAATTTACCTCAAATGTATACGTTATATATATCGATCGATTCGTCTTGACGTAAGGAATACGATTTTATTATATCTTAAATTTTTCTATTTAAAAATTTTTTCGATTAAAAAAATTTTTTGGAAAAAAGACGATAAAATTTTTTTTTGGGTATTTTTCAAAATCCTTTGGTCAGATTTGAGATATTAATATGATAAATGAGCCTACCAAATTTTATCTAAATCCATTAAAACCTGTTAAAGTTATCTTCTAAACAAAAAAGGGATCCACATACACACACACATACATACATCCGGACAATTGATCAGGATCTCATATAACATGTTTCTATAAAGAAAAAAATTTGTTTCCGCCACTTTGAAAAGTTTTATAAACGAAAGGATTACAAAGCTTCCTCCACGAGGATGCAAAAAGGATCATCAGACTCACTCCATAATTTATTATAAAATTTTCTTATTATTTTCATGTATGTAAAAATAAAAAAAATAAAAAATTTTTTCTTCCTTAACATATTTTAAAAGTCGATAAAAATCTAAAACTATTTTGTATCCGACATAGCACGACTTCTTGCTGTAAGGTTACCGTGTAAGCCTGCAGTAAATTTGAGGTCATCTTAAAACTTCCGCCTCACGGTAAGCATACACAGTAAACTAGAGGCAAGCATGCACCGTAAGGTCACTGTAAGGTTATATTTATGCGCAGTAGGTTTCTATGGCACATACGGTTTAAATTTTATTTAATAAACCCTATTAGGGTTCATGTAGTACTTTATGGAATATATACTTTTTTATAAAAAAATTTTTAATATAATATATGCACTACTGTCGCACACTATACGATTTTCTCATTTTCTTTGTCAATGTTTTTGAGGTCACTAAATTCAAATATGACAGTTAAATTGAAAAATTCAAAATAGCGGATCCAATATGGCGGACAAAGTTTGGATATACTTCCGAAGTAGGGGTACCACCGATTTTAATAAAACTTGGTATACTAATGTATTTTGGTGCGTTGTTACGAAAATGATAGTGAAAACTCACGCAAATTTGATTATCATGGTAAAAACCATAAAAAGCACCATAAAATCATGGTTTTTTGCGAATAACTCGTATAAATTTCAAAAAATGTTTTAAACAAAAATTGTATGCCTCAAAAAACACACAATTTATGTCCTGTACATTTTTTACAAAAAGTGATAATTTTTCGAGAAAAATACAAGAAACCATAAATAACATAAAAAATGATGGAGAAAGAGTGCACATCATAACTAGAGAGAAATATTGTACTTGTAAGTATACTAACGTATTTTAATGCGCTAAATACGAAAATGATAGTGAAAATTGGCGAAAATTTATTATCCTGGTGAAAACTATAAAAATCACCATAATGCCATGGTTCACTTTTGGTAAAAAATGTATAGGACATAAAATGTGTGTTTTTTAGAGATCTACAACTTTTATCTAAAACATTTTTGAAATTTTTCGTTTTTTATGAGTTAATCGCAAAAAACCATGATTGTATGATGTTTTTTATGGTTTTTAACATGGTAATCAAATTTGCGCCAATTTTCACTATCATTTTCGTAATCATTGCACCAAAATACGTTAGTACACCAAGTTTTATTAAAATCGGAGGTACCCCTACTTCGGAAGTACACCCCAAAGTTTTTTAAAAATAATTTGATTTGAATAAATCTAGGTATTCCAATTTTTTTCGAGGTTGCTGAATTGGAATATGGTAGTTAAATTAAAAAATTTATAATGGCGGATCCAATATGGCATACAGTGTACGATTTAGTCATCCCAGTAAAAAATAAAAGATACAATAACGTCGGATTGCGGTTACAAGCTCAATAGCTGGTAAACGAATCCATGAGAATCTCGGATACAAGCACTTTTCGGTATCCGAAATATCATAAGCTTGTAAACGCACTGAAATGGACGACTTTTGTAGGTCTTTTAATCAAGAAAAAACAATTAAATGGATGCAGAAACGATGGAAAATTAAATTAGAAGCAAAAATAAATAATTATTTTTTAAAGAAACGTACATTTAAACAAAAAACAATTATTCTTATTAATTCTAACCTCTGCATTAAAAACATTGTAAAATCAGTGTTTTGTTGGTAATTTTATGTTGCTATTCGGAAAATATGGTTTTCTACCTTACCAACGTTGAATATTAATTTAACGAGGTTTTTTTTTCGAATTTTCTATTTTAATGCAATTTAAAATGATTTAATTAAAAGGGGGAAAGGAAATTAAAAATGAGCACCGTTTTATGTTTAATAATATTTTGATTATTATGAATTGGTTCTGAAATTGGAAAATCGAAAAACCCACGTTAAATTAATATCCAATATCGGTAAGGTAAAATTACCAACAAAACACTGTTTTTACAATGTTTTTAATGCAGAGGTTAGAATTAGTAAGAATAATTGTTTTTTGTTTAAATGTACGTTTCTTTAAAAAATAATTATTTATTTTTGCTTCTTATTTAATTTTCCATCGTTTCTGCATTCATTTAATTGTTTTTTCTTGATTAAAAGACCTACAAAAGTCGTCCATTTCAGTGCGTTTACAAGCTTATGATATTTCGGATACCGAAAAGTGCTTGTATCCGAGATTCTCATGGATTCGTTTACCAGCTATTGAGCTTGTAACCGCAATCCGCCGTTCTTGTATCTTTTATTTTTTACTGGGATGTTTTTTGTCTAAACCTAATATCTCTTGTTCAAAAAACAAAATTTAGAAAAAAGGATATGAAAAATATTTTTCGTGGAAATATCACGAACTTTATTATAAAAAGTTGTTGAGGACTACCTACCTTAAAAGAAAGATCGATATATAAATGAATTTTATAGTCTTTATTGCCTAAAAACATTTCTGAAAAATTTAACATTTAACACCGGTCTCTCATATATATATAATGGGGGTTTTCGGCAATCACTGGCAGTTACTGGAACCAGTGAACAGTGGTACTCACGCGATATGAAATGACATTAGTTTTGCTTTTTTTGTAAATGGCCAGTTTCGCAAACTTCTTCTTCTGATTGGCGCAGAAATTGCAGCCTGCGACAAAATGTGAAACGTGCCGTAGGATTTTTGAAAACATAACCTATTTTTCGGTATTTTATGTCACGTTTTAGTGAAATTGTGCTCCACGTTGGTTTTTTATTACTGCCAGTAACTGGCTAATTTTTTAAAGTGTAAAGAAAACCAGTGATTAAAAAATGGCAGCAGGTATTTATTAATTCGCAATTTTTAAATAATTTACATTGTTTTTCTATTATCCAGTTTATTTGTGTTATTTTGTTGGTTGAAAAATTTTATGTTTAACAGTTCTGAAAGTTCAAAAGCGAAGGAAATTTTTTTCCTTTCAGTAAATTTTTCCAAACTTGCATTTCACAAATCAAGTACAATTCAACACAATTCTTTTTTTTAATTTTATATTTCAGATTTGAAATAGTTTTTTGATTTTTTTGACTGGAATATTTTTAACATTTAAAATAGTTTTCTGATTTTTTTGTACGGAATATTGAGTTTATCGAGAAATAAATTTTGGAAGAACAGCGAACAAACTATTGTTTATAATTTTACATATCAAGAATATAGTAAATCTTAATTTATAAAAAAACCAGTTGTTTTATTGACTTACACACACATTATTTTAGGATTTTTAATTTAAATTCTAGGATAAATAATATAATTTTTTCTTTAAAAAATTAAGCCGCTGTTGATGAAGAAGAGATTTTAATTGTTGTGTCAACTATTGACATGATTTTTGATGACGAAGAGGAAGAAGAAGAGGAGGAACTTGTGTTGACGGCAGCTGCAATGACGAGGAAGGTCGAAATTCCAAAGGCGGGAAATTATTTTGAGGAAATCATTCCGAGATTATAGGTATAATATTATAGAATAATAATCTTTGTATTCATTCCTTCATTCATTCACATTTTCTTAGTGCTTGAATTTTCTCATTATTATTAGATTATATATACATATATATCTTTACATTGATAATTAGGGTTCTCGAAGGTTTCTACCTGAAATTTTTTTTGTCAAAACAGCTTTCGGTTGAGGGTTTATAAGATGGTCCATGACCTTTTAAATACTGTCCTATAAGGCGAAGTTGTGTCCCCCACTTTACTAGCCCGGCCCGAACAATCACCATGTGGTTATATGTACTGGAGAATAAGAAGCAAGAAGAAAATTTTTGGTGCCAGCACCTTTGGGTTAAATCGGTTTAAAACACGTCATGTAAGTTTATTGAATTGAACTAAAATTATAAAACTTTTCAATATTAACATTTACTATTATTGGAGCAATATATGCTCGTAATCGTGAACTTCTGAGGAAAACGAATATGTCAAAATAAATTAAACAATGTTTATAATTAAAAAATTTATAATTTTTTTGAAAAACTCATTAAGCGTCATAAAATAATATTGTCATTAAGCCCGAGAACGCCACACAGGCCCCCGCTGTAATTGACTTACTCGAGGTCTGAGCCCGGGACAGGCCGATAGAGTGAGGATATACCACTTTCCTTTTTAGGACCCAATCTGTGATCGCTCGATTCGTCCTAACAGCCTTGGGTTGAGGGAAATTTTTTTTATTATTGTATATGCGATATAGATGATAACCGTTTAATCCCCGTAATTGGAAGTGGTGTATCCATACTTAACTTACCAACATCTGTCCCCGAGGACGCCACTTAGGCCTACCGTAATATCTGCCTCACGCGAGAACTTAACATAGGCCCGGATTGGTAGAGTAGGGGTATAACACTTCTCCTCAATGGAGTGAAACGGCTACTGCTGATTTAAGATGCTGATGTAAGTCTACCGTTGCAACAACATTGTAGTAGTGTCGCTAAAAAAGCTTCTAATAGTCTCAGGTAACTTAACTTGATTATTATATAGTTTATAATATTTTTCTGCAATTTGTCGATCAATAACTGTGTTGAATCTTCTTATATTATATTTGTCTTTTTTATTTTTGTATTGGGCCCAAAAAATATATTCCTATTTTTGTATAGTATTAATAATTATATATGTATTATGAAGATAAAACATTGATTATTGAATAATTTTTTTATGCATAAAATATGGATATTGCATAATATTGGTATAGAAAATATTTGTTTCTTTTGGTTGTCTTAAATGTTTCATATAAAAAATACTTCAATCCATTTAGTTTTCTTGGTATTCGATAACATTGGCATTAAAGATATTACGATTTTGAGGATAAAGAAAGATATTTGATAACATTAGTATTGAATATATTTTGATAATGCAACAAAAATATTGATTGTTTGATAATAGTGGAAGCTGGCTTTTGGAAAAATTTTTTGGTATTGGATAATTTTGGCATTAAAGATATTTTGATTTTAAGGATAAAAAATGATATTGCAGAATATTAGTATTGAATATATTTTGATATTGGAAAAAAATATTGATTATTTGACCACAGTGGAAGTTGGTTTTTGGAAAATTTTTTGGTATTGGATAAGATTGGCATTAAAGATATTTGGATTTTGAGGATAATAAAATATGATATTGGATAACATTGGTATTGAATATATTTCGATATTGAAAAAAAATATTGACTGATAATAGAGGATGCTGGCTTTTGGAAAAGTATTTAAATAGAAAGAGGTTTGAATATTGTTTTAAGGGTTGAAGTTGTTTTATGGGTTAAATAATAGTTTGTGAGTTGAATATTGATTTGAATATTAATAAAAAGTGCAGAGGAAAATAAGTCAAATAATAATCATTATCGAAAATAATATAATATGGAAAGAGATTTAACAACGCTAATTCACGTTCATGTAAGACTATCATTGTTGCATTAGTTAGCTGAATTATAGTTAATGAAATATTTTATAGGTGAAACACATGTAAGTAAATTTTTTAAAGCAATAAACTAAAATAAACGATTTGTATATTAAAAGAAATTCCCTTCTAAGTGTATTTGTTAAAAAATTAAATTCGATCCATAGGAAGGTAATAAAACATAAAACAAGTTTATGTAGTTTTTTGAAGTTGCGACGTTTCGATGGTGTGGTTTACCATCCTCTTCAGGCTAATTTATTTAATAAAACACCAAATAAATAAATATACACAGTAGAAATAAATAAAATGAACATAAGAATATTAATAATACCTGAATATTTAAATAATATAATCACATAGCAACTAGTCAAGAGATAAAATTGTTTAAATAAATAAATAACGACAACATACTAAAAAACGGACACACGACAATTATCGTCATTTCGATGCGAACATCAAGTCAAGACTGGAAAATATTTTCAGAAATATTGGAGAAATACCATCAATTCTAAAGTACAGGGTCAATGGACCAAAACGTAAACAGAGCAAAGGCACGTGTAATGTATTTTGAATTCAGTTTCCTTATAAGAAGAAAATAAGTCATATTCAGGAAACAAATATCCTCTTTCTTATTAATCGTAGACTTATTACTTAGAATATGTATCATTTCAGAGATAGATCGTTTTTTATAATTTGGAGTAATGCCATTATTTTGGACCATGAACCAAATTATAAAAAACGATCTATCTCTGAAATGATACATATTCTAAGTAATAAGTCTACGATTAATAAGAAAGAGGATATTTGTTTCCTGAATAAGACTTATTTTCTTCTTATAAGGAAACTGAATTCAAAATACATTACACGTGCCTTTGCTCTGTTTACGTTTTGGTCCATTGACCCTGTACTTTAGAATTGATGGTATTTCTCCAATATTTCTGAAAATATTTTCCAGTCTTGACTTGATGTTCGCATCGAAATGACGATAATTGTCGTGTGTCCGTTTTTTAGTATGTTGTCGTTATTTATTTATTTAAACAATTTTATCTCTTGACTAGTTGCTATGTGATTATATTATTTAAATATTCAGGTATTATTAATATTCTTATGTTCATTTTATTTATTTCTACTGTGTATATTTATTTATTTGGTGTTTTATTAAATAAATTAGCCTGAAGAGGATGGTAAACCACACCATCGAAACGTCGCAACTTCAAAAAACTACATAAACTTGTTTTATGTTTTATTACCTTCCTATGGATCGAATTTAATTTTTTAACATAAACGATTTGTTTTGAAAAATGGCTTTATCAACAGTTTAAAAGTTGAAGAAGGATACCATGTCGAACATAGAAGAGTATTTTATTTTAAGTAATGACGATTTTAAAATTAATGAAAATGTAAATGAAATGTTAAATGATATGAATATGTATAAATTTCAAGAATTATTAAGAAATGATTCAAATTCTTTTTTCATTATGCAAAGTACTTTGTATTTACAAATGCTTGATTTAATTGTTCCAATTAGAAAAAGAGATAAAAATATTCAAATAGTTTATAGCGGTAATAACAATTCTGGTCATTGGATTTGTGTTTATTACGATAGAGTAAGACTTTATATTTTTGATAGCCTTAATGCAGGGTGTTTGAATATTCATCAAATAGAATATTTAATTAGATTGTTCCCTTTTAAACCAACAGAATTTTTTGTAGATGTTGATCAACAACCGATTAATACAGTTAAGGGGGGAACACCAGTTGTAACTTTCGAAAAATCGATTTTTTTTGTGCATTTTTTTAAAGTATACATATTTAGAAATGTGTCCGTAAATTTCAAAGTTGATCCGGTGAAAAATAAATGAGATATACAGAACACTGCAGCGGCGCGTCCCGTGGCTTCATACAAGGTGGCCAGCCATACCTGACCCTAACCACAGATGGCCTTTTCCTATGATTTAGAAACGGCAACCACTGCGGAAGAGTTATTATCTGGTCCAGGAATCGATGACTCTTTGTAACTTGGAAACAAAATTTCTTCTGAACAAAACAAAGTAAGTTGAAACTTTGAATGCGTTTTTCTCAAAATGACATTTTCCAAGTCGGTGACCACGATTACTCGAATACCATTAAACCGATTTATTTAAAATTTAGTGTGCTTTATTTACACATATAAGTCTAGTTCGTGATCGAAGGATTTTTTTTTATGCAAAACTTTTTTTTATATAGCTGAAAATCGACCGTATTTTTTTAACGAAAATCATACTTTTGACTTTGACAGGTCGCCATTTTGTCAAAATTTTTTTTTTTTAAATCCTTCGATCACGAACTAGATAATCTTATAATAAATGTAAATCAATTTCATTTTTGTATTTCAGACGAAGTATACTTGCAGAATGCTGGTCACCGCAATTCGCCTTTTTTCTTAAGGCGCTACTTCAATGGCTCATATCTCCAAAAGTTTTTGTTAAAAAAATTTTTTTTTTCTTTTAAATTACAGCTTTTTACATGTACTTTTAACGAATAAATAGTATTCTTTAAAAAGATTCATTGTTCTTTTGGAAAATATTCTTGTAAAAAGCATTATTTTTTGAGTTACAACTGGTGTTCCCCCCTTAAGTGTGAAGTATAATGCAATAGCATTTGCAACATCTGTACCCCACTGAAAATTCCCACATAGGCTTCCATATGGGAAACCACATGGGTCCCTATATAGGAAACCATATGATTTCCTATACAAAATCGTATACGTAATTGAAACAGGAATTTGAATAGGAAATTAAGTCGGAATTATCATATGAATCCACATCCACACAGGAATGTACATTCCTATGTATATTCCTATTTCAATTCCTATAATATGAATTTTTTTTTCAACTCTAAGATATATATCTTTCAATAGTAGAGGTTCCTGATAGACTACAGAGATGAAAAAAATTTATTGCGCAGCTGAAAAAGTCGAAGAAAACTACTGCGCATGATATTAAGATATAATGTGCATTCATATGATAATTCCTACTTAATTTCCTATTCAAATTCCTGTTCCAATTACGTATACGATTTTGTATAGGAAACCATATGGCTTCCTATATAGGAGCCTATGTGGGGATTTTCAGTAGGATATTGGTTAACAGTGTAAATTAAAAGATTAATTTATGAAACTGATAATAATATAATGAGCAAGCATTTGATATCATTTTTTGAAAAGAATTAATTAAATCATTTTCCGGCAGTTAGAATGTCTAATATTAGGATTTCTATTTGTAGAGAATGATTGGAATTGTCTTTTCATAAATCGAGCTAAAGAACTTCAAAATGGTGAACTAAACCTTTCATATTTTTTAAAGACTTTTCCCAGTAAAAATGACAACAGAGTTCTGTCTACTGAAACTGAGAATGAAAAGAAAATACCCAAAGAAAAAAATTTGTCCTGTAAGATGAAGAAATTATCTACAGTAATTGAAGAGGGATTTACATGTTGATGTAAATTCAGTATGCACAACAGACAATAATAAAAAAATAATTTCTAGTCTTATTGTTAGGGAAAATTTTGATCCCATGACATATCCTACAATGTTTCCTTCTGGTGATCCTGGATGGACTGTTAACCTTAAGCATACTCAAGGTACTTGTAATTTTATTCATTTACAATTTTATATGTATCGTCTTTCATAGAGAAGAAAAAAGCGTGGATTGCCACATGTGCGTTTAACTATATGTTTACGTACACAAATTTGCGATTCAGAAACTTTAAATAAAATGATATGTGCTGAAATCACAGACGAAATAAAGAATCCAGAACTTTTTAACATTGTAAAGCGATTTTAAGTTCATGGGCCTTGTGGTAAACAAAATAGGAATTCACCCTGCATGGATCCTGAGATGGGTGAATTAAATATATTGCTAACAATTCGATTATTGTAGCATATAATCTTTATTTGAGTACAAAATTTAAAGGTCACATTTACTGTGCAATAATAGGTATTATATTATTATAACACCATAATGTTGAAATAGTAATTCAGTAACGATTTCAAAAATAACATTATTAATTTTGAGAGATCAAAATTCCGATAACTTTTCGTCAAATAAAAATAAATTTTTAATTTTTTATAAAAAATTATAGATACCACGCGCGTTTCTTTTAGCTAGTTACATATAATCTTTAAATTTCTAGATGAATTAAATGTTTTAATAAGAGAATTTTTCATATTTACATTTTTTTTAGAAAACGATGATGAATTACTTATGAATTTCCAAAAAACTGCAGTGGATGTTATGAAGAATATTCATCAGAAACCCGATGTTACTGATGGATTTGTAATGGTGGTCAAAAATGAATTAAAAAAGTTGGCAAACAACCAACAATTAAATGCACAAATAGATTTGTTGGCATACACTAAAGATTTACTTTTAGCTTTTAATGAATAATTTTAATTAAATCGCATTATTATTAATTACAAATAAATTAATACATTTTTCTACTGACTATACCTTATTTAACTATTTTTTACTTTTGCTTTAACCTTAACATTTATCATAATTATATGAATGAAAACTGCAGTGATATCAATTATCTAAAATTATTCCAAAATTTTACTTATTTTTTATTAAATATTTATATTCAAACTTCTTGATGGATTTTTCTACATTTTTTTATATATTTATGGTACACATTTTGTTTAATCTGCAAATCAGTCAAATTTTACATCTTCCTGTCACATGGAGCAGATTAGCAGATTAGATTTCAGCCTATGAGAAAGCAGTCTCTTAAAGCAGAGTACCATTTGCCGTAAGAGACTCCATTTTGATTGGATGAAATATAATCTGCTAATCTGCTCCATGTGATAGAGCTCTATAGATTTCAGCAGATTAGCTAATTAGAGGAGGACGGATTTATAGATTATTTCAATTGAATTTTTAATTAAACTAAAATATAATATAAAATATCATATAAATAAAATATTATATATAAATAAATCCTAAAACTTAAATATTGTTCATTAATTGTCGTTAAATACATATATGGGCATATCTCTAGAACTTTTAAACTTTGAGATATTAGAAAAATTAATTTTTTTTTCAGGGCACATTCGTGAAACAAATTTTATTGTCTTCAGTATTGATCAAATACTATAAAAAAATTTGCGTAACTCATTTTTACACATTGTTACGCATCACAGTGGGCCTTATTGCAAAAAACCTGCCCAAAATCTCTAGATGTGTTTAAAACTGACTGAAATTTGATACTCGCGGATTTTTTTGGTCGCTGATTACAAATGCGACGTTAGTTTTTCAAAATTCAAAATGGCGGATCCAATATGGCCGACGACTTTTAAAAAAATTTATCGAATTTGTCTGAAATTTGTTACTCGGGGGTTTTTTGGGTCGCTACCACCTTTAAAAGGATTTAATGCTACAGTTTCGAAAATTTTATGGCCTATTGCTTATTAAGTCATAAGTAAATGTAGTTTATAACAATTTTTGAATTTTTAAAAATTTAATTTTTTAAAAATTTTTTAAAAAATTTTGTTTGCAATTTTGGATCCACCATTTTGAATTTTGAAAAATTAAGTTCAGATTCGTAATCAGCGACCCCATAAACCCCCGAGTAACAAATTTTAGGCCAATAGGATCACTTTTTTAAAAAGTCGTCCGCCATATTGGATTCGCCATTTTGAATTTTGGAAAATTTAAAATTCAGATTAGTAGTCGCAGCGACCCCAAAAACCTTCGAGTGAGAAATATCAGCCAGATTTAAACACATCTATTAGTTAATACTTACTTTTCTTCACAAACTATGCGTCGGACAGTTTAGGTTTATATTCATTATTAATTATACAGTTTTAATGAAGTGTGCAAAGGTTAACTATTTTTCTGTATACTTTTATAATGCATGAGAAGAGATTACAATGAGTTGGGAGCATTTAGAAGCAAAATTCAACATGTGCTTTTCAAATATGTGGTATTTTGATTTGAGTTACGTTTTAAAATTTAATGTTTGAAGTCATTGCATTCTTTGTGTAAAGGAGGCACACATTCCTGTATGGGTTCAAATTACTGCTTATTAGGTAGATAATATAATCCCGTTGTGCCGTTACTCAAAAACCTTCGTTAAAAAAGTTATATCAGTTTAACTGCTAACTTGTAGAAATTTTGAAAAAGTTGTCTCGCAAGTTTGAAGCTACATAGTTTTTATTCAATTTGAGGCACATCATTGTTTCATGGATTTTTTAGTTCTTTACACTCCCACCGACTCCTATTGCAAGCCACAAGACACACAATGTTTCGTTAAAAGAGTTACAGTCTATAAACTAAAAAAACCAGTCAATATCACACACTAGAAACTGTCGATTTCACCACTTTAACTTACGTTCGTCATTTCCTACATAATTAAAAAAATTATATAACGCATGATACATTTAAAAAGCCCTATAATTAGTCAAATTATGGTATTGAAAAATTATTTAAAAAATTCTTAAGGTATCATAATGAGCGATAACATAAAGTTTAAAAGTTCTAGAGATATGCCCATATTTATATGAGACGTTTCACGTCAACCGGCCCAGAGCTCTGTCCAAAAATCTACTGAACGAAAATTGACTTTTTATGGCTTAAAATAACCGTCAGCTCATACTCTTTTAAATAAAAAGTGGCGAATTCAAAAATTCAAAATGGCGTCCTTACTGTGACAACTTTTTCAAATTTTTTTACTGACTCAGCAAACAAATGTATTAATTATCTTGAAAAAATCATTGCTATTAGTTAGAGAATAGGTCACTCTTATGTTTTTGGGGTCGCCGAAAATGAATCTGAATTCAGATTAAAAAAATTTTCAAAATTCAAAATGGCGGATCCAATATGGCAGACAGGTTTTTAAAAACTTAATGGATTCGCTTGAAACTCGTTACTCGGGGGTTTTTGGGGTCGCTGATTACGAATCTGAAGTCAGATTTCGAAAATTCAAAGTGGCGGATTCAATATGGCGGACATTTTTTTAAAAAATTCAATGGTTATGCTTAAAACTTGTTATTCGGGGGTTTTTGGGGTCGCTGATTACGAATCTGAAGTCAGATTTTGAAAATTCAAAATTTTAACTACTGTTTAAACAATTTATTATTGTTATTTACAAACTTTTTTCTAATTCCAACAAAAAATGCAATGTTTCCCTAGTTTTGCAACTTACCGAATTAAGTATAATAAGAAATACGGACTTTAATAAAATTGTTATTTTAATTATTGTTATTTATAAACTATTTCTAATATTCTGAATATGCGTATTTACGTTTTCACCCAATTCCCCAGTGAACATCTAAATATCAAAAAAATGAATTCTTTTCTATTCCCAGTACAGATAAGTCAATAGAAAAGAATTCAAACTTTCTATTTTTCTAAATGCGCAAAGTTTTTTATTTTCATACTTTTTGGCAGCGAATAGAAAAAAATTAAATGTTTGGAGAGTAAATTCTAAATGTCTATTCCTTTCAATCGCCAGCTTCAAAATTTTCATGAAAGGAATAAGAAATTTGAAAAGTGAAGTACATGTGGTTATTTGTATAAATTGACTATAGCTCAGGACATTTGGAGGACATTTAGAGGAATAGAAAATGTGGAGAATAAATGAGGCATTTCTATATTTTACAATTGACTGCGTCAGGTTATATGTATAATTTAGAGTATAAATTTTGACCAAGTCAATTAAGAAGAATAGATTTTTCTACTTTTTTTTGCTTTATCGAGGAATTGAACAAAAACTTAAATTCACTAATTCAAAGAATTGGAACTCTGAATTCTTTTCAATTATTCGCTTCTTACCGGGTCCTTAAAACTAACGCCCTAGTAATGAAATTAATTCGTAAATTATTAACTATCCTTTTGCTTTAATTCCATAAGGGTGTACTTTTATAGCGTCCCCAAGAGAGTTGAAATTCAACTCTTTTTTTACATTTAATGAGAACCTTAACCCCAACAGTAAAACCTTAATATTTACTACAGATTTATAAACAGCCATTTTAAAAACTCCTGAGTTAGAAGTATCAAATTAATTAATTAATTTAATATTTTCAAAATCTGACTTCAGATTCGTAATCAGCGACCCCAAAAACCCCCGAGTAACAAGTTTCAAACAAATTCATTGAATTTTTCAGAAATATATCGGCCATATTGGATCTGCTATTTTGAATTTTTAAACTCTGACTTCAGATTCGTAATCAGCGACCCCAAAAACCCCCGAGTAACAAGTTTCAAGCAAATCCATTGAATTTTTCAAAAATATATCGGCCATATTGGATCTGCTATTTTGAATTTTCAAAATCTGAATTCAGATTCGTAATCAGCGACCCCAAAAACCCCCGAATAACAAGTTTTAAGCAAATCCATTGAATTTTTTTAAAAAATGTCCGCCATATTGAATCCGCCATTTTTAATTTTCGAAATCTGACTTCAGATTCGTAATCAGCGACCCCAAAAACCCCCGAGTAACAAGTTTCAAGCGAATCCATTAAGTTTTTAATAACCTGTCTGCCATATTGGATTCGCCATTTTGAATTTTGAAAATTTTTTTAATCTGACTTCAGATTCATTTTCGGCGACCCCAAAAACATAAGAGTGACCTATTCTCTAACTAATAGCAATGATTTGTTCAAGATAATTAATACATTTGTTTGCTGAGTCAGTAAAAAAATTGGAAAAATTTGTCACAGTAAGGACGCCATGTTGAATTTTTGAATTCGCCACTTTTTATTTGAGAGAGTATGAGCTAACGGTTATTTTAAGCCATAATAAGTCAATTTTCGTTTAGTAGATTTTTGGACAGAGCTCTGGGCCGGTTGACGTGAAACGTCCCATATATATATATATATATAACCGAATTTCATAAAATAAAATTAATACAAAACCTAATTTTGGTAACGTTTTAAATTTTCAGTTAATTTAATTTTTATCAAATACACAAACTTTTTGTAAAACCAAATTGTTGAATAATAATTGTTACCACTTTTTTAATATAATAAACATCTCAATTAGAAAAAAATTTAGAAATCAGCTGTCACTTTTTTGCCAATAGAATTTTTTTAAAATTAATTGAACATTCAATTTTCAAGTAATTTATTGGCCGCTATAAATTACTGCCACTTCAATTTTGAAAAACTTAGGGGTTTTACCTGAGAAGAAAATTAATCATTATTATTATTATATTAATTATTAAAAATTAATGCTAAAAATAGAATTTTTCTTATAGATCTGTAGCCTTTCGACGGCTTGGGAATGCGTTATGCAAATTGCTCATGTGCTAAATGCACGTGCATCCGTTTTCATTTCGTGGCCTGGAGAACTCGGGATCACAATAAATCAACGAGATTTCTTGGAAATAGGTGGGTTCCCAGGAGTGATTAGAGTCGTCGATGGTTGCCTCATAAAAATTAGTGCGCCACACGAGAATCCTGACAGCTATATAGACAGGAAAGGACACCATTCGATAAACATGCAGGCTATATTCGATTCAAGAAGGCGTTTCATTGACGTCTATGCGGCTTGCCCTGGAAGCGTCAATGATGCGCGAGTGTGGTCCCTGAGCACAATTAACCAAGAATCTCTTCGAGACTATGACCGCTACTTTCCAGAGCAGACTCATATTCTCGGAGACAAAATATATCCCGTGCGTTTTAATTTAATGCCACCATTCAAGGGCTTAAGAAATTTGGGACCAATGGAGCTCGAATACAACAGAATTCACATTCTTACACGTCAAATAATAGAAAGGGCTTTTGCCCTCTTATTGCAACGTTTTCGACGTTTGAAATACTTATATCTACAAGACGTTGCAATCGCATCTCTCATCATTCTTGCCTGTTGCTGTCTTCACAATGTTTGCATTTCATTGAACGATGTACTTGGGGAGGAGGAGGAGATGGAACAATTGTTGAAAGAAAATGGTGATGATGATAATGATGATGGAGGTAATGGAGATCTTCGGGGAGAAGATGGGAATATGCAATTTCCAGCAATTTTGAAGCGTAATATTATTGCTGAACAATTGTATACAATTCGAAGAATGCAATAATCAACTACTGTTACCTCTTAAGCGGATCAAAAAAAATTATCAAACTCGTGTGTCGCGTAACGATCTCATTTTATATAAAATAATCATCATCTTGTATATAATTCTTGTTAATCAGTTGTTGTAAAAAAAAATTTAAAAAATAACAAACACTTTCTTCTAAAAAGCAGCTTGTGGATGCTTGTAAATTAAGTATTGTTAATTGTTGCCAGAGTTTTCTTTTAATGAATGAATGAATGAATTAATTAATTAAATTATTTAATTTAATTATTTAACAAGAAATATTTGAAAATTATGTTCTTTCTTACCTAAGTTCCGTTCTTCAAATTCCTGCGTTCATTTTTCGGTTTATAAGATAATAAATTTATTTTTTACTATTAGAAAGGCAAATACAAAAATATTACAAAGCATAAAAATAAATTCCATGCACAGTAATTATTACATTTTATAAACACGTTATTATTTCCCAATCATAATCCATTTTTAAACTATTTTTTGCTTTTATTTCATTTTCCACGTCTTTTTCCTAGATTTTCCTGGTTAGTAGACATCTTGTAATTTTTCCAAAATTTGTGTATGTTACAATTATTATCACGTGGATATTTTGAGAAATAATATTAAAAATTAATATTGTACTATTAATTTTTATATAAAAGTATCTTTATTTTTATACAAATAATCTTAATCTCTTTTTGGTACATATGTAATACTGTTTCTGTGGCAGTAAATAGATATACATATAAACAATAATAAAAATAAAGCAACAGGACGTAAGAACATGCTATTATCGTACTTAAATTTTCCATTTAAAATGAAAATTATTTGACTTATTTGTCCCAAAACCATGTAATTATAGGCGAATAAAGCCTTAAAAAATAATAATAATTTCAACAAAAATACATACATGGTCTTGAACAAACAAAAACGCTTTAAATCTTTCATACAAAAGTTAAACAAATTGTTTATAAAACGCCTCTCTGACCTGAGAGAATGAAAGCGGTTGAATGTTATTTTTTTGTGTTGTAAACTTAAAAAGAAATTATTACGAGTTATTTGCTTTACACAAATATTCAATCCGCGCACAAGCTCCTATTTCAACATTAAAGAAAAAAGACAATGTCGAAAGTGAAAAATTCAAACTCTTCTGCCAAGAAAGAAATCTAGACTCAGAAGGCATAACATAACATGACCTCTTAAGTCACGCTTACAAACCACGAATTAAAAGCGATAAAACTACAACGAAAAAACTGATAAAACGTTTCAAAAATTTACAGAGAAAATCTCTATTAAATCGCACTTGTTCATGATTAATCGCAAACAAAGTAAGCTTATCGGTATATTTTTAATCTTTTTCCTCAGAATCTTTGCGTTTTTTCTTTGCTGCTTGAAAAAATTCTTTCATTAAAACCAGCATTTGGTCTTTTCTTTCCAAACTGGCAACACTTCGCCAATTTGCTTCCTGATTTAATTCTCTTAGCGTCATGGGACTTTCCTTCTGTACAGTAGATTTCCTTCGTTTTGCTTGAGAATTTTGATCGTCGACATGTCCAATGGTATTTTTACTTCCTTTGATTTCGTAAGCAATTTTCTTTTCGTACCCTTTCAGACTAGAGGCAGTTGTTGGAGGTACAATTTCAGGTCGTTTGTACAAATGGAAATCCATCTCGTCAAAATATTGCCACTTTTTCTGAGGACTTGTGCCCGTTTGTTTTTTCCTATCAACAATACCTTTGTAGGTTCTCATTAATGCATCCCATTTCGTGTCGCATTTATGTTCTGTTACTTTAAACCCTTGTTTTACCAAAATATCCGATACTTTCATCCACAAACGAGTTCCTTTTAGATTAGTTTTGTCCTTTGTTTGCAAATATGTTTCGATTAATGCCGATACCATCTCGGGTGTCCATTCTACACGTGTTTTATCTAAAAAAAAAGATTTTTGAAATATATATTTTATTATTTTATTTATTATTATATTATTATACATTTTTATTATTTTTATTGAAAAAAATGCAATTCAGTAATAGTAATCAAGATTGCTATAATTTTCCTGGAACAAAATTCAATTACATTTTCAGGTTTTCCAGGACTCAAATTAATTAAATAAAATTTTTAATTTAATAAAATTTTGAATAATTGAGTTTTTAATTTATTCCGGAATAATGAATTTTAAATCGATTAAAATTGAGAACAATTAAATTTTAAATTGACTAAAATGTGTAACAATAGAATAGACCTGTCCTGTTCCGCACAATTTTTTAACCCTCAAATATTTATAACCGTTATTTTAAGTTTGAAATTTTTAATTGTAGTATTCTAGTGACAGAATCTTAATCAGTGAAATAAAAAAACATGGATGTTTTTTGGTTCTTTTAGCGTAATTTTGACTTATCAATTTTCAAAAATTAATTTCCTAATTCTTCAAATTTCAGATATTCTATCTATCCCGTTATTTTAAATTTTCAATTCGCGATTTTTCTATTCTGACAACAAAATCTTAATCGAAGACCACGAAAATTTAATTGTACCTACATTAACCCCTTCACTGTTATTGACCTCTATAGAGGCAAAAAAATGTCGTGCCACCAGTGTGCATGACCGCTATAGAGGCATCTCAAAAAAATAAGTAGACACAAAATATGATAAATTATCGATAGTTTACTTCATTATTTTAATAATCGTTTACTTCATTATTTTAACAATACAATAAACTTGTCAATGGGTATTCTTAGATTTTCGGTTTTTTTTAATATCAATTTTAAAAAAAAAAATTTTTTTTCCCACATACGGGGCACTGAAGCTTTATTTTTGCTACACTGCGAAGGGGTTAAGTGCAATTGATTACAAATATTATTGATTTTCGATTTTTTAATCATCAATTATAGAATGTTACAAAACAATATGTTCAAAAAATGAATAATTTGAAAATTTTCGATTGATGATAAAAGCTTACTTGACTTTGAATTCTCTTTATTTTCGTCAATTTTGTCAATTCCGTTTCTAAAAATAAATAAACAATTATTGTTTATATAAACTATAACGTGATTTTTGCTTGAATGATTATTTTTGTGTTATTTTTACTTTAATTTTACCAAAAACTATTAATTTTAAATTATATTTTCTCACGTTACTTTATTTTTAATTATTTATTATTTTTAAGACGCCAAGTTATTTTTATGGAAAATAACTAAACCATTCTATATTTATTTGAATATAATATAATATCCGCCTGCTGGCTCAGCACGTCATTGTTTTGTACCAATGACCCGCGGAGAGTGGGTGGGAAAGGATAAAGACACAAGTAAACACTTCACTTAATTTGTTTCATAATTATTTCTTTAATTCATTATTTTAATTAAATCAAGTATTCCGCAGAAGGCCGAATAATTTTCACAATTAGTATTCGGCAGAAGGCCGAATAATTTTCACAATTATAATTTTAATACGCGAAAACTTTTGTGTACAACGGAAGGTTATATTATAATTTTAATTAATGATTTAATAATATGCCGATCTGGCTGACAAAATTATTATACTCGGGACTCACCGTCTATACGACGTCGACCCCTCAAAGAACCTCGTCCTGACATTATTTAATTTTTTTATTACACTAATTTATTTATTATGACAAAAATTAGGCTTGTCGCCTGTTGCACTTCCAGAATGAGAATGACTAAAAATGGCTGACCTGTCACGCTAGTCGGCGTCTCTTTGTGCGCTTTCTTTTTAGAGGTGAGTCCCGGTGAAAGTAATTAATTACAACTTTTTCTTTATCGATAATCAATTTATCACGAGTCGATATTTTTCATGAATCCGGAGGGTAAAGTAGAACGCTACCGTGCCACAGCGCATCGTAGCGCTCTCTATCCAAAATGGCCGCTCCCATTGTTGTGACAGCTGAGTATACAAATGAATTTTCGTCTTCCTGGTGCTCTTCTTATTCGGGAATCTCTTCCAAATATATACACCAGGAAGCACTTCCCTTGTGGTACATCGAACATCATTAATAATATGGAAAAGCTGACTCATTTTGTTGAATCGGAGAATTACTCCGATTAATGTCCATTTTTTCATGAAATAGAAAAATAATAAAATGATAATGTGGACAACAATTTACTGTTTCCTTGAATCGATCTGGCGAGTCAGCAGGTATATTTAATTTTATTCAACTATTGCTTAATTTAACATTTAATATTTTTACAATTCTCTTGTTATTTTATTACTTTTGACAAACATACTGATATTTATTTGTTTTTAGAAATGATGGTGATTCCCACCCTGGAATATTTATTTACTATTTATCTATAAAAAATTAAGGAATATTGTGACGAGCATAAAATGCCGCGTCACAAAACATATATATAATATATATATATATATATATATATATATATATATATAATATATATATATTGTGTATATAAAAATTTTGAAGTTTTTAGGAATGTACAGGCATAAATCTAATTTTATTATATTAATATATATATTTTTGAAAAATTACCGAGACCCTTTCCACTATCATCATCATATGCATCATGATCATTAGCATCATCAAGTGCATCATTATCATCATCTCGATTGTCTTTGCCGAATGAAGTAGACAGCTGAGAGAAAAAATTTCTTTCAATATTTGGTATCGTAATAGTCATCTCCTCTGGCGAAACGTATTGTACGTCTTCTCGTCCTACAAAGATCGAATAAATGAAATGAAAAAGTGAAAACTATATGTATAAAAACCACTATACGTATAATGCATGCGCAATTGAAAATCAAGAATTTATTATTAAAATTTAAATGCAGTAATTGAAATTGACTAAAATTGAAATTATATCAATTTTTATCTTACTAAAATTTTGTTTAGATTGAAATTTCAGTTTTAAGTAGTTTATGTAATTTAAGTTCAGATTTTAAAAA
The DNA here is from genome assembly GCF_019393585.1 of Leptopilina boulardi. NCBI lineage: Eukaryota > Metazoa > Arthropoda > Insecta > Hymenoptera > Figitidae > Leptopilina > Leptopilina boulardi. The sequence goes on from NW_026138006.1 coordinate 1,106,664, forward strand.
TGTAAAATAGATTAAACAAGAGGAGGGTCCTTCTTTATAAAAGAAGTAAATAGCTTCCTCATAAAGGAAGAATTCTGTTCATGCCATGAACACTTTGCTTTCTCACGGAAATATTTTATTATTAAAAAAAACATTTTAAATTTATCAATTTAATAAAATTGATTGATATTTAGGAAAATATTTTCCAACAAAATATTCGCAATTAGGTCAGTCCATGTGGTTTTAAGTACATTCTAATTTGGTTATGATAATTTCAAAGTTAATTGGAGATTTTTTAAACAAACCATGTAAAAAAGTCAAGTTTTTTATACATGTGAAGTTACCCCCCCAATTTCGAAAAATTGAATTTTTTTTAGAGTTCTGACTTCCTCTAGTATAGTTCTAGAGTTCCTTATCCTTTTTTGAAATAGTTCCAGCGATTTGACTATAACAAAATCATTTTTCCAAAATGGGGTCTAACTTCACGCAGCCCCCCATTTTTGGAAAACTCGAAATATATTTAGATTTTTGAGTAGTTTTGAAAGAGTTCTAGAGTTCTCTCTACTTTATAGGAATAGTTCTGTTGACCTTGATAAAAATGCATAACTTCAAAATTTCATTTTTTCAAAATTTTGAGTTCTAAGAGTTCTGATCAGAGTTCTGTATGTCCCCCCTCGAGTTATACAAGAAATTTGTTTTGCTAGAATTCTAATTTTTATTTTTTTAGCCTTCTTAATGTTTAAATTATATGAAACCTACTGTGCAAATATGTTAATTTTAAATTAAAACATTTTAGTAAATTTTGTTTTTCTTTATAATATTTAAAGAAATTATCACTTGAGTGTCAATCTCTCAATTTTCTTCAATTTTTCTACCGTAAAAATTATTATACTTTCCTGTAAAACACATTTTAAAAATTCAGACTTACCAAAATATCAAGTAAAAAGATGAACAATTAAAAATAAAAAAATAATAATCTTCGTACAAACGAATTGAACAACTTTGTGGAAAAGTAAAAGAACTCTATAACTCTCTCAAAACTACTCAGAACTCTACAGATATTTCGATTTTTTTTATAGTTAAATCGCCGGAACTATTTCAAAAAAGTATAGGGAACTCTAAAACTATACTAGAAGAAGACAGAACTCTAAAAAAAATTCAATTTTTTGAAATTTGGGGGTCGACTTCACATTTATAAGTTTTTTAAAATTTAAAAATGTCAATAATTTTGGATAGAATGCATGTAGAACGTTCACCAATATTGCAGGTAAATATCCCTAGTAAAAATAATCACGTGTAATTACACAAGTCGATTTGGACATGTCAATACATGTGTAATACACACGTAAATACACGTGTAAATATATGCGGAAAAATTATTACACGTGTATTTAAACTTTTCCTCGTGTATGCACACGTGTTTTTAAATGTCCAAATCGACACGTGGAATTACACGTGTTTATTTTTAATGGTGATTAAATAAATTTTCAGAAAACTTTCGGTGATGTAGGGGTAGTAAAACAATACTTCCTCCATGAGGAAGCAAAATTAATAAAATTTTTTGAAATTAAAGACTTTAAGTATGGATAATTGAAATTATTTTCTCTTACCATTGTATTCAAGAATGTAGCACAGCATAGCACGATCCTCGGGCCTGATCACCAGCTCACCTGTTTTACCGTCAACAACGGCTGTAACGCTCAAAATTTGATTTTCGTCACCCATTATCACTAAATTATCACAGATTATCACTAAATTATTACAGTAGAGCTAATTATTTTCACAATTTTAACTTAATTGTCAACACAAGCACTGTTAACTATTGCGTTATTGTTTTTGTCGTAAACATAAAAACATCGCAGTGCGCATGATCCGCAAATAAATTGCAGAAATGTAAACTAGGCTTTAATTTGTAAAGCAAAATTACGAAAACATTGCGTGAGTACCACTGTTCACTGGTTCCAGTAACTGTCAGTGATTGACGAAAACCCCCAATACATGATGTTAATAAACTATAACGAAAGTTAAAATTAAACGCAAATGAAAAAATGATTTTAATCAACTTAGCGTCATGCCTTTAATTTTTCCTCTTGTAAAATTGTTCTTTAAGATGCAAGCTTTCATTTAAATCTAAGAACACATTTCCAGAACTTCTTGTTTTTAATTTATTCAAATTCAAATATTTTTATTTTGGTTGCATCAGGGAAAGTCATAAAAATCCTTTATGGAGACCCAGCTTGGGTACTGTGACGGTCTACTTTTGCAGCCGCTCTTACCATACTAAAAACATCTTTTCCCTGGTTTTCTGGACCTTAACTTACTTACGAAACTATCTTCTGGCTTCAATCTTCGTAGGTAAGATCCCTTCTCCTAGTCCGCGACCCTTCCTTGCCGTTCTTATTCTGGCCTATTTATTCTTTGCTCCAACGAGAGTTTTTTTTGCCTCCTCAAGAGCCGACCTTAAGACCTTGCACACTCCTGTTCGGCTGCGTGGAAAATACTAACCTTTTCACTGAACCTTTCCCTGCACAAAAAGCAAGTGGCGTTCTTTTTGCAGCCAGCTGTTTGGTTGTCGACTTCTCCGCATTTATAGCATGCAGTCGACCTATCCTTCGCGGAACACTCCCATCCTATACTCTGTCCATCGAGAGTTTGCCCTCGGAAAACGACGAGTTTTAGTCATTTTCGCGCAGAACACCATAAAAATGAAAGAGTTGGCGGAGTTTTGAAATAAGGACCGCCTTTTTTGAAAAATGTTAATTTTAGGCTTGGTTCAAACATATGGTTTAAATTGTCACTTCTAGTCTCCAGTCGTCCGTGCGTTCACAAGTCACAAGTTTATGAGGGTCCTAATAAACTGCACGTTACAGTGCAATAAAAAATTTAAAAAAATTTAGTTTTACAGATAATTAATTTTGAACAATATATTCGGAATCTGCAAATTCTCACGATTCTAATGATATGTAATAGTTTTGCAAAACAAGAATCCCTGCAATTGTTATTAATTTTTCAGTTGATTATAGTTCAGAAAGTGAATAAAGAAAAACATTTGTGTATATTGTATGTTAAACAAATTATATGTTTTGTGGTGGGGGTATTTACTCGCGTATTAGTGCACATTCTAAAAAGCTATGTGTACATACAAACATTTCATTAATTACTGAATTTGTGAATTATTTAAATTTTAATGTATTATAGTCAAACAACATACTGTTGAAATCGCAATAAAATAAGGATTTCAAAAATAACATTTTTAATTTTGTAAGAACAAAATTAAAAAATTTTGTATTCTTTATTAAGTCATTACTATTTGAATGTCCTTTTTAGGTATAAAGGTCATAAATTTCCCTTTGACTCGTGAGGGCCTAAGACCGTGTGGAAAGGTAGGAGACCGAAACGATTGTCATTGGCTATTTTTCCGATGAAAAAAATTACGGAAACGCCATTTTTAAGTTTTTTAACGCCCTCAGAGAAAAAAACTGCGCGACCGAGGGCAAACTCTCGATGGACAAAGTATTGATGAATTAGAGGTGTCTCCAATTCTCAGGAGAAGTTCTCCCTTTCTGGTTGGCCTTGCTACAACAATGTTCGCCTGACAGGTCTCCGGGTGTGCCTCCTTTCGGAGCTTTCCCAAAATGTCTGCATACGTCTTACCTTCATCGACCTTTATGATCAACGTTGATTCCTTAGCCATTTCCATCACCTTGTTGGTCTTCAGTGGCTTCGCCGTCATCTTAACTGCAGACTTCTGTCGCAAAGCTTCACGCTTCTTTTTTTTCGGATCGTTCAAAGACTTGGTCCTGCTGGACCGTCTCGTTCGTTTCTGGCATTGCAGGATAACATTTTTTATGATGTTGCCTGTCTCGCCTTTTCAGACAGTCCTTTCGCGCCTCCTCCGACCATACCAATCCCTCGTAAAGCTCGCATCTTTCTACTTTGCTGTTCTTTTTGACGCTCTCTGCATTTTAACGCTCTCTGCATTTATAAAAAATTTACAATCTTCCGTTTTTCCAAGTTTAAACATTCGAAACTTCAGATTTTTTCTATATTGATTTAGAACTTCACTTATTTCGAAAATTAAACAACTAGCGTAATGCAGCCATTAAAATAATGACATTCTCAACCCTGTAAAATGCAGAGAGCGTTAAAAAGTAAACATTAATAAAGTTTTAAAGAACTATGTAATACACAATACTTAATGTAAGCATAATACAGCCCTGCCCTAATTTGACAAGTAAAATCTGCTTGTCCTACTATTTGACCTGTACATTTTTTTAGGAAAAAACCTGAGCTTTATGAAAAAAATAAATAAAAAAATAAAAAATGTCCATTTTATTGAAAAAATCATTGTCAAAAATGATGTCCAAATCGTCAAAAAACAACAAAATTATTCAAAATTTTTAATTTTCAAAAATTTTTATTTAAAAAAAATTTTTTTATTTTTTGTTGAAAAATGTGAGTAAAATGAAACACTTTTTCCTTTTAACATTTTTTGATTAGAGTGAAAACAACAAAGTTATAAAATTTTTTTAAATTTCCAAATCTTTTTATTTAAAAAAAAAAAATTTTTAATTTTTTTTTGAAAAATATCAGTAAAATGAAACACTTTTTTTCTAATTACATTCTCATCATAATGAGAAGGTATTACATTTGGGCGATTTTGAGCCTTCTCTAATTCCAGTGAATCTCGACGTTTTGAGACTTTCTGATGCCGAAAAAATGGGTCTTAAAAAAATGTTTGTCTGTATGTATGTCTGTATGTATGTATGTATGTATGTATGTCTGTAGACAAATTTTGTCCGACGATAACTCGAACAAATTTTAATGAATCGACTTCAAATTTGGTATACACTTTAAGTGTACCAAAATCTCGCCTGAGTTCGTTGGCCAGATGATTTCGTCAAAAATCAACAAAATTATTCAAATTTTGAGTTTTTAAAAATTTCAAAAATTCGCATTTTTCAAAAAAAAAATTTTTTCAATTTTTTTTTGAAAATTACGACTAAAAATAAACACTTTTTTCCTTTGACAATTTTTAATAGCGATTAAAACAAAAAAGTTATAGCACTTTTTTAAAAAAAGACAAAAAATGACAAAAACGGATGAAAAATGGGTAAAATGCAGAGCAAAATCACTTTATTTTGAAAAAATGTGTTCAAATATGTATTATTTCTCTTTAAACCACCTTCAATTAACATAAATTAAAGTAACTTACACATAAAATACCGAATTTTTTGTTTTTTTTTGTTTTTTTTGTTTTTTTTTTTTATAAGTGAACCATTGCTATCCATTTTCAAAAATTGCAATTTTTTTCATAATGTTTCTGATTAGTTCATGTTGCACTGTTTTTACTAGAATATCGTAAGTTTTTGATTGCTAACTTTTGAATTTAGTGAACTTCTTTTATTTTTAGCCCTTTTTTTTATCTAACCCCTTGACAGTCCATGGCTCATATATATCCCAATAAAAAGACGTTCCGTTTTTGTGATTTTGGACGTATTTGTACACATTTGAAGAAAATAGTAAATCTTTTTCTATTTAAGTATCAATGAGTACACTGTTGTTTTCGAGGTCCTTGAATTCGAATTTGGGGTTAGATTTAAAAATTTCAAAATGGCTGGCTCATCATATCGGAATAATTTAACATTGATTCGATTAGTTTAAAATTCGGTACACGGAGATTTTTGGTGTCTATGAATCCAAATTTTGAATTTGTTAAATCGATCCTCAAATTTTGATTTACCGACCCTACAAATTCACTAGCACCGAATTTTGAACGAAGCATATCAATTTCAAATTTTTCCGTCATATTGGGTAGCCATATTGAGTCCGCCATTTTCTATTTTTTTTTAAATTTTTAATTAAAAATTTATTTTTACATTCTCATCATAATGAGAAAGTATTACATTTGCCCGATTTTGACCAACATCTAATTCATATAAATCTCCACTTTTCAAGCCTTTCTGATGCCGAAAAAATAGGTTTTAAAAATTACTTTATTTTGAAAAACTATGTTCATCTATGTATTATTTCTGTTTAAACCACCTTAAATTAACACAAATAACAGTGACTTACTCATAAATTTCCGATTATTTTTTTGTTATAAGTCCAACTATTGTTTTCTATTTCCAAACATTTCAATTGTTTTCAAAAAATCCTTTATTTTGAAATACTTTATATTGCGCTGTTTATACCACAATTTCGTATTTTTTCGATTATTTACTTTTGAATTAGTTAAAATTTATTTATTTGTAGATTTGTAAACTTTTTTTTCTTTAACACTTTTCTATACAGATTTAAACAAAAAAGTTAAAAAAGTTATATTCTATAACGATTAAGGTAACAAAAATTTTAAATTATTTTCGATGTGTTATTTTACTCATTAATTTTTTGCGTCCCAGTTTTAACCTATTTTGCCACCTTTTCTTTTAGCAACTTTCATCTCTAGATTTAAAGTTTTTGAAGCAGTATTCCTAAAACATTTTTTCCACTATAACGAAAGCATTGTGAAGTGAAACAAAAATAATAAGTGTAGCAGGCGAAATTATAAAGAATTATGAATTAACTAAGTATCAACATTGCTATTTTTTAAGAGAAAATTCATTTTTCAACAATCTTTTTAACAAATTTAAATAAATCTTTCTACTCCTTGGTTTTTAGGTCGCTCATTACGATTCTGAAGTCAGTTTTTAAAAATTCAAAATGGCGTATTGGAACATTTTTGACACCATATTTTTAGCATTTAAAGGTATTCTGAAGGGATAAGATTTGAAAAATTATAAAAACTGAACAAAAATTCTAAAAAAATCTTTTTTTTAATGCTTGTAAATTGTTTATTTAAAAATTTTCGGTTCTTTTAGTACACTATTTGATAGAGCCTCAAATTACCTGTAAAAATTTCGTTAATGGGTTAATGGATGCCTCCTTTTCCTATTGTATGTTTCTAATTTTCGAGCGTGAAACGCGAGTGCCGTGATGAGAATGTTATCCTTAAAGTCAAAGTACTTTAAGAAAATGAAATTTAATTTATAAAAACCAAAAATTTCACTTATATAAATTGTACAAAAAAAATTTTATGAATAAAAACATGAGAGCGAAACCTCATATAATAAATTTGTTGCTTTAAAAAATGCATTTACTTTAAAGTTCTTTTTTTTAGTGTTTTTAAATTTTCAGTGCGATTCCAGGTGAGATTTTGACTTTTTCGGAGTAGGTTAACCGATTGCAATGAAACTTTGGAATTTTGTTATATATAGTAAGACTAATTTTGAACGTAAATTGCAGCTTAAAATATTTGTTAGTTTACGAGATTTGCAATAATAACAAAAAATTTTAAAGTGCTATATCTTCCGTTCTAATAATCGGATTGAGGTCTACTTTTTTTAAAATGTCAAGGAAAATGAGAGGAATAAATCTCTTTCAGAACAATTTTTTATAATTTTACAACTAAAAAAATTATTAAATAATAATTGAATAAATTTCACGCGACAATCTAAAATTCAATCACTCAAACGCTAAAATGATCTTACCTGTGTTTTCTTTAATGTTCCAAAGGAACATTAACGACATTGCGCACGCAGCATTCTCACGTAGCCAATTTAGTCCACGAATCACGTCAGCTAGTTATAGGAGAATGCTGCGTGCGCAATGTCGTCTGCACGTCAACTAGCAGAAATCGCAATTGTTTATACACGTAAATTATTAAAATTAAATAAGTTAAACTCGCATTTTTTGTTATTATTGCAAATCTCGTAAACTAACAAATATTTTAAGCTGAAATTTACGTTAAAGATTAGTCTTACTATATATAACAAAGTTTCATTGCAATCGGTTAACCTACTTCGAAAAAGTCAAAATCTCACCTGGAATCGCACTTCAATTAATTTCTTCTTTTACTCAATTGAAATTAGCTCAAAGCGGAATATCTTATTTTAGTAAATAATTTGGTTTGTCGATTTTCGTTAATTACAAAGACCTGGCCAATCCACGGCGCAATATTAAGGAACTAAGTTTGAACAGCTACAGTGCCGTCATTCTTCAGTGCCCGATAAAAAATTTATTCTAATACCTTTAAACCTTACCTATTTCTATAATTTAATTTAACGCATTTTAATATAGACTATGAGTAGTTTCTAATAAATTTTTCAAAACAAGTCGATTATATGAACATCCACTTTTAAAATAACTACTTTTTTACTTATTTTAACTCTGTGTGTAATTAATTTTATTCTTTTTAATAAAATTAATAAAAATAATTTCTTTCTTCTTGACATTTTACTTCAAAATTAATTAAATCAACTACAAAGTCTGAAACAACTACAAAATCTCATTCTACCAAATAGATTCTTGGGTCATTCAACTACTTTCTGGTAGTACAATTAATACAATTTTTAAATTTAATAGGAAAATTTTTGTATTACAGAGTGTAGTTAAAAAGTAATTAATGCTAATAGGTTTTGAATTGTAATAAACAAACAAAACGCGCGAAGCGCGTAATAATATCGGACCGCGAAGCGGGGCGATTATCCTTCGCGCGCCCCGGGGCGTGCTCAAACTAGCGAGCGAAGCGAGCCCCTACGCGCGAAGCGCGTGATGAGAATGTGGCCGCCCCCGCAGGGGGCTGCCAGATTTTTTTTTAATTAGAGTAAAAACAAAAAAGTTACTCATTTTTTTAATAGAAATGCCAAAACGGGTGAAAAATGTGTAGAATGCAGGGCAAAATTACTTTATTTTAGAAAAAACTGCAATTATCTATTATTTCTGTTTAAATTACTTTAAATTAACACAAATATGACTTACTTACTCATAATTTTTAGAAAATTAAAAAATTTTTGAATTAAATATTTGTTTTTACATTCTAATCATAACACAGCCCCACAAAAAAAAGTGTTGTGCGCGGCAGACTAGACTGGTCATTTCCTATGTATTTTGACGCGCTGAACACGAATCCGAAGTCCAAGCTCCATGACGTCAGGATTTTTTTCTAACCTCCAAATACCCGACGGATTTTGAGAGGTAGGCTATTTTTTTAAAAATTAATGGATTTACTTTAAACTTGGTATCTAGGGGTTTTTTGGGTCGCTGATGACGAATTTGAAGTTAGATTTTCAAAATTCAAAATGGCGGCTCCAATATGGCCAATATGGATCCAATTCCAATAGCGCATTCAACAGAAATAAAAGAAAACTATGAATATATGAAACTAGTTTTGGATAAAATTAGATACCGAGAACACAACTGGCAAATTTGTGGAGATTTTAAGATTTTAAGCATACTACTTGGACAACAATCAGGTTTTACATAAACACCATGTTTCCTGTGTTTGTGGGACAGTAGAGATCGAGCAAATCACTACATTAAAAAACAATGGTCAAAAAGGAATTCTTTCGAACCAGGTTCAAAAAATATAATAGAAAATCCCCTAATCGACCGTTCAAAGGTGATAATTCCGCCCTTACACACGAAACTAGGTGCAATTAAACAGTTTGTCAAAGCCTTAGATAAAAAAAGAAACTGTTTAAATACCTGGAACAAAAGTTTTCAGAAATCTCTGATGCGAAACTAAAAGAAGGGGTTTTCGACGGACCACGTTTTCGGAAATTGTTAAAAGGTGAGCAATTTATCACCAAGATGAATTTAAAGGAGAAAGCCGCATGGCTTAGTTTCAAAGCAGTTGTCGGAAATTTTCTGGGTAATCACAAGAGTGAAAATTGGGAGCAAATAGTTAGTGATATGATTAAAAACTTTGGTAAGTTAGTATGCTTAATGAGCATAAAGTTGCATTACTTAGACTCGCATCGGGATCAAGTCCCTGAAAATTTGGGAGATTACAGTGAAGAACAAGGAGAACGATTCCATCAAGATCTTAAAGAATTTGAGCGTCGTTATCAAGGAAGATGGGATGTAAATATGATGGCCGACTACTGTTGGATGCTGAAAAGGGATATTGTACCTGGAGGCACCAATTTGAAAAGAAAACCATTACAGAGATCCTTTAAGGACAAAAGAGTGCGCTACCATAAAAAGACGTGAATACCTTACTTATGTATATAAGAATTTTCATTTCTAGTTTTGAAAATCTAACTTCAGATTCGTAATCAGCGACCCAAAAAACCCCTAGATACCAAGTTTGAAAAAATCCATCAATTTTTACAAAATTCGTCCGCCATATTGGAGCCGCCATTTTGAATTTTGAAAATCTAACTTCAAATTCGTCATCAGCGACCCAAAAAACCCCTAGATACCAATTTTGAAGTAAATCCATCAATTTTAAAAAAAATAGCCTACCTCTCAAAATCCGACAGGTTTTTGGAGGTTAGAAAAAAATCCTGACGTGATGGAGAAAAACGGACTTCGGATTCGTGTTTAGCGCGTCAAAATACATAGGAAATGACTAGTCTGGTCTGCCGCGCACGATACTTTTTTTTTGTGGGGCTCTGTAATGAGAAAGTATTACATATGCCGGATTTTGAGCAACCTCTAATTCTTGTGAATCTCCACGTTTCAAGCCTTCCTGATGCCAAAAACTAGGTTGTAAACAAATGTCTGTTTGTCTGTCTGTATGTGGCTCATTTAATTTAAATTGTCATATTCAGCTTCCGGAAAATTTTAAGGTTAAAACTAATTTTTTTTATACAGTTTAACATGTTAAATTAACAAAATAAATAGTGGTCAGAAAATTAAAGTCCTATATTTCTTATGGCAGACGGTTTTTTGGCAGAAATCGTCATATCTTATAAAAAAAATTTTCTGACAATTTTTGATAAAATAATAATACTAAATATAATTCGATATGACTGGTGATAAGTATACTAAGGTTTTTGAGGTCGCTAAATCTGAATTTAAAATTTGATTTAAAATATTAAAAATGGCGACGATGAAAATTTAAAGTTGATTCAATTCGCTTGAAACTCGTTACTTAGGGGTTTTTTGGGTCGCTATTACGAATATGACATCAGATATTTAAAATGGTAAATCCAATATGGCGACTCAATATGGCAGATAATTTCAAGACTGATTGGAATCTGTCAAAATTGGTTTCTCGGGGGTTTTCGGGGTCGTTGAAGTCGAATTTGATGACAGATGACACCAAAAATCTTAAATACGATGAAATCAAATTTTTTGGGGATTTTTAACTGGACTGCGAAAGTGTTAAAAATTATATAGGCAAAAGGCAAAATTTATGTCCTTAAACATTATAAACATAAAACAAATAATTGAAATTTTACATGTATTTTAAATGGGGAAAAAACGTTTTTTGTAGATTTGCTATTAAAATATGAAAAATGAATATTTTTTTATCGGACTACTCTATTTTTCTTGATATATGTTCAAGAAATAAGGTCGAATAATTTATTTATGAATTTTTTAATCATAACTATTTTTTAAAGAGCTCCAAAAACCCCCCAAAAATGCAAAATCAGGGAAAAATCATTAGAAAACGTTTATTAATATTTTTTATAGTATTTTTTGCAAGATTTTTTATTTACAACTTAAACAAATATTATTGAAGCGGTAAACTTTGTTTGACTCTACGAACCCCTGGGTGATGCTACCGGTTAGGCGTTTGAGTAAATTTTGATATTGGGCATTTTTCGTGTCCTTCTATAATTGTCAATAGAGTGGGGTCTAATTAAGGTTATGTCGGGTTGAAACGCTGATTCGAGGGAATTATTGCGAAGGAAAATTAATTGATCTTTGCACCTCGTCGACGCGACAGTGTTTCAACAGCGGCTACGCTCTCGCGTGCCTGGCCAGGACACTGTAAGGTAACGATCGTTTCATTATTTATTTTTTCTTTTATTAAATTGTGAATTTTTATTTATAAATTATTTAATTAAAGAATTTTTGTTATTTTTTGTTTATAAAGTGTGGCCTTTTTTACATAAATATTTTTTAAATACTATGAGAAATCTATTCGGGACCTTTGGGACAATCTAAACTCCGGACAATGATATCCGCTGAATCGGTGGCATCACCTACGGATCCCCACGTAAGGGCGGTGTGACCTTAGCGCTTAGTTCGATTCCGGAAATTATCAAGGAAATCGTCAAGGTTCCCCATATTTCGTACTTGTTTTGATGAGTATTTATTTTATGATTCTTCTACATAATAACTTATTATTGATTTGATGTATGATATTGAGAGCGATAGATAATCGTAGAGCGAAAGTGCGATAAATGGACGGATTTATTATTATTTTCTTTATCTTCGTTTGATCAACATTCGTTTCTCTTCGCTTGGATTAACTTCATTTTGTCGATTTATTTAGTATTTTTCTTGATTAATATTTTTAATAATTTTAAGATTTGTGTATGTCGCTGGGATACAGTTAATAATTCGCACTGTATATCTTTTAGAAAATCCGAAAGTATTAAATTGATAAAGAAAATTAAATTGTTTAAACAATTGTGAAATATATATATTTAACTGTTTTACAACAACAACAATATATTATTTAAACAAATTGCAAATGATCTAAAAATAGAATTAATAATATTTGTTTATGTTGTAAATAAAAAATCTTGCAAAAAATACCATAAAAACATTAATAAACGTTTTCTAATGATTGTTCCCTAATTTTGCATTTTTGGGGGTTTTTCGGGGCTCTTTAAAAAACAGTTATTATTAAAAAAATTCATAAATAAATTATTCGACCTTATTCCTTGAACATTTATCAAGAAAAAATAGAGTAGCCTGATAAAAAAATATTCATTTTTCATGATTTCATAGCAAATCTACGAAAAAACGTTTTTTCCCATTTAAATTACATGTAAAAGTTCAAGTGCTTTCAGGCACTATTAAATATTATATTAAAAAAAATAAAAAAATACGTATCTCTTATTTTTCCATGTTTAACAAAATGCGGGTTTACGAACTTTAAAATTCGAAAATTTTGTTTTTAAGGACCATCCTCTCTGTGATTTATTACGTTTACTGAAGCCATATATACAAATTTGCATTACACTTATGACCATTACACTGTTGACATTTGTCTCGTTTTTCGCTTATAAAATGAAAACGGTTATACTTATATCGATGGGGTTGATCTCATTCGAAAGAGAATCCAAAAATACATTAAATTCCATACCGATATAAAATTCAAAATATTTACTTACCATTTTCAAGGTGTTACACTGTTGACAGAAATTCAATGACGAAAGTATTTCGGCTTTTTCTGCCTCCATGACAAACGAGCAGATTTATACTTATATCGTTTTCGTTTTTTTCACACGCTTCGTTGTTGTCTTTTGCTGCTTATGCGATGGAAAAGAAATTTTTTTGCTCATAAGGTGATTTAAATAGCAGGTAAAAGTAGGAAATTCTGCCGGCAGAACATAAAAATACAAAAGTGAAGGACACGTCATTTTCATTTTCTGGAAATTGTATAATTTAAATTGTTTAATTACCAACACTTGATTTTCCTTAAATATATGTAGAGCTAATACTTCAAGAAACATTTTTTTAATCTAGCTAAACACTATATTTTCGACATTTCATTCATTTGAACAATGAAAATGACTCCCGGGACGCATTACACTTATGACATTTTGCCTGCTTTTTATTCTGCTCATATTATGAAAATCGCTTTTATGTCCTTGTAAGTAGAAAAACTATTGAAAATTATTGCATTTTACTATATAAATAAATAAATTTCAACTAAGGTTATATCAAATAATTTTTTTTGGCAAGGGACACGAATATGAAAATATAAATGAAATGAGCCATGTAAGTATTGTGACGAGGCATTTTATGCTCGTCACGATATTTGTTTAATCTATACAAAAAGTGTGTTATGATTTTCAGAATAAGAATCATTAAAACCCTGAAAACATATAAAAATAATTAATTATATTAAAATATATAAACTAAATAAAAATTACCATATTTAATTAATAATTTAATAATTTGAAGTATAAAAACCTGCTGACTGGTCAGATCGTACACTGAACCAAGATATATAATTTCTTATATTAATTATTTTGAATTGGGATCTGACATGGGGGCGGAGCCTAAAGCAATATGGCGTAAATTGGGTAACACTTTTAGTGAATTTACATGGGAATAACATGGGATGCAATAGAACAAAATCGTTTAAAAAATATTGCTTAATTTAATAAATGTATAAGTGAATTTTTTTAATACAAAATTACTATTTACATTCCTATTTACAAACATGAATAAAAATATAAAAGAAATCTTATTTTTATACAAATTATTTTCTCAAATCCAGCGATACATGTGCAAGAAAAGTATTGTATTTTCCTTTATATTTCATGAAATTATATGAAAATTTATAAATGTATGTATTTCATTTTGCATTGTAAAAGTCTGTTAACAAGAACTGAAAAAAAATTTATTTATCCGTTTTTACAGTGATAAATTAACTTTCAAAATGTTCACATGCACGGGTAATATGAAAGATTATATAACCTCCAAATTTTAAAATCTTAAACTTACCTGGCAAAATGTAATCACTTCTTTTGAAATGCAGAGAACATACTCTCATAGAAGGCTTTATACTGTTTATTTTTAAAGCATTTTTCCAGGCCTTTAATTGATCGACTTTTTCAAAATTATCGAACGTATTTTCACATCCACTAATCGTTGTTTTGGTTTCGGAAATTTATGCTTAAATTTTTCGCTACAGTACTGCCACAGCCTCTCACAGAACACTTAATTCTGCAGGAAGATTTCTCACGCGGTAAAAATGTAGCTTCATTCATAATGATAAAATAATTAACAATGACAGCGGAACTACAATTGCAAGTGACACAAACAGTTATCCAAAACTATTTACATTTTTCAACACCAGATGGCATGTGTACGAATGTCAGATCCCAATAGAGAACACCACTACGCTCTCGGGTAGAGTTGCGATCTACCTTACCAGCTGGCATCGATAAAATTATCGACTAGTGATGTATATTGATTATTGACAAATAGAAAATATATTAATTACTGTCACTGGGACTCACCACCAAAAAGAATGCGCGTAAAAGTAACGCTGACGAGAGTGAAAGATCGGCCATTTAATTCTAATCTTATTCCGGAAGTCTGTGAGGCATAACCTCTATTAATAGGAAAACTAAAAATAAGTGAAAATAAATTATTAAAAAATGTCTGGTCGTGGTGCGCTTAGAGGCTGGCGACGTTTAGATGGTGTGTCCCAATTGTAATAAAATTAACCTTCAGCCAGATCGGCATCTAATAGAAAATTAAATTAAAATTTTGATGTTTGTTTAAAATTGATCGCGTGAGAATGTTAAATATAAATTTTTCGGCCTTATTCTGAATATTCTAATAAATAAAATCATTCGGTAAATTAAAATTATTCTGATAAAATTAAGTGAAGTGTTTTAATTGTGTCTCTATCCTTACTCCCCCACTCTCCGCGGGTTATTAGTATATCGAAATAACGTGCTGAGCTGGCACACTGAAAAAATTTAAAGCGCGATGCTACTCTGGCGCTAGTATCGCTTCTTTCTCGGCGGGAAATGCAGATGCTGCCATTTTTGCAGGTTAGATGCTTTCTTTTTTGAACGAGTAACTGCCGCTTTGGTTGCCTTATAGCGGCAATTTTTCCATACTCGCTCCCCTACGGAACAACCAATTTGGCTTGCCAAATCACTGCCGTTTCTCTATGTCGCGTAGTGGTTTCGATGAAAAGTATATATGCTTTAACATCGGGATTATAGCCCTTCATGGGCCCAGGTATCCTAGTCGGTATGTCAGACTCAGCAGAATTCTGTCTCTAAGTTTGGGTCAGTTGCTACTCCATAAAAAAGAAAGTTGTTGCTCCGAAGGAAGAGCGAGCTTTTATACATATATATTATTCTTGTTTTATTCGTTAACATTGATACATGTCACTGATGGGGGTAACGAGAATTCATGAAGAATGCAAAACACTTTGCTATATCTTCATGAATTTCTTGTCCTTAGCCGAGTCATTGGTAACGCGTTTTCTATACTTTTTCCAAATATCGGCGCGCCCCTTTTTCACTCCACGCTTTCCACTCTTTTTCCCATTCGCTCTCTCCACTTTCGCCTTACGGCCCATCTCTATTCATCCTTGCACCTCCCACTCTCAACGCGACAGGCCCTTTGCTTTCCTCGCGCCACTTCTTTTAACCTTCTGTTCGCCGGATACTTTTCCGAGCTGAATTTTCAATTATTTATTTAAATAAAAGGTTATGTTCGAAGTTAGATGTGTTTTTTACATCTTGTAGATCATTTATAGCATAATTTATTATAAATAATGATTGTATCATAATAAATTATTATTAACTAATTATTAATTATAATTGTTATTACAATAATTATAATTTGTTAATTGTTAATGGTAGATTTTATTGTTATAGTGATTTATAATTTATAATGTTATATATATATATATATATATTTGCGTGTGTGTGTGTTAATACGGATAATATTATATTGTTAACTTATAGTAAATATGTAATATGTTACACATACATATCTGTATTTGTAACATATTATATTAATAAACTATATTTTAATATAAATATATTATTATCATATATCACACTTATTAAGTAAGATTAATTATTAATTAGATATATTAATTAGGTTAATTAGGAATGGTTAAGCAGGGATGTGAGAGAATCTTGAAGATAGAGCAAGTCTCGCGAAAAGACGCGCGACTTGACCCTTGGCTCAAGCGAAACGCGTGAACCGTACGCGCATTCGGATTGCGTCGAGAATAAGAAACGCGAACGCTAATTTTGCCCTCTCTCTAAATTTCTCCTACTTTGCCGTTTTTGGAAAAGTCGCGGATGATAAAAGTCGATGCGCTGGACCAAAACGTCAGTTCTCCTTAGAGCTCACTTGGGGTTGGCTTTCCTCCCCTGCCTAGCCTGACCTACCGCTAACACTACTCAATACTTAGAAAAATTCTGAGTTGTTGGACTTGGAAAAATTTCGAGTCATCGAACTTAGAAATTTTTCCGAATCTCCGACTTAGAATATTTCTTCAAAATTGATACTTAGAAATTTTCGCCCTTGTGGGACTTAAACTTTTTCGACACATTGTAATTTTGAAATAAACGATCACTTATACATTGACTCGTTTCAATCAACGCTACCCTCCCCCCCGACTCTAACGTTTTACGCTTTCAGGCACTCTCTAACGCAAAACACTCTACGTATCGAGTTGGTTTCCTCTCGATACTAGAGCCTTTCTAAACTCATTGTTGAGCTGGCTTTCCTCTCAACAATCCATTACCGAGCTGGTTTTCCTCTCGGCTACACTACACATACACAGTGTCGAGTTGGTTTTCCTCTCACACATCACTACTATATCCAGTTGGTTTTCCTCTCAATAGTAGTATATTGTGCGACATAGTACCGAGCTGGTTTTCCTCTCGGCTACACTACAGATACACATAATCGAGTTGGTTTCCTCTCGATATTAGAGTACAAACTACTTTCTCTTTTTTTTAAAAAATTAAACAATCAAACAATCGCTCTTCTCTTTCTTTTTACCCAACTTTAATCAATTTAAAGTTACTTTGCCACTATTTTGCTGTACCTTTGAAAAACTCCCCATTGGTTATGAAGCAAAATAGATTTGGCCGTTGCCCAGTTACTCCCTCTCCAGTGACCGGTGTCAATATTGGGCCCAGGTATCCTAGTCGGTATGTCAGACTCAGCAGAATTCTGTCTCTAAGTTTGGGTCAGTTGCTACTCCATAAAAAAGAAAGTTGTTGCTCCGAAGGAAGAGCGAGCTTTTATACATATATATTATTCTTGTTTTATTCGTTAACATATATACTGACCGCAGAAATTTATCTTTGATTATTATTAATTATATTAAATTGATACCTGAACACAACGAATTTCATTTTTCGTTTCAACAATGTATGCATGATAATGCATATTAAAAGTAATTTCTTCGAATATTTTTAACTGAAGGTTAATTTCGTTGTCGATTATTACAATTTTTTTTAATTTGACCAAATTTAATTTCACTGTTCTGTAAATTTACTACCAAAAATTCTCCAATTTTATATACAGTGTTACATATTTTAACATTATCATAACAGTTGTCGTTATTGTGGGATCCTAATTAAAATTTACTAGTACATTTCATAGAGGGCATCTGGTTAAACATCATAAAAATTTGCTTTGTCGCGATAGTTTTTAACAATTTTTTTCTACAATTAGTGACTTCAGCATTTAATTTTAACGATCGATGTCGCGATTCGAAGCTCATACTCCAAAAATTGATAATCGGGCCAATTTTTAACAAAATTCGAGCATAATGGATTAAATTGTGAAATTTTGGCTTCAAAGCACCAAACAGTTCAATGTACAAAGAGTTGTGTTTCTCTACTAACTTTTCGAGATATTTAGCGTCTTGAGGAATTATGCGAGGCGAAGTAATTATATCAAGAATTCGACGTAAATATAAATACAATTTCCAGTTTTTATCATTTTCGGGAATTAAGTCTCCAATAATTAATCCAAAACAACGAGTGAAAGTGAGCATCTCGGATACCGACATTTTTGAGTTGAGCCTGTTTTTTAAGCGGTCTCTCGAAATTGTTAAAGGTTTGTTTGTTACATGAGGGCCATATTCAAAGTTTATAATTCGGCTGTTTAACATTTCTAAAGTGAAAAATTTTTTCACGAAAACAAAATAATATATTATGGCTTGCATCACATATATGCAAACACCTTCAAGGATTTCATGCATTAAGTCTACCGAGATGTTCTCCGTGACATGAAAATCATCAACGTCGTTAAACGCACATTCTTCCTTTCCACCAGTATCCGATTTTTTTGAATTTACCTCTTCTGCGTAATTTATGCGTGTTCATAAAATAGATTTATCCTCAGATGTAAGTGTTAGAGAAGACTCTAGTAATATTTTACAAATTCGACAATAACCATTAGTTTTAAACGATTCGGTAAACCCAAGAATTTATTGGTAGTATTTTTTTATCATCAGCATATATTATAAACGTAAACAGAATACTACTTGAATGCGATGCGGTGTGTGGTGGAAGGCAAGCGATTTTTGTATATAATACTCCAAATTTATTAACACCGGCGTGGCTACCGATTGGATTGCCCACTTCCAGTTTGTCATAAAAAATAAAAATATGTAGAACTATATTATCCTTAAATTTCTGACAATATTTTCTCATCTACAAATCCCCTTGTAAACCATTTGTTTTGATATAAGATTGTTTAGATAATATTTTTATATAGTTCAAAATTTGATTCAGCATTCCTGGTATTTTTAAGAATAATTTGAATGTTTTGCGCAATAAATACCATACATAAATTCTGGAACTAGTCGTATCTCATTACCAACAACTTTTTCAGTGAAATCCTCACCAATTATGAATTCTTCAAAGTCGAATAATCCTTCTCTCTTCAGTAAATTAAGTCGTTTAAATTCAAACGATACTGGTTCAAATATTCCACTGTACTTTTCAAAACATGCATCAATTTCGTCAACACGAAGTTCATTCGTAATATTTTTCTTCAAAATCTCGTAAATCTCCTTTTTTAACGACGGTAATAATAAATTTCGAAGAAAATTATTCATGAAATCTAAAAGGGTTTTGACAAAGAAAAGCAAATCCATTTTGGCAGTTATCAAGTCTTTATATTAAACAAATATAAAGATTACAAACTTAAACAGAAACGTTTTTAAAAATACACTACACTTTTTCTTTTTGAAAATAAATCTTAAATCACATTTCTTTCTTTACACTTTTTCTTTTTTAAAATAAATCTTAAATCATAAATCACATTTCTTTCTTACGTGAAAATACTGCCTATTCGGAGTTTTGCTAACAATCTTTGTTAGGATACAGTCTTTTAATTATCTAAGTTAACTTTCTTCTCTTTGCAGTTTTCTTTTCTTTTTTATTTTTCAAATCTTCTTTATTCAAATCTACTTTTTTCACATCTACAACGAACTTAGATGCGGGTCCATATGATTTAGGAGGATTTCTATCATACACTAATTTGTCAATACTGGCCCACACATAATCACATAAATATGGTCTTGATTGAAGGGCTGTTAAACATTTGAAACATGCTTTAGTCGCATTTACAAGATCTGTAAAGGGGTATTTTTCAGATTTCAAAATCACATATATACTTGTAAAATATTATCAATCCTTCCGCAGAAAATCATGAAAGGATGTATTTCTTGTTTAATTTTTTTCAAGGAACTTTCGAACACTTCAATGTAACCATCCACTTCCTGAATATCCTTAATACAAAAATAATTATATTAAATTGTTTGTTAAAATATGTTGGTTTTTTCTTTTAAAAAATTCATTTTTACATTGATTTGAGATATAAACGTCTTTGAAATTTTACTTTTCGAAATGTTGGTAGCTTTCCGATCTCTGGTTGCTGTTTTCGGAATAGTTACGCAAAGTGGATGAATGAGCAATGCTAATGTACTTGCACAAGATTCTGTACATAAATATAAAATAAATTTCCATTATGAAAGTTCCATAATTATTTGTATATAATTAATATATAACTTTTAAAGTTATAAATCATATTTTTCTTTTTTTGCAAACATAGTATTACATAAATTACTTTAAATTGTTGAATTCATCACTTACCTTTATTAAGCAAATGTTTGTGTTGAAGGAAAAAGTCTTTAACTTCTTTTATTCGAGGCTCTTTGCAATGTTGCAAAAGTAAAGCGATTGTTGGCCACTTATCTCTAAATACTCGATGACATAATAACAAATTGGCTTCATCAATTATACTTTGTTCACACAATTTGGGACTAATACTCCTAAAATCTGATTCAAGCTGTTCAAACAAAGTGGAAATGAATTAAGTTTTTAACATAGTTAATAGATGAGTTGCAAAACATAGTGAATGCAGTATTTCTTACCAATTGTATTCCAATAGGCGAATGTAAACATGGCAAACTTTGAATGTATGCATCGACTGTCAAGTTGTTCTTCTTTTTCTCTGAAAATTTCTTATACCTTTTTTCAAAAGTCTGGTCCCATTGGCAAATAATTTCAGTAGAAGTGTATTGGTCTTGATTAATATATGTCAAGCAATGAAGTAATGACCCTTGCTCTAATAAAACAATTGTAAAATTGTAAATTATGTTCTAAATTACTATTAAAGTTTAAAATTTTGAAATTGATGGAACCTTGACTACTATTTTCAAAATGAAAGCTATCATTCTCTGATGGTTCAGAAAATAAAAATCCCGTTGATTTTAATTAATGTTAAGTCTGTTACCTTATACCGGGATTTTCTTCCACAGTGTAATAGATAGGACATTACATTTTAAAAACATTCGCAAGTTATAAATGTTTTTTTTCAAGTTTGCGTAATGTAAAACTTTGTTTGCTTTGTATTCGCCAAGGATAATCTGACCTTGTAAGTTTTCGCTCAAATTCAGAAACCGAAATAATTGATTATTTTTATAAAATTGATGATGTAAAAATTTTAATGTTAATATAATAAATTAAACACAAAAAAATCATACATACGTCTTAATTATAAGTGAATAAATAAAATACATTTACTTGGAATGTTTTTTGATTCAATATTATCAGTATCGAGTTGAAATGAAATTTTCGAGGATAACGAAGGCGGATCGTTATTTTCAATCGTTTGTACAAGCATTTCGTAATTCTCGTCGTCAACTTCTACAATCTCTAAATCTCCCACACTCGCAAAATCCATAATTAAATATTTTCAAGCAAATGCTCTACAAACATACATGTCAAGTAAATAAAAATAAAAAGTATTTAGAGGCACAAAATATTAAACAATTATAAATAATTCCCTACAGGAAAATGAAATGAAGTTGTCAAACACAATAATTCACATAACCTTTAATACCACACTAGACCGCATGCTTTTATTACGAAAATATATTTACAATAAATGAAAAGAAATAAACTTACCTATATTGATGAATGCACCTAATAATTATATTATATTTTGTACATTCGCATATATCGTATTCTTTATATAAATTTCTTTCACTCGATCCAAGCAGCAACTGACCCGAAAAAATAGAGCTGCTGGAAATAGGCAAAAGTCTACAACTACTCGTCTAAACGAGTAGCAACTCGCCCTCAAAGGGGCAACTGCTATCTCATATGCATAGAGACTGAACGACGTACATTGTAAGTGGACCAAATTTTGATAACCGCTTAGTGTCATGAAAATACGTAATGGAACACAAGCGCTCTCGTGGGAAGTATGTAAACGGTAAAAGTTAGAAGTACGTTGAACATAACCCAAAATTACATTGCTTCTTCTTTTTAAAACTTTTACAATGGCTGACTGTCCAGCTAAGTTTAACACAATCAGTGGCACTAGTGTTCCATTACGTATTTTCATGACACTAAGCGGTTACCAATATTTTGTCCACTTTTAACGCAGATTTAACATGGTCGTTCGGTCTCCTTATACTACTCCATGCTCACATGGTAGAGTGCGCAGCTCTCACGCAAAAAGAAAGCATCTTTCTCTAAGAGGAGAGAATCTATCTTTAAATTTTTTCAGTGCAGGCGTAAATATTATAAATTAATTATTAATAGAATGGTTTAGTTATTTTTCATAAAAATAACTTGGCGTCTTTAATAAATAATTAAACGTTATGTGATTAAAGTAAAAATTAGTAATTATATTAAATTTAATAGAAAAATAATATTCAAGTAAAATGTAAACGTTATATATGGCACCCAACTATAGGGCTCGACAGAGACATATTATTTCATATAATTTTGAACATACAACATGCATCGACATTTGTAAAAAATAATTTCTTTTACAACTGTTCCAAAATTGTATGAGGATTTGTAAAATAAATATATTTGAGTTTTATAAACTCAAATATCTTGGATAAATTGAGATTTCAGCTTATACTGAAGAATTAAAACATAGATAGAAAATATTAATCAAGGTCAACAATCCTGTGACTGATTGTACAAATTTTCACAACAATGATAAATAAGCACTGATCGAGAATCAAATTCCTAAAAATAATTCGGGTAAAAATAAAATTAATCATTTATTGAAATAATTAATTTTATTTAATTAAATTATGAAGGATTTATCTTGAATTAAAAATTTAAACTTGTATTCCTGTCCTTATTCCTCCTTTGGACAGTACAAAAAAATTTCTTTTTTCGGTAATTATTTTTTTTATTTGGACTATAAATGACAATAAAAATTTTTCTTTATTTCTTTGTCTACTACATCACAGTTGTTGTGTAGTCGAGGACTGATTACACAAAATTTTATTTTATTATTTTTTTTTGTTTATGTTGACTAAGACTGTTCTTTGACCGTGTACCGTGTTACGAACGAATTTCGTAACTTTTTAAAATTTTCAATTTTAAATAAAAGATACCTAAATTCAATTAATTATTGTAAGATTTAAATCACATAGTGATTTAAATTCTTTTTCTACTTATAATAAATTACAGATGGAATTATAAATAATATAAAACACAAACATACAACACAAACACAATTTTTCAAATTAACTTATAAATAAATTAAGAAACAAGTAACTGTTCTCATTTTAGCATTGTTAAATATATATAGAGAATATTATGAAATAAAAGGTAAAGAACCTCAATATAGAATAAAAGAGTTCATTTTAACAAAGTTTCGTAAATAAAGTTCCATCATTTCACAAATCAATATACAATTGAGCAATATAATTGCTCAATACAGGGAGTGGCTCATCGAAGGTGGATCACGCCACTACCCCAAAATTGCAAGGTTGCAAGAAGCGACTTAGCGACAGACAATTTCATTATATTTTTCCCACTCTTTCATCAATTAATAAAACCAATTGTAATTGTAAATTACGGGCAGTTGAGTTAAGGTAGAGGTTTGGAGAGTTTGAGGTCTCAAGTGGAGACGGTGTTACAACCCGGAGTTTGGGGTTGATCAAAAAGTGTATTGTAAAAGAATTCTCTAAGTGGAGAAATTCTTTTAGTTGGATTGATTTATTGAAGCATTGAAGTATTGATTTTGTGATTATTGAATATTGGTTTATTATTTTGTTGATCTGTTGGATACTGATTTGTCATTTATTGAATAATGGAATATTGATTTATTATTGAGGACTATTGATTATTGAATTGAGGATTATTAAAGATTTGAACATTGATTTGTCATTTGTGGAATATCGATTTGTCGAGTTATTGATTATTGAATTGAGGATTCTTGAATATTGCAATATTGATTGATTATTGAGGACTATTGATTATTGAATTGAGGATTCTTGAATACTGGAATATTGATTGATTATTGAGGACTATTGATTTGATTTTGGTGAGTTCTAATGCATTATATTTACACTACACAGACATTCACACTATTCAATACATTATTTTGATACATGTACTAAAATCATTTGATTCTATTTTATAAAATACATGTTTTTCTTTGAAGTTTAAATTGTGATTTCTATATTTCACCCATTCTCATATTTCCTTTTTTTCTGATTAATCAAATTAAGAGTACAATAAGAATACGAATCTCAAACGACGTTCTGAATAATAGAATGGTAGTAGGAGGAATCCACTACCTTTATAATTAAATTTGTCCGAAGGGCATGTTGTTGGCCTACCGGAATTTGTAATAAGAAAAGCTATTTTTTTGTGTTTATGATTGATTTCCAATAAAAACCTAAAACCTTTTCCCATCAAATTCTAACCCTAACATACCGTGTCCGATTTTTTTGACTATATAATAAACTCCGCAAATTTTTTTTTTGTTTCACAAAATGGCGTATTATACAATTGATGGCACAAATATTTTTGACAATTGGTATAAAGATCAATTAAAAATTTATTTAAACTCAGTTAACGTTAATTCAGAAGGGAGTTTAGAAAACTTACGTAGTTGTGCTTCGCGTTTTATGCAGTTCTCAGCATGGAATAGAACTATTCAGTGGTCATTTTCGGATCAATTGCAAGTTCGCCCAGTCGATTCGGAAGTAGAATCTCTTTTGGATTCGTGTGAGATACTTTAGAAAAAATTTGAGAATTAATAGTCACTCCGGTCTCATCGGAAATTGAAAAACTATACACGACAACCGTATATTGTACTCAAAATTCGGATATTCCCACCATTACAACTACTAGTTCATCTCACTCGCTTACAGCAGTAGCAGTAACGGTAGCAAATTCGGTCTCTTTTTCACAACCAACTCACATTAGTCAGTCAAGTAGGTACCCCAACTATGAAAAAGAATTATTTCAAACACATAAATAGTGTATCATCGGTTATTCAAAAGCCATCTTTTGATTCTAAATTACCTGCGTATCAGGAAAATTTACTGATCAAAGGCGATGAACAACTTATTGACTTAGATGAAAATTATTAAAATATCAGACCTTTTGTAATCGAAGAAAAAATTCGGAAAATTTTCTGTTGACACCTAAGCACCCAGATACTAATAAAACTGCGGTTAGAAATTCCACACATTACGAGTCAGTTTTTCAACCGATAGTTCATCGTGAATCTTAAGAGTCAGGCTCGTTTTTAGCGAGGCGGTCGGAAAACCGACCCGACAATAAGCCGTCGATTAACCAAGGTCTAGCTGTTAAGGAGAGTAGCTTAGCAACGGCCTCGCATTGGCACAATACTGGACAAGCATTGGGCCGGTATTCAAATAATAATGAGTGTGAATTATATCCGTATAAAAATAGGCAAACTAATTCCTCCCCCAATTTGAATATTACGCGTAAGAATCAAATAGTAAATTCTGACATTCCGAATAATGATATTCGAATTCAAAATTCAGATACTTATATTAGAAAGTCATTAGATTCAGCTGTTAGGAAATGGGGAATAAAGTTTTCAGGCGATGGAAAAACAAGTGTCGAGGTATTTTTAGAACGCATACATTACGTCATGGAAATTTTTTCTATAACTAGCAATAAACTTCTTCGAGCTGCAGTATTAATGTTAGATGGTATTGCGTTACAGTGCTACCGATTAAACAAATCGCGATGGTCTTCATGGGATGACTTTAAATCAGCTTGTCGATTACGTTTCGGTGATATCAATTATCAGTGGCGTCTCGAAGATCGATCGTGTATTCAAGGTCAACTTGAAAACACAGCTGATTTTATCACTTGTTGGAAGGGCTGTATAGTAAATTTAACCGCCACGTGTCATTACCGGATGTTAGATCTCGTTTATATGAATATGAGACCTGAATTAAAAATATGTATCAAACGTAGCGAATTTAGTGATTTGGACGAATTGTTTCAGTTAGCGAGCGATGTGGAAAAAATGTTAGATTCTCTCAAAATCGAGAAGGTTCCTCAAAAACCGGAAAATTCTTTCTTTCCCGAATTTGCTTATTCGGGCAAAATAACTAAAAATTCTGCGGTTGATAATAATAATAGTTCATCACAACCAATTGTCAATCAATTAGATCAGCGTTTTAAAACAATGACGAGCGAGTTGATTAAAGCCCTTTCGGCCAATAGTGAATCAAAGTATAGTTCAAATAATAGTAATAATAAACAAAATGGTTCTGGTGTGAATAAATGTAAACCAAATAAAAGTAATAAGGCGGATGGTGATTCGGGCAGCTCACATAAAAATAATAATTCGGAGAAAAATAAACAAAAACTTCGTAAGCCAATAGAACAACCTCCGTGCTTTAATTGTGGGAAAGAAAATCATTCCTATAGAAAATGTCCTGCCTGTTGGGTAAAATTGTGCTTCATATGCGGGGAACACGGAAAAATTAAATATGAGTGCGAATCCGAGTATTGCAAGAGAAACTAGATTCGGAAATCAACTCTAGGGCCGTTGATTTCCTAACCTTATCCAAAAAGACCCTTACTTCAGAAATAACTCCTACCGAATATTCTTCAAGTAATTCGAAAGAAACTTCTCAGTTAACTCATTCAGATCATTCATTCCAAAGTTCTTCTGACCACCTTGATCGTAATTAGTTCAATTTAGTAAATATAGTGCCACCTAAAATTAGTAATGAATTTTCTGATCTTATAGTACATCAGAAAATTTCAGAATCTCAATTGTCTTCTATGGCACCTAATTATTCAGGGCTAGTCGAAGTAGACAATCTTAGTTATTTAAGTGGTAAGGATGCTAAATTGAGACGTTATATAAATTTGATCATAAGTGAATCAGAAGTTCAGGCTTTAGTAGACACAGGTTCGTGCAAAACTTATTTAGGCTCTGTAGGTGAGCGCATTATAAAACCGAATACTTATGAACTGATCAATAAATCTAGTAGTGTGATGTTGGCTAATAGTAGCATTGAGCCTATCATGGGGGAAAGTATTCTACCAATCACGTTCGCTGGGATAACTTATGAGTTAAATGTTGGGATTGTTCCTAAATCACCAGAATCATGTAAAGTAGGTATGGATTTCTTAAGAACATACGGAATAATAATTGATAATAAGGAACAGAAGTTGTGGGCAGCTAATGAACCAATTATTCGGATATATTTTAGCCAAAATGCATCGGAAATAGAAAATTTATGCGCCGGATTAATAGTACTGACCGATCATGAAAGACAGAAACTTGATTCACTTTTAAAACGGTTAATATCTTTGGTTACAGATAAATTACCCGCATATAATCTGGTAGAACATGATATCAATACGGGGGATAGTCCTCCAATACGTCAAAAAAATTTATTATGTCACCTAAAGTATGAGAAGAGTTCATTAAGTTAGTTAAGGAACTGATTCGTTTAGGGGTATTAGAACCTCTTAAAAAAGTGACTGGTGAAATGCAGTAGTAATGGCTCGTAAGCGGGACGGTACTTAATGTCTTGTATTGATTTTAGAAGAGTTAACGGTGTGACGGTAGAAGACTCATACGCGTTACCCTTTATGTCAGAAATCCTAGATAAACTTAATTCGTCAAGGTATGTTTTCAAATTAGATTTAAAACTCGGTTATCATCAAATACCCTTAAGCCAAGAAAGTAAAGCCAAAACAACATTCTTCGTACCTGGTTTGGGACTGATGCAGTATACTCGAATGCCATTCGGATTATGTGGGGCACCAGCCACCTTTCAGCGTTTAATAGACCGAATTATTACACCGGAAATGATTCCTTTCGTTTTTGCTTACTTATACGACCTGATAATCACTACCGAGACCTTTGAGGAACACCTCGTATGGATTGAAAAGGTAATAGATCGTTTGAGTAAAGCAGGTCTTACATTAAACCCAGATAAATGTAGTTCTTGCGTACCAGAAGCCAATTGTTTAGGTTTTGTAGTAAAACATAAAGGTTTATTAGTTGATGATGATAAGGTTCGTCCTATATTAGACTTTCCAATACCGAAAAACTTAAGCCAGCTTCGCCGGTTCATTGGTGTTACTTCATGGTATCGAAGGTTCATAAAAGATTATGCGCAGCTTTGTGAACCATTAACGCGCTTAACTATAAAGAAGCACCCTATTAAATGGACCGATGAACAAGGAAACGCGTTTAAAATATTAAAAATGGTGTTAGCTTCACCCCCTATAATGAGTTATCCAGAATTTAGCCTCCCGTTCTGCATCCAAACAGATGCCAATAACTGTGGTATTGGAGCCGTAGTGACTCAAACACAAAATGTCTGAGAGCTAGTAATTGCTTATGACAGCCGTATTATCTCAGATGCGGAACGTAATTATTCCACAACTGAGAAAGAATGTTTGTCGGTTATTTGGGTCATCAAAAAATTCCGATTCTATCTGGAAGGTTATCACTTTATAGTGATAACCGACCACAGTAATCTAAGATGTTTGAATAACCTTAGAAATCCTACCGGAAGATTAGCCCGGTGGTCGTTGGAATTACTTGAGTACGTTTTTGAAATTATTCATAGAAAAAAGTCAATGCATGATATACACTACCGTCCGAAATTGTGCGAACTCTGCTTTTTCAACAACTATAAAACTGTTCAAATCTTCAAAAATATTAAAACTAAAATTTTTTCCTCTTTATTTTATTAAAGCTAATAAAATTCTGAAAGAAATGACACCTTGACAAAGAGAATATGTTAATTTTTCAATTAGATATCTAAGAAAAACCCAATTTTCAATGTTTTTACTATTTTTTTTATTTCTCTGGCAAAAATTAATATTTTTAAACGTTCTTAGGCTCATTGAAATCGTATTTTGTTATGCAATTCAAATTATATAAAACAATTCATGTACACATTCTTCCCTAGCGTATGCAAACCGTGAAAGTTGGCTTATAAAATGTCAAAAAATTGTGATTAATATTTATATGACAAAAAATGATCAGTAAAATGTATAAATCATAAATTTACTTACATAAATCAGAGAAGTTTAGAATGATATATTTACTTCATTTTTAAACATTATATTTTATTGTAGAATTAAATTTAAATTTTTTGACATTTTATGAGCCAACTTTCACGGTTTGCATACGCTAGGGAAGAATGTGTACATGAATTGTTTTATATAATTTGAATTGCATAACAAAATACAATTTCAATGAGCCTAAGAACGTTTAAAAATATTAATTTTTGCCAGAGAAATAAAAAAAATAGTAAAAACATTGAAAATTGGGTTTTTCTTAGATATATAATTGAAAAATTAACATATTCTCTTCGTCAAGGTGTAATTTCTTTCAGAATTTTATTAGTTTTAATAAAATAAAGAGGAAAAAATTTTGGTTTTAATATTTTTGAAGATTTGAACAGTTTTATAGTTGTTGAAAAAGCAGAGTTCGCACAATTTCGGACGGTAGTGTACCAAATGCGTTATCTCGCATGTTTAAACATTCGGATGAAAATAAAATAGCTGCGATTGAACCTGTAGTAGATCATTGGTATAATAGGCGAATCCAAGTAGTCCAAAAGGAACCCCAGAAATCTTATGGTTGGAAGGTGGAAAATGACAGACTATACCGTCATCGCGGCAATCCGTTATTTGAAGACCTTGTAGATGACCTAAATGCCTGGAAGTTGGTTGTCTCGAAAGAAAACCAACAGCTGATAATCCAAAAGGCTCACGAGAATACTCAGGCCGGTCATTTAGGCGGTCAAAAGACTTATGATCGAAGTGTTACTCGGTATTTTTGGCCAAGAATGCTCAAAGATGTTGAGTCATTCGTACGAAAGTGAATTATCTGTTAAATGAATAAACCGAAACAATCCAAACCGCGGGGTACAATGGGTCAAAGAATAGTTCCGGAACCTTGGAGTGTAGTGGCCACGGACATAATGGTTCCGTTTCCCAAAAGTTCCCGAGGGTTCAAATATTTAATTATTTTTCAGGACTTGTTCACGAAGTGGATAGTGTTAGCACCTCTCCGAGCAGCTAACGCTGCCACTGTTATTAATTCATTTCGCGAACTTGTAATCAATCGCTGTAGTACTCCCTAAGTTTTACATTCGGATAGTGGTACCGAATATCGTAATAACGCAAATAAAAGTTTGACCACGGCATATTCGATTCATAATTCATTCACCCCGTTATATCACCCACAGGCGAATCCAGTTAAGATGACCAATAGGGTCCTCAAAACAATGATCCGTTTCTTTATAAATGATAATCACCGGGATTAGGACATCTTTGTGGGCGACTTCCGTTTTGCATATGATACTGCATTGCATAGTACAAATCGGGTGACAACGGCATTTTTAAATCTCGGGCGAGAACCGGTTCTATTAAGATCATGGCATCGTATTAGAGAAGAGGAAAATGAATTACCGCCCGCGAATGTGCCCGAATGGATGACTTGTATGACCAGATTATCGGATCTGCAAGAGAAAATATGTCAAAATCAGGATCAGGCATTCGTTCGGCAAGCTAAGTATTATAATCGCGGACATCGTAAACTTCATTTTGAAATAGGCGATTTGGTTAAGAAACCATTACATGTATTATCTCGAAGACAAGATAGGTTCGCAAGGAAATTGGCTCCACCGTTTCATGGCCCTTTTATGATCAGTAAGGTCATATCACCTTACGTATACGAACTGTCATCGAAGGAAGGCCGCTTAGCCGGAAGATACCATGCGTCGCACCTTCAACCTTATTTTGCGCTTGAAGAAGAAGTAGAATCTTTGAACTCCGATGCAAAATATGATTAAAATCGGGAATTATTAAAGATAAATTGGTCAGTCCCGGAACCTGAGTTGGAGAGTGAAAACGAAGACGGTAGAATATCATCAGAGGACTTAGAACTCCCTCAACGAAAGAAACTTCGTAATCTTTCGTATTTGTATTAATTCGTAATACTTCACTTCCGATCAAAGAACAGTCTTGGAATTCAATTCAGAATGAATTTGTCAGATCAGTAATTTAGTTGTTAGTAATTTCGGTCAATTTCATTTTTAAGCTTGTTATTAGGATAGATGTGAGACACATCGGAATAGTTCATGGTCAGTTTTCAGAAAGTTATTCTGTTAAATAAAGATTTAATTAATCTGTAGCAAAATTATTATCCCATCACAATTTTGACCCTGAATTATGTAAATTAAACTGGTTCCTGGATAGAATTCGGAAAGGATTCTGTAAATAATTTCATAAACAAATCTGTATTAATCTTTAACTAATTGTAAGTGAGCGTTATTTATCTTGAATTAGCCGTTAATTATCTTAAAACAATAAAAATTGAGATGAATGAGTCGTATTTGACCTGATTTAGTTTTATGATCTAATTTCCTACGGCTGTTGGAAAGATACTGTCTGGACCCAGTAGATCCCGTGGTCCATGACCTCTAGAATTAATGAGTTATATAAATGAGAAAAATTCGAATAATTAAAAAATTGTAGATTCGATCCTTTCTGGAAGCTGGTTAGAATAGACTTGGACCATGAATAAATAAGTGAATAATAAATTCGAATCGTCCCTAATTCGAAAATTTTTCTTGACAGTCAGCCGATTACTTCGCATACGAGAAGATGAAAAGGCCAGCGAAGTTGGGATGTGGGTGGCAGCTAGGTTTCTAACGACACGGGAGAGACTTCCCTCAGAGGCGTCCTCCTTTGATGCTGAAGATTTTGATCACTTTATCCAAATCATTTCAAACGCTCCAACCGTACGGTTGATAACGGAGGAGGAGCAGTACCTCCCAAGACCCGAAAGTCCCTCGGGCGAAGAACAGCCTTCTCAGGCGGGGCCAAGCGCTCCTTCCACCAAAAATGAGAGCCTTAATCCACGTACACGCGAATGGTGTATGGAGCAGATGAGGCAGCAAATTGCCTCAAAAGCCCAAACCCCCGAGTATTGGGGTAAAACGAAGGCCAGGCAAGGACGTCGTGGTCTGTTTTTGCAGAAAAACAACACATACCACTCTTGCCCTAAGCATTTAGAGAAATAAATAAATTGTTATATTTAATTTAAATCTTTTCTTTCTTTTTTTGTTTAGTTCTAAACCCTTGTGACGAAGGAGATATTGCCCTCACTATTAAATTGGCGACTATTACTTGTATTCCTTACCGACTGACATTCCTAAGCTATACCACCTTTCCTTTAATTAAATGTTTAATTCTTGAAAATTCTTATTTGTTTAGTTAAATTCAGAGATATCATAGACACAGAATATTTAGTTGGTTCAGCCAATTTACTTATACTTCCAGAAATAAATTTAAATTAGAAATCGTATTCAAAACTTCAAACTTAATAGAATTTAGTTTTCAATAAAATTGGAAGAATTTTATCCTTGAACAACTTAGTTCTTTGGAAATATTGATTAATTAGTAATAACAAGGATTATAAACCTTGAAAAGGTTCGATCTGGCGAGAGGTGATTTCCGCAGTCGGGACTGACCTACTCGACAGATCGAACACTTAATCGAATAAAATATAATTTCTTATATTAATTGTTTCCAAAACTTCTCTTTTTAAAACAATCATCCGGTCCGAATGAATCCTCAACTTCGCACAAAAATCCAATCGACGTCTTCACAAATGAGGAAAATTAATGAAGACAACGAGGGAAGTGCTTCCTGGTATATAATATAATATATAATATTAAAGTTTTAGCTTAGGAAAGATTCGGGTAGCCTGGGACACTTAAGCTTTTTTGTGAATAAATTCTATAAATGGTTTGAAAATATTAATTTAATTAGTTTATAGCAAAGACAATGTATCTATTAAACTATAAACATAATTTAATCGTAAAATAAATAAAATCAGTGCATTATATTTTCATATAATAATTTTTGTTGATAATTGAAATTTTTTTTTAATTACATAAAATAGACGTGTTTACTACATTAAATCTTATTATTAAATGAATTTCGAAATATTTAAAAGAATTATTTTGACTAGTTTTCAAAAGTCCTATTGATAAATAATTATCAAGTTGTGCTGGATAATAATTTGATGAAAAAAGCGTGACATGACATTCGAGTTTTTAGCGAGCTGGCTAGTAAAGTAACTAGACAAATTCAAGCACGACTGGCCAGTTATTTTATTATAGCTAGGACAAATTTCTACTAGGGTGTGTAAAGTGATTTACTTTACGCATTGAAATATTACTTTACGCACCGAAATTTTTCTCACATAATATAAGGATTGTTTTAGACCATACCAAACCACAAAATTAAAGAAAGAACTTTACTTTTAATTTATACACTACTGCTTAATGATATTTTTCCTGATCTTCGATTGATTTATTGAATTCTATACAATCGAAATTATTCTAATAAAGAGTTGGAATTCTTCATAATAGGTACTTAACTTTAGAGGTGGGTGTTGCAAAAAATGTTGTATGATATACGTGCGTAATTCTGATTATACTCGTGTGATTTGCATCACTCGGCTTCGCCTCGTGCTGCAAACGTCACACTCGTATAATCACTCACTTTAAGCACTTGTATCATAAATAACTATATTGGAGGTTTTTTAAATTGGAGATGAGGCAAATGAATTACATTCAAAAGTTTTATTTTATTTAGAATCTTTGGAAACAGCATAGAATAGGTCTGAACTTAAAAATCTAAATACAAAATTGAATATCACTTTGTCATATACTTAATCAGTTCCAGTATTACGAAAAGAAGCACCATTTTTGCTTCAACTTTGAGCACTAAATTGAAAACCGAATAGTATCGATAGAAAAGAATGGTAGTATTGTGAACTTAGTTATTTAAAATTTTCGCGATTCAAATACGAAAAATTAATTTTCGAAACAATATTTTATAAAATTCCCTGACATTTCCAGGTTTTCCCGGCTTTCCCTGACTGAGAAAAAATTCCCTGACAATTCCAGGTTTTCCAGTGCCTTAGCAACCCTGCACTTGTTTACTCAGCTGTCAAAATAATGGGTGCGGATATTTTGAATAGGGAACACCACTACGCTCTCTGGTAGAGTTGCGATTTACCTTACTAGCTGGCATCGATAAAATTATCGACTAGTAATATATATTGATTATCGACAAATAGAAAATATATTAATTACTGTTAAATAAAAATCAAATAACATTATGTGAGTAAAGTAAAAATTAGTAATTATATTAAAATTAATAGAAAAATAATATTCAAGTAAAAAGCAGACATTATAGTATGTATGTATGTCTGTAGACAAAATTTGGTCAAACGATATTTCGAACAAATTTTAATAAATCGACTTCAAATTTGGTATACACTTTAAGTGTACCAAAATCCCGCTTGAGTTCGTTGGCCAGATGATTTTGTCAAAATACAACAAAATTATTCAAATTTTAAGTATTTAAAAATTTCAAAAATTCGCATTTTCTAAAAAAAATTTTTTTCAATTTTTTTACGAAAAATAAAAGTAAAAATAAACACTTTTTTCTTTTAACAATTTTTTCATAGCGATTAAAACAAAAAAGTTACACCTCTTTTTTAAAAAAAGACAAAATGGATAAAAATGGGTAAAATGCAGGGCAAAATTACTTTATTTTGAGAAAATATGAGCAACTTTGTATTATCTTTGTTTAAACAACAAGGAACTGGGAACAAGTGTTTTGTAAAATTTATTTAAAATTTTATGAATTAAAGTTTCTTTTGATCCAGTGCTCTTTTGGATTTGATTTACTTTGATGTGGTTTTACATAAAATAATATTTTTATGACTCTTTTAATTTTTGTAATAGTCTAATTTTGGCTATTTATGATCATAATCTAAAACTTTGGTGTTCGTTTCTGCTTGAATTTCTAAGAAGCAGAATTGTTTCTATTCAGTGAAGTTTATTTAAAGAAGAGAAAACATTCTGAATTAATATGTCTACAAGTGATGCAAAAAAGTGCACCAAGTGTGGAAAAGAAATTGCACGTGTATCTCCTAAGTTTTGTCCAGGTTGTCATTCTCCTTTTCATCCTGGATGCGTTATTCAGATGAGAATTTTATTGGATCGGTCCTTTGTGAAATGCTGTAAACCAAGATCTTTATCTCCTTCTTCAGCATTATCAACTCAAATGGATACTGTGTTAAAGTCTATTAATGATTTGAAATTTGATATGTCTGATAGTTTTAAAGAATCAATTCCAAGCTGGATGATGCTTTGTCAAGATTGAGCATCACTTAAGGTAGAGTCAATACTGTGTCTGAACGTATGAAGAGTGGTTCAGGAAATCTTGTAGGGGAATAATAACACTAACTTAAATACTAATAGATGCATAAATGAAATTAATGAGCGCAATAAACGTAAATCTAGCCTGATTTTGTTTGGCCTCCCTGAGGACAAATCCAATAATAACACATCACTATCTGCTGATAAAAATACCAATCTTTGTTACGTTACAAATGCTCTTAATAAGTTTATTTCGCAAAGTAAATTAGAAAATATAAGTGAACATAGAATTGGTACAACTGCACAGGTTCAAAATCCAAAAACACGACCGGTGAAAATCATTTATGCGAAGGAGGAGAAGGCACAAGTGATCTTACAAACATTTGTAGCTGTTAAAAGGGGAAACAAACATTCGCAGGAACTAAAAGATCTGTGGATGACAAACGACAAGACGAAATTACAAAAGCAGGAAATAAAAAGGGTAAAGGAACAGCTGGCTTTGCGTCTCCAGGGAGGAGAGGAGAACTTGGTTATTATATTCAGGAGAGGGACTCCTACTATAGTCAAGAAACCTCCTATGAAGCAACGTACAACTACACCGTACTACACCGTGGGGGAGGTGTTTTGATGACAGTTAAATGTCATATGAAAAGTGCTCGTATTATTACTCCTTTTTATTTAGTTGAGCATTTATTTTTCAAGTTTAGCCTTAGTAATTATATTTTTATTTTAGAATATTTTTATATTCCACCTAACTCGGTGATTAGTCCTTACACTGAATTTAGTAATATTCTTGAGTTTATCAATAATAAGTTTGCTAATGCTGCAATATGTATTCTCTGTGATTTTAATTTACCTTTTATAATATGGAACTCTGATTATGCCAATAATTTATCTTGTGCCCTGAATCATAGTATGGAAAATCAACAACTGTTAATTGCATCTGAGATTATTGATGTAATCCCTCACAACAAAAGGATATCCTGAGGATATCCTAAACTAATGTAGGATATCCTTAAAACGTCCATAGGATATCCTAGGATATCACAGGCACACAAAAAATAAAAAGCTGTTTGGCCGAGACACTACACTAGTCTATTTCCATGTATTTTTTCACGATGAATCCGAATCCGAAGTCAGAATTATCAGATTGGCTTTTATTTTTGAGATAAACTCAAAAAACTGCTCAGAAAGAAAAATAAAATCAGAAATTAAAAAAATTTTTGAATGTCACTGCGATAGTGTAATTCCATGTATTTTTTGTCGCTGAATCTGAATCCAAATAGACTAGTGTAGTGTCTCGGCCAAACAGCTTTTTATTTTTTGTGTGCCTGTGTATTCAGAACATCCAAACATTTAAAAAAATTAAATGCTACAATTGTGAATCAGCATTTAATATTATAAAAGAAAAACTAATTTAAAAAATGTAAATTAAAAAAAAAATAAATTTATTTGGTGTCTCTGATTATAGTTTATTTTATATAATTCTAATTAAATTATTTTTGAAATATAAAACATAAACAATAATAATTATTTATTTATAAAACTGTTAAAAAATAATTCGATTTGTTACTTTCATTGTTTATAACATGAAAATCAGACATTTTTTAAATTTGAGAAAAGACTGTATTTTTATGTGTGCTTTTTGAAAATGTACATAAAAAGTAATAATTATTTATTACAAAAATTGTTTAAATAATTCGAGTTTCAGCCTTTACATTATACAACATTGAAATATATGAACATAAAAAGCAATAATTTATTATTGTTTAAAAGATTGCTGTAAAATATTTTAATTTTTACTTCTATTTTTTACATCACTGAGATTGACAATTTGAAATATTACGAAAAAACTGCTATTTTATAAGTGTTGTTTAAAAAAAGTACATAAAAACAATGATTATTTATTTTAAAAAAATGTTAAAATATTGAAATCTTCAAATTCCAAAATTGCCAAAAAAATTCATTTTTATAGGAGCTTTATAAAAATTACATAAACAACAAAAATTATTTACTTTAAAAATTAAAAAATAATTTGAATTTTAACCTCTTTTTTTTACAACATTGAAACCAGTAATTTGTAAAATTAGGAAAAACTCCATTTTTATATGTGTTTTTTTTCTATAAGTACATAAACAACAATTTATTTGTAAAAATTGTTGTAAAATAATTTCATTTTTTAATTTTTCTTATAACATGGAAATCAGCTATTTGAAAAATTAAAAAAAAATGAATTTTTATATGTGATTTTTGAAAAAAGTACATATATTAACAATAATTACACAGCAACACAAAAAAAAGTGTCGTGCGCGGCAGACCAGACTAGTCATTTCCTATGTATTTTGGTATTTTGACGCGCTGAACACGAATCCGAAGTCCGTTTTGCTCCATCACGTCAGGATTTTTTTCTAACCTCCAAAAACCTGTCGGATTTTGAGAGGTAGGCTATGTTTTTTAAAATTGATGGATTTACTTCAAACTTGGTATCTAGGAGTTTTTTGGGTCGCTGATTACGAATCTGAAGTTAGATTTTCAAAACTAGAAATGGAAATTCTTATATACATAAGTAAGGTATTCACGTCTTTTTATGGTAGCGCACTCTTTTGTCCTCAAAGGATCTGTGTAATGGTTTTCTTTTCAAATTGGTGCCTCCAGGTACAATATCCCTTTTCAGCATCCAACAGTAGTCTGCCATCATATTTACATCTCATCTTCCTTGATAACGACGCTCAAATTCTTTCAGATCTTGTTGGAATCGTTCTCCTTTTTCTTTACTGTAATCTCCCAAATTTTGAGGGAATTGATCCCGATGCGAGTCTAAGTAATGCAACTTTATGCTCATTAAGCATCCTAACTTACCAAAGTTTTTAATCATATCACTAACTATTTGCTCCCAATTTTCACTCTTGTGATTACCCAGAAAATTTTCGACAACTGCTTTGAAACTAAGCCATGCGGCTTTCTCCTTTTTATTCATCTTGGTGATAAATTGCTCATCTTTTAACAATTTGCGAATACGTGGTCCGTCGAAAACCTCTTCTTTTAGTTTCGCATCAGAGATTTCTGGAAACTTTTGTTCCAGGTATTTGAAACAGTTTCCTTTTTTATCTAAGGCTTTGACAAACTGTTTAATTGCTCCTAGTTTCGTGTGTAAGGGCGGAATTATCACCTTTGAAGGGTCGATATCGTCCGCCATATTGGAGCCGCCATTTTGAATTTTGACAATCTAACTTCAAATTCGTCATCAGCGACCCAAAAAACCCCTAGATACCAAGTTTGAAGTAAATCCATCAATTTTAAAAAAAATAGCCTACCTCTCAAAATCCGACAGGTTTTTGGAGGTTAGAAAAAAATCCTGACGTGATGGAGCAAAACGGACTTCGGATTCGTGTTCAGCGCGTCAAAATACATAGGAAATGACTAGTCTGGTCTGCCGCGCACGACACTTTTTTTTGTGGGGCTGTGTTATTTATTTAAAAAGTTAAAAAAAAATTTTGTAACTTTTATTTTTTATACCATGAAGATCAGAAATTTTAAAAATTCTGAAGAATCTGCGTTTTCTGTGCTTTTTCATAAAAGTTAATAAACAACAACAATTTATTGCTTAAAATATTGTTGTAAATTAATTTGATTTTTAACCTATTTTTTAAAATAATTGAGATAAGCAAATTAAAAAATTAGAAAAAACAGCATTTTTATGTTTTTTTTTTAAAAAGTACATAAATAACAACAATTTACTGTTTAAAAAATTGTAAAATAATTTGATTTTTAACCCTTTTTTACAACATTGAGATCACCGTATTTTGCAAAATTAGGAAAAAACTACATTTTTATATTTGCTGTGTGAAAATATTTACTATGTATATATTTATTATTTATTGAGAGGCTGAGGAGGTTGGCCCTAAATGATGAAAAAAAGAAATTTAATTGGTTTTCTCAGATTCGTTATTTTTTCGAAGTTTGTGACCTGGTGGACATGTGGAGGAATTTAAATAGGGA
This sequence comes from Leptopilina boulardi, assembly GCF_019393585.1. Lineage (NCBI taxonomy): Eukaryota > Metazoa > Arthropoda > Insecta > Hymenoptera > Figitidae > Leptopilina > Leptopilina boulardi. The sequence goes on from NW_026138006.1 coordinate 1,146,145, forward strand.
CTCTATGACGGCTGACGAAGGGATGATTCTCCAAAAGTATGAAGCATATTTAAAAAATAATGATTTTCATAGTAAGATTCATTCGAAAAGTCTTTTAGTTTATTCACAACTTGCATTACAAGAAGGAACCCAGCAATACCTACTCATGCGACTACCCCTATTTTTAAAGAGAGTTTTTGCTCAGGTTCGGCTTTTAAATGTACACGTTTGCAGAGTTTTTTTGGGAAAAAGAAATTATGTTTTTCGTTCGAACGAAACATGTTCTTTTTGTAAATTTGAGGATGAGAGCCTGTACCATATTTTAGTGAATTGTCCAGCTTGCAAACATATTTGTGAAAGATATTTCCCACATGTTTGTAATATGAATGATTTGTCAAGTGGTTGGATCGCGGTAATGTCATCGAGTTATCGTTCCACGATTAAAGATTTCGTTTACATGATTCTGCAAATCCTTAATGATCGTCTTGACTCTGAGTCTGTTATTTGATCACCTTTTTGTTTTACTGTTAAAAACGAAACTCTTCTTGTATTTACTTTATGTAATAAAACAAGCAAATAAATAATAATAATATTTATTATTTATTCTTATTTATAAATAATTTAAAATAATTATTCATAAATAATTTTAGTTATTATTTATTATAAAATCAATTTAAATATTTAATGAATTAGATAAGAACTTTACAATTCTTATCCTGGTCTTTCCAAAGAAACGCCTATATAGGCAATTCGCGTATTTTCCTTACTTGTCACATGCAACTCAAACATTGTTGAAAAAACGTTTTAAACGCAAAATTATTATTTTCTCACACATAACAGACAAAGTCTATGTTATTATGAACATTTTCCAAAAGGTTTTTTTAAAAAATATTCATAATTGTGCTTCTCACACACCTGAAAAGTTTGCGTGTTAAGCGCCATGATTCCTGACGTCACGAAGGTTCAAATGCTCTTAATTTTTGTCAGAATTGGCATCTGAGTCACAATTTTGTCTTAAAATTTTCTAATATCCTCGAAGCTTATAAAGAAAATTTTAGTTTATTTGTCCCACATTTTCTGACAATTTATTCAAAGGTTTAGTAGAACCTATTGTCATTTTTTTTTCTTACAATTACTAATATTTTACCTAAATGTTCATTAGCGGATGATTGTTAGTGGTTTATTTTGATCCTATTGGGGTTGATAGTAACTGGAAAGTATTCTTGAAAATTTGTAATGTTCTCGGAGTTTGTAAAAAAAAATTAGTTTCTTTGTTTCACCGTTACTGACAGTTTATTAAAATGTTTAGTGGGAGATGATCGTTAAGGGTTGATTTTTGTCCTTTTCGGGTTGATAGTAATTGAAATATATTCAACGAGATTTCTAGTATTTATGGAATTTACTAAAACTTTTAGTCTTAGAATAACTGCCAAGTTGTCGAAATAAAGTTTAGTGACTCTCCGCGTCTCAACCTTCATACACCACTGTTATATTTTGATGACATGAAATTTTTTATTGGTGTCAAGATATGTTGGAAATTCCATTGGAATGTTAAAATAGAACAAAACTGATATGTAAATATAATGTTCACTTTTTTCTATCACTATAAAATATACACTTTATTCACTGGACGAAAATGATTTAAAACACTTTTATCTTAAACATTTTTGTTGTTCTCTGGTTCTTACACATATAACACGAGTTACAGCTTTTGTCATATATAAATAGTTTGCCACTAACGAAAAAAAATAACAAAAGGCAATTTGGTATTATTAGTTATATAGAAAATAATATCTGACTGTCTCGACCTGCATACATCTCCCCTAGTATTTATAACCGAACTAAAACAAAAAATTATTGACTATAAACTTGTAGTCGGAGTCATATCAAATTTTTGAAAAACACGACTTTTGGAAAAACGCGATTAAATTTAAATAATTGAATAAAACATGATGAGAGAAACTTATGACTTGGTCACTTGTGACAACTTAGAAAAAGCATGGGATAATAAAATAATTTACTGAAAATAATGGTAACGCTACCACCCAATTCAGAAGCTCATGGAAGAATCGAACACCCGATCATATTGGCGCGTCAATTACTCATCAACGAAAAGGATTCCTCTCGTAACTGAGAAGATGAAGCGTTTCGCGTACATAACCTGCGTTATGTTCTCAATAAAGAGACGATCAAAGGATTAGAAAAATGGACGCGTGTTAAGCAGCTAGTCATATCGAGTACTCGAAAATTACGAGTACTTGAATGAATTCGAGCACTCCAGTAAATTCGAGAATTCGAAATTTTCGAGAATTACTAAATTAATTAATAGATAAATGAATGACTACATATTTGAAATTACAAACTCTTGAAAAAATAGTAAATAGCTTACAAACAATCGAATTTTCAAATTCAATTTACACAAAAACTATTTTTGAATACTGGATTATTTTAAGTACTCGAAATTTTTGAGTACTCGAATTCACTCGAGTGATCGAAGTTACTCGAGTACTCGAATCATTCGGGTACTCAAAAACTTTCCAGTACTCGAAAATTTCCGAGTTTTTTATACAGCTCGACTCGAACTCGACTGGAGCTCGAATTAATAATACTCGGCTCGACTCGAAAAAAGAAAAGCTTGAAAAATCTCCATCGATTATCGAGCTTTTTGCACACAACTAGAATTGAACCGTTCCATACACGTTGACTATAGTCTATAGTCTTTTGATTCATTTTTGTTTTATTGATTTTCTAACGAGCCCTATATGAACTATTTCTGCTAAACGGGTGTCAAATTAATAATAAAAATTATTTAAATAATTAATAGATAACATTTGAAGAAATGAAGATAAATAGTCAATTTTTTTTTATTTGGAAGGTCATCTAATTCTGTGTTAAATAAAACCAGTGTAAATAATATTTTTAACAAATTTAAATTATTAACAGATGGTTATTGAAAATCGATCTCTCAGCACCTTACGACACAAGTTGGTGGAGACTGTCTACCTACTCGGCATGGTATTTTTCAGTTTTTTTCTAAATAACATTTTATAATTAATTTTTTGCTTCCTCGTGGAGGAAGCTTTGTAGTTCTTTCGTTTATAAAACTTTTCAAAGTGGCGGAAACAAAATATATGAGATCCTGATCAATTGTCCGGATGTATGTGTGTGTGTGTGCGTGGATCCCTTTTTTGTTTAGAAGATAACTTTAACAGGTTTTAATGAATTTAGATAAAATTTGGTAGGCTCATTTATCATATTGATATCTCAAATCTGACAAAAAGATTTTGAAAAATACCCAAAAAAAAATTTTATCTTTTTTTTCCAAAAATTGTTTTTTAATTGAAAAAATTTTTAAATAGAAAAATTTAAGGTTATATATAATAAAATCGTATTCCTTACGTCAAGACGAATCGATCGATATATGGGCATATCTCTAGAACTTTTAAACTTTGAGATATTAGAAAAATTAATTTTTTTTTCAGGGCACATTCGTGAAACAAATTTTATTGTCTTCAGTATTGATCAAATACTATAAAAAAATTTGCGTAACTCATTTTTACACATTGTTACGCATCACAGTGGGCCTTATTGCAAAAAACCTGCCAATATGGCGGACGACTTTAAAAAATTGATCGAATTTGTCTGAAATTTGTTTCTCGGGGTTTTTTTGGGTCGCTACCACCTTTAAAATGATTTAATGCTACAGTTTCGAAAATTTTATGATCTATTGCTTATTAAGTCATAAGTAAATGTAATTTATAACAATTTTTGAATTTTTTAAAAAATTTTGTTTGCAATTTTGGATCCACCATTTTGAATTTTAAAAAATTAAGTTCAGATTCGTAATCAGCGACCCCATAAACCCCCGAGTAACAAAAATTAGGCCAATGGGATCAATTTTGTAAAAAGTCATCCGCCATATTGAATCCGCCATTATGAATTTTGTAAAACTAAGTTCAGATTCGTAGTCAGCGACGCAAAAAACCCCAGAGTAACAAATTTCAGTCCAATTGGATCAATTTTTTTAAAAGTCATCAGCCATATTGGATCCGACATTTTGAATTTTGAAAAACAAAGTTCAGATTCATAATCAGCGACCCCAAAAACCCCCGAGTAACAAATTTGAGGCCAATGGGATCACTTTTTTAAAAAGTCGTCCGCCATATTGGATTCGCCATTTTGAATTTTGGAAAATTTAAAATTCAGATTAGTAGTCGCAGCGACCCCAAAAACCTTCGAGTGAGAAATATCAGCCAGATTTAAACACATCTATTAGTTAATACTTACTTTTCTTCACAAACTATGCGTCGTACAGTTTAGGTTTATATTCATTATTAATTATACAGTTTTAATGAAGTGTGCAAAGGTTAACTATTTTTCCGTATACTTTTATAATGCATGAGAAGAGATTACAATGAGTTGGGAGCATTTAGAAGCAAAATTCAACGTGTGCTTTTCAAATATGTGGTTTTTTGATTTAAGTTACGTTTTAAAATTTAATGTTTGAAGTCATTGCATTCTTTGTGTAAAGGAGGCACACATTCCTGTATGGGTTCAAATTACTTCTTATTAGGTAGATAATATAATCCCGTTGTGCCGTTACTCAAAAACCTTCGTTAAAAAAGTTATATCAGTTTAACTGCTAACTTGTAGAAATTTTGAAAAAGTTGTCTCGCAAGTTTGAAGCTACATAGTTTTTATTCAATTTGAGGCACATCATTGTTTTATGGATTTTTTAGTTCTTTACACTCCCACCTACTTCTATTGCAAGCCACAAGACACAATGTTTCGTTAAAAAAGTTACTGTCTATAAACTAAAAAGAACAGTCAATATCACACACTAGAAACTGTCGATTTCACCACTTTAACTTACGTTCGTCATTTCCTACATAATTAAAAAAATTATATAACGCATGATACATTTAAAAAGCCCTATAATTGGTCAAATTATGGTATTGAAAAATTATTACAAAAATTCTTAAGGTATCATAATGAGCGACAACATAAAGTTTAAAAGTTCTAGAGATATGCCCATATGCTTTATTTCAATTTAATAAACTTTACTACTTGTTAGGTTACCGTTCACGCAGTGAACCGAAACGGAACTCTTTTGGTGTCACTCATGTCCATCCACAAAATCATGTCTCCCTATCTAAAACGTAGCCATTTCAACCGATTGAGCTCAAACTTGGCCTACAAACGTATTTTCGCGAGTAGATTTAACGAAAATTATAGCGAATCCGATTGGAATTGAATTGTATATAGTTATATTCCAGAAACTCGAAATTTCGGAAAAAACGTGTCCCCCCCCCTTTACTTTTACAGTTCCTTTTTATCTTAACTTTAACAATTTTTTAGCCAACTATCACAAACTTTGTACATATTTTGTATATATTTACAAGAAAATTGAAATAAAATTATAGGAAAATTATTTTTTTTAAATATATATTATACATTTTATAATCGTGAACGGAACCCTAGGTAAGAGGGTGTAACTTGCACATGACCTATTTTTTGTACAATATTTAAAAAACGTGTATTTACACGAGTTTACCCCCTTAACTATACATTTGGTAGCATCTGAAGTGAAAAACTTATGTATACTATAGAGATTCATACATCTAATTATAGATTAGTAATGTAGAATCATATTCTACAGATAGAAAACTAATTTTTAACTACTTTTTAACATATTATAAAAAAATGTAAATTATAAATTTTTAGAACCCGTCTTTATAAGGTGTTTCTTTTAATATCCACGTGTCTTTATATTTGATGTTCGATGTTCAATATTTTTGAGATTTTGAAATAACAAATTGTACCTGAAAAGGATGCATAATGCATCGAAACGTTGTACATTAATTTTTCAATAAACAGCAAATATAATAACCGTTTTATAGGCCTCGTAGAAATTTTTTTAATCAATGTTAATTTAAAACGGAGTAAAATAATAATCAATAACAAATCTATTTTAAATGTTGGAACTTGAATACCAATATCTATTTTAGAAGATTTTTTAGATGCTTTCGTAGTAGTGAACTTATTTTTTTTAATTCATATTTAAAATATTAAAGAAAAATTCAACAAATTTCATATATAATAGGTATTATTTTTTGTTATTAGAATAGAAAAGAATACATTTCAAAAGTACTCTGTTTCTGACGACGTTAAATTTTAAAATATCATAACTCCCATAATTTTTATCAAATAAAAAATACGTATTTTCTAAGTTTTTATAAATTTTTTTGAAAAACATATTCAAGTCAAAAAAAAACTTTAATGAAAATCTGACGTGGAATGCCCCATGTATAAATTGTTATAATTAATAAATCCTAAATCTGGAGTTAAAGCTACTATTTTTTGGGAAGTATGTAGAACGGCTATAACAATTTTTTCATGGACAAATAGATCTAACTTAGATGAGACGCGAATTTTACACTATTGTATCTTATTTGATCAGTTAAGAACAAGTTAAAAAATAATTTATCACTTTGTTTACATGAGTAGAAAAAACACATTTTTATTTTTTTATGAATTTTTGGTCTAGAATGCGGCGTCAGTCTTACTGCTCAAGTTTCAACAGCAGCAATGTTGGAGGAGAACCTCTTATCGTTGTAGAAGAAAGCTTACTTGGCGAAGAGGAATCAGAGCTACAGAGAAATGATGTAACTTCTGGATGTTTAGATCCTGATTCACCATCTCTAAATCCTTATCTCTTATCACCTTGGCGTGATAGTCGAAAACACTCCTTGCCAACTCCACAATGTACTTCAGGAATTACTGCGTCTCAAGTAAGATATTGTTGAAATAGATTTAATAGACAAATTAGAAAATGAGTCATTTTACTTATTTTAAGTAGGAAATAAATGAATCATTCATAGAACTAAGGTAAGAAAGAAGGAAGGACCTGTATATAAATTACTTGAATCCTTTAACACGCAAACAAATCAAATAAATAGTAATTTGTATCAAATAAATATGAATAATTTAAACTAATAAATATTGCTTTAAATCAATTGTGATGAAGTAATTCGTCACAATACAATTTTCGACTGGGGTTGAGATTCGCGCGTTTAGGAGTCCGGTACGTGGCGCCATCACGGCGGCGACTATTGAAACGGGACGAGGAAGAAGGCTATCGAAAGATCCAATCAATATGGCGAGAGAGAGTTCGTGCATTGCAGTTTGTTAAGGGAGAGATTTTGTGCTTTTCCCGGTTTGCCAATTTCATAAAAAAATTGGCTGGCGTTTGACATTTTTCACGTTGGGACATTCTTTTTGTAACATTAAAAAGGGATATTTAATTGACAATTCTTAATTAAATTAATTATTTCGTTATAAAAATTGGCGCCCAACGTGGGGCCTCGTTAGGAAACTTGGAGACACGACAAAATTTTGTGACATTCTCGACTTGATATTTTCGACAGAAAATATTTTGTTGCTTGTTTTATTTTTTATGTATTGAATTTTTTTATGTTCCTTTTGTGAAATTATAATTTGCGACATGGTTGAAGAGTTTTAATAGTCAGGTGTAAAGTTTCCAAAGATTAATTTCTTAAACATTTATCGACCGATTTTGATGAATCGATTTTTCTCGGGATAGGTGAATTTTTCTGGAATTTTGTGCGTGGTTACATTTTGAAAAAATTATTTATTATTGTTAATTGTTTCCCACTAGGCCGGCGTATTAATTATATACCATGTGACTTGTCGCGTATGCGTAGCGTGTTAAGTGATGTCTCGGTGTTTGAATTTGAAACTCATGCTTCTCGACTTAGGAGAAGATAGAAATTTCAAACACTTGTGACTTGCGCAGTAGGGAATCTTGCGACTTGGAAAATTTTCAATGAACGGAGAATTTAAAAATTTTAAATGAAGCGAGTAAAATAAAATTGAGAGTCGATTAGTGTGACTTGTTGAAAAATTGTTAAGTTAACAAAAATTAATCCAGGGCCGTATTATTATCGCGACGGTCATCTTATAAAAAGAAAAAAAATTTTATAAGTGGAAATTTTTGTAGGGAAAATTTCTTTTACGACAAGTCAAGTAATTGTTTAATTTCCTTTTGCTTACCAGGGCCATGTAAACGGACCGACGGGCCCTATGAAAAATTAATTTATATTTTACGTGAGAATTTTTAAAGGAGAAAAATTCTCATAATGACGACCCGATTATAAAATTAAATTTTACGAGTGACCAGTGCCGTGACTAATAGAGAGCGGGCCCCAAAAATTATTTTTTTTACCAAATTTAATTTTTGCGATAGATTAATCTTTACGACAATTTATTTTGCGAAAAGCAAGTGGTGTTAATTTAATTGTCAGGGCCGTACCTATAAAGACTGGCACCCTTATTTCGAGCGTTCCAGATAATAAGTGAATATTTTAGTCAATAAAATTTTCCCTTTCGACTAGTCGAGCAAGTGTATAAAATTTATTGACCAGGGCCGTATTAACAGACCGACGGGCCCTTCAAAAACTAATTTACATTTTTTCGTGAAAATTTTTAAGGGAGAAAAATTTTCTTTGTGGCGACTCGATTATTAAACGGAATTTCATTTTATTTTTATTTTTGCTACGATTTAAATTTTTTTTGTGTTTTTCGACAATTAAATTTCTCAATCATTCAAGATGGCAGAGCCTATTGAACTAATGCATTTCTGCAAAGAAACGATGCGTCACTTGTTCACAATCCAACAGGCGAAAGAATTATGGCAAGTGATTATAGGGGTGCCGGTAGGACAAGTGGTAACGAGGCTGTTGACTAATCAATTATGTATTAGTGGCCCGTTACAGGTTTTACGAAAATGACTTTTTCGGGCAGAATTAAAACTCACGCTTCCCCCAGAAACTGACATACCCTTTTGCGACGATTACGATAAAGGGAATTCAGTTAAAATTTTTCAGTTTGATGCATTCACGGAATAAGAATTGTTGCCCAACGTAAATCTTGAAAGGGGAAGTGAGTTTTATTCCAGTAGATCAACAAAGTCAAAGAGCCATGAGAAAAAAGGAGGGACATAAATCATCGCACAGCAGGCTAAGTCCGACCACCGATGACTTTCCATCCCCTCCACCGCCCCTTCCACAATCACCAGTCAGCGGTTCATTCTATGAATTCCGCGCCAACGACCACTGTGAATTCTGCCCCGTCAATGAGGGTTTCAGCGACAATGTCGCCTGGTGTAATAAGCCTGCAACAATCTATAGCCAGATTTACTTTAAGTCCAGAATTACAACAGCTAATCCGTATTAATAACCATTTAATGGGTGCTAGTATGGGTCAGAATGTGGGGGTTAATATAAATTTTCACCGGCCAACTCAAAACCCAGTAGAATTTGCGACAGGGGAAGGGGATGAAATAACTTCGGTTAATCAGGATCAATGAAGAGGAGAGAGTCCCAACATCATCCCTCACCCTACCCCCCACGACATCAACAATGAGAATTAAGTAAATGGCCGACCTTTCACTCTCGTCGGCGTCACTTTTACGCGCTTTCATTTTTGTGGTGAGTCCCAGTGAAAGTAATTAATAGACATTCTATTTGTCGATAATCAAAATATCACTAGTCGATAATTATTATTATCGATGCCGCTGGTAAGGTAGATCGCAACCCTACCAGAAAGCGTAGTGGTGTCCTCTATTCAAAATGGCCGCCCTCATTATTTTGACAGCTGAGTAAACAAGTGCGTTTTCGTCTTCCTGGTGCTCTTGAATTTTCGGGAATCTCATCCGAATATATACCAGGAAGCACTTTCCTCGTTGTCTTAATTGATTTTCCTCATGTGTAAAGACTTCAATTGGATTTTTGTGCGAAGTAGAGGATTAATTCCGACCGGATAATTGTTGTTTAAAAAGAGAAGTTTTGGAAACAATTAATATAAGAGAATTATATTTTATTTTGGTTCAGTGTACGATCTGACGAGTGAGCAGGTTTTTATGATTCAAATTATTAAATTATTATTGATTAAATATGTTGATTTTAATGAATTTTTATATTTTAATATAATTAATTATTTTTAAATGTTTTCAGGGTTTAAATGATTTCCATTATGGAAATCATAATAGATTTTTTGCAAAATTAAACAAATATTGTAACGAGCATAAAATGCTTCGTCACACTCCCCCCTGCTAAGACTCGGCCTAAGGTTTCGAGTAGGTCAGTCCCAACTCACAGTGGGGCCAAAAACACGTCCGTGGACAAATTAACTTAGAGCCTACAAATTTCAACCGATTTTGACGTTCTTTGAATTGACTTAAAGGTAATAAAATTCCACACAGCGCTGTCGTTTTTGTTTTTTTAAAAAAAAATTTTTTCTATTGTTTATTTATTGTTAAAGTTGAAAAATTTTTTTTTTCTTCTCTAAAAACTACATAAGTTTTTCAAAAAGGACGGTATTACATCAACAAAGCCTAAAATTGTTAAAGCAATGATTTGAGAACATTTTCTGAGATTTAAATAATTGTTTAAAAATTTTTTTTAATTGTTATTAACAAATTAGCGGACTAAAGACGATTTAATTGTTTTTTTTACTTTTAGCAATTGAAATGCATGTAATCTTTTGTATTTAAGGGCCAAAAGTAATTAACATTGAAAATAATTATTATAAACTAATTATTGTTATTTTTTAAACAATTTTTATAAACAATTTTCTTTATCTTAGTTCTTTATAACTAAATTATTTAAATATTGTGTTCAGTCTACTATATTATTACTCAAGATGAACAAATATTGCTAAATTTTGACAATTTTCAACTTAGCTTTGTTTAAACAACTCTTAATTAACAAATACACAATGACGTTGTTTTTAGTTGTTTCAAATTCGTTTTTTTTCAAGACTCCTTCCCACGTGAAAAAGTTCCCGGAAGACTCCCGGGAATCTCCCGGGAATTTCTCAGAAAAAATTCCCGCAAACTTGTTAACCCTTACGTGAAGCATTGTAGGTGTCTCTGAAACAAAAAACTTTTGTTTAAGGCGTAAAAAATTTTTGTAAGTATTTAAAAAGTTTCATTTAACACTAGGAAGTACCCAGAAGCATATTTAAAGTTTAGGTTATGAAATTTCAAATCCAGACAATTTTGTTGGTATTTTTGTATGTTACGTTTAATACTTCGAGAATGTTTTATAGTTAAAAAAAATTAATCAAAATGTTTTATTCTGTAATTTAGTAAATGTCTGTACATAAAAGTTTAATAAAAATTAAAAAAATCAACGATATTTTTGAAGATATTTTAGTTGTTTTTCAAGAATTAAAAATATAAATATAAATTGATAAATAAATAATCAGAAGAAAAAATTTTAATTATGATAAAAACTTTTTGTTTGAAATTACATGGAATAAATAATTAACTGATTTATATTTAATTTGACAGAGACAGTTGATAAAAATCAATTGACCTAGGAGCAAATATTTAAAGGTTAATTGAAGATATTTGATTTTGACTGAGTTTAGGTAATATGATAATTGCTTCTCGTAAACGATTGAGCTGTTTAACATAAACTTCCCTGAAAAAGTTTATGAAAACGACCTGAACACTAGGAAAGTATTTTGAAACTTCCTAGTGATCATTTATCACGTTTTAAGGTTAACTTGTTCCAGAAGTTGACGAAAAATTACCCTGAGTAATCATAGGTACCTGGAATTCTCTTGTAGCGATCGTCTTTCATATTTTAGGGTATTCTTCCTCGAAGAAGTTATCGAAATTTAACTAACTTTTAGAGAAGTACCTGGAGAGATCCTAGTAATCGACTATTGATTTTTTTTCAGTTTAATACATTGGAAAATGTCGATTAATTACCTGGATCTCAGACTGAAACCTTGAATAGGTTCCTATAAGTAATTAACATGCAAAATATGATTAACCTAAACTTTAAATATGCTTCTGGGTACTTCCTAGTGTTAAATGAAACTTTTTAAATACTTACAAAAATTTTTTACGCCTTAAACAAAAGTTTTTTGTTTCAGAGACACCTACAATGCTTCACGTAAGGGTTAACAAGTTTGCGGGAATTTTTTCTGAGAAATTCCCGGGAGATTCCCGGGAAATTCCCGGGACTCTCCCGGGAACTTTTTCACGTGGGCTTAATTTTTAAATATTTTTATATTACACCGTCCGACACGATTTTTCACACATGAAAAAATCAATGATTTTCAGAAACACCAAAAAAAAGATACCCGTGTCTGTCCGTTTTGCTAGATCAGGTCATTTTTTGCTTTTAGGGGTAAAATCAACCCTTAAATGAAAGGTGATAGGAAATCTTGTACAAATAAATAATTTTTTATGAAACCTGGTATCTCGGGGTTTTCCGGGTCGCTGATTACGAATCTGATGTCGGATTTTCAAAATTCAAAATGGCGGATCCAATATGGCGGTTGAAATTTATAATAATTCACCAATTCATTTGAAAGTTGTTACTTAGGGGTTTTTGGGGTCGCTGATTGCGAATATGATGTCAGATTTTCAAAATTCAAAATGGCGGATTCAATATAGCGGTCGAAATTTATAAAAGTTCATCGAATTCACTTCAAACTTGTTACTTGAAGGTTTTTGGGGTCGCTGATAACGAATATGATGTCAGATTTTAATAATTCAAAATGGCGGATCCAATATGGCGGTCGAAATTTATAAATATTAATCATTTTTTATAAAACTTGGTGTCTAGAAGTTTTTGGGGTCGCTGAGCACAAATCTGAAGTCAGATTTTTAAAATTCAAAATGGCAGATTCAATATAGCGTTTGAAATTTTTAAAAATTCGTCGAATTCACTTGAAACTTGTTACTTGAAGGTTTTTGGGGTTGCTGATTACGAATTTGATGTCGGCTTTTCAAAATTCAAAATGGCGGATCCAATATGGTGGTCGAAATTTATAAATGTTTTTATGTTGTTATTATTATTATTATTATTATGTTATTATCAGCGACCTCAAAAGCCCCTAGACATCAAATTTTATAAAAAATAATTAATATTTATAAATTTCGACTGCCATATTGGATCCGCCATGTTGAATTTTCAAAATCTGACATCATATTCGTTATCAGCGACCCCAAAAACCTTAAAGTAACAAGTTTCAAGTAAATTCGATGAACTTTTATAAATTTCGAACGCCATATTGAATCCACCATTTTGAATTTTGAAAATCTGACATCAGATTCGTAATCAGCGACCCGGAAAACCCCGAGATACCAGGTTTCATAAAAAATTATTAATTTGTACAAGATTTCCTATCACCTTTCATTTAAGGGCTGTTTTTACCTCTAAAAGCAAAAAATGACCTGATCTAGCAAAACGGACAGACACGGGTATCTTTTTTTTGGTGTTTCTGAAAATCATTGATTTTTTCATGTGTGAAAAATCGTGTCGGACGGTGTAATATAAAAATATTTAAAAATTAAGGAGTCTTGAAAAAAAACGAATTTGAAACAACTAAAAACAACGTCACTGTGTATTTGTTAATTAAGAGTTGTTTAAACAAAGCTAAGTTGAAAATTGTCAAAATTTAGCAATATTTGTTCATCTTGAGTAATAATATAATAGACTGAACACAATATTTAAATAATTTAGTTATAAAGAACTAAGATAAAGAAAATTGTTTATAAAAATTGTTTAAAAAATAACAATAATTAGTTTATAATAATTATTTTCAATGTTAATTACTTTTGGCCCTTAAATACAAAAGATTACATGCATTTCAATTGCTAAAAGTAAAAAAAACAATTAAATCGTCTTTAGTCCGCTAATTTGTTAATAACAATTAAAAAAAATTTTTAAACAATTATTTAAATCTCAGAAAATGTTCTCAAATCATTGCTTTAACAATTTTAGGCTTTGTTGATGTAATACCGTCCTTTTTGAAAAACTTATGTAGTTTTTAGAGAAGAAAAAAAAAAATTTTCAACTTTAACAATAAATAAACAATAGAAAAAATTTTTTTTTAAAAAAACAAAAACGACAGCGCTGTGTGGAATTTTATTACCTTTAAGTCAATTCAAAGAACGTCAAAATCGGTTGAAATTTGTAGGCTCTAAGTTAATTTGTCCACGGACGTGTTTTTGGCCCCACTGTGCAACTGCGGAATCCACCTCATGCCAGATCGATACTTATTCAAGGTTTATAATCCTTGTTATTATTAATTAATCAATAGTTTCAAAGAACTAAGTTGTTAAAGGATCAATTTCCTCCAATTTTATTAAATACTAAATTCTATCAAATTTGAGGTTATGAATACGAATTCTAATTCAAAGTTATGTTGAAGTATAAGTAAAATTGACTGAACCAACTAAATATTCCGTAACATACCTTGTCTATGATATCTCTGAATTTAACTAAACAAATAAGAATTTTCAAGAATTAAACATTTAATTAAGGGAAAGGTGGTATAGTTTAGGAATGTCAGTCGGTAAGGAATACAAGTAACAGTCGCCAATTAAATAGTGATTAATTTATTAGTGAGAGCAATATACCCTCCCTCACAAGGGTTTACAGCTAAATAAAAAAAGAAAAGATTTAACTTAATATAGCGATTTATTTTTCTAAGTGCTTAGGGCAAGAATGATATGTGTGCCCTTTCTGCCAGAACAGACCACAGCGTCCTTGCCTGGCCTTCGTTTTACCCCAATGCCCAGGGGTTCGGGCTTTTGAGGCAATTAACTGCCTCATCTACTCCACACACCATTCGCGAGTACGCGGAATGGAGCCTGGATTTTGGAAGGAGCGTTTGGCTCCGCCTGAAAAGGCTGTTTTTCGCCCGAGGGATTTTCGGGTCTTGGGAGGTACTGCTCCTCCTCCGTTGTCCTCCGCATCAAAGCAGGACGCCTCTGAGGGAAGACTTCCCCGTGTCGTTAAGGACCTGGCTGCCACCCACATCTCAACTTTGCTGGCCTCTTCATCTTCTCGTGTGCGAAGTAATCGGCTGACTGTGAAGGAAAATTTTCAACTTAGGGACGATTCAAATTTATTATTCACTTATTTATTCATGGTCCAAGTCTATTCTAACCAGCTTCCAGAAAGGATCGAATCTACAATTTTAAATTATTCGAATTTTTCTCATTTATATAACTCATTAATTCTAGAGGTCATGGACCACGGGACCTACTGGGTCTAGACAGCATCTTTCCAACAGCCGTAGGAAATTAGATCATAAAACTAAATCAGGTCAAATACGACTCATGCATATCAATTTCTATTGTTTTAAGATAATTAACGGCTAATTTAAGATAAATAACGCTCACTTACAATTAGTTAAAGATTAATACAGATTTGTTTATGAAATTATTTACAGAATCTTTTCCGAATTCTCTCCATGAACCAGTTTAATTAACAAAATTCCAGGTCAAAATTGTGATGGGATAATAATTTTTCTACAGATTAATTAAATCTTTCTTTAACAGAATACCTTTCTGAAAACTGACCATGAACCATTCCGATGTGTCTCACATCTATCCTAATAACAAGATTAAAAATGAAATTGACTAAGTCCTCTGATGATCTTCTACCGTCTTCGTTTTCACTCTCCAACTCAGGTTCAGGGACTGACCAATTTATCTCTAATAATTCCCGATCTAAATCATGTTTTGCATCGGAGTTAAAAGATTCTACGTCTTCTTCAAGCGAAAAATAAGGTTGAAGGTGCGACGCATGGTATCTTCCGGCTAAGCGGCCTTCCTTCGATGACAGTTCGTATACGTAAGGTGATATGACCTTATTGATCATAAAAGGGCCATGAAACGCTGGAGCCAATTTCCTTGCGAACTTATCTTGTCTTCGAGATAATACATGTAATGGTTTTTTAACCAAATCGCCTATTTCAAAATGAAATTTACGATGTCCGCGATTATAATACTTAGTTTGCCGAACAAAATGCCTGATCCTGATATTGACATATTTTCTCTCGCAGATCTGATAATCTGGTTATACGAGTAGTCCATTCGGGCACATTCGCGGGTGGTATTTCATTTTCATCTTCCCTAATACGACACCATGATCTTAATAAAACTGGTTCTCGCCCGAGTTTTAAGAATGCCGGTGTCACCCGATTTGTACTATGCAGTGCACAGTGGGCCAGAAGGCGTTCAAAACTGGCCAAGAGTCAAGGTTTAAATCGATGATGACAATTATGTAATCATTTTCACAGATAGATTTGCTACGAATATCCAAAATATTTTGTCAAATAATACATTATTGTATTAACACTATTCGATTACATCTTCAATTTTCATAATTTTTGTTTTACCTTTTATACACCAAAATATGTCTGTTTTAATTATTTTTATTTGGATTTTTAGGTTCTAAACATAAATTTTCTACTAATCAACATCAATAGAGCTAAAATTAACAGTTAAATTAAACAGTTACATATTCAGTTGTTTTGATTAGACATTATTTTCTTTTCTTTGTTGCTGTCGTAAATGACATGTTTCATTTCCGAATGACTTTCCCCCTAGTTTTCGCTTCCTATAAAGTCGAAAACCACGAGTAACAAATTTCAGGCCATTTGAATGAATTTTTAAAGACATAGTCTGCCATATTTGATCCGACATTTTGAATTTTGAAAATCTGACTTCAGATTCGTAATCAGCGACCCCAAAAACCTCCGAGTAACGATTTTCAGGAACTTTTAAAGACATTTGGACTTTTGGCCAGTTTTGAACGCCTTCTGGCTCACTGTGCAGTGCAGTATTATATGCAAAACGAAAGTCGCCCACAAAGATGTCCCAATCCTTAAGATTTTCATTTATGAATAAACGGATCATTGTTTTGAGGACTCTATTGGTCTTCTCAACGGGATTCGCCTGTGGGTGATATAACGGGAAGAATGAATGATGAATTGAATATGCCGTGGTCAAACTTTTAATTGCGTGATTACGACATTCGGTACCACTATCTGAATGTAAAACTTAGGGTGTACCCCAGCGATTGATTATTATTAGTTCAGGAAATGAATTTTATAACAGTGGTGGCGTTAGCTACTCGAAGAGGTGCCAACTCTATCTACTTCGTGAACAAGTCCTGATAAATAATTAAATATTCGAATCCTCGGGAACTTTTAGGAAACGGACCTAAAATGTCCGTGGCCACTACACTCCAAGGTTCCTGAACTATTCTTTGACCCATTTATACCCCGCGGTTTAGACTGTTTCGGTTTCTTCATTTGACAGATAATACACTTCCGTACGAATGACTCAACATCTTTGAGCATTCCTGGCCAAAAATACCGAGTAGCAATTCGTTCATAAGTCTTTGACCGCCTAAATGACCGGCGTGAGTATTCTCGTGAGCCTTTTGGATTATCAGCTGTTGGTTTTCTTTCGAGACAACCAACTTCCAGGCATTTAGGTCATCTACAAGGTCTTCAAATAACGGATTGCCGCGATGACGGTATAGTCTGTCATTTTCCACCTTCCAACCATAATATTTCTGGGGTTCCTTTTGGACTACTTGGATTCGCCTATTATACCTATCATGCATTGACCCTTTTCTATGAATAATTTCAAAAACGTACTCAAGTAATTCCAACGACCACCGGGCTAATCTTCCGGTAGGATTTCTAAGGTTATTCAAACATCTTAGATTACTGTGGTCGGTTATCACTATAAAGTGATAACCTTCCAGATAGAATCGGAACTTTTTGAAGGCCCAAATAACCGACAAACATTCTTTCTCAGTTGTGGAATAATTACGTTCCGCATCTGAGATAATACGGCTGTCATAAGCAATTACTCGCTCTCGTACATTTTGTATTTGAGTCACTACGGCTCCAATACCACAGTTACTGGCATCAATTTGGATACAGAACGGGAGGCTAAAATCCGGATGGGAGCTCTGTGAAGTTCAAACCACCAGTTCACTATTTTTTTAATTTCTATGTTGCATTCGTTTGTCCAACAAAAATTTTCATTTGTCCACCATTTGTTTTTAAAAAAATCAAAAAATTGTTTTCTCGGGATTAAAAACCACTAAAAAATGGAAAATTAACGGTTTCAACTACACGTATCGTTTATCCAGGGTAAGTTCACATTTTTTGCAGCAAATTTTTTTTTTTTTTGAAAAAAAATACAGCCCTTGCTCTCTGACAAACTTTTAACAATACAAAAACTAAAGATTTCAACCAAATTTAAAGGGTGAACAATTTAATTTAAGGGTTGGACAAACGAATTCAATACTTAGACAAACAAACAAACTTCATAAAAGATCAAGAAATCAATTTGTTTAAAAATTATACACTAATGAATTTAAGGGTTAGACAAACGAATTCAATACTCGAATAAACAAATAAACTTCATAAACGATCAAGAAATTAATTTGTTTAAAAATTAGACTCTAATGAATGATTATTTTCCCTCCATTATCTCAAGTTTTTAAATTTTCTCGATTTTAAAGGGTGGAAAAATTAATTTAAGGCTTGGACAAACGAATTCAATATTTGGTAAAAACAATCAAAGTTGATAAAGAATAAAAAAATTAATTTGTTTAAAAATTAACCACTTATGAATTGTCATTTTTCATCCTTTATCACAAGTTTTCCAATTTTCTCGAGTTTAAAGGTTGGACAAATGAATTTAAGGGTTGGAAATACGACTTAATTTCTTGATCGTTTATGTAGTTTGTTTGTTTTTCCAATTATTGAATTTGTTTTTTCAACCCTTAAATTAGTTTGTCCACCCTTTAAACTCGATAAAATTGGAAAACTTGTGAAAATGAAAGAAAAATGATAATTCATTAGTGGCTAAATTTTAAAGATACTAAAATTTTTTATCGTTTTTTAACTTTGATTGTTTGCCCAAGCATTGAATGCGTTTGTCCAACCCTTAATTTAATTTGTCCATCCTTTAAATTTCTTTGATATCTTTAGTCTTTGTATTGTTAGAAGTTTGTCAGAGAGCAAGGGCTGTATACTTTTTTCCAAGAAAAAGAAATATATTTGCTGCAAAAAATGTGGACTCACCCTGGACAAATGATACGTGTAGTTAAAACTGTTAATTTTGCATTTTTTAGTGGTACTTAATCTGAAAAAAACAATTTTTTGATTTTATTTAAAACAAAAGGTGAACAAATGAAAATTTTTGTTTGAAAAACATGGAATTATTTTGGACAAACGAATGCAACATAGAAATTGAAAAAATATTGATCTGGCGGTTTTAACTTCACAGAGCTGAAGTTGCTAATTTGATTGTTTTTCCTGAAATTCTTCCATCAGTTTGAGAGTTATTTGTTTAACATTTTTATTATAAAAGTTATCTAATTCTGTTGTAAGGGAAAATCTCTCCTGTTTTTGCAATAAATGATTTCAAATCGACAATCGTAGTTCCATCAGCTAAGGTCTTTTTAAATTTAGCAACTAGGATTGTATAAACTGTTAGATAATGTGGGGAACTTAGACCTACAGTGTTCCACTAAAGAGGGACGTTCCTAATTTTCCGAGGAGGTGGTGAAACCAATTGGGCATGGAGCCGATGGGAGATTTGATTACAAAGAGGGGGGACCCTCGGCGACTGAGAGAGTTTGACACTTACTTATAATCTTTTGACAAAAATACACATTTTTAAACTTGCAAGTTTTAATTGTGCCGATGTACACGAATCTTTAATGTTACTGTGATAATCTCACGACTTTGGATTTTTCTTTGTGTCTTCCGTGCCCGAGAGAAAAGTCGTTGGGTTTTGCACCGAATGGATATTGTAATTTCGAGGGACGCCTGGCACTAAGTTCGTCTCCGATAGCGGCATTTCCAGACTGATTATACCCCAGACCAAAATCATCATCACAGACCTGAGTTGCATCATCACCACCGAGAACTTCGTGGAATTGAGTATTTTTCTGTAATCTTATATTAACGAGCGTGTGTTTGAATGAATACGAATTCGGATTAATTGAATGCATGAGTTTAGGTTTCATTAATACGATCTAATGCTGCGAGATATCATTCGGCTAAGTGTTTCTTTTACATTGTGAGAAATTTAGATCCCAAATTTCTCTTAATGTGAAGCGGTGGAATGATTATCGCCCGGCATCAGTATGGAATCATAGAAACGCGGTGTTTTCCTTTTGAGATTCTTAGCAAGCGTCATCGTGTGTTCGCGTAAATATCGAAAATTTGTCGGGATAATTATCTTTTTTTTTAAATCAACTGTGTAAAATTAAAATCAAACAGCACATTCTCATTAAAGAATCCAAGTTCTACATTAAATTTTTCTTGATTATTTCAAAATACAATTTAAATCGTTTTTTTAAATATAATATTGTAAAATCATTATTTTCAAATAATTTTTTATTTTCTTATTAAAATTTCACTACAACAACCTAATCTATTCAAACAGGCTTTCACTTGATTTTTAAAAATGGAAAAGGCATTATCTACAGTACCGTCAGTAATTGTCCGAATTCTGCTTTTTCAACAACTATAAATCTGTTCAAATCTTTAAAAATATTAAAACTTAAATTTTTCTCTTTTTATTTTATTAAAGCTAATAAAATTGAGAAAGAAATGACATCTTGACAAAGAGAATATGTTAATTTTTCAATTAGATGTCTAAGAAAAACACAATTTTCAATATTTTCACCATTTTTTTTATTTTTCTGGCAAGAATTAAAATTTTTAAACGTTCTTGGGCTCATTAGAATCGTATTTTGTTATGCAATTCAAATTATTTAAAACAATTCATGTACACATTCTCCCCTAGTGTCACAGTCCATTTAATTCTATCAATTCTTACTCAATTTTAGCAACATTAATGAAATTTTCTGATGCTTTACAAATTCCATTAATGCTATCCTGTGAAAGTAATGCGCGCGCAAAGTTGGTCAAAAGAGAAGGAGAGTACGCACGCAACTCACCATATACTCTGTACCCCACTCTCGTTGTCAAGAGAGTGGAAAGTGGGAGGGAAGCTTAAAAAAGACATATGTTTAAATTTTTCAAAAAAATTCAACCCCCTCCCTCTCCGATACTTTTTGAAAAAACTTAACAATACTTCGTGGTTAAATTAGTCACCCCTAGGGCTAAACTATGTGCAAGTTACAGCCCGATCCGATCAACTTTTTTTCTCACTTAGTTCGCTACAGGAATTTTAGCCCACCTATATCGTTAGAATCTAATAAAAAGAGAATAATAGATTGCAACTTTCAAGCAGACGAATTCTTAAACGCTTTCTCTGTTTCACCTGTCTTTCCTAGCTTGCCTACTTTTAATATCATCCTACTTTCTGATTTTGATACTTCAGATGAAAATAAAATTTTTTTAAAAAAATATTGATCCAATAACACTGCTCCAAAATATAAATGACATCAAATCTAACGCTATGGGACCTGATTTTATTTCCATAAAAATGATTAACTTGACTCTTCTTGTTATCTTTGGTTATGTCATACATATATGTGACGCTACACGACAAAAACCACCTTAGCTCCTAAAACAGAATTTTACGGGAAAGGCGTTTAAAATCGAGCGTTCTGATTGGCTGAGACGCACCAGCGAAAATCAGCCCCACTACCTTACTACTACATCGTTCCTACAGCTCACGGATACGACAAATATACTAGTAGTGGTGGTGGTGGGGAAAGTTTCTCGTATATATGAAAGAGCAACTTAAATACTACTAATTCGCTTATAAAACTGAAAATTAATTTTTTGGGAGCTAAGGTGCTTTTTGTCGTGTAGCGTCACATATACACAAACTACTATTAACTGCAAACTGGAGTTTTCCCTGATGTAGTGAAAATAACCATTGTGCATCTTATTCATAATCGGAAAAGCTTGAAAGTTTATCATCCCATCTCTATTAATTGTACATTATCTAAACCCTTTAAGTCTTATCTGGAGTGTAGATTTCAAAGAGTGTTTGATAAAAATGGTGATTATTCTAATTGGGATAGAGTGAAATGTGGGGTTCTACAGGGAAGATTCCTCTCTTCATTACTTTTTAACTTATTTACGTTCAACCTTGGTGAAGAACTTAAATATTGTAAATATCATAAATATACCGAGGACTTTAAGATCTACCTATCAGATCCATTGTCTGAGATGCCAGAATTGTTAAAAAAAGTACAAATATTGATTATTAATTATGTAGTAATGTGGACTTTATTTAGCTTCATTTTAGTTCTACTATTACGTTTAAAATGTTTTTTATTTGAATTATATAGTATCTCTAGTTGATTTAAAATTATAATAACAAGCATGATGCAAAAAACTACCATTATTAGTAATACGTCAAAAATTATATACCACTCAAATTGTTCATTTGTAATGTTTCTTGGAGGGCTTATTTAGCCCTAGGAACATTTTTAATTAAAATAAAAAAAATGTGATTTTTAGATTGCTGAAGTCAAAAAACATAAAGACACATCAAAAATCGTGTTGGAAAAATTTCAGTATAAGGTAAAGCTGTCTGGTTTTATATATTAACTTACCATTTTCACAAAGAAAATGATAAATTTTTATTTTTTATTAAAATGACAAGGGCGAAAAACATCTTATGGTTTGATTACATTTCACAACTTCGACTAACCGTTAAGGTGTTACACCACTTTAACCCGACCAAATAATACGCTTTTTCAACAATTTTTATTGAAGAATAGAAATTTTTTTAAGAAAATTAAAATACAGTAGGCTATTATACTACTCTTGAACTACAAAAAAAAATATATATTATAACTAAAACTCGGTCCAAATTTGAGGTAGATAAAAAAAGTATTAGTTTCTGCAGCTCAAAATCTAGCGAAATACGTATCCGTTTTTAGAAAAATGCATTTTTTGCAAAATGGTGTCGATTTGAAGGAAAAAGTGCTTTTTTGATAAAATTTCGTTACTTAAAGTTGTCTAGAAAATTTTAATATTAATATTTCTAAAAATCCGTACATGTTTCGCTCGATAATTATATCAATAACAAAATTAAAAAAAAACTAAGAGGATCACTTGAAATTTGTGGCAGCTAGAGTGTCCACCGATTTTTAAAATGTAGTTTTAAGAAAAACGGGTTTAAAGTTTTCTTAACAGTTTGATCATGATTAACAATGATTAAATTAAAATTACGTCTAATCAGCTACGCCAGGTCCATATAGCATATCATTTCTATGTCTATAACGTGTACTTTAAGTAAAAAAATTTTTTTTGATTTTTTTTTTAATTTAAAAGTGGTGTAACCCCATACGGGTAGGTCCTAGTAAGACAGCACCATCTATATCGAAAAAAAAATTTTGAAAATTTTTTACAGTTGTAAGGAAATTATAACTATGAACCTAATGGTCACTAAACTAAGCCTGTCTATAGGCAACCCGAGTAATTCGCGGTGAGGGTCGAGAGGTTTCGTAGAAACCGAACTGCTTTTCGAGGAAATTCTGGTTGGTGGGGAAATGTATCGCGACTAATAAATTTATCGCCTCACGGATTCTCTGCCTCATTGCTTTTATAATTCCGAAAAGGGGTATTTCCGCGCCATATATTGAGTCCGACGCCGAAGACTGCAAGGTAATATTTAAAAGATATATCACAGTTTTAAGGGTTTTCATTTCATAAAGTACAACTAAATAAAAGCAATAATAATTTGTTTAGTATGGCGTTAATTTAATAATACAATGGGCTCAAAATTACACTGAGGCGAAGAGAGAAGGAGAATCCGTGGTGCAACCGTTGTTGGGGCAAAGCCGAGCCAATCTTGTCCTATATAGATAGCAGAGTTCGGAATAATACTTACGGTGTGGTCGACAGCCGGTGAATTACTGGTCCGTTAACCTGCAACTATTTTTTTTGACAATATCACCAACCAGCTCCGAACCGATCTCCAGCCAGTTTTCCTTTAGGAACAGCAAGGCAGATGAGTAGTATAACTTATCACGTGTCATTATATCTATTTCATTTACATAACTTTTCTTTTTTTCATTGATGATCTTTAATGATACCTTTCTTTTACAATTCTCGTCTAAATTTATGTTAAAATTTTGTGAATAAATGTGTATGTTTATGAGTGTGCGACGTGGATGAAATTGTAGGAGGAATTATAATCATTTATATAATTTGAAATTTTAGATAATATATTATTTGATCGAATTAAGGCAATATATTAATTTTCTTGAAGCCTGGTTCTTGATTTACTTATTTGACTCTCGATTTGTTTTCCTGTCTTTTTATATAAATTTATGTAAATTTATGCGTGATAAATTTGTCAATTCAATTCTGAAATTAAATTTATTACACAGTATTTACTTAAAAACAAGAGAATATAATACTTTGTCTTTTAGGATAATTGATTATTGTGAAGAAATACACCAGCTAAAACTTTTTTTGAGTTAAAATAATGAATTAATAATTAATAAAAACAAAAAAATACACTAGCTAAGATTCACCAATCACGAAAATAACATCAAAAAGTTTTTTTTAAACATAATCACATCAACACCAATTTACTGATTTATACAGCCATTTTGTAGGTAATATGTCAATAGACTTTAGCTGGTGTATTTTTTAGTTTTTATCAATTCTTCAAATGAAAATCAATTATCTTAAAGGACAAAGCATTTTATTTTTTTGTTTTCAAGTAAATACTGTAAAAATTTTTCGGAAATTATTGTTTCGATATAGATGGTGCTGTCTTACTAGGACCTATCCTTAACCTGAGAAACGTTTATACTTCAATACCTACAATTGGTGATTTATTTTTATAGGAGTAGTTAAATTAATGTATTAATGTATTGATTCATTAAAAACATTTTATTACTTGAATTGAGTGTAGTGTGTTATAAATTGGATTACATCCAATGGATTATATCCAATCACTATAGCATTCTTCCAGGATTGAGCGATAAATCAACATTGGTAAGTTCGATCTCATTTATCCCTACATTTGTTCGCTCTTGCATCTTGCGGCTGTCATTAACAATTTCAATCCTGGTCAATCTACGCTACTACAACTGGTGAAGATTTCGTTCCATTGTGTGTGTACATTCGTCAGTCGCCACCCACGTTTTATTTAAATAATCAAATCTCGCGAATGATACGCCACAAAGTAAAAAAGTTGATGAGGGATATTGGGGTAGAAGTAAATATAAAAATGGTAAGAGGAGTAGGGGGAAAAGAGGGGGAGGATCCAAAGGCTTGGGTAGTTGATCTTGAAAGTGTAGAAGAGAAATGGAAAGTGATGAAGGCCAAGGGAAAGTTAAAAGGCAGGATCGAAAGAATTGAGGAGGATAGAACCTGGAGAGAAAGAAGAGTTAACTGGTTACTGAACAGAGAGTTAATAAAACAAAGGGAGAAAGGTAATAAGGTGAACTGGGGTAGAGAGTGTATTTGGGTAAATGGTAAGAGGTGGTCTGCAAATCTCGAGTCTGGACAGGTAGTAGAAGATGTAGGGATTAGGGGGTATGGGGACAATGGACAACATTTATGTATTAAATTTTTTGGTTAATAGGAACCTGAGGAAAAAGAAGGGTAAATTAGTAACAATGTTCGTCGATTTTAAGGCAGCTTTCCCATCGGTTAACAGAGGAATCCTATGGCGAGTGCTTAAAGATAGAGGGATTGAAGAAGATCTAATTGAAAGAATTAAGGAAATGTATCAGGACACGAAAGAGAGAGTCAAGATAGGCGAAAAGTTAGGGGAGGAGTTTTGGCTAGGGAGGGGATTAAGGCAGGGTTGTCCGCTGAGCCTGATTTTATTCAACCTACTGATTGCTGATTTGGAGGAGAGATTAGAGGCCAGGGGAAAAGGTGGTGTGATTTTAGGGAGGAAGAGGATATATACATTAGCTTATGCGGACGATCTGGTACTTATGGCAGATGAGGAAAGTGGGATGAGGTTGATGATGTTGGAATTTTCAAAGTATGTGCATGAAAGGGATCTGTCTGTGAATGTGAATAAAACCAAAGTAGTAAGATTTAGAAAGAGAAGGAAGATTGAAAAAGAGGTGTGGATGTTAAATAGAAAGGAAGTTGAGGAAGTGGAGGAATTCTGTTATCTAGGGTATTGGTTCAAATACAACGGGAGGCAGAAATTGAATGTGGGTAGAAGATTGGAAAGAGCGGGAAAAGTCATGGGACAAGTGTGGAGTATAGGTACGAGAAAATTTAGGAATGACTGGAAAAGGAGAGCAGGATTATTTGATGTGCTGGGGTGGTCGGTGTTAAGCTATGGTGTGGAAGTGTGGCGATGGAATGAGATTAGAAGAATAGAGGCGTTACATGAGAGATATTTAAGATGGGCGTTGTGGGTAAGCAAGAGATGTCCGGGTTATATGCTGAGAGAGGAAGTGAATAGAGAGAAGTTGAGTGTGAGACAGAGAAAGAGAGCGCTAGGTATGGAGTTGAGATTGGAGGAAGGGAAAGGTAGCAGTTTGGCGAGAGAATGTCTGAAGTTAGTGACGTCAGCGGGAGGGAAAATAGCTTTCCCTCACGCTCGCCGGGAAAGACATACTTTTCTCCCCCTTTACAGGTAAGAAATGGTGTACTTTCGGTGCGTGTGTTAGAAAAAATTATTTTTCATTCGGTCTAATATGTTCCGAGGGCGAGGGGGTGAAATTTTTGGGGTTTTACGGTACTCCGCATCTTTTAATTGTTTATTTCTTAAATATCAAAATAAAAAAAATTTATCAATATCAGTTTCGAAAGATTTTTTAATTCTCTTTTTTTAAAAAAAATCGTATCATTGGATTCGAATATGTTAAATTTACTTTTAAGTTTAAGTTTTTTGGTAAACAAATTTTTTTTCAAAAATGCATACCTACTACCAATCGAAAGAGCATCAAAAAAGCCTTACGAATTTAATATTGATAAAAAAAATTTATTGTGATATTTAAGAAAAAAACTATTAAAACATGCGGTGTACTATGAAACCACAAAACTTTCACCTTGCCCCCTCGGAAAATATTGTACTAAATGAAAAAATATTTTTACCAAAGATTAACATCTATGAGCACGACAAATGCCTGGAGTTTAAGCGTGATCAGAGAAAAAATTTTTGAAGCTTGACCCGTCACATGGGATTCTCCATATATATGATTATATAGTTTAAATTTTTAATTTTTTCAGTAAAAATTAAAAATTAATGTCTATAACACATTAGTAGACTCTTATTTACGCATCAAATTATGACGTAATACATATGATCAATACATACATGGATCAATTATTGTACATCAAGATATTTTTAAAGCATATATTCAATTTAAATTTATGAATAATAAGTCGATCTTTTTAAATTGATAGAAAACTTTCTCAGAAATATGAAATGCATAATATTACTAATTTAAATTTAATTTTTTAAATAATTTTTAATAATCAAAAAGAAAATATGCTCAAAAATGTCACGTAATTTTTAAAGATAAAATGATTTCTATTCAATATGCATTTTACGGGCTAATATTAACACATAAGTATTATAAATAATTCTCATCCAATGCAATTTGGTATATTCTGAAACCATTTTTAGAAAAAAATGTTTAAATATTTAATCCATTATAAAAACTTTTATATAATAAAAAATTTGGAAAGTTTTTAATATCAATATTAATTTCAGACAAATGTCATATAATAATTATATTTTTGATAAAAATGTAATGTTTTCTTTAGTGTTGAAACTCAATTAACCGAACATGTTGCAACAATATTAAATGACAATATTGCAAATATTGCACGGCAATATTACAGAATATTGATTATCTCCGCCCATCGGAAATATTGTATGATGTGTTATTTTGAAATGAATAGAAATTAAGATAATATAGAAAAAAATAAATATCATATGGCTTATTTCATTTTAATTGTCATATTCAGATTCCAGAAAAGTTGAGTTGGAAAATTTTGATTTTAAGGTTGGAACTAATTTTTTTATACAGTTTAACATGTTAAATTAACAAAATAAATAGTGGTCACAAAATTAAAGTCATATATTTCTTATGGCAGACGGATTTTTTTGGCAGAAATCGTCATATCTTATAAAAAAATTTTTCTGTCAATTTTTGATAAAATAATAATACTAAATATAATTTGATTTGTCTGGTGATAAGTATACTAAGGTTTTTGGGGTCGCTGAATCCGAATTTGAAATCAGATTTAAAATATTTAAAATGGCGGACCTAAAATGGCGACCATGAAAATTTAAAAGTTGATTCGATTCGCTTGTACCTCGTTACTTAGGAGTTTTTTGGGTCGCTAATTACGAATATGACGTCAGATTTTCAAAATTTAAAATGGTGTATCCAATTTAGCGACCCAATATGGCAGATAATTTCAAGAATAATGGGATTCGGTCGAAATTTTTTTCTCGGGGGTTTTCGGGGTCGCTGAATTCGAATTTGATGACAGATAAACCCAAAAATCTTAAATACGATGAAATCAAATTTTTTTAAAGCTCTGTTTGGAACTTTATTAGGCTTATAAGTAATTTTTAACTGAACTGCGAAGGGGTTAAAAATTATATAGGCAAAATGCAAAATTTATGTCCTTAAACATTATGAACATAAAACAAATAAACATCTATTCATTTCGCCGAAAGAATTAAAATAAAAATTTTTTGGGGGTGGGTTATAACCCCATTTTATGGAAAAAATTAGGGGGGAGGGTTGCGTGTACGAGTCATGTAATACACGATTTATGCGCTAAAATTTAAAACTTTTTTGAAGTTTTTACCACGTCAGGTTAAAGAGAAAAATCATATTAAACACCAATAAAAACATGTTTCTTGGGGGTTTTTACCCCCACTTTTTTCAAAATCCTGACATGCTAGGCAATTTTAAGATCCGGGATCGTGTTCAGCGCCCAAAAATACATTAGAAATCATTCTGATATCAAGATAAAAGAAAAAAGTTTTATTTTGTAGGCCTCTGTGATTTATTACGTTTACTGAAGCCATATATACAATTTTGCATTACACTTATGACCATTACACTGTTGACATTTTGCTCGTTTTTCGCTTATAAAATGAAAACGGTTATACTTATGTCGATAGGGTTGGTCTCATTCGAAAGAGAATTCAAAAATACATTAAATTCCATACCGATATAAAATTCAAAATATTTTCTAACCATTTTCAAGGCGTTACACTGTTGACAGAAATTCAATTACGAAAGTGTTTCGGCTTTTTCTGCCTCCATGACAAACGAGCAGATTTATACTTATATCGTTTTCGTTATTTCACACACTTCGTTGTTGTGTTCTGCTGCTTATGCGATGGTAAAGAAATTTTTTTGCTCATAAGGTAATTTTGATAGCAGGTAAAAGTAGGAAATTCTCCTGGCACAACGTAAAAATACAAAAGTGAGGGACACGTCATTTTCATTTTCTGGAAATTATATAAAATAAAGTTTAATTACCAACAAATGATTTTCCTTAAATATAGAACTAATACTTCACGAAACATTTTTTTAGTCTGGTTTAAACACTATATTTTCGACATTTCATTCATTTGAACATTGAAATTGTCTCCGGGTACGCATTACACTTATGACATTTTGCCTGCTTTTTGTTCTGCCAATATTATGAAAATCACTTTTATGTCCTTGTAAGTAGAAAAGTTATTGAAAATTATTGCTTTTTACTATATAAACAAATTAATTTATGGAAATTTTTGGGGTAATTCACAAAAATATATATAGCGCGAACGACAATTAAAAATTTTTATTTCGATAATTTACGGAAATTTTCGAGGTAATTTATGGAAATTTAGTCCAAAATTCATAAAAATATGTAAATTATAAATAATTTACATTTACAATAATAATAATAAAAAGTTACAAAACTTTTCTACTCGCACATGTTATCTCGAATGTGAAAAAAATAAGTTTTAAATAAGTTTCAAAAGGTCCGATATAACGGGGCGCTACTTAGACATAATAGAATACTGATTTCTTCCCCAAATCGAGTTCCGGAGCTACAAAAAATTTTCTACTCAGATATGTTATTTCAAATGGTAAAAAATTAAGATTGCAATAGTTTTCAAAAGGGCCGACATAACGGGGCGCAAGTCAGACAAAATAGAATAATGATTTGTTGCCCAAATCGAGTTCCAGAGCTACAAAAATGTTTCTACTGACATATGTTATTCCAAATGAACAAAAAAATATGTTTTCAATAGTTTTCGAAAAGTTTTAAAAACTTGTGTAGCTTCGTAACTCGATTTGCACAAGATATCAGTATTCAACTTTGTCTAACTAGCGCCCCGTTATGTCGGCCCTTTCGAAAACTATTGAAAACTTAATTTTTTACCATTTGAAATAACATATCTGAGTAGCAAAATTTCCGTAGCTACGGAACACTTTTTAGATAAATATCAGTCATTTAAGTTGCCTAACTTGCGCACGGTTATAATGACCCCTTTGAAAACTACTAAAAACTTATTTTTTTAACATTCGAAATAACATATGTGAGAACAAAAATTTTTGTAGTTTCGGAAATTGTTTTAGGTAAAAAATCATTCGTGTAAGTGGTCTATCTAGCGCCCGGTTATGTTGGCCCTTTCGAAAATCATTGAAAACTTAATTTTTTGACATTTCAAATAACATATGTAAGTGGCATATATTTTGTATCTTTATAAAAATTTGTTTGATAAGTTATATTAAACTTACCGGAGCTATGATAGTTTATAATAAATATTTTTAATTTCGTTTGTTTCATTGTGTATTAAACTTGCACTAGTTACGGTGGAAATTCTGTGGCGGCTGAAGACGCTGGGGTAGGTGGAACAGGCGTTAATAATTTTTTTTTTGAGAAAGTTATCATTTATTTTTAATCGGTTTCATATGTTTCATATATATACAGACTTAAATAATATAACTACACTTTATTTAACCTTTATTATTTAATTATGTTCTATTTTTTAAAAAAATATTGAAGGGTCGGTGTATGCCGGTGGAAACGTTTTTGTGATGCCCTGTACAAATTTGAATCTTGAAATGTGTAAAAAAGGATAAATCAATTACTTCATTAATGGATCAACTTAAGGAATATAACTTTTACAGTTACTGAAGAAGAACTATATTAACATTTGACTTTTATTTAAATAATTCAATGTTTAATAATAAAACGCAGAATAACACACAAAAGTGCAGTCAAATATAAATTGGAAAAAAAAGAAAATAATTATTTTTTTGATCAAACGTTTTTTTCATTCTATTCCACTAAAATATACTGTAACGATAGAGTATCGTAGTATAGTCGCGCGGCGAAAAGAGAGAAAGTATACAGCGTAAGTAGTAGTGTCAGTCTTTTCCCCCACCACTCGCTGTTACCTAGCTGCTGGTGATATACCTTTCGTCTAGCACCTTTTCCTCAGTCTTCTTCCGACTCGTCTAGAGGTGCTTCTCTGACGATTGGAAGCGACTCACTTCCGGCTACCCGGTGCTCAGTAGAGTTGCGTCTCTCTCAACACCGGAGCCTTCCTCACTCTCTAGAAGGAGCTGTACTTGTTCCTGTAGGCGCTCCTGCGGAACAGTAACACCCTTCGCCTTCCTTCCTCCTGGTGAACTGGACTTTCTGTGGGCGCTTCCGTGGAAGACGGGTGAACCAGGTTACCCACTCACTTCCACCAGGACCACCCTTTCGAGTCGCTCCTCTCTTGACAAAGATGATGCACTAGGTCGATTCCCCATCTCGAGGCGCTTCTCGGGTGGAGGAGACACCTGGTGAATATTACTTTGCACTAGCTTCGCGTCGGGCATGAATATTGGAACCGAATCCAATATCTAGCTTCTTCTCGATTACGAATAATAATCGACTTAGCGTGCACGACCCTAGTATCCGTCCGTACCGTTGTCCAGGGGGTAAATTCTAGAAAGTACCCCACGCGAAAGTAATATGCGTCGTCCTGATCACAGAAATTACCTTTTTACTTTGGAATCGAAATATTATGTGAACATTATTTGTGATTTTTCTTTCACAACATGAAAAAAGCAAGTTGTGCGCTACACGGAGAATCTCCCATATATATATATATATATATCATTACTATATTATAAAAAGATATCGCCGCCGCTGCCGCCGCTGATTCAAGAATGAACGCTAGGCGAGAATTTCGACGCTACGAGGGAGCTCGCCTTCCATCCAACTGCCGAATCATTCAAACTCGCGTACTGTTCAGAATTTGTCTCGAACATTCAGAGATTATACTATCTATATCAAAAACAGGTTAAAATTTAAGATAACATCAATACTCACGGTCAAACGACAGAATCATAGATTAAAACGATCATAACCTTAAAAATCATGGACATATGTCAAAAACCAAAGTTTTTGAAGGAGTTGAGACAGACATAACCTCAAAATTAGTATAAGAAGTCAAGAGATGACCCTACCCCTTAAAATATCAAAGGTCATACGTGAAAGGAGAACATAGACTGAAATTTAAGTCAAAGGTCATAGGCGTGGAGGCGAACATAACTTCAAATTTTGGTCAAAGTCATAGAAATAAATACTGACATAACCTCAAAATTAGGGTCATAGGTTAGAAGGACGTCATCCGTGATGCATCTGAGAAACAAATTCTTTAAAATGAAATAATAAATTTTTTAAAAGAATTTGGCTAAAATTAATCTTGGAAAAATTCAGTTCCTAATTAATTTTTTAATTGCAGAAAAGATGGAAATTTAGTTTACGGATACAAGTTAAAATACAGTTTATGTTCATATTAAAATATAAATAAATATCTGCAGTTCACATTTAAAAACTTTTGATTAAATATAAATTTAATCAAAATAATATTTCATATTCCCAGATAACCAAGTGTACTAATCGTTATTTACGAGTACGGAGTACCATTATTATACTAGTTTTATACAAGTACAAAATAATTATATATGTCGTACCAGTACGGTACTAGTACAATAAAAGTATGTCGTACTGTTAGAATTATAAAATATGATTACTCGATAAAAGTATAGTACTAGTACAATACCAGTACGTCGTACTTCTGAAATAAGAAGCACAACATACTCGTACGATACAAGTATAATACTGTTACGTCGTACTGGGAATCTTTGCTGGTAATGCCAACCCAACCTCACTTTTTTGACAATTGTCAAATATGAACGCGTCACTGAAAACGGTGCAATAAATGTTGGTGAAAAAAGTGGTTTATGATGCAGCAAAAGTGTTTTAACGTTTGTAACTTGTGCTTCTGTACTTATATTGAATATCCGAGATTAAATTTATATTAAATTATCGATCTTTATAAGATTTATATTCTTTTACTTTGCCATGCCGCTTTGTGCCATGGTGTTATTTCATTGAAAAACATCAAAATCTTTTTTTTTATAATCTTTTTTATACATTTATATTGAGAAAAATTCATAAATTCGGTCTTGATCATATTAATATATTTTTAAATTTAATTGTGTGTTACATATAACATATTTATAGGTTAGGTTGTGATAATATGTTTTTCTTAAGATCAAAGCAATTTTAAACATCCAAGTTTAAAATTCTTTTGAAATAATGTTTAAATGTAAACAAATAATCAATTAATATTTGATAATGTTAAATAATTAAATTAAATTAAAATGATAATTAAAATAATATAAAACATCGGATATTTTAAGATAAGTGAGAATACAAGTTACATATTTTATATAATATATGCAAAGACATATATGATATAAATAAAAAAAATTATTGAATAAAAAATTTTCTTTTCAATAATAAATGAAAATAATTAAAATATTATTGTGAGAAGAGAAAGGGGAGGGTATATAATATTTTATATTGTACAACATACTAGTATTGTACGAGTAGAATAACCGTACGATATAATGAATTATTAATGTCTTTTAGTACGTCATACTTTGACCGTACTAGTATTGTACCAGTACAGCGTAATAATACGACGTACCAGTACAGTACCTGGTACCCTACGGAGGTAGATGTCGGGTACAGTACTAGTACGCTTATTTTGCCGTACTCGTATTGTACTTGCATCGTACTAGTACGCTGGTTATCTGGGTTGTGTTATTTGAGCTCCATTCTATCACTTGAATGTCATTATTAATCATTCATCTGCATATTTCATTAAATTTATTTATAGCCATCAGTTGGTGGTCCCCGAACCTCCGCCGGTACTAGGCTGCGGTACGGTAGGAACTGTGCGGGCAAATGACCCACTAGGTAGCCGTGAAGTGTGTCACTCGGTCGAGTCAATTTTGATTGTAGGTTCAAGGTAGGGGTCGTGGCCGTGGAAGAGTGACAGAGAATAGACGATACTACAGGGACTGTGGACGGACGCCGATAGACGAGATCATTGACGTCCAATTTTGTGGATCGCGTTCGTAGTTGTTCCGAGGCGAACTTTGAGTATTATAGAGAGTTTTCGAGTGTAAGAGGTGTTTTGGATGAATAATAAAAAGAAAGATAGTGAAAGAGAACAGTGGATTTTATTTATAGTAGTTAAGGTGTTGGGAGCCATTCTTTGGGATTATTCCAGGCAGATACGAGAAGCCGAGAAGCCCAAACACGAGGTCGGGTGGCAACGTGGGTAAGTCGTGTTATTGGTTATAGTCGTGTCTCGCCGCTGGTATTGTAGTTGACGCCAACATTTCTTGATGTATTTAACAGAAAGTTTTTATAATTAAATTCATACGTCACAATATGAATTAGAGTTTCGCTTTTATACTAAGCAAAAATATTTTTTAAAAATAAATTTAATTACTGAAAATAAAATACTGTAAACAATGATTAAATTTATTTTAAAACTATATTTTTGCCTATTATAAAAGCAAAACTTTAATTCATATATTAAGTTTACTTTCATTTTGAACCTTTAACAAAAATGTAATTTACATATTCAGTCAACTTTCGCGTTAAACATTTGCTCAAGTGTTTTCGTATGTTTTGAATTTAGTTTGTGTTTAACATTTTGCAAACATTTTCTGAATGTTTTCTGATGTCATTGATGTGTATGTATAAGTTTTGGGGTCGCTGATTACGAATCTGAAGTCAGATTTTAAATAATGTCAAAATTTAAAATTGCGTTTTTCTCGAAATGACATTTTTTGAAGTCCGTGTTCACGATATCTCAAAATCTACTGAACCAATCGTTCTGAAATTTGGCACAGTTCTTCTTAACTAAATTCCCCGGGTAACTACGAGAGATTTTTTTTAATAATTATTAATTATACAGTAAAAAATAGATAGGTTTTTTCAGCAAAAATCAAATTTTTGGGTTTCAAGTGATGCGAAAAATCAAAAAAACCTGTTAAAGATGAATTTTGAAAATTATAAAATTAGTTTTTATCAATATCAATCAAAGATTAATATTTTCAAAAACTCTAAAAGATCTTGGTATTTTAAGATACGCTGCACTTCGGACAAATTATATTGTATAGGTAGTGGATCCCCTCCTTACCTCACTATTATTCAGTGAGTTGGTTGAGATTCCATATTACTAGAACAATTAGTTTAGGAATATTTGAAAGAAAAGATTAAACAAATATTTAAATAGTTGTATATAAGAGGCATTCCACGTCAATGGAAGACCCCCCCTGTCCAAAATTGGTTTTAACGTAAAAAGCTTTATTATAGCTTAAAATTTAGCTTATTTTGTCTACTTTTAAATGCAAAGTGGCGATTTTTAAAATTCAAAATGGCGGATCCAATATGGCCGCCAAAAAGAAAAAAAACGAAAAAAAAGTAATCAAAAACTCTTAAAACTTGTCACTTGGGGGTTTTCAGGGTCGCTGAATACGAATCTGATGTCAGTTTTCAAAAATTCAAAATGGCGGATCCAATATGGAGGACGATTTTGGAAAAATCTGCGATTTACTTGAATATGGCGGACTTGGAGTTAAAAATTAACTGAATTCGCTTGAAAATTGTTACTCGGGTGTTTTCGGGGTCGCTGAATACGAATCTGATGTCAGTTTTCAAAAATTCAAAATGGCGGATCCAATATGGCGGACATGAAAACTAAAAATTGGTTGAATTTTTTTGAAAATCGATACTCGGGGGTTTTTGGGGTCGCTGAATACGAATCTGATGTCAGTTTTCAAAAATTCAAAATGGCGGATCCAATATGGCGGACATAAAGTTGAAAATTGACTGAATTCGCTTGAAAATCGTTACTCGGGGGTTTTCGGGGTCGCTAAATACGAATCCGACGTCAGTTTTTTAAATTTCAAAATGGCAGATCCAATATGGCGGACGAAAAAATAAAAAGTCAACGCATTCGCTTAAAACTCGTTACTCGGGGGTTTTCGGGGTCGCTGATTACGAATCTGATGTCAGTTTTTAACAAATCAAAATAGCGGATCCAATATGGCGGACATGAAGTTGAAAATTTACTGAATTCGCTTGAAAATCAGTACCGGGGGTTTTCGGGGTCGCTGATTACGAATCTGATGTCAGTTTTTAAAAAACATAATGGCGGATTCAATATGGTGGAGATGAAGTTGAAAATTGACTGAATTCGCTTGAAAATCGTTACTCGGGGGTTTTCAGGGTCGCTGAATAAAAAAATAAGAACAAAAAAATAAAAATTAATTTTTGAAAAACTGACATCAGATTCGTATTCAGCAACCCTGAAAACCCCCGAGTGTCAATTTTCAAAGAAATTCAGCCAATTTTTAATTTTTATGTCCACCATATTGGATCCGCCATTTTGAATTTTTGAAAACTGACATCAGATTCGTATTCAGCGACCCCAAAAACCCCCGAGTATCGATTTTCAAAAAAATTCAGCCAATTTTTAGTTTTCATGTCCGCCATATTGGATCCGCTATTTTGATTTGTTAAAAACTGACATCAGATTCGTAATCAGCGACCCCGAAAACCCCCGAGTAACGAGTTTTAAGCGAATGCGTTGACTTTTTATTTTTTCGTCCGCCATATTGGATCTGCCATTTTGAAATTTAAAAAACTGACGTCGGATTCGTATTTAGCGACCCCGAAAACCCCCGAGTAACGATTTTCAAGCGAATTCAGTCAATTTTCAACTTTATGTCCGCCATATTGGATCCGCCATTTTGAATTTTTGAAAACTGACATCAGATTCGTATTCAGCGACCCCAAAAACCCCCGAGTATCGATTTTCAAAAAAATTCAACCAATTTTTAGTTTTCATGTCCGCCATATTGGATCCGCCATTTTGAATTTTTGAAAACTGACATCAGATTCGTATTCAGCGACCCCGAAAACACCCGAGTAACAATTTTCAAGCGAATTCAGTCAATTTTCAACTTTATGTCCGCCATATTGGATCCGCCATTTTGAATTTTTGAAAACTGACATCAGATTCGTATTCAGCGACCCCAAAAACCCCCGAGTATCGATTTTCAAAAAAATTCAACCAATTTTTAGTTTTCATGTCCGCCATATTGGATCCGCCATTTTGAATTTTTGAAAACTGACATCAGATTCGTATTCAGCGACCCCGAAAACACCCGAGTAACAATTTTCAAGCGAATTCAGTTAATTTTTAACTCCAAGTCCGCCATATTCAAGTAAATCGCAGATTTTTCCAAAATCGTCCTCCATATTGGATCCGCCATTTTGAATTTTTGAAAACTGACATCAGATTCGTATTCAGCGACCCTGAAAACCCCCAAGTGACAAGTTTTAAGAGTTTTTGATTACTTTTTTTTCGTTTTTTTTCTTTTTGGCGGCCATATTGGATCCGCCATTTTGAATTTTAAAAATCGCCACTTTGCATTTAAAAGTAGACAAAATAAGCTAAATTTTAAGCTATAATAAAGCTTTTTACGTTAAAACCAATTTTGGACAGGGGGGGTCTTCCATTGACGTGGAATGCCTCATAAATATATATTGTGTAAAAACCCAAATATTACAATAGTACAGTATTCTGTATTCAAATACAATTTTACGTATGAATGTAATGTAAGTGTAAGGATGTTGTGTGCGTAACTTGTTAAGAGTCTCTTGACTCTTTCGAATATTTACCTTTGGAATTCCTCAGAATTGTATCTTCCAATATACTAGACGTAACGCAATTCAAACGTTAAATTATTTCTCCAATTTATTATAGTTATTTAATATTCTCTTTATCTCAATCAATTATTACAAACAAATCTCAAAAGTCAATAGAAAACATAAACTCAATTACTATTTATTTTCAATCTCAACTCAAAACTAAGTGATCTCAAAAAACTCATTTATATACTCCTTAATCAAACTCAAATTCAGATTCTCTTTATTCAAAAACTTCAATTATTAATTCTTTGTAAAACTCAATACTCTTAAATCAAATCACAATTCAATACTAAATACTCTTCTTGTCAAATAATCTCAACTCAAAAATAAATACTCTTTAAATAATCTCAACTCAAAAATCACAACTCAAATAAAAACTCAGAATAAAACTCCAAATGGAAACAACCTCGAAACTAGAGGATTGTTTCAAAGAGTCTCTCAACTCAGAGACTCAAACTCGAAACTCTCAAAAACTTCAAGCTCCACACTGAGCTATCTCTCTGTCTTCTCTCCCAAACAACAACTGACCGACACTACTTGTGTCTACTGGTTTTATTGAGCTCATTTTTGGTGGAAAAAGTATGTTTTATTTAATAATTTTATTGTTGTCAATGTTCTTTATTGCAACCTTGCAATATTGTGGTAGTGTTCCAGTTCATTTTGAATGGACATACTTTGGATGCAGCAATCTTTATTGCATTACTCTTTGTTTCTTGTATTAAATTAAATTACTTAGTTTCTCAATTTTCTCATGAAAGTTGAATAGGTCTTCCTTAAAATTTATGTTATTAATTGAAAGTTAATATTTAATATATAATTATTTGGATATCTCTAAGAGATTCCAAAGGCATTTCTTATAATGTTTATAAAGCGGTATTTGTTTTCTGTGTTGCATAAGGTGTCCTCTTTTTCAAGTATAGTATTAATGAATTGTTAATAATATTAATAATTTATTAATAATACGTTACGAAATTCATACGTAACAAAACCCTCTCGTAGTTACCTCGAAAAACATCTCCTTTAACAAAATTTTTTTTTTTTAATTTAGATGATTCTGCTGCGAGTTACGTTGAACACCGCAAATCTATTTTTTTACGAGGCGCCTGTAGAGATTTACTGCCACTCACACAATTTGCAATATTTGTCAATGAGAATTTAGGAAAATATACTTTAAATATTGTATGAATATGTGGAAATTAAGTTAATAAAGTAACACACTT
Organism: Leptopilina boulardi; assembly: GCF_019393585.1. Taxonomy (NCBI): domain Eukaryota; kingdom Metazoa; phylum Arthropoda; class Insecta; order Hymenoptera; family Figitidae; genus Leptopilina; species Leptopilina boulardi. The sequence continues at coordinate 1,185,240 of NW_026138006.1, forward strand.
TATGTCACTAAAAAAATTATTAAAAAAGTGCCTTTTTTACTCTGAAATGACCATACCCGCCCCCCTTAAAACATTTAATGAATCCTCGGGATGTCGGAAAGCAATTAAAATGAAAATGAAGAAGTTAACGATTTTCAAAGGTTAACAATCGCGTTTTCATACATTTATTAAATTTTGATCTTTAATCATTACCATTTGAAAAAAAATTGATTCAAAAGCCCTGAGTTTTATTCCAATATAGATGTCGGAAAGCGAGGAAAAATGAAAATTAAATTAATCTTCTTCAAACGTTAACGGTCGCGTTATCAAACGTTTATTAAAGTTTGTTTTAATTTTAATCATTACCAATCGAAAGAGCATAAAAAATTAATTCAGAATCCATTTGTTTTATTTCAATTTAGATGTCGGAAAGAGATGAAAATTGAATTAACCTTTTCAAACGTTAACGATCGCGTTATCAAACATCTATTAAAGTTTGTTTTAATTTTAATCATTACCAATCGAAAAAGTAAAAAAAATTATTTGAGAATCCATGAGTTCCCAGTTGAAAATCAAACGCTTTATGAAGCTGAGTAAAAAGCCCTTTTAAAGCTTAAGGATAGCTGCTAATAAGCAGTTAAATAGCAGTGGAAAAGCTATCAGGAAGCATGTTATGTTCGATTTTTCGTTTTCTAAACGCTTTCATTGTTTTTTATGTCATTTGAGTAATTTGAGGTTTTGTTTTCCATACGCTCATTGGTCAAAAGTTTGTCATTTCATTCATTCTCGAACGAAATGAATTACAGTGATCGTTGTGCAAATACAAGTGTAGGAATAGCGAATTTATTTGCTAATTACTTCAAGTTTGCTTACAATTATAATGTTGATAATGATTATTCTTTTTGAGTATGAGAATATGATGTTGAGAATCTAAATTAAAATTATACAAGGGCGCTGGTAATGATTGTATTCCACCTAGTGTGCTAAAATTATGTTATTCGTCTTTAGCTACACTCATTGTTTATAAATTTAATGCTAGTATGAAATTAGGTTACTTTCCGATTGTTGAAAGGATAGAGTAATTGTTCCGGTGTTTAAGAGCGGTGATGCTTCTTATGTGGCAAATTACCGGCTTATAACTATATTTAATGTTATACCTAATGCATGGTTTTTGCAGGGTTCAATCAGTCAGTACGAAGCTGTGTGTTTATTCTGAGTTTTTAACAAAGAATCTGAAAAGGAGAAATCAAGTGGACTCTGTTTACTCAGATTTTGCAAAAGCGTTTGATAAGGTTGATCACCATATATTTTTGGCTAAATTAAAAGCATATGGCACTCTCTTGGCTCGTGTCATATTTGGGTAATCGTCCTCAATCTGTTAAAATTAATAATAGTTTATCTGAGGGATTCTTTGCTGCATCTAATCTTCCTCAAGGATCTTATTTAGACCTTTAACAGAACTCGACTAAGTTCTCTACTGTCGACCTTTTATCGTAATGTTGTATTTGTGTCTTCATAAAGTGACGCACTTTTAACACAACGTGAAATAAATTATTTCTCATTATAATTTTTCACAATATGGAATATTTTTAGAATCTATGAATGAGGTAATTTATACATAGTCCCCAGCAGCTTAAGAATGACAATAGTAGTAATACAGTCTGTACTTTTCGTTCAGTGTTCAATAAAGGGATACAACACCGATTCAAGAACTCATATTTTAATTTTTTCGTGTAGCCTCCCAACGTGAAATAAACCATTGGTTTAATAATGGCTCAACATTGGAAGACAGTCGTTACAAAATTGGTGCAATGATGGCATCCAATATTGGACCGCGAATGGTAAAATCTTGGGATGATCACGACGTTGCCAATCATTAGTAGCCAATATTGTTTCATCATCCTGCCACCAAAATGGCAAAGTGTGAAAAAAATTGAATTCTGATTTCAACGACAAATAAGTCTGTTCTTATAGTATAAGGGTAACACATTTAAAAAATTAATTTATTTAAAAAAAATATTTTTAATAATAATAAAAAATATTTTATTTAATCTAATTGTTTTTAATTTTAAAAATAACTATTTTACAAAAGAACCCTTACACCACCAGATATCCTAGGATATTCCAAAAACATCCCTTGGATACCCTAGGGATACCCCAGGGATATCCTAAGGATACTTTAAGGATATCCAAAGTATCGGCGATTAGGATATCCTAGGGATATCCCAGGGATATCTAAGGATGTCCCTAGAACGTCCCAGGGATATCCTAATCATTTCTCCGGATATTATTAGGATATCCTGTGGATATGTCTAGAATAATTAGGGATGTCCTTAGGACGTCCTAAGGATATCCACAGTATGTCTATATTACCTTAAGGGTTAGAATATCCTTCAGTCATTCTAAAAATGTCCCTAAGGTATCCATAAAACGACCTAACATACAAATTATTAACTATAATAATCTTGGTATTCATTCATTCCGTCCGGACCCCTGCTGGGTTTTCGGTGACAGAGAAAAGAACAAGTTATGGAGAGAGAAAGATATATCTTTATTTTGCAAATGAGGGTTCGCTTGACCTGTAATCTGTTAAAGAGGATTAATTAATAACTCTAAGGACCCAGGTAATTATTTCTTTCTCCCTTTATCACGTGAAAAAGCTATAAAGAAAGTATAAAACTGAATAGGTAACGCATACCTTTCTTTCTTACACCAAGGAATATAACATAAGTACTTCTTTGTTTAACATTGCGTTTCTCTATCTAGACGATTGAAAATAGCATAAGAACATCATCGTCTAAAATCTTAATCTTCTTCCTTTTTGTTTTAAAAATAAAAAAAAATATTCATATACAGTAGGACTCCGGTTATCCGAGCTAATGTGGACCGGACCTACCTCGGATAAAGCGAAAACTCGGATAATCCGAATTGTTATTACAATTTAACATTATTATTGTTTAAACAATTATTATTTATTACAAACGAGAACATAATATTGTATATATTACATAATAATTTAAACAATTTGAATTTATTAAAAATAAACTCATATTTATAAAAAACTAAAATTAAAAATAACTCGGATGAAGTAGACTAGACTCAGATAATACAGAATTTCCTACTGGGACACCACCTCGGATAATCGAGACACAACTTAAAATTAGTGTTGCCAAAATCCACGTTTCATAAACGTAAATTTTTGCCTGTCCCAGTGTTTAATGTCCCACTGTTTAAATTAAGCAATCGCAAGAAATTATTTAAATAAAAATTGTTTGTACACGGAGAGAAATCTGGTGCGATTTACGCATGAGCATGTCCTTAGGAATATAGTAACAGACGCTTTCAAGCAAAAATCCTAAGTGAGCGAGGTATTATTGTATGAGTCTCACCTGATATTCAGATGGAATCTTATAGTTTTTGCTTGGAAGTGTCCATGCTATATTCCTATGGACTTGCTCATGCGCAAATCGCAGCAGATTTCTCTCCGTGTAAAATTTTAAAATATTTTAAATTATTGGATATTATACTTAAACACATGAGTCAACGAAGTAACAATTACACTTTTTTTAAAAACTGTCCTATTTATATAAAAATCAGCATTGTATTTCAAGAAAAAATTTACTCCGTAACGTCAAAAACAGTTTTTTTCAATTTTCTTTGTAAATAGTGAATCAATGTGGCTAAAATTTTTGGACATAGTGTGTTGTCATAAACATGGTTTACATTTAAATTTTGGTACAGTTTCTTTAAGTAGTTTTTCAGAAAATTAAAGTGTCCTACTGTTTAAACTGTCCCACTGTTTATCACTCTCCCCTACCTGTATTAGAGCCCCAGAAAATTTTAATAAAAAAATTTAAAAATTATTACCTGGCCCCTCAGAATTAATCTTCAACAAAGGCTCTATTGTCCAAGGATTGGTATTGTTTGTGGTTATTGTAATGTAATTGTATTGAATTAAAGGAAAAATTGGTTATATTTAATAAAAGGTAAAATTGGTTGTATTGAATTAAAGACAAAATTGGTTATATTTAATAAAAGGAAAAATTGGTTATATTAGAGAGAGTGAGCAAAAGGGTTAAAGATATTTAGATTTTCATGAATCAAAAATAAAATTAAACGGAGTATACTATGACCAACATAAAAGAGTATGTTATTTTAAGTGATAAAGATTTAAAAATCATAAAAAATAGAAATAAATTGTTAAATTACATGCATATGTGAGAGATTCTTTTTCAATCGCCCCAGCCCAAAAAGTCAATGTTCTGGGATTGGCTTCATACTTTGGTAAATTGTTCTCCTATATGATAAGATAATAAATCCCTAAAATATAAACTCATTAAAAAAATATTTGTAGAAAGTAGAGGGGTTGAAGTTTTGACGTTAAGGGTAACATTGTCATATTCAAATCCGTATAACTATGACAAAAATTTATGGATTTTAATTTATCTATAATGAATTTTAATGCATTTTTCACGTACTTTTCAAAAATGTATACGAAATTTAGAAAAAAAATTTTAGATCCCTTTTTTTTCAAAATCAACCCTTATTTTTCGATTTTCACCCCTTCGGGTGTTTTTTTTTTTTTTTTAATTTTCATTGGAAAGCTGAGGTTTGTTCCCATGAGCTATGTAAATATGAAAATGGGACAACAATAATTTTGTGAGAAACAGAATATTAAAGTAGGCGGTGCCGATAAGGGTGCCGTTAAGGGTAACATTGTCATTTTCATATCCGTATAACTATGACAAAAGTTAATGGATTTTAATTTATCTATAATAAATTTTAATGCATTTTTCACGTACTTTACAAAAATGTATACAAAATTAAAAAAAAAAATTGTGACCCCTTTTTTTCAAAATCAACCCTTATTTTTCGATTTTCACCCCTTCGGGAATTATTTTTTTATTTTTTTTATTTTCATTAGAAAGATGAGGTTTTTCCCATGAGCTATGTAAATACGAAAGTGGGACAACAATAATTTTGTGAGAAACATAATATTAAATTAGGCGGTGACTACCTAAATCCCTTTTTGAAATACACCTCTTTAAAGAAGGACAAAAAAATAAAATTCGAAAAACCTGTATAAATTTTAGACGCAATCTTTTTGCTCACCTTTTATTATTACACAATGTTAAAAAAATTGTAAAAAAGAAAATAAATTTCAAAAATTCACCCTTTACGTAAAAAAATTAACCAAAACTACCCCCATATAACCGAAAATAAAAAAATTGACAAACATTGCTTGAAACTAGCTACTCGGGGGTTTTCGGGGTCGCTGATTACGAATCCGATGTCAGTTTTTCAATATTCAAAATGGCGGATCCAATATCGCGGACGAATTTTTGAACACTTAATGCGATTTGCTTGAAACTTGTTGCTCGGGGGTTTTTGGCGTCGCTGATTTCGAATCTGATGTTAGTATTAAAAAATTTGAAATGGCGGATCCAAGATGGCCGACAACTTTTTAGAAAATCGATCCAATTGGCCTGAAACTTGTTACTCGGGGGTTATTGAGGTAGCTGATTACGAATCTGGTGTTAGTTTTTTTAAATTTAAAATGACGAATCCAATATGACGGATGACATCTTGAAAATGAAAAGTTTCAAGCAAATTTGATCAACTTTTAAAAATTTCATTGGACATATTGGATCCGCCATTTTAAATTTTTTGAAACTGACATCGGATTCGTAATCAGCGACCCCAAAAACCCCCGAGTAACAAGTTTCAAGCAAATTCAAATGATTTAAAATTTTCTCTTCCGCCATATTGGATCCGCCATTTTGAATTTAAAAAAATTTTTAATTCTAACATCAGATTCGTAATCAGTGACCCCTAAAACCCCCCGAGTAACCAGTTTCAATCAAATTTAATCAATTTTTAAAAATTTCGTCGACCATATTGGATCCGCCATTTTGAGTTTTTGAAAACTGATTTCAGATCCGTAATCAGCGACCCCAAAAACCCGCAAGTAACAAGTTTCAAGTAAATTTAGTAAGATTTTACAAATTATGTCCGCCGTTTTGAATTAAAAAATTTTTTAAATCTGACCGCAAATTCGTAATCAGGGACCCCGAAAACGTTCTAGACATCAGGTTATGAAAAATTTCGGCCTCATCCTTAATTGCGTGACTCAAAGGGTTAAACTGAAAACTTTACATCAAACTAATGTGTTTTATTTTCATTTGTGTTAGTATAATATGCATAGTATATATTATACAGACAATCCGTGTTTAGAACTAATTTCTGATACCTTTTAATTAAACCGCGGAAATTTTCTTATTGATTTTATTGATTCATTTTATCCACCTACTCCAAGAACTGACGGATATAATCAAAATCAATATGTCGGTGTTAGAACACCTCCACGTTCACAATCTCCTACTCCACTTGTAGAAAAGAATTTAAACTTCAAAGTAGCTCGACGATCAGACGCAACAACGAGCACAGAAAAACCAGAGCGTCAATCCAATGTAATGATGCTTCGCAAACAAGAACTATATTGCAAACCAGAACACACAAAGAATCCGCAGTAATTACTCTAAAATCTCCTAATTTCATCGATTTATCTACCTCACTACTAATAGATACCGGAGCAGATGTAAGTCTTATTAAATTATGCGTTTTACAGCCTGAATTAATTGTTCAATAAGACAAATCCATTCAAATCACAGACATAACCCCAACAAAAATATCGACACTAGGTGCAACTCAAATATTACTAGATAATAAGTTAGTAACTTTTCAAGTAGTACCCTCAGATTTTCCTATACAATCTGACGGGATTTTAGGAAGTGACTACCTCAGACAAGAGAAGGCAGCCATTTCATTTTGGCGCAATACCATCGTGACCGTATCTAACCCTGTAAAACCTATATTATTCATAGATAATGAATCTAGACAAGCTAGAGACATTTTAGTTAGCACTAAGGAAAATAAAAACAAAGATTTAGTAATACAAGCTAGATCGCGCCAAGTAATCCCCATAGAAGTTTCAAATAAAGATATCAAAGAAGGTTATTTACCCCTAATTAGAACTCAAGATGAATTGATAGTAGGTGAAGGTGTTGTTACTAACAAAACGGAATTTGCCATATTTTAGCAATAAATACCACTACAGATAACATAGAAGTGGAAATTCCGCCTCAAGAATTAATTCCCTTTGAATATTATCAATTACCAGGAAAAGAGTCAGAAGACGAGTCCTCGGATGATGAAAATACTCCTCCAATCGATAGAATACCTGCCATTATAGAATCTTTAAGATTGGAACACTTGAACATTGAAGAGAAAGAACACGTAAAACAATTAGTAAACGAATATCCCGAAAGCTTTTACCTCGCGGGTGAACATTTAACTCCTACAAATCGCGTAAGACATAAAATAATAACAGTGGACGAAATTCCTATACATACTAGACCATATAGATTTTCACCTGCCCAAATAGAAGAAATTCACAAAGTTATCGATAGAATGACATCAGAAGGAGCTATTGCCCCCTCCTCATCACCTTATAACTCCTCATTACTTATAATACCCTACCGAAAGAGTGGTACTGGAATGGTACTGAATTGGACTTGGCTTGAGTTCCACTTCAGTCCCACTACCTGATAACCCATAAGAAGACATTTTTAAAGTACTTTAACAATAGTTTTAAAGGTATATAAAATCAACAAACCGTCTCTCACGATATACGTGTAAAACAGCAAAAAAACATAATAGTTTGTAGAAAATTTCTGTTAAGTTTGGAAATTATATTGCAATCTCTCCTTGAACAATAGACCCTTAGGTCCTTTGATGAAGGATTAAAATTTTAACCCGAGTTTTATTGCTTAAAAAATTTATAATTTTAATAACTCAACTTTAAAAAATATATATTGAGTTTCGTTAATATTTCCAGATTATGAATATCTAAAATTTATCAAAAAATAATTACATTTAAAAAAGTTATAATTTATCTCGTATACCTTAAGTTTGACAAAAAAAATGGACATCATTTTTGAATTTAGCTGCAAAAGGACTTATCATATGCATAATAATGTATGAAAATAATATAAATCCAGGAAAAACAAATATAATATTGAAATAAATATAAAGTATTAGTTTAAACATATTGAAAAAGCTAGTCGATTTTCACTTTTATGAGGGTATTAACGGTAACTCGACCCTTTTCGCAGGTAAATTTCCCAGTTCCATTTCAGTACCAAAATGCACCAAATTAGTACTGAGTTGGTACTGAGCCCTCAGTTCCAATTTTCCAGTACCAATCCAGTACCACCCTTCCGGCAGGGTACCAAACAAGATGGACGTAACCGGAAAAAAGAAGTGGAGAATAGTAATTGACTTCCGAGCCCTGAACACGAGAAGACGGTTGGTGATTCCTATCCCCTTCCCAATATATTATCGATCATCGATAATCTCGGCCGTGCGGCCTACTTCTCGGTGTTTGATTTAGCTAGTGGATATCACAATATAGAACTAGAACCTTCCGACAGACAGAAAACAGCGTTTTCGATCGTACACGGACATTATGAGTACATAAGAATGCTTATGGGCTTAAAAAACTCTACAGCTACTTTCCAAAGATTAATGGATCAAGTACTAATAGGTCTACAAGGAGTTGAACTATTTTTCTATTCAGACGATATTGTAATATGAGAGATTCTTTTTCAATCGCCCCAGCCCTAAAAGTCAATGTTCTGGGATTGGCTTCATACTTTGGTAAATTGTTGTCCTATATGATAGTAATAAATCCCTAAAATATAAACTCATTAAAAAAATATTTGTAGAAATTAGAGGGGGTTGAAGTTTTGACGTTAAGGGTAACATTGTCATTTTCATATCCGTATAACTATGACAAAAGTTAATGGATTTTAATTTATCTATAATTAATTTTAATGTATTTTTCACGTACTTTTCAAAAATTTTGGAAAAAAAGGGGTCAAAAATTTTTTTTTTAAATTTCATATACATTTTTGAAAAGTACGTGAAAAATGCATTAAAATTCATTCTAGATAAATTAAAATCCATTCACTTTTGTCATAGTTATACGGATTTGAAAATGACAATGTTACCCTTAACGTCAAAACTTCAACCCCCTCTACTTTCTACAAATATTTTTTTAATGAGTTTATATTTTAGGGATTTATTACTATCATGTAGGACAACAATTTACTAAAGTATGAAGCCAATCCCAGAAAATTGACTTTTTGGGCTGGGGCGATTGAAAAAGAATCTTTCATGTACAAATTTGAAGATTTATTAAGAAAAGATTCCAATTCTTTTTTTAATATGGAAAGTGCTTTGTATGTACAAATGCTTGATTTTATTGTCCCAATTAGAGAAGGTGATAAACATATTCAAATACTTTTTAGCGGTAATAACAATTATGGTCACTGAATTTGTGTCCATTACGATAAAGTAAGGCACGGAGGAATAGTAAGGAGACCGATCTTGTTGTAGTAGCGCTTCTGAAAATGTCAGAAAAACATGCACGATAAATGCCAGATTCACTGCATTCTACTCAACCACCAAAGTAGCTGAGCATGCGGATTAGCCATGTGCTGTCTCTTTCTCTCGCAAAAAGTGTGCGAGTGAGATCTGGCTGACGTATATTTCTCAAGTCTTCCATGCGTGTTGTGATGAAGGGGTTATGTGTTATTATTTTAATAATTATTATTAATGCTTATTTTAAAATGTCGTGCTGTGTGCCAGGATGTAAGAAAAATCTTTTTCATGACATACATAATAAATAATATGTTTGTAATTACTATGGCTCCATTATTCTTTTAATAATTACTTCAATTTATTGACACTTTAAATATTCCAATAGCATACATTATTATATATTTACACATGATTTTGGAGATACAATATCGTAATGGTAAATAAAATTTCTGAAATAAACACTGAATACTAAGATTTTTGTGTGACATATATGTATATCACATAACCACACTTTACATCTGTCAAAATTGAGGTCCAATGCGCATGCTCTACTGCTTTGGCCAGTTGAGTACAATGCACTGAACCTGGCACTTATCGTACATGTTTTTCTGACATTTTCAAACGCAGAGATCGGTCTCCTTACTATTCCTCCGTGGAGTAAGGCTCTATATTTTTGATAACCTTAATGAGGGGTGTTTAAATGTGCATCAAATAAAATATTTAATTAGATTCTTCCCTTTTAAACTATTGTTCTGTTTTTAATACTTTTCCCAGTAATAATATTAACAGAGTTCTATTAACACAAGATTTAAAAATTAAACATTCTATAAATGACACTAGTGAAAAGAAAATACTTCGTACAACTGATAATAATGTGAACAAAATTTCACCACATGAATATTTAAAAATGAAAAATTTTCTGAGTAAAGAAAATGATAAAAAGATAAATCAAGCAATTGAAGAGAAGGGAAGAAAAAGGAAGGCAAGGCGCGAAGTTACATATGAGCAGAAAATAATAAGACAGGAGAATGAGAGATTGAGAAAACGTAATCGTAATAAAACAGAAATAAATATGATAGAGCGCAAAAAAAATTTGACATGCAAAAAAAAAGAAATTATCTATAAAAACTGAAGATGGAAAGAAAATACGGAAGAATAAAAATTTGGCATGTAGGAAAAGAAAAATATCAATGGAAATTCAAGATGAATAGAAAGTGCGTCAAGAAAATAATTCGTCATGTAAGAAGAAAAAATTTTCTACGGCAACGGAAGATGAAAAGAATGTGTGAAGAAAAGAATTTGACATGTAAAAACGATAATCGGAATAAAAAAAGTGCAGGAGTTGCAATAATGTCTTTTGAAGATTTCGATGAAAATTAAGTTCCACAGAATTATGTAGGTTTAATAAATGCAGAATGTAAGTTTTGTAATACGTTAAATTTTTTGTGTGAAAGACCGTCACATAGATACATCACCGAGGATTGTCCCCGTGAAGAGGACATTATGATATCGCCTCAATGTCACAAAAATATTCCCGGTTGATATCAGCTTGACATTCAAGCAATATTCCGTGCTACTTGGGTGGTAGATCCAATATAAAGGAATTTTTTTTTACATTTCTAATGAATGAAATGAATAAAAAATATGGTTAATGCACACTAGCAACATAGTCGGCCGCTTGCGGACGACAAAGTTGCTAGTTAATTAAATAAAAATGGAAAACATATTTTTTGGATGTATTTATAATGTATTTCCAAGATATCTAAAATGATTTACCTTGTCTACAAGAATTCTTTTTTCTACTTTTTCTTTAAAAAATCTCTTGAAACCAACTCCAGCGCTAACTATGAAACACTTGCTCAACTGTACATATTTTATGTTATTTGGCACAATCTAGCCCACTGCTCCATGTGGGTGTTACGATGTAAAAGAGTTTGTTAAATTGGGATATTTAAACATTATTAATCTGCTCTTCGGAGTTTCTCTCGCAACAACCCAAATGATAATAATATCATTTAGTTTATAATTTTATGGGACGGTATTCCTCTCCAATCGGTATATCTCATCAGGAACAAGGGATTTAAACAAAGGGTAGCAAAATGAATAAGTCTTCTTATTCCGATTAATAGTTAATTTGATAACAATATGTTTATTTACTTGACTTTTAATCTTTCATACAACCAACTACAATGCATTTAAAAATGTTAACTCAAGTCAAGGCTCGACTTTATTTTATGAAGTTTCATGAATGATAATTTTTGTTCAGTTATTCATTGAAACGATACAATTTTACTTACGTAACCGCCTTAATTCCTACCGCACTGAAGGAGTAGAGAAAAGTCTTCTGGTCTTTTTCCTTCCTATCAGAACGGGCTTTTAGTAGATGATTGTTTATTAGAGAACTATATTTGTCCTCTCTGTTATCTGTGTTGTGTCTGTGTATCGAACAACACGACGTGATACAATTCCCTTCGATTATAATGCATTATTATAATTCTACGCATGGAAATTATTCACTTTCGGGTTGTGTTCTTTAAATCACGATTGGTTACTTAATTCGTCAACAACTATATCGAAGTCAACTCCCACGACACCTTGGCACCTTTATGTGAAATATTCGAATATAGTTACGCGCTAACGAAAACACCTCGATCATAAAAGACACGGAAATTCCTGGTAAAATAATTACAATTTGAATTTAAATTAAGTAAAAGGAATTTCTTAAATCGGTATCAGAGATAATTAAGGTAATCATCTCTTTTATATTTAACGTCTGCCCAAATCTATTTGCCCGTGGCGAACCCTTTTGAATCGGCCGAATCTCACAGACGGTCGACTTCGCGATGAACCGATTAGCACGAAGAACTACCGCGAAGAAGCAAAATGTCATCGGTTCACACAGTTTTAATACAAACAATTGAGGTCGGGGTGTGGTAAATTTGGAAGAGGTGGAATCGAAAAATGAAGAAATGAATTATAATTTCTTAATCATTTCTGATGAATCCCAGAATTTCTTTAATGCTATTGAACTCTGTTACAGTGCAACGGAGCTTAGCTCATCATTTTAGTTACCAGGTTGGATTGGCAACTTGACTTTTATAAGTAATATTTTTACAGAAACGTTGACGTTTCTTATATCCTTCAACAAACTCATAGTTGGTCATTGACACAATAAGAGTCTTGAAGCTTCTATTATCAAGCTAATTTTTGAGCATTCTTTTAATTCTCTTTTAATTCATCATTTTTGAAATGATTCTATTGTAATGAATGATTCGAATCAATAGGGAATAATAGAAAAGGGATAATACTCTATGAATGTAGTAAAACCAACGTGAACGCAATGCAACTGCATTTGTCGAACCGTATGCTAGATTCTTACCGTTATAATTTAATACTCATAAAAATTTAATTCTATTTCTGGAATAAAATTGTAATGATTTTATCAGGAATTAATTAATAATAATTTGGACTAATTAATAATGCTGAACCTGTATTTTTGAAAGAACTTGCGAAATGCTTTTTTTAAAATAAAAGGCCATTCAACAAAAAGGAAATGTTGACGCAATAACTTTTCTCATCCTTATTTCGAAATCACAAATTGGCAATAGTCGAAAAACTTGTTTCAACACTTTCTTAAAACAGCACTTTTTATAACATGAATGGGGTTAATAATTACGTGATATATATATATATATACTAGGGGGCTATGCCCCCTGCGCGCTTCGCGCGCCAACCCCCTTCCCCCCTCCTTTTCCCCTTCCCCACCCCAAATTTAAAGGTTAAGATCGTTTCAAGACTCTGAATATAGCCTAAGTCCCCCCTCCCTTTTCTTCTACCCCCCTTCTCTTGACTTGCGGCTATATGCAGAGTCTTGGAACAGCGGCGGCAGCGGCTTCGCGCCCCAACCCCCACCCCCCTCCTCTCTTCCCCTCCTTTTCCCCTCCCTCACTCTAAATTTAAAGGTTAAGATCTTTCAAGACTCTGAATATAGCCGCAAGTCCCCCCTCCCTTCTCTTCTACCCCCCTTCTCTTGACTTGCGGCTATATTCAGATTCTTGGAACAGCGGCGGCGGCGGCGATATCTTTTTGTAATATAGGTAGATATATTTCCAGAAATGAGTACAAATACGTGTACGCAGGTATTCACGCAAAAATTAATGGGGATCCGAATTTCCAAAATATGGGCTTAAAAATGAAAAATATTACGGTACCCAAATGGTTCGTAACATGGGCAACAGCCGAGTTGTTCCTCCTGTCCCTAGTCTTCGCTGTCCCAGCTTCGCTGCACAGTGGCCAGAATCTTTAATTTACTGTTCAAAAAAGTCACTGAACAAGACTACTTGTGGTGTACCAGACGTTTGAGACTGTCTATTGTTCATAGTTTGATTAATATGTAATACCTAATAACAACATCACCGGGAGGGAAAGTAACTTTTCCTCCCGCTCAGTGACGTCACCGGGAGGGAATGTAACTTTCCCTTCCGCTCGTCGGAAAAGACATACTTTTCTCCCGCTACACAGGTAAGAAATGGTGTACTTTCGGTGCGTGTGTTAGAACATAAATTTTTCATTCGGTCAGTCCCATAAAAAACGAATTTAAAGTGTCGAAAATTGCATTTTTGGCTTATATATATGCTCTAATTATCAACTTTAAGGCCCAGTTTTGAATGATGATTGACAATCACGGGAAACCTATTTGTATCAAAAAATCGCTATCTCAAATAATTTGAATCATAATGATATCCTAGGGAGATCTTAGCGATATTTCTAGAATATTTTAACGATATACCAAGTTTATCCCAAGAATATCCCCACGATATTACTAGGATATCCCTGGAATATCACAGGGATATCCCTAGAATATCCTCAGGATATCCCAGAAAATCCTCAGTATATCCCCAGGAAATCATAAAAATATCCTACGTAACGGCGGTTTGGATGTTCTGAGGATACCCTCAGGATATCCTAGGATATCATATGGACGTTTTCAGGATATCCTACATTAGTTTATGATATCCTGAGGATATCCTCAGGATATCCCTTTTGTTGTGAGAGAATTGCAGATTTTTTCAGGATTTTTTTTTGAATTTATAATTATTTATTTATTTTTGTAACTGCTCTAGCCCAGAGGTAGAACTTGTTTAGGACGCCTTCATTCAATTCTTTCTGACATCTATAGGATGCCTTTTTGGGGACATTTTTAGGATGTCCTAAGGATATCTTTAGATCGACTTTTTAACATGTTTCAAGAACATTCCGAAAAGGTTGTCCGTGCCCATTGGATACCCTGTGGGCAACAAGACATCTTTAAGATGACTTTAAAACGTTCTAAAGTGTCCTAGGACATTGCTTTGATGTTCCGAAGGCAATGTCCGAAGGCCCTATCGCATATTTAACGAATAAAAACAGCCCATACAGTTCACTTCCAAAAATCTTTTTTGTGATTTTTAAGTAAACCAATAGGAATTTTTTTCTTTTTCCAATTGCATATTGTAGGGCTCTCAACTGGCCAAAGCAGTTGAGCATGCGCATTGGACCTCAATTTTGACAGATGAAAAGTGTGGTTATGCGATATACATATATGTCACAAAAAAATCTTAGTATTCAGTGTTTATTTCAGAAATTTTATTTACCATTACGAAATTGTATCTCCAAAATCATGTGTAAGTATATAATAATGTATGCTATTGGAATATTTAAAGTGTCAATAAATTGAAGTAATTATTAAAAGAATAATGGAGCCATAGTAATTACAAACATATTATTTATTATGTATGTCATGAAAAAGATTTTTCTTACATCCTGGCACACTGCACGACATTTTAAAATAAACATTAATAATAATTATTAAAATAATAACACATAACCCCTTCATCACAACACGCATGGAAGACTTGAGAAATATACGTCAGCCAGATCTCACTCGCACACTTTTTGCGAGAGAAAGAGACAGCACATGGCTAATGCGCATGCTCAGCTACTTTGGTGGTTGAGTAGAATGCAGTGAAACTGGCATTTATCGTGCATGTTTTTCTGACATTTTCAGAAGCACTACTACAGCAAGATCGGTCTCCTTACTACTCCTCCGTGTCCCTGACATAAGTCAGACCCGTTAGGAGGTGGCGTTACTCTTGACTCAAGGATTTCAATCGGAGAAAGACCAACTTTCCTTGCAAAAAGTCGGTACTTGCATTTCTACATAATAGTTATATATAATAATTTAAGTAATATAATTTATTTAATTAAATAATTATCATTAATCTAAAATAATTAAATATATAAATGAAAATATAAATTTAAATTAATTTATTTGTAACAATTATTATTTTTTACAATTCTGTATTATTAAATAATAATAAACAAAAATAATGGGGAATAGAAAAGCCTTATAGTTTTTGGATATAGTCACAAGGTAAAATATACGTAACAGGCTGCAAGTACCGACTCTAAAACAGTGACGTCACGCCGGCAGTAATAGCACATACCGACTCTTGAGCTGTATTTCCAGGATTTCCAAATCAATTTTTGGCAATAATCGACTTTTTTAATATAAAAAATAAAAATTTCTAAAAAATTTGAGCACCATTGAATAGAGCATACCCAAATTAGTTAATATCGATTGTAATTATTTTATTATGTTTTAAATATTAGTGCTGCTTGTTAAAAACGCGTTTCTTTAAATATCTCAAAATCACTCTGAATGCGATTACCGACTTTCGTTATCAGGACGGCAGAAATATAAACAGAAATTTATATTCTGTAAATGAGATTCAAAAATAAAGTTGACGTGTTTTTGGAATTTTCTTGAAAAAAATATCTAAGGGGGTAACTACCCCCTCATTATATAAATATTTAAAATCTTTTAACCCCTTCGCTGTCGAGGCCAAAATCTCATAAGTGGGCCCAAAATGTCTGTAAATTTTTGAATGACCAAAATTTGTGCAAATGTGTATACTATGGTATTTAAGGTCGCTGATTACGATTCCAAAGTCAGATTTTAAAAATTCAAAATGGCGGAGCCAATATGGCGGACAATTTTTTCAAAAAATGGCAAAAATTATTTAAAAATACTTAAAAATGGTTACTTGGGGGTTTTTGGGGTCGCTGATTACGAATCTAAAGTCATATTTCAAAAATTGAAAATGGCGGAACCAATATGGCGGACAATTTTTTCAAAAAATGGCAAAAATTATTTAAAAATACTTAAAAATGGTTACTTGGGGGTTTTTGGGGTCGCTGATTACGAATCTAAAGTCAGATTTCAAAATGGCCGAGCCAATATGGAGGACGATTTTTCAAAAAATGACAAAAATGATTTTAAAATACTTCAAAATTATTACTCAGTGGTTTTGAGGGTCGCTGATTACCAATCTATAGTCAGATTTAAAAAATTCAAAATAGCGTTACCAATGTGGCAGATAATTTTCTAAAAATTTATAAATTAATTAAAATTACTTAAAATCTTTTATCGAGACTAACTATATTCGCCATATAAAGATCGCTATATACAAAGCAATTAACAGTCCTGTTAATCGAATATTACAGTGACAGTACTGTGAAGGTAAGATTTAAATAAAAGGACAAGCAGGAATGGAAATGGGAAAAAACAATTGCCAACTAATCGCGTAAAACAAAGAAATGACATTACCTGAAGGAAAACAAAAGAAATAAATGGCAGAGTCACCACTTAAACAGCGCAAAGAATAAAACAATGGACAATCGCGTTAAACATAGATGACAGTGACAGTACTTTGGAGGCAAGACCGAAATAACAGGGCAAGCCGGAATGGAGATGAGAAAAAACAATTGCCAACTAATCGCGTAAAACAGAGCACTGATGGTCTCTGAAGGAAAAGAAAACGAAATAAAACGATAGTCATCACTTAAACAATGCTGATAATAAAACAATTGACAAACACTTTAAGCGAATATGACATAAATAAGAATAAACAAAATGAATGACAAAACATTGTGACTAACAAGTTTCAGACAAAGGACCCCTCACGTTTTGCATTGAAAATGGCTTTCAGCCAATTTTTCTGAAACTTTGTAGTTTTGTAGTTTAAGGCCTCCTGAACAAAAAATGTTAATGGAAAAACTTAAAATAATGGACAGTTTTTTTGCTACAATGGCTCAAAGTTAAAAAACAATAGCATTATGGGCATAGATTCGGGCATAAACTTTTGTGAATTTAAAACTTTTAAAACTTAATTAAATCTGCTTAAAACTCGTTACTCGGGGGTTTTTGGGGTCGCTGATTACGAAACCGAGTTTTGTTTTTTAAAATTCAAAATGGCGGATCCAATATGGCGGACGACTTTCCTAGAATCTGATTGAATTCGCATGAAACTCATCACTCGGGGGTTTTCGGGGTCGCTGATTATGAATCTGAGGGCTGGTTTTCAAAACTCAAAATGACGGATCAAAAAACATCGATGATTTTAAAAAATAATCATTGAATTCTCTTGAAAATGGTTATTCGGGGGTTTTCGGGGTCGCTTATTATGAACGTGAGGGCTGTTCTTCAAAGCTCAAAATGACTGATCAAAAAAGGTCGACGACTTTTTGGAAAATCGCTTGAATTCGCCTGATTTAAAAGCCAATGACTCCATACTTAGGTACTTTGCCAAATTGTAATAGTTACAGTAACGTTAAAATCGTGATGGTATTGCAGTACTTCTCAAGAGTACGCTCTTTCTGGTCATACACTGGTCTTCTGTCGCCGGCAGCGAGATAAAGACAGGAAACGAAGGAAAGAAACTGCTGCATATAGACGTTCATTCTGCGATTCTCATGCGTTTTCTGATGTGTACGAACAATTTGCTTTATTAATAGAGAAAAAACCCCAAAGCAAAAAAAGTCAAGAATTCAAGCGATTTTGGATCCGTCTTTTTGAATTATTTAAAACGAACGTCATAGTAATCAGCGACCCCGAAAACCCCCAAATAACCATTTTCAAGAGAATTCAATGATTATTTTTTAAAATCGTCGGCTATAGTGGATCCGCCATTTTGAATTTTAAAAAACAAAACTCGGTTTCGTAATCAGCGACCCCAAAAACCCCCGAGTAACGAGTTTTAAGCAGATTTAATTAAGTTTTAAAAGTTTTAAATTCACAAAAGTCTATGCCCATAATGCTATTGTTTTTTAACTTTGAGCCATTGTAGCAAAAAAACTGTCCATTATTTTAAGTTTTGCTATTAACATTTTTTGTTCAGGAGGCCTTAAACTACAAAACTACAAAGTTTCAGAAAAATTGGCTGAAAGCCATTTTCCATGCAAAACGTGCGGGGTCCTTTGGTCAATTGTCAACATACTTGATCACCATATTGGATACGCCATTTGTCATTTTTCCGATCTAACACCAAATTTGGAATTAGAGACTCCAAAAACCCCCGAGTAACAAGTTTCAATTGAATATGGACAATTTTCAAAATTTTTGGTCGCCATATTGAATCCGACATTTTGAATTTTAAAATCTTGTAATTCTGACATCAAATTCGGAATCAGCGACCCCAAAAACCTCCGAATAACGAGTTTCAAGCGAATATGGTCAATTTTCAAAATTTTTGGTCGCCATATTGGATCCGCCATTTTGAATTTTGTAAATCTGACATCAAATTCGGAAGCAACGACCCCAAAAACCCCCGATTAACAAATTTTAGGCCAATTCCGTCTTATTATTGGGCTCAAAATTTATGTGCGTGTATACACGTCATCGACACCCAAGGGGTTAAATGCATTAAATAACATAATTTATTTCTTTATTTTATATATATATATATATATATAAATTTAATTATAATAGATAATATAATAAAATGAGTAGCCTTTTTTTGGCCAGAGTTATAACTAACATTTGTTAGTTATAATTTTATCTAACATTTGTTGGATTGATATCTATTGTTAGGAGTTTAAAAAAACCCAAAAGAAATTAACCTTGTAAGCATAAAGTAATACAAGCATTTGTAACAATTATAGTTGATACGTTGAACAATAACGATAATTATGAAAGAGATGTTGAAGGCATAATGATTTCTTACACCATGAACTAAAGATTGTAATTTAATAATATGATTGCGTAAATGTAAATTCAAATCCTAGTTCATAAGCATTACGCTATCAGAGAAATGCCTAACGTAGCTTTTCCATATCCTGAAGCCATACACGTCCAAAACTTCAATCTTACCCGTTGTACCTTCCGGAATTCTTTTAACTATAATATCTTTATTGGAAAGATATTATAGAAAGTTCTTTCCATGAGTCAATTAACAAAACAGTTAAAGGACGAACATTAGGAAAAAACACTTCCTTTAACCATATTTTTAAATAATCTTAAATCATGATGAAATCTCATAAATGTTTAAAAAAAATAGAATCCAATATAGTAAATAAACAAATTAAACTTGTTGTTGTCCTTCTACTGTAAACGTGCGTCCAGAATTGATTTGCCTTGAGATTTATAGATGTGGAATCATAAAGAGTTTTCTTTGTAACAAATTTGTTAATTTTTCTGCCTACAATTTTGTGTGCCTTTTTAAAGTTATACAACCATTTGGTTCAAGCTTTAAATCAAATATCTTCATTGACAATATCTTTCTGTGCTTGTAGTTATCATTTTTGTAAATCTTTATTGTCTTTCATATGATAACTGGTGTCAACAGAAGTTTTAAAATTATCTAAAACGAATTCACATATTAAAGGATGAAAATTGAGTAAAAAAAATCCACATATTCTTGATACTTTTTCTTTACATGTACCTTCTTTATTTAATGTGTGCGCCATTTAATGGTGTGATTGATTAAACCTTACAAAAACGAAGTTGCATAGAACTCAAGAGCCGATTTCCTGATTTTCCACTTTTCCAAAAATCCATAGCATTTCGTTTATAATCATAAGATAAAGCAAGCAATACGTTTTGAAATGAATCTTTTAAAGCAATTTCTTATTGCGTAATTGAGGAAGGTTCTAGTTAAAATCCTTGAAATTGGACTAGGAGCATATTATAGTGTAATATAATCATAATATTATATATTTTTTAAAAAACTCCTAAAAATAGAGATAAATCAATGTTAGTTATAACTCTGGCCAAAAAAAGGCTACTCATTTTATTATATTATCTATTATAATTAAATTTTTATATATAAGTAAATAAAAACCACAATAAAAAAATTAGCCCTATGTAAAAAGAGGTAGTTCACCCCCAAGAAGGGGTGAAAATGCTTGGAGATTGTTGAATCCCGCATATTTCTGACAATTTCTATTGATTTTTACAGCAAGAGCGAAACGAAATGAGTTTAGCTACGGTTTTATGTATGAACAGGGATAGTTACCCCTGTATATGGGGTAATATGTTTTAGACATTGCTCAATGTCGCAATTATTTACTTCTTTTTGACTCTTTTTCACTCCAAAGGAAAAAAGTGATCAAAGTTTTGCGTGTTCAAAAAGTCTTGCAAATAAAGAAGAGACATGGGGTAGTTTACCCCCGTCAAGGGGTAAGATTGCAAAGCCATTGCATAATTTCACAACCAGGTTATTTCTGTCATAATACAATAAAATAGAGGAATTAACTACGTCATTTAATGCATTTAATTTTTTTTAAATATTTGTATAATGAAAGGGTAGTTACCCCCTGAGATATTTTTTGCATGGAAATTTCAAAGACATGTCAGCTTTATTTTTGAATCTTCTTTACGGAATATAAGTTTTTGTTTATATTTAGTGACATTATACATTTTTAAACTTAAAAGTTGTTTAAAGAAACAAGTTTAACCCCCATATCACTAACTTTAGGGGCTGTTTTTACCCCCTAAATACGCGATGGGGCTCTTATAAAAATATACGTGTCAAGTATTTCTCAAATAATTACAACATCTCACAAGATGAGCGAAATCGATGAGGTACACCTCGGTAGTGTTCCTTGTAAGAATGTACTAAATATATGATAAAAAATGTCTACGGAGCCGCTTTTTTATCCCTTTAATGTATCAGGAAAAATGTACTAAAAAGTTCCGAAATCTTTGATAAATAATCGAAATGAATATTACATTGAATTTATGTATACTTCATAGCCTAACGCGCGCGTAATTTAGATGGTATAAAGTCTTACACGCCGAACGACCTACAGTACCAAAGTGCTCTTGAAGATCCAAATAGACAAAAGAAGCATATCGCGATTACTGGTGATATATATATATTGATCCTTATGGGCTAATTTACCGAAAAAAGGTTATGTTCCGAGAGTGTATCAAACATGTCCTAAAAATGTCCAACGAACTTCTTTGTAATATCCTCAAATAATCAAGAAGAAATTTTTAAAAAAGATTTGTAATTTGATTTTTCTATTTTAATTAAATCATTTTTAATTATCTGTTATATGGGCAAATTTCACGAGCTGGGTTCTTTTTGTTTTAAAAAAAAATTATTTTCAATTTAGTGGCACACTTTTGTCTACCATAAATTATTATTTTTCGACCAAATATAAGTAAATTTTTAACCACGTAATTCATATTTAAACCATATTTTCATTTTTGTGGTTATGAGTGCAGGTAAAACGTATTTTTAAGAGAAAATGTTCTCAAACAAAGTTCCTAACTCCATTTTCCTTAATCTTAAACGTAAAAACATGTTCACAATTAAAATGGAATTTTATTTCAACAAGGAAAATGAGTTTTATTTTAAGATACACACTAATTTCCATTTAAATTAAAACTGTGATGATATCCTTATTGATCTCAATCGTTTTATACTCAGAAAAGCTACTCCAAGAAAGAAATCCTCTCTGTGGCGAAAGAAGGACGAAAATCGTAATTGGAAAAAATATCGAAATTAACAATTTCATATAAATTTCAAAATTTTTATAAGTACCTGACAAGATGTAAATTATAATTATAATAATAATGAAACTTCATGGATTTGATATAATTTTTCTAAATAGAAGTAGATATTACCCCATCGCATCGGTGACTTTGTAGATAATTCATTTTTAAAGAATACTTTCTTAAGGCCAAACACATGTTTGGTAAAAGCAACAAATTTTCCATTTTTTTTAATATTTTAGAGCAATTTTACTTATCTCTTTCATTTTCGAAAATTTACAATACTTTACAACCCTTTAAAAAACACCTCCTTACATTTGCCTGAACCTACATTCATCAAAATTCCACCCGGGATCGTTCAAATATATTTTTTTCTTCAAGGGCTCTTTAAACAGACTAATGAACCAATTTTCTCGTGAAAAATTGTTCAATATCAACCCTTAATGTTAATTTTAGGGGTGAGCATTTTTCACACATATTTATTTATACTAAAACAACAAATTACAAAAGGATATGTACATTTTTTTCGTATAATTTGTTGTGCTAGTCGAAAAACCAGTATTTGGGAACGAGTTACGCACTCGTTACACGTTTTCGCAGAACGATTACATAGAAATGTTAAGTGGCACCAATGTTCTACCACCCAGATTTCTTTTCTTGGATAGCTGAAAATGTAAATTTTATATGGGCGAATGTTAAATAATGATCGCTCAAAAAGTATTATAAGAAAGTTGATGATTTTCAAAAATCAGCAAAAATGTAGTTACACTTATGAATAACTCATTATCTCGCATATCACAAGTGGCACACTTGTCCAATACACATTTTTTAAACCTTCACAACCCATAAATGAATGTCAAAAAACCCCAGGCATTAAAAACGATTGCTCAAAAAGTTATCGTTAAATGAAAATTAGATTTAATTCTAATTACATCAGGAGTTTCTCTATTTCTTCGATTTCAGTGAAGAAATATGTTGTTTAAATATCTAATTTTGCCTAATAAGACCACTTTTTATTTTTCACACTCGTGAGTAGTATTAACAAATGTAAATTAAATGTGAATTGACAATTTGGAGTTTTTTGCTGCACCGATATCGCAATACGCAATTCATAACCAGCTCAAGAGCAACCATATATGAATGGAGCAAAAAATAACAATAAATATAATAAAACATCATGTTTTATTTAATTTATTAATTCAAAATAAATTTAGTCTATATATGTTTGGATAGAATATATTGTTTTAAAGGTAATTTGTCCTGAAATAAATATTATAAACATATAATATATATTTTCATTTGCAAGAACTGAAGTACGTTTTTATAAATGTCGAAATCACTGAAAACACAATTTTTTTACATATTCGGATGGCCAGCTGACGTATAATCCACCATGCTATACCCAGCTGACGTTTTTATTTCTTTAAGTTACGATGTAAACTATCATATCACCAATTTTTAGTTGGGAGGAAATAACTGAAAAAAAATTTTGTTTTTACGTCATTAGAGGGGTGTAACGCCCCAAGTCACCGCCGGTAGAACAGCTGACGATCACGGGGCTAAATGACCCAAGTGCCCCAGTTATTTCACAAATTATCGGTTGGGAGAAAATTGGTCCCGAAAATCTGTCGCTGGCTACCAGAGTACAAGGAAAGTCCTAGTTTACCATTTTTAACTTCAAGTATGCTCAGAACCTTGTTTTATTATTAGTGTAAAGCGATTAGAAACTAGTTTTTCGAGCATGTGTGGTATAAAATAAAGAAGTATAATATAATAAATTAAATTCACCCTACGAAATATTTATTTTTAAAAATCTTTTATGATTACTTTTACAATTTAATTTTGTTTATTGCACAATTAAATTTATTTTTGAAGGTGTGAATGTTGTTTTGATGTTATTTAATTCAGTTATTATTTATTAATATTTTATTCATTCATTCATAGTCCTACCATTCATTTCAACCACCTTCCAACTCCAAATTATTATTGGATACCGACGTCAACATCAAAATAATGTCGAGACTGTATGGGTTCCTAAGGTTGGAAGATTATTAAAAAACAATACGTTCGATACTTACATTTCGATCTTCTTGAAATATTAAATCAGTATTAGATACTGACGTCGAACCGACATTTGTTTGCTGTCATCCAAAGTCAAGTCGACATTATTTAGACATCAAAACAATACCTAGGATAGAATTTGTATTGTCCCTTTAAAAAATAACTCCTCAAATTATTTTTTTATATTTCAAAATTACATTTTTATATTTTTTAAAAACGATTAAATTTTTTACAAATTGACTTATTTATGTTTGTAACATATTTAAATTTTATTATTATTATTAAATATTTTTTCCTTTCATTATTTTGATATTAGATATTAAGATTTTTCGATTATTGGAAGTGAGAAATAAAAAACCAAATCACTTGTTTGGCTACGTTTCGGTGTCTTGGTTTGACACCATCATCAAGCCACTAGTTAAATTAAATTTAATTAGTTACATTAGTAACACGTCTAATTACACAGGTTTACAAATTCGGGTCAACTTTCAAAACCCATAAAGGCAAGAGCGTTTCTTTACGTATTTTTTATACTGAATTCGAATCTATTATTAGATTTTCTGTATCCCGTCAAAATTCAAAATGGCGGAAAAAAATGAAAAATCAATTGGATTTGCTTGAAACTTGTTACTCGAGGATTATAAGGGTCGCTGATTACGAATATCGCATCAGATTTTTAAAATTCAAAAAGTCGGATCCAATATGGCAGAAAAAATTATAAAATTGATCGGATTTGCTTAAAACTCGTTTAAAAATCTGATGTCAAATTCGTAATCAACGACCTCAAAAACCCCCCGAGTAACGAGTTTTTGGTGAATTGAAGCGATTTTCTGAAAAGTCGACCGCCATATTAAATCCGCCTTTTAAATTTTAAAAATCTGACTTCATATTTGTAATCAGCGACCCCAAAAACCTTGAACAAAGTTATGACTTTTTTTATAAGTAATATAGTTTAATTAACAATAACAATTTTGTTAAAAGCATAAAAAATTTTAAATTGCAATTATCTAAAAAACCTGACGTGTAGTAAAAAACGGACTGTGGATTCGAATTCAGCATTAAAATTTACTTTAGGAACAGGTCTTCATTGCTCGAGTCCAAAACCGTGTATTCCTGTGTTATTTGTCAAAAATAACAAAAACAATTTTTGAAGGCGAAGTATCACCCATTGTAAATCAAATTAAAAACTAAATTAAAATTAAAGTTTTTAATTTGCTTTACGACGGGTGATACCTCGCCTTCAAAATTTGTTTTTGTAAGTTTTGACAAATAATTAGAGGTGTTACTAATGTAACTAATTAAATTTAATTTAACTAGTGGCCTGATGATGGTGTCAAACCAAGACACCGAAACTTTGCCAAACAAGTGATTTGGTGTTTTATTTCTCACTTCCAATAATTGAATAAACTCAATTTCTAATGTATTTAAATTTTATTAAAATGGATAACGAATGTAATTTGAATTATTCCCTAAATATTAAATAAATCGTTATTAAAAATTTCATAATAATAGTTAAATAATACGTTAATAAAAAATAATAATAGCTTCTCTAAATCCTGGAAATCTAATATCTTAAAATAAAAATTATCAGTAAAAATGTAACTCCTTTGAGTTAAAGTTAATATGATTAAACATAAGATGTTTTCTATAAAATTTAATAGGTGCGCCGCTTAAGTGAAAGAGAAGGATCAGGCCCATCACCAAGAGAAGCAGCATTTCTTGCCACACTTTCTCAAGCACTAGCTCCTCAACCAGGCGGACGAAGACATTCCGTTGTAACAATTTCAAAAGTACCTCACTATTTATTCAGCAATCGTCGAGATTCTATTGCAGCTTTATCAATGGGAGTATCCAGAGTATTTTCTAGTCGACGAGAATCTAGTACTGGGATCACGAGACCTTCCAGCAATAGTGGTAGTGCTCATAATCTTCAATTAGACATTATGGATGATATAGCTGAAATAAAAGCAAGAAAGGTAAGAATATAGTTAACCTAATAATAAATTGCGTGACTGACTATGGTTGAAACTACCTCTTGAAGTTGTTCAAAAATCCCAAAAACCTCTAGATACCAAGTTCCATAAAAATATAACAATTTTTTAAAAAATTCCCTCCAACATATTAGATCCGACATTTTGTATTTTGAAAATCTAACCACAGATTCGTAATTCGCCATCCCAAAAACATTTATATATACAATTTTTATAAAAATTATATTTATTAATTTTTTGTTTCCGTATTTCTATGCCTTTTTTTGGCTTTTGAACAAATTTAAGGAATAGTATATAGTTTTTTTTTAATTCAAAATTTACCCTTTTTTGAAAATCAAAAATATTTTTGACTTCTTTTTAATAAAGGACAGTTTTTATTTCTTTTTTTACCTCTTAAATGAAACTTAAAATGTTTGCCTTTAATAAACAAACTAAACAAAATATCATTTTTATTTTCGAAATATTAATTAATTAATTAGGGGAGAGGGCCCCAAGATGGACATTTGATATAAAATTTTCGTATAAGTTTTAACGAAATTATTGAATTAATTAATATAGCTAATTAATAACCCCTTTTTAAAGTTACAAAAAGATAACCCTACGTGAAAATTGTCAGACGCCAGCCAATTTTTGAAAGGAATTGACAAACCCGAGAAAACACAAAATAACCCCAAAACTCAAAATCAACAAAATAAATCTCAGAGGAGATTCTGTCGAGAACACAAGTCGAGAAAAGGGACACGACCCTTGAGACACAACACAACAAAATTGGGCTTACCCACGACGACAAATTCACAAAAGACCCTCTGGTGATCCGTCCAAGTCCCACTGAACGCCTTCCCGTCAAGATTATTCCAATGCAAAAACGAAACGATAACCCCTTTTTGGAATATTCTGATGGACCTCAGGTATTCTTGGGATGTACGCCAAAGAATTACACACTACACTCTTTTTAGTCTTTCTTTATTTTTACACTCAAAAACTCTCTCCTACTCTCTACTTTTCACGAGCCCGCTCTCGCCATATTGATTCGCCTTCTCTCTGGATCCTCGTCGTCCTCTTTTTTACACGTTCCGATAAAGGCCGCCGTGATGACGCCACGTCCCGGACTCCTATCTCGACCTGCCCTCTGAACTGCCGAACGTGCGAAAAACCAAACCAACTCGAAAATGGCATTGTGACAAATTACTTCGTCACAAAGTATATATCGACTCGTGATTTTTTTTACTGATTTAGTTTGTTTACATGAAGCTTTTTATATAAACACGGATCGGAAAGAATTATTTTTCTTCCTGTAACACATATCACGTGGATACGTGGATACACTAATAACGTTAATACCAGTGATCTTTTAACGCATGGGAATTTTTGGAACTATTTTAGTATAACTTTAAGCGTTTCTGTTAACAAAACGGACATATGAAAATCGCTAGTATAGTATTGGTATTTTCAAAGTAAGAAATTTCTCTCCGTGTAGCTAAAATCTGCGGACCTTGGCACGAATATCCGAATTGTGACACAGACAATTCAGCTTAGAGCTGGATTTATCGTTAATTTCTTTTCATTAATTATAAAATAATTAATCTCTTATTAAATAAATTAAATAAATTAGATTGGATAAAGTAAATAAATTAATTTAATTAAATTAATCTCGTTAAAATTAATTTTCTTACAATATTATTTAATTTTTAACATTTAAAAAATGTTAGAACTTTTAAAAAATATAATAAAGAAACAGAAAATTGGTTTAAAAATCCTTACTTGATATTTTATTTTTATTTTGCCCGTTTTTTAATGCATTTTATGAAGGTGTCCATCTTGTGGCCACTTTTTTCAAATCGAAATTTACAACAATTTGAAAAAATTCTTTAAAAAATGTTTGTTTGCAAATTAAAATTTTTTCTTTATGGCCATAGGATACCTTATTTATTGTACTTTCATACGGTATGCACCATTTTTAAATATCCTAAAATTTTTGGATTCTAGAGCACAAAATCAAAACTATGTCCATCTTGGGGCCCTCTCTCCTAATAGGTATTAAAAAATGAAATATTTTACAAATAAATAATGTTATTGCAATTCTGAAGCTACCAATTGAAAGCTGACGTAATTCCGCATTTAAAGCCCTATATTAACTATTTTGGATTAGAGAATTTTTATAAACAATTGCAATGTTAGCCAATTGTTTATTAACAATCCACTAATCCAAAATACTACATATAGGACAGGTTGGATGCGGAATTACGTTGACTTTCGATCGGTAAGTTCATAATTACGGTAACTTTATTTGTTTGTAAAATATTTCATTTTTTTAAAATTAATTAATTAACCCCTTTGTTGGTAGAAGGAATTCGACAAAAAGTGCCCAAAATGTACAGAAAATTTTTTCTTCTGAAAATTGGTGTCCTGGGGTTTTTGGGGTCGCTGATTACGAATTCGTTGTT
Organism: Leptopilina boulardi; assembly: GCF_019393585.1. Lineage (NCBI taxonomy): Eukaryota > Metazoa > Arthropoda > Insecta > Hymenoptera > Figitidae > Leptopilina > Leptopilina boulardi. The sequence goes on from NW_026138006.1 coordinate 1,213,979, forward strand.
CGTTTTTCAAAATTCAAAATGTCGGATCCAATATGGCGGACTTTTTTTCAAAAATCGTTTAGATTCGCTTGAAACTCTCTACGCGGGGGTTTTCAGGGTTGCTGATGACGAATTCGATGTTAGTTTTTCAAAATGGCGGAATTTTTTTAAAAATTGGTCGGATTCGTTTGAAACTCTCTATATGGAGAATTTCGGGGTCGCTGATTACGAATTCGACTTTAGTTTTTCATAGTTTAAATCTTAGATACAGTCCACTGTATGGCGGACGTTTTTTTCTGAAAATCAATGTTTTTTACTAAAAAATGTGTTTTATTGGGGTTTTTTAGAATCGATGATTACGAATCTGGAGTATTATTTTGACAATTTTAAATCTTCAAAATGGCGAACGATTTTTTTAATAATCATTGTATTTTCTTAAAAAATGGGTTTCTGAGGATTTTTGAGGTCGCTCAATACAAATATAATGTCAGATTCTACAAATTTTGAAAAATTAATAATGGCTGATCAGCCACCCCAAAATCCCTAAAATACTTATATTCACGGAAATCCAATATTTTTAAAAAGAAACCAAGATTTTTGTTATAATTCATCCGCCATATTGGATCTGCTAATTTGAATTTTGTAATTCTGACTTCGCCCTCTAAACAAAAGGATATCCATATCAATGGTCGATATCCTAGAATTGTCCCTAAAATATCTTGGGATATCCATAGGATATCCAAACCGCCGGTCTGTGGGACATCCACAAAATATCTATTGGATATTATATCGCAGGATATCCCTGGGATATCCTCAGGATGTCCGTGGGATATTCTTAGGATATTCACGGGATATTTAATATCTCAACATATATTTTTAAAGGTTAAAATTGTTAAGCTGATATAATGAATTATAATATAATAAAAACAAAAATCTTATGAGCTTCTAATTTATTTTAAATGATGATTTGAAACGCATTTTTCAAAGTTTTTAAATAAACTCATGCACTTAATGTATAACTAATATTAATATTTTGATATGAAGTAAATTCGATCAAAGGAAGGTAAAGAAAAACACATAAAACAGTTTTATGTTATTTTGTAATAATATTAATAGTTATTCGTTATTTGCGGGGAAGAATTTATAATGTTTAAAGCCAATTTATTTTCTGACGATATTAAGCATATAAATAAAGGAATGAATCACGAATGAGAAAAAAAATTAGTTAATAATTTTTCAAATTTAACAACTTTCTCGAAAAACAAGTTGCATTTTATTTTATTTATATAAAATTTAATTCACAGAATATTCTCACTCGTAGTCTCATAATGACTTTAAAAACAGTATCCTGAGAATATCTTCTTGACATCCAGAAGATATACTGAGAATATCCTGAAAATATCTGTAGGATATCCTGACGATATCTAGGGATATCCTGATGATATCTGTGGGATATCCTGACGATATCTATGGGATTTCCTGATGATATCTGTGGGATATCCTGACGATATCTATGGGATATCCTGATGATATCTGTGGGATATCCTGACGATATCTATGGGATATCCTGATGATATCTGTGGGATATCCTGACGATATCTATGGGATATCTGGAGGACATTTATAAAAGTCTATAGAGATATCCAGAAGATATCCTGTGGATATCCTCAGATATCCATGGGATATCCAAAGGATATCCGCCGATTTTTTGGATATCCTTAAGAGATCCTTTTGATATCCATAGGACATCCCTAGGATATCTGCGGGATATTATCAATAAATCCCTAGATATCTTGTGATATTAGGGCGGATTCTTAATCAGCTACCCTATAAACCCATGAGTACTTATTTTTAAGAGAATCCGAACGATTTATGAAAAAAATTCTGCCATATTGGATATATCATTTTGAATTTTTAAAAACTAACATTGGATTAGTAATCAGCGACCCCAAAAACCCCTGAATACTAATTATTAAGCGAATTCAAATGATTTTTGAAAAAAGTCCGCCACATTAGATCCGCCATTTTGAATTTTAATAAACTAACATCGAATTTGTAATGAGCGACCCCAAAAACCCCCGATTGACAATTTTTAAGCATATTCAAGCAATTTTTTAAAATATTGGCTGCAATATTAGATCCGCCATTTTGAATTTTGAAAAACTAACATCGGATTCGTAAACAGCGACCCCAAATACCCCCGAATGGGAAGTTTGAAGCAAATCCGTACGGTGGTTTCGCTGGGGCACGAAAGGGTATATGAAATAAATGGTTGACGCGTCAATGCCACGTCGGCACGAAAAAATTTGATGCGTAAACGCGTCTGTGCCAACGAACGGCTTCATTACTTAATATTTCGAAAACAAAATAAAGGACATTTTGTTTTATTTGTTTATTAAAAGCATACATAAAATCTTTGACATTTAATATCTCGAAAAAAATCGGTATTCTGAAAATTTGTATACAGAACGGGAAAAACCTCAGCTTTCGTTTGCAATTATTTATTTTAAAAAACGGACCGATTTTAGTGAAAATAGCAAATTTGTGTTTAAATATAGAAAATAAAGTTCAAAATTTAAAAAAACAAATTTCACCATTAAAAAGAGCATGAAAAAACCTTCGTAAAACATACCTGCCAAAATTTTTTTTATTGCATTTATAGACAGTATACATTCAAATAGTAGTCGGTGTCGGGAAAAACTGATAAAATTGACCCCCCTATATCTCCCACAAAATTTCAAAAAAGTCAAAAAAATTTTTGCGGATATTTTATTTATTTATTTTATTGGAAATGAGTTCCTAGGGCTACTTAGCCCTCCAAGGAACAGGTACATAGATATCGTTTTAGTTCTATAATATTTTTTATGAAAATGTGTGAAAAAAATAAAGAGACAACGAAGAATTTACATAAACTATAAGTACTAAAAAAAAGTTAACATATGAGATGATAGAAAATAACAATATTTAGATCTTTTTTATTATAGTTGAAAAATACTATAAATTACATTTTTAAGTTCTAATATATTTATTTGGCTTATATCTTGATAGAGTTTAGTCAATAAAAATTCAAAAAAGAATTAAAGCTTGTATCTATATATAAAACGAAATAGATTTAAAAGTAAAAATTACCAGTATGTAATTTCCAAATGTTGATTTTCGCATTTAAACAGAAAATTAAAAAATAATTTCTTAAAGTACAACTGGTTTGTTGCTTCTCTAATCGTGATCGGTAATTTATTCCATAATCTTGCTCCTCTTACAATGAAAGATTTTTGTATTTTGCAAGTACGGTGTTGAGCTATTTTTAAGTCAGATTTTCTTTCTCGAAGCCTGTTGTGTATTATTTCATTTTGGTTTCTAAATTCGAAAAAGTTTAAAAGGTACTGTGGAATTTTATTATTAAATAACGAATAAATTAAATTTTCCATAAAGAATTGTCTTCGTGGCGTTACATTTAATAACTCTGATTTCATTCTATATTGAGTGATATGTTCCATTTTTGGCAAATTATAAATGAATCGAATACATGCGTTGAAGGATCTTTCCAGATTAGAATTTAATTCATCTGTTATACCATCATAAAAAATGCAACAATAATCGTAAAAAGGCAATATAAGGAAGTGATTCTTTGTTCCTGTTTAATTGTTGGAGTACCATGTAGGTCTTGTATGAAATCCCACATATATGATCTTTCCAGGATAAAGTACGATCTATTATTAAACCAAGGTTCTTTATTCTTTCACTAAATTTTATAGGAATACCATTCACATTAAGAGAATTTAAAGTTGACTACAGTAAAATCTGATTATACTATCAGATAGGACAACAATTTCCCCAAGTTTCACTTTTTTCGAAAATCAATTTTTCAACTCAGGACAATACACGTAAAACGCCTTATATATGTACATATATATATGGGGTAAAATTCCTGTAGCGTACCAAGTGAAAAAAAAGTTGATCGGATCGGACTGGAACTTACACATAGTTTAGCCCTAGGGATGAGTACTAGACCTTTTCACCGAAAACTTCTCTTTCGATTTTCTAAAACCTTAACCCGAAGGGTTAAGGTCCTTTTGACCCACAAAATATGTCGCTATTTTGATTTTTATTTTAAATTTATGTTTTTGATTCAACAAAATTTATTTTTTATTTCTAAGTATTAGACATTTACAAAACTATGCACATTACTACTAGAGGTTACCACGTCAGTAAAAAGAATTGTTCCAAGTTAAAAAAAATGTTGGAAGCTTATTTTTATGACCTTAAATAAAAATAATGGTCTCCTTCACGTTCAAAGTTACTTTATTTTAATTTAAAGCCTTTTAAAAAATCTGATTCTTTTTAAAAATGTGTCACGTCCCAAGCAATGGTAGACTTTATTTATTGTTAAATAAATAATTGAGAAGCAAGTTTAGCTGATTACCAGATTCGTAAGATCGGCATTTATTTATAATGTAGGATCGCGTCACTTTGAAAGAACTAAGGGTTCTCGTTAAATAAATTATATGCACATTCCCTTTTTAAGACGATTTATTGTCTAAATGTTTCATAGAATAACAATTAGATGTACTTACAGTTATTATCTTGGATTCAACTGACAATTAACAGGCTGCAACCGGCTGAACACGGCTGCCACACAGGTTGCAATTATAAGATTTCAGTTCGTTAATATTCACTCATATACACGACTTTTAAACTTTATTATAATTATTAATGTTTTTCTAAATGTTGCATTCACGTTACAGTACCTTGACACAAAAGAAACTTGTTTCTTTATAACGGAATAAACTTGCACCGAACTGGAAAGAGAAACAATTAATATAAAGAAATTATACGACAATTATGTAGTGTCGAAATTAGATTCAATTATGCAATTTTATTCCGTACTTTAGGTAAAGAAACGAATTTCCTTTGATAATTATACTGACTCTAACTGCAAGATACACGATTGAAGTGCCGAACTTAACAATGAACGTGTTAACGCGTCGAAGTTAATGACATTTGTTCTTCATAATTCAGGGGTTTATATATTAGTTAATTGCATAGAATTTAATGGGGGTAAAACACGTGCAAGAGCCAAAAAGTAGAAATCACGTTTTTGAGCTAAAAGATAGAAAGCACGTACAAAGTATCAGATTTCAGTAATAACTAATACATTTTCAACTCTTAAACAAAGGTTGATTTATAACATTTGAATTTATGTAACTATCTTATCGACGGTAAACTTAAGACAACTACTCATTGGCTACTTATCATTTGTCTGAATAATAAAGTTTAGAAGCGCGACAATCGGACAATTATCATATGCTTAGATAATTTACCGACCGCTGCTCTAATACCTACATGTTGCTAGATTTAAATTGAATTTTAGTCGTATCTATAATCAATAATAAGGTTTTATACTTTATAATTATTAATTATACTATATAGTTGTATTTAATTAGGTATAAAGTGTTTTATTAATGAAATTATATATTTATGATAATCGTTTTGCATAAATGAAAAGAGAAATTAAATGGAAAATTTGTTCCCGGGATGTAACAGTCCTCCCTCCTTAGATCTTTTAACGTCCCGATAAAATAAAATTTTAATTTTTAAAGAGAAGTTGTAGTCATAGAAAGAAAAAGGATGAGTTTCTAAATTTTGTTGATTTTTGCTTCTGATTTAATGAGTGCAGACGTATGTTTTGTCTTCGCGTTGAAACGTGCCTTGTTACGTTTATCAGTTTTTCTGAGGTAAGTAAATTCCTTGAGATGCATAGAACCTTTGCCCTTGAATCCTTGTGTGGTTCTTGTGCAAACTTGTTTATTGCCATCATTTTTGACGCCGAAATACCGAGTCCTGTCTCAGACATGTAAGTTTTCTTTTATTATTGTTCTCTTGAAAGTCTCTATTAATTTATTTGATGTATTTTTCATTATTTTTTTATTTGCTTTGTTTCAGTATACAGTCTTCTTGCTCTCGATTCTGTGGTCGACGCATCTTCGATTTTAGTGAAAAAGAATGATTTAGCATACGCATTTGATAAAATTTTGAAATATTTTTGTAATTTTTTAATAATAAAATATATTGACTTTCTTTCATCCTTATTCCTGTCTATTTTATTTCGTTCAATTATTTAATAATTATTCAATTCTTTGTAATTTAATAAAAGATTTTATGTTAATATATAAGTTTAAACTTAAAATATTATTGATTTTTGATGAAAATTGCTTTTTTTTGTAAATTATTTTCTCTCACACATTCATATTTTTATGCATGTATTTATGTACATGCATCATAAATTTAGCTAGATGCTTTTCATTGCTGTTTTGATTGAAATTGCTTGGAATTTCAATATTCAATGACTTAAATAAGAATTTTATTTTGTAATTATTAATTATTTTTATTATTTTTACTATAAATTGTGAATATCGCCGATAACAAGAATGTTACCGGAAGCATAATACAATTTAATATTTTTCTTTAATTCTCATAAAGAGATATTACCGTGATTTTTCTGGTTATTTTGTCCAATTTTATATTCTTGAGATCTTATTTAATACTAATTATTATTAATTTATAAGTCATTAAACATTGAAATCTGTTGCGAAATCATTTGTATTTTGATTTGAAGTGACAGCTGTACAATTTCATATAACAAGGTTGCTCTAGAGGCATGCACACTCTGGTCGTTGTGCGCGCGTCCAGTGCAGCCATGTTGATGCGCGGTTAAGTTTGAATTACATAGTATACTTGCAGTTGACGGATACATTGATCGATGTTCGCGGTCGATGTTGTGAGCTGGTGAAGTTTTGTTTTGTTCATTTGAAGAGTGGCGCTTATGTAGTATTAGGATCGATAGGTAATTGGTGACCAATAAATGGAGTTTCCATTTGTAAACATTGTTTTAATAAATATTAAAGATTTTTAAAATTTTTAGGGGGGGGTATTAATTTTATAGGTGTAATTGTTTTTGCTGTTACTTTCAGGTTGTTGTGTATCATTAAGCTTGTGGCGCTCTGGCATGGTTGCTTCGCGTGAGTTGCGCGGTAGAGAGAGTGTTGCGTATTGTATCTCTGTTCTTGTATACGTTGTACGGTTAACTTTACTGTTTACGTTATGTTTTGATTTTATTTTAATTTTAATAGTTTTTTTTTTGATGGTTATTGATTGCTTTATGTTAGTTTTGATATTATTTTTAGTTAATTGACTTATTTATTGTTTTCTAGTTAATTTTATTAAAAGAAAGAGGAAAGAAGAAGGCGACCACCATATCCCCTTCCTTCTTTTCCTTCGTCTTACTTTTTTTTATAGTGGTCTGAAACAATTTTCTTTTAAATGATTGCGCCTATAGCATGATTCGCAACTGTTGGTCCATTTGTATAGCTTAATTTTTAAAATTGAGGGACTGTTTAGACAAAACACATATGTGAGTTGTTTTGTCTTTATTTCTTGTACTTCTTCTGAGAAATAGTATATTTTGTTTAGGATTTTAAGAATTTGTCGCGCCGCTAAATGTTCAGCGTCTTTAATTTTTCGTTGATTTTGACCAACAGTTGTGAATTCATTGGCATTGTTTAAGTCTTTGACAATGCATTTTATGTTGTACTAGTCACTAATACTTGCGCGCTACGCGCGCCCTTGTTTTTATTATTTAAAATAGAATTATTTGAAAATTAAAGAGCTTCTAACATTATTGTAATGTTAGAATTAAATTTTTAGAATTTTCTTTTTGTAATATAATTTCAAAAAAATTGCTCTGCTGTTACTGCAATGCATTTCTACGTTTTCTTGGGTTGATATTTATTTGATATATTCATAATTGAAAATGTCTATAAAAAATCAATTATAACTTTCAAAGAACATTATTATTATAATATTAAAAACCCGAAAAATTAAACTCGTTTCATATAGGATTTTAATATTTATTAAAGCAGTATTCCTTAAACATTTGAAATTTATAAAAAAATTAATGTTTGTGTTCTAATTTTGGTTATATTAAGGTATCATTTTAAACAAACAACATTTCACATTTTAATAATGAAACATTTCAACAATTTCTATTATTTATCATCAAAAATGTTCAAGTATATTTCTTCTAATTCTAAACATCCAGTTCTATGAATTTTGAAAACAAAAGATTCAATAAACGAAAATAAAAATTTGTTCCACTTATTCGCTTGTGTCCATTTAATTATAATATTTTTCAATTTTGAAAAAATGTCGTAATTTATATTCATATATAATAAAGATTTTTTGGAATCCAATAGATACATGGAATTTCTATGATCTTTTTAATTGCATAATAATGTATTTACCATCCATGACAAACTTAACCATCAGTAACTTACAAAAAGGTTAATATTTATCTTCAATTTCACTGCAGAAAAGGCAAAATGAAATTGAATAAATATTCAGAACTATCATTTTCTCGAGCATCACTAAATACCGAAAATTTTGTAGAAGAATTTCTGTCAAAAAATTAATTTCCAAAGCATTTCCGTCAAAAAATTTATTTCTGAAAATTTTTAGGAAATCTTCTCACGTGGATTCTTATATTTGTATTAATATATAGAATTAATCATATCAATTTTATTGATTAATATATTAATTTTTATATAATTATAAAACTATATAAATTCTGTATTATATAAAATAATATTTTACAGTTATCTTACAGTAATATTACATGGTAATGCAAAGGTAATACCAAAATTTTTTCCTACCTTAGATTCGCAAGATATAATATCGATAATTTAAAAAAAAAATAATTTTAATTTTGGAAACATACTTTCTTATAGGAAATTGAATGGCGCATCTTTTTGTTCTTTAATTTTTTGTTGTAAAACAAATATTTTAGAAGATAATAACTACAAACTGAAAATTTTAAATTCATAAAATTAATTAAATTTTAAAACATAAACCATCATATCTTTGGTAATTATTAAAGGATTCGATTGATATATCGTATAGAAAAGCAGTTGGTTTTAAAGAAGGCAAAAATGAAATAAAAAACTTAAAAATGATCAATTGTTTAACAATTTTCCTTTATTAATTAAGACTTGTCAGAAATTCTGTTTTCTTACTTTTGCAGATAAAAAGTCTGCGGGGAACTTTAAAATTGAGAAAACTTGCAGTGAGAGATTAGTTTATTAGTATAAAAGGAAGTTTTTTGGAACGTTTGAAAACGATTCGTCAAAAACTAATAAAAATATTCATAAACTAAAAAAATTCGCTACGCCGTATACATAGCTACGTCAGCAGATGTATACAGTTTCTAGTTTTTCCTGTGTTAATACAAAATTCCAATGAAAACAATAACTATTTACCCATCTATTAATTTAACAATTATTTATCAATAAAATTACATTTGCTTTTACATTAATTTTTATATTTTTATTTAACAATCAGAATAATAAAATTCATTCAATTATTAAGTACTTTTGACTATCAAACTGAATAACATTTAATTATTATAAGACTCACATATAATTTTTAGTCATTTGGAAATATATTAAAATTAATGTTTTATATATAAGTTAAAAGTTTTATTCTAAGACGATAATATAGAATAGAACATTAATATTATTCAATTTGATTTTATAAAATCAAATAGTTTGCATTTCTTATCACAGTTTAATATTTTTTTAATTTTTTTACGTCGTAACAGTATAAAAGATTACAGGACCCTGCACAAAATACATTAAAAATCCCTTTTCCGTCAAATAGTTTGGAACTTTGTGACAGTGAAGTTGAAGTAATTCTAAGCAAAAGCTCTCTGGGTCACAACCCCAATTTCCGGGCCAGCTTACCCGCTAGAAGCTTTTAAGGTTAAAAGAAGAGAGTTATTTCTTCCTACCGTTCTACCTAAAAAATTCAATATTTTCCTTACTTCTTTGTAAGTACGAACTTTGAAGTACTAAAAATAATAGTGTAGTTTTTAGTGTAGTGTAGTGCACTGTAGTGCAATGCAGTATAGTACAATAAAGTACAGTCTACTATATTCTGTCATAGTGCAGTGCAGTGCAGTAAAGTAAAGTATGGTAAACTAAAGTACAGTATAGTATAGTACAGTAAAGTATAGTATAGTACAGTATAGTATAGTATGGTACAGTACAGTATACTACAGTATAGTATAGTACAGTACTATCCTATATTATACTTTACTGTACTATACTATACTGCACTATACTATATTGTACTGTACTCTACTATACTGTAATTTACTGTACTCTACTATACTATACTATAGTATAGTCTGTTATAGTGTAGTATAGTATAATATAGGATAGTACTGTACTATACTATACTGTTGTATACTGTACTGTACTATAATATACTTTACTGTACTATACTATACTGTACTTCAGTTTACCATACTTTACTGCACTGCACTGCACTATGACAGACTATAGTAAATTGTACTTTATTGTACTATACTGCATTGCACTACAGTGCACTACACTACACTAAAAACTACACTATTATTTTTAGTACTTCAAAGTTCGTACTTACAAAGAAGTAAGGAAAATATTGAATTTTTTAGGTAGAACGGTAGGAAGAAATAACTCTCTTCTTTTAACCTTCAAAAGCTTCTAGCGGGTAAGCTGGCCCGGAAATTGGGGTTGTGACCCAGAGAGCTTTTGCTTAGAATTACTTCAACTTCACTGTCACGAAGTTCCAAACTATTTGACGGAAAAAGTACTGTACTGTACTGAACTTTACTTTACACTATAACCTTATATATATTTCCAAATTTGCCTTTATTCCAATATAATTAAACCAATTTTGCTTTAATTCCAATATAACTAAACCAATTTCCAATTTTGCCTTTAATCCAATATAACCAAAACAATTTCCAATTCTGCCTTTATTCCAATATAGCAAAATATATTTCCAAATTTGCCTTTAGTCCAATATAAATAAATCAATTTCCAATTTTGCTTTTATTCCAATATAACCAAACCAATTTCCAATTTAGCCTTTATTCCAATATAACAAAACCAATTTCCAATTTTGCCTTTAATCCAATATAACCAAACCAATTTCCAATTTTGCTTTTATTCCAAAATGACCAAATCAATTTCCAATTTTGCCTTTAATCCAATATAACCAAACCAATTTGCAATTCTACCTTTATTCCAATATATTACATTTGAAATAATTTCATTCCTTTAATGAAATATGTTAATTAAGATAATCCAAGAAATAAATTTATGCTATATATTTTTGCCATTTTTATTTTCTCCTTCAATGTTATAAAACAGTAATATTGTTTACTATTAAAAACATCCGTAAAAACATTTATTGAACTGATTCACATTTGGAGACTAATCTTTTCAATCCAATCAAGTCAAATCTTTTGGCATGGTTAGGAGAGGATATTTTCGAATATTTAAAAAATTTCATACTGATCGTACCCTTTAATGTAATGTTGTATATTAAAAACCATAAATACATAAAGATATATTACACTAAACAGAATTAAAATTATTCAAAAATTTCACTATATACATAATTTTTTATATATTTATTACTTCTATTATCTCCTAAATATATTTTTACAGAATCAAATGATTTAACTCTTCATAATGCAACATACATCTGACCGTGATTGAAGACATCTCTTCTCAAATCAATGGATATTCTGTTGAATGTTTGCCCTTGAGATTTATTGATATAGTCATTGCGAAAGCCAATTTTATAGGAAATTGTCTTCTTTTAAAAGTAAATGGATATAAATTTTCACAATATAGAGTTACTCTATGTAAAAAAACAATATTTCCACTCTTATCTCCAGTCAATATTTGACATTTAATAACATTATGTGATAAATCTAAAATAATTAACCTTGTTCCATTACATAAACCTTCATTAATACTAAGGTTTCTAATTAGCATTACAACTGAATTAATTCTCAAATGTAATTCATGTGGTGGTAAAGCAGGCGGAGAGAGAGTATTTAAATATTCTGGTAACAAGACTTCCGCAAAACTTCCATTATCACAATTTTCAGTAGAATCAATACTTTTATACATTGTTTCCCCATTACTGTCTAAGAGACGCACCACTCTCTTATTAATATCATCAACGTCAACGTTTCTAGGTGCTAAAATTGCACACACTGCCAACTCTCTAAATTTATTCTGTTGTATCAAATGACCATACATTTCTTCAGCAATATCTACATTTCCATGTTGAATAATATGTTCTGGTAATTTAACATTATCATCTACATCATTTAATTCACCATTGCCCACTTTGAGTAGAAAATCTACAAATTCCGTCTCCTGTGGTAAGGCTCTCATATTTTCTGTTAAAGTGTATTTTTTGAAATGTTTCCATAGTTTACTGTTCTTTATGGATAAATTTACTATTTCTGATCTAGTGCCTCGTTCTTTAATTGGCAAAGTTTGTCTAAAATCTCCTCCTAGAATTACAATTTTACCACCAAAAGCAACATTTGATTTCATTATATCTCTTAATAGATAATCCATAATTTCTGAGGCATATTTTGGAGCCATTGGTGCTTCATCCCAAATAAAAACATCTATATTTTTTAAAAAGAGTCCCTCTTTTGACTGAACTTTAATGTTTGAAGTTGAATCACTATACAGTGGCATATTATCATTTAAATCTGCATTTGATATTGATGGAGTAGAAAGAATCAAATTAGAATTTACATCATTTACTTTCTTCATTTACTTATTTAATTTAGATTTTAATTGTGTTATTTGCTAATTTTTTATTTCTCTTTCTTTATTAATTTTCTTTAAGTTTACATGAGAAGAATTTGTATCATACTGAAGTTGTTTTTTTTCATATTCGGCATGGAGTTTATTTTTTGTTGAAGAGTCTTCTTCATCTAAATAATTTGATGTATCTTTTTTACGTTTTAAGTTTTGCCTCTCACGATAACTTTTTTGAATCTCAGCTCTACTTTTTTTAACTGTTGTTGATGCAATATTTTCTTCTTTTTTGGATATGGCATGAAGTTTTTCTTTTGTCGAACAGTCTCCTTCATATAAACAATTAAAATTATCAATTTTACGTTTTAATTTTTGCCTCTCACGATAATTTTTTTGAATTTCAGCTCTACTTTTTTTTAGTGTTGTTGATGCAATATTTGCTTCATTTATCTTTTTCATAATTATCGGGCAAGATTCTCTACACTGTAGTTGTTTATCTTTTTCTGTTAAAAGACAATTCCAGTCATATTCAACTCTGCAAGATCTACTATTAAGAACTTGAACAGATGGAAAATTCCTTAAATGATTGTTTTTGAACATTAACATTAAATGATTTCTCATATTACAATAATAGTAATTGACAGAATGGGGCATAATATTAAAATATAGCGATGTTCCGAATGCTATTGCATATATTCCACAAGCAAGACTATTTTCTGGTTGTTGATCAACAATTGTGAAAATTACTGGTGGTTTAAAAGGATATAATCTAATTAAAAATTTTTTCTGATCTTCATTTAAACATTTTTTGTTAAGACTATCAAAAATGTAAAGGCTTTTTCCATCATAGTAAGTACAAATCCAATGACACATTTATGAGAACCACTAAAAAGTATTTGAATGTGCTGCTTATTTATCTCGATTGGATATATCATATCAAGTGCTTGTAAAAATAAAGTATTTTGCATATTATAAAATAAATTTGATTCTCTTCCCAATAACTTTTGAAATTCAAACATATGATCATTATTTAACATTTGTCCTTCAGTAATTACAATACTTAAATCATTATCACTCAAATTAACAATTTCTCCTTTGTTTGTCATTGCTTTTTTTATTTAAAAAATTTACAGATATAACGAAATTGAAATTTAGAAGATCAATTTCAAATTTTGCCTGTATTCCGATATGACCAAATCCATTTCCAACTTTTCCTTTAATCCAATATAAACCAACCAATTTCCAATTTTGCCTTTATTAAAAAATGACCAAATCAATTTCCAATTTTGCCTTTAATCCAAAATAACCAAAACAATTTCCAATTTTATCTTTTTTCCAGTATAACCAAACCAATTTCCAATTTTTCCTTTTTAGGGTTCCGTACTCGGTTCGGAACCCTATTAATATCGGTTTTTTTGAAATCGTGTACCCCCCCCTAGCGGCCACACAAATTTATCTAGAGAGCTGAAAATTAGTACACATATGTATTTTCGCGTGTAGATTATAGGCAAAATATAGCGAACTTGATTGGAATTGATTATCATAGCGTTGTCAAGGAAAAACCATGAATTTTTACGAAAAATGCCTAAAAATGACTATGTACCCCCCCCTAGCAGCCACATCTCTTGACATAAAGAGCTCAAATTTTGCACACTTACGTATTTTTACGTGAAAATTACAGGAAAAATATAGCGAACTTGATTCGAATCAATTTACATAGCGTTGTCAAGGAAAAATCAAAAATTTCGAAAAAAATGATTTATTCTCCCTAGCGCACACAATATTCAACCCAAATTGTTCATATTTGCTGTAAAACTGTATTTTTGCGTGAAAAATACAGGGAAAAAATGTAAGCACGATTGGAGTTGATGATCAATTTTTATCAAATTTTTGAAGAAAAATGATAAATTTAAGAAAAAAATGTATTTTTCCGCAAAAAAGTTGATCTAAAGTTATTCAAATTTATATATTTTGACGTATTTTTACGTGTAGATTACAAAAAAATATAGCGAGGATGATTGGAGTTGATTTTTCTGGGTCTGTCAAGAAAAAACTGATAATTTTAGAAAAAATCATGAATTTTCTCCCAATAACGGAACAAATTTTTTCTAAAGGGCTTCAAATTTTCTATTTTTACGTATTTTTATGTGTAGATTATAGAAATAATTTAATAAACATGATTGAGTTCATTTCTTCAGTCGTTACAACTCTAAAATAAAAAAAATCGGACAAGTGCGAGTTACACTCGCACTGAAATCGAGGGTTCCGTACTCGAAGCGAACTTATTTGGTATAAAAACAAATGTTTAAAAAATATGTGTTGTATGACAACTAATATAAGTGATATGAAGAGGAACAATTTTCTTGAATTTTACAAAATTGTTCCTCTTCGTATCACTTATATTAGTTATCATACAACACATATTTTTTAAACATTTGTTTTTATACCAAATAAGTTCGCTTCGAGTACGGAACCCTCGATTTCAGTCCGATTTTTTTTTCCAGTATAACCAAACCAATTTCCAATTTTTCCTTTATTCGAATATAACCAATCTAATTTCCAATTTTGCCTTTTTTCCAGTATAACCAAACCAATTTCTAATTTTTCCTTTATTCCAATATAACCAACCAATTTCCAATTTTATCTTTTTTCCAGTAAAACCAAACCAATTTCCAATTTTGCCTTTGTCCAGTATAACCAAACCAATTTCTAATTTTTCCTTTATTCCAATATAACCAACCAATTTCCAATTTTGCCTTTATTCAAAAATGACCAAATCAATTTCTAATTTTTCCTTTATTCCAATATAACCAATTTTGCCTTTTTTCCAATATAACCAAACCAATTTCCAATTTTACTTTTTTCCAATATAACCAAACCAATTTTGTCTTTTTTCCAATATAACCAAACAAATTTCTAATTTTGCCTTTATTCCAATATAACCAACCAATTTCCAATTTTATCTTTTTTCCAGTAAAACCAAACCAATTTCCAATTTTGCCTTTTTTCCAGTATAACCAAACCAATTTCTAATTTTTCCTTTATTCCAATATAACCAACCAATTTCCAATTTTGCCTTTATTCCAATATAGCAAAATATATTTCCAAATTTGCCTTTAGTCCAATATAAATAAATCAATTTCCAATTTTGCTTTTATTCCAATATAACCAAACCAATTTCCAATTTTTCCTTTATTCGAATATAACAAAACCAATTTCCAATTTTTCCTTTATTCGAATATAACCAATCTAATTTCCAATTTTGCCTTTATTCCAATATAAACAAACCAATTTCCAATTTTACCTTTTTCCAATATAACCAAACCAATTTTGTCTTTTTTCCAATATAACCAAACAAATTTCTAATTTTGCCTTTTATTCAATCAACACAACAATATTTATTTTTAACAACATTACTTACTGCGTATGCTCACGAAGTTCACTTTATATTCATTAAATTCACTTTATGTCTTATATATTCACTATGTTCACACTAAATTCACTTTATATTCACTCACAATCAGTGAGTGAATTTTTTTTTATTAGCTTAAATATTTTTCAAGTATTCAAGTAACTGTTGTACTTGACAAACCGAAATTATTCTACAATATGAAGATTTTAAAATTATCATTTCGTTTAGAGGGTATATATATATATATATATATATATATATATATATGAACAATAGAACCTTTATTTTTGAGTCTTAACTCTGAGGACCCAGGTAATATTTTCTTTCTCCCTTTATTGCATGGAAATTATTAGAACTACTATCGTAGTCAAAGTAAAGTTTTACTGTCTCTCTCTATTATAAGCAAATAACATAAATTGCTCTCTCTTCAGGTAACGCTTTTGCTTCTCTCTCTTTCCACTTAAATATAGCATAAAATTATCTCCCTTCAGGTAACGCTATTGCTCTCTTCTTCTTTTCAAAACAAATATCAATAAACTGTCTCCCTTTACCTAATTTGCATATTTACTCGTTTCATATAAGGATCGACGGTTGTTAGGGGGACCGGTAACTTTGACGACATTGTAATTTGGTTTAGTAAAATCGTATTCGATGGTGATCTCCTCCAATTTTTCTTTAGGGAAATCTATTTCTTTAATATTTCCTTTAGGGAATTTATCGTCACCTTCATTTGTAATTAAAATTGCAGTATGTTTATCTAGGATATCCACGATTTCGTAAGGTCCATGATAGTGAGCGTCAAATTTCACTTTCTTGACTTCTATAAGAACGTAAGCTTTATCACGTATTTTTCCAAGGAAAGGTTTGGAATGATTGTCGTAATTTTGTTTTGATTTATATTTTGACTTTATGAGATTTTTAGTTGCTAGATTTTTAATTTCGGTTAATCGATAGATTAATTCTGCTAGATATGAACCATAAGTTTCTAGTTTTTCCTCTGAAGGAAAAGAACTTGGGGTTCGAGCGGTTTTTCCGAATACAAGTTCGAAAGGTGTAAAATTAGTTGATTCGTGTATTGAGGTATTGTACGCGAACATTGCGAAGGGTAATAATTTGTCCCAATCATCGTAGTTTTCCGAATATTGTTTGAAGAAATCTGCTAATACTATGTGGCTTCTTTCTAAACTACCATTTGTTTGTGGTCTATATCCTGATGTTGTTACTTGTTGTACTCCGAAAATTTTGGATAATTTTCTCATTAATTTACTTTTAAAACTGGTGCCTTTATCAGTTAAAATGGTTTTTGGGACTCCGTATTTGGAAAATAATTCTGTAGCAACAGCATGAGCTATCGTGGTGGTAGAAATATCGGGAATTGGTATTGCTATGCAATACTTTGATAGGTGGTCTTGCATAGTTAGTATATGGCAATTGACATCAGGAGTTGTAGGTAATTTTCCTACTGTATCTAGTGAAACTTTGTCAAAAACATCGAGCGGCGTATCTGTTATTAACATGGGTTCTCTTGTTTTTGCTCTTACTAATTTTAACTCTTGACAAGTTGGGCATTTTCTAACAAATTCTGTTACTTGTTCTTTAATTCCTGTCCAACAGAATTTTTCTCTTATTCTACGATAAGTTTTTAATATTCCTTTATGACCTCCTATTTTGCTGTTATGGTATTCTGTAATTATATTTTCTTGAATGTCTTCCTTTGGAACTTCAACTTGTCCGTAACAGATTGTGATTTTGATGTTGCTATTTAGGAAGGTTGAATTTAGTATTTTTAAAAATTCTCTTTACATTAATTTGTCAGTGAAATCGCCTTTTCTTGATATTCTTATTTCTTTCACATTGTTTTGTTGTAAAGTGATTTTAAAATTTTTAAGAGCTATTTCAACATTTTCTTTTATTAGGGGGTCGAAATGATTGCTTTTTATAATTAATGAATATATATTATATTGTCCACGAGGGGTTATTAAAATTTGTCCTTTTTGAGGGTTTTTAATTTTTATTCCTTGAGGGTCGATTGCGCCTATCGCGATGAGCAATCGACAAATAGGGGTTACAAATTCAGAGTCAGCTGATAGAAAATGTACATAATTATTTCTGTAGTATGTTGGGTTTTCTCTACATCCTATAATGTTAGAAATTTCTGTTTGTATGTATGAAATTTCTGGGAGTTTTGGAGATATGAAAATTGGTGGAAGTTTTAGTTTTTCTTTAGTATAATTATTTTCTTTAGAAGCTTTTTCTATGATTTCTTCCTCTTCTTCTGATTCTGTGGTTGATTCATCTGTTAGTTCTTCTGGAATAGTAGGGTGTGGCGTAGATATTGTTAAAGGCCTACCGAAATTGATTGGTGTTACTGCTCTTTTTGATTAGTTATCAAAAGTTACAGTCTTGCTCTTATTTGAACTTCATTGCGGTTTATTAATTATAATTTCCTTTTCTGGGGTTTTTGTTTTTGTGGGACTACTTATTATTGTCGTTGGCGGCTTCATGAAGTTGAGGATCGTCAGCTTCTAATGAAGTGTTTGGCCAATCTCGTGGGGGTAATTCTTTTTCCTGTATCAGTCTTTATGTTGGGCTAAAGATTGGTTAAATTGAGAGATTGATTTTTCTAATTCGTTAGCAATTTCTTCGCTTGTCTTATTATGAGGTGTTTCTTGTGTATTTTCTCAATTTTCTGGATTTTCTTCTGTTTCTTTATCCTGCAAATTGTCTTCTTCGGCAGAACTATCTTCACTTCCACTTAATGGTGGACTTACTGATATAACTATTTCCTCTTCTCTCATTATTGGTGCTAAGATTAGTTCGTTATTTTCGAAAGGTATTTCAGATGATGCGTTTCTTGGTGCATGTGGGTCGTATAGGGGTGGTGTGAGTATTTTTAAACTGGGTAGTACGCTTGTACTCTTTTTGCGTATTGGAGGTTTTGATTTTTCTACTGCTTGTTTTGACGTAGAGGGTTTGTTTGATATTGAGGGTTTGGGAATTATTGTTTTTGGGAGAAGTATTGTCTTTTTTGTGTGTGTAGAAGTGCTTGGGCCTGCAGTGTCGATAGTACGTGTACCTGTTGTTTTTGAACGTGTGGATGTACCTGCAAGTAATTTGCTTTTTGTTGTTTGTCTAGTTTGCACTAAAATTCTAGTTCCGCTTTTTTGTATAGGATTTTCGATTGGATTTCTAGATAGGGCATCTGCGTTGTGCTTTAATTTTCCTGGCTTGTATTTAAATTCATATTCATAGTCTCTTAGTTTTAGTCTCCATATTGCTAACCTTTGTCCAGGATCTTTTATTGAATCAATCCATTTTAATGGTTCGTGATCGCTAACTAGAGTGAATTTCTTACCATAAATGTACGGTCGAAAATTATGTACTGCATATAGAACGGCTAAACATTCTTTTTCTGTGGTGGAGTAGTTTTGTTCTGCAGAATTTAAAACTCGAGAGAGATAAGCTATAGGTAAACCGATTCCGTCTTTTTCTTGACTAAGGACAGCGCCTATTGCAAAATCTGATGCATCAGTGGTTATAGTAAACGGTTTGTCGAATTCGGGATATTGTAAAATAGGGCTTGTGCATAAAGCTGTTCTTAATTCTTTGAAACTTTTGACTTCGTCTTTGCCCCAAACAAATTTGACATCTTTTTTTAACAAATTTGTTAAAGGTTTGGCCTTGCCTGAAAAGTCCATAATGAATCTTCTATAGTATCCTGCAAATCCGAAAAATTGTTTTAAATTTCTGGCAGTTTTGGGAACTGGAAAATGTTCTACGGCTTCTATTTTTTTTGGGTTTGGTTTTACACCATCACTACTGATAATATGACCTAAATAAGCCACTTCTTTAAAGAGAAATTCACACTTCTCAGGTTGTAATTTTAAATCTGCTTCTTTTAGTCTTTGTAACAATCTTCTTACCTTTTTACCATGTTCTTCCAAATTTTCTGCATATATGAGAGATTCTTTTTCAATCGCCCCAGCCCAAAAAGTCAATGTTCTGAGATTGGCTTCATACTTTGGTAAATTGTTGTCCTATATGATAGTAATAAATCCCTAAAATATAAACTCATTAAAAAAATATTTGTAGAAATTAGAGGGGGTTGAAGTTTTGACGTTATGGGTAACATTGTCATTTTCATATCCGTATAACTATGACAAAAGTTAATGGATTTTAATTTATCTATAATAAATTTTAATGCATTTTTCACGTACTTTTCAAAAATGTATATGAAATTAAAAAAAAAATGTTGACCCCTTTTTTCCAAAATCAACCCTCATTTTTCGATTTTCACCCCTTCGGGTACTTTTTTTTTATTTTTTTTTTATTGGAAAGCTGAGGTTTTTTCCCATGAGCTATGTAAATATAAAAGTGGGACAACAATAATTTTGTGAGAAACATAATATTAAATTAGGCGGTGCCTACCTAAATCCTCGAAGATGATCTCCAGGTATACCCGTTATCGGCACTGCCTGCTTTAATATTCTGTTTCTCACAAAATTATTGTTGTCCCACTTTCATATTTACGTAGCTCATCGGAGAAAACCTCAGCTTTCCAATGAAATTAAAAAAAAAATAAAAAAATACCCGAAGGGGTGAAAATCGAAAAATAAGGGTTGATTTTGGAAAAAAAGGGGTGAAATTTTTTTTTAAATTTTTGTAAACATTTTTGAAAAGTACGTGAAAAATGCATTAAAATTTATTATAGATAAATTAAAATCCATTAACTTTTGTCATAGTTATACGGATATGAAAATGACAATGTTACCCATAACGTCAAAACTTCAACCCCCTCTAATTTCTACAAATATTTTTTTAATGAGTTTATATTTTAGGAATTTATTACTATCATATAGGACAACAATTTACCAAAGTATGAAGCCAATCTCAGAACATTGACTTTTTGGGCTGGGGCGATTGAAAAAGAATCTCTCATATTACAATATCGTCTGAATAGAAAAATAGTTCAACTCCTTGTAGACCTATTAGTACTTGATCCATTAATCTTTGGAAAGTAGCTGGGGAGTTTTTTAAGCCCCTAAGCATTCTTATGTACTCATAATGTCCGTGTACTGTCGAAAACGCTGTTTTCTGTCTGTCGGAAGGTTCTAGTTCTATATGGTGAAATCCACTAGCTAAATCAAACACCGAGAAGTAGGCCGCACGGCCGAGATTATCGATGATCGATAATATATTGGGAAGGGGATAGGAATCACCAACCGTCTTCTCGTTCAGGGCTCGGAAGTCAATTACTATTCTCCACTTCTTTTTTCCGGTTCCGTCCATCTTGTTTGGTACCCTGCCGGAAGGGTGGTACTGGATTGGTACTGGAAAATTGGAACTGAGGGCTCAGTACCAACTCAGTACTAATTTGGTGCATTTTGGTACTGAAATGGAACTGGGAAATTTACCTGCGAAAAGGGTCGAGTTACCGTTAATACCCTCATAAAAGTGAAAATCGACTAGCTTTTTCAATATGTTTAAACTAATACTTTATATTTATTTCAATATTATATTTGTTTTTCCTGGATTTATATTATTTTCATACATTATTATGCATATGATAAGTCCTTTTGCAGCTAAATTCAAAAATGATGTCCATTTTTTTGTCAAACTTAAGGTATACGAGATAAATTATAACTTTTTTAAATGTAATTATTTTTTGATAAATTTTAGATATTCATAATCTGGAAATATTAACGAAACTCAATATATATTTTTTAAAGTTGAGTTATTAAAATTATAAATTTTTTAAGCAATAAAACTCGGGTTAAAATTTTAATCCTTCAACAAAGGACCTAAGGGTCTATTGTTCAAGGAGAGATTGCAATATAATTTCTAAACTTAACAGAAATTTTCTACAAACTATTATGTTTTTTTGCTGTTTTACACGTATATCGTGAGAGACGGTTTGTTGATTTTATATACCTTTAAAACTATTGTTAAAGTACTTAAAAAATGTCTTCTTATGGGTTATCAGGTAGTGGTACTGAAGTGAAACTCAAGCCAAGTCCAATTCAGTACCATTCCAGTACCACTCTTTCGGTAGGGTATTATAAGTAATGAGGAGTTATAAGGTGATGAGGAGGGGGCAATAGCTCCTTCTGATGTCATTCTATCGATAACTTTGTGAATTTCTTCTATTTGGGCAGGTGAAAATCTATATGGTCTAGTATGTATAGAAATTTCGTCCACTGTTATTATTTTATGTCTTACGCGATTTGTAGGAGTTAAATGTTCACCCGCGAGGTAAAAGCTTTCGGGATATTCGTTTACTAATTGTTTTACGTGTTCTTTCTCTTCAATGTTCAAGTGTTCCAATCTTAAAGATTCTATAATGGCAGGTATTCTATCGATTGGAGGAGTATTTTCATCATCCGAGGACTCGTCTTCTGACTCTTTTCCTGGTAATTGATAATATTCAAAGGGAATTAATTCTTGAGGCGGAATTTCCACTTCTATGTTATCTGTAGTGGTATTTATTGCTAAAATATGGCAAATTCCGTTTTGTTAGTAACAACACCTTCACCTACTATCAATTCATCTTGAGTTCTAATTAGGGGTAAATAACCTTCTTTGATATCTTTATTTGAAACTTCTATGGGGATTACTTGGCGCGATCTAGCTTGTATTACTAAATCTTTGTTTTTATTTTCCTTAGTGCTAACTAAAATGTCTCTAGCTTGTCTAGATTCATTATCTATGAATAATATAGGTTTTACAGGGTTAGATACGGTCACGATGGTATTGCGCCAAAATGAAATGGCTGCCTTCTCTTGTCTGAGGTAGTCACTTCCTAAAATCCCGTCAGATTGTATAGGAAAATCTGAGGGTACTACTTGAAAAGTTACTAACTTATTATCTAGTAATATTTGAGTTGCACCTAGTGTCGATATTTTTGTTGGGGTTATGTCTGTGATTTGAATGGATTTGTCTTATTGAACAATTAATTCAGGCTGTAAAACGCATAATTTAATAAGACTTACATCTGCTCCGGTATCTATTAGTAGTGAGGTAGATAAATCGATGAAATTAGGAGATTTTAGAGTAATTACTGCGGATTCTTTGTGTGTTCTGGTTTGCAATATAGTTCTTGTTTGCGAAGCATCATTACATTGGATTGACGCTCTGGTTTTTCTGTGCTCGTTGTTGCGTCTGATCGTCGAGCTACTTTGAAGTTTAAATTCTTTTCTACAAGTGGAGTAGGAGATTGTGAACGTGGAGGTGTTCTAACACCGACATATTGATTTTGATTATATCCGTCAACTCTTGGAGTAGGTGGAAAAAAAGAATCAATAAAATCAATAAGAAAATTTCCGCGGTTTAATTAAAAGGTATCAGAAATTAGTTCTAAACACGGATTGTCTGTATAATATATGAAGGGTAGAATGACAAAAGGGGTCAAGCGCCAATTTGTCGAAAATGAGGTTTTTGCATAAAAAAATCACGAAAATTCATTTACACATTTCTGAAGAAGGATTTCCTTTTTTATTGCGTATTTAAATCAGTTTTTAATAAAAATTAAATTAATAAAATAGCCTCAAATTAACTTTATTGCAACCTGATTGAAAAACAAAAGAAAGTGATGAGTCAATAATATTATCAAAATAAAAAAAAATATTATTTTTTTGGTTTTATTTTAATATTTTATTTTAATTTTATTTTAATAATATTTTAATTAATAAAATTAATAATAATAATAATGTATTTTCAATTTTAAACAATTTTCAAATCATTTTGTTATTAATTTTTAAATATTTTTATGGTTATACTAAGTGAACAATTGAATTTAAAGATGAAAGTATTGCTCAATTCCAAAGCAAGCAATTAATTCGTAATTTTCTTGAAAACAAACAATTTTTTAAAGGAATTTTTTTTTCTATTCATTTCGTCGATTCCATAGAAAGAAACTAATTTTCCAGTTTTTCTTTAAACTGTATATTTTTTTTATAATTAATGCTTAAAGAAAATGTGCGCAGTTGATATAACCTCAAGGAAACACAGTTTTTTTTAAATATTATCGTTAATATGTAGGTTTATTTCAACAAATTGTTGTTTATTTATTAAAACATACTAATATATCGAAACGGTTTTCTCAGTTTTTTTTTAAATGACCTGCAAAATTTTTAAAAATGTTTTTTTTACTTCCTGTAAAAACAGTGAATTGGCGCTTGACCCCTTTTGTCATTCTACCCTTCATATACTATGCATATTATACTAACACAAATGAAAATAAAACACATTAGTTTGATGTAAAGTTTTCAGTTTAACCCTTTGAGTCACGCAATTAAGAATGAGGCCGAAATTTTTCAAAACCTGATGTCTAGAACGTTTTCGGGGTCCCTGATTACGAATTTGCGGTCAGATTTAAAAAAAATTTAAATTCAAAACGGCGGACATAATCTGTAAAATCGTACTAAATTTACTTAAAACTTGTTACTTGCGGGTTTTTGGGGTCGCTGATTACGGATCTGAAATCAGTTTTCAAAAACTCAAAATGGCGGATCCAATATGGTCGACGAAATTTTTAAAAATTGATTAAATTTGATTGAAACTGGTTACTCGGGGGGTTTTAGGGGTCACTGATTACAAATCTGATGTTAGAATTAAAAATTTTTTTAAATTCAAAATGGCGGATCGAATATGGCGGAAGAGAAAATTTTAAATCATTTGAATTTGCTTGAAACTTGTTACTCGGGGGTTTTTGGGGTCGCTGATTACGAATCCGATGTCAGTTTCAAAAAATTTAAAATGGCGGATCCAATATGTCCGACGAAATTTTTAAAAGTTAAGCAAATTTGCTTGAAACTTTTCATTTTCAAGATGCCATCCGTCAAATTGGATTCGTCATTTTAATTTTAAAAAAACTAACATTAGATTCGTAATCAGCTACCTCAAGAACCCCCGAGTAACAAGTTTCAGGCCAATTGGATCGATTTTCAAAAAAGTTGTCGGCCATCTTGGATCCGCCATTTCGAATTTTTTAAAACTAACATCAGATTCGAAATCAGCGACGCCAAAAACCCCCGAGCAACAAGTTTCAAGCAAATCGCATTAAGTTTTCAAAAATTCGTCCGCTATATTGGATCCGCCATTTTGAATATTGAAAAACTGACATCGGATTCGTAATCAGCGACCCCGAAAACCCCCGAGTAACTAGTTTCAAGCAATGTTTGTCAATTTTTTTATTTTCGGTTATATGGGGGTAGTTTTGGTTAATTTTTTTACGTAAAGGGTGAATTTTTGAAATTTATTTTCTTTTTTACAATTTTTTTAACAGTGTGTAATAATAAAAGGTGAGCAAAAAGATTGCGTCTAAAATTTATACAGGTTTTTCGAATTTTATTTTTTTGGCCTTTAAAGGGGTGTATTTCAAAAAGGGATTTAGGTAGGCACCGCCTAATTTAATATTATGTTTCTCACAAAATTATTGTTGTCCCACTTTCGTATTTACATAGCTCAAGGGAAAAACCTCAGCTTTCCAATGAAAATAAAAAAAATAAAAAAATAATTCCCGAAGGGGTGAAAATCGAAAAATAAGGGTTGATTTTGAAAAAAGGGGTCACAATTTTGTTTTTTTAATTTTGTATACATTTTTGAAAAGTACGTGAAAAATGCATTAAAATTTATTATAGATAAATTAAAATCCATTAACTTTTGTCATAGTTATACGGATATGAAAATGACAATGTTACCCTTAACGGCACCGCCTACTTTAATATTCTGTTTCTCACAAAATTATTGTTGTCCCATTTTCATATTTACATAGCTCATGGGAAAAAACCTCAGCTTTCCAATGAAAATAAAAAAAATACCCGAAAGGGTGAAAATCGAAAAATAAGGGTTGATTTTGAAAAAAAAGGGGTCAAAATTTTTTTTTTTAAATTTCATATACATTTTTGAAAAGTACGTGAAAAATGCATTAAAATTCATTATAGATAAATTAAAATCCATTAACTTTTGTCATAGTTATACGGATTTGAATATGACAATGTTACCCTTAACGTCAAAACTTCAACCCCCTCTACATTCTAAAAAAATTTTTTAATGAGTTTATATTTTAGGGATTTATTACTATCATATAGGAGAACAATTTACCAAAGTATGAAGCCAATCCCAGAACATTGACTTTTTGGGCTGGGGCGATTGAAAATGAATCTCTCATATATTTGTTGCCCTCCATCTCCTCTTCAAAATGAGACCTCAGCGAAGTCGATCTGTTCAGTTTTAAGGAAGTTATGTTTTTTTGAATAAGCGTGACATATGTGTCACGCTGTGACTGAAAGGGTTAAAAGGCTTATGAATTTTTAAGAAAATGAAATGATTGCAGAGCAGTGATATTTATTAGGGTTCCGTACTCGGTTCGGAACCCTATTAATATCGGTTTTTTTGAAATCGTGTACCCCCCCCCCTAGCCGCCACACAAATTTATCTAGAGAGCTGAAAATTAGTACACATATGTATTTTCGCGTGTAGATTATAGGAAAAATATAGCGAACTTGATTGGAATTGATTATCATAGCGTTGTCAAGGAAAAACCATGAATTTTTACGAAAAATGCCTAAAAATGACTATGTACCCCCCCCTAGCGGCCACATCTTTTGACATAAAAAGCTCAAATTTGGTATACTTACGTATTTTTACGTGAAAATTACAGGAAAAATATAGCGAACTTGATTCCGATCAATTTACATAGCGTTGTCAAGGAAAAATCAAAAATTTCGAAAAAAATGATTTATTCTCCCTAGCGCACACAATATTCAACACAGACAGTTTATATTTAGTATACAAATGTATTTTTACGGGAAAACTACAGGGGAAAAAAAGCGGTCACGATTAGAGTTGATGATTAACTTTTTATCAAGTTTTTTAAAAAAAAATGACAATTTTAGGAAAAAAATGTATTTTTCCAGCAAAAACGAACAAAATTTTATTTAAAGGAAATTAAATTTATATATTATAACGTATTTTTACGTGTAGATTACAAAAAAAATATAGCGAGCATGATTGGAGTTGATTATCATAGCGTTGTCAAGGAAAAACCATGAATTTTTACGAAAAATACCTAAAAATGACTATGTACCCCCCCCCCTAGCAGCCACATCTCTTGACATAAAGAGCTCAAATTTTGCACACTTACGTATTTTTACGTGAAAATTACAGGAAAAATATAGCGAACTTGATTCGAATCAATTTACATAGCGTTGTCAAGGAAAAATCAAAAATTTCGAAAAAAATGATTTATTCTCCCTAGCGCACACAATATTCAACCCAAATTGTTCATATTTGCTGTAAAACTGTATTTTTGCGTGAAAAATACAGGGAAAAAATGTAAGCACGATTGGAGTTGATGATCAATTTTTATCAAATTTTTGAAGAAAAATGATAAATTTAAGAAAAAAATGTATTTTTCCGCAAAAAAGTTGATCTAAAGTTATTCAAATTTATATATTTTGACGTATTTTTACGTGTAGATTACAAAAAAATATAGCGAGAATGATTGGAGTTGATTTTTCTGGTTCTGTCAAGAAAAAACTGATAATTTTAGAAAAAATCATGAATTTTCTCCCAATAACGGAACAAATTTTTTCTAAAGGGCTTCAAATTTTCCATTTTTACGTATTTTTATGTGTAGATTATAGAAATAATTTAATAAACATGATTGAGTTCATTTCTTCAGTCGTTACAACTCTAAAATAAAAAAAATCGGACAAGTGCGAGTTACACTCGCACTGAAATCGAGGGTTCCGTACTCGAAGCGAACTTATTTGGTATAAAAACAAATGTTTAAAAAATATGTGTTGTATGACAACTAATATAAGTGATACGAAGAGGAACAATTTTCTTGAATTTTACAAAATTGTTCCTCTTCGTATCACTTATATTAGTTGTCATACAACACATATTTTTTAAACATTTGTTTTTATACCAAATAAGTTCGCTTCGAGTACGGAACCCTCGATTTCAGTGCGAGTGTAACTCGCACTTGTCCGATTTTTTACTCTTGTTCTAAGTATTGAAAATCGTCAACTAACACCTTTTAAGAAAAGAATTAAATTTTCGAAAACTCCGAACTGCGAGGGGAAAATAAAAATTCTAAGTGTCAACAATAAACAATTTGCACGATAATCGAGTACAATTCGGACCGTATTGTCGATTAAAGAAAGAACAATTGTTAATTTTTTTATTACTGGAATTATTTAACAAAGTTGCAATCCCACCGCTGCCACCAAATCAGCTGTCACGTCCCGAGCAATGGTAGACTTTATTTATTGTTAAATAAATAATTGAGAAGCAAGTTTAGCTGATTAACAGATTGGTAAGATCTGCATTTATTTATAATGTACGATCGCGTCACTTTGAAAGAACTAAGGGTTCTCGTTAAATAAATTATATGCACATTCCCTTTTTAAGACGATTTATTGTCTAAATATTTCATAGAATAACAATTAGATGTACTTACAGTTATTACCTTAGATTCAACTGACAATTAACAGGCTGCAACCGGCTGCCACACAGGTTGCAATTATAAGATTTCAGTTCGTTAATATTCACTCATAAACACGACTTTTAAACTTTATTATAATTATTAATGTTTTTCTAAATGTTGCATTCACGTTACAGTACCTTGACACAAAAGAAACTTGTTTCTTTATAACGGAATAAACTTGCACCGAACTGGAAAGAGAAACAATTAATATAAAGAAATTATACGACAATTATGTAGTGTCGAAATTAGATTCAATTATGCAATTTTATTCCATACTTTAGGTAAAGAAACGAATTTCCTTTGATAATTACACTGACTCTAACTGCAAGATACACGATTGAAGGGCCGAACTTAACAATGAACGTATTACAAGAACGCGTCGAAGTTAATGACATTTGTTCTTCACAATTCAGGGGTTTATATATTAGTTAATTGCATAGAATTTAATGGGGTTAAAACACGTGCAAGAGCCAAAAAGTAGAAGTCACGTTTTTGAGCTAAAATATAGAAAGCACGTACAAAGTATCAGATTTCAGTAATAACTTATACATTTTCAACTCTTGAACAAAGGTTGATTTATAACATTTAAATTTATGTAACTAACTTATCGACGGTAAACTTAAGACAACTACTCGTTAGCTACTTATCATTTGTCTGAATAATAAAGTTTAGAAGCGCGACAATCGGACAATTATCATATGCTTAGATAATTTACCGACCGCTGCTCTAATACCTACATGTCGCTAGATTTAAATTGAATTTTAGTCGTATCTATAATCAATAATAAGGTTTTATACTTTATAATTATTAATTATACTATATAGTTGTATTTAATTAGGTATTTAGTGTTTAATTAATTAAATTATATATTTATGATAATCGTTTTGCATAAATGAAAAGAGAAATTAAATGGAAAATTTGTTACCGGGATGTAACAAAATGTTTAAACAGACAATATACTTTAATGTGGTAAAAGAAAATTTTGTTCGATATATTGTATTTGTTTAAAATATAAAGAATTTTAAGAAAAAATTGTTCTTCACAATAAAAAATCAAACTATAATAATCTCCGTATTCTTTCATTCCGTCCGCATCCACACTATTTTTTTGTCGACAAAAAAAAGAAGCGAAGGAAGGACAGATAGGAAAGTAAAAATCTTATTGGTTAATAATAATTAATAATAATGACAAAAAGGCGTCCTGTTTTCTTATTGGCTGTTTATCTCTCCTAACTTTGAATATGCATTTTATTCTCTTATCAACGTTAAATTTTTTGTTATTTGTTTATTTATGAAATAAAAAAATTTATTTCTTCTTTTGTTTTTAATATTTTTATTTAAAAAATATGAATATTTACTAATATTTTAATTTAATTATATTTGCTGACGAGAGAAAAAGAATAAAAGATGGAAAGTAACGCCTATCTTATTTGTTTAAAAAATGTCGTTGTGTTTTTTCATTGGCTTATTATGTTTTATAACTTTAAAAATGCATTTTATTCTTTTAATAAAGTTAAATTATTTGTTTTTCTTGTTCTTCACTTAACATAATTGATTAATTTATGTATTATATTTTTAATTATACAGAAACTTAGGATTTTTAACTGTAACTGATTATTTTGTGTGAATATTTTTTGTGAAGTGCAGTTCGGGTTATAAAGAAAATTCATTTCTTACAAAATATATCTTCCAGATGGCGTATTGAAGTTCAGCCAATCCCAACAGATTCAAATCGTAATATCCTATCCTATAATAATATTCTAACATGATTTTGTCAATAGTGTTTTTATAAATAACCTTTTTATAACACCTTGCGTCAAAAACTTGACTAAATCGCTGTCTTTTACGCACTAGTGCTTAAAAGGAGGGAAATCGTACTTTTACACAAATAGGGGAATCGAGACTCGTGTGAGTTTGACGCACGAGCGAAGCGAGTGCGACAATCACGCGAGTCGAGTCACACGATCTTGCCACATAAATAACTATTATTGGCGTCCGGAAACTGGTGTTATTTGTCCTAAGATGGACAGTTTTAGTTTTTGTTTCCCAGTCAAGCGAAGTAAACTTCAATTTGTTCAATGTCTATATCTTATAGGATGTTGTGAGGATATGTGCAACATTTTTTTCATTAATCGTAAAACACGTCAAAAAATTAATTATTTTCATATGTTATGATTCTATTGTTTAGAGGAAGTAAAATACTGTTAAAAAAAATACGTTAAAAATGAAAAAATATCGACATAATTCGATTTAAATGTTAAATTTGGGCTTCTGAAGTTACAATTAATCGAAATCGAGTAAAAAAATTTAATATAATGACCACTGAAAATTGAGAAGTTGAATAGTAGAACTCTTTGCTCTTTCCTATGTCTTCGAATAAACCAAGTATCGGTTCTACGATCTAGCTTTTCAATTCAAAATTACATCCATGAAAATCTTTCTTTATTTGATTTTTTATTTATTTATCTTTTTCTTATACATAAATTAAATTATGAAATAGCGATAAATTATCGAACAGAGAATGTTGCACATCGCCCCAAAAAAAGTGTTGCACATCCCCCCAAACACGCTATTTTGCTCGGTATTGCGTGACACCCACACAATGTAAATAAATCACAAAATCTTTTCAGAATATCAAAGAAACTTAAAAAACTAACTATGCAAATATATTTACCTATAAAATGATTAAAAACAATGCATGAAGAACCTATGAATGTGAAGCGTAAAAAAAACTTTTAACGTGAGAAATGGCACTTTTTTTTGTATAGTATACCAGAGGGAGTATTATATCGTGTGTTTTATTTAATAAACAAGCTACTGTGGACACCAACAGATGACAGTATGAGCTTCTGTCAAATATCGACATGCAGAACGGGAAACTTAAACGTTTCACATCCCCCCACAACACCCTATTCTTTTCAAAATTTTAAGTAAAATGACTAGAGAACTTGTATTTAGCAGAAAAAACCCCTTTTTTACACATTGATTGTATCTGGAATGGTAATTCCAAAATTATTTGATTAAAATCTACACAATATTTTTAAATGACTTTTTGTGCAAAAAGAATTAGTTTGATAAAATGTTAGTGGAATATAGTACGGTGGAGAATTAAAGTAGTGGAGATATGGGGTAGTGGAAAAAATGCCGTAGAGAAAATGAAGTCGAAAAACTATATTACTACTAGTCTTAATAAAGGTTGTTTTAAAGCAGATAAAAAAATATTTAAATAGATTGACTTCTTTTAAATCACCAGTAATTTTTGTAGCTCTTGATCAACAACCAGAAGGCAGTGTTAACTGTGGATTATATTTAATAGCATTTACGTCATCTTTTTATTTTATTGTGATGATTGCAAAAATAGGTACTTTCTTCTTTCTGCATCCGGTGCTGCAGTAATTATTACTACTCTTTAAGCTTAAGAATTGATATTTTTAGAAGTTGCATAGACTGGTAGAGCAGCTAATCTTCTAAAAGGAAGACGAATCTTTCATTCAATTTTTAAATTTCCTATATCAATAAATAAAAATTTAACATGCAATATAAGTGGAATGTCAAAACACGCTGAAAATTAGAGAAGTGCCAAAATTATTTGCAATAAAATGACAATGGCTTTCACAGGATCTAATTTCCGATGGAAACTTAAATGACGAATTATATTTATATATCTACATAGATATAATTTCTTATAGGTTATATTGATCCATTGGATTTAACCACAATCATACTCGAAAATTGTATTTAATTTGTCAGAATTTGACGGTATGTAGTTCTTTTTGTCACATTTGAAATAATTTTTTTGTAAAAAACAATTAATTTAACATTCATTTATATAATAAGAGATTAATAAATTCTGATGAGGAAACCGGTACCGGTTTTAAAACGTCAAAGATGTTTTTTATATATCTTTCCTGTTCTAAAAAATTGCCATAATTTTTAAAAAATTATAATTTATTATTAATTGGGACAAGATATCAATGATATCTTGATATGATATATCAATGATATGATGAGTATTAGTATACTCAGCATGTATTCGTTCTTTAACTAACTGTAAAGTAGCGGATATGAATAAACGTATTGTGTCAAAATAAGAAATTCAAGAAGTTTCTTAACGCGTACGTGCATGGCTTTTAATAATCTTTAGTTTACTGTGCATTATGATGCTCGATAGACACTAAATAACAGTTAGTAAACAGATGACTTCGGTTAATATTTCATCACATTTGTAATTTACATTTGTGTAAATTGTTTTTTTAGTTTTCACTTGTTCGTTAACGATACATACACCAAATAATAATACAAAGCTTAAGTATAGTCCAATGTTTAATCTACATTTTACTAGAAATCAAGAAGGTAACCGTTCGAATGATAACATTTAGAGAATTGACAACAGATATAGACGGGGAGGAGGTCAGCCGAATCAAAATAAGCAAAACTTAAAGTAGGAGCATCACATTTTAAGGTTTCGTAGCAGTCCTACAACATGCCTGTTAAATTATAAGTCAAGTAATAAAATATTTTAAAAATGAAATTTCTTTTTTTTTTATTTATTGTGTGAAATATATTTCGGAAAAAATATTTCTAATAACATATTGAGTAAATTGAGAATGAAAAGTGTAAGTTTCAAAAAAAGGTATGCTTCACAAAAAAATTATACAAAAAATCGAAAATTGCAATTAAAAAAGTGTTAAGTCTTCGATCTTAATTGAAATTATTCGAGGAACAGAACGTGAACAGAATAATGAGATAATAAGAAAAAGAGTATTCGCACATTACAGGACAAGCAGCGAAAAACAAAGGCAAGACTTGAAGAAACAGGTGTGCAAAGAATAATTATATAAGAGTATGATAGAATACGAAAACCTTATTGATAAGAAACAGAAACGGTAGATGAAGAGAAAAAACAGCAAAAATACAATTTGAAATATAAAAACAAAAAACGATTCATAGAAATTAAAGATGAAATAAAAGATCGTCAACGAAAAATTTAGCAAATAAAAAAGGAAATTATCATTGGAAACGAAGTAAAGACAAAAAAATTTGATATGTGAAAGGAATAAATTATAAAAGAAGAACAGAAAAATCTCTGAAGAAAGGATGGAGATTTAACAAGTAAAAATTAAAAAAACATCACAATGTTGGACACATTAGGAGTTAAAATGATGTTTCATAAATTTAAAGTGTGAGTTCTGTCCTGCATTACATTTTACGCTTGAAATGATGCCAGTATTTGAAATTAATCCTTATGCAGAAGTATTAAAAATGATGAGAGAAGTAGAATTAAAATAAAGAGGCAGAAGCGAAATCAAAAAACAAGTTGTGACGAAGTAATAATGTCAAAATGCAGTTTTTCGAATTACGTTGGTTTGAAGTTTCGCGGGACGATTGTAATCAATTGATTAAATGATATCTTTATAAAGTACATAAAAAAATCAAAATGTAAATCAAACGCGATAAATCATTTAATCAAAAAAAATTAAATGTTCCTTCTAGTAATGAAAAAAAATTGTTTAATTTTATTAAAATTTTTTTTAAATCTTTAGAGGGACAAATTAAGAACGGTTCTTTTACACGAGCATCGCCAGGTAGGTTTGTTTTGAATGGAGGAATTGATGTATATTTTAAATGTCTAAATTTCTTTAAACTAATTAACCTAGTCTCTTTTTCGGAAAAGTTTGTAAATGAACTACATGAGATAATGAAATACGATTAGTTGCCATTTATTCTAAAGACCTTAAAAAGTTCTTGAGCGCGAGCCTGCAATAATCCTGCTACCAACTTTTTGGTAAGCCTTTTTTAATTTAAATTGCCTGAATCAAAAAAATTAAATATGATTTTAAGTGTTATTACAATCTGTAGATATAGACACGAGCTTCTTAAAAAAATTTCAAATATCTCATTTTAACAAGCTTCTTTCTAAAAATAATTGACTTTTGATTTTTTTTGAGCTTGTAAATGTAGTATTTATAACCAAACTAAAACAAAAAATTATTGACCAAAAACTTGTAGTCGAAGTCAGAGCAAATTTTTGAAAAACTCGTTTAAACATAAATAATTGAATAAAACATGATGGGAGAAACTTATGACTTTATCACTTGTGACCACTTAGAAAAAGCATGGTATAATAAAATAATTTACTGAAAAGAATGGTAACGCTACCACCTACTTCAGAAGCTCGTGGAAGAATCGAACACACGATCATATTGTCGCTTCAATTACTCGTCAACTAAAAGGATTCCTTAATTTCATTTAAAGGGGCAAATGTCTAATAACTTCTAGCTTAGAACTATGCAAAAAAAGACAAATCGATTTTTTCTAACACGAAACATGGAATTACTCCTCAATATCGCTTAGTTTAAAGTTGTCTCGTAATTAAGAAGATAAAGAGAGATGCAAACACAAAACGCACTACAATGCATGGCATTTTTACGTATTTTGCGTACGCAACATGAGTTATCTTTTCAATGAAGAGACTATCAAAGGATTAGAAAAATGGACGCGCGCGTTAAACAGCTAGTTATTTAATTATTTTTAGTAAAAATACACAGTACGTATATAAAGAAAGTACAATCGAAAAAATAACTTTGATGAAAAATATAAAAGATTTAAATTTTAATATAATTTGTTGTCACAGTTAATGGAACCTTTTCTTATGAATTTTTCTCGACATTAGGTGTACCACAGGGCTCTCATCTTGGTCCTCTTCTTTTTCTAATATATATAAATAATATTAAAGATTGTTTTCATAATAGCATAATGCTTGTCTATGCAGATGACTTAAAATTTTATAAACTAATTACTTTTAATTATGAAGATACCTTCAATTCGGAGTAAATTCCTAAAGATAAACTTGAAATTTTTTTGTAATATTGTTAGGTTTTTTCAAAAACTGTAGGAGAGTGAGGTGGTTGAATTTTTTTGAAAAATTTAAACAGTGATTTTTTGAATGCTTTTAACTTTTAAACAGAAAGATAAAAAAAATTTGACCTGTATGTTTTCGAAAGGTTTTTTTCTGCATTAACATTTATATTTGCAACAACATATGCTCGTAATCGTGAAATTCTGAGAAATATGTCAAAATAAATTAAAAAATTTAAAGAAAATTACAGGAAAATTATTTTATTTAAACATATATAAATATTTAAATACTCGTGAACGAAACCCTAGGTAAGCGAGTGTAAGTCGCACTTGACAAATTTTTTTGGAATTTTTCTTTAGTGATTCGATTGAAAATTGTTAAAACTTAACGTATGGCTTACAGAATTTTTAACAATTTCAATAAATTTTATTATTTTTGAACAGATTACCGTGAAAGCGTCATTAGTCCTTTTTGAGAGAATCACCCAAATAAATTTTTTAAAGCGGAGAACTGAAATGAAAGATTTGTTTTGAAAAGTGACTTTACCAGGAGCTTGAAATTTAAAGAAGGTTACCATGTCGAACATAAAAGAGTATTTTATTTTAAGTAATAAAGATTTTAAAATTATTGAATATGTAAATGAAATTTTGAATTATATGCATATGTATAAATTTTAAAAATGATTGAGAAAAGATACAAATTATTTTTTCATTATGCAAAGTACTTTTTATTTACAAAGGCTTCATTTAATTTTTCCAATTAAAGAAGAAGTTAAACATATTAATATAGTTTTTAGTGGTAATACGATTTTGGTTATTGGATTTGTGTCTATTACGATGGAATAAAACTTTATATTTTTGAAAGTCTTAATGCAAGGTGTTTGAATGTTTTTTCAAGTAGAATATTTAATTAGATTGTTCCCTTTTCAACCAACAGTAGTTTTTGAATCAAATAATTTCGAGTCTTATTGTTAGTGAAAATTTTGATCCCATGACATATCCTACAATGATTCCTTATGGTGATCCTGGATGGACTGTTAACCTTAAGCATACTTAAGGTACTTGTAATTTTATTCATTTACAATTTTATATGTATCGTCTTTCATAGAGAAGAAAAAAGCGGGGACTGCCACATGTGCGTTTAATTATATTTTTACGTGCACAAATCTGCGATTCAGAAACTTTAAATAAAATGATATTTGCTGAAATCACAGACAAAATAAAGAATCCAAAAATTTGTAAAATTGTAGAGCGATTTTAAGTTCATGGCCTTGTGGTAAACAAAATAGGAATTCACTCTGCATGGATCCTGAGATGGGTCAATTAAATATATTGCTAACAATTCGATGATCGTAGCATATAATCGTTATTTGAGTACAAAATTTAAAGGTCATATTGACTGTGCAATAATATGTATTATATTATTATGACACCATAATGTTAAAATAATAATACAGTAACGATTTCAAAAATAACATCATAATTTTGTGACATCAAAATTACAATAACTTTTCGTCAAATAAAAATAAATTTTTAATTTTTCATAAAAAATTGCACATACCACGCGCGTTTCTTTTTGCTAGTTACTTATAATAATTTGCCAGTTCATTCATTCAGTCTGCATCCGTGCTGTGTTTTCGATGACAGAGAGAAGAACAAGTTATAGTTAACCTTTTAGCTGCGGGAAAATTTTAGTACAAATTGACCTGTCATAAAATCCAAAATTTATACATAAATTAACTGGATATATCAGGTAGAGTCCCCGACCTGATTGCTGGTCGATATATCGACCACCCCCGCAATCAAAAAAATGTGCAATAAAAAAACCGAATCCGGCTAAAAATTGGTACTCGGGGGTTTTCGGGGTCGCTGATTACGAATCTGATGTTAGTTTTTCAAAATTCAAAATTGAATTTTGTCTAGAAACATTAAATATGTTGTGTTTCTTGAGTGGTCGATATATCGACCAATCCCGCAGCTTAAAGGTTAAGAAAGATAGATAGAGTAATAAAGAAAAGAAAGTAAGAAAGATATATCTATATTTTGCAAATGAGGGTTCGCTTGACCTGTAATCTGTTAAAGAGGATTAATTAATAACTCTGAGGACCCAGGTAATTATTTCTTTCTCCTTTTTAGCGGTAATAATATTAACAGAGTTCTATTAACACAAGATTTAAAAATTAAACACTAAATGACACTAGTGTAAAGAAAATAATTCGTACAACTGATAATAATGTGAACGAAATTTCACCACTTGAATATTTAAAAATGAAGAATTTTCTGAGTAAAGAAAATGATAAAAAGATAATTCGAGCAATTAAAGAGAAGGAAAGAAAAAGAAAGGCAAGGCGCGAAGTTACATATGAGCAGAAAAAAATAAGACAGGAGAATGATAGATTGAGAAAACGTAATCGTAATGAAACAGAAATAAAAAAGAAAGAGCGAAAAAAAATTTGACATGCAAAAAAAAGAAATTATCTATCAAAACTTAAGATGAAAAGAAAGTGCGTCAAGAAAATAATTTGTCATGTAAGAAGAACAAATTTTCTACGGAAACGGAAGATGAAAAGAAAGTGCGTCAAGAAAAGAATTTGGCATGTAAAAACGATAATCGGAATAAAAAAAAGTGTAGGAGTTGCAATAATGTCTTTTAAAGATTTCAATGAAAGTAAAGTACCAGAGAATTATTTAGGTTTAATAAATGTAGAATATAAGTTTTGTGATGCGTTACATTTTTTGTGTGAAAGACCGTCACATAGATACATTACCGAGAAATGTCCCCGTGAAGAGGACATTATGATATCGCCTGAATGTCACAAAAATATTTTCGCTTGATATCAGCTTGACATTCAACCAATATTCCGTGCTACTTGAGTGGTAGATCCAATATAAAGAAATTTTTTTTACATGTATAATATTAAATTTTCTTGAAAAAAAATGAATAAAAAATATAGTTAATGCACACGAGCAACGTAGTCGGCCGCTTGCGGACGACAAAGTTGCTAGTTGAGATAATAAAGTAGTCGAATAAAATTTGGGTGAAGTTCCGAAAGCGTCTCACCACAGATCTTAATGAAACTTGTTATACTAACGTATTTTTGTGCCTTGATTACGAAAATGATAGTGAAAATTGGCGCAAATGTGATTATCATGGTAAAAACTATAAAAAACACCATAAAGTAATCGTTTTTTGCGATTATCTCGTAAAAACGCAAAGTTTCGAAAAATGTTTTAAATAAAAGTTGTAGGTTTCAAAAAAACACACATTTTATGTCCTATGCATTTTTTACCAAAAGTCGTTATTTTTCGAGAAAATTCCAAAAAACCATAAAACATCATGAAAAATGACGGACACAACAGTGCACATCATAACTAGAGGCAAATTTAGTAATTTTACGTAAATAACC
Organism: Leptopilina boulardi; assembly: GCF_019393585.1. NCBI lineage: Eukaryota > Metazoa > Arthropoda > Insecta > Hymenoptera > Figitidae > Leptopilina > Leptopilina boulardi. The sequence continues at coordinate 1,252,798 of NW_026138006.1, forward strand.
GTGTCAACAAATTGCGTAAACTGCTACTGTGGATCCCACAGACTATGTCTGCAGAATACTTTCGGCCATATCCGCCCCCCCCGCCAAGGTGTCTTTAAAATACGTAACAAAAGTAATTTACGCGGCCGACGGCTGCGTACATTAAATTGCATAAACTACAGTGTAAAAAATTTTTCGGAAATATTTCCGAAAAAATACGGACAGCACGGAACCCCATGGGGTGGGAATTTTTCCGAATAAAAATTGGGAAAAATCTCCGACATATTCCGGAAATTTTTCCTACTATTGAGTAGGAATTTTTTCCGAACTTGTTCGAAATTCTACAATTTATTTAAAAATTAAAGTAATAAATTCATAAAATATAATATTTTGCAATAACATGGTGTAAGGAGCATCAATTATATAAAAAAAAAATTTTTATGATAATTTTGCAATTATATCTTCAGATCTAGAGGAACCGATTTGGTTAGGACTTGAACTCTCGAATCATGGGTTTTATAGTTTGTGTGTGTATCTGTGTATACAGCCTACAACCATTGGGAACTGCCGCGTTAACGCGCTCGACCAAGGGAGGCTATAAAAAAATTTTGTGTTTGTACACTGAAAAACTCTAAGGCGTAGGGAGTTTCTAATAGTGCAAGTGACCTTAAAGAATTTATTGTTTTATTTTAAATAATTGTCGAGCAAATTTTTTTAAATATAAACATATAATTTCCTAAATTGATATTATATTTATAAATATTTATAACTGTCGGAAAAAATGCAAAATTATATACATTTATATGAATCATTATTTATAAATTAAATTTATTAACAAATACTATTTTAATTAATTTATTTATTTATAACTGCATATGATTACAATTAAATTATAAAATCTAAGTAAATTTAATTTTATTTCAAAAACATAATATTTTCCCTATTTAATAATATAGTAATTTCCATTTTTTAAATAAAAAAATTACTTATCCTCCCAATTTCGGAAATATTTCGTACTAATATTGGTAGAGTATCCATTGTTTGTGGAAATTTTTCCGAAGTTTCAGGAATAAATTCCAATTTTCATTGGAAATACTATTTTCCCTCACATTTTCGGAAATATTTCCTACTAATAGTGGTAAAATATCTATTATTTTCGGAAATTTTTCCGATATTTAAGGAATAATTTCCGCTTTTTGCGGAAAAACTATTTTTCCTGATCTTTGTGGAAATATTTTCTTTTAAATATTCAGAAAAAATGTTTTTCCTCCTGATTTCGGAAAAATTCCCTCTTCTTTTATCGGAAATAATTCCCAAATTTTTTACAGTGTACTGCTGTTGATCCCACCGACTTCTTCTGCAGTATACTTTCGGCCATATTTTTTTCTCGAAAAATAACCACTTTTGGTAAAAAATGCGAAGAACATAAAATATTTGTTTTTTTGAGACTTACAATTTTTATTTGGAACATTTTTCGAAATGTTGCGTTTTTTACGAGATAATCGCAAAAACCACGATTTTATAGTGTTTTTTATGGTTATTACCATGATAATCAATTTTACGCCAAATTTCACTATCATTTTCGTAATTAGCGCATCAATATACGTTAATATACTTACAGGTACTAAATTTTTCTCTAGTTATAATGTGCACTGTTTTTTCCGTCATTTTTCATGATGTTTTATGGTTTTTTGGATTTTTCCCGAAAAACAATCACTTTTGGTAAAAAACGCATATAACATAAAATGTGTGTTTTGTTGAGACCTAGAACTTTTATTTAAAACATTTTTGGAAATTAAATAAAGCGCGACATACATTTTCCGTAGAAAAAATGGGTTCTTCGCTCGACGACACGCATCTTTTTAGCGTACTATATGTACTTGATCGAGCACCCGGTTTGGTCGGACTCGGACAATTTTTTTTCTCCGACTTTTTTTCATTCCCAGACGATTTATTTTTCGGTTCCTTTATCTTTTGTTTAGTCGATTGACTCGTTTCCTTCGTGCATTATGATCGTCGTTCTTTCTTCGTATTTGTTTTCGAATGCTTCGTGAATTTTTCAGACGAATTTTTACGCGGCGGCTTTTGACGTTTAATGCTCTCCAAATTAACTCTAGGTTTTACCACTAGAGATTTCTCCCACTCTCGTTGAACCTCTTCCTTGGCTAAAAATTTTTTATCGGAATTGTTCATAGAAAGAGTTATCTTTAAATTTCGTTTTTAGTGTCCGATATGACTTGTAAATTTAAATATGAAAATTTTAATGTTTAAACTTGTAAAAATAACCATACGATAATTATAAATAAAAAAATTAATAATATTCCATCCATCTTAAATAAAAATGAAAAGTATTTATAAATAACTAAGTTAATCTTAGAATAAAATCTGATTTGTAATAATATTAAATAATATAGTAATTAGATATAAATAAATATAATAATAATAGTAATAAACTATTAATAAATATAAAAAACCGTTACAAATAAACTATAAATAGAAATGACCTTGGTCAAAGCACAATTGCGTAATATGACGTTACAAGGTCATGTGACGTGGCATCATTTGATTGGACGAATTAATGGCCAGAGCTACCACCCCCAATTAACTGGTAGTGGGAGCTAGGGTATATAAGGACCTATTTTATAACAGAAATCTGGAAAATTTTTAGTACAAAAAGCGTGCTATTTATTTTTGCGAATTGATTAAATAAGCTAATTCAGTGCGAAATAAAACTATAAATTACTAAATAAAATTGGTTTTTTACCCAAAGGGGTTTTTCCAATTAAAAAGAACGTTTATTTATTTAATAAACCTACAAATAACAAATAATTCCTTAATTCAAAGTGAATTGGTCAAAAATTCAAATCAGTGTCCGTTTTCAAACGGTAATTAAGGTACAAAGAATCCACTAAGTCGATTCGATATATCGAATATCGAAAAACACGATAGAATTGGCACATCCTCCTTCAATGGTTCTGTCTGTACCGACGACGGGAATACGTCTACGCTATCGGATTCGGGCGGTACTGGGAAAGTAATCGTGGTATTTCTCACCGAGGTTTTTTGGCTATTATCCACCATATCTGGTGTGTGTACTTCGATGATGATACCCGGTTCGATTATTGGAGTTACCCCTTGAGATGCGTTTACACCTTCTGTCACTACAGGAGGAAGAGTCGCGGAAACTAATCTATAATTAGATGTATGAATGTCTATAGTAAACATAAGTTTAGAACTTCAGACGCTACCAAATGCAGTTAACAATTCGAGTACGAGATCTCTCTATTCATTCGGTTTCTTGGCATTTTAATCAAAATATATAAAACACATAGATGGGAAACAACTGCTTAAAAACTAAGACGTGATATTTTACGCGAAATGAAATTTTTTTTGATTGGATCATATGTTATTTGAAAATTCGAAAAAGGGAATTTATGTTCAGTAACTATTATAAGCAATAGAGAATATGAAAAATTATATATCGGCAAAACAAAAGTTAGAACTTTTGAATTTTCTGTGTTTTGTGAATTATATCAAATAACAAATAGTGTCAGTGAATTTTAGGTTTTGTGGATTTTAGAAAAATAACAATTATAACAAATAAAGTTTAGAAAATTGAAATTTATGTAAAATAATATTTCGAAGCAATAAAAATTATACTAACCCCCACAGCAGCCAATCTTTATTAAAATTTCGTAAAGATTTCCTTGAAATCTTGGGGATCTTTAATTGCAAAGTTTAATAAAAATTGCATAAAGATTTAAATGTCCCATTAAAATAAATGTTTGGCGTAAAAGTTGACTAAAAATTTAAATGAAATTTTCAGGAAATGTTTGGCATAAAACTTGACTAAAAATTTAAATTAAATATTTATTATAAATTTATACCGAAAGTTGAGTGAAAATGTAATTTAAATATTCAGTCAATTTTTGTGACGAACATTTCCTAAAAATTTAAATTAAATTTTCAGAAAAGTTTGGACGAAAATATTTGTAAAAAATACAAAAATAATATTTAAGAAGTATTATTAATATTATTATTAATATTAATTATTATTAATATTATTATATATATTAATTATTATATATATTAATATTATTAATATTATTATTAATATTAATAATAATAATAATAATAATAGATAGATAGATAGATATATCTTTATTTTTATTATTATTATTATCAATAAAAAAAATTTACTATCTGGGATTAAAAATAAAATAAATAATATACAAACATTGTTGCTCTGGTTTGATTCACATTGAATCAAGCACTGCATGCTTGTTGAGCAAGAACTTTTGAAAACAAATTATGGGGTGCTGGGGATTGAACCTACATTCGCCGCGCGCTAGCTAAAGACCCTAACCACTACACTACAGATATCTGGCTGAGAAAAAAAAAATCTTCCACAGGCTCTACAACTTGCTGATAGACAACTAATCCTACTTATCGATCTAAAAGGGCGGGCTCATTTTAAAATGTTTTTCACGGAGATATTTAAATATTCTGAATATTCACATTGCAGGTGAATATAAAAATTAAAAGTGTATCGAAATAATGCTGTAAAACCACGATGTAGTATAAGGAGACCCCACTGCTATATTAAGCCCACAAAAAGTTGAAGCTGATTTCCCCGTTTCTCTTACAATTAACGGAGGTGTCGAACGTATCGGAAAAGTTGGGAACTAGTTACCCACACTGACACAAAATGTGTACATACAGTTACTAACACATAGAACTTTCGCAAAATGGATGCCGTGACATAACCTGCATAAACTGCTTTTATATCGGTTTGTTTTTTTCTGGTTTGTGTAAATAATTTAAAGAAAAGTAAGGAAATATGATTAGTGGTTCAATAAAAGGTTGCAAAACAAATTGTGCTAAAGGCAATACAAAATATAAATCTATTTACAAAACTATTTTCAATGAAATCCAAATAATAATAATGAGTTTCATTTTAAATATAAATCTTATTGAAGTATATTTTTATCACAACCATAATTAAAATAAAATATAAACAGTTTATTAATTTATATTCACTTGCAGTTACTAATTTTACTTCGTTACTGTGTTTTTACACAATATAAATAATTATATCATGTTTATATCCATGGAGAGTCTCCATGTTTACATCACTCATGTCACTTTTAGCAGACGAAATTTCGGAGGTATCAAATTTTCCCGTTAGGGTTCGACACCTCCGTTAATTGTAAGAGAAACGGGGAAAAGGTTATTATAAAATTAATTATTTTTTTAAATATTATCTATTAATTAATGTTACGAACTATCGTAACGAAATTATAAATTAAAGATAAATAAAATGATAATAAATAATTTTCAAGAATAATTGAAAATTATTTAAGAATAAAATCTCCAAGTCGATGCCACAATGTATATAGGCATGTAATTTGAATCCCTGATAATCACGCGCGTTGAGTGATACTCCACACATACAGACTTATAATCTCGTTGCTTCTAAAAATGTATCTATGATTATGATATTATAATATAACTTTGTTAAACTGTTATATTATAATATATTATTTTATTCTATCTTATGTTATATTATTCTATATTATTATTTATACTATATTATATTATACTATATTATAAATTATATTAATTATCTAATACCAATATTCAAGCTTGAATATTATAAATATATGCATGGAAAATATAGTATAATGTACTTACCTTATATAAGGATACTGAATTATTATTATTATAATTAAAATAATTATACTTTTACTCATTTTTATTAATAATTTGCATTAATTAATTAATTAATAATATGCAAATTATTGTTATTTTATAATTTTTTTTACTATTATAATAATGATAAATCGTATTATTATCATTATTGTTATTAACATTTACTAAAAATAATATTAAATAATTAATTATAATTATTATTATAAACAATTGGCTATATTACCAATACTATTTTTTCAATTTATTGCAATCATTTTTAACTCTTTCGGTGTGAGAGCAAAATATCATATAATGGTCCCAAAATGTTCAATTGATATGGGTTGTCGAATTTTTATGAAACTTTTTCTTGTTATATTAACAATAATTAATTAATATTTACTTAATTATTGCAATAATTAATGTCAGTAATACCTATAGTGTCCTCAAAATTGTATGGGAGAATTTATTTACAATGAATACAATAAATTTTATTTATTTTGTGATAATATGTTCACGACCCAACGTTGGGTCGCTCACAGTGAAGGGGTTAATTTTATTTCAAGAAACATGCATTGTATATGCACGTATGCGTATGCATTATCTATATTGTATGTACGTGTGTTCATAGTATGCCAAAGTGATATGGACGGATATGTGTATACATTGTTTGGTTACATATTTCTACGCATATTATAATAACAAACAATAATGTGATTATTATATTGCAATTATTATATTTCGGAAAATGTATTATTTTATAAGAAGGGAGGAGAATCGCATATGTCAACTATATCTATCTTTCTCTCTCTTTCTCACGCGTTCAGGTGCAAAGAGTCTCGCAGCGTGGATGCGATACACACAGACACGGACTCCCAATAGCCTTCGTAACGCATATGTGTGAGGCGCTCGAGGAGTATCGCGCGATGCATACACTGCATTCCTTCTCTTATTCTTTTCCTTATAATACCTTCAAACTCAAAAAAAAGGAAATAAAAATACAATAATTGTTGATAGCTTAAATTGGAACATGCCACATTTTCCAAGCACATATAAACTCGCAACAATTAAGATTTTATTTTAAGAGGGTCAATTTTTGTAAAAGAACAAATGCACATAATTGAAAAAAAAATTTTGAGACATGTATATCGTGCATATATGCATTTATACTAACGTGAATGTACGTGTGTAAAATGTATATGCATATAAAAAAGGGAAAGTAATTTCATTTTTAATATGAATATGATAATCTGTGCAGAACTATGACCGCTCTGGAATTCAACAAAGGTTGCAAGTTATACTTTATTAAAAAGACACATATACACTTACACATATGGAGATGTGCAGTTCCAATAGTGTCAACAGAGAAAAGAATAACAAGAATCATGGGTTCTGAGAATATCGATGGACGATGATCTAAGCTTTCTTATCGATACCCCTGAAACCCCTAGAATCCTTCTACCCCTGATTCACTAATCAGTCAATCACTTAGTACGTGTTACTGATTTTTGCATTATTTCTCTAATAAGTGAACTTAGAGTTTAAACCATGGAGAAAGCTCAATAATATACCTGCTGAATCACGATAGATTTTCGTTGAGCCAGGTAAATTAACAGCAGTGCTTACATTTCTAAAATTAAAATTGTTGAATCACGATAGATTTTCGTTGAGCCAATTTTTAATTTTAAGAATAAGGCCCGTCTGCGAGCTGGCTCCAATTTAAATTCTATTTTCTTTGGGCGGACGTAAAATTAAATCGAACCTTGAACCGGCTGAGTCCCAATCGGTTGATCAGTACAGTGAGAAATTATTTAATAAATTATTTCATAATTTATTAAATAATTTTTTGTTGTTAAAACCGGCCAGTCCGTACGGATTGTACCTGCGCCGCTTGTGTCTGATAGGGTACCGGTACCTCGTTTCGAAACGCGGAAATACGCATAACACCTTTCTTTCGTTTTGCCCGTTGATTGTGTGACGAGATAGCGAGAATTCTCCCTTCTCAACAGCTCTCTCGACGGTAGTGTGTAAGAGAAATCTAGCCGTAAGTAAGAAAACTTGTATCGTTCCAAAAACATTACTATTTACAAAAGAAAGCATATAATGTGTAATTTTTGCATTTTTACTTTGAATTTTAATAAATTTTTAAAACTAAAATTCCAATTGTTCTATTCAATCAATAGACATTTATTAGTGCTGTCAAAAATAGTGTGGATTTTCATCTCAAAGCAAAGAAACATTATTTACGATCTAGAGATTAAATTAGCAGTTTCGTCTTTTATCGGCAAATTAATTAAGGGGGGAACACCAGTTGTAACTTTCGAAAAATCGATTTTTTTTTGTGCATTTTCTTAAAGTATACATATTTAGAAATGTGTCTGTAAATTTCAAAGTTGATCCGGTGAAAAATAAATGAGATATACAGAACACTGCAGCGGCGCGTCCCGTGGCTTCATACAAGGTGGCCAGCCATACCTGACCCTAACGACAGATGGCCTTTTCCTATGATTTAGAAACGGCAACCACTGCGGAAGAGTTATTATATGGTCCAGGAATCGATGACTCTTTGTAACTTGGAAACAAAATTTCTTCTGAACAAAAAAAAGTAAGTTGAAACTTTGAATGCGTTTTTCTCAAAATGACATTTTCCAAGTCGGTGACCACGATTACTCGAATACCATTAAACCGATTTATTTAAAATTTAGTGTGCTTCATTTACACATATAAGTCTAGTTCGTGATCGAAGGATTTTTTTTTTTATGCAAAACTTTTTTTTATATAGCTGAAAATCGACCGTATTTTTTTAACGAAAATCATACTTTTGACTTTGACAGGTCGCCATTTTGTCAAATTTTTTTTTTTAAATCCTTCGATCACGAACTAGATAATCTTATAATAAATGTAAATCAATTTCATTTTTTTATTTCAGACGAAGTATACTTGCAGAATGCTGGTCACCTCAATTCGCCTTTTTTCTTAAGACGCCACTTCAATGGCTCATATCTCCAAAAGTTTTCGTTAAAAAAATTTTTTTTTCTTTTAAATTACAGCTTTTTACATGTACTTTTAACTAATAAATAGTATTCTTTAAAAAGATTCATTGTTCTTTTGGAAAATATTCTTGAAAAAAGCATTATTTTTTGAGTTACAACTGGTGTTCCCCCCTTAATCGAACCCACATAAAAATAAACATTATTAAGTTAAATGTTCATTTTGACTTTTAATGGCAAATTGGTTCCTACGGCGAATAGAAAATTTTAAGTAATTGTTTAAAATTATAAAAATTAAATAATTAATTTTTCTCGTTCGTAACAATTAAAAATTCACAAATTTGCGAAAATTAATTTTAAAGTTTTTTATTTATTGATAAACAATTATTATATATAATATACAATATATATATATATATACCAGGGGGCTATGCCCCCTGCGCGCTTCGCGCGCCAACCCCCACCCTCTCCTCTCTTCCCCTCCCCTACCCTAAATTTAAAGGTTAAGATCGTTTCAAGACTCTGAATATAGCCGCAAGTCCCCCCCTTCTCTTCTACCCCCCTTCTCTTGACTTGCGGCTATATTCAGAGTCTTGGAACAGCGGCTTCGCGCGCCAACTTCCATCCCCCCTCCTTTTCCCCTCCCCCAACCCTAAATTTAAAGGTTAAGATCGTTTCAAGACTGAATATAGCCTCAAGTCCCCCCCCTCCCTTTTCTTCTACCCCCCCTTCTCTTGACTTGCGGCTATATTCAGAGTCTTGGAACAACGGCGGCGGCGTTGGCAGCGATATCTTTTTGTAATATAGGTAGATATATATATATATATATATATATATATATATACAATATATATAAAAAATTATATTACTTAAAAATAGGATAAGTAAATTATACAATTAATATAATCACATTTATTACAAGATTTAATTAAACACAAATACATATAATATACATAATTCTGTTTGACAGAAATAAATGTTAACTGACAAAAGAAAAAAGGGGCACTACCACATCTAAGCGTTTTAAAAAAAAAATTTTACAACAGAATTTATTCTTATTATTAATTTGAAACATTTTTTAATACATTTTTAATTATAATAAATAATTTTTGAATAATAATTTTGATTTAAATGTTTAAAACATAGAATTTTTATGTTCATTTTCTTTTTTTATTTTAATATATTGAAATTGTTTTCTTAATTATTTTTAAAACGCTTTTTCTTGTCTTTAACAATACTAATATAATTGTTTATTAATAAATATAAAACTTTAAAATTAATTTTCGCAAATTTGGGAATTTTTAATTAATAGATAATATTTAAAAAGATAATTAATTTTATAATAAACTTTTCACATGACCTTCAGTCATGGTTTTACAGCATTATTTCGATAAACTTTTAATTTTTATATTCACCTCCAATGTGAATATTCAGAATATTCAAATATTTCCGTGAAAAACATTTTCAAATGAGCCCGCCCTTTTAGGTCGATAAGTAGGATTATTGTCTATCAGCAAGTTGTAGAGCATGTGGAAGATTTTTTTTTCTCAGCCAGATATCTGTAGTGTAGTGGTTAGGGTCTTTAGCTAGCGCGAGGCGAATGTAGGTTCAATCCACAGCACCCCATAGTAAATTTTTTTTATTGATAATAATAATAATAAAAATAAAGATCTATCTATTGTAACGATATTCTCTATCTCTCTCTCTACGAATTTCCTATATTCCCGTCGAACATGTGCTCAACGGAAAATTCCATAGAGAAGACGCTACAAAAATGGCGTTGATTATACACTTTTCCGATTTATAAATTCCACGCTTCGAATTTATAAAAAGACCCACGGTGATCCGTTTAGAGGATCCTCCTCAGCGCCAGGTAAAAGATTACCCGGATCCCCGTTGACCGTTTCGAACTGTGAACTCTACCCAGGCTAGCTCGACTTACCGCGAGTTCACACATTACAGTAAGCGAAACATTTATTTTATTCTCAGGACGTGAGTTACATACACAGGTAAGAGAGAACGACACACTACACTGAATTTAATAAATAAAACACTGCAATTAAAATAATGTTTATATAAATTATTTCTGAATTTATTAAATAACTTAATTATTTCACTCGAGAAATCCACACTACTAGGCGGTGAGATAAGCCGGCGAGAACAGGTTGGCGTCCATTTTCCTTGCCATGCGGTCGGCTAATATTTTCCTGTTTATTCTCGGTTTTCCGTGCAAATTCACTATGAAGATGCCAAATGACAGGTAGAACTGCTCACTAACCTTTTATTTTATTTAATATCTTCCGATATTCCATAATTGCAGTTATACCGGTAAAACAATTAAACGAGATGAATAATAAAATAATTTTGTGTATTAATCGGTGAGTAGCCAAACTCGAACTGATTTGCAACAGCAGGGTCGCCTGACCCAGTGACCTGCGCAATGCGTGTGGCCCCTGAGGGTTGACATCCTCGGTATACTTCCGTGTCAGATCCCAATCAATATCGGATGTGATTATTAATTATGTGAATAATTAATAATAAAGGTCCAAAAATGTGAAGATCTTCTTCATTGAAATCTTCTTTCTCACCCGACTGATCAAGTTTTATAAAATAACAAAATAATAATTTGAGCAAATGTGGATTTCTCTATTTATTGAGAAATATAATATCGCTCTTTTTCAGTAATAATTTGTACATGTTTTCTTTTACAAATTATTATAAACAAAGTACATAAAGTAAGATTTATATATAAAAATACAATAATTATCTTTTACAAAACAATAACCAATAAAGAAAAATATAAAGGTTGAGTCCGGGTTTAGCTATTATTTTTCTTACTTTTTATCAAAAACGCGATGTTCAATTAATATTAAAATTCTACTAATAACTTAGTTTTCGGCGAAACCTCTGAAAACTGTTTTTAAACGGGGTAATTAAATTACCACGTTACAACTCCCCTGGGCCTAGCCGAATCCTATTTCCCGTAATTTTTCAGAAATATGGCCAGATTCTTCCCTTTCACTAGGCATTTTTCAATTGATATATTTAAATATTGAACCAATTATTTTCTATTTTGATTAACCACTGGTCTGACAGGTAAGATGATTTGAAAATTCTCTTTTAATTATGATTTTACTCTTTAACCGGCAGTGTTCTGTTTACTATCGGTTCGGTATTTTATTTCAATTCCTTTTTAAGTAATATAACTTATTAAACTTACCGATCCACGGAGTTCTTGAACACCATTGACAGGGAGTGAATTGGGAATTAGGAATAATTCGAAATTTTTATATTACAAAAGAAAATAAGTAATATATATTTATCAAAAGTCACAAAAAATATATACTATATGAAACATATCCCTTATCCGAATACGGTACAGTCACAGCCTATTTACTCTTTGACTATTTTAAGGTACACGGTTTAAACCTGAGAGTTTTCTAAGGGAATAAAACTATTATAAATAATCTCAAACAACTTAAAATTCTAGTTATATTGAAAGCTGGGTTCGTCATATTCCAGGAACAACTGTTCCATTCTCCTGGACAGGTCTCTACGTCTATAGGCCTGATAACGTAGCTCTTCTTCTTTTTCTATAAATTAAAATAGGATATCTTTCCTTAATTTATGACGCAATTTGAAACAGCAAAGCATATTATCCCATTTTACAAGCGATAGCGTAAGCGAAGCATAAAAAAATATGCTTATAGCAGATAAATACATGCACAATTAAAATAAAACATTTTCTATTCTAAGGGACTTGGCTTTAAGGTGGTCTCTTACTCCCCCCCACCCTAGGTTCTCTGTAGGGGATAAGTAATTTTACTGGGAACCTACCTAATATTCTACCACTTTCTGTTACGATTTCGTAAACTCACGGCCCTAATACGCGTACTACGGTCTGTGGTCTTTGGTTTTTTCCTCCGAAACCTCGGGTGTTACCTTTTTGAGCTGATGACGTGATTAACTTTTTGCACATAACTCTGTCTCCTACTTTGAATGTCGCGTGTCGACGTCTTTTGTCATAGTTTACTTTTTGACGATCGAAAGCGCTGTCCATTTGTAAAGATATGAGATCTTGCAATTCTCTAAGTTTTTCTATTCGCTCTATCCATTTTTCTTGGTTTTCGGGTATAGGATCTATGGCAGTATTCAGAAATGCTGGACTTACGCCCGTGCTTCCGTGTACTGCCGTATTATACGCAAAACGAAAATTATTCAAATATATGTCCCATTTCTTGTGATTTTTCGATACATACGCGGAAATCATTGTCTTAATCACTCGATTTACTCGTTCAACTGGATCTGACAGTGGGTGGTAAATCGGAGTAAAGGAATGTTTTATTCCGTAAGCTTCGGTTATACCTTCGAACGCTTGATTTACGTATTCCGTTCCGTTGTCTGAAATCAGTATTTGGGGCGCTCCCCAACGATTTAGAATCAAATCTTCAAAAGCTTTTATTATTGATTCCGCGTTCGATTTTCGCATTGGTGCGAACACTATTTGTCTTTGTTCTTCTGGTACTGCTAATTTCCAAGCGTCTAAATCGTCAATTACCGAATCTATCAATGGATTTAAGCGATATCGGTACAGTTTTCCGTCGGTAACATTCCATCCGAGGAATTTCCTCGGGGTTTCCTCAACTTCCCTCATACGTTGGCAATACCAAGGGTCTTCGACTGGGGTTAAAGCAGCTATTGGTAGCGCCATCTCCTCTTCATACATTCTTGATAGTGCATCTGGGACATGGTGTTCCGAACCTTTCCGATACACTACGTCGAAATCGTATTTTAGGAGATCGAGCGCCCACCGAGCCAGCCGCCCCGTCGGATTATGCAAGTTATGCAGCCAACGTAATGAGCTGTGGTCAGTGATGACAGTAAAGTGAAACCCCTCGAGGTAATGACGAAATTTCTTAACCGCCCAAATTACCGCGAGACATTCCCTTTCGGTAACTGAGTATTTTCTTTCGGCTTCCGTGAGCGTTCGACTCGCGTATGCTATTCCCCGATTTTTCCCGTCTTGTAGTTGAGTAAGAACTGCACCAATACCGAAATCACTTGCGTCGGTGTGTAGTTCAAATGGTAGCGTAAAGTCGGGGTACGTTAAAGTCGGCGCAGTCGCAATTAATTCTTTTAGTTGTTCGAACGTGTTTTGTTGGGATTCGTCCCATTGCCACGGAATGCCTGTTCTCAAGAGTCTGTTCAAGGGTTCAGATAGTGTTGCTAATTGAGGGATAAAATGTCGGTACCACGATGCCATTCCGAGAAATCGTCTCAGTTGATTAATTGTCTTTGGCTCGGGGTAGCTTTGAATAGGTTCGACTTTTTCTGGGTCTACTTGTAAACCTTCCTGATTTACGAGAAATCTTAAATATCGGGCGGTTGTTAGACCGAACTTGCTTTTTACAGGATTAATTGTAAGACCTGCTTCTTGTAAACGATCGATAACTATCTTTAACCATTTCTTGTGATCCTCGAGAGTCTCAGTCACTATCACGATATCATCTAGGTATGCGTATACGTATGGTTCCATTTCCGGACCAATAAGGGAGTCGATTAGCCTTTGAAAAGTCGCTGGTGCTCCCGACAGGCCGAATGGCATACGTGTGAACTGAAATAGTCCCATACCTGGTACTGTAAATGCGGTATATTCTTTACTCTTTTCCTCTAAGGGAATCTGGTGATAACCCCATTTTAAATCTAGTGTCGTGATGTATTTTGCTGCCCTTAGTTTTTCTAAAATCATATCCATCTTTGGTAATGGATAAGCATCGGTTTTCGCTACTCGGTTTAATTTACGGAAGTCTATACATAACCTATACGTTCCGTCTGGTTTTCGGACCATTACCACCAAACTAGACCAACCACTTTTGGATGGCTCGATGATACCTTCTGCTAACATTCTTAACGCGTCATCGTGCATCGCTTTTAAAACTTTAGGGGATACCATATAATACCGTTGTTTTATCGCGGGGTGATCTTGCACATCGATGACATGTTGGACGCAGTTGGTAGCTGGTAAATTATCGGAGACTAATCGAAGAAGAGAAGAAACAAATTTTTCTAAATCTTATCTTTCTTCGGCCGAAATTGTTCTAAGGCCGTTTACTTGGTCTGCTTCCGGGGGGACATTTTCACCCTCTATACTAATAGCTCTGTCGGTGGTTCTTTTACTTCTAACTGCAGAGGTATCGACTCAGAATTTTCTTGTGGCGCGGTATCCGTTTTCAATTGGGTCAATATGGTTCGATTGTCCTTCCATGGGTACGCGCCGTTACATGCCTCAACTCGATCGTTGATTCGAACAGTTTGGTCAGCCTCATTTGCACAGGTGGCTTTCCTGTTTTTCGACTTCCTATCAACTTTCTTTGTGGATTTCCGTGTACTATCTAGAATTTCGGGTACGGAAGAATCCACGGTTACTAAAATGTCTGGTGTTGAGGTCTGAGTTGTGTCTAAGGAGGGGGAAGCGACCATTACTTCTCCTCCTTCTTTCGGTTTCTCGGACAATTTTCGCACGATTTTGTTTTAACCCCCTCTTTTCCGCAACGCTTGCAATAATCATTTCGATTGGGTCTAGCGCATCCTGCTTAAAAATGACCTTTATTCTTACAGTTAAAACAAATCACTTCATCGGGGTCAAAATTACTGTCGGTTTTCTTATTTGATTCCGATGAAGTGGGGGTTTTCTCTATGTTCGATTTCTTATCTGACGGAGTGTACTTTTTCTTGTTCCATTTTGACCCTCCGCGATTCTGGTTGGACGAATGTTGATTGTTTTGTTGGTATGACGTTTTACTACTCACCAACGCTGCTATCAACGCATCCATTGTTTTGGGCCAAAGATCGGTTTTATTTTCGGAACTCGCTTCCGTTTCGATATCCGTATTCTGTTTCGAAACTTTTGACGGTTCTGGTTCTATCGCCGCGATTGTGTTCTATTTTGATTTTACCTTACCTTGCCCTCGAAATGCGTATTCCGGAATTAGCGATTTCTCCGGCGGTGGTGGGGGTAAATCGTCGTCTGTTATCGCGGTTACTCTTTCGTATTCGTCGGATAAATCCGCGAGTCCGTTATAATCATAAAACTCAAATCTTCTAATTCGAATTGCTACGAGAAGCTCTTCGTATTTCATGAACGATGCTTCTCTACCTTCCTCAACTCGACACAAGAAATTGTCGATACTGGAATTTTTCTGTCCATCAAATTTTATTTTCCAGCTTTCGACAATTCTTGTCACGTCTCTAGGTGGTCGATTCTGATTTCTAGGAAGAAATCTTTGTCTCGCGTACCCGTCTATTGTTTGTTTCTCTTGTGAGGCTGAGGTCGGGTTCACGTAAGGGAACAAATTGGTCGGGGGGTACAATGGGTCATTTTGCCCATATTGCGCTTGTGAGTACCGGTCTATTTTCTTTTGGTACCCTTGTTGAGGGGGAAACCGCCCCTCATTTCCACTCCAAGTCAAACCTAAAAACGATACGTTCGTGTTACCGTGAGTGACTGATTGAACCGTAGGTGGCGCTGACACGTTTGTTGAAAACCGCGGTTGTGTGTTTTCTACAGTCGGGTACACATGTCCGTGATTGTCAAAGTGTCTATTTTGGTACATTTGTGTCGACTGTCTTGTGACTGTTGTCGTTGTGTGACATGTCGGGCATGTAGTCGATACTATCTGTGGAGTATGGTTTTGTACCATTGTTGTCAAGGCCTTAATTTGGTTCTGTATTGCACAAAATTGCTTCTCGTGTGAAAGTGTTGTGAAAATTTTCTGGTCTCAAGTTTTGTTCAATGTTCTCGTACTTGTTTTCTGTAAAATTATTCTCCCCACCACTTGTTATTGGGCTTTCAGGAAGAGGAAAATTTCTTGCGGAACCGGGAGTATTAGGGGTTGATGTCTGTATTACCCCTGCTGGTATAACGATCGATTCCTCACTTTCGTACCATGGTACATCCGTATGTCCTGACATTCGCGCGATTAATCTTTCTATGCGCGATTGTAATTCTTCGTAAGAACCTGAGGTGTTACAACCGTGTAACCGCAATTGTTCTTGCATTTCCTCAAAAAAGCGAACTTTTGTCCTTAATTCGTCTATTAAACTCGGAAAACAAATTTTCTTTTAATTAAATTTTCATTTCAAACTTTTCACTAATGAAATCCAATTAAAATTTTCTTTTCATAATTGAAAACACTATGAGTCACTTCTCTCTCAGCTATGCTGATCCGCGAGTTGGGCGCCACTGTTGTAACGGTATTCTCTATCTCTCTCTACGAATTTCCTATATTCCCGTCGAACATGTGCTCAACGGAAAATTCCATAGAGAATACGCTACAAAAATGGCGTTGATTATACACTTTTCCGATTTATAAATTCCACGCTTCGAATTTATAAAAAGACCCACTGTGATCCGTTAAGAGGTTCCTCCTTAGCGCCAGGTAAGAGATTACCCGGATCCTCGTTGACCGTTTCGAACTGTGAACTCTACCCAGGCTAGCTCGACTTACCGCGAGTTCACACATTACACTAAGCGAAACATTTATTTTATTCTCAGGACGTGAGTTACATACACAGGTGAGAGAGAACGACACACTACACTGAATTTAATAAATAAAACACTGCAATTAAAATAATTTTTATATAAATTATTTCTGAATTTATTAAATAACTCAATTATTTCACTCGAGAAATCCACACTACTAGGCGGCGAGAACAGGTTGGCGTCCATTTTCCTTGCCATGCGGTCAGCCAATATTTTCCTGTTTTTTCTCGGTTTTTCCGTGCAAGTTCACAATAAAGATGCCTACTGACAGGTAGAACTGCTTACTAACCTTTTATTTTATTTAATATCTTCCGATATTCCATAATTGCGGTTATACCGGTAAAACAATTAAACGAGATGAATAATAAAATAATTTTGTGTATTAATTGGTGAGTAGCCAAACTCGAACTGATTTGCAACAGCAGGGTCGCCTGACCCAGTGACCTGCGCAATGCGTGTGGCCCCTGAGGGTTGACATCCTCGGTATACTTCCGTGTCAGATCCCAATCAATATCGGATGTGATTATTAATTATGTGAATAATTAATAATAAAGGTCCAAAAATGTGAAGATCTTCTTCATTGAAATCTTCTTTCTCACCCGACTGATCAAGTTTTATAAAATAACAAAATAATAATTTGAGCAAATGTGGATTTCTCTATTTATTGAGAAATATAATATCGCTCGTTTTCAGTTATAATTTGTACATGTTTTCTTTTACAAATTATTATAAACAAAGTACATAAAGTAAGATTTATATATAAAAAATACAATAATTATCTTTTACAAAACAATAACAAATAAAGAAGAATATAAAGGTTAAGTCCGGGTTTGGCTATTATTTTTCTTACTTTTTATCAAAAACGCGATATTCAATTAATATTAAAATTCTACTAATAACGTAGTTTTCGGCGAAACCTCTGAAAACTGTTTTTAAACGGGGTAATTAAATTACCACGTTACACTATCTGTCTATCTATTATTATTATTAGGGGAGGATGGGGCATGAATAGTTAGGTAAGACGTTTTCGAATCTAGCGACCAAACCTGAATTTGTATCTGCAAACGAGTAGTATTTTTGGAAAGCCTGGTTATTTGGCTGTAATTTTGCTATACATTATTTTGCTGTAGAGTGCAATCGGTACGAAATACGAATGAAAAAGTAAAAAAAATATTTTAACTATCCTTGCCCCAGTACCGGGGCAAGGATAGTTAAAAGAATCCAAATGCTAAAATTGTCATAGAAAATCAGTAAATTTTTGGTTTCTTTATTTTATTGGATTTAGACTATTTAATATTGATATATCAAGTATTAACAACATGTTTTGAACATTTTCTAAATATCAATTATTACATTAAAATTCGTCTGAACTAGAATCTGAGGTTTAACCAATTTTCTTCAGATGATCACCAATTTCTTGGTTAATAAGCTTTTTTTTCGTATATAATTACGTACCATTATGTATATCAACATAAAAAGAACAATTAAACATTTTTTTATAATTTGCAATCGCATTAGCAGGATTTTATCGAGCCGTAATAGCTCTAACTATCCTTGCCCCATGAGCCCATATTTCAGTTTTTTCTAAATTTTAAGGAACGACTTGAATTAATTTGAATATAAATACGATATTCATGTTCAGCAGGAAATTCCACTCAGGAAAACACTCACGTAAATAAATATTCGGAAGCACTAATATAGAAAACAATGTGATAAACACTACGTTGCCATTTTAGCAAAATAGACTATTTACAAAAATAAACTCCTGACTTCGCAATTTGTGACAGATTGTCTTCCAATTTTTACTATCATCTATTAGTGTTAAGACGCAAATATACCATAAATGACGCGAATTTTGAGCAAACCGTCTGAACATAACAGCAACTAACTATCCTTACCCCTTAACTATCCTTGCCGCATCTTCCCCTATTATTATTAATATTAATAATAATATTAATAATACTTCTTAAATATTATTTTTGTATTTTTTACAAATATTTTCGTTCAAACTTTTCTGAAAATTTAATTTAAATTTTTAGGAAATGTTCGTCACAAAAATTGACTGAATATTTAAATTACATTTTCACTCAAGTTTCGGTATAAATTTTTAATAAATATTTAATTTAAATTTTTAGTCAACTTTTACGCCAAACATTTCTTGAAAATTTCATTTAAATTTTTAGTCAACTTTTACGCCAAACATTTATTTTAGTGGGACATTTAAATCTTTATGCAATGTTTATTAAACTTTGCAATTAAATATCCCCAAGATTTCAAGGAAATTTTTACGAAATTTTTAGTAAAGATTGGCTGCTGTGGGGGAAATGGAAATGTGATTAGATGAAAAATCTAGATAATTGAAAGTCGAACATTTAAAACTTCTAACCAATGGTCATTCGTCAAAATAAAAATTATGTTAAAAGGTAATTTGATTATTTAAAAATTAGAATAAATGATTATTCGAAAAAATAAAAATTATGTTAAAAGGTAATTAGATTATTTAAAAATTAGAATAAATGATTATTCGAAGAAATAAAAATTATGTTAAACGTTATTTCGAAATATAAAAATTATGTAAAATTATATTTTAAAAACATGCAAATTATATTAAATGGCGATTAGTATGAAAGAATTTCAGGTTAAGTAATCATTCGGAGAATTAATAATTGTGACAAATAACCATTCGGAAGAATGGTTTATGCTAAACAAGTTTTCGGCAAAATAAATATTATGTCAATAGATAAGTCTATTATTTAAAAATTAGAATAAATGATTATTCGAAAAAATAAAAATTATGTTAAATGGTATTTCGCAATGTAAAAATTATGTGAAATGACATTACGATAATAAGAATTTCGATGTCTTAAATATTATGAAATTTAAATTTGGGGAATAATCATGCTCCCCATAATCTTTAATGAAGAAAAAATTAGTCTCCGATGCCGAAAAAAACTCTTGAATATTTTGAATCTCTGTACCCTAAATAAACAGAATTTCAGAGATTTAAAATTGTAACCGATCCACCTGCATTATTTTTTATGAATTAATTGTTTTTTATGCATTATAATGAAAAATTGCTTCACTATGATATGCAGATCAGTTGAAATTACTAGTGCAGTCTTTTTATACTTATTAAATGTAAAAATAATAATGGGTAACATATACTTTATATATACGAATCGATTCGTTTCATTGCAAGAAATAAAATTATTTTATGTATTAACTTGAATTTAAATAAACACAAAAATTTTTAACTAAAATATAAATTTTTTATTTTCCAATTTTCATTAATTCTTAAAATTTAAATCAAATCTATACTATTCTCATTTGACGTAATGATTGATTTTTTTCAAAAAAACTACTTTTTTTAGGAAACTTTTAGGCCTAAGCCGATAATGGGCAAACAATTTTTCAAATATTTTTGGAATTTTTCAAAAAATTTTGAATTTTATAAAAATATTTTTGGTTTTTTTTATACGTACGGTTTTCCGCGGTCATTGACCCAGCCTCTCTCAATTTAAGTAGGTATCTACTTTTGGAAACTGTTTATTAAGAGTTTGGAGTCGGTATTTATAGCGAGTTTCGTAGCTCCTAGCTTCAGAGCTTGTTAAGTAGCCAGTAACGCGGATCGTAGTTCTACTGGGTTGCACGTTTGGTTACCTTGAACGGACATTGAAATATTACTAGGGTGTTGGTTGTTAAAATAGAGTCCAACCCCGGCTCGAGCACTTTCTGTGACGTTGATTGAACAAGCACCGCCGATGAATACTTGAAGATATCCGTTTTCATCGTAAAGGAGTTCGGAATTTTCTAGTATGGTGAACCCCTGGCAATGAACTTCTAATTTCTAATTTATTCCAAAGCGGATTTACCTCAAGGCTCTTCTCCACTTGGTACGTCGATCGGCTGTCCTTCAAATTGAACCGGGCATAGATCCCTAGCATGAATTTTCACTCTCCTTTCACCCTTTGCTACGAGATACACTGCGTTACTCAAGACTTGTATAATTTGGAAAGGACTTTCCCATTTAACGGTCAAACCTGGATTGAAAAATTTCTCTTTGTTGGAGAGATGATGCGCCCTGATTCTTACCCAATTTCTCTCCTTAAAGCTCGGCGATTCTGCAAAAGAGGTAACTTAGTTTTTTTAATAGAGGGCTTGGTGCTCGCGGACCTCACGTGAGAGAACCTCTCTTTCTGATTCCGGATCTGACTTCGCGGTGATCATCTATTGACCTGGACGAAGAATTGTCGCACCGAAAAGGACTTCACTGGGAGTCTTTCCACTAGCCGCATTACGGCGTGATCTAAAGTTGAAAAGAATCTCGCTGAGTTTAAGATCCCAATCACGATGGGTGTGGTCTATTATTTGAATCCTCAATCCGACCTTTATTGACTGATTGCGCCGCTCAGTTGGATTCGCCTAGGGGTGGTAGACTGACGTTTCCCAAGCCTCGCATCCCCACTTTGCACACGCGACGAGCCATTGTTTACTGATAAATTGATGGCCGTTATCACTATTGATCACTCGCCGATAATAAAAACCTTGTAATATCTCTGCTTCTAAAACTTTACCGTGTTTAGAAGCCGCTGAATTTCCTAGTGACCCACCTTGAACAGAGATCAGTCACGACAAATAAAAATTTCCTTCCTCTACTGGATCGAGGATAAAGCTCCATTAAATCGACTGGCTGTCGATTATGTAATTTGATTTGACGTCAAAAATCAAAACATTGAAAAGTGGTGTTTACATTTTTCAGATCGTACGGCATAACTTTGAACTGATAGGTACTGCCGTGGGGTACCGCGAAGGAAGTTAATTTTTTGGAGTCGGGGTGCAGTGGCACCTGCAAGTAACCCAATCGTAGGTCTATCGTGGAAAAAATGCTAGCCTTACCAAGCTCTTTTAAGGAATCCTGTATTCATGGAAGCGTGTGCGTCGATGATATTCTCCGCGAGCATTTCTTGTACCTGATCATTTATGAATTTTCTGCGATCCTCGGAACACGGATAGGGTCGTAATGAAAACATTTTGATGTTTGTGATTTTGATTTGTGTTGAGCTGACCGTATTTGTGTAAGTTTACCTTGGGAATCAATAGTCTCACGGAATTGAGACGCTAGATTCAGAAATGCGCCCTGATATTCCGAAGGGAAACCATTCTCAATCTCCAACTTCCATGAACTGATCATTTGATTCTCGGAACCAAACAAAGTATAATATGGTAAATGTACCAGTGAATGAACACTTGGCGAAAAAGTATTATAACTAAGGCTAAAAATTATTATTTAATATAAAAATTGTAAATTAATCATTTAAGGACATTTATCCACGAAAATGCAGACCTCTAGAAAACAATAATTAATTAACATTTAAATAATTAAAATAATGTTATTGTTACATCCGGAGATATAACATAATTAATTTAAAATTGATTAATTTTCAAGTCTAGACTTTCGTCCAATAACTTACGAATCTTTTCGATTGGATTTTTGTTGAGAAAATTTAAGAAGGTTAGGAAGTTATTTTAAAAGGAATTGAGAAAATAATTGCGCTCTGGTAACACTAACATTTTTCGGAATAGTTTTTCATAATTGCAAAAAAAATAAAAAATTATAATTTGGTATTAGATAAAATATCGCGCACAATATCACGCAATTTATCGGAATTGAGAGATAGGTAAAGTTAAGAATTGAGAAGAAAATAAATAATAAATTTTAAATATAAACTTCCTTTTTTTTTATTTTTTATTTAATAAATTTCCTAAGGATGCAAAATTTAGAGTGGTCCTTCTTAGAATTTGAGTTTAATTGGTTGAATAGTGCTCGAAACAAACAAGAACTTGTAGAATAACTTTGATGTTAAATTTTGAAGAATTGAATTTAAAAATTTTTAATTCGGAAAATAACTTGTAACAATTTGACACTGAGTGTAGAATTTGAATGAATTACTTTTTAGAATAACTTTTTATATAAAAAATTGAAATTTTATAAATTGTAGAATGACTTTAAATTTTTAGAAGTTAGAATGTTGGATAATTTTTTTAGATTAAACATTTTGAAATGACTCTTTAGAGTTTGTGAATAAAAATTTGAATGTTGAAATAACTGAATATTTTAGAAATCACTACTGATTTACGCAAACATGCGTTTTTAAGGGTCTATCCGCACTAAAATTTTTGACTTTTTGTGGGTTGTCCCTTAAAGAAACAGATTTCCAAAAAGTAGGGATAAAAATCTTAAAGAAGGGGAGATCATCTATATTTTGAATCATTTTACAATTAAGATAAATTTTTATTATTAAAAATTATTATTTAATTGGTTTTACAAGTCTGTTTTTAAATTTTATCAATACGATAATTACAATTTATTTGTTAAATTTATTTATAATTTTTTCATAATACTTCATTAAAATCGAATCATTTTTAAAAAATTCTTTGGAAGCAATATAACAAAAAATGTTATTCTATGCAAATTGTATAAACAAATAAATTTTGCAGGTTTTAAATTTTTTTCTTGAAAATTCAATATCTTATCTTTCAGAAAGTATAATTAATATTTTTATTATTTAAATGTTAAATAATTATTTTTTTCTAAAGATCTGCATTTCCGTGGATAAACGTCCTTAAAAGGTTTCTTTTATTAAATTATATACAAATTATAAAAAGTTAATTTAAAATAATTTGTCAATAATATAAATTTTAAAAAGATACCCGTTTTTGCTGATCTAGAAGATAAATTCTAGTACCACTTTATAAAGCACATCCAAATTTGAAACATGTATTTTTAATATACTTTTTTAATAAAATGTGCAAAATAGGTTACCAATAAATTTTGTAGACTTCAAAGTTTTATGATCAAAATTTTTTACAAAATAATATTCATATCATTTAAATTTCTAAACTGTTCAATCACTAGAACATTTTTATATCAATGCAATGTTCCAGTAAATGATATTTGCCAATGATATTTTCAGATTATATTTGATATTTTAGTGTGCAAGACTTATTTCAAGATTTTAACAATTAACTTTATTAATACCCAAACGTTCTTAATTTGCATGTAAAAATGAAGTTCAAATCGTGAAACAGTATTATTTTAACAGAAAAACAATTTTTAGGGGTAGTTACCCCCGGAAAATAAAATTCCAGTCTTGAAAATATTTTAAAAATGAAAAGAAAGTATCCCTCTTATTATATAGATGATTTTTGCAGAAGAAAAAAATTTGTTTGCTGATAGTCTTTTATTTAAAGTAATATACTTTAAGTGGTTGATTACCCCTATCTACCCCCTGGTCAAATTTTTTTACATTTGTCAATATTTATTATCTAATCATTTTGCATAGAATAATAAAATATAAAGCGAGGAATTATATAATTTTGAACGTAAATTTCATTTTTGTGGGTGTTTACCTCTAAATTCATGGGGGTTGGTGGTGAAAATGTTACTGTTTAATTCCATTTTTCGTGCTATATGTATTATTATTGAGCAAAAAAATTTTTTTATTGAATTTTTCTTTATATTGTAAAATAAAAAAAATAAAAAATACCTAGTGTTCCTTGTTAGTTCTTCACTCACATGACAAGTCAGCCGCATATCGTCTTGCTTAATCCTAACGGATAGTTCGATTTCTCCTAACACTTTGAGGATGGTTTCAGGGACGGCCAACTCTAGTACGATGGGGTGAGATCTAATATTTACCCTTTCTTTTAGGGGGAACCTCTAATCGTTAAATTCGCTGTCACCGCGGTATCTATGAGTGCTCGTTTTTTTCTGAAATTACAATCATCAACGCCGGTGATGAATGATTGATTTTCTCTGCGAAGGTTACTGAGGAGTAGTGTGGGCGGCGAGATTTGTTGGCGCCGCCCTTCTCCAGTTTTCCGGTGTAGTTTCAAGTTTTCTGGCTTTTTCAGCTCAGACCTTTTTATACACTTCACAGTCTCGATGAAGGTGGTACACTGGACAATACCAACACCGTGGTGCCTTAGGAGTTACTTCCGTTTTCGGTTGCGGCTTAACTTCCTCCTTTTTTGGAAGCAGTTTTTTTAGAATATCATGTTCTACCTGACGATTTAAAAGAATTTGAAACTGTTCCCAGGTGAATTCAAGTCCTCGATAGTAATTACTTAGAAGAGATTCAAAAGAGATTCCTTAAATACCTGGTTTTTAATGTCGATAAAAAATATTTGCTTCGTGGTCAAGATTACAATAAACTATGTTTGCTTTGTAGTCTTCATACATTGGAAGAACGTAGAATATATGACATACATCTGATCATAATTAAAAACATCTCGTCTAAAGTCAATTGATATTCTATTAAATGTATCCTTGAGATTTATTGCAATCGCTAATTTTATAGGGAATTGTCTTCTTTTGGATGAAAAGGGATATGGGTGATTCTCCAAGAACATTACTTTTGCATGTCCTCATGTTTCTCTCAATATTTATAATAACACAGCCACACAAAAAAAAAAGTACCCGGGCCGGGAAATGAGACCATCATTTCTTGATGTATTTTGATGCGCTGAACACGAATCTGAAGTCCGTTTAGCTCCATCACGTCAGGATTTTGACATAACCTCAAAAAACATAGCTGATTTTAAATGACAGGAGAAATTTTTTAAATAATGGCAGATTTGCTTGAATCTTGTTACTCGGGGGTTTTTGGGGTCGCTGATTACGAATTTAACGTCAGATTTAATAAATTCAAAATGGCGGATCCAATATGACGGACGAATTTTTAAAAAGTAGTTGGATTTTTACGAAAATTGGTATCTAGGGGTTTTGGGAGTCGCTGATTACAAATTTATCGTCAGATTATTCAAATTCAAAATGGCGGATCCAATATGGCGGACAAAATTTTTAAAAAGTAGTTGGATTTTTACAAAAATTGGTATCATGTGGTTTTTTGGAGTCGCTGATTACGAATTTAACGTCAGATTATTCAAATGTAAAATGGCAGATATAGTACGGTGGTCAAATATCTTTATGTTTCTACATGTGTCTGCATCCAGGGTACCTCCACGCGGTGACGGTGGGCAACGGAGTTTGTCCGCTATCCGGCTAAGTCCCTGGATAATGGTTTTGATGCCGTCATGGCAGACACACGTAGGAAACGTATTACGATGCAGGGACTCGGAACCCCAGTATCGGCCAAGTTACATAAAAATTCAACTATTTTTTAAAAACTCGTCCGCCATATTGGATCCGCCATTTTGAATTTGAATAATCTGACGATAAATTTGTAATCAGCGACTCCCAAAACCCCTAGATACCAATTTTCGTAAAAATCCAACTACTTTTTAAAAATTCGTCCGCCATATTGGATCCGCCATTTTGAATTTATTAAATCTGACGTTAAATTCGTAATCAGCGACCCCAAAAACCCCCGAGTAACAAGATTCAAGCAAATCTGCCATTATTTAAAAAATTTCTCCTGTCATTTAAAATCAGCTATGTTTTTTGAGGTTATGTCAAAATCCTGACGTGATGGAGCTAAACGGACTTCAGATTCGTGTTCAGCGCATCAAAATACATCAAAAAATGATGGTCTCATTTCCCGGCCCGGGTACTTTTTTTTTGTGTGGCTGTGTAATTAATGAAATTGTCAATGCATATTTCATTAGATTATTATTTTTTCTAAAAATCCTTGAAGAAAGAATTTTATATTTTAATAATTTAATCTATTTTTTAAATATTTCAACTCAAAAAGTTAGCTTAATTGGACTGTCCCATGGCTACTTTTAATTCCTTCAACACTTAAAAAAATATTTACAACTTAAAAACCACTACTGAATCAATATTTTCTAAGAGCTATGAGGCTGTAAAACATTTCTTTAAAATATAAACAAAATCGGACTTATATATTTTTCACTAAAAGGAATTTAATTTTGTCCTCTGGTTAAACGTCATTACTCTGGTCCGTTGAATAATATTCAATATTTATAATAAAGAAGGAGATATTTATTAATTATCCTGCGGATTAACTCAATTGAAACCTCTTTGTTGACCAAATTAAAAACGAAAAATTAATAGATATGGGTCATTCCATGTGAAAAGGCAAATGGATTTGTCCACTCGTGGTTTAAAGCAATCGCAAAGGCTTAGGGCTTAAAATTTAGCATTTTTTATGTAGAATCGAATACCGAGTGGCTGATTTTAAAATTTTCAAAATGGCGGCCACCACAGGCTGGAATGTGACGTAAAAAAAGCTTTTTTTTTATTTAAATTGGAAAAACTTTTACATTTTCAGACCAAAATTATTCAAAACAACTACTTTTCATATTTGTGAGTTGACAGAACACAAACATATGGTCAGAACTAAAAAATCCAAAATCGCAAAACCAAGATGGCGGATTAATTTTTGAAAATTCAATAAATTCAACTGAATTCAGTTGAATGGTGTTACTCGGGGGTTTTCGGGGTCGCTGATTACAAATCTGATGTCAGAATTAAAAAATTCAAAATGGCGGATCCAATATGGCGGCCGAAATATAAAAAAATGAGTCAATTCGCTTGAAACGTGTTACTCGGGGGTTTTCGGGGTCGCTGATTACGAATCTGAAATCCATTTTTGAAAATTCAAAATGGCGGATCCAATATGGTGTACGAAAAAATTAAAAATCACTTGAATTGAAACGAAATTCGTTACTCAGGGGTTTTCGGGGTCGCTGATTACGAATCTGAAGTCAGAATTAAAAAATTCAAAATGGCGGACCTAATAGGGCGTAAGATTAATAAAAAAACCATTAGAAATGTTTAAAACTTGTTACTCTGGAGATTTTTAAGTTGTAGATCACGAATTTGTCAGCGGAGATTAAAGAAGAAAAATATTAATTAAAAAAAGCGCTGAATACGAATCAAACGTCGGAATTAAATAATTTTAAAATATCGGATCCTATATGGCGGAAGATTTTTTCAAAAAATGGCTAAGGACTTTGGCTTAATACTATATTTATCAAAAGAAAAGTCCTGAAAAGGACTGATTAAAATTGGTTTTAATGCTATTTCTCAAAATAAAAGTCCTAAAAAGGAATGATTGAAATTGGTTTTAATGCTATTTATCAAAATAAAAGCCCTGAAAAGGACTGATTGAAATTAGTTTTAATGCTATTTATCAAGATAAAAGTCCTGAAAAGGACAGATTGAAATTGGTTTTAATGCTATTTATCAAAATAAAAGTCCTGAAAAGGACTGATTGAAATTAGTTTTAATGTTATTTGGCAAAAGTAAAGTCCTGAAAAGGACTGATTAAAATTGGTTTTAATGCTATTTATCAAAATAAAAGTCCTAAAAAGGACTGATTGAAATTAATTTAAAAGTTTTAGACTCTGCAAAAGTTTTTAAAATTCTTTAGAATGTAGAAAAAAATTTATTAAAAGAGAAGACGAAAATGAAATAAAGATATAAGGAAAAATAAAGGAATGAAAAGGAATTAAGTAGATTCTACTGTAAGTATATCGGATCTAGACTGTATTTATTAACGTTGAGAAAAAGTATTTTCTAGTATGGTGATAACTGCACAACCGTAGTCGTAGTGAGATAGTAATAGTAAATAGTTTGATGTTCTGTCCGTCCTCTGTAGCTCCGTGTGGAGGGGGCAACTGCATGATGGCGTCGATTAGGGGGCTGATTGGCTCAAGCTATCACGTGAGAATCGCGCAGGCGCACAGTGGTAAGAAATGCAAAGTTTTGTATAAAATTCTGCTGACAATAGAAATCTTGACCATTTTCAATTTTTTTCGAAATACTGAAGAAGGATTTTGCTACAAGCCTTTTGCAACATAGCCTCATAAAATTGATTTAATATCTTGAATAATCAATCCTACCTAAAAAAGCATGATCTAGAAGTCACGATTTAAAGAATTTAATACTCTCGAAATTTTTTTTTCTAGGACAGAAATTAAAGAGGGCTTAATGCTCTTTAAGATTTTACCATTGTGAATTTTTATTATAAATTTTTAATAACCAGCGTATATACCCGACCGCATCAGAAAACCATATTTTTAAGAAAGTCCGTTAAAATTCGAATTTGGCGATCCCCAACCTACGAGAAAGAATATTCATTTTTTTAGTCATTTTTTGAAAAAAGTTTCCGCCATATTGGATACACCATTTTGAATTTTTTATTTCTGACCTTTGATTCATATTCAGCGACCCCAAAAACCATTGAATAGCAATATTCAGTTTATTTAATCGATTTAAAAAAAATCTTCTGCCATATTGGATCCGCCATTTTGAATTCTGACCTTTGATTCGTATTCAGCGATTTTTTTTATTAATATTTTTCTTCTTTAATCTCTGCTGACAAATTCGTGATCTACAACTTAAAAAACTCCAGAATAACAAGTTTTAAACATTTCTAATGGTTTTTTTTATTAATCTTACGCCCTATTAGGTCCGCCATTTTGAATTTTTTTAATTCTGACTTCAGATTCGTAATCAGCGACCCCGAAAACCCCCGAGTAACGAATTTCATTTCAATTCAAGTGATTTTTAATTTTTTCGTACGCCATTTTGAATCCGCCATTTTAAATTTTCAAAAATGGATTTCAGATTTGTAATCAGCGACCCCGAAAACCCCCGAGTAACACGTTTCAAGCGAATTGACTCATTTTTTTATATTTCGGCCGCCATATTGGATCCGCCATTTTGAATTTTTCAATTCTGACATCAGATTTGTAATCAGCGACCCCGAAAACCCCCGAGTAACACCATTCAACTGAATTCAGTTGAATTTATTGAATTTTCAAAAATTAATCCGCCATCTTGATTCCGCCATTTTGGATTTTTTAGTTCTGATCATATGTTTGTGTTCTGTAAACTCACAAATATGAAAAGTAGTTGTTTTGAATAATTTTGGTCTTAAAATGTAAAAGTTTTTCCAATTTAAATTAAAAAAAAGCTTTTTTTACGTCACATTCCAGCCTGTGGTGGCCGCCATTTTGAAAATTTTAAAATCAGCCACTCGGTATTCGATTCTACATAAAAAATGCTAAATTTTAAGTCCTAAGACTTTGCGATTGCTTTAAACCACGAGTGGACAAATCCATTTGCCTTTTCACGTGGAATGACCCATATATATAAATTATTTTAAAAAAATTTACAATAAAGGTATGATCTACGAACATGATTGTATAATACGATTGCTCCACGAAATTCGCGGAGCATTCGTGGAACACGAGGTTGAGATTGAAATTTTGTCTAAAATGTATAAAAAATGATGAAATTGATAATTTAATTATTAAAATCAATAAGTTTTATACATTTTCAGATGATTATTGTTAAATAATTATAAAAATTTAATGTTATTATTAATTTCAATCTATTACAGTTTATAAATTAAAATTTTTAGGTTAAAGCCAGTATATTTCAATTAAAAGATGTTTTTTTCATTTTTGGCCTAAATGGCTTTTACTTTATTGCAACAATTGACATGACGCGTTTCGACACAGAATTCTGTGTCCTCATCAGATACATTTCTGCAAAGATAAATCTTTTTAGAATTTTTTCAAACGAAGATTAAAGCTCTTTTTATGAAGAATACATACCGTCATTGTCACGTCTGTTTCATTTTAGTCAATATACATAATGAGTTTTTGTTATTTTAGTTATAATAATTTTAGTCATCTGTAAAAATGTAAAACTGTAAGAAACAGCTATTACTTAAATTATTTTTTATATAATTATGAAACATGTTATGATATTGATATTAACTGTAAATAAATATAACTTAACTTTTCAACATCAGTTTTAAAGTTGATGACTAAAATTATTATAACTAAAATAACAAAAACTCATTATGTATATTCACTAAAATGAAACAGACGTGACAATGTCGGTATGTATTTTTTATAAAAAGGGCTTTAATCTTCGTTTGAAAAAATTCTAAAAATATTTATCTTTGCAGAAATGTATCTGATGTATTAACACCTTTTACTATAATATATATAATTATTAATCGTTGATTGATAAATCATCAATCAACTTTACAATTGAATCGCTGGATTAAAACTAATTAATACGCATGCTGTTTTTCATTCATTCAGACACCTCCCGCGCATCTACGTCATTACACGCAATTCGACAGGGGAAAACCTAAAGGCGCATTCTCAGTATTTACATGCTTCTTTCGGTATAAGAGGTAAGAGGGGAAGTTACCAACCTACAATTCCCCAAATAATCCCCCCCGAGTGTTAACGAAATAAAAACTACAATCCAAGTGAGAGAAAAAAATGTAAAAATATCACAAATTTTTGTAAGTAAGTACAAAATATCTTTTATGTCGTATAACTTTTCTCCTTTTGTTAAAATATGTTTTTAAAGCAGGCTTTATCTTTAATACTGTGTCAGGGTTTGCAAGAACAATGTCAGGTGACGTAGAATTCGAAGGAACATCTCTTGCAAGATTATTTTTAGACATAATTGGAGTTTCTTTCGCACTCAACTTTACAGGTTTTCTGGCAAGTGTTTTTGTACATGTTTTCGTTATATCTTCAATATTACGAGTAGAAAATGCAGGTTTTAAATTTCCTATTGAGACTTGTTTATTAACACCATTAACATCTATCTCATAAACTTTTTCAGAAGTACGCTTTATTACTCTATGGGGACCAGTATACGGGCACTCAAGAGGCTTTTTTATAAAACCGACTTTCATGAAAACGTGAGTACATGACACTAAATCTTTATGGACGAAAATTTTTCTTTTGTCATGGTGTTCCACAGGCACGGTTCTGACAAGGCGCATGTGTTCTCTAAACTCCTCTAAAAATATTTGAGGATCCGGAGCAAAATCCTCAGGCAAGACGAACTGACCAGGTATTCTCAGTGGAATCCCATAAACAAATTCAGCCGGAGATGCTCCCGACTGAAGGACGTTATTTCTCAGACCCATCATTACAACTGACAAAGACCGAACCCAACTCTGGTTCGAATGGCACATGATAGCCGCCTTCAACGTACGGTGCCAACGCTCCACCATACCATTGGAGGCAGGATGGTACGCCGTGGTTCTAATACGTTTACACCCAGTTAACTTCAGAAGAGCCGAAAACAGCTGTGACTCGAATTGACTTCCCCTATCTGTTGTTAGAGTTTCAGGTGATCCGAAACGCGAAACCCAACCGTCAAAAAATGCGCGACAAACCGTGTTTGCTTCGATATTCTTCTAGGGAATAGCTTCCGGCCATCTTGAAAACCGATCAATCAAGGTAAGACAATACCGGTATTCTTCACACACAGGGAGAGGACCAATGATATCCATGTGGACATGCCAAAATCGACTCTCTGGTGCCACGAAATGCGATGGTTGCATTACGGTATGTCTAGTGATCTTAGATTTTTGACACGATAAACAATTTCTACAACGCTCTTTAATCTCTCGATTCATTCCTGGCCACACATACGCTTTACTAATGACCCTACACGTAACCTTGGCACCAGGATGTGCAGGATCATGCAACAGATGAAAAATGCGTTCTCGAAGTGAGGAAGGAATGAAAGGACGAAGAATCTCTCCCGATAAATCGCAAATAATGGAGGTGTGATCAGTACCCCATCGGATGCTTTTTAAATTGAGAGAACTACTCTTGTCCTGTAATAGAGACTTTAATTCAGGATCTTCTTTCTGCGAAGTGTCCATTTCTTCCAAGCTAATTTCTGATGCAAAAATTACGGCATTAATACGGGAAAGTGAATCAGCTACCACATTTTTCGGACCAGGGAGATATTCCAATCTTGTCGTAAACTGGGAAATAAATCACAAATGTCTCAATTGCCGAGGTAATGCTTTCTCTGATTTCTGCAAAAAGGCATAAATCAGAGGTTTGTGTTCTGTAACAACCTTGAAATCCTGACCTTCTAAAAGATGTTGAAAATATTTAATTGACTCATATATTACCGTCAACTCTCGGTCGTGTGTGCTGTACTTCTGTTGAGTTGAGGAAAAACCGCGAGAAAAAAATGCACGTGGCTTCCAGGAACCATTCTAGAATTGCTCTACTGATGCTCCCATACCAGTATCGGATGCGTCTGTGACGAGTCGGGTTTGGGCCTCAGGATCAGGATGTGCCAAAAGGGCTGCCTGGGTGATATTGTGACGAATCTTTTCAAAAGCCTCACTGGCTTCAGGGGACCAATCTATTTTTGTGCGATCTTTCTTTTTTGAGTTCGTCAAATATTTATTCAATGGACGTTGGACTTGTGCAGCGCCTGGTAAGCTTCGACGATAAAAATTTATTAACCCCAAAAATCGACGCAATTCAACAACTGTGGTTGGTTTTGGATATTCAGCGAGTGCCTTCACCCTATCCTCATTTGGTTTAATTCTCTGACTATTTACAACATGCCCCAAGAACTCCAACTCTCCAACACCAAAGGAACATTTCTCGATATTTAATTAAAGGCAAAAATCGCTGAGCCTCTGGAATACGACCCTTAAATGACGCTTATGCTCCTCGAAACTCGATGAGGCGATAAGTATATCGTCAATGTATGTGAAAACAAAATCAAGATCACCAATTACCTGATTGATGTAACGTTGGAACCTTTGTGCCGCGTTTCTAAGACCAACCGTCATAACGAGAAACTCAAACGAACCAAACGGCGTTGTTATCGTTGTTTTTGGAATGTCCTCAGGAGCAATTGGGATCTGATTATATGCTGCGAAAAGATCCAATTTCGTGAAGATAGTTTTCCCAAAAAGATTAGATGTAAAATCCTGTAAATAAGGCACTGGATATTTATCGGGGATAGTCTGTGCATTAAGGCGACGATAATCACCGCATGGTCTCCAGCTACCACCTTTCTTAGCGGCCATGTGAAGTGGTGATGCCCAACTACACGTAGCTGGTCGACAATATCCCATATCCTGCCATGTTTTAAATTGTTTTTTAGCAAAAAGTAATTTGTCTTGTGATAGGCGACGAGGACGCTCGGCAACCGGAGGGCCAGTAGTTTCGATTCTGTGAAACACACCGTGAGGCAAAATACTAGAAGACTGTGCCAAACCAGTAACACTAGGAAACTCGGAAAGAATATCAACGAAAGGTGATGATTTGTTGACAGTACTGATCTTTTGAGACACATCAAGACTCAGAACACACACGGAATCGATACCTGAACGGGTATCGATAAGTCTATGACGACGAAGATCGACATTTATTGCATAATGCGTTAATAGATCAGCTCCTATGATAGCATAGGGAACTGATGCTATACAAAAATTCCACATTATGGTACGCCCAATTCCAAGGTTCAGTGAAATTCGACGCTCCCCATATGTTTTTATTGGCGAATTATTTGCCGCATAAAGAACATATTCGGTAGGCCTACACTTGGAATTACCATCGACAGGTAATAGGGAAATGTCCGATCCAGTGTCAATTAAAAACTTAATACCAGTAGTTCTGTCTCTAATGAAAAGACGTCTTGGGATATACGTCGCATCGATAGTCTCGACTCGATGCGGTGAGATCAGTTTTCCGTCACAAGCTTTTTCTTATAGTTGCTAGGAGGTTTGCAGTACTTGGCATTTTCGCCAAACTTAGAATGGTAAAAACATTTTCCATCGGGATGACTTTTTGCCGAACGCTCCCTAGAACGTCCATCACGATTCTTGGACCTGGAACGATTTTTTGACGATGATCTGTCATGTGACCTCAGACAACGCTAAAACAGAACGACATTTCTCAGGAAGTTGCTCCAGAAAAACTGCCTTAATTATTTCCTCCGAACATCGACCTCGACTAAGATGTCGAATTTTACTTAGAATCAACGATGGTTTTCCATCCGATAGAATTTCGTCACGGAGAACTGACCGAAGTTCTCTTTCAGGAGATACAGAAAAATTAGCTACAATGCGTTCTTTAATTTCGGAATAAAGTCTAACTCTTGGGGGATTTGCGCTTAATAAATCGCCAATTGTTTGCATAACCTCAAAATCAAACGCGGAGATTATCGCACCGGCCTTTGATCGTTCGCTTCTAATGTTATTATATTCAAAAATTAACTCAATTGAGTGTCCGTATTTTGCAAGCGATGAACCAATGCGGAGTTAAACAAAACATTCAAAATTGAAAAAATAAATTCAAAATAACATTCTAGAGATGACACGATGACATAACCAAACATAAAAATAAATAAATTATACACACAAATATAATATTGTCAACAAATAACGGTGTTTGTAGTACTATCCGCATTTTTAAAGAATAAAAAAAAGAAATATTCACAATATAAGAAATATTTAAAATAAAATTATTTAAATTATTCTCATTATAAACTTCGCTTTTAAAGTCAGTTATTTATCGTTCAAAAGAAAAAAATTAAATTTTTAATTGAAAAAAAATTAGAAGAGCGCTTAACGCAAAAAAATCTTTTAAATTCGTAAACGCGGAATTATAAAATATTTTCTTTTTTAACTTTGTGTTGACATGTCATCTGGAAGGGAACAACAAAAAAAATCTTTTTATTTCTTTTTTAAAATATCACAAAAAACAAAAAAAAATCCGTTGGAAACAAAAAATGTTCCCAAAAAAAAAATCTTTTTCCAAAAAAAAAATAAAAAAATAATATTTGTAAAAAAAAATGTTTTTAAAAAAAAATCAATAAAAAAAATTTTTTATAAAAAATTCATAAAAAAAATATTTAAAAAAAAAAATTGTGTGTGGCAGACTCACGACAATAGATAAGCCAGAAGGCATAAATACACCATAAAAATTCCGTAGACAATGCATCTATCCTCGGAGAAAATTCGACAAGTGAACCAAAACGTCAACTCCATGGCAGGTAATCATCTCTCCTTAGTCCTATCTCAAATTTGAATAGCTTGCGTCAATCCAAGTCGATGTCAGGAGCGTCTCAAGAAAACATGAAAAAGGGGAAATTCATCAGGAGGCGGCAAAATTCAAAAATTTTTAAAATGCATAAGGTATGTACGAAAAATAAATACCTCAAGCATGGGCTCAAAATAACCTGCCCATGCGCCAATTTTTGAGAGCATAATTTAATCAAAAACCGCCTTCCAGGATAATTCCAATATACTGCCAGCAAATTGCCAGGTCAGCACTCCAAGATCGAATCTCGAGGGATGTCGAAGTCCAGTGTTAAAAATTAAAATAAAACAGAAAAGTCCAGAGCAGCGTCCATGATGTTTTTTTATATTTTATAAAAAAAAATAATCCAGCGAATATTATAAAAAATATTCAAGTTCATATAATTTAAAAATTATTCAAAATGGTGTCACTATTCACTGGGCACATGTTTCCCATGAATTAAAAACGTGTCATAAAATTGTTAATAAAGAAAATTTTATTTTTAAATATTGATGTCATTTTGTCCAGAAAATTTTTCTGGTTAAGGAACATCCAAAAATGTCCTTCGATGTTCACTTTTAAACAAGATAAACTTAGATTTAAAATTTTTGTGTCCGACATCACTTTTCCGGCATCACGTCGGGGTCACCAATGTGGGAAATATTCAATTTTTAGTTTTTATATTTTAAAGTTCACTCCACAGAAGGATTTCCCACAATTATTTAATAAGACACATATTATTTTCTTACTTTGTATTAACACCTTTTATTATAATATATATAATTATTAATCGTTGATTGATAAATCATCAATCAACTTTACAATTGAATCGCTGGATTAAAACTAATTAATACGCATGCTGTTTTTCATTCATTCATACACCTCCCGCGCATCTACGTCATTACACGCAACTCGACAGGGGAAAACCTAAAGGCGCATTCTCAGTATTTACATGCTTCTTTCGGTATGAGAGGTAAGAGGGGAAGTTACCAACCTACAATTCCCCATATTCTTTTTTTAAATTGTTTTCTGTGTTTTTTATCAATAGAAAAATTCATATTTGTTAAACGGAAATATTTGTAAAGAAATGTATTATTTTATCAAAAAATATTTGAATAAAAAATATTGGTGAAAAAATGAATTTTTTTATCAAAAAAAGGTGAAATATATTAATTTCAAACGAAAATTTTGGTAAATAAAGTGTATTATTTTATCAAAAATATTGGTAAAAAAATTAAGTTTTTCATCAAAAATGTTGAAAAAAATTAATTTCTAACGGAAATAATGGTGAAAAAATGTATTATTTTATCTAAAAAATAAATATTTTTGATAAAACAATTTTTTTTCATGAATATTTTCTTTAAAAAATAATCTTTCTCAGCAATGTTTTTGAAAAAATAATACATTTTTTTCAATAATATTTTTGATAAAAATAATTTATTTCTTTAACAATATTTTTGATAGAAAAAATTAATTCTTTCAACCTCAGTGTGGAGCTTGGAGTTTTGAGTTTGAGTCTGTGAGTTGAAAGACTCTTTGAAACAAACCTCTACTTTCGAGGTTGTTTCCATTTGGAGTTTTTATTCTGAGTTTTTGATTTGAGTTATGATTTTTGAGTTGAGATTATTTAAAGACAAAGAGTATTTATTTTTGAGTTGAGATTATTTGAGAAAAAGAGTATTTAGTTTCGAGTTGTGATTTGATTTAAGAGTATTGAGTTTTACAAAGAATTAATAATTGAAGTTTTTGAATAAAGAGAATTTGATTTTGAGTTTGATTAAAGAATCTACAATTGAGTTTTCGAGATCACTTAGTTTTGAATTGAGATTGAAAATAAATAGTAATTGAGAAATAAAGTTTTTATTTTTTCTATTGAGTTTTGAGATTGTTTGACATAATTGGTTGAGATAAAGAGAATATTAAATAAACATAATAAATTGGAGAATTGATTTAACGTTTGAATTGAGTTACGTCGAGTATATTGGAAGATACAACTCTGAGGAATTCCAAAGGTAAATATACGAAAGAGTCAAGAGACTCTTAACAAATTACACACACAACATCCTTACACATACATTACATTCACGCGTAAAATTGTATTTGAATACAGAATACTGTACTATAGTATTATTTGGGTTTTTACACAATATATATTTATATACAACTATTTAAATATTGGTTTAATCTTTTCTTTCAAATATTCCTGAACCAATTGTTCTAATAATATGAAATCTTAACCAATTCTCTGAATAATAGTGAGGTAATGAGGGGATCCACTACCTATATAATATAATTTGTCCGAAGGGCAACGTATGTTAAAGTACCAAAATCTTTTAGAGTTTTTGAAAATATCAATCTTTGATTGATATTGATAAAAACTAATTTTCAAAATTTATCTTTAACAAATACATTTTGTACCAATATTTCCGTTCAACAAATTAGAATTTTGCTTTTGATAAAAAAATACAGAAAAAATTTTAAGAAAAGAAAAACTGATTGGTGCCACCTACCTGCAAAAAGTGCGGCTGTATTGATTTTATTGGCAAATGTTGATCATAAACTGTAATAGATTGAAATTAATAATAACATTAAATTTTTATAATTATTTAACAATAATCATCTGAAAATGCATAAAACTTATTGATTTTAATAATAAAATTATCAATTTCATCATTGTTTATACATTTTAGACAAAATCTCAATCTTAACCTCGTGTTCCACGAATTTCCTGGAGCATTCGCTTCATACAATTGATAGCTATCAATTATTTTTATATTCTTAGTGAAAAATAAACGTATAAATATTAAAATTTTCTCTTTTCGTAAGTATTTTAAAATCTATTAGATCTTATGTACAATATGTAAAAATAAATCGCGATGTTTGAGCCATTTTTAATTGATGAAAAAAAATTTGTAATTGGATCTTATGTTTTGAAAAAAACACCTGTTACAAATTTTAACCTCTTGTTTTTTTAAATTTAATATTAAAAATCTTAGGGTGTTTTCGGCATTCACTCAGAGTCAACTCTAGAGTTAGCAGTGGTGCTCAAATGTAAATTTTGATTTTCAGTTCGTCTGTTGGTTGTGAACGTTGTTGATTGGCAATTTGGCATAGACGATTCATTTTGATTGGCGCAGGGTTTGCAATTGTAACAACATGTGAAACGGGCCTTTTATTCTAGTAATGTAATGTTAAAATAAAATTTTTTGTTTTTAGATTTCATAAAAGTCCCCAAAAATTTATTATTAGATGACCCAGAGTTAACTCTGTTTTCTTGCGAGAGTAAAGAAAAAGGGTCAGTCCTAACCTTTAATGGCCGACAAAATTTGTGAACGGATTGTTTGTTTTGAAAAGTGTAAATTGAAACATAATAATTTATTTTTATTAAAAATTATTTTAACTTTTTATTTATAAAAAACAACTTTAATTAAAATAAATAATCTAGTTTCTAAAACAATTCAGATTAATTAAAGTTAGGGAAAAATTTGAAAATTATAAACTTTAAAAAAATAACACGTTTATGGGTAGCAAAAATATGTTCCATTTTTAAATGAAAAACAAAAAATACGTATAAATTAAAAAAAAGTAAGCAAACAAGAACAACTAACTTCAAACTCAGGGTGATGAAAATAGAAAATCAATTATTTTATTTAGGTAAATAAATTTTCAAAGATAATATCATTGAGCACCACTGTTAACTCTAGAGTTAACTCTGAGTGAATGCCGAAAACACCCTTAATAGTTATAATATTGCATGATCAAGGTACAGAAATGTTAAATCCTTCAGAGCTTAATTTGATTTAACGCTTTAGAGTATAAGAAATTAAATTTTTTTTATTTCCATCTAACTAAAATGAATGTTTGTGGAGAATCGCCCATATATATAGTTTTTCACAATATAAAGTTATGCGATGAAGAAATACAATATGTCCGCAGTTGTCTCCGGTTAATACACGACATTTAATAACATTGTGAGACAAAACTGAAATGAGTAATCTTGTTCTGTCATATAAATCTTCATTAATACTAAGATTTCTAATAAGCATTAAAACAATTTATTCTTAAATGTAATTCATGGGGTGGTAAAGCAGATGGTGAAAGAGTGTTTAAATCGACGCCTCCTATTCATATAATGATTATTGCAATAACAAAGCAAGATCGTACTTATTGAATTTTTTGTGTAGTATGATTCTTACAGAAATTTCAGTGCAAGATAATTCTTATTTAAAATCGCATGCACAGCAGTACCTACTGAAGCTAGTGGTCAATACAATTTTTTATTTAAATATTAGTATAGAACAATTCCTATTTAAAATTTTGTGGAAAATAATTCTAGTGATTCATGTTTAAAGGTTACTAGCGAAGATGGTAAGTGTAATTTAATATTAAGTGTGTAAAATTAAGGTTAAATAAAAAGTTTTGTTGTTAATTATATAAAAATGATAGAATTAATTGAAAATTAAATATCAATTATTTATTTATTACGTACTGGATTTTAATTTAATTTATAATCTTATCAAGAAAAGATCACCACATCAAGTTTGTAATTATAGAATTAAAAATAAGACAAAACTACACTTCTAATAACAGAAATTATGTGAAATATTAATTTGTGAGAATAATTAAAAAAATTCCTAATCAAAGCAATTATACTACGTTATAAAAATAAAAACGATTTATCGATACCTGAGTGTGAAACTGTTCTATCTCACAGTGAAGGTAAATAACGTGCTATCTCAGTTTTTGGACTAACCTGCTCTCTGCAACTTTTATTGCTCTGATTTTTCGGTAATAATGTTTAATTAAAACATTATTAAGAATGAAATACATGAGAATTATGTATGTAAATAATTTATTTTACTATGAATATTAGTTCATTAAACATTATTTCAAGAAATTTTATACAATTAATATTGCAAAAAAGGTTAGACAAAACAATTGAGATAGCACTTTATTTACTTTCACTGTGAGATAGAACAGTTTCACACTCAGGTATCGTTATAAAATAAAATTTTTAAACAGTTTTATTTAAAATCCATTTATATTAAAAAACATACTCATTTAACTGAAATGTATAAAAATACATCATAAAAATATAGTATGATCTAAGAAATCAATTAGAAAATATTCCGAATTAACCTTTCATGTTGTTGTCATTAGAACTAAAGAATTATACACAGATTGTTTTGCATTATGACGTATAAATTTAATAAATTAAATAAATCTGCTTGACGTCAAAATCACTGGCCTCAACTAAATAAAAAATATAGAAAATTTATTATATAAATTTTCGCCGTCAGGCGCCAATTAATTTTAAAGTGAATTAATAAACTATCTTACAACAACGACAACAAACAACACCTCTGAGACACTCTCAATCTCCAGAGGGAATTCTGCCAAAACACCGGCAAGCAGAAATGCCAGCGGCGAGACACGACCTGGACAATAAGACGACTTACCCACGACGATATCCCTGACCACGTGTCCGGGCTTCTCGGCTTCTCAGCAATTCTGTGGAAAGTCCTTACTGCTACTATCAAACACTACACACAAGTTTCTGTTCAACACAATCACTTTATTTCCTTACAAAATAGTCACCCTCTTTACAACAACTCAATATTGTTTATTACACAATCAAAAATATATCTCGGTATATATTTTACTCCACGAGTTCCGCCTCGTGTAACACACTCGCTCGTACGTATCTCTCCGCGACAGGATCGTGATCGATTCGTAATGGCCGACAATGCATTGGGATCTTTGGCGTCTCGCTATGCCTCATCCCACTGGCTTCGTTATATCTCTGTCTCTCTCTCTCCACCGTCACTGCAGCCTCGCTCCTTCTCTCTCGCTCCACAGTGGCAGTGACCCATATATAGAACTAATAATCAAAATTATTCGAGCGAGCGACACACATCCAAATTACTAGTGGGTCACCCGCTCGCTTGATCTCTACCTTACCGCAGCCTAGTACCGGCGCAGGATCGGGGATCAATAACAGATGTCGTGACGATTCACTCCGTCACAATCCCCTCCCCATGACCGGAACTACTCCTGGTAGGATCGTCATATAACAACAACAAAAAATGATAATATAAAAAGATTTTATTTCTTACCAAATCCGTTGCAACCATGGTCCTCTCCTTCGATTCTCTCTGGCCATGGTTCGCCCGTTACTCTCTCTCTGTCCGTCTGTCCCTCCTTCTCTCACTCTGGCCTACTCCTTTCCTCTCTCTCTGTCCGAACTCCTCTCTCTCTCTCTCTGGCCGGAACTCCCTCCTACACGTCCGCCCTCCTTTCCAACTACTTCCTCCTCTCCTCCAGCAGCTGGTTTATGGCCTTGTCTATGGTGGAGGCCGGAAGTCCCGCTAGGGCTTTCGTGATCTCTAAGATCTTTGATATTAGATCGTCATCACCGCCCTTCTCCTTCACTTCTCTGTCCTCGCCTTCTCCTGTTGGGGTCTCTTCCCTTGTTGGCTTCCTTGCCTCTGTCTCTTCTCGCTTGTTGACCCGCTCGACTCGGTCAACCACTTGTTTCCCTCTCCTTGCGTATGCCTCTGCACAACGCGGACAAGTCTCGACCGTTACCAATCGTCGACCACAATTTAGGCAATATGGCCATCTTTTGGTATTCCGACAGGCTTCCAGCTTATGGTCGAACCTCCAACACTGGAAACAGGCGTATGGTGGGGGGTCGATTGCACTAACCGTGGGAATCGCCTTTAAATTCCCGAAGATCACTCCTGAAGTTTTGATCTTCAGCGGTGCTCTCTTCGTTCCCACCTCTCTACTTCTATTCTCCTCTACTCTCTCTGGCCGTTGTGTCACTACATTTCGGGAATCCCGTGAAGAATGAGCGCTCATTGAATTTGCCGCTTCTCTCTTTTCCGGTTCCCGACGATTAGGCGGCCCTGGATGTGGGGAATGAGAACGCGCTTCCCTCGGGGTCGGTGCCGTGCTCTCCATATCCTCTTTCCTCAAGGCTGGCTTCTGTCTGGCCGACTTGGCCTCACTTTGGCGACTCTTTAGCCGGGCCAAATCTCTCGTCGGGTACACCGACCCGTGACGGAGGAAACTCTCCAACTCGTGCTCTGCAAGGCGGCTCTCATACGCCTCTTCGCTTTCCCCCTTGCTTCTCTCTGCTGGCCAAGTATACGGGACCACGATCTCCACTTTGTTCTGATTGTGGGAGACTTCGAGTTGTTGTCTCTCGAACCCTTCTAATCCCCGGAGATCCTCCCGTCTCTCTTCCCTCCTTCTTTGGCCTGTTGCTCCACCCACTGCACCTTCCTCCGTTCCTGACTCTCTCTCTGGCCTCTTGGTTTTACCCTCCCCTGGTCTCACCGGTTCCAGCGGGTTGGGAAGCGGCACATCTCTATTAGGGAACATCAGTAATGATGTCCCTCTCGTAGCCGTCGTGTCCGGTTGGAACTCGCCCCCTGGCCTATGGGCGGATTGACTACGACTTCTCGTCATTCGTCCTTGACCTCGCGGTTCCACACCGAAGTCCGTCGATGGACGATGACGACTTCTCTCCATCCCTCTCTGCCCGATGCGATCGTACGGCATTTTTCTCCTACGTCTCTCTCTCTGTCCCTCTCTCTGTCCCTCTCTCTGGCCTCTCTGCTCTCTCTCACGTCTCTCTGCAAACCACAATACAATTAGTTATGTCACTATTATCCCCTTGGTGGGAGATATCGCTTTAAGTCAGTCACGTGAACTTTAGGGATTCTACGGCTGTCTTCGGCGCGTAACACGAATACGGTGGGCGATAACACTTCGACTATCTCATAGGGCCCTTCGAATTTGGGTGCTAACTTAGTTGCAAACCTTTGGGTACCACTAGACAGTTTGTGTGTTCTACGTAACACCATATCTCCTAATTTAAATATACCCTCTCTACGGCCTTTATTATAATATTTGGTTTGCCTCTCTCGCTCTTTGTCAATTAGTCTCGCTACTAAATCTCTCAGCGCATCTAATCTCTTGACCCGATCTATCCACTCGTCTGGATTGATTCTAACTACTTTATCTCTCTTTTCGATTTCTCTACGCAAACTTTTGACTGGCCTAGGATGTCGACCATAGTTAAGAAACGCAGGGGACGTTTTAGTCGCAGCTTGTGTCGCGGTATTCATTGCGTGACGAAACTCGTG
The DNA here is from genome assembly GCF_019393585.1 of Leptopilina boulardi. NCBI lineage: Eukaryota > Metazoa > Arthropoda > Insecta > Hymenoptera > Figitidae > Leptopilina > Leptopilina boulardi. Next base: position 1,296,969 of record NW_026138006.1, read on the forward strand.
AATATGCAAGTCCCAGTCACGATGATCGGCCCCAATGAAAGTAGATATCATCGTCTTTCAATGTTCTGTTACTTCTTTCCACTGGGTTGGCCTGGGGATGATAAGGTGGTGTTGTAATATGTTTGACTCCATATTCTTCTAAAGTTGACTTTAGAAATTTGTTGTCAAATTCTTTACCGTTATCTGATAGGAAATATTCTGGTGTTTCCCATCGAAATAACACCAACTCCTCAAACGCTCTGGCTACCGACTTTCCATCTGCTGACCTGAGGGGTTTAACCTCAACCCACCTCGAGAATAAATCTTGAAACACCACCAAGTATTTATAACGATTCTTACTCGGTGGAAACTCCATTGTGTCCGCTGCTACAACTGACCACGGTCTTTCGACTATCCTCTGGCCCATCATACCTACTGGTCCCGCTTGAGAAACTTTATGTACTTGGCATTGTATGCAATGCGTCACGAAATTGTGCACATCGTTCCAAATACCTGGCCAATAGTATTCTCTAGCCACGCGATCATAGGTCTTTTCTATTCCCAGATGACCCGCTGACGCTTGCGCATGCGCGTCCTCCATAACTCTTTCTCTGTACTCTTCTGGGACGACCAATTTCCACCCATCCTCGTTTCCTACTATCGGCACTAAAAGTGGGTCACTTCTATGGCGATAAAGGTTATCATTTTCCACTGTCCATCCTGGAAAACGTTGAGGGTGTTGGATCACTAACTCTCGGCGCTTGAGGTACCATTGGTCCTCAATGGTTTCAAACGCGGACACTAACTCTTCTTCACTCTCTTGTAATCTGGACAATGCATCTGGGACATGATGTTGTGCACCCTTTCTGTGAACTATGTCAAAGTCCCACTGTTGCATTTCCAGTGCCCATCTCGCTAAACGACCTGTTGGGTCTCTTAAATTCCTTAGCCACTTGAGGGCACTGTGATCGGTAATCACATGAAATTTGTATCCCTCGATGTAAGGTCTAAACTTTTTAATTGACCACAGCAACGCTAAGCACTCTTTCTCTGTCACGCTGTAATTTCTCTCGGCCTCCGTCAGGACTCGACTTATGTACATGACCGGATGTTCTCCGTCCTCAAATTCCTGTGTCAATACCGCTCCAATGGCGTAATCGCTGGCATCGCACTGTATAGTGAAGGGCTTGGTGAAATCTGGGCGAGCCAACACTGGTGCCGAAGTGAGCTTCTCTTTAAGCTTTTCAAACGCCTCTTGTTGTTCTTCTCCCCACTCCCACGTCCGTCCTTTATGCAGCAATCTGACCAAAGGTATCTTGATATCACTGTCGTTAGGAATAAATCTGGAGTACCAACCAACCATGCCTAAGAAACGACGAAGTTGTTTTATGTTCTTCGGTTCTGGATAAGTCATGACTGGTTCGATCTTCTTCGGGTCTGGCCTGAGTCCTTCGCTGTCCAAGAGGTACCCTAAATATGTGACCCTAGAGCATCCAAACTCACACTTCTCTGGATTCACAACTAGTCTGGCCTCATTTAGCTTTCTCAACACTATCTCTAACCATTTGATGTGTTCCTCAAAAGTATCCGTGACTACTATGATATCGTCCAGATATCCGAAGACAAATGGTTCAAACTCTGGCCCGAAAAGTGCGTCAATAAGACGCTGGAACGTCATTGGGGCGTTCGTTAGCCCAAACGGCATCCTGCGATACTGCCACAATCCTGACCCTGGAATTGCGAAAGCAGTATACTTCTTGCTCTCTTCGGCCATTGGTATCTGATGATACGCGAGTTTCAAGTCGATTTTTGACAAGAATTTTGCTCTTCTGAGTTTATCCAAGATGGAGTCGATCGTCGGTATGGGGTACGCATCTTTCACCGTGACTTTGTTCACGTCTCTGTAATCCATACACTGCCGAAAATCGTTCTCTCCCTTTCTGGCAATAACTGGCGCGCTTCTCCACTGGGCCGCAGACGGTTCGATGATACCTTTTTTCCAAAGTTTCTGCGTGTTTTCCTGCGCCCATGTGATCATGATCGGTGACATCCGTCTCGGCCGATGTTGGACAGGTGTCTCATCCGTCACACGGATGTGATGTTCTGTTAGGTTGGTTACTCCAAGTTCGTCTGTTTCTGGCAGTACCCAACGATCCACTATGGCTTGGACAATCTGTCTCTGCTCATCATCCAATGCGGAGATGCCAGCACACTCTGCAATAATTATTTCTCCACTGTCTGTGTCTTCACTCTTGTCAAATTCGTGCCACTCTCCACCGAATACTCTCCATAAACCCTGGCCTAACTGGACTTCCATTTTCCAGGCTTTACAAAAATCAACCCCCAGTATGACGTCAGGTGTCAATGACTCTATGACCATGACCTCAAACTTCTGTACATAACCATCGACTACCATGGTTAAATTCAAAAGTCCAGCGTTTTTGGTGGTGCCCCCTAATGCACTCCTAATTGCTGATCTGGACGGCTGTATTCGGTCCTTGTAAGGTTCGGCTACTTTGGAGCTGATTACCGAAATCGTTGCTCCGGAGTCGAATAATGCTTCATATGGTTTATCGCCAATGGCCATCCTAAAGAAATATCTATTCTCTGTCCTGGATCCATCCAACTTCTCAACCATAATCAGGTTTGGGTCAGCTGTGCCCATCACAGCCTTTCCCCTCCCCAGGACATTAGGTACCGGACCCACTTCCGTACTTTTAGTCCTACATTCCTTACTAACACTTCTCTCTGGCCTGCAATGGAGTGAGTTCTCCTCACTCGATCTAGCCCTACTGTCGCTTGGCACAAATTTGAACACATCCTTCTCGGTTAACTCTTCTCTACAGACTTTCTCTCTCTCTAACTCTAGACTCACGCTCTGTTTTTACCCAACTACAAGTCGCACCATCGTTAATTGGGTATTTCACCTTCTCTACTCTTCCCTGGCCTAAGATCCCTTCGGGCAGAGGGGGGGTACAAAAGGGTGTTGTGCCCCCCATGTGCCGTTTCCCAAACATGTCCTAAGTGTTGCACAACTTGTACAGGTTAGGAAGGTCACTCCCGGGGTTTTACACACTAGACAACTCTCCACTTGAGGTTGTCTCATAGGACATTTCTTCGCATGATGTCCTGGTTGTTGGCAAGCGAAACAAACGCGTTTGGGACATTCCGATGCACGGTGTCCCACCGTCTGGCAGTTGTAGCAAGGTCCCAAGAATTGTTTAGGACTTGCTGGTGTTGGAGCGCCACTCTGCCCCGTTTTTCCCCCTTTTTGTCCAAATGCTTTGGGGAAATTAGGTCTGGGTCCTCCTGCTACCATAGCTGCAAACGTTTGTATCGGCAACGAAACAAACTGCGGCTGCGTTTGGTCGGTCGTCTCGTTGGTCCCTTGAGCGCTAACGGTGGGGGTCGCTACCTTTTTTATAGCGTCCACCGCGTCCTGACCTTGAGCTTTCTCATTTTTCTTGCCCTTCTTGGCCTTACTCTTCTTTTTACTCTTTTTAGTGGAGTGGTTACTCCCACTCGACTCTTTCTCCGATCCCGATTCATTTCTCGAGTGCTGCTACCTTCTCGCCCTTCGCACTCTTATTTCCGGCCCTTTTCTCTGATTTCCCTTTATACGCGGCCGATGGGAAAAGCATTTTCTCTTTTGGTGGAGGGGGCACATACTTCTCGTCCAAGCTTCTCGTCTTCTCGAATTTCCTCAGAATCTTCTCCATCTGGCCAAGTGAGTCGTACTTCTGGCGATCCAGATGGCGCCTGTACTCGGGTAATAATCCTTTGAAAGCGATTTTATTTTGCCTCTTACGGTCGAGTGGGTACTTCATGTGTCCCAGGATGACTCGCAAGCTACGCAAATATGAAGAAATTTTTTCGTCCTTTCCTTGGGTCCTACTTTTTAGTTCGTCGATAATTTCCTCGTCATCGACATTCACCAAGTACTCGTTTGTAAAGGCCCGTTTGAAACTTCTCCACGTTTTTAATTCATGGCGAAGGGTACGGAACCAAATAATCGCATCACCTTGCAAAATAATTGGGAGTGTTTGGAGTATATCCTTGTCAGAGAGTGTGGCACAGTCCCTACAGTCCGACAATCTTTCTAGAAATACCTCCGCATTCTCATTCTCGTACCCCTTAAATTTTAAATCCCATTCTTTCAAAGTTTTAAGAACTTTCGACCTACGGATAGATTCTGCTACATTCTCCTTTCGACCCTCGCTTTGGCTCGTCTGAGAATCACTTTCGGATTCCGAGTTACTGGAAGAATCCAAAGAATTGTTCCTTCTTCTCTTATTCTCTTCCGACTTCTTGTATCCCCTCCTCCTATCTCTATTGTTGACTCTCTTTTCCCTAATCTCTCTCTTTCTCTGGCCATCCTCACTACTACTTCTATTTGTGTTCTTTCTGTCCCGATTTTTCCTTCTCCTTACTTCCCTAAATTCATAGTCCTCTTGACTCTTATAGCTTCTGCTGTCCCCAGACTGACCACTAACGTTATAGTTACTAACGTTACCCCTACTTGCCCTACTCCTTACTTCGCTATTTCTCTCGCTTTTACTACTCAACGATTCAAAGTCTAAGGCCCGTTGCCCTTTTGATGGTACGCGTTGGGAATTCTCGTTTTCCTTCGTAGAAGAGCTGTTTTGTGCTTGATTTTCTGGGGTAGGGCTAGTTATTCGCTTCGGCTCATTTTGAGCTATCGGCGATTCGTTGGGGTTCGCTGTCTTTCTCTGAGGGGACGAAATCCTCGCGTGTTGATGATGGGTCAAACTATACCCTTGTCCGATTTCGGCCCTACATTGGCTCTGTTGAAACTCCCACCCCCCCTCGGAGTAATATTTGTCAATTAACTCGGCCGCCCGCATAAGTCTTTTAAATTCGGGTGACAGATTTAATTTACCGAACGCCTCGTGTTGCTTTAATACATTAGGGGCCATAGTCGGGGATACTATTGATTGGGCGGGGGTTGACACTACCATGGTCGACATCCCTATCTGTGCCATAGAAGTGGTGGGGGAAGTGTTGGTAGTCATTGCCGTTGTGACTAATGGTGGTGGGGGTGTGAACTGTGGTGTTGATGGATTGATGGTCGGATTATCTCTACTGTACAATCTATCTTCCGCCGGTATTGTCGTACCCGCCGTTGTATTCACACTTTCGGTCAATGTACGCCCTAAAAATTCTTTCCCCCCCTCTTCCGAATCGGTCTCGTCTGACGATAATCTCTTCCCCCCTCTCCGTTGAGAGACATTTGGGAAGGGGCTGCTGTGTGGCTCTGACAATGCTTCCTTGAGGAATATTTTATCAGAAGACGCGCAATCATATTGTTCGCTAAATGGGACATCAATTTCTGGATCGAGGCACATTCTCAACTCTATCCGGAATAATCTCTCTTTAAGCACCTGCTCTGTACCGTTAATACATGAATGGTGCAACAACAATTTTGTTACAACTTGTCCCGGTGGCATAAATGCAATTGTGTCCCAGGCCCGATTCGCTTCTGGAATTTCCATTAGCCTTCTCATTCGCTCATGGTACGCCTGCATTTCGTCGATCGCTCTGGCCATTTTTATTTTAATTGAATTTAATCGACACGAGAGAATTAAATAAATTAATAATAATAATTAAAAATTTAAATAAATTTTGAATTCGCGAAAGAATACGCAAAAAAAAACAAAAATTGAAAAATAAAATTTCAATTTGTATATCCGGCCCTGTAACCACCCACGCTTGTACAGGGGCGCACGATTTTTCTGGTGCGAATTAAAATTTTTCTCTACCGCGACTGACCAATGATTCAACTAAAACTCTTTCTCTCTCTAACTCACTAGTAATAGTGAATCACGTCACTGGTATCGCGTTCTCTCTCTATCCAATTATCCTTCCGCCTGAATTTATCGTCGCGTGAATTTAACACATTTTAAATCACTGCGCAAAATCAAATGTCACGTGAATTTACTGAGTTTTATTTCCGGCCGAGCACATGGTCGAAAATTCCAATACTTTTAAATAATTTGCACTAATTGTTTAATTAGCCATTATTTATTGTTCTCGAAAAATAATCAATTTATTTAAAAATCAGCAAAAATATCTCACTGTCCCTGATAACGATAATTTTCAATAACGGAAAATTCAATGAAAATTTTTATGACGTCACAATCGCGATCTCACAATTAATTAACACACCGATCTAAATTTTACACGGTATGAACATCGCGAAATTTAATTTAGAGAAATAATTGGGAAACACAATAATAAATTCGTCTGGCCAAACACAACTGGCCAAAATTATTTTTCCACTTGAAAAATATCTGGCCACAATAAATATACAATACAAAATTTTATTTCATTTCACATCAAAATTTTATCACCAATTAAATAAATTTGTCGTGTCTCGCTGTTCTGACCTGGCCCCACGTTGGGCGCCAATAATTTATGACGTATAAATTTAATAAATTAAATAAATCTGCTTGACGTCAAAATCACTGGCCTCAACTAATAAAAATATAAGAAAATTTATTATATAAATTTTCGCCGTCAGGCGCCAATTAATTTTAAAGATAATTAATAAACTATTTTACATCCATTTCACAACAACGAAACAACACCTCTGAGATGCTCTCAATCTCCAGAGGGAATTCTGCCAAAACACCGGCAAGCAGAAATACCAGCGGCGAGACACGACTTGGACAATATGACGACTTACCCACGATGTATACCCGACCACGTGTCCGGGCTTCTCGGCTTCTCAGCAATCTCTCGAAAGTCCTCACTGCTACTATCAATACACTACACACAGTTCTCTTTCACACATCACTTTATCTCCAATAAAAAATAGTCACCCGTCTTTACAACAACTCAATATTTATATTCACAATATATATCCGGTTTTACTCCACGAGTTCCGCCTCGTGTAACACACGCGCTCGTACGTTATGTCTCTCCGCGACAGTGATCGTAATCGATTCTAATGGACGACAATGCATTGGGATTTTCGGCGTCTCGCTATGCCTCATCCCACTGGCTTCGTTATATCTCTGTCTCTCTCTCTCCACCGTCACTGCAGCCTCGCTCCTTCTCTCTCGCTCCACAGTGGCAGTGACCCATATATAGAACTAATAATCAAAATTATTCGAGCGAGCGACACACATCCAAATTACTAGTGGGTCAACCGCTCGCTTGATCTCTACCTTACCGCAGCCTAGTACCGGCGCAGGATCGGGGATCAATAACAGATGTCGTGACGATTCACTCCGTCACAGCATAAACATTAGAATAAAATTTTTATTGACCGCTACCTTCAGTAGGTATTCTTTTACACGCGGTTTTGAATAAGAATTACCCTGTACTGAAATTTCTGTAAGAATCATACTGCACAAAAAGTTCAATAAGAACGATCTTGTTTTGTTATTTTAATAAGCATTATATGAATAGGAGGCGTCAAAATATTCTGGTAGTAATATTTAAGAAAAATTTTCATTATCACAATTTTCAGTAGAATTAACGCTTTTATATATGTCTTTTTAGGGTTCTGTACTCGGTTCGGAACCCTATTAATATCGGTTTTTTTGAAATCGTGTACCCCCCCCCCCCCCTAGCGGCCACACAAATTTATCTGGAGGGCTGAAAATTAGTACACATATGTATTTTCGCGTGTAGATTATAGGAAAAATATAGCGAACTTGATTGGAATTGATTAACATAGCGTTGTCAAGGAAAAACCATGAATTTTTAAGAAAAATGCCTAAAAATGACTATGTACCCCCCCCTACCCAGATAACAAACGTGTCTGGCACGTTACAGGCACAACGAGCGGCGGACCGTGTCCCTGCTGTAACGCACCTTTTGTGCCACCTACTTTATGACAAGACCGACTGTGCCAGCATAGTGCTCGCAATATTCCTGACATATTATCCGGATCTTTTGTCCAGGATATATCTGCCAATAGGCTTGTTTAAATTTCTGTTTTTGAATCTTCATTATAAATAAAAAAAGTATTACTATCACTAATAAAATTAAATAATTTATAAATAAATTAATTTTTATTGATATTTTATTTTTTTGTAGTGATAAGCAAAACAAGTTTGCAATAATTTTTTTTATAGTTCAAAATATATAAAAATATAAATAAAAGAATAAATCTAGGGATAAGAGAAAATAATAAGATTTATTAAAAAATAATTCACAAATTTTTAAAAATGTAGAATACTTTTTAAAATATCTAAAAAATCATGAATACAAAATTTAAAAAGTAAAGTAAATTATCAAAAAGATGAGAAAAATATAAGCCAACAAATTTTTAATAAATTAAGCAGTTTAATAATTATAAAAATCCTAATAACTTAAGTTTTGTAAAACACACTATAGAAATGTTAAGAAAAGAAAATTCTTAAAATATAAGAAAGTTAAGAAGATTATTCATAAAATGAAGGAGTTTAAAAAATGTAAGAACAAAGCTTTAAAGAACGAAAAAAGCTTAAAATATTTAAAAATGCCCAAAACAAAAACTAAACAGCTTTAAATTTTAAAAAAATTATGAAATGTTAAAAATTGTATAAAATAAAATGTTGTAAGAAAATAGAAGAATTTATAAACGAATATAAAAAGAATCTGAAAATTAAAAAAATTGAAATGATTTACAGAAATATTTTTAAAAAATTAAAGAAAATATTATAAGAGAACAAAAAACTATTGAAATATAGGAACGATTGGGAAATTTGTAAAAATACAGGAAAAAATGCAAAAAAAACTGACTAGAATCTATTAAAAAAGAATAATATAAGGAAAAAGTTATTCAGTTTAGAGAAGGGACAACATTTCTAAGGAATGAAAAAATTATGAAAAACTATAAAATTTATTAAATGAGCAAAGAATGATAAAAAATTATAAAGGAACTTAACAACAAAATGAGAAAATAACGTATAAACACACACAGCACATGATATTTTCTAAATATTTCTGAAATATTTCATTGAAATTTTGAAATATTCCAATGTAAAGTCCTTGAAATATTGCTGAAATTAGGGAAATGTCCGCCTATAAGTAATATTGCCGGGTAATTTTGCTGAAATATTTCATTAAAATATTATAGAAAAATTCCAACTTAAATGATGCTAAGGACCCTAAGGTGTTGAACATGTTAGAAAATAACGATTGACTTCATATTTTAAAAAAGTTTCTAACTTTCTTTGAAATATTTTCTGAATATTGCAGAGTCTTCATTTGTAATATTGCAGGAGTCTTAATGTGTAATATTTCAGCAAAATTTCACGGCAATATTTCTTATAGGCGGACATTTTCCTGTTTTCATCAACATTTCATGAACCTTGCATTGAAATATTTCAAATCTTTCAATGAAATATTCATGAAATGTTTATGAAATATAATGTGATGTGTGGGAAAAAAAGAAAATCCTTAAAAAAATTAAACGATTAACTGAAAAGTTTTTTAAAAATTGTACTAAATATTAAACAAATAAAAATTCATAAAACGAATTAAATTAATTGAATAATAAATTGAAAATTGGATGGAATAAATTTTAAAAAAACTATGAAAACTTTTAATAAAGCTAATAAGTTTGACTTCGAAATATTTATTTTGTCTTACTTTAACAAAGAAATAAATTAATGAATTAATAAAATAAAGATGGATTTAATTATTAATGTTACATTGAGAATTTATATCGATGGCTCCTAAATGAAAACACGTTATTCGCGAGAGCAAACAAAAAACACCCTTATTTACGAAAAAAAATAGAAAACTCATCTGAAAATTTTGTAACCTAATTTTCTTAACTTTTGCTATGTTTTTATTTTAAGCCAATATCAAATGTCTAAATAAAGTAATTTAAGGATACAACGTTAGTTTGACACAACATGAACGTTTAAATTAATTTAAATTTTAATGTATCATTCATACTTTAAAAATAACCATTAATTAAAATTGTAACATAGCCTTCAAACAACTGTCATTTTGAATAAGATGTTTTCTATTTGTTTTTCTTAATAAAGTGTTTCCTATCTGCACTCGCGAAAAACGTGTTTTCATTTAGGGGCCATCGATATAATTTACAAGAATAATTTTAGAATTTCTTTTGTAACTTGTTTGCTACTTAAGTTTGATCAATTCGTAAATATAATTAATCATTAGTGAAAAATTTATTATTTTAATGAATATAATAATTATATATTGCATTTAACAATCATGCGATTATACGAATATTCTTAATAACACAAAAAATAATCATAGAATATCTTGAAAATTATTACAATCTATATAATAATATTCAAAATGTTTGATCTATTTATAATAAAAATAATTAATTCTAAGAAGAATATTTGAATAAATGAAATTTTGAAAAACAATAATTTTAAATAAAAGTATTTTATAGTTCATTTTTAGGACAGAATTCTTGTAAATAAAAGCAAGTGCGTTGATAGATCAGTTGGTTAAGCATTAGGTTTAGTTTGCGTTAGGTCGCGGTTTCGATTCCCCTTGCGTGCGTGAGATAATTTAACTTTAAGATAAATATTGTAAATAATCATACTGAATTAAATATATGCATTTCCGTGATTAAATTCCGACAACAGCTCATTTTTTACTAATGAAATAACACTATTTTTTTAGCTATTTAATCAATGAGATGGTTGATTATCTGATAAAAAAAGTTACCAGAGCACATTTTCAAAATGTTAATCAGCACTTGTAATTTTTTACTGAAATTGTTTAAATAATCATTAAATGTATCTACATAGACGCAGTTTCAATTTTTATTTTTGTAAAAAACATTTTCTGTACTTTAATGGATCGGACCGCGGGCGGGCGATATCGCCAGCAATGGCGCGTACATTGCGCTGCTTATGTGTCGGCACGTTGGTCCGATCGATCGGACTGAGGTCCGGCACACGGCCTGCTATTATGCAGGCATTTTGTTATCTGGGTAGCGGCCACATCTTTTGACATAAAGAGCTCAAATTTGGTACACTTACGTATTTTTACGTGAAAATTACAGGGAAAATATAGCGAACTTGATTCCGATCAATTTACATAGCGTTGTCAAGGAAAAATCAAAAATTTCGAAAAAAAATGATTTATTCTCCCTAGCGCACACAATATTCTACCCAGACAGTTCATATTTAGTATACAAATGTATTTTTACGGGAAAAATACAGGGGAAAAAAAGCGGTCACGATTAGAGTTGATGATTAACTTTTTATCAAGTTTTTCAAGAAAAAATGACAATTTTAGGAAAAAAATGTATTTGGCCACCAAAAACAAACAAAATTTTATTTAAAGGAAATTAAATTTACATATTTTAACGTATTTTTACGTGTAGATTACAAAAAAAATATAGCGAGCATGATTGGAGTTGATTATCATAGCGTTGTCAAGGAAAAACCATGAATTTTTACGAAAAATACCTAAAAATGACTATGTACCCCCCCCCCCTAGCAGCCACATCTTTTGACATAAAGAGCTCAAATTTGGTACACTTACGTATTTTTACGTGAAAATTACAGGAAAAATATAGCGAACTTGATTCCGATCAATTTACATAGCGTTGTCAAGGAAAAATCAAAAATTTCGAAAAAATGATTTATTCTCCCTAGCGCACACAATATTCAATCCAAATTGTTCACATTTGCTGTAAAACTGTATTTTTGCGTGAAAAATACAGGGAAAAAATGTAAGCGCGATTGGAGTTGATGATCAATTTTTATCAAATTTTCGAAGAAAAATGATAAATTTAATAAAAAAATGTATTTTTCCGCAAAAAACGAAAAAAATCGGACAAGTGCGAGTTACACTCGCACTGAAATCGAGGGTTCCGTACTCGAAGCGAACTTATTTGGTATAAAAACAAATGTTTAAAAAATATGTGTTGTGTATTAAATAATACATGTGATACAAAAATGAACAATTTAAAAAAAAAAATTTAAGAAAATTGTTCCTCCTTTGGTATAAAAACAAAAAAAAAATTTTAAATTTGTTTTGTATTTCAAATAATACAAGTGATACGAAGAGGAACAATTTTCTTAAATTTTACAAAATTGTTCCTTTTTGTATCACTTATATTATTTGAAATACAAAACAAATTTAAATTTTTTTTTTGTTTTTATACCAAAGGAGGAACAATTTTCTTAAATTTTTTTTTTAAAATTGTTCACTTTTGTATCACATGTATTATTTAATACACAACACATATTTTTTAAACATTTGTTTTTATACCAAATAAGTTCGCTTCGGGTACGGAACCCTCGATTTCAGTGCGAGTGTAACTCGCACTTGTCCGATTTTTATTATTGTCTATGAGATTTACCATTCTCTTATTCACTTCATGAACGTAAAAATTTCTAGGTGATAAAATTGCACACATTTACATGTTCTGAAATTTTGTATCAAGTCACCATACATTTCTTCAGCAATACCTGTTCATCCTTGTCGAATTATTTTGTCTGTTAATTCGATATTATCATTTACATCATTTAATTGACCATTGCCAACTTTATAAAAAGTGATACCAGTCACAATGGGTAGAAGGCTTAAAGGAGGGAAAAAACATAAACAAATTACCAAAATTATGTTTGCCCAGGAGCGAAAGAGTTTGTGTTGTATTAGAGTAAGAGAGAGTGACGTCACTTTTTGCCGCCTCGCTGCTAGGTTATAGAAAAACATGCTCGCACCTTTTTTTAAATAATTTAGGAACAACAAAACATTTTTCAAGTTTCAAAAAAGCAAATTAAGGGGTTAGTACCACATCTTTTTTCAAGAAAATCAATTTTCTAAAAACTGCATATTATTGTAGTAGATATAATGGGCAAATCCACAGAACCGGCCGATTTTTACTTATCAAGATGAAAATTTTCCAAATAGCAAGCACACCTTTTATTTATGGTTTACTTTCTTTAAAATATATTCAAGAACAATTATCTTCTTGCGTGATTCATTTTATTTTAATGCCGTTTGAGTTAAAAGCCAAAAACGAAAATATTATTTTTTTTCTGGAAATTATAATTATAAATGGCATTTCTTTGTTTTTTTTTATATATTATTTGAAATATGTGCAAAACATTTTGAATAATAAAATATGATAAAATACAAATAATTAATTTTTTAATTATCAAAAATAAATTATTTATATTTTATCATATTTTATTATATATTTTATTTATTAGCATTTAATTTTTTATTTCTGTAAATTAAATTGTTTACTTACTAATTTTGATATTAACTATTTTAACCAACAAACTGACATTATTGACATCGATTTTGATATAACTTTGAAAATAAAACAAATGAAAGGATAATTCATTTTTCACGATTAACTAGTTAAATTTCGATAAATTTTTTTTTATTTTTAATTTTTAGACGTTATAAATTGAAAATATAATTTGGCGTTTGCATACAAGAATTATAATAATGTCTTTATATAATCACACATGTTTTCAACTCATCATATTTTATCCTGTAGTTGTGCTACTGAAAAAAGGCTAAGTTGAAAATGGTTCACGCTTAAACATAGAGTGATAATTATTGGAATATTTTCTTTAATTCTGATTGCACTCTATTCTATGATACATACATTTGTTCGTCTGTTCACAAGCAATAAGCTCCAATTTGAAAAATTCAAATCGAATAATCGCCGCAAAAGATATTTACAAAAATGTATAGACATTTCATTATTATAAAATAATGAGTAACGCTACTTTCAACGACTATCATTTCTTTTTATTTAAGAGCACATATTTTTTATTACTTTCAAAACATTCTTCAATAAGTAAACTATAATTCACCACAGTTTGGAATTGTTCGGATCTATGCCGAACAAGTTATACCTATAAGAATTAAAATTTATACCTGGAGTAACACCGTAAATTTCATTTTTTAAGTTACTTAATTCGATTTTATTTTTTATAAAAGACTAGAAGGTTCACATTTATTCAATTTTCTTATTTCAATAGGTTCTCAGAGATATTACAAAATGGTTGAAGTATGAAAATAATTAATATAATACTTCTAAAATAGAAAAATATGTGAGTAACATGAAATCGGCCGGTTCTGTGGATTTGCCCATATGTAGAAATGTTATGGAAACTATTATTTTGGTTGGAAACTTCGGTAACATATCGAAAAACTACGTACAATGTAAAAGTCACGCGCTCATGGAGCGTACTCTTCGCGAGTACAATGTATGCTTTTGTAAATATATGTATACCTATATAAATATAAATATATATTAAATTACACATATATGTACATAAATATGTATATAAGAGCATATATTCATGTATATAATGTATCCTGTCGTATAAGGGGGTATTTTCTTGAAAAATAACATGTTTTCGTAAATTCGCTTTCTCTCAAAACAACGTTTTTTGACCTAAAATATGTTAAAAAATGTTCGAGCATGTTTTTCTATAACCTAGCAGCAAGGTAATTTATGCCGGTAGTATACATTAGTGACTTTGTATATTTTTTTCTTCTGTAATTTAGTGACGTATGCAGTCTGAATTACAGGAATATCATCCCGGAAAGTACTTTATGTATCTTTTTACTCTGTATTTCGTCATTTTTCCGACTTTTCATATTTTTAAACAATCTAGTTTTGCACTAAATAAATCAAATTGTTAAATCTTTCTTACACAGTTACATGCAGATTTTGTTCTGAATCCAATGATACCAAAAACTCAATTTTTTCAAAAATGTCGTTTGTGTATCTTTTTAAATTGGACGGTAGAAATTATATTTTTTTTATACTTCTATAGGCTCTTTTTCTGGTACAGTAATTCCCATTTGTCTATAATCTTCTGACATTTGTCGTTAAAACTGCTCCTATATTTTACCAGGCTGTACAGGACGACAATCAATTAAAATTAACCATTCACTGTTTTAAAACTTTAAAATGAAGTTGCTCCTTTCACTATAAGCAACAATCGTTTTCTTCGCGTATAAGAACATTGTTTTATTTGGTAAATGTATAGGTAAACGATTAATATTATGACTCTTTTTTCCTAAAGGTTTACTTAAAATTCTCCAGACTGACCATTAATATTTGTGATAAGAATATTAATCATCATGTCCTTTATAAATGTATTTATATATGTATTTCACAGATTTGATACTTGAAACAATTTCTACGTTGATATGGGCAAATCCACAGAACCGGCCGATTTCATGTTACTCACATATTTTTCTATTTTAGAAGTATTATATTAATTATTTTCATACTTCAACCATTTTGTAATATCTCTGAGAACCTATTGAAATAAGAAAATTGAATAAATGTGAACCTTCTAGTCTTTTATAAAAAATAAAATCGAATTAAGTAACTTAAAAAATGAAATTTACGGTGTTACTCCAGGTATAAATTTTAATTCTTATAGGTATAACTTGTTCGGCATAGATCCGAACAATTCCAAACTGTGGTGAATTATAGTTTACTTATTGAAGAATGTTTTGAAAGTAATAAAAAATATGTGCTCTTAAATAAAAAGAAATGATAGTCGTTGAAAGTAGCGTTACTCATTATTTTATAATAATGAAATGTCTATACATTTTTGTAAATATCTTTTGCGGCGATTATTCGATTTGAATTTTTCAAATTGGAGCTTATTGCTTGTGAACAGACGAACAAATGTATGTATCATAGAATAGAGTGCAATCAGAATTAAAGAAAATATTCCAATAATTATCACTCTATGTTTAAGCGTGAACCATTTTCAACTTAGCCTTTTTTCAGTAGCACAACTACAGGATAAAATATGATGAGTTGAAAACATGTGTGATTATATAAAGACATTATTATAATTCTTGTATGCAAACGCCAAATTATATTTTCAATTTATAACGTCTAAAAATTAAAAATAAAAAAAAATTTATCGAAATTTAACTAGTTAATCGTGAAAAATGAATTATCCTTTCATTTGTTTTATTTTCAAAGTTATATCAAAATCGATGTCAATAATGTTAGTTTGTTGGTTAAAATAGTTAATATCAAAATTAGTAAGTAAACAATTTAATTTACAGAAATAAAAAATTAAATGCTAATAAATAAAATATATAATAAAATATGATAAAATATAAATAATTTATTTTTGATAATTAAAAAATTAATTATTTGTATTTTATCATATTTTATTATTTAAAATGTTTTGCACATATTTCAAATAATATATATAAAAAAAACAAAGAAATGCCATTTTTAATTATAATTTTCAGAAGAAAAATAATATTTTCGTTTTTGGCTTTTAACTCAAACGGCATTAAAATAAAATGAATCACGCAAGAAGATAATTGTTCTTGAATATATTTTAAAGAAAGTAAACCATAAATAAAAGGTGTGCTTGCTATTTGGAAAATTTTCATCTTGATAAGTAAAAATCGGCCGGTTCTGTGGATTTGCCCATATGGCAATTAAACATTTGTGAAGGTATAGGACAATAAGGAACAACATATCGATTACACAGCCCCACAAAAAAAAGGTGTCCTGCGCGGCAGACCAGACTAGTCATTTTCTATGTATTTTGACGCGCTGAACACGAATCCGAAGTCCGTTTTGCTCCATCACGTCAGGATTTTTTTCTAACCTCCAAAAACCTGTCGGATTTTGAGAGGTAGACTATTTTTTTAAAAAATTGATGGATTTACTTCAAACTTGGTATATAGGGGTTTTTTGGGTCGCTGATGACGAATTTGAAGTTAGATTGTCAAAATTCAAAATGGCGGCTCCAATATGGCGGACGAATTTTGTAAAAATTGATGGATTTACTTTAAACTTGGTATCTAGGGGTTTTTTGGGTCGCTGATTACGAATCTGAAGTTAGATTTTCAAAACTAGAAATGAAAATTCTTATTTACATAAGTAAGGTATTCACGTCATTTATGGTAGCGCACTCTTTTGTCCTCAAAGGATCTGTGTAATGGTTTTCTTTATAAATTGGTGCCTCCAGGTACAATATCCCTTTTCAGCATCCAACAGTAGTCGGCCATCATATTTACATCCCATCTTCCTTGATAACGACGCTCAAATTCTTTAAGATCTTGATGAAATCGTTCTCCTTGTTCTTCACTGTAATCTCCCAAATTTTCAGGGAATTGATCCCGATGCGAGTCTAAGTAATGCAACTTTATGCTCATTAAGCATCCTAACTTATCAAAGTTTTTAATCATATCACTAACTATTTGCTCCCAATTTTCACTCTTGTGATTACCCAGAAAATTTCCGACAACTGCTTTGAAACTAAGCCATGCGGCTTTCTCCTTTTTATTCATCTTGGTGATAAATTGCTCATCTTTTAACAATTTGCGAATATGTGGTCCGTCGAAAACCCCTTCTTTTAGTTTCGCATCAGAGATTTCTGGAATCTTTTGTTCCAGGTATTTGAAACAGTTTCCTTTTTGGCCATTGTTCTTTAATGTAGTGATTTACTCGATCTCTACTGTCCCACGAACACAGGAAACATGGTGTTTTGTGAAATCTGATTGTTGTCCAAGTAGTATGCTTAAAATCTTGAAATCTCCACAAATTTGCCAGTTGTGTTCTCGGTATCTAATTTTATCCAAAACTAGTTTCATATATTCATAGTTTTCTTTCATTTCTGTTGAATGCGCTATTGGAATTGGGGCCATATTGGCCATATTGGAGCCGCCATTTTAAATTTTAAAAATCAAACTTTAGATTCGTAATCAGCGACCCAAAAAACCCCTAGATACCAAGTTTGAAGTAAATCCATCAATTTAAAAAAAAAATAGCCTACCTCTCAAAATCCGTCAGGTTTTTGGAGGTTAGAAAAAAATCCTGACGTGATGGAGCAAAACGGACTTCGGATTCGTGTTCAGCGCGTCAAAATACATAGGAAATGACTAGTCTAGGCTGCCGCGCACGACACTTTTTTTTGTGGGGCTGCGCTGTGTTATCAACAACATATCCATTTCGTCGTGCATATGATTTCCCTGTATCTCTTATGCGATACTGAACATAGCAGTTATCTTCAAATGTCTTCTTGAAAATTTTCTATGAAATAAACACCAGTCTCCACATGGACCATGAATATTATTTTGCATTATAATTTTATGTAATACTGAATTAACATTTTCATAATGAATTTCTGCTGAAATAAAATTATTAACACTTTGTTGTGTTAATATTTTACAATTTTCTTTTAATATAACCAATAAATGAATGTGGAGCAATCCTCTCTTTTGAAACTGAATGACATAAACAAAAGATTTTACTTCTCTAAGGGCCAGTTTCATCAACTCCGGTTAAAAGTTAATCAGCGATTAAATCCCTAACCGACCAATCATGAGCGTTTAAATTGGCTTTAATCGCTGATTAACTTTTAACCATAGTTTGTGAAACCGGACCTAAATAACTTACCATCAACAATAATTTTCAAAAAATGTCATTATTTTGTCTTGCTAATTCAGTTTCTATACTAATTACTTCAAACATCATCAAAAAAGATTCATTGTAGGCATCAGTCTTTCTATTGTATGTAAAATATCTTTATCTAATTTTTCAATACATTTTAATTTATAATTGATAGCTTCTTCTGGATCATAAAGAAACATTTGGCTCTGATTAGGGATGAGACCCCCCTAACAACCTTTTTAATTCATCTGCACGGTGAACTTGGACTAACTTTAACCCAAAAGTACGCATGGTAATATTACTGTAATATTACACGTTTATTCGAAATACATAAAATTTTCAAAGTTTTTTATGATAAAACACAAAAAGATAAGAATTAATCTGTCAAATAATTTTAAGTTTTTTTGGGAATTTTTTTTAAGGGGTTAAACCACTCTAGAGCGTCAAAAAAAGGCCTAACTTTAGAAATTGTTTTCAAGAAAAGTTTAAATGTACTGAAAAATATGTTTACATATCTTTATTAGGTACACTTTAAAGAGAAAAAAAATATACTTCATTAATTATTTTTTTTTAATATCAAATTTACAGGTGCGTGATAGGAACCCTTTCTGAGAGGAATCACGTCGCGGCCGGAAAGGTTTTAGCTCCAATTTTCATCCTAGAACAAAAAACAAATTTCATTCTATTTTTACATCTTAAAAGCTAGAGAAAGACGTAGGGGATTTTTTTTCAATTGATTTTTGCAAAAATGGCGAACATTTTAAGGAAAAACCGAGTTTTTTACTTAAAAAATTGACACTAAATTGTTTATAACAAAAAAAATATGCAACATAAAAAAAATCCGTACGTCTTTCTCTAGATAATGTTATTGAGAAGCTACAGTTTAATTTTTAAGTAAATCGGTTGAGATTTGTAAAAGTCATGTTTCCGGCCAGCACAAAAAATGTAGTTTTGAGAAAAACGAGTTTAAAGTTTTACTTACGACTTTTTGGATATACCTTCAATCTGCAATGCCTGCGCCGTATAATTGACCTTCCAAATTAATATTATCTTGTTCTTCTTCTTTTCTAATGGATATTTTCAACCGAGAAACATTAAAATCGGTTAAGATTTGTTGGTTTTAACTGATTTTGAACAGAAAATTGCAGATTCAGACAACTAAGTGCCAACGCGCGCAGTACAGGACCACGATCGGGCCCAAGTTCAATCACTTAAAAAGTGTTTCGACTTATAATTGATATTGTTTCTTATTCTATACATCCTTAGGCATCTTTTAAAGCAAAAAAATTTTTTTTGATTTTTTGAAAATTCTAGAGTGGTTTAACCCCTTAATATTACCATGAGGCGGACATTTTAATATTACTGTAATTTTACGTGCTACTAGGGCTTTAATAGAAATTATTGTTGACGTTTTTCCAAAACAAAAAAGGCAATCACAGTATGGATTTTCTTCATTCTAGCTTTTGATATTTTTTAGCGAGCAATAACGAATTTATGGGTAATTCTCCGCGTAACGTATAATTTAGTTATTGATATTATTCAAAATATATTTTTACAATTTAACAAAAATTAACATACAATGTAATTTCCACTAAATAACACACACGTTTAAATGAAAAAAGCTTTCTCATTACCGACAAAACTGGGGACAAGAATTAACATCGTAAAAAAGATAAAAAAATATATTTTTTAACAACCAAGTTTTTCAGAATTCTTCAATCTTGGACAATTTAAAACTGATACCAATAATTATTTTGATTATTGTATGTCACATCCCAATGTAAATTTAATTTTATAATTTCATTAAATATTCGATCAAGTAATCTATCTTAATTTTACGAAAATGTAAACGATGTTATTCTATACTATAATCAAGAACTACTAAATAGTCCATAAATAAGATAAAGGGTAATGTATAGATTATCATACTTGTCTATAAGATTAAGGAGAAATACGCATGTCATAGAATTCCTAGAAATTCGACCGAATCATAATGAGAACTCCCCAGATAATCAATATCATATACCAAGTAGTAATATGATATATCGATAATATAATTATCTATTATAGACCGTCCTAGTTATGACGAGATTGTGATATTCGAAGAAGTTCGCGAATAATAAGTACAATGCCCTGTACCTATCCGATTCTTATAAGCTTATTGCATGTCCTAATTATGGCATATGTACTATTGCGCAAGTAGGATCTATCGACCCCCACCATCAATATCATACACTACCCCATGAATAAGGAGCCATCCTTTTGCTGGTTTAGACAATTGTTTGTAAAACTACATCTTTATATTAGAACCACGAATTGATCCTTTAGTTCTTAA
Source organism: Leptopilina boulardi (assembly GCF_019393585.1). Taxonomy (NCBI): domain Eukaryota; kingdom Metazoa; phylum Arthropoda; class Insecta; order Hymenoptera; family Figitidae; genus Leptopilina; species Leptopilina boulardi. The sequence continues at coordinate 1,317,656 of NW_026138006.1, forward strand.
TTGTTTATTATTACTTAGTTTCTTGTAAAAGATATATGTTATCCAAGGATAACATTCGTAATAAGTTTTTAAATAATAAGATTCTGTCGAATTAGTCCGAAGTTTACATTTATATAATATAAGCCGAATTCTGTTGCGAAATTATACCGAATGTTGGAAAAATAGCATAGTTTTCGTTCTCCTTTGTAAACCAAAGAACTAAGTGAGTTTCATCACAAATAAAGTGCCTATACAAGACATAAAATTCTTGTAAGATTTCGTCGCTGTCTTACTAAGGCGAAAGGGTATCAATCGACTAAGCAAGACTAATTCCTGCCCTTTCAATCGTAAGGTAATGTAAGTTTAAAATTATGTTATTTCTTTACTGTATACTAACTAATAATACAATAAATTGTAAAAAGGAATAAGTATTTATTGTTTAATTGATTTTTATGCAACACAATTCCCTTAGAATTAATAAGTAAAAACGATCCTAAACAAATAATATTAATCAGGCCTTATCAACCTGATTTATCAGCTACTCTTGCCTCTCAATATTTGTATTAAAATCTACAAATTACCACGCATATAAATAATAGCTCGGCAGGTAACAGCTGATTGGTAGCACCGGTGGGATTCGTCACTTTTATTGCATTAAAAATTAATTTTTAAAATTCGATTTATAAATCATTTTTTTGAACAATCAGGTATCAAACACTACATTTTGTCCTCTCTATAATCGGTAAAAGTTATACGTGATTATCGTTCAAGTTATTAATTTTTAACACTTAGAATTGTTAGTTTCTACTTGCAGACTAGGAGATATTCGAAACTCAATTCGTTCCGATTGTGTTTACGATCAAAAGGTGTAAGTTAAAAATTATGACACTTAGGACAAGATAATAGTTATTGACATCCTTTATAAATAAATTTTAGTTTTTATTTAAAAAAAGATTTCTATTTAATTTAGATTACAAAATTACTTTTGGCTAAAATTATTTAAACATTTGTAAATGAACACATGTTAATTTATTTTATAGTTGAACCAAAAGAATCTAACTGAAACTTGTCAAATTAGGTTAAGTTTTAATTAATTACACAGGCACACAAAAAATAAAAAGCTGTTTGGCCGAGACACTACACTAGGCTATTTCCCTGTATTTTTTCACGCTGAATCCGAATTCGAAGTCAGAATTGACAGATTGGCTCAAATTTTGAAGATAATTCCAAAAAACTGATTTTGAGTATTTTGAGTTTTTTGTTACTTGCGTTTTTTTGAAATTATCACAAAAATTTGAGCAAATCTAACAATTCTGACTTTGGATTCGGATTCAGCGACAAAAAATACATGGAATTACACTATCGCAGTGACATTCAAAATTTTTTTAACTTTCTGATTTTATTTTTCTTTCTGAGCAGTTTTTTGAGTTTATCTCAAAATTAAAAGCCAATCTGATAATTCTGACTTCGGATTCGGATTCAGCGTGAAAAAATACATGGAAATAGACTAGTGTAGTGTCTCGGCCAAACAGCTTTTTATTTTTTGTGTGCCTTTGTTATAAGTCAATATATAAATTTGCCTAAAAGAAGCACTAATAATTCTGCTCTTACACCGCCCGGCGAATTTCACAGTTGCAGTGACATCTTACGCCGTACGGCGAATTTGTCAAATTAGTGTTTAAAATTAATAGTTTTTAATAAAAATAATACATCATATGAATCAAAATGAATTTTTTTTAGTCTTTCATTAAAATGAACATTGAACTTATTCATCACAATCAAAAAGGAAGGAATAGAAAAGGTTTAAAGTGTCGAAAAAGATATATTAAAATAGAATCGTTGAATAACATCTTGGAAAATAAATCATCACTTAAAAATGTTAAATATCAAGAAGAATTTTCCCTTTTTTTGATGCATTATTAGAAAAAACGGAAAAATTAATAAATAAAGATAATAAGTAAGACTTTTGTAAAATAAAATAGGAAATTAAATATACTTTTATACAAACTCAAAATTTTTGTAATTCGTTTTAAAATAATTAAAAATTTCAAATTTTAAATAAATAATTCTTTTTTTTGCAAATGTAGAAAGTGATCAATTTAATTACCCATACATCGGATTAATTTCTGGTCATTTCGAATCACATGAAGCAAATTTTCTTGTAGATCATACATTATCAATAAACATAATTAAAGAATCAGAAATCTCATTATTTGTAAGCATTGATAGAAGTAGTCTTATTACAACTCGTCAAGGTACAATTCGTACAAAAGGGGAAGTAATAATACAATTTTTTGATTTTTCATTAAAATTCGGTGTTGTCAACTATCAAAGTGATTCACAAATTATTGGGATTTTAGGAGCACAACTTATCGATCAAATATTTGAAACTACTTACTGCTACCAAGTAGCAATAGAATACGAGAAAACACTTCAAAGAAGCGAGTTTTCTATCAAAAAACGTATTATAACTCGTTTCTCAAAAATTCTGCGATTTTGCTGTATTCAAAGGTTTTCTTAACTTTATTATGTCCTTAACTGATGATCCTAATAATATCACTTTCAATAAAGAAATTTATCCTAATATTTACATATCTTCCGAAAGTTTAAAAAACTCAAGAGGTCTTTTTTTAATAAATCCTTCTATAGATGTTAATTTAATTAAAGAAAATCAGTTAGATAAAAGCATAATAATAGATAGAACCGAAAAATGTATATCACATTTTGGAAAATTCAATATTACTGGATCAGTGCATATTATAATCGCTAGTAGACCAATCAAGTTTTATACTTTTATTGGCAATAATCAACCAGAAGTAAAAGGAATTATGGGATTATCATTTCTTAACAAAAATCCTAACGAATTTCATTTCGAAATTATTATCCTTTAATTATCACAGCTAATGTATTGTTTTGTACTGACTGTAATTTTGTTTACAAAAATGTCGTGCTTCTTTCAATACTTTTATGGATAAAGGATGTTGCATTAATTCTAAATTTTAATTCTCAAATTTCTAAAAGAAATTTGCAATTAAACTTATCATTTGTAATAATTCCTTATGAGTAGTTATTTTTCCTTTATAGAAAAATATAAAGATCTGTATCCAAATATCATTGTAAAATCTCGGTTCTTTAAAAATTTTGAAGGAAGATTTATTATAGATCCGTCATTATCAATAAACCTTATAAAAGAAAAAGTATTAGTCTCTTTACTAGGAATAGATCGATCAAAGAGATATACATTTAGAGACGGTACCATTGAAATAACAGGGCAAGCTAGCGTTTGTATAAATTATTCTGTTGTAAAATTTCAATCAATTGCATACGAAGGATTTTCCGACATAATTGGTATTTTAGGGTTGCAATTTTCCATTGATATTGTTAACGAATATAATAATTCTTTTTTAGTAAAATAAATAAATAAAATTTGAAAATCAATGAAAATTGGTCCCCCACAAATCACAATGTCTACTGATAATTTAACTGGTGATATCAATCGAACACTCAATGATGTCATGGTAACATCAATGGCTGAGTGTTTCGCTTTACAACAAGGTGTGATGCATATTCCTTTTTACGATGGGAAAAATATTCCTGTAAGAGATTTTATTTAGGATATAGTGAACGGTGAGTCTAGTATTCCCAAAAATTGCGAAGACCAGTTTATAAAAGCAGTATTATCTAAAAACTTTTGAACTTTTGACACTATTGATAGTTTTATACAGCATTTAAAGCAATAATTTGCGCCTTGCAAGTCTTATTCATGGTATCTTCATGAGATATCCGCAATTCGTATGGGTCGTAGTGAAAGTGTAAGCGAGTTTTATGACAAATTAACCCTGTTAGAAGCCGAAACTAGAGCTGCCCTTGAAGATAAATACGAAGCAAGTAAAGTCAAAACAATTTTAGAGCCTTTAACCGACTGTGCTCTGGAAGCCTATATTAGAGGATTACCAGATGGAATTTCAAGAATGATTGAAGCGAGAAGCCCTAACTCTATTGAAGAAGCCTTAAAATTTGCATTAGAATATGAAACGAGACATCAGAATCAGTTACCTACTTATAGCAATAATTACCATATTTCTCGACATCCGCAAATGAATGAGTATGGAGCTAGAGATAGAAGTCCTAGTCCGAGGGTACGTTTCGCTCCACCGGAAGAGCAACAAAAATTGCGTCATCAGATCTCTATTCCAGCAGGAATTTTGGAACAGCCATATCCATTACAACAACCAACTACTAGTTATTATCCATCTTATCCTTTCTATCCTTAATAAACAAAACACCAGTAACTTTCCAAGTCGTACCATCCGATTTTCCAATAGCATCCGACGGAATTCTAGGTAGAGAATATCTTGGAAAAGAAAGGGTAGAAAGGACCCCGCACCAAATACATGGAAAAAAAATTCTCGGACAAATTTTTTGTAACTTTGCAATTTTGTAGCTTTTGACCTCCTGAACAAAAAATGTTAATGGCAAAATCCAAAAAAATGGACAGATTTTTTGTAAAATGAGATTAAAGTTGAAAATTCACAATATGATCCAGATATATACAGTAAAAAATGAGTAAAACCCATATAATTGAATTGACTAGCATGAAACTGGTTACTCGGGGGTTTTTGGGGTCGCTGATCACGAATCCGCTGTTAGTTTTTAAAATCACAAAATGGCGGATCCAATATGGAGGACGACTTTTTTTAAAATCCAACGAAATCAATTGAAACTGGGGCACGCTCAAGTATCAGGGCTTGCTTGTGGCTCAAGGCTTGTCCAAGGTTCAAGGCTTGTTTGAGGCTCAACGACAGCTTTAGGCTTGCTTGAAGCTCAATGCTTATTTAGGGTCCAAAGATTTATTAAAGCTTAAGACTTGACTAAAGCCAAAGCCTTTCTAAAAGCTCAAAGTTTGCTAAAGGCTCAAGCATTACTTGAAGCTAAAAGCTCTAAAAGCCTTAAGCAACCCTTCAGCCATAATCAAGTTTCAAGCCTGCAGCCTTAAGCGAGCTTTGAGCCTTAAGGTAGCCTTGAGCCTTAAGAAAGCTTTGGGCCTTAAATAAACCTTGAGCATTAAGCAAGCCGTGAGCAATAGATATGCTTTGAGCATGTAGGAGATTTGAGCCTTAAGTAAGCCTTGAGTTTTAAATAACTCTTGAGTCTTAAACAAACCTTGAACCTTAACTAAGCCTGGAGCCTTAAGCAAGCCTGGAGCCATAATAATGCTTTGAGCATCAAGTAAGCTTTGAGCCTTAAGCAAGACTTGAGGCTTAAAAAAGCCTTGAGCCATAAGCGAGTCTTGAGCCATAAACAAGCCTTGAACATTAAGCAAGCCGTGAGCAATAAACATGCTTTGAGCTTTAAGTAAGATTTGAACATTAAGTAAGCCTTGATTTCGTTGTATTTAAAAAAAACCGTCCTCCATATAGGATCCGCCATTTTGTGTTCTTAAAAACTGACAGCGAATTCGTAATCGTCGACCCTAAAAACCCCCGAGTAACCAGTTTCAAGTGATTTCGTTGTTTTTTTAAAAAAGTCGTCCTCCATATTGGCTCCACCATTTTATATTTTCAGAAACTGACAGTGGTTTCGTCATCAGCGACCGCAAATACCCCCGACTAACCGGTTTCAAGCTAGTCAATTCAGTTGTTTGGGTTTTACTCATTTTTACTGTATACATCTGGATCATATTGCGAATTTTCAACTTTAATCTCATTTCACAAAAAATCTGTCCATTTTTTTGGATTTTGCCATTAACATTTTTTGTTCAGGAGGTCAAAAGCTACAAAATTGCAAAGTTACAAAAAATTTGACCGAGAATTTTTTTTCCATGTATTTGGAGCGGGGTCCTTTCCTTCTTTCTCTATAGTTACTCATTTATATAGCAAATAAACCAAAAAATGTAAAGATCAAAGCAAGAACTAGACAAGTAATGCCGATAGATGTTTTAAACAACGAACTAACTGAAGGCTATTTACCATTAATAAAAACTGTCGAAGGATTATTGCTGTTGGCTGCAACTCGACATGGATAAATAATGAACTCACAATTAACCAAATAAACTATTTATTAAAAATATAATAATAAATAATAATATAATAATGAACTCACAATTAACCAAATAAACTATTTATTAAAAATATTTCACTTCACACATTTATACGTGTTTCAAACACTTTAATATAGTTCTTGTAACCACTCCTTGCCAACATATATTCGTCTTCCAAGTCAGCCCGGTTTGATCTGTTAATTGATCACTGCGCGCGCTCTTCCTTCCTTCCCGCTGGTCCCCTAATCGGTGAGAATCCGGAAATATCTAGACTACCTATTTCTTATACTAGACAACGAACGGCCTATATTAAGAAAACCGCTGACACGCACAATCACTCACACATATGAATAGATCTCCCTATGTGATACCCGACGCTGATACCAATATATATAGAAATTTACGACCCAAAAGGTAATATCGAGACACAATAAATATTCAAATTCTACCTGGTTTTAAATAGTCCAATTTTGTTCAAAAAAAATAAAAAAATCTGCTTTTTATTATTATTCATTTTAATGAATTCAGCACGGAGGAATAGTAAGGAGACCGATCTCTGCGTTTGAAAATGTCAGAAAAACATGTACGATAAGTGCCAGGTTCAGTGCATTGTACTCAACTGGCCAAAGCAGTTGAGCATGCGCATTGGACCTCAATTTTGACAGATGAAAAGTGTGGTTATGCGATATACATATATGTCACAAAAAAATATTAGTATTCAGTGTTTATTTCAGAAATTTTATTTACCATTACGATATTGTATCTCCAAAATAATGTGTAAGTATATAATAATGTATGCTATTGGAATATTTAAAGTGTCAATAAATTGAAGTAATTATTAAAAGAATAATGGAGCCATAGTAATTACAAACATATTATTTATTACGTATGTCATGAAAAAGATTTTTTTACATCCTGGCACACAGCACGACATTTTAAAATAAACATTTTCAGAAGCGCTACTACAGCAAGATCGGTCTCCTTACTATTCCTCCGTGGAATTCAGGCAAAATAAAATATTTATCTGTTTATTAAAAATATGTCATTTTAAATTTAATGAAAAGTCTAACCTGCTCAATAAAAATTTTTAAACATCTACAATATACTAATTGTACAAAGGTAGCATAATACAAAGTTTTTTCATTCGAAAATAAAATAAAATATTAACTTTATTAAAATTAGTGTAATTAAGTTTTCGGTATATTTAAGTAAAAAATCTTAATTTTAATTAATAGACGAAAAGTTCCTTTAAAATATTATATATTAATTTTAATTTAATTTTTATTATATATTAAGTTTATTTAATTGCAGACTTTAAAAAAAAATTTAATTTAAAAATATATAAATAAATTTAATATAAAAGATTGTTAAGTTTTAAATTATAAGAAACTTTACATACAAGTAGTTTATTGGAAAATATTAGACACCTGTTTTTTATATCGGCCCAAAAATGGTTTTAGGGGTAGAAATCACTCTTAAAACTTTTTAGGGATGAGAATGATTATTCTACGAATTATTTGAACGATTATTATAAAACCGGGTATAGAGGGGGTTCTGAGGTCGTTGATTACGAATATGAAGTCGGTTTTCATAATTCAAAATGGCGAATCCAATATGGAGGCATTTCATTGTAATGTCCTATGTTAAAAAATCAGTTTCTCCAAAAAACTAAAACTTTTGGAAATTGTTGTCCTACCTAATGGTAAAATATAAAAAAAAATTTTTGACTTTTTTGCAATTTTGGGGAAGATAGAAAGGGGGGTCAATTTTATCAGCTTTCCTTGACACCCCCTATTATTTGATACAAAATTTCAACATTTTTCAAAAAAATTACTATTGTTTTAAAAATTAATCCGCCATTTTGAATTTTTTAAAACTGACTTCATATTCGTTATCAACGACCTCAAAAACCCCTTAATACAAAGTTTTATAAAATCTAATCATTTTAGAAACAAATTAAAAAAAAATAAATAATTTTTTTAAAATTAATCGGCCATATTGGATCCGAAATTTTGAGTTTTTGAAACCCACTTGATATTCGTAATTAACTACCTCAGAAACACCTCTATGCCCGGTTTAACAATAATTGTTCAAATAATTCGTAGAATAATCAATTTCACCCCTAAAAATTGTTACGGGTGATTTCTACCGCTTTAACCATTTTTGGGCAAATCTAAAAAAATAGTTGTCAAATATTTTCCAATGAACTACTTGTATGCAAATTTTCAGGAAAATTGGTGTCTGCAACCCCTCTAGTATTACTTGTAAGAAAAAAGTTAGTGAATTACAGAAATGAATTATTATATATTATAATACCTTATAATTTGCTTACTCAAAGTCCGTCTCGGGCTGCAAACGCCAACGTAAACACTGGCTGCCTTTGGACTTATAGTTTCGCTTTGGCGTTCGTCCGTCGTACACTCGTATGGTTGGCATGGTAACAGTTACCGTAACAAACGTTACCAGAGCAACCGTTACCATGGAAAACATTTCCATTACAACCGTTACCTTAGCAGGCGACGAATGCATGCAATGGAGGCACTGTAGGTTCAAACTATACTAATGTTGAACTTTCTATTGGGATTGGCTGTACTTCAATACGCCATTTTGTGTTTACCTACTTCTGACAACCATGTTTCTTTTTCGTCTTTCTTTAATCAACACGATGGAAAAGGAAATAAAAACCAAAATATCTGACGAAGTATTTAGGTAAAAGTCACTAGACAGCCAATCCCAATACTGTAAGTTTTGTATAAAAAGCTGCCGACACATTGGCACACTCCCTTTTTGAGTGATACAAAATTGTTTTTACATTTTTTGAAAGGTATTTAGATTTTCATATCTGATTTAAAATTACAATTGAGTTAGTGCAAAACTTTAGTAGATATTGCAACATTAAAAGAGCTTGACCCACCCTGGAATGAATCTTGGTATGCAAATTTTATGCAAAAAAATTTCTTTTCGGAGTGACATTTAAAAATGCTAACTTGACTGGACTAATAATTGTATTTCAATCGTTGTCTAATATTTTGTTTCGCTTACGTAGGTTCGTCTTAAAATGTATAAGACATCTTCAAAGGAACGAGTTTGTGAAGTTCAATCACTGGAAGGTAGTACTTCAGCACAGCGTTACATACAACAGCATCGTAGATTTTCGGAATTCACGTTAGACTCAATTCCTGCAGCGTCAAATAATAGAAGAAGAGTTTCGGAAATGCCAGTAACTCCAATATCCAGAAGTAAATTTTCGCAAAGTGCTGGAATTATTTGCTCCAACACAGATCTCATTTCTATTCTCAGTTCATTAACATCATCAGCCACTGAAATTAATAGACGCGATGAAGAATTTTCTTTGACAGTGGAAAATAAGTCTAGTAAAAGACCTGTACAAAATAAAAAAAATCTTAAAAATTTTCGTTCTAACAGCTTTGATATCTCTATACTGCATGAGACAAGAAGTAAATTATTATGTTCTAGTACTGTGAAATCTGCAAATTCTGCACCTTCTAACTGGTTTGTTATGCGTCATCAACCTATGTCCAAGAAGGAGAAAAACAATGAGAGTATTTCAACATTAATCAATTTTAAATTTGACAAACTGAAAGTCGTAAATTTTACCAAAGAAGCCCTTCTAAAAAATCCTCAAAGTAAGGAATCAAACTTAAGGCATAAAGTTATTTGGGATGGACTCAGTGGTACCAAAGTCGATGCGCAGGTAATTTATAATTAAAGATTGTTTCAATGTACAAAACAGATACTCGGAAAAGTTTTCGATCGGTACATTTTCCTACCTATAGTAACGTTGCGTGTCATTTACATATTTATGCTGCAGTACGTGTCTGTGGCACATGAGTACCCTCAGAGAGAGCAGCACTACAAATTATTCTCTCCTATATTAACTTCATTGTTTAAATGTATCTCTTATTGGGAAGCAGCCCCCTCTCAAGAGTGAACATTTTTCCTTAAAGGAAAAGATGTTATCATTATCTCATTTAGTACTGCAATCTAGCACGCAGAGACTACAGATCGCTCGAAAACTTTTTCTGTGTGGAATACATAACGCACATTGCACAAGATATTGCTGTAAGGTTATCGTATGTGGATGATTCTCCACGTAGCGAACAATTTAGTTACTGCTATTATTAAATTTTTTTAACAATTTAACAAAAATTAAATTATAATCTTCAAGGTTAGTGCTAAAGAATGAAATATCTGTGATGAGCCAGACAAAATATTAATAATTTTATTCTCTCTGAATAACAAACGCGTTTTAATGAAAAGGCCCTTACTATGACGCATACGAAAAATTGATTTCTCAATCAATTTATTAGCGATTTTCATTCTGTTTCATATTCACGTCATTTATTTTCACTGAACTAATACTATTAAACTTTAGTTGACGTAAAAGGCTCAAAATTTCTGAAATGAGCCACTAATTTTTCGATGGCGAGATTTTTATATGTCATATCAATAATTTTATAGTATTTTCGAATCAAAATAAGGTCCTAAAGTTGTTTTGCAAAATTTTAATTATTTTAAGAGTTATTGTTTAAATAATTTTTAAGCATCCAATTATTAAAAAAGCTTTTCTACGGTTGTACTTGATAAATCTTGCTACAATTTGGTATGAGTAATATATAATAATCATGCTTTCAAACCAAAAAAAAAATAGGTTTGATTTTGTCCATAATTTGTTTAAAATAGCAAACATTATTATAAACGAATGAAAATGCAATAAACTTCTGCGCCTAATTTTGTATTTTTTCTTGTCAATTATGATTCCCTATTTTATCACGAGTATTTCAAAAAAAAGAAAAGTCAGTATATTGCATTAGGTCAAAATTTATTAATATATTGATATATAATCCATGGCCTATCCAAGTTTTGAAACCTTACGCCGCACTTTTTCCAGACTATTACAATTTCAATAATTTTTTATCCAGACATTATTCGCCACCATTATGATTCGCCCTGTTTGTCTAGGAGTTAGAAAAAATAATAATCAGTGTTGCCAGATGCGATGAAACAAATTATGGACGCGACCTATCAAAATTATCGTACATAATAGTACGCAGCGCGAAATTCAAATTTAAACTGGGATAAATTTTATTAATACAGTTACTCAAGAATAAAATTTTTTTATTTTTATACATTTTAAAATAAATATTAATAATAAATAAACAATATCATGCTCTTGTTCCCAGATAGCACAACATATTCCAGGAACCTTCCAGGAATGTTCCGCTGGAATATTTGGAATATTCCGCTGGAAGGTGCTTGGAAGGTCCTGGGAATATAGGAAATGTCCACTTGACTTTGAATGTTCCAAAGGAAGGTTCCTGGAATATCCCTTGAGAATTTGACTGGAAGAAGTAATAGGAATATTTCAGAAATATTCCAAAGTATTCTTCCGGGAAGATTTAATAGTTTTCTCCCAGGAATATTTAGAAATTTTCTCTGCGGAATACTTAATAGGATCATGCAGAGAAACTGCGTAGGAAATTTTTGCTCAAATTGTTCCCTGGAAACCTATTTGTTGAGGATGCAATAGAAATTTTTTTGACAAAAACTTGTAAAATATGTCTCAGAAAGGCTTATAAAAAATATTTTTAAAAGTTCTTTTTATTATCAATTCTAGTTAGTTAAAGAAAGCTAAATGTTAATCAATCGACCAAATTAATTTCATGTTGGATGAGTTTAAATTTCAAATAACGAGTTTACGCCTTTTAAAGATAAAAGTAAATAAAACGATTCTATTAATTTTACTATTTAAAAAATCCTTATTTTAACTGAAAAATAGACCCGAAGGAGAGAAAAAATTCAATTTTGATGAAGTTATTTTTAAATTTATTGTGAAATCCTTTTAATGAAATTGAAATACAATTGTTTATTTTGTAAAAGTTCTTGGATAATGTACATAGAGTATACGCTTTTTGGAAATCATTCACTTCGCAGGGATAATTAAAAGTTACTGAGTTTATGGTAAGTATTTGGCAAAATTTATAAATCGGAATTTAATACAATAATACACAACAGTCATTTCACTCATCAACATTCTCTTTCATTAAATATGTAACGGTAGAGAAAATAAGAAAATTGATATTTCTTTTTAACTTTAGATGCAGCGACAACCGCGGCGTACATCGAAATTCTCCCACAATCTGCGGCAAGTATAGTAAAAAAATGTTAAAACTAGTCAAAACTAGTAAAAGGAATGTGCTAGAGGAATTTGAATTCGACTTTTTCACACGGTATTGACCACACTTTAACAGCTACATCCTCCAAAGAAAATGAATATCGGATAGTTGCAGAATTTTTCATGAAGTGAATATTGAATTTAATTATGTTTAATCGCGGTTTTCAGGATCTGAGTCCAGATTATCTTCTACTCCACCATCATTATCATTTTCCTCGTCTTCTAATTCAAGCTGCATGGCGGATTCAGTTTCCTTTCGCTTCTGTTCCTTCTTTCTTATGTATAAATTATTTTAATTAGCATTATTTTCACTTGCATCATCTTTAAAATAAATTTTGAAAAATTAGGTCTTATAGTTCATATTTCGTTCGGGAATATTATTACTAAACAATTTCTATGATTCATTATAGCAATCTATGAATTCACTAATCAAAAAAAAATAACTTTATTGTCTTTAAAGATTGTCATAAAAAACCATTAAGTAAATAATCATAATAAAATTTATTTTTAAATGATTTGTATTTTTATCAATTAAAAAGCACAGTATAGTAATAACTAAGGGAAGAAAACGGTTAATTTTTAGCCCAGCGAAATCAATGATGTTTAGAATCGTCAATTGTTTTCTAACAATATTGAATATTCAACATTATAATATATTGTAAAAAATTTAAAATATTATTAATTTGTTGATAATTTTTAAAATAAAAATAAAAATTTTCGAGAAATTAAAATTTAATTTCTCTTACAATTTTCATTATCTTTCATTACTGATTTTTTCTAGCTTTTGTCATGATTTTAAACAATAAAGCAAATGGATTTTGAAAAATATTAATTTTTGCAAAAAATGTAATTTCTAAAATGTCAAAATTTTTTTTATGAATTCTAAGAATATACAATACTTTTAGATTATAAATTCTACCAAAAAAAAATTGACACCACTGAACAGTATTAATTTTGATAGTTTAAAATTTAACCGGTCCCTCTCCTTAAGCTAAGCTATGTATTTTAAATACCTTTAAAAATGTAATTAATATACAAACAAATATTTATAAAAAAAATAAAAAATGTATATAAAAAGATTTTTAGATTGTGAATATAGAATCATGTTATATATATATATATATATATATTGTAGATTGGCTTTCAACATAATATATATATTATGTTGAAAAAATTATTGCACGTACTGTCGACGGTTTTCACGTTTTGTACACGCTATGAGCCAATCTTTAATGGATTTGTCTATCTCAGCTACTGTTGCTTTTGGAAACATTTTTTGTGTGCAGTCTTTAAAATATAATTAAAAATATCATTAATTAAAATATCATTAATTTTCTGGCTAAAATACTTTACGATGAAACATATTTTAAAAATAAAATATTTACAAATGCTTGTAATGAAAAATATATTTTAAATGTAAAATAAAGCACTTCAAGAATAAATTAATAATACTTAGGGACTATCCATAAATAACGTTGCGTGATTAATGGGGTAAAAAATTGCAACTGATTGCAACAAGGGGGAGCAGGGTGGGTGATTTGGAAATGTAACGTTGCACATTTCTATTCTCTCATTCTTATATTTTTCGTCATCGTCAAATTACTTTGAAGATGTAGAAACTGATATCGCTATAGAAAGATGATAATTAATGATAAATCAGGGTTATCACAAGAATTGATTTTTTAATGTTAAGATTACACAGGCACACAAAAAAAAGTTGTCTGTTTCTTGAACTAGACATATATATTTCCTATAGTATTTTGGGCCACTGAAACCAAATATGAGCTCAGAATTGCTCCATAACCCTCAGTTTTTTTTAAATCGACCAAAACCACCCTTAAACGGACAAATTCACACTTCGGAGATAAAAAATAAATCAACTTATTTTTTAAAAAAACCTAATTTTACATCTACGAAACTTTGCTCCACTAACTCAAAAACAAAGCCAGCATTGATCCAGCACCCCCTGAATTTTTTTAATCGAAAAAACTCCCCTAATCTGAAGAATCAAATTCAGGAGATAAAACAATAAAATAACTGATTAAAAAATTTTATAACAAGGTATTTTTACTCCAGCAAGGCAGAAACAAAGCCAGAAATGCTCCCTCACCCTCTAAAATTTTTTTAAATCGAAAAAACCATCAAAGAATCAAACTTAGGAGGTAATACAATATAATTATATTGTATTACCTCCTAAGTTTGATTCTTCAGATTAAGGGTAGTTTTTTTGATTAAAAAAATTCAGAGGATGATGGAACAATGCTGGCTTTTTTTTTGAGTTAGAAGAGCAAAACTACATACATGTAAGGTTCTGTTTTTAAAAAAACCGGTAATTTAATATTTTTTTACTTATTAAATTTGAATTTTTCTATTTAAGGGTGGTTTTATCGATTTAAAAAAAATTTAGAAAGTGATGGAGCATTTCTGGCTTTGCTGGAGTAAAAATACCTGGTTATAAAATTTTTTAATCAGTTATTTTATTGTTTTACCTCCTGAATTTGATTCTTCAGATTAGGGGTAGTTTTTTCGATTTAAAAAAATTCAGAGGGTGATGGATCAATGCTGGCATTATTTTTTCGAGTTAGAAGAGCAAAACTACATATATGTAAGGTTCTGTTTTTAAAAAAACCTGTAATTTAATATTTTTTACTTATTAAATTTGAATTTTTCTATTTAAGGGTGGTTTTTTCGATTAAAAAAAAATTTAGATGGTGAGGGAGCATTTCTGGCTTTGCTGGAGTAAAAATATCTGGTTATAAAATTTTTTAATCAGTTATTTTATTGTTTTACCTCCTGAATTTGATTCTTCAGGTTAGGGGTAGTTTTTTCGATTTAAAAAAATTCAGGGGGTGCTGGATCAATGCTGGCTTTGTTTTTGAGTTAGTGGAGCAAAGTTTCGTAGATGTAAAATTCGGTTTTTTAAAAAAATAAGTTGATATATTTTTTTCTCCGAAGTGTGAATTTGTCCGCTTTGGTGTGGTTTTGGTCGATTTAAAAAAAAACTGAGGGTGATGGAGCATTCTGAGCTCAGATTCGGTTTCAGCGGGCCAAAATACTATAGGAAATATATGTCTAGTTCAAGAAACAGACAACTTTTTTTTTTTGTGTGCCTGTGTTATCGAAGTATTCGACACAACGTGTTCGGAGTAGTCTCTCTTATTTTATACTGTTTAACAATTTATAGTATGTGCGAGAGTTATCTTTTTATTACTGATTGATAGTGGACTTTTTATTTTATTAGTCTTGACTATTTTTCGAGTTTTTACTTTTTTCTTGGCATCTTTTTCGATGGATATTGTGTTTCTAACCTAAAAGTGTCATGGATAAAACTGTTCTGGATTTGAATGATAAGGTGTGTCGCGGATGTGGTGATTATATTAAAAGGGAAGTTGTTCGGTGTGATATGTGTAATGTACCTTATCACCCTGGTTGCATTAAAACAAAAAGAAAGTGCTGCACGAGGACCCCCTCTCCCAGCTTGTTGGCGCCAATTACGAAGGATGACTTGTCTACCGTGATGGCCGAACAGCTACGTCAATTTTCGCTACAAATAAAACCTCTCAAAGTCACTCTTAACGATGTCTCTGACCGAGTGGGGAATATCGAAAAAGCCTTGTCCCGTTTGGATGTCCTCGAGGAAGATATGGAAGGTATTAAAAATGATGTCGCGTTACTAAAAAATGATTTTAAAAGTTGTTCGGAAATAGTGAAAAAAAAAAAATTTTTGGCTATAAACTTTATTATTAAGTACTTATGTACGAAAGGGCACTGCCCGTAAATACATGTAAATAAATAAATAAATAAATTATCACCAAAATTTGATTTTGTTTTTCTCTGACTTTTCCTTTGATTTCCAGACGGAATTTGGAATTTTTCCCTGACCCAAATAAAAACTTTTTAAGAGGTCATCCGTTACAAAAAGGAAGACAACAATTTTGATAAGTAAAAATTTGAATTAAAATTTTTAAAAAATGTAATTTTCGGTGCTTTTTTAAAAATTGAATATTTTTTTAGTACTTTTGATAAAATTCCTTGACTTTCTACTTTAAAATCTCCTAAAATTCAATTATTTTTAACAATAAAAACAACAAATCTTTCAAAATTTAATTATTTTTAAAAATATAAACTACAAATCTTTCATACTTCAGTTATTTTAAAAAAATTTCAATTAAAAATTCTCTAAAATTCAATTATTGTGAAAAATTCGTAAAAAGTATTCAGCATATTGAATTTACAATAAATTCAAGATCAAATATCTTAAAATTAAATTATTTAATATAAAAAAAACTTTAGCTTTTCCAAAATTCCAATGCTTTAAAACTTTTTTGAATTTAACAATTCTCTTTAAAATTTAATTATTGTCTGAAATATGTAAAGAAATATTCAGCAATTCAAATTGACAAAAATTTGAAATTAATTGGAGCAACTTTATTTAAGGATGATCCCTTACGTTTTATAACTTTGTATAAGCAAAGTTGTTGGAATCCGCTTTTTTCTTTAGCTTTCCATTTAAAAGAAAACCCTTTTCCTGCGGAGTATGTAAGAAGAAAATCCATTTCACTGCATACTGCCAATTGGAGGGTCCGAAGTTTTCCAAGATTCTTGACCTCATGCACCTAATGAAAATAAATGTTTTATAGTGTATATTTGAATAAGATGGAAATATTAAGTCAAATGATAGTTTTTAAATTACATACAAAAGACCTATAAATTGCAATGTTGTTGATGTTTTAGATAAAGTTTTATTAAAAGAATATGTACCACTTGCGATAAAAATCTTTTGTCTTTTAATTTATTCTCAATTTTCATAGCTTCTGCTGCTGTTTGAGCTGGAAACATTTTTAATACTTTTTCCTCACCATGAATTTGCGCTACTGTTTCTTCAATGAGAAAACTACTAGAATCTCTTTTGCAGAATGACTCCATCATTAACCCCATTGCATTCGTCTTTTGCAACATTAATAGCTCGTACGGACTCACTATTCAAAATTAAATGTTAATAAACTATAGTCCCAATTTTTTAAATATTTATTTAATCCATTTACTAAATTTTTGATAATAATAATATTAATAATATTTTTTAATATTATAATATTTTTTTTTGATTGTTATTAGTGCATATTTAAGATGGAATTTGATTTAAAAATTGCGATGAACTTACAACCCCGCAGAACTTCCGGTGAATCAACAAATATTTTTGATGAACTTCTACGCGTGTTAGAAATTTTATTTCCATGCGTAGCAGCAGATGGCTTTTGGCTAGTCGAGGCTGTTTATATAGAAAATGTAATTTTATTTTAACTTTTTATTTTATTTTTTGTTATTTTCTTATTATTTTTTATTATTATTTTTAAAAAGGTTAAAATCATTAACATTTAAAAAAAAAGAAAAAAAGAATTATTTTTTTCTTAAAAGAGCTATTGTTTGTTATTTAAATTACAATATTATTTATAAAATTATTTATTATATTTTTTTATAAGTTTTGATGCAATGTACGATATGATATTATTTTCCGCGTGGAAGGATTCGTGTAAAATATCTGAAAGTTTTTTTGAGAAAAAACCGGAAATTTTTACAAAATATTCCGTGAAAATCTTGGAATTCTCTTCTGGATTTTTCCCGTAATTTCTTAATTATAGATTTTTATTATACCTTTTTATAATGAAAAAATGTTATTTTATTATTTGTAGAGAAAATTGCTTTTTAACAATTTTAAAATCAATAAAATTAAAATAAAGAAAACAAAGAAAAAATTAAAGCATTACTTTTTTTAAAGAAAGAGCTATTTTCCGTTACTTAAATAATAATGTTATTTTACTTCTGATAAAAATTTTTCAATTTTACTATTTGAATATAACTACACGGACAGAATGAAAAGTGAAAAGAGTTTCAAAAATTAACCTGTTTGTTGTAATTGTGAAGGTTGCTTCTCAATCTCATCTATTTCCATTTCACTATCCATTGAATCGGTTTCAATAACCTGGACCTTATTTTCATTTTCAGGTACTAGAGCGGTTATTTTTTTGCTAGTCGAGGCTGCAAAGAGAATGGTAATTTTATTGTAACATTCCTATATGGAATAAATTTGCGAATTTTTTCCGGGAATACACTGAAAAACTTTTCCAGATTTCCGGAAAATTTATACAAGAGATTTCAAATTTTTCCAAAAATTTTCAGAAAGTTTTCCAAGTAAAAACTGAAAATCTCTACCAGAATTTTGCCGGAAATAATTTCATATTTATTTTTTATATCTATTTAAAGAAAAATAGATTTTTTAAGACGTTTAAATTAACGAAATTAAAAAAAAATTAAAAGAGACGAAGGAAAAGAAGATTTATTGTTTTTTTCAGAAGAAAAGCTACTTTTTATTTTTTTAAGTTATCTTATTTTCTTTTTAAATAGATGAAAAATATTTTAACTAGATTGACGAATGCAAAATGGAAAATTTTTAAAAAATTAACCTCTTTGTTGTAGTGGTGTAAGTTGTTCCTCGAACTCTTCCACTTCGATATCCGGCTCCAAATCCTTATCCAAATTTTTAAATTCATCTTGTTCCTCACCTCCAGTCGATTGCACGTTTATCGTAGCTTTGGAATTGCATGGAGTAAACAAAATTTTCCGCACAGATTTCGATTGTTCAATACTTTTCTTCTCCTGTTCCCTGCTCGCTTTTTTCCAAGTTGCGAGCGTGTCTAGTTTTTTTCAATTGCTCCATGTTGACATTGTCATCAGTGTCTAATTCAGACAATTCGAATAATAGTGACATTGCTTTTTTTGCTTTGTCGTAGGTGTCTGAAATTTGGAACTCTTTATCAATCTAAAAACTTAAATTATTATTGAAATTTTCCGAAAAAGTAACAGTAAACTTACTTGATTGTTGTAAAACTTTTACAACTTCCCACGCTTCGCCATTTTTATCTGCCCACTCACTAATCGGTCTTTCATTATTCTTAATAATTTTTAAAAATTCATTTTCGAAGCGGAATGGAGAAAAATAAGCAGCAATCATTTTATTTTTCTGGTTAAAAATTCCCCAATTCGTTTTAATTACTTCTATTCCTTCACAAAACTCAACAACAGAAAAAGCCGGTAAATGATCATCGCTGCAAACAACATTAACTTATAGTGTTTTAAATTTGTTACTTTTTTATTAACTTAGTATTAATTGTTTTGATTAAACACAAATTATTTATTACTTTTATTCAAATTTTTTATCCTACAACTTCTATTTTTTAATTTAGAAATATATTTACATACATTTCTGAATAAATAAATGTACTTAAATTTGTATCATGGTTGCAAATTATAAGTTTGTAACAAAAATTTGATTTTGGTGGTTTAAAATAGAGCCTTTCAAAAGAAACTATTATAAAAAAAATTTAATTTTAATATTTTTTAATTACAATAAATTATTAATGTTTAAAATTTATTATCTTACTTCTCCATAATGCTGAAATTGTATGAATTCCGATATTCTCAGCAAAGGGATAAGAAAAAAGTCGACATTTTATCTCGTTGACAGAAATAAAATGACTTTTCTTCCAGTTTTCATTTGTTTAATAAAGCAACCCATGGTTATGTTTTTTTCAAATATTTAAATTTTTTTATTGTCAAGAAGAAACGTCAAAATAAACTTTTTTTTTCATGTTATAAAATACTACTTTTGTTAAAAAAAATAGTCAATAAATAAGGAAACAGAAGTTTATTGATTTTTATTAAAGTAGATTATTTTATTTAGAGAGACAAAAAATCATTTTGAAGTTTATCGTGTGAAAATCTTGGAAGTTAGAAAAATTTTGCATTATGTAAAGGTATAATAAATTTCAAAATTGATTACTTAAAAATTTGTAGAAAATAAAAATTTTAAAAATTAAATATTTTTATTATAGAAAAGTAATATGTTTAAAGGTTATATTTGGAAGTGAAATAGGGAATTTAATGTTTATGATCATAATTTTAATATATTTAATTAAAGTAATCAACAAAAAAATTAACAATTATTATTTGTAATTTTACTCAATTTTATTGTGTAAATACATTATTTATTTGAATTTATATATTTGCAGCAATTTAACTGTCACTTTATTGTTGAGGTTTTCAAATCAATCTGTTTATAACAACAACTAGAAACTTATATCAGATTACTTTACTCCACTTTAATAAAAAATTAAAAATTGTCACTAATGTTGACGGAGAACCAAACATTGCCTAATAATTATAATTTTTAGATAAACAACAAATTAAAAATTTCAGAAACCTAAAAATCAGAACTAAGAGCAATGTCATCACAATTAGATTTGCGGAAGTTAGACAATAATGATACTGTCAACAATTCAACATCATCTATTTCAAAGACATATAGGTCATGCTCCAGCAACAAAAGAAGTGAATTTAAAATCCAGTCGGCTTTAAGGTTTACTAATTATAACGGGTATTTAAATAATATAATGTTTTCAAATTATATAATTTAAATTTGTTTAAATTTAACTTAATCAATCATTTAATCGTAAAAATAATAAATTTTCGCGTTGTATTGTGAATTTCATATTATTTTTACAATATGGAACTTTCTATCTAAAAAATTTTGAAGTTAAAGATTTTTTTTAATATAATAATAAAATTAGTCATTCATTAGAGAATAAAAAAAATAATTTTAAAAGCATAAAAAACATCTTATTTTTAAAAATAAAATTTTTTGTATTAGTTTTCATATTCAAGTCAATCGAAACATTTTTATAAAAACAGTTAAATATAAACAGTTGTGCAAAACATTTTTTCAGAATAATAAATGAGTAATATAGTAAGAATGTTTAGTGGTTTAATTGATAAAAATTTTTTGTATATAATAAATAAATTACAAAACATTTTGTTTTAAAAATTCACAATTGAAAATATAAAACAGTAAAACAGGTGCAAAGTGACTACCTCTTGCTTAGTTATTTTTTTCAGAACATGAAACCATATTGAATTATGAAAAAATTAAGAAAGTAATTTTTGATTATTTTACAGTTCTTTAAATTTATTTGTAAACTATATTTTTTAAATTGAAACTATCTAAAATTAAAAATTAAAATGAAATTTTAAAGTCCTTGGAGGTTACAAAATTATATATATTATAAGGGAGAGCGGGGTAGTTCCAACACCCCTCACTATCTTAACAAGATAAAAAATGTTATTATTTTTTAAAACAATAATGAATAATAACATTTTGACATCAAACAGTCAATTGTTTATTTTTTTATTTCTATTTTATAGACTCAATTCGTATTAAGTTGAAACTTTTCAGCATTCTTTTGCATATTATTTTTTTTAAATCATGAGCGGTCGGAGTTATTCTACCCCCATTTTTTGTTGCATATTTTTTTATTACTTTCAATCAAATTCATATTTTTAGTTTGTGATTGTTTTCAATGGTTTTCTAATACACTATCAAAATAATTGTAATTAAAAAAGTAAACAATAATGATATATTAAATTTGAATTATATTTTACATATTAATTTTTTTACACTTAAAAATGCACTTTGCTGAAGTGAGTCGGAATTACCTTGCTCTCCCTCAAAATTAAATTAAAATTAAAACAATTAAAATTAAATTGTTAAATTAAAAAAACCATACGATTGTTTAAAATCATGAGAAAGCGAATTATAATTACAATATAAATTAAAATAATTAATGAGAGAGTTTAGTTTTATTTTTTTTGAGAATCAAAAATTTTATTTTTATAAAAATATATTAAATAATTCATTTTTTTGTTTTCAAAGTATATTATAGATTTAAGTAAATATAAGTGTAAATTTTTGTAGGATTTAATCACTTTTTTCACATTTCTAACAACAATTGTTGCATATAGAGGAATTTTTTCAGGAGTGGACCACTTATCTAATTTCCATATAAAAATAATAAATTGATGTTTTTGACATGTTATTTGTCTGAAAAATATTTTTAATAAAACCCTGAAATGAAAAATATGTTCTTGTTTTTCGTTTTTTTCAGACTAAATAAAAAGGATTTACCAATAAAAGTGATCCACTCATGGAGAAATTTCCTTACATTTTATAGCATATTGTAAAAATAACTAAAGTTATTATTATCGGCATCTAGATATTAGGATTATTTTAAGGATATCCTAAAAATATCCACTGGTTCTCGAAAATTATAATATCAGTGAAATGTCTCAATGGTATATGTAGATATTCTAGGGACATTCTCATGGTATTTTAATTTCCTGAAACTATTTTGTACTTATTTATCTTTCGCTTTCTAGAAACTAAATCACAAATTACTTTGAAGACAATGGGCAAGATAAAGAAAAAATCAACGTTATGCGGCTATTCGAAAAAACAGTTTCATCGCATATTAGAAAAGCGGATTAATCAAGATATAAAGTCAATTTTCGATCCACCTAATAAAGAACCACATACGATTAAAAATGTTGCTAGTGCTTCTCGAGAAATTGAGCAAATCGCTGAAACTGTTCCAATAACAAGTACAGATGCAGAATTGATTGACATTATAGAGAATACTGCAGAAACAGTGTCGGTGGATGAGGCTTGCGCTGCTAGTTTTGAAAGTGATAACAAGAGCGAATTATCATATTCTGAAACAAACTCTTTTTATTCTGACGAAAGTAAGGAAGGATCAATAACCGATGATCAAAAAGAGGGCACGGACTTTTCATTCTCAGACGTAGGCGACCAATCTTCTGATGATACTATGGAATATGACGTTAGCGAAAATTATCGTGAAATTTATCCTGACGACCATGGACTAGGTTTTACAACTGAAAGTTGTAAAAAAACATTAAAAAGTGTATTACAGTTTTGGGCAATTAAATTTCGAATAAACTTGGTTGCGCTGACAGCGTTACTTTTAATTCTAAACGGTTTCACGAATGCAGAGTTACCACTGGATGCCAGAACTTTGATGGGTACACCAAGAAACACTCCTATCAATGAAATGGAAGGCGGTCAGTACTATCATTTTGGACTGAAAAGGGCAGTTAAAGGCATTCTAAGGGAATTTAAACGTAGATCTGAAAAAATAGACCACATAAAATTACTTGTGAATATTGACGGACTACCAATATTCAAATCGACAGGCAAAGGATTTTGGCTCATATTATGTTCCGACATAAATGGAAAAAAAGTTTATCCTATTGGTGCTTTTTATGGTCCTAGCAAACCTGCAAACGCAAATGAATTTTGAAATTTTTCGTGGAAGAAGCAATGGAACTCAGCAAAAATGGTTTACCGGAAAGCAATGTTAAATTTAGTTTCGAAGGATTAATTTGTAATGCTCCCGCGAAATCTTTTGTAATGTTTTTGAAAGGTCACACTGGATATTATAGCTGCCCTAAATGTGAAATTAAAGGAGAGTATGTTCTAAATAAAAATAAACGTAATAAATAAAAATCTATTTTAAATAAAATTCCTAAATTCGGTGGTATATCATATGTACCTTTGGACTATATGCACCTTCTTCTATTAAGAGTTGTTAAGAAGCTTATTAGTCTGTGGTTGAAAGGTCCTTCAAAAGGTCGATTACGTGC
Organism: Leptopilina boulardi; assembly: GCF_019393585.1. Lineage (NCBI taxonomy): Eukaryota > Metazoa > Arthropoda > Insecta > Hymenoptera > Figitidae > Leptopilina > Leptopilina boulardi. The sequence goes on from NW_026138006.1 coordinate 1,341,421, forward strand.
ATTTCGAATGATTAGGATTAGTAAAAGACTGCTGGCTCTTTGTAAAAATTTGCCAAAAGAATTTACTAGGAAACCGAGAACATTGTTAGAGTACAAATATTGGAAAGCAACGGAATTTCGAACTTTCTTGCTGTATACCGGACCTGTAGTCCTGAAAAACGTATTGAGGAAAGACATGTATGATAATTTTTATATTATTACATTCAGCAGCAACTATTTTAGTAAGTGACACTCATCTTAAGGTAAAGCGTAATATTGACTCTGCCCATGAAATGCTTCAGCTTTTTGTCCAAGGTTTCGCAAAAATATATGGAAAGCAACACATATCCCATAATGTTCACAATTTGCTTCATGTGGCTTCAGACGTAAAAAAATATGGAAGTTTCGACAGATATAGTGCATTTCGATTCGAGAATTATATGATGTCTATAAAAAATATGATAAGAAAAGGAGATAAGCCATTAGAGCAAATAGCTAAAAGATATGCTGAAAAGGAAGCGTCTGAAATAAACGATGATTCACCAAATCTTCCAAAAAGAATCGTCAAGATGTCACATAATCGTGGGCCATTATCAAACGACTGTACAATTGTAAAGCATCAATACAAGATATTAAAAACGGACTCTTTCGTTATTGACTGCAATTACAGCAAAGATTCGTACGTATTATTGAAAGATAATACTTGTGTGGCGGTTGAAAACATTGTGCAATTAAATAATAACAAAATTCGTTTGATCGGTCAGAAACTTTTCTCAGAAGAATGCTTATATGATGAACCAGATTCACGAGAATTCAATATTCACATCATGAAAAATTCTGACAGTAATCGATATTCGTTTTCTTTGGAGGATGTAGCTGCTAAAGTGTGGTCAATACCGTGTGAAAAAGGTCGAATTCAAATTCCTCTAGCATATTCTTTTTACTAGTTTTGACTAGTTTTAACTGAGTAGTATATTCGTCGAGTAAATCCAATCATTTATGAGGAATTTGATTGTGTTATAATGTTAATTTGCGAGTAGAAGATTTCGATGGGCTGCACCGTCTGTGAAATAAGAAGATTTTTAGTTTAATTATTATTTAAGTTACCTTGAATTTTCAGAGATTTTTCACATATGCCACCATTAGCGTTGCATCTGAAATAAAAAAAATGTTTGGTTTTTTTATGTAACTATATTAACCTCAGATTGTGGGGGAATTTCGATGTACGCCGCGGTTGTCGCTGCATCTAAAGTTAAAATAAAATATCAATTTTTTTATTTTTTCTACCGTTACATATTCAATGAAAGAGAATGTTGATGTGTGCAATGACTGTTGTATTATTGTATTAAATTCCGATTTATAAATTTTGTCAAATACTTACCATAAACTCAGTAAATTTTAATTATCCCTGCCAAGTGAATGATTTCCAAAAAGCGTATACTCTATGTACATTATCCAAGAACTTTTACAAAATAAACAATTGTATTTCAATTTCATTAAAAGGATTTCACAATAAATTTAAAAATAACTTCATCAAAATTGAATTTTTTCTCACCTTCGGGTCTATTTTTCAGTTAAAATAAGGATTTTTTAAATAGTAAAATTAATAGAATCGTTTTATTTACTTTTACCTTTAAAAGGCGTAAACTCGTTATTTGAAATTTAAACTCATCCAACATGAAATTAATTTGGTCGATTGATTAACATTTAGCTTTCTTTAACTAACTAGAATTGATAATAAAAAGAACTTTTAAAAATATTTTTTATAAGCCTTTCTGAGACATATTTTAAAAGTTTTTGTCAAAAAAATTTCTATTGCATCCTCAACAAATAGGTTTCCAGGGAACAATTTGAGCAAAAATTTCCTACGTAGTTTCTCTGCATGATCCTATTAAGTATTCCGCAGAGAAAATTTCTAAATATTCCTGAGAGAAAATATTAAATCTTCCCGGAAGAATACTTTGGAATATTCCTGGAATAATCCTATTACTTCTTCCAGTCAAATTCTCAAGCGATATTCCAGGAACCTTCCTTTGGAACATTCAAAGTCAAGTGGACATTTCCTATATTCCCAGGACCTTCCAAGCACCTTCCAGCGGAACATTCCTGGAAGGTTCCTGGAATATATTGTGCTATCTGGGTTAATTAAAATTTTTAAAGAAAAAAAAATTAGTTCCGTAGATATTCAAATTTTTAAAATAAATATTAATAACACAGGCACACAAAAAAAAAGTTGTCTGTTTCTTGAACTAGACATATATTTCCTATAGTATTTTGGGCCGCTGAAACCAAATCTGAGCTCAGAATTGCTCCATCACCCTCAGTTTTTTTTAAATCGACCAAAACCACCCTTAAACGGACAAATTCACACTTCGGAGATAAAAAATAAATCAACTTATTTTTTAAAAAAACCTAATTTTACATCTACGAAACTTTGCTCCACTAACTCAAAAACAAAGCCAGCATTGATCCAGCACCCCCTGAATTTTTTTAATCGAAAAAAATACCCCTAATCTGAAGAACCAAATTCAGGAGATAAAACAATAAAATAACTGATTGACAAATTTTATAACCAGATATTTTTACTCCAGCAATGCAGAAACAAAGCCAGAAATGCTCCCTCACCCTCTAAATTTTTTTTAAATCGAAAAACCACCCTTAAATAGAAAAATTTAAATTTAAGAAGTAAAAACATATTATATTACCGGCTTTTTTAAAAACAGAACCTTACATGTATGTAGTTTTGCTCTACTAACTCAAAAAAAAGCCAGCATTGATCCATCACCCTCTGAATTTTTTTAAATCGAAAAAACTACCCCTAATCTAAAGAATCAAATTCAGGAGATAAAACAAAAAAAAACTAATTGACAAATTTTATAACCAGATATTTTAACTCCAGTAATGCAGAAACAAAGCCAGAAATGCTTCCTCACACTCTGAATTTTTTTAAAATCGAAAAAACCACCCTTAAATAGAAAAATTCAAATTTAATAAGTAAAAAATTTTAAATTACCGGTTATTTTAAAAACAGAACCTTACATGTATGTAGTTTTGCTTTTCTAACTCAAAAAAATAAAACCAGCATCCATCACACTCAGAATTTTTTTAATAAAAAAAACTACCCTTAATCTGAAGAATCAAACTTAGGAGGTAAAACAATAAAGAAACTGATTAAAAAAGTTTATAACCAGGTATTTTTACTCCAGCAATGCGGAAACAAAGCCAGAAATGCTCCCTCACCCTCTAAAATTTTTTTAAATCGAAAAAACCACCCTTAATCGGAAAAATTCAAATTTAGGAGATTAAAAATTAAATAACTGACTTTTTTAAAATAGAACCTTACTACATCTATGTATTTCCGCTCCACTAACTCAAAAACAAAGCTAGCATTGATCCATCAACCTCTGAATTTTTTTATATAGAAAAAACTACCCTTAATCTGATGAATCAAATTTAGGAGGTAATATAATATAATTATATTGTATTACCTCCTAAGTTTGATTCTTTGGTGGTTTTTTCGATTTAAAAAAATTTTAGAGGGGAAAGGAGCATTTCTGGCTATGTTTCCGCATTGCTGGAGTAAAAATACCTGGTTATAAAACTTTTTAATCAGTTATTTTATTGTTTTACCTCCTGAATTTGATTCTTCAGATTAGGGGTAGTTGTTTCGATTAAAATAATTCAGGGGTGCTGGATCAATGATGGCTTTGTTTTTGAGTTAGTGGAGCAAAGTTTCGTAGATGTAAAATTCGTTTTTTTAAAAAATAAGTTGATTTATTTTTTATCTCCGAAGTGTGAATTGGTCCGTTTAAGGGTGGTTTTGGTCGATTTAAAAAAAATTGATGATGGAGAAATTCTGAGCTCAGATTCGGTTTCAGCGGGCCAAAATACTATAGGAAATATATGTCTAGTTCAAGAAACAGACAATTTTTTTTGTGTGACTGTGTAATAGCACGGAAGTTAAAAAGAATTCGAAAGAAAATCCAATTCCCCTTGTAAAGGAACTTTCCAAACTTCCCTTCACAACCGCTAAACTTCCTGGAGGACCATGTATTCAAGTACCAATTGGCCCTGCTCGTTATCGTTTGCCTATCGACGACTGCAAATGGATTCTCCGCATGGACATAACCAGCGGACATATAACACATGTCAGAAAAATCTTGTAAGTGGTTCTAAAATTTTTTTTTAATTTATTTTACGAGGTTTTTTTATTATTTATTATCGAAAATTTTTTACATTCCCCAAGACGCTCATTAGAATTCGCTTTTTTAGTAGGGGGATGTAACGAAAGCATTTTATTTCGTGTATTAAATTCAAATTATTTCCAGGCACGAGAATATATATTTCATATGTATGCTGTTGAGCTCTCAGCTCGATAGCCAAGAGGAGAGTACCGAACGCGCATACTTTGCCGCGCAACACGTGGACTTCTCTCTCTCCGCGCCATAGCTCGCGAAACCTCAAGCTCTATGGGATCTGACATGGGGGCGGGGCCTAAAGCAATATGGCGTAAATTGGGTAACACTTTTAGTGAATTTACATGGGAATAACATGGGATGCAATAGAACTAAATCGTTTAAAAAATATTGCTTAATTTAATAAATGTATAAGTGAATTTTTTAATACAAAATTACTATTTACATTCCTATTTACAAACATGAATAAAAATATAAAAGAAATCTTATTTTTATACAAATTATTTTCTCAAATCCAGCGATACATGTGCAAGAAAAGTATTGTATTTTCCTTTATATTTCATGAAATTATATGAAAATTTATAAATGTATGTATTTCATTTTTCATTGTAAAAGTCTGTTAACAAGAACTGAAAAAAAATTTATTTATCCGTTTTTACAGTGATAAATTAACTTTCAAAATGTTCACATGCACGGGTAATATGAAAGATTATATAACCTCCAAATTTTAAAATCTTAAATTTACCTGGCAAAATGTAATCACTTATTTTGAAATGCAGAGAACATACTCTCATAGAAGGCTTTATACTGTTTATTTTTAAAGCATTTTTCCAGGCCTTTAATTGATCGACTTTTTCAAAATTATCGAACGTATTTTCACATCCACTACTCGTTGTTTTGGTTTCGGAAATTTACGGAAAATTACGCTTAAATTTTTCGCTACAGTACTGCCACAGCCTCTCACAAAACACTTAATTCTGCAGGAAGATTTCTCACGCGGTAAAAATGTAGCTTCATTCATAATGATAAAATAATTAACAATGACAGCGGAACTACAATTGCAAGTGACACAAACAGTTATCCAAAACTAGTTACATTTTTCAACACCAGATGGCATGTGTACGAATGTCAGATCCCAATACTTAGCTGCTCGTAGAATTTCGCGAGTTCGCCGTCGACCAGACTCGAGGCACATTTCGAGGCTGGACGACAGCAACTCTCTCCTTTCCTCTACACTTCCTTCTTACGATCTAGCGCAGAGGGTGAGGTACATCTCTCCCGAGGAATGTGATCATCCTCCCCAGGGCAGGCGGACCACAGGTACATCTGTGCTGCTAGCCCTGCTTACCTCATCCTCGAGGACGGTATCTCAGGTACAACCAGGGCCGACCTTGTTGAGGTACTCTCAGAAGAAGCTGTACTTAAGACTCAGGTATATCTGGGCAATAGTAACACCTTTCGCCCTCCTGCCTCCCTTACCTAGTGCGTTAAGGCTTACCAGGGGTTCATCCGTGAAAGACTGACACGCATCCTTACCTGTCCTTACATCATCAAACCGACCCTGTGAGAACGAGGTACATCTCGCGCTTCACCGAGTCGACGCACCAGGTGAATTCTTCGACGCGAAGTACATCTCGTGAAAAGATGAAGCCTGCCATATTTACCACCCCTCATATTTGCACTAGCTTCGTGTCAGGCTTGAATACCGTACGGAAACGGTATCTAGATAATTCGATTATTAATAATCTCTAGCGTGCACGACCCTAGTTTCGTTCGTTGCGTTGTCTAGGGGTTGATACTAGAGACAACCCACGCGAATAAATAAGCGTTTTAGATCGGTAAAAATTAAATATGGCGAGAACTAATACCAACTACTGTTTCAGCTTGTCAGCGGGTTTGATTCTTTTATCTAAATTCTTTTATTCTCCTTTATTGAAGTTATTAACATTTAAGTATTTTAGTTAGTTAGTTAGTTACTATCTTCAATTATTTTGTTATTTAGTTAGTTTAGTTAGTCATTATTAATTTTTTTGTATTATTTTATATAATATTTTAAAGCAGTAATTTTATAATCTCAATTTAGTAATTGTAATAGTCTTTCTTATACATCATTATTGTTATTTAATTTCTTTTAATTGTTATTATCTTCATTTAATTTCTTACTATTTAACATATACTGCTTCCGAAGGTTTATATTTTGGCTCCTTATTGACTACACCTACCCGATTATCACAAATGACTACAACTAGAGCTAAAATCGAAAGAATAGAACTCAAGAGTTCTATAAAGAAAATTATCCGGACTTCATGCGGCGCGCATACTTTTGGCATAAAAAGTCAGATCATTTCAACTGTAAAAAATTTATAAAAGAAAACGAAAATTTTGGTTTTGGGGTCGGTCGGTGTCGGTCGTTTTAGAACTTAACATAATAAGAAAGATATGAGGGAAATTGAATATGGCTATAACTTTCTGGAAAAAAAATTTTATTAGCTCAGATTTAAAATAGTGACGTATTTTATGTGCTCTTAGTATAAAAAAATTAAAAATGGCAGAAAGTTGCAAAACATTTTTTTGTAGAAAATCGTGCAAAAAAAATTTGCAATTTTTTTTAATAGTCATGTATGTAAGGCATGTGATTTTAAATTTCGCAGAAAAACTGAAAACAATTTATAAAAGAAAACGAAAATTTTGATTTTGGTGTCGATCGTTTTAGAACTTAATATAATAAGAAGGATATGAGAGAAATTGAATATCACCATAACTTTCTGAAAAAAAATTTTATTAGCTCAGATTTAAAACAGTGACGTATTTTATGTGCTCTTAGTATGAAAAAATTAAAAATGGCAAAAAGTTGCAACACATTTTTTTTCTAGAAAATTGCGCAAAAAAAATTTGTCATTTTTTTTAATAGTCATGTATGTAAGGAATGTGATTTTAAATTTTGAAGAAAAACTCTAAATAAATTATAAAAGAAATCGAAAATTTTGGTTTTTGTGTCGGTCGGTGTCGGTCGTTGTAGAACTTAATATAATAAGAAGGATATGAGGGAAATTGAATATCGCCATAACTTTCTAAAAAAAAAATTTTATTAGCTCAGTTTTAAAATAGTGACGTATTTTGTGTCCTATTAGCGTAAAAAAATAAAAAATGGCAAAAACTTGACAAAAATTTCTTTTACAGAAAATCGCGCAAATAAAATTTGTCATTTTTTTTAATAGTTATGTATGTAAGGAATGTGATTTAAAATTTTGCAGAAAAACTGTAAATAATTTATAAAAGAAAACGAAAATTTTGGTTTTGGTGTCGGTCGGTGTCGGTCATAGTAGAACTTAATATAATAAGAAGGATATGGGGGAAATTGAATATCGCCATAAAATTCTGGAAAAAAAATTTTTGTTAGCTCAGATTTAAAATAGTGACGTATTTTAAGTGCTATTAGTGTCAAAAAATAAAAAATGGCAAAAAGTTGACATCAATTTTTTTTACAGAAAATCGCGCAAATAAGATTTGTCATTATTTTCAATAGTTATGTATGTAAGGAATATGATTTTAAATTTTAAAGAAAAACTGTAAATAATTTATAAAAGAAATCCAAAATTTTGGTTTTGGTGGCGGTCGGTGTCGGTCATTGTAGAACTTAATATAATAAGAAGGATATGGGGGAAATTGAATATCGCCATAAAATTCTGGAAAAAAAATTTTTGTTAGCTCAGATTTAAAATAGTGACGTATTTTAAGTGCTATTAGTGTCAAAAAATAAAAAATGGCAAAAAGTTGACAAAAATGTTTTTTACAGAAAATCGCGCAACTAAGATTTGTCATTATTTTCAATAGTTATGTATGTAAGGAATATGATTTTAAATTTTAAAGAAAAACTGTAAATAATTTATAAAAAAAATCCTAAATTTTGGTGTCGGTCGGTGTCGGTCATTGTAGAACTTAATATAATAAGAAGGATATGAGGGAAATTGAATATCGCCATAACTTTCTAAAAAAAAAATTTTATTAGCTCAGTTTTAAAATAGTGACGTATTTTCTGTCCTATTAGCGTAAAAAAATAAAAAATGGCAAAAAGTTGACAAAAATTTCTTTTACAGAAAATCGCGCAAATAAAATTTGTCATTTTTTTTAATAGTTATGTATGTAAGGAATGTGATTTAAAATTTTGCAGAAAAACTGTAAATAATTTATAAAAGAAAACAAAAATTTTGGTTTTGGTGTCGGTCGGTGTCGGTCATAGTAGAACTTAATATAATAAGAAGGATATGGGGGAAATTGAATATCGCCATAAAATTCTGGAAAAAAAATTTTTGTTAGCTCAGATTTAAAATAGTGACGTATTTTAAGTGCTATTAGTGTCAAAAAATAAAAAATGGCAAAAAGTTGACATCAATTTTTTTTACAGAAAATCGCGCAAATAAGATTTGTCATTATTTTCAATAGTTATGTATGTAAGGAATATGATTTTAAATTTTAAAGAAAAACTGTAAATAATTTATAAAAGAAATCCAAAATTTTGGTTTTGGTGGCGGTCGGTGTCGGTCATTGTAGAACTTAATATAATAAGAAGGATATGGGGGAAATTGAATATCGCCATAAAATTCTGGAAAAAAAATTTTTGTTAGCTCAGATTTAAAATAGTGACGTATTTTAAGTGCTATTAGTGTCAAAAAATAAAAAATGGCAAAAAGTTGACAAAAATGTTTTTTACAGAAAATCGCGCAAATAAGATTTGTCATTATTTTCAATAGTTATGTATGTAAGGAATATGATTTTAAATTTTAAAGAAAAACTGTAAATAATTTATAAAAAAAATCCTAAATTTTGGTGTCGGTCGGTGTCGGTCATTGTAGAACTTAATATAATAAGAAGGATATGAGGGAAATTGAATATCGCCATAACTTTCTAAAAAAAAAATTTTATTAGCTCAGTTTTAAAATAGTGACGTATTTTCTGTCCTATTAGCGTAAAAAAATAAAAAATGGCAAAAAGTTGACAAAAATTTCTTTTACAGAAAATCGCGCAAATAAAATTTGTCATTTTTTTTAATAGTTATGTATGTAAGGAATGTGATTTAAAATTTTGCAGAAAAACTGTAAATAATTTATAAAAGAAAACGAAAATTTTGGTTTTGGTGTCGGTCGGTGTCGGTCATAGTAGAACTTAATATAATAAGAAGGATATGGGGGAAATTGAATATCGCCATAAAATTCTGGAAAAAAAATTTTTGTTAGCTCAGATTTAAAATAGTGACGTATTTTAAGTGCTATTAGTGTCAAAAAATAAAAAATGGCAAAAAGTTGACATCAATTTTTTTTACAGAAAATCGCGCAAATAAGATTTGTCATTATTTTCAATAGTTATGTATGTAAGGAATATGATTTTAAATTTTAAAGAAAAACTGTAAATAATTTATAAAAGAAATCCAAAATTTTGGTTTTGGTGGCGGTCGGTGTCGGTCATTGTAGAACTTAATATAATAAGAAGGATATGGGGGAAATTGAATATCGCCATAAAATTCTGGAAAAAAAATTTTTTTTAGCTCAGATTTAAAATAGTGACGTATTTTAAGTGCTATTAGTGTCAAAAAATAAAAAATGGCAAAAAGTTGACAAAAATGTTTTTTACAGAAAATCGCGCAAATAAGATTTGTCATTATTTTCAATAGTTATGTATGTAAGGAATATGATTTTTAATTTTAAAGAAAAACTGTAAATAATTTATAAAAGAAATCCTAAATTTTGGTGTCGGTCGGTGTCGGTCATTGTAGAACTTAATATAATAAGAAGGATATGAGGGAAATTGAATATCGCCATAACTTTCTAAAAAAAAAATTTTATTAGCTCAGATTTAAAATAGTGACGTATTTTATGTCCTATTATCGTAAAAAAATAAAAAATGGCAAAAAGTTGACAAAAATTTCTTTTACAGAAAATCGGGCAAATAAAATTTGTCATTTTTTTTAATAGTTATGTATGTAAGGAATGTGATTTAAAATTTTGAAGAAAAACTGTAAATAATTTATAAAAGAAAACGAAAATTTTGGTTTTGGTGTAGGTCGGTGTCGGTCTTTGTAGAACTTAATATAATAAGAAGGATATGGGGGAAATTGAATATCGCCATAACATTCGGGAAAAAAAAATTTTTGTTAGCTCAGATTTAAAATAGTGACGTATTTTAAGTGCTATTAGTGTCAAAAAATAAAAAATGACAAAAAGTTGACAAAATTTTTTTTTACAGAAAATCGCGCAAATAAGATTTGTCCTTATTTTCAATAGTTATGTATGTAAGGAATATGATTTTAAATTTTAAAGTAAAACTGTAAATAATTTATAAAAGAAATCCAAAATTTTGGTTTTGGTGTCGGTCGGTGTCGGTCGTTTTAGAACTTAACATAATAAGAAGGATATTAGGAAAATTGTATATCGCCATAACTTTTCTGGAAAAAAAATTTTATTAATGATTTTTGGGGTCGCTGATTAGAAATCTGATGTTACTTTTTCAAAATTCAAAATAGGTAATTCTGACCTTACTAAATGAAAGTTGACATAATTCCGCATCTAACAAGCCATATATGAAGTATTTTGGATTAGTGGTATGTTAATAAACAATTAGGTAACATTGTTATAGTTTATAAAAAATCCTCTAATCCAAAATAGTTTTGCCGTTCAAAGCAAATAAGCCGTAATAAACAATGTTTTTTTGTTAATTATATACTTTTGTCCTTTTACGGTAGATTTCATTTAGGACTTGTTGGATACAGAATTGCGCCAACTTTCAATTGATAACTTCAGAATTGCAATAACTTAATTTATTTGTAAAATATTTAATTTTTGATTAACATTATCTAATTCATTAATATCTCGAAAATATTAAAAAAGGACATCTCAATATTTTTTGTGGTGAAAATACACATTTTTAACTTTCAAATAAAAAAAGATCGAACTTAAAAAAATAGTCAACAAAATTTTTGATTTTTAAAATAGGGATAAATTTTGAATTTTTTGAAAAATTGTTTACACAATTTGAAAGAGCAGGAAAAAACCTTTTGAAAACAAATAGGTCTAAATTTATTCAACTTTCTGTTTAAAAGTTACAAGAATTCAAAAATTTACTGTTTAAATTTGTCAAAAAAATTCAACCTCCTCCCTCTCCTACAGTTTGAAAAAAAACCTAACAATACTTCGTAGTTAAAGTACTCACCCCAAGGGCTAAACTATATGCAAGTTACAGCCCGATCCAATCAACTTTTTTTCACTTTTGTTAGTGTACGCTACAGGAATTTTACCCCATATACATATATAATCGATTATATATCTACACGGAGAGAAATTTCTCACTAATTTCGTATGAAAACTTCTTACTCATTTAGTAAAACAACTATTGCGACATTAATAGCATAAAATTTATGCCATGTAACGTGGTAATTTAATTACCCCGTTTAAAATATTTTCAGAGGTTTCGCCGAAAACTAAGTTATTAGTAGAATTTTAATATTAATTGAATATCGCGTTTTTGATAAAAAAAGTAAGAAAAATAATAGCCAAACCCGGACTCAACCTTTATATTTTTCTTTATTGGTTATTGTTTTGTAAAAGATAATTATTGTATTTTTTATATATAAATCTTACTTTATGTACTTTGTTTATAATAATTTGTAAAAAAAAACATGTACAAATTATTACTGAAAAAGAGCGATATTATATTTCTCAATAAATAGAGAAATCCACATTTGCTCAAATTATTATTTTGTTATTTTATAAAACTTGATCAGTCAGGTGAGAAAGAAGATTTCAAAGAAGAAGATCTTCACATTTTTGGACCTTTATTATTAATTATTCACATAATTAATAATCACATCCGATATTGATTGGGAACTGACACGGAAGTATACCGAGGATGTCAACCCTCAGGGGTCACACGCATTGCGCAGGTCACTGGGTCAGGCGACCCTGCTGTTGCAAATCAGTTCGAGTTTGGCTACTCACCGATTAATACACAAAATTATTTTATTATTCATCTCGTTTAATTGTTTTACCCGTATAACCGCAATTATGGAATATCGGAAGATATTAAATAAAATAAAAGGTTAGTGAGCAGTTCTTCCTGTCAGTAGGCATCTTTATTGTGAACTTGCACGGAAAAACCGAGAGAAAACAGGAAAATATTGGCCGACCGCATGGCATGGAAAATGGACGCCAACCTGTTCTCGCCGGCTGATCTCACCGCCTAGTAGTGTGGATTTCTCGAGTGAAATAATTGAGTTATTTAATAAATTCAGAAATAATTTATATAAAAATTATTTTAATTGCAGTGTTTTATTTATTAAATTCAGTGTAGTGTGTCGTTCTCTCTCACCTGTGTATGTAACTCACGTCCTGAGAATAAAATAGATGTTTCGCTTAGTGTAATGTGTGAACTCGCGGTAAGTCGAGCTAGCCTGGGTAGAGTTCACAGTTCGAAACGGTCAACGGGGATCCGGGTAATCTTTTACCTGGCGCTGAGGAGGAACCTCTAAACGGATCACCGTGGGTCTTTTTATAAATTCGAAGCGTGGAATTTACAAATCGGAAAAGTGTATAATCAACGCCATTTTTGTAGCGTCTTCTCTATGGAATTTTCCGTTGAGCACATGTTCGACGGGAATATAGGAAATTCGTAGAGAGAGATAGAGAATATCGTTACAACAGTGGCGCCCAACTCGCGGATCAGCATAGCTGAGAGAGAAGTGACTCACAGTGTTTTCAATTATGAAAAGAAAATTTTAATTGGATTCATAGCAAGCACACCTTTTATTTATGGTTTACTTTCTTTAAAATATATTCAAGAACAATTATCTTCTTGCGTGATTCATTTTATTTTAATGCCGTTTGAGTTAAAAGCCAAAAACGAAAATATTATTTTTCTTCTGGAAATTATAATTAAAAATGGCATTTCTTTGTTTTTTTTATATATTATTTGAAATATGTGCAAAACATTTTGAATAATAAAATATGATAAAATACAAATAATTAATTTTTTAATTATCAAAAATAAATTATTTATATTTTATCATATTTTATTATATATTTTATTTATTAGCATTTAATTTTTTATTTCTGTAAATTAAATTGTTTACTTACTAATTATGATATTAACTATTTTAACCAACAAACTGACATTATTGACATCGATTTTGATATAACTTTGAAAATAAAACAAATGAAAGGATAATTCATTTTTCACGATTAACTAGTTAAATTTCGATAAATTTTTTTTTATTTTTAATTTTTAGACGTTATAAATTGAAAATATAATTTGGCGTTTGCATACAAGAATTATAATAATGTCTTTATATAATCACACATGTTTTCAACTCATCATATTTTATCCTGTAGTTGTGCTACTGAAAAAAGGCTAAGTTGAAAATGGTTCACGCTTAAACATAGAGTGATAATTATTGGAATATTTTCTTTAATTCTGATTGCACTCTATTCTATGATACATACATTTGTTCGTCTGTTCACAAGCAATAAGCTCCAATTTGAAAAATTCAAATCGAATAATCGCCGCAAAAGATATTTACAAAAATGTATAGACATTTCATTATTATAAAATAATGAGTAACGCTACTTTCAACGACTATCATTTCTTTTTATTTAAGAGCACATATTTTTTATTACTTTCAAAACATTCTTCAATAAGTAAACTATAATTCACCACAGTTTGGAATTGTTCGGATCTATGCCGAACAAGTTATACCTATAAGAATTAAAATTTATACCTGGAGTAACACCGTAAATTTCATTTTTTAAGTTACTTAATTCGATTTTATTTTTTATAAAAGACTAGAAGGTTCACATTTATTCAATTTTCTTATTTCAATAGGTTCTCAGAGATATTACAAAATGGTTGAAGTATGAAAATAATTAATATAATACTTCTAAAATAGAAAAATATGTGAGTAACATGAAATCGGCCGGTTCTGTGGATTTGCCCATATAGTAATGAAAATTTTTTTTTCATTATGTTTGTAGTAGCTTAAAAATTCATTTATTTTCAGCATGTGGAAAATATACCAGCAGTGTCCCCTACTATCCCTCGCGAATAGAGTAATATATTAGTATCGCGACAATTATAAAGAATTTTCTTTTCTATAAAAATAAGAAAAAATGATTTTTTTAGAAAAATTCTCATAATATTGATACACCGGGATAGAAGTGAAAATAGGGAATTAGAGAAAATAAAATCAGACAGTTATAATAGTGTAAATAAATTTCCAAACAGAAAAAGGAAATTCCAAAATTACGGAAATTTTTGGAAACTTTGGAAATTTTAGAGAATTTTATAATTTTTCAAATTTGATAGTATATAAAGTGATTTAACCAAAAGTTAAAAACAATTGTTTTGTGTTTTGAAAAATTAATAACAATTTCCTTAATTAGAACATTGAAATTTAAGGAAATTTTAGAAATTTTCAAGAATTTAGGAATTTTAGTGAAATTTCTTGAAAATTGTAATTGCGTTAAATTTTCTTTGAGTTGTTTTTGTCAATAAAAATGTCGGACGCCAGTAGATCCACCCACACACCCAATCAGGGAAACCCAGAATCAAAATTAAAGAAATCTGAGGAGGAAATAGAATCGGAAGAAACCGCGAAAACATCCGTAACCCAAAGTAAAACGGGAGCCAGTTTAATAGACGAATTAAGGACAAAAATTCGCGCTTTTGAGGAAATGCAAGAACAATTGCTGTTACACGGTTGTAACACCTCAGGTTCTTACGAAGAATTACAATCGCGCATACAAAACTTGAGACCAGAAAATTTTCACAACACTCTTCCACCCCCAAACTACCACTTCCCAAATGTAAATACGCGAATAAGAATAGAAGGGCAGGGGGTAAAACAAAAGTTAGCCTACAATGAAAGAACCGAAACTCAAGAGTTACGAGAAGCAATTTTTGCAATACGGAACCAAATTAAGGCCTTGACAACAATGGTACAAAACCAGACTCCACAGATAGTATCGACTACATGCCCGACATGTCACACAACGACAACAGTCATAAGACAGTCGACACAAATGTACCAAAATAGACACTTTGACAATCACGGACATGTGTACCCGACTGTAGAAAACACACAACCGCGGTTTTCAACAAACGTGTCAGCGCCACCTACGGTTCAATCGGTCACTCACTGTAACACGAACGTATCGTTTTCAGGTTTGACTTGGAGTGGAAATGAGGGGCGGTTTCCCCCTCAACAAGGGTACCAACAGAAAATAGACAGGTACTCTCAAGCGCAATATGGGCAAAATGACCCATTGTACCCCCCGACCAGTTTGTTCCCTTACGTGAACCCG
The DNA here is from genome assembly GCF_019393585.1 of Leptopilina boulardi. Classification (NCBI taxonomy): domain Eukaryota; kingdom Metazoa; phylum Arthropoda; class Insecta; order Hymenoptera; family Figitidae; genus Leptopilina; species Leptopilina boulardi. Next base: position 1,356,941 of record NW_026138006.1, read on the forward strand.
ACCTCAGCCTCACAAGACAAACAAACAATAGACGGGTACGCGAGACAAAGATTTCTTCCTAGTACGCGAAATCAGAATCGACCACCTAGAGACGTGACAAGAATTGTCGAAAGCTGGAAAAAAAAATTCGATGGACAGAAAAATTCCTGTATAGACAATTTCTTGTGGCGAGTTGAGGAAGTTAGAGAAGCATCGTTTATGACAGACGAAGAGCTTCTCGTAGCAATGCCTTTCCTTCTAACAGACATGGCGGCTCACTGGTACCGACAAAACCGCCAACGTTGGTCAAACTAGGAAGATTGTAAAAGACACTTCCAAAGAAGGTTTGGCGACTCCAGGTTTCAGGACCGGGTAGACGAACAGATTCTCTCTAGAAAACAAGGTTCCGGAGAATCTGCAGCCGATTACCTAACCTGCATGTACGGACTTTACCAGCTGTCAACCAGGCACATAGACATGACAGCACAGATGGATAGAGTCCACGCCAACCTTCGACCAGACTACAGAAGGGCAATTAGAAGATTTGAGTTTTATGATTATAACGGACTTGCGGATTTATCCGACGAATACGAAAAAGTAACCGCGATAACAGACAACGATTTACCCCCACCACCGCCGGAGAAATCGCTAATTCCGGAATACGCATTTCCAGGGCAAGGTAAGGTAAAATCAAAACAGAACACAATCGCGGTGATAGAACCAGAACCGTCAAAAGTTTCGAAACAGAATACGGATATCGAAACGGAAACGAGTTCCGAAAATAAAACCGATCTTTGGCCCAAAACAGTGGATGCGTTGATAGCAGCGTTGGTGAGTAGTAAAACGTCATACCAACAAAACAATCAACATTCGTCCAACCAGAATCGCGGAGGTTCAAAATGGAACAAGAAAAAGTACCCTCCGTCAGATAAGAAATCGAACATAGAGAAAACCCCCACTTCATCGGAATCAAATAAGAAAACCGACAGTAATTTTGACCCCGATGAAGTTATTTGTTTTAACTGTAAGAAAAAAGGTCATTTTTAAACAGGATGCGCTAGACCCAATCGAAATGATTATTGCAAGCGTTGCGGAAAAGAGGGGGTTAAAACAAAATCGTGCGAAAATTGTCCGGGAAACCGAAAGAAGGAGGAGAAATAAAGGTCGATTCCCCCTCCTTAGACACAACTCAGACCTCAACACCAGACATTTTAGTAACCGTGGATTCTTGAGTACCCGAAATTCTAGATAGTACACGGAAATCCACAAAGAAAGTTGATAGGAAGTCGAAAAACAGGAAAGCCATCCGTGCAAATGAGGCTGACCAAACTGTCCGAATCAACGATCGAGTTGAGGCATGTAACGGCGCGTACCCATGGAAGGGCAATCGAACCATATGGACCCAATTGAAAACGGATACCGCGCCACAAGAAAATTCTGAGTCGATACCTCTGCAGTTAGAAGTAAAAGAACCACCGCCAGAGCTATTAGTATAGAGGGTGAAAATGTCCTCCCGGAAGCAGACCAAGTAAACGGCCTTAGAACAATTTCGGCCGAAGAAAGAGAAGATTTAGAAAAATTTGTTTCTTCTCTTCTTCGATTAGTCTCCGATAATTTACCAGCTACCAACTGCGTCCAACATGTCATCGATGTGCAAGATCACCCCGCGATAAAACAACGGTATTATATGGTATCCCCTAAAGTTTTAAAAGCGATGCACGATGACTTGTTAAGAATGTTAGCAGAAGGTATCATCGAGCCATCCAAAAGTGGTTGGTCTAGTCCGGTGTTAATGGTCCGAAAACCAGACGGAACGTATAGGTTATGTATAGACTTCCGTAAATTAAACCGAGTAGCGAAAACCGATGCTTATCCATTACCAAAGATGGATATGATTTTAGAAAAACTAAGGGCAGCAAAATACATCACGACACTAGATTTAAAATGGGGTTATCACCAGATTCCCTTAGAGGAAAAGAGTAAAGAATATACCGCATTTACAGTACCAGGTATGGGACTATTTCAGTTCACACGTATGCCATGCGGCCTGTCGGGAGCACCAGCGACTTTTCAAAGGCTAATCGACTCCCTTATTGGTCCGGAAATGGAACCATACGTATACGCATACCTAGATGATATCGTGATAGTGACTGAGACTCTCGAGGATCACAAGAAATGGTTAAAGATAGTTATCGATCGTTTACAAGAAGCAGGTCTTACAATTAATCCTGTAAAAAGCAAGTTCGGTCTAACAACCGCCCGATATTTAAGATTTCTCGTAAATCAGGAAGGTTTACAAGTAGACCCAGAAAAAGTCGAACCTATTCAAAGCTACCCCGAGCCAAAGACAATTAATCAACTGAGACGATTTCTCGGAATGGCATCGTGGTACCGACATTTTATCCCTCAATTAGCAACACTATCTGAACCCTTGAACAGACTCTTGAGAACAGGCATTCCGTGGCAATGGGACGAATCCCAACAAAACACGTTCGAACAACTAAAAGAATTAATTGCGACTGCGCCGACTTTAACGTACCCCGACTTTACGCTACCATTTGAACTACACACCGACGCAAGTGATTTCGGTATTGGTGCAGTTCTTACTCAACTACAAGACGGGAAAAATCGGGGAATAGCATACGCGAGTCGAACGCTCACGGAAGCCGAAAGAAAATACTCAGTTACCGAAAGGGAATGTCTCGCGGTAATTTGGGCGGTTAAGAAATTTCGTCATTACCTCGAGGGGTTTCACTTTACTGTCATCACTGACCACAGCTCATTACGTTGGCTGCATAACTTGCATAATCCGACGGGGCGGCTGGCTCGGTGGGCGCTCGATCTCCTAAAATACGATTTCGACGTAGTGTATCGGAAAGGTTCGGAACACCATGTCCCAGATGCACTATCAAGAATGTATGAAGAGGAGATGGCGCTACCAATAGCTGCTTTAACCCCAGTCGAAGACCCTTGGTATTGCCAACGTATGAGGGAAGTTGAGGAAACCCCGAGGAAATTCCTCGGATGGAATGTTACCGACGGAAAACTGTACCGATATCGCTTAAATCCATTGATAGATTCGGTAATTGACGATTTAGACGCTTGGAAATTAGCAGTACCAGAAGAACAAAGACAAATAGTGTTCGCACCAATGCGAAAATCGAACGCGGAATCAATAATAAAAGCTTTTGAAGATTTGATTCTAAATCGTTGGGGAGCGCCCCAAATACTGATTTCAGACAACGGAACGGAATACGTAAATCAAGCGTTCGAAGGTATAACCGAAGCTTACGGAATAAAACATTCCTTTACTCCGATTTACCACCCACTGTCAGATCCAGTTGAACGAGTAAATCGAGTGATTAAGACAATGATTTCCGCGTATGTATCGAAAAATCACAAGAAATGGGACATATATTTGAATAATTTTCGTTTTCCGTATAATACGGCAGTACACGGAAGCACGGGCGTAAGTCCAGCATTTCTGAATACTGCCATAGATCCTATACCCGAAAACCAAGAAAAATGGATAGAGCGAATAGAAAAACTTAGAGAATTGCAAGATCTCATATCTTTACAAATGGACAGCGCTTTCGATCGTCAAAAAGTAAACTATGACAAAAGACGTCGACACGCGACATTCAAAGTAGGAGACAGAGTTATGTGCAAAAAGTTAATCACGTCATCAGCTCAAAAAGGTAACACCCGAGGTTTCGGAGGAAAAAACCAAAGACCACAGACCGTAGTACGCGTATTAGGGCCGTGAGTTTACGAAATCGTAACAGAAAGTGGTAGAATATTAGGTAGGTTCCCAGTAAAATTACTTATCCCCTACAGAGAACCTAGGGTGGGGGGGAGTAAGAGACCACCTTAAAGCCAAGTCCCTTAGAATAGAAAATGTTTTATTTTAATTGTGCATGTATTTATCTGCTATAAGCATATTTTTTTATGCTTCGCTTACGCTATCGCTTGTAAAATGGGATAATATGCTTTGCTGTTTCAAATTGCGTCATAAATTAAGGAAAGATATCCTATTTTAATTTATAGAAAAAGAAGAAGAGCTACGTTATCAGGCCTATAGACGTAGAGACCTGTCCAGGAGAATGGAACAGTTGTTCCTGGAATATGACGAACCCAGCTTTCAATATAACTAGAATTTTAAGTTGTTTGAGATTATTTATAATAGTTTTATTCCCTTAGAAAACTCTCAGGTTTAAACCGTGTACCTTAAAATAGTCAAAGAGTAAATAGGCTGTGACTGTACCGTATTCGGATAAGGGATATGTTTCATATAGTATATATTTTTTGTGACTTTTGATAAATATATATTACTTATTTTCTTTTGTAATATAAAAATTTCGAATTATTCCTAATTCCCAATTCACTCCCTGTCAATGGTGTTCAAGAACTCCGTGGATCGGTAAGTTTAATAAGTTATATTACTTAAAAAGGAATTGAAATAAAATACCGAACCGATAGTAAACAGAACACTGCCGGTTAAAGAGTAAAATCATAATTAAAAGAGAATTTTCAAATCATCTTACCTGTCAGACCAGTGGTTAATCAAAATAGAAAATAATTCGTTCAATATTTAAATATATCAATTGAAAAATGCCTAGTAAAAGGGAAGAATCTGGCCATATTTCTGAAAAATTCAGGAGATAGGTTTCGGCTAGGCCCAGGGGAGTTGTAACGTGGTAATTTAATTACCCCGTTTAAAAACAGTTTTCAGAGGTTTCGCCGAAAACTAAGTTATTAGTAGAATTTTAATATTAATTGAACATCGCGTTTTTGATAAAAAGTAAGAAAAATAATAGCTAAACCCGGACCCAACCTTTATATTTTTCTTTATTGGTTATTGTTTTGTAAAAGATAATTATTGTATTTTTTATATATAAATCTTACTTTATGTACTTTGTTTATAATAATTTGTAAAAGAAAACATGTACAAATTATTACTGAAAAAGAGCGATATTATATTTCTCAATAAATAGAGAAATCCACATTTACTCAAATTATTATTTTGTTATTTTATAAAACTTGATCAGTCGGGTGAGAAAGAAGATTTCAATGAAGAAGATCTTCACATTTTTGGACCTTTATTATTAATTATTCACATAATTAATAATCACATCCGATATTGATTGGGAACTGACACGGAAGTATACCGAGGATGTCAACCCTCAGGGGTCACACGCATTGCGCAGGTCACTGGGTCAGGCGACCCTGCTGTTGCAAATCAGTTCGAGTTTGGCTACTCACCGATTAATACACAAAATTATTTTATTATTCATCTCGTTTAATTGTTTTACCCGTATAACCGCAATTATGGAATATCGGAAGATATTAAATAAAATAAAAGGTTAGTGAGCAGTTCTTCCTGTCAGTAGGCATCTTTATTGTGAACTTGCACGGAAAAACCGAGAGAAAACAGGAAAATAAAAAGTTGAGAAAAATTCGATCCTTGGAAGGAATGAAATAACATAAAAATTGTATGTTATTAATATTGTTTATTGTTACAAAACAAGAAACGACGTTTCGATGACTTGGTTCGTCATCATCTTCAGGTTAAATTTACTGAAAATATTTATAATTTTATTTATAACACCACATTGTTGTTATTATTATTATTATTATTATTATTATTTTTTTTTTTTTTTTTTTTTTTAACAATAAAGAATAAACAAGTAATAACAATTACCAAAAAAAATTAATTGAACCGTTACATCTTAGCGTTAAAATTTTATTTTGCCCAGACTATGCTGGCACGTCAGGTTTATAGATCGGTATCGTCAAGACTAAATTGAAAATACAAAATTTCTAAATCTAAATGAAATAGAGGAGTCAATGAACTTAGATGTAAACAGCACGTGGCAGTGAAATATTTTCAGAAAAATAGAATCACGAGTCTAATTTGGAAATTAAAGGCAAGTATATTTTGTTTAGATACATTATGTCTTCTTTTTTGTTAATAGTGGAATTATTGATTTTTATGTGTAGCATTTCTGAGAAACATCGTTTTTTATAATTTTGTTCACGGTCTAGTATAAGAACATTATCCCAGTCAAACTCGTGATTCAATTCTGATCGATGTAATCCTACTACTGATTGAGCCGATGTTTTATTTTTAGTATTTTTATGCTCATTAATACGTGTTTTTAATGAACGTTTAGATTCTCCAATGTAATTCGCTGGACAGTTTTTACAATTAAATTTATAAACAATGTTCGTTTCATCCCACTTGTCAATAGGATCCTTACCTAATTTTATAATAGATCTTAAAGGTTTATTAACTATTGGAATAGTATGTATATTGTATGTTTTTAGAATTTTTGACAATCTAATGAAATTTGAGTTATTATAAGGTAAACTGACTTTAGGAATTTTTTTATATAAAAGTGCTTGTGAATTTACAATATTATTAGAATTATTATCATTATTTTTTTTATGAAATTTAATGCTATTTAAACGAATTTTAGTATATTTTTTAATAAATTTAAGTGGATAATCATTGTTCTGTAAAATATTATTAATTTTCATTAAATTGTCATTGTGAAAGGAATGATGTGATAATAACATTGCTCGGTCTACCAGGTTATATACAATGATGGAAAATATTATCAACAGATTGGAGGTACCCCTATGGGTTCTCCAATTTCTGCGTTTTTCGCTGATATTGTAATGGATGATTTGGAAAGTGATTGCCTTAAAAAATTAAAAATTGAACATAATTGTGTACCTATTTTTTACTTTAGATATGTTGATGAGACTATTTTATGTATACATAAAGATCATATTAACCCTGTTATTGAAACTTTTAATTCTTATCACAATAAATTAAAATTCACCTATGAACAACAAGATAACAATCAAATCAATTATTTAGATATTTCTATAATTATAAAAAATAATAACATTACATATAATTGGTATCAAAAATCATCTTCTTCTGGAAGACTCATCAATTACTTTTCAAATCACCCACTCCAACAAAAAATAAACATTGTATATAACCTGGTAGACCGAGCAATGTTATTATCACATCATTCCTTTCACAATGACAATTTAATGAAAATTAATAATATTTTACAAAACAATGATTATCCACTTAAATTTATTAAAAAATATACTAAAATTCGTTTAAATAGCATTAAATTTCATAAAAAAAATAATGATAATAATTCTAATAATATTGTAAATTCACAAGCACTTTTATATAAAAAAATTCCTAAAGTCAGTTTACCTTATAATAACTCAAATTTCATTAGATTGTCAAAAATTCTAAAAACATACAATATACATACTATTCCAATAGTTAATAAACCTTTAAGATCTATTATAAAATTAGGTAAGGATCCTATTGACAAGTGGGATGAAACGAACATTGTTTATAAATTTAATTGTAAAAACTGTCCAGCGAATTACATTGGAGAATCTAAACGTTCATTAAAAACACGTATTAATGAGCATAAAAATACTAAAAATAAAACATCGGCTCAATCAGTAGTAGGATTACATCGATCAGAATTGAATCACGAGTTTGACTGGGATAATGTTCTTATACTAGACCGTGAACAAAATTATAAAAAACGATGTTTCTCAGAAATGCTACACATAAAAATCAATAATTCCACTATTAACAAAAAAGAAGACATAATGTATCTAAACAAAATATACTTGCCTTTAATTTCCAAATTAGACTCGTGATTCTATTTTTCTGAAAATATTTCACTGCCACGTGCTGTTTACATCTAAGTTCATTGACTCCTCTATTTCATTTAGATTTAGAAAGTTTGTATTTTCAATTTAGTCTTGACGATACCGATCTATAAACCTGACGTGCCAGCATAGTCTGGGCAAAATAAAATTTTAACGCTAAGATGTAACGGTTCAATTAATTTTTTTTGGTAATTGTTATTACTTGTTTATTCTTTATTGTTAAAAAAAAAAAAAAAAAAAAAAAATAATAATAATAATAATAATAATAATAACAACAATGTGGTGTTATAAATAAAATTATAAATATTTTCAGTAAATTTAACCTGAAGATGATGACGAACCAAGTCATCGAAACGTCGTTTCTTGTTTTGTAACAATAAACAATATTAATAACATACAATTTTTATGTTATTTCATTCCTTCCAAGGATCGAATTTTTCTCAACTTTTTATTAAACATTCCGGAAGGGAAAATCCTTACTCTACAAAACAGGAAAATATTGGCCGACCGCATGGCATGGAAAATGGACGCCAACCTGTTCTCGCCGGCTGATCTCACCGCCTAGTAGTGTGGATTTCTCGAGTGAAATAATTGAGTTATTTAATAAATTCAGAAATAATTTATATAAAAATTATTTTAATTGCAGTGTTTTATTTATTAAATTCAGTGTAGTGTGTCGTTCTCTCTCACCTGTGTATGTAACTCACGTCCTGAGAATAAAATAGATGTTTCGCTTAGTGTAATGTGTGAACTCGCGGTAAGTCGAGCTAGCCTGGGTAGAGTTCACAGTTCGAAACGGTCAACGGGGATCCGGGTAATCTTTTACCTGGCGCTGAGGAGGAACCTCTAAACGGATCACCGTGGGTCTTTTTATAAATTCGAAGCGTGGAATTTATAAATCGGAAAAGTGTATAATCAACGCCATTTTTGTAGCGTCTTCTCTATGGAATTTTCCGTTGAGCACATGTTCGACGGGAATATAGGAAATTCGTAGAGAGAGATAGAGAATATCGTTACAACCAATACCATTCTTAGACATACTAAGATAGTTTGGGTTGTTCCCGAGGGATAAATTGTCGTTGATTCTTCTATATTCGTATGAATTTTATGCGAATATAGTTCTTCATCCTGCCATGCGAATTTCGTTCAAGGCACATACTAATATAGCGTCAAACGTCGAACGATTATTTGACAACTAATTGAAGAAATCGCTCGACGTTCACGTTTTTTAGGTATGTGCCTTGAATGAATCTCGCACGGCACAGAAGGGAACTATATTCATTTGGCTTTCATGCAATACAGCCATAAAGTTGCTACTAATAACGTTAATACCAGGGATTTTTTAACGCTTGGGAATTTTTTAAATTATTTCAGTATAACTGTAAGTGTTTTTGTTAAAAAAACGGACATACGAAAATCGCTAGTATGTTATTGATACTTTTAAAGTAAGAAATTTCTCTCCGTGTATATATTGGAGTGCAATTATTTACTCTATTAAATTTGAACTTTTTATATTACCGACCGTAGAGTCGTAACTAAGGGGGGCAACCGGTTAATTATCATACGTGTAGATAATATACTAACCGCCGTTTAATTATCTATGTAAGTTAAGTCTACTTCGATATAATAATCAATTGTTTTTTATTTTATGATTGTTTGCATATATAATATATAGAAAAAATTGATTATCATATATAAAAACAGTGTATCTTTTTATTGCAAAAACAATATAACAAAAATAACAAACAATCGCATGTATTTCATATTATAATTTTAACAGATGTTCTTATAATATTTGATACACATATGTGATTGCATGGAAATATACTATTAAGGGCAGTCAGTCAATTGATTTGCAAAAATATATCGGGATGTAACAATCAGCGAGCCCAAAAATCCTCAATTAAGGGGTTAGTACCACATCGTTTTTCAAGAAAATTGGTATTCTAAAAACAGCATATTCTTGTAGTAGATATATGTAGCAATGCTGTGGAAACTATTATTTTAGTTGGAAACTTCGGTAACATATCGTAAAACGGGGTACAACGTAAAAGTCATGCGCTCATGGAGCGTACTCTTCGCGAGTACATATACGCTAGTATATACATGTACATGTATATGTCGTAGGCATTTAGAAAAATCTTCCATTTAGCTTAATTTCTAGGCATTAATCTAAATGGCGGCAACAAGAAAAATGATTGTTGAAAGATGGTTATTTTTCTATTTGTTTGTAATCAATTAGTCATTTATCTTATTGCCTAGGCATTAAGGAAGTCACCTAAAGAGCATCCGGCAAATAGAAAAATGAGATTTTGTGCAAGAGTGTCTCACAATATATTTAAACAAGTGCGAGTTACACTAAAATCGAGGGTTCCGTACTCGAAGCGAACTTATTTGGTATAAAAACAAATATTTGAAAAATATGTGTTGTATGTTAAATAATATAAGTGATACAAAAAGGACAATTTAAAAAAAAATTAAGAAAATTGTTCCTCCTTTGGTATAAAAACAAAAAAATATTTTAAATATGTGTTGTATTTCAAATAATATAAGTGATACAAAAAGGAACAATTTTGTAAAATTTAAGAAAACTGTTCCTCTTCGTATCACTTATATTATTTGAAATACAACACATATTTAAATATTTTTTTTGTTTTTATATTTTATAATATTTTTATTTTTTTATATTTTTTTTAAAAAATTAACCTTTTTTGTATCACTTATATTATTTAACATACAACACATATTTTTCAAATATTTGTTTTTATACCAAATAAGTTCGCTTCGAGTACGGAACCCTCGATTTCAGTGCGAGTGTAACAGATTTTATTTTTATTTTTTAATAAATACAAGAATTGAAATTGAAAAATGAGGGTAAGAGAAAATAGAAGGTAAATTTTTTATTGATTACTGTTATTTTTTAAATATTCTATTTAATTATTAAAAATGTACTTTTCCGTAGATTATTATATACTAATTTACTTATCATTGAGGTAAATGAGGTTCATTTGAGGTAAATTTAATGAATTAATGAAACTTAAAAAATCAATAATTCGCATTTTGGCTATAAAATTTTGCGGTTTAATTGAATTTGAATCACCTAAATGAGTGAAACAAAATTATTGCTTCCTCCGCGAGGAAGCCAAATTTTTATGAAATGAACATAAAGAAACCCCTGTTTTATTTTAGAGTTATGAATACTGAATAAATAAACTTAAGGAAAAAGTCGAATTTTTCCACTTCTTATCATGTTTATTAAGTTATTTCTATAATCTACACATAAAAATACGCAAAAATAGTAAATTTGAAGTCCTTTAGATAAAATTTTTTTCGTTATTCGGAAAAAATTCATGATTTTTTCTAAAATTATCAGTTTTTTCTTGACAGCCCCAGAAAAATCAACTTCAATCATCCTCGCTATATTTTTTTATAATCTTCAAGTAAAAATACGTCAAAATATATAAATTTGAATCACTTTAGATAAACTTTTTTCGTTTTTTGCGGAAAAATACATTTTTTTCTTAAATTTATCATTTTTCTTCAAAAATTTGATAAAAATTGATCATCAACTCCAATCGCGCTTACATTTTTTCCCTGTATTTTTCACGCAAAAATACAGTTTTACAGCAAATATGAACAGTTTGGGTTGAATATTATGTGCGCTAGGGAGAATAAATCATTTTTTTCGAAATTTTTGATTTTTCCTTGACAACGCTATGTAAATTGATCTGAATCAAGTTTCACCTTAAAATTTGTAAGTGTTCCAAATTTTAGCTCTTTATGTCAAAAGATGTGGCCGCTAGGGGGGGGGGGGTACATAGTCATTTTTAGGCATTTTTTGTAAAAAATCATGGTTTTTCCTTGACAACGCTATGATAATCAACTCCAATCATGGTCGCTAAATTTTTTTGGAATCTACACGTAAAAATACGTTTAAATATATAAATTTAAATCCCTTTAAATAAAATTTTGTTCGTTTTTGGTGGAAAAATACATTTTGTTTCCTAAAATTGTCATTTTTTCTTGAAAAACTTGATAAAAAGTTAATCATCAACTCTAATCGTGATAGTTTTTTTTCCCTGTATTTTTTCCGTAAAAATACATTTGTATACTAAATATGAACTGTCTGGGTTGAATATTGTGTGCGCTAGGGAGAAAAAATCATTTTTTTTCGAAATTTTTGATTTTTCCTTGACAACGCTATGTAAATTCATCCGAATCAAGTTCGCTATATTTTTCCTGTAATTTTCACGTTAAAATACGTAAGTGTGCCAAATTTGAGCTCTTTATGTCAAAAGATGTGGCTGCTAGAGGGGGGGTACATAGTCATTTTTAGACATTTTTCGTAAAAATTCATGGTTTTTCCTTGACAACGTTATGATAATCAATTGCTATCAGGTAAAACCGATATTAATAGGGTTCCGAACCGAGTACGGAACCCTAAAAATATGACAAAAAGCAAGAACTGGAAAGGTTTTGTCATCAAAAATTTTTATTTTTTATTTTAATATTATTTCAATGTAATAAAAAGAATATTAATAAAAATAATAATTTTTAATGATTATAGGCTATTGCCCGTATATTTTTGTTAAATAAATAAAGTAAATAAATTATTTAAAATAAAATTTTTAAAATATATTAATATTGGTTAGACGTTTAGATTTCCAATTTAAAGCACTATTAATTTTGCGTGTTTGTAAATCAGTGTTTATGTTTTTAATTGAAAATTTGAAATATTAGCTTTTGAAAACTGCAGTTTAAATTTATATTGTATAATATTCACAGTCATAGTTAGTTAATTGTTGACAAAGTTTTTTAATATATTGTAATAATATTAAAATAAAAATTTTTGATGACAAAACCTTTCCAGTTCTTGCTTTTTGTCATATTTTTTTAAATATATTGTGAGACACTCTTGCACAAAATCTCATTTTTCTATTTGCCGGATGCTCTTTAGGTGACTTCCTTAATGCCTAGGCAATAAGATAAATGACTAATTGATTACAAACAAATACAAAAATAACCATCTTTCAACAATCATTTTTCTTGTTGCCGCCATTTAGATTAATGCCTAGTAATTAAGCTAAATGGCAGCTTTTTCTAAATGCCTACGACATATATATTCTATATTTAACCATTTTTTTAAACAATTTAAATTGAAAAAACAAGGTCAAAAATGAAAAAAGTCCGCCATTTTGTTTTTTTTTCATCGAAAATAGTTGATTGTAGTTCCGACGTTAGCAACGACCTTACTTTTCAAGACAATATCAAAAATTTTATTTTTCGATGACCTGAATTGGAGATATCGTGTCCACCAATCACAAGTAGGGGTATTTTCAGGCGGCCATGGAAGCAAGATAGTCCATATTAAAAAATGTTCTTATAACATATTTAAAACGAACATGGTTTTTTGCCCACTGATTCTTTTAGAAAATGTCCAAAATTTGACCAATTTTTGAAAACAGACATACACTGGAAACTGCCAAGAGCGTACGGCAGTAGTCTTAGTCCGCTCTACGGAAAAATGTCCTTGACGTAGAATACTATAAACACTCAGGGCCGTATAATGAATTACTAGTGCTTTTAGCAGAATAGATTCTACATATTATTATAAATATTAATAAATTTTGTTTTTATAATAAAGTATTGTAAGTTATCATTTTATAACTAATATTTTTTTCAAAATTTAGTAATATTCTTTGGTATTGTGATTATTCTTATAAAACATTATTAGATATGTATAGAGAAACAACATAATATCGAAATGGAAAATAATTTGATTTTGGGTGTCACGCTTCATAAATTCTTACTAAGTACCTTTTTCTTAACAAAAATTTTATATTGAAATAGAAAATCGTATTTTTTTAAATTATTATCCGATTAACCAAATATTCACAGATTTCATTTGACAAAGAACAATGTTGATAAAAATATAAAATGAAATTTAATATTAAAAAGGACATTAATAAATTAGATTTTTCTAACAGGTTCTCGGCAGTGCAATAGAAGACTTTTTAACGTCTCAAAGAGAAAGTGATTCTGAGGGATCCAGTAATTCTTGTGGAAAACCAGTTGCATCGCCAAGAAAGTCAAAAAATACCTCAGGCAAGATGGCTGCCTGGTTTTCTTCTGGAAACAAAGAAGAGGAGCAGACTGAATCTTGCGAACCATCTTTATGTTCTTCACTTAAAGATCTATTTGTAAAGTAAAATATTTTGGTTTTGATAATTGTAATAATACTTTCGATAGATTTTGACAGAAATGCGTTAAGCAGTTACACACCTCAACGTTAATAGATTAAAAATTTTTTCTTGTTCATTTCATCGAAATTTTAATTATATGAAGTGCATTGTATTAAATAGGATATGCTTCGATGTACAGTCGAACCAGGATAAGAAACAATTCCAGGAACCGGCAATTTTTTCTTGCTTATACAGTTTTTCACTTTTCCAATCTCTCACTTCTTCATGAGCGATTTCTCTCGCTTATAGAGTTTTATTATTTAATGTCGTTTTTTTAATTAACGAGGGCGCCTACATTTAAAGGTAAAAAAATGTGTAAATTTCAGGAATTTTTTTCTCAACTACAATAAAATAAATCCGAAAAAAATTTAGAGAATGTTTTCTAATATATTTGACCAGTTTCCTATCTGTTTTTAAATAGATAATTTGGATTAAAAAATTTAATTATAATTGTAAGATATAAAAGGTTTTATTTAAATAATATAATATACATAAAAGTAAAATCCATGTCAATTTACAGAAGGTTTATCGTTGACAGACTCGTTATCTTCCAAATTCGTATTTCCCCTACTATTACATTGTGGTAGACATTCGTAGCGATACAATATAAATATAAGACTCTCACAGTTCGTCTTTCCGGACATAGTTCGTCTCGAACTATTAATTAATTTCATTCAATCTATTTACAATTTAAAAATCACAGACAATAATTTCACAACGAAGGGAAATGTTCTGAATAAGCTTCGCATATCATCGCTACAAACTGGGCATGCCAAGGCCTTATATTACATGCCTCCCATATACCAGTTTTAGCTTTTTGAGTTAATTGAAAATTCTCGACATCTGACAAAACATATTTGTCATGACGCAACTTTTTCGTAATCTCGTACGGACCCTTATATTAGGGTATCAATTTTTTCGCGACTCCGGCAGTGTTATCGAAATTTTTCACCATAACAAAATCTCCCACCCCATACTTGAACGGTTCTTTTTTTTGTCAAAATACGCTTTATTGTAACTTTGAGACTTTTTCATTTTCTCGCTAGCCTCGTGTTGGATTTTCTCAAGGTCTCAACTGTCGGCAATCTGTTCAGTTCGCTCCAAACATTCAGCCACCTCGTCAACAATTTTTTCCCTATGATTAATTCCGAACAGTAACTTACTAGGAGTCATACCAGTCGCGCTATGGGCGGTATTGTTTAGAGCGAACTCAACATCGGTAAGTATTTTACACTAATATCTCCCCGATGAGCTATCAGACATTTTCGCAAGCATATGAGCCAAAACTCGATTAACACTCTCAACCTGTCCATTTGCCTTCGGTGACGCGGTCGCAATGAGAACGTGATTTACAACTTTTTTTTCATAAAATTCTTAAATTCACTCGATGTAAAACAAGTACCTCGATCAGAGACTATTGTTTTTGGCCTGCTATAATTTTTAAAATATTCCTCTAGACAACTAATTGTCTCTTTTGATTCCGTCGTTTTTACAGAAAATAATTTTACAAATTTCGTAAAACCCTCAATGACAAGTAAAATGTGTTTCTCTACAGAAATTTTCGGGTCAATTGGACCAAAGTGATCGATATGGCAGGTCGAAAAAGAAATTTCGCCCTTCCGAATAGGATTTAAGTAATCCTCCCTCCTCCCTGAAGAGGGGGAAAAGGTGACGCATTTCAGAGAGTTTGCGATGTATACTCTCCCTCTCTCTCTCATACCAGGAAACCAGTAGTTTCTCATTATCGCTTGACACGTCTTTTCGACGCCGAAATGTCCCATCTCATTATGATTTTTTCTTATCACATTGCTTATCATTCTCTCAGGAACATAAAACAGAATCTCGTCATTAGATTTCAGATAAACCAATCCATTATGCATTTCCTACAATTTATCCTCACTACTCTGCAATTTTTCGCGAATTTCTTTTATTTTTACATCTAAATTTTGGTTCATTGCTAAATTCGACTCGAAGGAATTTTCTTCAACAATCATCAGATTCACCATTCTACTCAGAGCTTCCACGTGCTTTATACGCTCGCCCGATCGGTGTTCTACAGTTTTATTGTATCTTTCGAGTTAAAAACACCATTTTTCGATTCGTTGACTAATATCCTTTTTGTCAAGAGACATTTTTAGTGTATTACAGTCTGTCACGATTTTAAATTTTATGCCCGCCAAATAAATGTGAAAGCGTCTTAGAGCATAAATGATAGCCAAAGTTTCCAGCTCAAAACTGTGATACCGTGATTTAGCGCTTTGAAAAATAGGGTGGAACTGACTATCCTTTTTACTCTAAAACAAAACCGCGCCGTATCCCAGCTTACTGGCATCACAGTGGAGCTCAGTCTCATTTTTTGATCATAAATACTCAGTACAGGGGCTTTGATCAACTTCGACTTAAGCGCTTCAAATGCAATATACTGCGATTCCCCAAAATTATACTTTACATTTTTTTTATCAAGTCATGGAGTGACAAATATGATAAATTATAATTAAGTCTCAATATACTAATTTACTTTCACCAATAAGTTATGTCCCATACTGCATTTCTATCAAATAAAAATTTGAAAAATAATTTTTTAAATATTAACTGTTCTGATACATTTCTAATTTGAGCAGGCAGTTTATTCCACAAACGTGCAGCCCTTACAATAAATCATTTTTGCATTTTGCAAGTTCTATCGATTGGTATTTTTAGTACACTATCTCTATTTCGTAGCCTATTATTAATGGTATTATTAACGTCTCTGAATTCAAAGAAATCATACAAAAACGATCGAATTCTATCGGTGATGGAGTGAAGCGCCATCTATGTTTCGATTAATTTCGGAACTATTTCTTACTATGATGTAGAGGAAAAGTGTAGTCATTGACGAGTCTTTTTTAAACCTTCGAAAGAGAATATATTGTCTAAATAAAAGAATAATAAAATGTACAAAAATGAAGTATTACAAAATAATATGAACAAAAGAATTTATACAATGCAAACAAAATACTAAACACTAGAAAATATAACGATTCGGTTCCAATATTCATGCCCGACGCGAAGCAAGTGCAAAGTAATATTCACTAGGTGTATCCTCCACCCGAGAAGCGCCTCGAGATGGGGAATCGACCTAGTGCATCATCTTTGTCAAGAGAGGAGCGCCTCTACTTGACAAGGATGGTCCTGATAAATGTGTGTTACCTGATTCACCAGTCCTCCACGGGAGCGCCCATAGGAAGTCCGTTTCACCAGGAGGAAGAAGAGTGTTACTGTTCCGCAGGAGCTCCTACAGGAACAAGTACAGCTCCTTCTAGGAAGGCTCTGGTGTTCAGAGAGACGCACCTCTACTGAGCACCAGGTAGTCAGGAGTGAGTTGCTTCCAATTGTTAGAGAAACACCTCTGGACGAGTCGGAAGAAGACTGACGAAAAAGGTGCGAGACGAGAGGTATATCACTAGCAGCTAGGTGACAGCGAATGGTGGGGGAAGAGAGTGACACTACTACTTACGCTGTCTACTTTCTCTCTTTTCGCCGGGCGACTATACTACGATACTCTATCGTTACAAATTTTTGTAATAATAAACTAGTTTCAGAATCTATCGCCATATTAATTTTCAAAGTATCTTCTATATTATATTCTCGAAAATCAATTTGAAAAATTTCTTTAATTTCCTGAGCTTCTTCTTTTTGTAAAGCGACTAACGCTAAATTAAATATTTTTAATACGTCACGACCTAAAGTAACAGGCGCACGCATCGTGCTGTCAGGTACAATAAAAACATCAATATGACGCTGTATTTTATCAATTGTTACTTTTCAGATACAACTCCATGATTCTCCAATACACTATTATTTATTTCACAATACTTGACTGATGATTCCGCCGCTGGTATCCTGATGATCGCCTCCAGAACTAAACTAGTTTTGATAAAACTTATTGGACTACCAGTATCCAATAATGTATCAAAAACCACGAGGTGATTTCCCGCACTGTCACCGATATTATAAGAAAGATTTCGAAAACACTGCTTATCGATGGACATTACGGGGACACAATCACTCTGCGGGACTCGCGCACTATCACTCAACTCGCAAGATAATTTCCGAAAATCTTGTTGGTCGAGGAACTTCTCGAAAAGAAGGTCGTCCCGTAAATTGACTGCCACACACCCAATTTGATCCTCCGGCTGCTCATCTGATGAATGCTTTGACAGATTAGCGACTTGATATCGGCCCTTGTCCTGCGCCGACTTCTTCGGACAATCTTTTGACTGGTGCCCCAACTCGAAGCTTTTAAAACAAGCTCTAGTAGGTCTCTTCGGAAGTTTGCAGGTCGATGCCATGTGACCAGTTTTACTACAATTAAAACAACGTACACTAGTTTTGTTTTCACTTGCCACTGCCTGAGTCTTCGCAACACTTCCTAAAGTTGAAGTTTTTTGTGGATTACTCGAACTGCTTCCTTGGTTACCTTTCGTGTCATCTTTTAATGAAACTTTTTCAAAATCGGTCAAAAGATCCTGCATTTCCACAAATCGATGAATCCTTGCATGGTTTCTTAAAGACACATCCGGTATACCGTCTATCAAGTAATCAACTAGTTATTCTTGCTCAATAGTAATCGTGTTGGATAATATAAGGTTTTCATGGAAATAATAGGTAAAAGATTCGGAAGATTTCCACGATCGTCTTTCAAATTTCCTTCGCAATGTCAGTCTATCTTTGCGTCTATCGAATATGGCTCCAATCTCGATCAGAAGATTGTCCACCGACAATCCTATATATTTCGAATTCGAGTGAAACCATCTTAACACTTTACCCTTGAGTTTCGATGCAGTAAGCACCCGTCTGTGTTCGTCATTTAAATTATACGTGGATCTAAGCAATTGAAATTGCTCCTTCCATTTACGAAAATCCATTTCGGCCCCTAAAAATTCGCTCAACAAGTCTTTCATTGCATTAACTTTCACAAAAAGTGGAGGCTGATGAGTGGCAGTAGGCAATGATGACTGTTGACTGGTAACAGCCACTAACTGCTAAACCATTGCGTGGGAATTATTCCGGAGCATTTGTAATTCTCGCCTTGCGAGTTCAAGCTCTCTTTTCAGTAATTCTTGTTCTCCACGTAACAAATGAATTTTCTTATCGTGGCTCTGCCTCTCCGACAAACGGTTTGGCGTTTGTTCCAGGGTGGGACCTGGATAATTGTCCGTGTCCCCAGAAGTGGTCTGTTCGGTGTCTGGAACAGTGCAGACAATCCTTCAAGGCGGTCAACGTAAACTTATTGGGATCCATGGCACACACAACTAAATGAAATCACGTGGCACTTAGAATTGGCACTAGGGGTAATTACAATTGCGCATACTCTTATGATTGAAGTGACGCACCACGTTCTTTCAGGGAACCGATCAAACTGAATAATAGATGCCACTGAAATCCGCCATTAGCAAAATTTCTAACCCAAACCACAAAATCGGCTTTAACTCGAAAGTTTTTAATTTAAATCGATTCAAACTCATCGGCAGAATTCTCCGGGCACTCACGTACTCCTTAAGTTAGCTCCAGAGTAAATCAGAATTTTCTTTTGAGCATAAATGGAGAAAATCAGAATAGCGTCACTAAACAAATATATATACATATATATATACATATACATAAAAGTAAAAACCATGTCAATTTACAGAAGGTTCATCGTTGACTGACTCGTTATTTTCCGAATTTACCCGAATTCGTATTTCCCCTACTATTACATTGTGGTCGACATTCGTAGCGATACAATATACATATAAGACTCTCACATAATTTATTTCTTTAATTTATTACTTAAAAATTATTATAAATTACAAATAACCTAAATCGTCCGAATTTACTTTTATTGATCTCTGGTTTTACGCTAGAGTCCACAACTTTAGAGACCCAAAATTTTAAAATGATTATCCCCTTCTTTTCCCAAGGACCTTACTAGTCTAACCTGCTTCATATTTTAGAGTAATAAATGCTAGAAAAGTAAAAATCGTTAACTTTACATAAATTTAGGGTGTGGATAATTATTTTTGTATTAATACAAAATAAAAGGGGTGGGAATGTAATCTCCTTTAACGGGGCTCTTCATATAATCTCGATTGAATTTCGCGCTTTCAGCGCTCATTTAATCGAATAATTATATTTCGAGCCTCGTTAAAGGAGATTAGATAAATAACCATGTAGTGGTTTAGAGATAATACATTTTTCATTTTGTGAACTGATTTAATTAAACTTTTACAATTTTTGTATAGTAACGATTACATCATTTCTGTCTATTATAATCGGTGAACACATTATATGAATACCCGGATCAAATAACTCGACCGACGCTCGGACGCACGCTCTAATGGTAGTCGGGTAGCAGTGAGCTATTACTATTAGATAGGAATTAAAAATATAAACATTTACTTTTTAATTGGATCCAACCGCACTGAGAATCACCCGAAAGTGATTGCTGGCATATTTTTAAACATCTAGCTTTAATATAATATAAAATGAAAATAAATAAATTTCTATAAACATATTACACTAAACAAATTTAATTGAATCAAATAAATGGTTACTTGGCTATTATCAAATAAATATTTAATTGGATTAAATATAAATATTATTTGAGTCAATTAAATGGTTTTTGTTTAAAATACAAAAAATGTCGATTCAAATATAAACTAATTGAATCAAATAAATATTATTTGGTTCAAGAGAATATTTATTTCATAATAGTTAAGTAACTAATTAAATGAATCAAATTACTTTTTTTCAGTCAAGTTAATATTATTTTTGTGTTAATTTTTGTTTCTTTAAAATTATTAATTATTAAAAGTAGAAGATTCCCGACATGCTTTCGTAACTGTTTTGGAAACATATTCAAAAACTATTAACTATTAGATATTATTATTATAATATTATTATTATTATAAAACTTGTAACAATTTTCTGGAAGCTTTAAAAACTTTGGAGTTTTGCACCCTTTTCATTCCTCGTAGAGGAAGATATGTACTCTTTTTTAACAAAAATTGAAAAAAATTAATTCTACGAAACAGTTGATCGACACTATTCGGCTTCACGCTTCTGACAAACCAACAAAGTTTATAAACAATAAAAAAATCAATTTGTTTAAAAAATAACCACTAATGAATGGTCATTTTACCTCCTTTATCAAAAGTGTTCCAATTTTTTCCAGTTTAAAAGGTGGACAAAATAATTTAAGGGTTGGACAAACGCATTTAATGCGTGGATAAACCAACAAAGTTTATAAACAATAAAAAAATCAATTAGTTTAAAAATTAGCCACTAATGAATGATCATTTTCCATCTTTTATTACAAATTTTCCAATTTTCTCGAGTTTAAAGGGTGGACAAATTATTTTAAGAGTTGGACAAATGAATTTAATACATGGAGAAACAAACAAACTTCATAAACAATCAAGAAATTAATTTGTTTAAAAATTAGACACTAACGAATAGTCATTTTCCATCTTTCATCACAAGTTTTCCAATTTTTTCGACTTTAAAGGGTGAAATAATTAATTTAAGCAATTAATTAAGCAATGCAGAAACAAAGCCAGAAATGCTCCCTCACTCTCTAAATTTTTTTTATATCGAAAAACCACCCTTAAATAGTAAAATTCAAATTTAAGAAGTAAAAAAATATTATATTACCGGCTTTTTTTAAATACAGAACCTTACATGTATGTAGTTTTGCTCTACTAACTCAAAAAATAAAGCCAGCATTGATCCATCACCCTCTGAATTTTTTAAATCGAAAAAACTACCCCTAAACTGAAGAATCAAATTCAGGAGGTAAAACAATAAAATAACTGATTAAAAAATTTTATAACCATGTATTTTTACTCCAGCAAGGCAGAAACAAAGCCAGAAATACTCCCTCACTCTCTAATTTTTTTTTAAATCGAAAGAAACACCCTTAAATAGAAAAATTCAAATTTAATAAGTAAAAAATATTAAATTACCGGTTTCTTTAAAAACAGAACCTTACATGTATGTAGTTTTGCTCTACTAATTTAAAAAGAAGCCAGCATTGATCCATCACACTCTGAATTTTTTTAATGAAAAAAACTACTCTTAATATGAAGAATCAAACTTAGGAGGTAAAACAATAAAATAACTGATTAAAAAAGTTTATAACCAGGTATTTTTACTCCAGCAATGCAGAAACAAAGCCAGAAATGCTCCTTTCCCCTCTAAAATTTTTTTAAATCGAAAAAACCACCAAAGAATCAAACTTAGGAGGTAATACAATATAATTATATTGTATTACCTCCTAAGTTTGATTCTTCAGATTAAGGGTAGTTTTTTCTATTTAAAAAAATTCAGAGGTTGATGGATCAATGCTAGCTTTGTTTTTGAGTTAGTGGAGCGGAAATACATAGATGTAGTAAGGTTCTATTTTAAAAAAGTCAGTTATTTAATTTTTAATCTCCTAAATTTGAATTTTTCCGATTAAGGGTGGTTTTTTCGATTTAAAAAAATTTTAGAGGGTGAGGGAGCATTTCTGGCTTTGTTTCTGCCTTGCTGGAGTAAAAATACATGGTTATAAAATTTTTTAATCAGTTATTTTATTGTTTTACCTCCTGAATTTGATTCTTCAGTTTAGGGGTAGTTTTTTCGATTTAAAATAATTCAGAGGGTGATGGATCAATGCTGGCTTTATTTTTTTGAGTTAGAAGAGCAAAACTACATACATGTAAGGTTCTGTTTTTAAAATAACCGGTAATTTAATATTTTTTACTTATTAAATTTGAATTTTTCTATTTAAGGGTGGTTTTTTCGATTTAAAAAAAATTTAGAGTGTGAGGGAATATTTCGGGCTTCGTTTCTGCATTACTGGAGTAAAAATATCTGCTTTTAAAGTTGTCAATCAGTTATTTTGTTATTTTATCTCCTGAATTTGATTCTTCAGATTAGGGGTAGTTTTTTCGATTTAAAAAAATTCCGAGGGTGATGGATCAATGCTGGCTTTATTTTTTTGAGTTAGTAGAGCAAAACTACATACATGTAAGGTTCTGTTTTTAAAAAAAGCCGGTAATATAATATTTTTTTACTTCTTAAATTTGAATTTTTCTATTTAAGGGTAGTTTTTCGATTTAAAAAAAATTTAGAGGGTGAGGGAGCATTTCTGGCTATGTTTCTGCATTGCTGGAGTAAAAATATCTGGTTATAAAATTTGTCAATCAGTTATTTTATTGTTTTATCTCCTGAATTTGGTTCTTCAGATTAGGGGTATTTTTTTCGATTAAAAAAATTCAGGGGGTGCTGGATCAATGCTGGCTTTGTTTTTGAGTTAGTGGAGCAAAGTGTCGTAGATGTATAATTAGGTTTTTTTAAAAAATAAGTTGATTTATTTTTTATCTCCGAAGTGTAAATTTGTCCGTTTAAGGGTGGTTTCGGTCGATTTAAAAAAAAACTGAGGGTGATGGAGCAATTTTGAGCTCAGATTCGGTTTCAGCGGCCCAAAATACTATAAGAAATATATGTCTAGTTCAAGAAACAGACAACTTTTTTTTGTGTGTCTGTGTAATTTGTTTAAAAATTAGCCACTAATGAATGATCATTTTCCCTCTTTTATCAATAGTTTTTTAAATTTTTTCAACTTTACAGGGTGGACAATTTAAATTAAGGGTTAGGCAAACGAATTCAAAGATTGGACAAAGAAACAAAGGTGAAAAAAAATAAAAAATCAATTTGTTTAAAAATTAGCCACTAATGAATGATCATTTTCTCTCTTTTGTCACAAATTATTCAATTTTCTCGAGTTTAAAGGGTGGACAAATTAATTTAGGGTTTGGACAAACGCATTCGATGCTAGGACAAACAAACAAAATTGATAAAAGATAAAAAAAATCAATTAGTTTAAAAATTATCCTCTATTGAATAGTCATTTTCCCTCTTTTATCAAAAGTTTTTAAATTTTTTCGACTTTAAAGACAGAACAAATTAATTTAAGGGTTAGACAAACGAACTCAATGCTTGGACAAACAAACAAAGTTGATAAAAGATAAAAAAAATCAATTAGTTTAAAAATTATCCACTAATGAATTGTCATTTTCCATCTTTTATCAAAAGATTTTAAATTTTTTCGAATTTAAAGGCTGAACAAATTAATTCAAGGGTGAGACAATCGATGTTAATGCTTAGAAAAACAAACAGAGTTGATAAAAAATAAAAAAATCAATTTGTTTAAAAATTAGCCACTAATGAATGGTCATTTTTCAGCTTTTAACTCAACTTTTCAAAATTCTCTCGAGTTTAAAGGGTGGACAAATTGTTTTAATTGTTGGACAAACGAAGTCAATGCTTGGACAAACTAACAAAGTTGATAAAGAATAAAAAAAATTATTTGTTTAAGAAATAGCCACTAGTAAATTATCATTTTCAATCTTTTAACACAAGTTTTCAAATTTTCTCCAGTTTAAAGGATGGACGAATTAATTTAAGGAGGGAAACTCGTGTAAATGCACGTTTTTTCAGGAATTTAAAAAAAAAACCTGGTAAAGTTTATTGAATTAAAGTAAAGCATATCTTAAAGTATACAATATAAGCTTTCTAAAAAAAAATTTTTATTAAAAAATATTACAAAATGGTGGCGTTACAGGCGTTTGAAGTTGCATTAAAATCGGTTAAATATTGGCTGAGTTACATTGCACGGCGCGCGAAAAAACACGTTTCGAGAAAAACGCGTATTAAGTTTTCGATACATAAAAGTAGTGTTTCAACTATTGCCTTGAAGACGTTATGTATTCGAAAATAACTATTGCACTAAAACAATGATTTACTATCACTTGCTTATGGTGCAAGGGAGAATTTACTCTAGTAGTCAAGTGTACACTTGCCTGGTAATACTTGGTAATACCTTTAATATCTGTAATATTTTGTAATGTCTTGTAATAATAAGTATTATTGTGTAATATCATGTAATTCTGTGTAATACTTGTAATATTGTGGTATTATGGTGTAATACCTTAAAAAATTTAAAGAAAATCAAAACAAAAAATGTTAATAGAATTAAAAATTTTAAACACTAATTCAAATGTAGCGCGGGAGTTGATGCTGAAGTATAACAACTTTGCCATAGGTGGCGGTATCGAATATTTACAGAATCAAATCAGAAGATGGTTCTTTAGTAATTGGCCGAATTTTAGCTTTTAGCAACATACCAAATATTAAACGTTATAAACATGGATGCTCACGGATAATATAATATAGAAAATTATATTTGTTCAGTTCCTCGTCCAAAAATAAAAACAAATAAGTTATATTTATCGTGTTCTTTAAAAGAAATTTCAAAACATTTGAAATAATAGTTGTTTACGTTTTAAAAAAGAGAAATTTATTATTTTCTTTTATAAGTAGGGTAAATGCACTAATTGCGGCGCGATTCGAGTCAAAACACCTTTGAAATAGAAAATTCGACATTTCTATTGTATAAACTCAATTTAAGACTTATTAAACTCATAGGTTATGTTATTTAGATGTTAAAAAAATGTTTAACTTTATAAAAATCGATTATTTAAACAAATATAAGAAATTAAAAATAATACCGTAATTTTCTATTGCGGCGCGTTTATATATCGATTTCGGAGACCAAAATTACGTGTATTTTGAAAATACTTTACCCGCCGAAATCAGAGCCAATGGAAACATTAAACAAGGAGGGGGTCTTTTATGTTTATTTCATAAACATTTTGCTTCCTCATTGTTTGAAGCAAAAAATTTGCTTCCTCGTGGAGGAAGCTATATAAATTTCTCCGATCCAATTGATTGTTTTAAAAAATTTCGAGTTGAAAACTTTTTCAAATTAATTAAATTTTTTGAAAAATTAAGAAAATTTTAATTCATTTTGGGTGTAACATATACTTTATATATACGAATCGATTCGTTTCAATGCAAGGAATACAATTATTTTATGTATTAACTTGAATTTAAAAAAACACAAAATTTTTTAGTTAAAATATAAATTTTTGATTTTTATTAATTCTTAAGATTTAAATCAAATCTATACTTTATATATATCAACCAATTCGTTTCAATACAGAGAATAAAATTATTTTATATACATATAAACATGAATTTAAGAAAACATAACATTTTTTAGCTAAAATGTGAATTTTTGATTTTTTAACTTACATTAATTCTATTAATTTCAATCAAATCTACAATTTATATATACTAATCGATTCGCCTTGACGTAAGGAAGACGATTATATTATATATTACTTTAAATTTTTCTAATTAAAATTTTTTTTAAATTAAAAAAAATTTTTTGGAAAAGACAATTTTTGAGGGTATTTTTAAAAATCCTCTCGTCATTTTTGAGAGATAAATGTGATAAATAAGCCAACTAAATTTTGCTTGAAATCTCTGCACTTTTCGGATGAATTTCTTGCAAATGGGACTGGACCCTTCGACAGACACGTGAACGGAAGTCACGCATGCGCACTATCATTTCTATCTCTGTTGCAAGAAATCCATCCGAAAAGCGCATGGATTTCAAGCAAATTTCGCATTGAGTGGAGGAGAGTATTTACGACATGGACTTGAAGCAAATATAGTACATGTTCCAACCTTTCCTTGCATAGAAATCTACGACCCTATAAACTCATGAATTTTGTCTAAAAGAAGCGCGTCACAGGTGATGTGAATAATGAGTGACACAACCCATGTAAATATGGTATGATTTTTCTCTCCGTGTAAAAATTTTATAAACGAAAGGACTACAAAGCTTCCTCCACGAGGAAGCAAAATGTTTCAATTACGGCAAGGGAAAAAATTTGATCATAAATAATTTAATTAATAATTGTTTAAATATGCATCTTCATTAGTAATTGTATCAAAAAAAGATTAAAATAATTTTTTTTAATCATTTTGCAACAATTATATTAAATATAATAGTAATAATAGTCATTTTTTATGAACGCGCCGTAATTGATGCACTTACCCTAATATTTAAAAATATTTAATTATTTATTTCTCTATTTCTTATTTTAAAGTTTTGCTCTTAAATAATAATTTTATTGAAAGTTCCCCTGCCGGAAGGGTGGTACTGGATTGGTACTGGAAAATTGGAACTGAGGGCTAAGTACCAACTCAGTACTAATTTGGTGCATTTTGGTACTGAAATGGAACTGGGAAATTTACCTGCGAAAAGGATCGAGTTACCGTTAATACCCTCATAAAAGTGAAAAGCGACTAGCTTTTTCAATATGTTTAAACTAACGCTTTATATTTATTTCAATATTATATTTGTTTTTCCTGGATTTATATTATTTTCATACATTATTATGCATATGATATGTCCTTTGGCAGCTAAATTCAAAAATGATGTCTATTTTTTTGTCAAACTTAAGGTATACGAGATAAATTATAACTTTTTTAAATGTAATTATTTTTTGATAAATTTTAGATATTCATAATCTGGAAATATTAACGAATCTCAATATATATTTTTTAAAGTTGAGTTATTAAAATTATAAATTTTTTAAGCAATAAAACTCGGGTTAAAATTTTAATCCTTCAACAAAGGACCTAGGGGTCTATTGTTCAAGGAGGGATTGCAATATAATTTCCAAACTTAACAGAAATTTTCTACAAACTATTATGGTTTTTTTTTTGCTGTTTTACACGTATATCGTGAGAGACGGTTTGTTGATCTTATATACCTTTAAAACTATTGTTAAAGTACTCTAAAAATGTCTTCTTATGGGTTATCAGGTAGTGGTACTGAAGTGGAACTCCAGCCAAGTCCAATTCAGTACCATTCCAGTACCACTCTTTCGGTAGGGTCTACGTAGGAGAAAGTGCTATTTGAAGTGTAATATTTTTTGTAATAAAGGGTAATACTCAGTAATACATGTGTAATACTTTGTAATACAGTAATATTTTGGTAGTAGTATGTAATACTTGTAAAAAGTGTAATACTAAAGTAATAATAGTAATATGTGTAGTTGTAGTCAAGTGTACACAATTTTTACTAGTAAATTCCCCCTCGTTATGGTGCTTTGTAAAGACAATTAATAAAATTATATCGACAAGAAACTGAAAGAATAGAGGCATCTCGTGCTCATAGTTAACTGCATTTGGTTGCATCTGAAGTGCTCAACTTATGATTGCTATAGACATTCATACATCTAATTATAAATAACACAGCCCCACAAAAAAAAGTGTCGTGCGCGGCAGATCAGACTAGTCATTTCCTATGTATTTTGACGCGCTGAACACGAATCCGAAGTCCGTTTTGCTCCATCACGTCAGGATTTTTTTCGAACCTCCAAAAACCTGTCGGATTTTGAGAGGTAGGTTATTTTTTTTAAAAATTGATGGATTTACTTCAAACTTGGTATATAGGGGTTTTTTGGGTCGCTGATGACGAATTTGAAGTTAGATTTTCAAAATTCAAAATGGCGGCTCCAATATGGCGGACGAATTTTGTAAAAATTGATGGATTTACTTCAAACTTGGTATCTAGGGGTTGTTTGGGTCGCTGATGACGAATTTGAAGTTAGATTGTCAAAATTCAAAATGGCGGTCATATTGGCCATATTGGAGCCGCCATTTTAAATTTTGAAAATCAAACTTTAGATTCGTAATCAGCGACCCAAAAAATCCCTAGATACCATGTTTGAAGTAAATCCATCAATATTTACAAAATTCGTCCGCCATATTGGAGCCGCCATTTTGAATTTTGAAAATCTAACTTCAAATTCGTCATCAGCGACCCAAAAAACCCCTAGATACCAAGTTTGAAGTAAATCCATCAATTTTTAAAAAAAATAGCCTACCTCTCAAAATCCGTCAGGTTTTTGGAGGTTAGAAAAAAATCCTGACGTGATGGAGCAAAACGGACTTCGGATTCGTGTTCAGCGCGTCAAAATACATAGGAAATGACTAGTCTGGTCTGCCGCGCACGACACTTTTTTTTGTGGGGCTGTGTTATTCCGCCAAACAAAATACTAGCGATTAGAAAATTAAATGACTTGAGACAAAAAGTCAGGTGAGTAATACACGAATTTCAAATAACATTAACACATTTTTTCACAACCCAGCAACGAGTAGATTATACAATGTGAAAATTAAATTTCAATGAAATCTGAACTCAATTCAGAAGCAACGTAAATTTAAGTAATATTTTAAAAATACCGTATAATACTGGTTATTTATATTTTTTAGAGGTAAAGTAGACTCAAATTTTAAATAATTTATTGATAAGCATTTTTACAGAACTTTGAGTAGAGAATTAAACGATTCGAAGATGAAAGTCAGGCAAGTAACACTTAAATTTAAAAGAGTATATATAAAATAGAAAAGATCAGCAGTTCTTAAAATTATCTGAAATTTTCGTCTTCTACATCTGATGACGAATCATCTCCTACATCTTCCACATGGGCTTCAGAACCGCTTAATTCGTGATCTGATTCCAAGAGAGCAGCTATATTTGCAATCGCATCATCCATTTGTTTTTCAAGGTTCTCTTTTCCCTTTTCGCCCGTACTCTTTTTTAACTTTTTGCGGCACCTTTGCTTGGTAACTTTAAATACTGTTAACATTGTTTGCTTATACTCTGTCTTATTATCAGGTCCGGCAAAAAAAGTACAGTTAATAGCAGCTTCTACAACAAATAAATTTAATTGTTATCTATGATATAAACGAAAAAAAGGTAATGTTCCATTTCGGAGATCTTGTTTCTTAAGTAAAAAAATTATTCGCATTAATCTCGATCAGAGTAAAAATAATTTTATTAAAGTCCATTAATTCATTAGTACCAAATTGGAACTCTTTTGGTCAGAAAATGTGAAGTTAAAGAAAAACCATTTTTTGTTCGAAAATCTACATTCTTTGAAAAAATGTATTGAAATGAATTTTAATTAAATTCACTGTTTTTTGTGTAACCTTGCTATATAAATACAATTTCCAATTTAAGTTTTCAAACATTTGGCCAAAAAAACTAAGTTTGAAGAAGGGTAGACAGAATTGTATCCACCAAAACATACATTTTTCAATAAGAAATTAAGGTTGCGGGTTAACCGGCGAAACGAAAAAAACGAATTAGCATCAAAACGACACAAAACTGAACATGAAAATGTTGGATTGTACAAAATAAAAAGTTGTTATTTTTCCATTCTTTATTTTTTTGAAGTCAGTCTTAAAACGACACAAAAGAATGTTAGATTATACAAAATTAAACTATTATTTTTTAATTTAATATTTTTAAAGTTGTTATTTTATAAAAAATAAATTTTATTCAAATTTTATGTAATCATAAAATTTTAATAAAATTGTTACATCTGGTCATTTTTCAATCTTATTTTTTTTCTATATTTAATTTTTTTTCTCTCCCACGTTTCTTATCTTCTTAAAGAAAAACAACATCTGTTTATTTAAAAAATCATGTTCTTTCTTGTACTCATCGACTCATAATGTATCTGTTTTTTCTCTTGTTTATTTTTTAAGCAGATTATGAAACGTGAAACCTTAGTAGTCAACATTTACCAGAATGCACTTTTTCCAAAAATCTAAGAAACTGAAACATCCGTAAGCAATAAAATTATAAAATACAACCATAAAAATCTTTTCGAACTCTACAAGTGCATCCTCCAGATGTCGACCGCTGGGGTCCTTCTCCTTTCATTTTCCGTTTTCTCACGACAGGTTCTGTAGTGCCTATCGCTAAAGAACCTTCTGGTTGCAATAAAATTCGTTTTGGTTCCCAATTTATGTATGTACAAGTGCACCACAAATGCACATGTTCGATATATATATATATATATATATATATATATATAGTATGAATGAATGAATGAAATATTTTAGACATAATATATATTTTTGGAAATCTGTGTCCTTAAAGGAACACCCACAAGTTTCGACCCCCCTAAGGGTTGGGTCAGTGGGGCCCAATAGAAAGAAAATGTAAATTAGTTTTCTCCATTTTTTCTTACGAATTTTTACCATTTTCTTTGAG
Organism: Leptopilina boulardi; assembly: GCF_019393585.1. NCBI lineage: Eukaryota > Metazoa > Arthropoda > Insecta > Hymenoptera > Figitidae > Leptopilina > Leptopilina boulardi. Next base: position 1,387,871 of record NW_026138006.1, read on the forward strand.
AAAAACCAATAATAAGTTTTCTCAACTACCTTTCTTCTCCGCCTACAAGAAATTTCCCTTTCTACAAAAAAATCTCTCCCTTCTTCAAAATCTACCTCAAAAACTCAAAATTTGTAGTGGGGACAAACCTTTAAAAACGTATGTTTCCCTAAAATTTTCTGTCATTCAAAGATTTACATTTCTACATTTAAATTCATAAAGAGTCATAAAAGTTATTCAATTTTTACATTTCTACATAAAGCTCATAAAGAGTCACCCAAACAGTTATTCAATTTTTACATTTCTACATTCAAAAGTTATTTTCAACGTAAAAATTCGTATTCAAATCAAAATTCTAAAAGTTATTCAAATTTTATTCTTAAAAGTTCAGTGAGTTTTCTACGTTTATTACCGAATTATAAAATATCAAGGAAGGACGAATAATCCAATATTTTGCATCTTCAGGGAAAATTATCTTTGATAAATAAAAAGTAAGTTTTAAAATTATATTTTCTATCTTTACCTTATTTCTTTTTGAAAAACTTCTTTCACTATCTAAAATTTTTCACAATTTCCAAATTCCAAAGAATACTGCCGTATTAAAGCTGGCGGTTATTCTTTAAAATTGTATTATTTTTGACCTATGTGTTTCCTTATTATATTCAACCTTTGATTCCTAAATTTGTTAATGTCACTTTATATAGTTGTGACTAACAAATTTTACTCCTTATTTTATGTATTCCTTTTATTTTTCAATTTCTATAAGAAAATTCAATAGAGATTAAATAACCAAAATTAATTCCCAAACTATTGGGTGAGAATCCAGGCTTAAAATTGTAATTAAATTTTTATAACTATAATTTTAATTTAAAAAAAAAATTAAATTATTATTATTTGTTAAAAAAATTTATAAAATATTATTTATGTTGCATTACGTAACAAAATTATTCTTGTAAAAATAAAAAAAAATGTAGAATCAAAAAATAACATTTTTATCCCACAGGCACGAAAATGGCGCTTTTTTATGCGTCTAGAGAGGGCGTAAAGGAACTCATTTTTGTCAGCCGGTAAAAGTGAATTCTTGTTCGCCCTAGGGAGAAATAATAGGGTAAAAATGAAAAAACTGGTCAAAAATGATACTACAGAAATTCTTTTTGACCTAAGTAGTAGCAAATTTTTACAGGATCTAAGAATGCTAAATGGTTAATAGATTATCAACCATGAGATAGAAAAGGACAGAAGCATCACGTGATGTAGTCACGTGATGCCATTAACCTGACCTTGCCTCGCGCATTTGCAAATGGCTACCAATGCTTGTTTCAGTTGTCGCGTTTTAATACCTTTGGTGTAGTGTATTTCGCCGGTTTTGAAAATTGTCTGCATGTACTTCACTTTGTTGTTTCCAAACATAATATAGTGTTTTTTGGTCTTTATTTCGTTCCACGAAACATGGATCAAACCATACCACCCGAGATCTCGAAAATGGCAGAAGAAGCCTTGGCAGATATACTGCCTGAAAAATCGAAAAAAAATTATGAATTTGTGTACGCAAATTTCGTGGAATGGAAAGATTCCAACAATGTGAAAAAAACAAGTGAAACGGTGCTTATGTCTTACTTCAAAATGTTATCCCAGAAATATAAGCCGCCAACATTGTGGTCACATTACTCAATGTTAAAATCCATGATTCATGTAAAAGAAAAAATCAGTTTAGAAAAGTATCTGGAACTCTCAGCGTTTTTAAAAAAAATGTCACGTGGATATATTCCAAAAAAATCAAAAGTGTTTTCTGCCGAGGAAGTACAAAAATTTCTAGAAACTGCTCCCGACGATCACCACTTAGATACAAAGGTAAATATAAATTTTTTATAATTTTCTATTTTTTATTTAGTTACAACTATTTGCAATTTGTTTCGTTACAGATAATAAGCAATTTTATAATTACTTTTTTGTTAAAAATTGTTTGATTCCATAATTAATTGATAATAATAATAATAATAATAATAATAATAACAACAACAACAATAATAATAATAATAACAATAATAATAACAATAAAAATAATAATAATAATAACAATAACAATAATGAAAATAATAATATTTGCAATAATAATAATAATTAAAACTTCTTTATAGGTGATTATGATTTTCCGTGTTTTCGGGGCACTACGAAGCGATGAGTTGGTGAAAGTCAGAGTTGTCGATGTTAAACGTCAAGGAGAAATATTTCACGTTAATGTACCAGTCACAAAAACTATGATACCTCGGTCATTTGTCATTTCGGACGAATTTTGCAGATATGTCGAAAAATATTCAAACCTTCGACCAAAAACTGTTTCCAACGATCGTTTCTTTCTTAACTTTCAAAATGGAAAGTGTACAGTACAGGTAAAAATAATTATTTTAAAATTATAATAATCTGAATACTTATATTTTATTAATATTATAAATAATGTAAAATTTTATTATGGCAATTAAAATCAAAATTTTGATAAAAATGTTCTTCATACGATCATAATAATTAATTAATGTAATGTAAAATATACTTTTGTAAGAAATCAATTGAATGTATTAATATCAATATTTTTACTATTTATTTTATCGATATTTATTTATTTTTATCACTCTACAGGTAATTGGAAAAAATAAGTTCGCATCAACTCCGCAAAAAATTGCAGAATTTCTAAAGTTACCGGATTCTAAAAAATATACGGGGCACAGCTTTAGAAGAACATCTTCAACACTTTTGGTCGATGCAGGACCTGACTTGACGGTCTTAAAACGGCATGGCGGGTGGAAGAGCAGCGCGGTTGCTGAGGGTTACATAGAGGAGTCTATGCTCAATAATCAGGACGTAAGCTCTATGTATTCGAAAATCATTACCCTGCCTTCAAGTTCTAAGTGCTCGTCAAGCGATGATTCGCTGAAACATCGTACAACCAATCTAATAAATAATGAAACGCCAAAGCGACCTAAGACTGATACCGTAAATGATTCCCCAAATTTGGAATTATTGCTAAATAAGTTATCGACTGATAGAAATCTTAACTTTCAAAATTGCACAATCACAATTAATTTTCAGTAACTAAGTAGAACGCTGCCATATTTGTTTAAAGTTAAGACTGATTAGTCGTTTAAAGATTCTAGTTTTTCGATTTCATATTTTTAAGAATATTTCTTAAATATTTCTTAAATATTAATAAATAAAATATTAAAAAAAAAAATAAATAAAAATATATTAAATATTAAAAATAAAAAAAATATATATATAAAAAATATAAAATATAAAATATATATTAAAATATTATATTAAATATTAATATTTTCTTAAATATTTCTTTTATTTCTATTTATTTTTTCTTTCGCCTGTGAATTTTTCGATAAAAACGTTTTTTTTAAAACTTGTATGTAAAGGTCTTTGATCTTCGGTTAATGTTTGTTTACTTAATTATTCATAAAAAATAAACGGATAATTACAAAATATCCATAAAGGAACACTGATGTTTTTGAGATTACAAGTGAAGACTGCAATTTAGATTACTTTAGTTTTAATGAATCTAAAAAATGTTTCTTAACATGTTTTCAAAGATTTTAATGTTGATTTTTCTTTAATTATTTCTAAAAAGGATAGTAAGAATATATCCACTTTCTACGTTTGTAAAAAAAAGTTTATTAAAAAAATAAATGTGTTTTACTTGTGACATAAGACTAATTTATAACCTGACAAATTGTTCCCACCTTTTCCCTTTATAGTTCATATTTTAACATAATTTCAAAAATACTAAATTATCGCATTAAATATAATTTTGAAGATTTAAATTTTATATAAATATTGTTTAAATCATTTAATCTTTTGAGTTGGTTTTTTTTAGTCGGGGGGCTTCGCCCCCCAAACCCCCCCTTTTGTGACTACACTCGCATATATACTTGATAGTGGTTCAGTATGTACTACATTTTCCATATTCATTATTTGTGCCTTTGGAATAAAAAATATCGTAAGCGCTACGTGTTTAAAGCCATTTATTTGTGAGACTGATGTTTGAATCACTTGTTTTCGGCTCGGGCGCCCTCGCCTACAACTCGTGCTACAAACATCAGTCTCACAAATAAATGATTGGCTTTACACACTAGCTGCTTAATATACTATTTTACCTTGTAAAATTTAACAATTTTTTGTGACGTTTTAAAACTGACTCGAGGAAGCTACGTCGTCATCAAAACTCAAACTTATTTTGAAAATGCGTTTAACATTCTTTTTTTTAATACATAAATGTATCATAAAAGTTCCTGGTCAAATGTCCGGATGTATGTGTGTTTGTATGTAAGGATTTTTCTTTCATATGAACACGATAACTTTAATTTGTTTAAATAGATTCGGCTAAAATTTTGTAATCTTTTTTACTACATTAGTATCTTAAATCAGAAACAGGAAATTTTAAAAATACCCACAAAAAAATTCTATAGGCATTTTTCAAAAATTAATTTTTAACTGAAATTTTTTTATGTCAAATATTTTAATAAATATGTGATAAAATTATATTTCTTGCATCAAAACGAATCGATTGATATATACTGAACCATATAATTATAAAGCGCACATTTAATTGGAAATTTTTATTATTGATCTCAATTAAGCAAAATCAAAAATTCAAAAGTTAACATTTTTGTTAAAAACTTTTGTCTGTGCTTCAATTCAAAATAATATATAATAAAATTTAATTCTTTGCCTCAAAACAAATCGATTGGTACATATAAAGTACACATTTTACTAAAAATTAATAGAAATTAACGTAATTTTTAATTTTTCGAATAATCAAACAGTTTTTCTAAAGTTTTCTTTTTTTGAAATAAATATTTTACAATAAAAATAAATACAGTATAAAATATTACATAAACGAAACAATCTTATTGCTTCCTCCACAAGAAAGCAAATTTTGTGTTGTTTTAATACCGACTTTGAAAAACATAATTAAATTAAGAGTTTCTTGGTTATTGTAAAAATTGAACATCTACTTAAAGATAATTATTTTCTCAGGTATGTTATGTGAAAGATAAAATTTTTATAAAAAAATTTAAATTTTCTTAACAATTTGAAGATTAAGTATAATTTGTTGACATACTCTTGACTGTGAAATTCAAAATAAATGATCAGGAAAAGCCGAGAATTTACAATCATAAAAAAATTGCCACACAGAAAATCATTGTTAGTTAATTTATAATCGAATTACTCACATTTTTTATAGAATATATTGTAATAAGACTTTTCTACACCAAATTTAAACATAAATAAAAGACTATTTTTTGTAGCAGCAAATACAAGCTAATAAATAAGCAATCTAGCAAAATTAAAAAAAAAATTTTTAGATATAGAAAAATTAGATGTATAAAAACTTACGGTACAAAATATTGGATACTCTAGTGCCACCAATTTTGTTGGTCTCCTTCTGTTTATGCCAGGTATAATTTAATACAAGCTCGTCTGTCATTATCTGTCTGAGGGCCATGCTTAGAAATTCCTTTAAGCTAGAGCCGCCCATCTGGACTAAATGGTCATGCTAAAAATTTTATTACAAATTAATACATAAAAATTTTTACTTAAACTAATATTGTTTCATATGATGCGAATGTAAAAACTTAAAAATTCTGTACAAAAACTTACTAGTTTTTAACGTTCTACTTTATTTTTTTCATCATTTAAATGACGGAATTGCTCTGTTGAATTAATCGGAAAGCCGTCTAATTTTTGATACAGTTTATTCGTGAGTTGATCTGTATTAAAACGTGTCCTCAAAATTTGGAGAATTTCATTATTTTGATTAGAAATTTCTTCACATTTATTTATAAGTTTATAGTTTTGTGTTTCGACAACTCTGTTTAAAAAGAGTTTCCATAGTCGATCAAAAATATTAATAAGAAACAAATATTAATGATATTATCAGGGTGTCTACTAATTTCGTTCAACAAAATTCCCGGTCATATTTTAATTTTTCCCGGTTTATTTTTTCTTGTCAAATTTAAATTATTTTCTTGTAAGCATGAATAAAATCTACAAATATCTACGAAAATTGACTATATTTTATGAAAATAATTGTTTTTTTTAAGTTTATATGGGCATATCTCTAGAACTTTTAAACTTTGAGATATTAGAAAAATTAATTTTTTTTCAGGGCACATTCGTGAAACAAATTTTATTGTCTTCAGTATTGATCAAATACTATAAAAAAATTTGCGTAACTCATTTTTACACATTGTTAGGCATCACAGTGGGCCTTATTGCAAAAAATCTGCCCAAAATCTCTACATGTGTTTAAAACTGACTGGAATTTGTAACTCGCGGATTTTTTTGGTCGCTGATTACAAATGCGACGTTAGTTTTTCAAAATTCAAAATGGCGGATCCAATATGGCGGACGACTTTTAAAAAAATTGATCGAATTTGTCTGAAATTTGTTACTCGGGGGTTTTTTGGGTCGCTACCACCTTTAAAATGATTTAATGCTACAGTTTCAAAAATTTTATGGCCTATTGTTTATTAAGTCATAAGTAAATGTAGTTTATAACAATTTTTGAATTTTTTAAAATTATTTTTTTAAAAATTTTTTAAAAAATTTTGTTTGCAATTTTGGATCTACCATTTTGAATTTTGAAAAATTAAGTTCAGATTCGTAATCAGCGACCCCATAAACCCCCGAGTAACAAATTTTAGGCCAATGGGATCAATTTTGTAAAAAGTCATCCGCCATATTGAATCTGCCATTATGAATTTTGTAAAACTAAGTTCAGATTCGTAGTCAGCGACGCAAAAAACCCCCGAGTAACGAATTTCAGGCCAATTGGATCAATTTTTTTAAAAGTCATCCGCCATTTTGAATTTTGAAAAACAAAGTTCAGATTCATAATCAGCGACCTCAAAAACCCCGGAGTAACAAATTTGAGGCCAATGGGATCACTTTTTTAAAAAGTCGTCCGCCATATTGGATTCGCCATTTTGAATTTTGGAAAATTTAAAATTCAGATTAGTAGTCGCAGCGACCCCAAAAACCTTCGAGTGAGAAATATCAGCCAGATTTAAACACATCTATTAGTTAATACTTACTTTTCTTCACAAACTATGCGTCGGACAGTTTAGGTTTATATTCATTATTAATTATACAGTTTTAATGAAGTGTGCAAAGGTTAACTATTTTTCTGTATACTTTTATAATGCATGAGAAGAGATTACAATGAGTTGGGAGCATTTAGAAGCAAAATTCAACATGTGCTTTTCAAATATGTGGTATTTTGATTTGAGTTACGTTTTAAAATTTAATGTTTGAAGTCATTGCATTCTTTGTGTAAAGGAGGCACACATTCCTGTATGGGTTCAAATTACTTCTTATTAGGTAGATAATATAATCCCGTTGTGCCGTTACTCAAAAACCTTCGTTAAAAAAGTTATATCAGTTTAACTGCTAACTTGTAGAAATTTTGAAAAAGTTGTCTCGCAAGTTTGAAGCTACATAGTTTTTATTCAATTTGAGGCACATCATTGTTTCATGGATTTTTTAGTTCTTTACACTCCCACCTACTTCTATTGCAAGCCACAAGACACACAATGTTTCGTTAAAAAAGTTACAGTCTATAAACTAAAAAAAAACAGTCAATATCATACACTAGAAACTGTCGATTTCACCACTTTAACTTACGTTCGTCATTTCCTACATAATTAAAAAAATTATATAACGCATGATACATTTAAAAAGCCCTATAATTGGTCAAATTATGGTATTGAAAAATTATTTAAAAAATTCTTAAGGTATCATAATGAGCGATAACATAAAATTTAAAAGTTCTAGAGATATGCCCATATATTTCTTTTATTCTATTATATTATCATATTATTCGTTTATTGTATAGTCAATTCAGAAGTTTTTTTAATCGCAATTCAAAGTAAGCTAACGAATTTAAATAAAACTTGGTAGTATATGATACCAGGAGGCCAAAAAATAGCCATTTTTTAAGAATTTTTTTTCAAAGAAAGTTGTTAATTTATTAGTATGAAATTTCCTTGATAGGTTTATGTAAATTTTAAAGTATAAACAAAAATTCTAATTTTACAAAAATATCATTTTTCGTGACTGTTGCAACAATTTACCCATGGCTTCTCTAAAAAAAGGTGTTTTACCATGAGTAAAATATTTTCTAACTGGATCAACTGAAATACAAAACAGCAAAATATTTATTTAATATAAGATCAAATCTTGTTTTTGTTTTTTTTGTTGAAGGAATGAAAAAAATATTAGATTTACACAAAATAGCAGCTTTAAAAAAGGAATTAAAAATTTTTTTTAGATGCTATAATGTAATATTTTTTTCATTCCTTCAACAAAACAAGATTTGATCTTATATTAAATAAATATTTTTCTGTTTTGTATTTCAGATGATCCAGTTTAAAAATATCTTGCTGACCGTAAGAAAGTTTTTTAGGGAAGCCGTGGGAAAATCGTTGCAGCAGCCATGAAAATCGATATTTTTTGCAAAACTAAAAGTATTAGTTTTACTTCAAAAGTTAAATAATCCGATCCAAAAAATTCCATTTTAATAAATTAAAAAGTTTCTTTGAAAAATATTGTCAAAAAATGGCTTTTTTGCATCTTGACTAGGTAAAACCCTTTAATGTAGACATCGAAACGAAATGACCTAAAGTTTTTAAAATTGTTTCTCGTTATTTATTGAAGTAAAAAATAATTTTTTCAAGACAAATCAATATATTATTAAAATAATAAAATTTGATTTAAATGCAAGTAAGAAAAATTCCGGTTTGACGTAAAATTCCCGGCTAATTCCCAGTTTTTCCCGGTCAATTTAAATTCCCGGTTTTCCTGGTTAGTAGACACCCTTTATTATGTTTTGTAAACAATTATTCAATTTTATACTCACTGTAGCTTTCTCAAAATTTTTCCATATTTATCATTACTTTCACTAGTAATATTAATAACTGGTAAATCCAAAAAAGTTTCTGCTTTGTTGCTGTTGTTAAAAAGATTGGAATTGAACAATGGATCTATGAGTTGTGACTGATTCATTGATTTTTTGCCTGAACTAGTACCATCTTTTAGACCAACAGTAACCGTACAATTTTTTCCTTTATATCTTTAAAAATTTAATTTATTTTTATACTAAAACTGAAAAGTTTTGTTTAGTATTAAAATTAAAGTAGAAAAAAATTCATTTACAAATTAGTTATCTTCGGAGTAGCTACGTGTGGGAACTCTTCAGAGGCATACAAATGTGAATTATTTGCTAAACTGGATTGGCTGCTAGAGCAAGGATCAATCGCAAATTCAATTTCTTGAGAGCTTAAAAAAAAGAATTTCATTTTAATATTAAGTGTAAAAACAAAAAAAATATATTTCAGGATAACATTTCATAAGTGATGGGAAGTTTTAAGTAAAATGGCGGAGTGGCCGGCCGCAAGCGGCCGGCTACTTTGCTTCTGTTTTTTCCATTGAAATTATCATTTTTCATTTCTTATTTAAGATAACAAATTTTATTTTTTTCCTTTTAATTTTACGTTTATTAATGCTACCTTCTGATCATTTTATTAATAATACTGCAAATTAGAACGCACACTTTAATGTTTAATGAAAGAATCACCTTATTTATCTTTTTTATATTGGAATTTTAGTTCATATAAATCATGACATGATTTTGAAAAAATTAAGGAAAATTAGTTATCTTAGCCTAATTTTTCTCCTGATTAGGAGTAAAAATTGAACCTAAATATTGTCGAATGATTCTTTTCTAGCAAGATGTTTTTCATCTGATACTGAATTTTTGGAAAAAACGTTAAATTTCAACGATTTTCGCAAATTTTGATATTGTTTCGCAAAATAAACTTCTGATCAACATTTTTTCTAAATGAGAGATTCGGCTGTAGAAGTTTTCTGTAGTTTAGTTTAGTTTGTTTTGCAATTACTTAAATTTGAAGTTTCGCACGCTCTTTCGCGTTAACTAATCAGAGAACGTTTCTCATTCAAGTTATTCGATACTTTCGAGTTATTGGGTTAATCTCGCACTCTTTTTTTAAGAAAGGAAAAATTACACTTATTTTTTTTTTAATGGGTTGATGATAAATAGAGCGTAGGGTTAGTTAGTTTAGTTATCTGACTTGATTGGTGTGATGAACTTTGAGAGACCTGTACCTGTGAAAAATTGTCAAAACTGGTTCCAGGTTTTGAGTTAGGATCACTGAAAAATTTATTTCCTTGTGACCTAAAAGAAATATTAAAGTTTGATATAATTTTTTTTGATAAAAAATTATGTGAGGATAATTATTTAGGCAAATAAAATGACGAATAAAATATTCACTGTTATTTATCTGTATCTATTTTATAGGCTAATGGCAATTGGAGCAACACAGTTACGCAAAAATATGAAAAGATAATTTAGAAAGTTTGAAATTAAGATGTTTATATGTCACATTCTTTTACAAGTAGACAGTAAATAAGGTAACGTACGAAATAAACGTAATAATAAATAATTTTGAAGTGATAATTTAGAAATCCAATAAATTATTATGAATAATTATAATTAATTAATTAATTATAATAATTATTTAGTGTGAATAAAAGATTGTTATTCAATAATATTATTTGACAGTCATAAAATGACTGCTTTTTTAATTTTAGATTAATGGCGCAATTATATATGAAAAATAACAATGAAATACTAAGATTTCGTAAGGGTGACTATTTTATCTTCACAAAACATGTTATTTTGTTTCTATACATAATAAAATAAATTAAAATTTACTCACAAAGTTGTTGCATTTCTTAACTCCAATTTTTGTGCTAATACTTTTAATTTATTAATTTTTTCATTTAATGATGATGGTTTCGTCTTCTTCGGAGGTGGCTCATCGTCGGAAGTGGATAAAATATTCTTCGCAGTTTTAATGCGTCTTCCGTACTTGATACTCTGACTTCAGTTTTAGAAAACATTTTGGGCTTTTCTGTTTTGCTGGTACTTGCCATGGTCTACATAATGATTAAAAGCGAATTAAAATTCCTTCTACTTTAAATATTATTAAAACAACCAAGCCAATCATACACCATTTCATGTAATATATACAAGGAAAATAGATATAAGATCTAATAGTAAATAGCTCCTTACATGCGAAAATAAGTTTTCTATAAAACTTTTGGTAAACTTTACAACAAATTCTGTTTCAGGTTATTTTATTAGCACTTACAATATTAATGATTATATTAAATAGTATGACATAAAAAAACATTAAAATATAAAATTTATGGAAATTAAAATTTTTTTTTCTTTATTTTTTAAAAGCTGAAAAAATTGAGAGAAGAATGAAACCCAGGAAAAGTTATTTTTTGAATATATTATTTAAATACTTATAAAAAAGACTTATTTTCAATGTGTCATTAAAATTTGAATAATTTTTAAAATAACGATATATAACATAAAATTTTACCAAAAAATTTGGAAAAATTTGAACTTATTTTTTTAATAGAAGAATATTTTTGAAAACTCAAATTTATTTTATTCAATTTTTTAAAAAAGTCTAAATATTATTAAGTTTTTAATTTTTCAGAAGACAGTGTTTCAAGTAAGAAAATAAATTCAAATTTTTTGAGATGTGTTTTTTGGTAATTTCAATGACATTTTCAGGTTTTTTAGACCTTTTTTGAAAATCCATGACATTTTCAGGTATTCCAGGTTTTTTAGTTTCTGTAGAAACCCTGAAATCCTTAATGTAAGACACACGTGCAGAAAATGTTTTTGATAAAAATCTATCCTATCTAAAAAAGAACATGAGCGAAAATCTCGAATTTAAAATAATCGATTATTGAAAAATCTCGAATTAACATATAGCATTAAGCATGTTGAATTGACATAGAAAGACATCCTCGCATATGAAAATATGAACTAAGAAAGATAAAGCTGTAGTCAATTTTAGTTACTGACGCGCATTTTTGATTTAATTTCATTAATTAAAGTTGATTTATTACTAAATTACTCAAAACAAATAATAATTTTTACATTTAAAAAATTTTTATTTAGACCCTGGCGGATTTGATTTACCTAAATTCGACCCAGCTGGGGCGAATCTAAGTCGAATTTAGGTAATTAAAAAAAAAAACTTTAAATTGATGAAAATTTATAAAAATTAGTATTGTGAGGTTAAATGAACATTTATAAAGTTAATTTTTGTAAGAATTTTAATTATTAACGTGATAAATAATAAATAATCACTTGATATGTGCAAGTGGTAACTGTATATTTTAACTCCTTGTCAGTTTTCATAATATTTTCAAGAAATTAGTGTAAAATGTGTGAAAAAATAATTTATATTTAATAGAAATTGCAAATTTTATTAAATTATTTTATTATTTATCGAGCGCAGTTTAAAATAATTGCAATTTAATTTTTAAAAAAAAAGTTTTCTTAAAACTGATAAGAACTCTACTGTACCGACAGCAAGAGGATATTTTCAGATAAGTAAAGTTATTGTAGCGTGTAGTTTTGTTGTGACTAAAAGATGTCGCTTTAGTTTCTATAGTGATCAGACAGGAACATCGAATCTCATGATCAAATATTCATGAATATTCATCTCTGTTCTATCTTATATCTGATCACTATAGAAACTAAAGCGACATCTTTTAGTCACAACAAAACTACACGCTACAATAACTTTACTTATCTGAAAATATCCTCTTGCTGTCGGTACAGTAGAGTTCTTATCAGTTTTAAGAAAACTTTTTTTTTAAAATTAAATTGCAATTATTTTAAACTGTGCTCGATAAATAATAAAATAATTTAATAAAATTTGCAATTTTTATTAAATATAAATTATTTTTTCACACATTTTACACTAATTTCTTGAAAATATTATGAAAACTGACAACGAGTTAAAATTCTACAGTTACCACTTGCACATATCAAGTGATTATTTATTATTTATCACGTTAATAATTAAAATTCTTACAAAAATTAACTTTATAAATGTTCATTTAACCTCACAATACTAATTTTTATAAATTTTCATCAATTTAAAGCTTTTTTTTGATAATTACCTAAATTCGACTTAGATTCGCCCCAGCTGGGTCGAATTTAGGTGAATCAAATCCGCCAGGGGAGCCAATCTAAAAAAAGCATGAGCGAAAATCTCGAATTGAATAAAGTCGACTTGAAAAAACCTCGAATCTCAAAATATATGGAGTTAATATTAAAAAGCAGAGAAATTTTAATTTTGACATTTGAAAATAAGTGTCAAAAAAGAAGAAGAAGAAATAAGTGTCGACTACGCTAGTTGGAACCAAAAAGTGCATTTATTACAGGTGTGCAAGAAGCCCGAAACTCGAAACTTGACCCGATAAATTCGGGCTTTTCTATTTTCGGGTCGAGCTTCTTCAAAAACCTGAATATATTTGGGTACTTAAACACATTCGGTTTCATAAAATTTTCGGGTACCTGAATAGTTTCAGGTATTTGAAATTTATTACTTTTTAAAACTTAATTGCCTTTAATTATTAAAAAATATATGAGACTTTTAGTACTAAAATGCTACACGAGTTGTGTTTGAACTTTTTCAATACATCCAATCCTGAAAATTTTTGAAAAAAGCATAATTTTTTAGAAGCTAAGTGCTTTCAATAATTCGAATGAATTTTGGTTACCTACCTGAAAACAAGAATGAATTCTAAATACTTCCAGGTGCCCGATTTTTTCCGGTAGCCGGACACTTTTGAATAGCTTCAGCTCGATTTGACCCGAAAAATATTCAGCCTAACCCGATCCGAGTTTTTGGGCTTCTAATGCACACCTCTATCACCTATGCAAGCTGCTTAAGTATCAATTTATTCCAAATATAAACTTACATCTAACTTCATCAAGTAACCATTTTGGAAAAAAAATTTAATTTTGAGGTATTGCATCTCGGTTGAGCAATGTACAGCAAATCCATTGATTTTCTAACGGCCGCTCTTCTTGTCCTTCAACGTGATTCCAACATGGCATTCTGTAGCACTTATCTTTAATCTCATTTAACGGTATAGCTTCAATTACATTTGACAAATCCGAGCAACTATATACACCAACAACATCTGATGTGACTCCAATGTGGTAAAGTGGTTCTTTCCTTTGAAAAGATTCAAAAATGAAGAAAATTTCTTCTTCTACTTTTAGAATGTTCCTTATGATCCCTATTCTTGTATCTTGAAGACTGCAACAGCTGTCACGCAAATTCGTGGCAAATGTGACTTCCCTAATCTCCAACTTTTGAAATTGACGACATATGTTGGCAGGAATATTCTCAGGAACCGGGCCTTCTGCATGAGGTAATGTTGCACGTATTGGGTTATTTTGAACTGGAGGCGTGAGAGTTAAGTCGTTTAATTCTTTTGTCCTTTTGTAATACTGTTGTAAAACAAGATGTGGTTTGCGAATCATTTTACGAAATTCTGGCATATTGTTTTTGTAATCAAAAGCACTGAACGACTCTAAGTCTCCGAGAATTTCCGAAAAGCACTCCTTTTGTTGGGTCGTCGGTTGAAGTCGGATGGACAGTACAACGAAAGCTGTTCCATTCGGGAGTCAAGAATTTCCAACTTTCTGCCAGACATTCTTCGGACATTAAACTTTCCAATGATGTTTGCCGATATTTCCTTTTTTACATTTCCAAGCCATAAAAGATGCATTGCTTCAAATGGCACTTGTGTCACTAAATCCAGTACCTCGGCCAGAGGTGTTGCCCCTAGATGATGGTCTTCGTCTATCATGTTGCGATAATTTTCGTTGGTTCGCAATTGATGCTTAATTCCTTCAAAAATCTCTCGATCCATGTAACGGTAACCTTCGACTATGCATTTGGAGCATGGCTTACTTGAATTATGCCCAGCATGATTTAAACAAAGCGCCCTTGCTGATGCATCTGCGATGAAGCAACGAATCCTTAAAAAAATTCTTCTACCATGAATGACAATACCAATGTCACGTACACTAATGATTTCTCGGATAAATTGTTCAAAAATATTCAGTGGCTTACTGTCCCCAAGAAAGATTCCTGCTATTAAAGGTCTTTTATCCCCGATATTTAAAATTCTATATTGTATTGGCCAAAATTGTTTTAATCCTTTGTTAAGTTTAGCTCCGTCAGTACTAAAATCTATTTCAATTCTGTCAGGTAACAAATCTACAGGAATCTGATAAAGTTTCTTTTTTAGGGTTAATTTTAAGCCAACGTGTAAATATTCGCCTCCTGCTATAGGTCGAATTACTCCATTGGCAATTGTAGTAGGAGTGCGTAAAATTGTTCTCGCATCTTGAGGAAGAAAGTGAAATTGAAATGGGTATACTCTCAACGTCTGGAGCAGTTGATTGATTTGGGTATGCTTTAAATTGGTTTGTAAAAAAGCATTCTTAAGAGACCTTTTCATTTCATCATTTATATCCAAAGGAGGTGGTGGTTGTAGCGGTGGTTGATACGCGATTTCATTTTATTCCACCTGTTCTATAGGTTCCTGCAAAAATTGTTCTTCTTCGTCTTCTTCTTCTTCATCATCTTCTTCTTGTTCTTCTTCTTGATCTTCTTCCTCTACGGTTTCATCACTACTACTATTTATTATTTAAGTATAACATAAAATGTTTCATCAAAAATTTTAAATTGAATTATTTCGTTATTTAAAAGAAAATGATTTTTTAAAATTGTTTATGATTTTAGTTAAAATTTTACAATTTAACTGATTTAAAATTTAACAGTCTATTCCAATAGTAATTAAAAAATAAAAATGGTTTGCCACTATTAATACACTAAATCCTTAATTCAATAAAAATTACACATGTTAGTGAAACGTCAGCAAATAATTTTAAATGAAAAAAATGAAATAAAGAAATGCTATCAGGGGTTAAAGTTTTGACTTTTTGAGTGACATTATATACAAAATTAAGTATTATTCTATGTTTTTAATCCATTTGGGAACATTTTTTCTTGTTTTTATTTTTTTATTAGAAAGCTGGAATTTTTTCACAAAAAAACTATGTATAGCAAAAAATGGTATTTAAGGTAACTGCACCAGTGATCGAGGTTGCACTAATTTTCGAGGATATTAATTTTCATTTTCAGATAAATAGTATAATATAAAATATTTTTAATTGAAACTAATTTCTAAATATTCTTTATATTTTCAAGTGCATACTAACATGATGAAATATCATATCAACGGTACTAAAATAATTATATAATTAAAATTATAATTTACAGCTGTCAAATTTGACATTTTCTTAATACTTCAAATTGAATAGGACTGAATTTTCTAAATACAAATTAAACGTATTTATAATTACTTTTTGTGTACAAAATTATTACCATAATATTGTAGAAGCACTACTTTAAGTTTATATGCAAATATATTTTATAAATAAATAACACAGCCCCACAAAAAAAGTGTCGTGCGCGGCAGACCAGACTAGTCATTTCCTATGTATTTTGACGCGCTGAACACGAATCCGAAGTCCGTTTTGCTCCATCACGTCAGGATTTTTTTCTAACCTCCAAAAACCTGTCGGATTTTGAGAGGTAGGCTATTTTTTTAAAAAATTGATGGATTTACTTCAAACTTGGTATATAGGGGTTTTTTGGGTCGCTGATGACGAATTTGAAGTTAGATTTTCAAAATTCAAAATGGCGGCTCCAATATGACGGACGAATTTTGTAAAAATTGATGGATTTACTTCAAACTTGGTATCTAGGGGTTTTTTGGGTCGCTGATGACGAATTTGAAGTTAGATTTTCAAAATTCTCGATTTTAATGAGTAGACAATATAATCTAAGGGTTGGACAAACGCATTCAGTGCTTGGACAAACAAACAAAGTAGATGAAAGATAAAAAAATAAATTTGATTAAAAATTAAACAGTAATGAATGTTCATTTTTCCTCCATTATCACAAGTTTTCCAATTTTCTCGAGTTTAAAGGATAGACAAATTAATTTAAGGGTTGTAACGAATTTCGGAAGACTTTAGATATTTTAAATTAAATAGAAAGTGGAGGTTCGGCTCGCGATAGCCGAAAGAAATAAATTGAGCGAAATCAAAAACTTAAAAAAGGCGATTCGACTTACGACGCAGTTAAATGAGCAGCTGCGTGCAATTGATCCGAGACGAGTCCATCCAGATGACAAATAAAAATCGATTGATCGAACTTACCAGTTCGCAGATCGTTGAATCGCTGTGGCGCACATCGGAGTTCCTGAAGGATAATCCTAGGGATGTGTGAACACAAAATAAACAAAATATTATATTGAACAAACAAAACATTTAATAAAATGAAATGCGAGTATACAACAATTTACAAAGATGCGACGCAGCGCATCGATTACGCGCGGAAAATCGCGACGGAAGGTGCTTCTACGGTAAGAAGTCTCGCTTCTCTCTAATGAGAGGATCGACCGCGATCGTCATCGTGACCCATGACATCCTTCGTATATGGCACGATGACACCTGAATATATGATTCGGTTAACCACCAATAGTGTCGTAGACTTGAGGCTTACGGCTGGCGCGAGAAATTAGGAAGTAGGGAAACAGCCGGGAACTGCATATTTATCCGAGGAGATAGAAAACGATATGGATCGTTACAATTCTCCCCTTCTAAATTGCAGTTACCGGTGGTTTGTCCAAGCTCGATCAATTGTTTCCTTTATAGATAGAAATCTAACCTGGTATTTACTCGTCTCAATAGTAAAAGCATTTTGCTAAATAGAATACAAAAGGAAAATTATTAATAAAATAAAGTTTTTTTTAATCATTAGATCATATCATGAAATTAAATTAAAGTTTAATTGTTTTGATAATTGGTTCGCAACTGCTCAAAGAATTAATTCTAGTTATTATTCTCTAAGTAGTGTCGTATACAATATGTGCTTATTCGAACGAGGTAGTGACTTGCTACAAATAATATTGCGCTTGAAAGAAACGTTGGAAAATGTTGTCGAAATAAAAATGTCTTTGTTAGAATTTTAACCAAAAGAAAATATCGTAATAGCGCGAATTTAACGAAGCACGTGAAAACAAATCTATTGTCTAGGAAACGATGATTCATTATCTGGAGTGGCTTCTTGCGAATTGTTGGTTTAATTTTTCCATGTTGGTGGGAAAACGAATAGTTTCTTATCAACCATGTCATGAGCGTTAACCCAGTCTCTGAAGATGGCCAGCTGTCATCCTTGATCGTTGTGGATTGCACAGAGTTCGGAATATTTCTGCGTACTCGGAAGATAGACATCCTCGAACGTTGGAGACGACGGCGAGGTATATGTCAGATTATGACTGAGGGAAGCGTAAACGTCCAGAGAATAGGCATGCTCGTGTTTGTGATACGCCAAGCCATATGGACCATCGATAGTGATGCTGCGGATGAAACATCATTTTGCCTTCGAATCGAAAATTATGCGAATGTAATTACGAGCACAGTAAATCGTTCTCATCTTTATGTGCAGAACGCAGGTAGCACGCGTTGACACATCAAATTCGTGCATATTGTGATAGCACTAGTATGAATCGTGGTGTAGATAATTGAAACAAGAAGTCGTTTTCCTTATATCGATACCAATGGATTCGCTGGAGCCTTGAATGTCTGGTCGGGCATCTTCAGCATATCATGGTGTTGTGAACCGTAAATAAGGAATGAATAGTGTTGTAGATCCTTGCATTCAGGTGATGAAGAAACGCACATGACCTTGGTTTCCAAGAAACTAACCTCGAGATAGCGCGGTTGATGGGAATCATTCTTCCTTCAGGTGTTCTCAAAACCAATTCAAGGTAAGCGGCTAGTTTACTGGTAGCAACTTTGACGATCATTGCGTTGGTGCGTGTAACGCGAACGCGGATGGTGGAGAAGCTATTTCATGTTACGCTACTTTCGGTAGTTAATCTACTGATTTTTTTTATATCGAAAACTTGACGACACTATTTAATCATTATTAAATTTTATTATTCGTCGTACAAAAATACTTTTTTTTTAATAATAAACGCTAATTTATAAGAAGCACGATGAGAGTATCGTTTAATGCGCGTTGATCAATTAACAATTCATTGGAGATAAAGATCACGAATGACGCTTCAATGCGTCTTATCTAAGTGATAAGCATCATCTCTTTTTTTCATGCAAATAGTCATTTTGACTTTCAATTTTCATAAAAATAATGCGCGCTTGGCTTAGCTGCACATCAGCTATAAAATAACACAGGCACACAAAAAAAAAGTTGTCTGTTTCTTGAACTAGACATATATTTCCTATAGTATTTTGGCCCGCTAAAATCGAATCTGAGCCCAGAATTGCTCCATCACCCTCAGTTTTTCTTTAAATCGACCAAAACCACCCTTAAACGGACAAATTCACACTTCGGAGATAAAAAATAAATCAACTTATTTTTTTAAAAAACCGAATTTTACATCTACGAAACTTTGCTCCACTAACTCAAAAACAAAGCCAGCATTGATCCAGCACCCCCTGAATTTTTTTAAATCGAAAAAACTACCCCTAATCTGAAGAATCAAATTCAGGAGGTAAAACAATAAAATAACTGATTTAAAAATTTTATAACCAGGTATTTTTACTCCAGCAAAGCCAGAAATGCTCCCTCACCCTCTAAATTTTTTTAAATCGAAAAAACCACCCTTAAATAGAAAAATTCAAATTTAATAAGTAAAAAATATTAAATTACAGGTTTTTTTAAAAACAGAACCTTACATGTATGTAGTTTTGCTCTTCTAACTCGAAAAAATAAAGCCAGCATTGATCCATCACCCTCTGAATTTTTTTAATCAAAAAAACTACCCTTAATCTGAAGAATCAAACTTAGGAGGTAATACAATATAATTATATTGTATTACCTCCTAAGTTTGATTCTTTGATGGTTTTTTCGGTTTAAAAAAATTTTAGAGGGTGAGGGAGCATTTCTGGCTTTGTTTCCGCATTGCTGGAGTAAAAATACCTTGTTATAAACTTTTTTAATCAGTTATTTTATTGTTTTACCTCCTAAGATTGATTCTTCAGATTAAGGGTAGTTTTTTTGATTAAAAAAATTCAGAGGGTGATCGATCAATGCTGGCTTTTTTTGAGTTAGTAGAGCAAAACTACATACATGTAAGGTTCTGTTTTTAAAGAAACCGGTAATTTAATATTTTTTACTTATTAAATTTGAATTTTTCTATTTAAGGGTGGTTCTTTCGATTTAAAAAAAAATTAGAGGATGAGGGAGCATTTCTGGCTTTGTTTCTGCCTTGCTGGAGTAAAAATACCTTGTTATAAAATTTTTTAATCAGTTATTTTATTGTTTTATCTCCTGAATTTGATTCTTCAGATTAGGGGTAGTTTTTTCGATTAAAAAAATTCAGGGGGTGCTGGATCAATGCTGGCTTCGTTTTTGAGTTAGTGGAGCAAAGTTTCGTAGATGTAAAATTCGGTTTTTTTAAAAAATAAGTTGATTTATTTTTTGTCTCCGAAGTGTGAATTTGTCCGCTTAGGGGTGATTTTGGTCGATTTAAAAAAAAACTGAGGGTGATGGAGCAATTCTGAGCTCAGATTCGGTTTTAGCGGGCCAAAATACTATAGGAAATATATGTCTAGTTCAAGAAACAGACAACTTTTTTTGTGTGCCTGTGTAATTGGTTCACTTGTTAATATTATAGTGAAACATAGTTTTTATTTCATTTATTTTAGGTTTATTTAGACAACTCGCGGACAAATTGTTTTCCGATTTTGACATTAAGGGCAATGCGAGCCCTTTTATCACTTGCGCATAGACTTGCCAGCTGTTGCTGATAAGCAAGTAGTCGGCTTTGCTATAGGCAATGACGCACGCGAAGGTATACTCGGTCCTACTGTACGCGATAGAGGGGAGTTCCCTGCTAGAGTCTAAATGCTATGTCTCGGATTCCGAGCAAAAGCTATGTACGTTTTCGCTTTTGGAGTTGCTGCGTGAAATCTCTACTGGCCAAACGCAATATAAGACGTTAAAGCAATTTGAGAGAGACACCTTCGGTCCTGAGCGAAACGGTTGCAATGTGGATGGCACATTTATTAATTATTTTGCGGCGCTTTTTAACTAACATATTTTTAATCTAAAATTTTTTTTTTGAGTATTAATGACTATTTTTCATGTTTATTCGATTTAAATAACAAATTTTCATTTGTTATGATTTAAATTTAATTTCAATAAAAATTTTTGAGACGATCATTTACTTGACTGAGGTTACTCAATGAGTGCGAGATGTACTCATCGTCAACTGAAAAATCACTAGCAAAGTACTCTGTAAAGTTTCTTGCATTTCGCGTAATTACTTTTACTAAGGAATGCGTTGAGATTTCAATCGCATGACTAGAATAACTTTTTGAAAAGTTTAATCTTTCGCGCTTATGTTTTCGAAGAGGCATTATAGTGATTTCAGCGTAATTTCAAGCCTACTATTACTTCGCTTCAATGAAAGGTGTGCGATCGATTGTATGATCGATGATTATTGGCAATCAAAATTTTGAGAGACACTAGCATTATTCTCAGCAACCCTAGCTGCATTTAGCGTAGATGAATTAGCTGGGAGGCGCGTTGAATCCCATTATAAGAATGATATACAGTGCCGCTCAGCAGATTTTGCCCACCTTTGAGAATTTTACGCTTGGCGAAAAGTTTTATATTTCGGTTGCTAATAAAGATATAATAATGAGTGAGGACTTTTTTGAAAGCTTATATCTTCTACTTTTATGATATCTAAAACAGACATTAAAAAAAAAATTTTTTTATTGTTTAATTGCTCAAAATAAAAATCCAAAATTTCCGTTTTTTTTGTAATTTTAAAATCGCTGCAGTTTTTAAACCAGTTATCACATTTTAATCGTTGATAAGCCATTTGAAAGCTAATTTTATCACCTTTAAAATGATTCCTTGTAAACTTTAATACGATAATTTGTAACAAAGATATGGACAATTGTTTAAAAAAACTGCACTTTTTTTCAACTAGTCATAACTCAAGAACGATTGATTTTTGAAAAAAATGGTTGAGAAGAAAAATGTGCCTTTTTATGTATAGCATTAGAAAAAAAATATTTAGACATAAAAAAAAATTTTTTTTTTTGACATATTTTGATTTTTTTGAAAATCAGCACTTTTTGTAATTAGTAATAAGTCGAAAACGGTTAGCTTTAGAAAAAAATTCGTAATATTTTTTTCTCAATTCTAAACATGAAAATACACATTTTTTATATTAAGAATTTTTGTCAAAAGCTAACCGTACTCGACTTATTAGTAATTTAAAAAATTTTGTTTTTCAAAAAAACTCGAAATATGTAAAAAAAATTTTTTTTTTTTGTAATTCGAAATATTTTTTTTCTAATTCTATATATAAAAATAGGAATTTTTTATCCTGAAAATTTTTTTCTAAAGCTAACCGTTCTCGAGTTATTACTAATTACAAAAAGTGCTGATTTTCAAAAAAATCAAAATATGTCAAAAAAAAAAAATTTTTTTTTTTATGTCTAAATATTTTTTTTCTAATGCTATACATAAAAAGGCACATTTTTCTTCTCAACAATTTTTTTCAAAAATCAATCGTTCTTGAGTTATGACTAGTTGAAAAAAAGTGCAGTTTTTTTAAACAATTGTCCATATCTTTGTTACAAATTATCGTATTAAAGTTTACAAGGAATCATTTTAAAGGTGATAAAATTAGCTTTCAAATTGCTTATCAACGATTAAAATGTGATGACTGGTTTAAAAACTGCAGCGATTTTAAAATTACAAAAAAAAACGGAAATTTTGGATTTTTATTTTGAGCAATTAAACAATAAAAAAATTTTTTTTTTAATGTCTGTTTTAGATATCATAAAAGTAGAAGATATAAGCTTTCAAAAAAGTCCTCACTCATTATTATATCTTTATTAGCAACCGAAATATAAAACTTTTCGCCAAGCGTAAAATTCTCAAAGGTGGGCAAAATCTGCTGAGCGGCACTGTATATACTTTTTTTTATCTTTTATTTTGACTTTTATAAAAACTTCTTAATTTATTATTAATCATTTAGATTTTTTTAATATTATTTCAAAAACATTATTAGGTAAGATTCTCGCAATTTAAGGAAGCACTAGTGTATTTATTGTAATTTATAATAAAGACACGTTGCTTCTACGCAAAGGAAATGAACATCTTTGCTTCATTTTACTAAAACACTAGTGAACAGACTTTAACGAACACGTTGAATAAGTATTGAAATGCTGACTAATTGTATGCGAGTTTGCACTGTTTGATGAGACACTAGTGGCATCAAGCAAGCATGCGCTTCTGAGCACGTTGCCTTAGTGTAAGTTGTACAATTTTGACAGCTTGTTTCTCAGCTGTTATATGAACACTAGTGAAAATAAAGCTTTTCACTTTTGAAAACGTTGTTCTAGCTAGAGAAAACTAATTGACAATTTCTGAGAAAGTGGAAATTAATAATTATTATTTAGTTATTAAAATTTTATTCATTAAAAAATTCAATTAACATTAATAATTATGCGAGAAAAAGTAACGCGATAATTTTAATTTTGAAATACTAGTGACAATTGGATTATTTACCTAAGTTGCACGTTATTTCATGATTATAAATTCGCGACTTGGATTACTTCCTATTATGAGTACAGGATGATACTCATCGTCAATCGACAAATCACAGCATTATACTGGGTGACGTCATCTGCATTGAGCGCAGTGACGTGTACCAAGGGACGCGTTGAAGTCTAGACCATGTGACGAGAAATAACTTTTAAGAAGCCCGATAATCTCGCATTACGCTTATCATGAAGCATTATAGTGGTATCAGTAGAAATTTCTACTAAATGACACTTCGCTTCAAAATATGCTGCGCGATGAATCGTACGATCGCGATCGTTGTCAATCGATATTTGAGGAGACACTAGCACTATTCGTAGTTACTGGCTGTAATTAGCGCGGTTGAATTAACTGAGAGGCGCGTTGAATCCTATCGATAAAACGATTTTCGTTAATTATCATTATTAACTGTCCCTAGTTCAATTTATTATTATTTGCAGTCGTTTTATAGATAACGATATCAAGGGAAGCACTAGCAAAGTTGTTGCGGTTTTTGCGACAACACCGCGTTGCTTCCGCGTAAAGGGATTAATCATCTTTACTTTTTTTATAGCATTAGTGGACGTTCCTTAGCATACACGTTGCTTAATTTTACGTGGCATTTTTAAATATTTTAATTCGATTAGAATAATTAAGTAAGAAGGAGCGCGATCATTTCGATTTTTTTTTTGGTTATTCTGATTTGGCGCGTCAGAAGCGCTGTAAGGGACATCAGACGCACTGTACGGGACATAGGTTGCACCAAACCGGGATAACTGATGTCCGTTTTTAAAGTACAAAAATTTTTTAACTAACCAGTACAATCGGTGCACCAAAATTTTTTCCGTGTATAAATGCGGTAAAAAATAGAATAAAAATCTTATTTTTTTTTGTTAAGAAAAAAATTTTTAATACGCTTATATCGACATTTTATCGCGTTAGAAACACAAGAAAGCGTTCTCTAAACGGAAAATTCCCTGTGAAGCACCATTTTGACGTGGCATCAGTGGAAATTTTCTTTAAGAAAGAGCAAGAAAAGGAATATGTGGTAATTGAAAAAAAAGATATGTTAATTCGACAATTAACACACGTTGGGCGCTAAATTGTGACGAACAATTTTGGCTTTATTAGTACAAATACTAACACACGTTGGGCGCCAAATTGTAACGAACTTCGCGAGACTTTAGATATTTTAAATTAAATAGAAAGTGGAAGTTCGGATCGCGATAGCCAATACAAATAAATTGAGCGAAAATCCAAGCGAAATCCAAAACTTAAAAAAGGTGATTCGACTTACGACGCAGTTAAATGAGCAGCTGCGAGCAATTGATCCGAGACGAGTCCATTCAGATGACAAATAAAAATCGATTGATCGAACTTACCAGTTCGCAGATCGTTGAATCGCTGTGGCGCACATCGGAGTTCCTGAAGGATAATCCTTGGGATGTGTGAACACAAAATAAACAAAATATTATATTGAACAAACAAAACATTTAATAAAATGAAATGCGAGTATACAACAATTTACAAAGATGCGACGCAATGCATCGATTACGCGCGGAAAATCGCGACGGAAGGTGCTTCTACGGTAAGAAGTCTCGCTTCTCTCTAATGAGAGGATCGACCGCGATAGTCATCCATGACATCCTTCGTATATGGCACGATGACACCCGAATATATGATTCGGTTAACGACCAATAGTGTCGTAGGCTTGAGGCTTACTGCTGGCGCGAGAAATTAGGAAGTAGGGAAACAGCCGGGAACGGCATATTTATCCGAGGAGATCGAAAACGATATGGATCGTTAAAGGGTAAGAAAAACGAATTAAATATTTGGAGAATCAAACAAACTTCATAAACAGTCAAAAAAATCAATTAGTTTAAAAATTAGCTACTAATGAATAATTATTTTTCCTCTTTTATTACAAATTTTCCAAATTTTCTCGAGTTTAAAGGGTGGACAACTGAATTTAAGGGTTGAACAAACGCATTCAATGCTTGAACAAACCAACAAAGTTTATAAAGCAATAAAAAAATCAATTAGTTTAAAAATTAGCCACAAAATAATGGTCATTTTCCATTTTTTATCACAAATTATACAATTTTCTTTAGTATAAAGGGTGGACAAATTAATTTAAGGGTTGGACAAGCGCATTCAATGCTTAGACAAATCAACAAAGTTTATAAACAATAAAAATATCAATTAGTTTAAAAATTAGCCACTAATTAATGGTCATTTTCAATCTTTTATCACAAATTTTCCAAATTTCTCAAGTTTAAAGGGTAGACATATTAATATAAGGGTAAGACAAACGAATTTAATACTTAAAAACAAACAAACTTCATAAACAATTAAGAAATTAATTTGTGTAAAAATTGGCCACTAATGAACAATCATTTTCCATCTTTTATCACAAGTTTTCAAATTTTCTCAAGTTTAAAGGGTAGACAAATTATTTAAGGGTTGGACCAACGCATTCAGTGCTTGGATAAACAAAAAAAGTTAATAAAAGATAAAAAAAATCAATTAGTTTAAAAATTAAACACTAATGAATGTTCATTTTCCCTCCATTATCACAAGTTTGCCAATTTTCTCGAGTTTAAAGTATGAACAAATTAATTTAAGGGTTGGACAAACGAAGTCAATGCTTGCAGAAACAAACAAACTTCATAAACTATTAGGAAATTAATTTGTTTAAACATTAGACAGTAATGAATGGTCATTTTTTATCTTTTATAACAAATTTTCCAAGTTTCTTGAGTTTAAATGGTAAACAAAATAAAATAAGTATTGGGCAAACGAATTGAATACTTGGAGAAACAAACAAACTTTATAACCAATCACGAAATTAATTTGTTTAAAAATTAGACACTAATGAATGGTAATTTTCCATCTTTTATTACAAATTTTCCCATTTTCTAGAGTTTAAAGGGTAGAAAAAATAACTTAAGGGTTGGACCTACGAAGGCAATTCTTGACAAACCAACAAAGTTAATAAAGAATAATAAAATCAATTTGTTTAAAAATTAACTACTAATGAATGGTCATTTTGCCTCCTTTTTCACAAGTTTTCAAATTTTTTCGACTTCAAAGAGTGGACAAACTAATTTAAGGGTTAGACAAACGAATTAAATGCTTCGACAAACATACAAAGTTGATAAAGAATAAAAAAATCAATTTGTTTAAAAATTAACCACCATTGAATCGTAATTTGGACAAATTAATAAAGGGTGGACAAATTAATTTAAGGGCTGGACAAACGAAGTCAATGCTTGGGCAAACTAACAAAGTTGATAAAGAATAAAAAAAATAAATTGTTTAAAAATTAACCAATAATAAATGATTATTTTCCAGCTTTTATCACAAGTTTTCAAATTTTCTCGACTTTAATGAATAGACAAATTAGTTTAATGGTTGGACAAACGAAGGCAATGCTTGGACAAACAAACAAAGTTAATAAAGAATAAAAAAATCAATTTGTTTAAAAATTAACCACCACTGAATCGTAATTTTGCCTCTTTTTTTTACAAGTTTACCAATTTTCTGGAGTTTAAAGGGTTAACAAATTAATCTAAGGGTTGGACGAACGAATTGGACAAACACACAAAGTTGATAAAATATAAAAAAATCAATATGTTTAAAAATTAAACACTAATGAATGTTTATTTAGCTTCCATTATCACATGTTTTCTAATTTTCTCGAGTTTAAAGGATAGACAAATTAATTTAAGGGTTGGACATACGAAGGCAATTCTTGACAAACCAACAAAGTTGATAAAAAATAAAAAAAATAATTTGTTTAAAAATTAACTACTAATGAATGGTCATTTTGCCTCCTTTGTCACAAGTTTTTAAATTTTTTCGCGTTTATAGGGTTGGACAAACAAATTCAATTCTTGGACAAACAAACAAAGTTGATAAAAGTTAAAAATAATCCATTTGATTAAAAATTAGCCACTAATGAATGTGACCCTTTCTTGATCAGAGTAGAGGGAAACTACGGAAAATCTCTACTGAATAGAGCCGGTTTATTGACTGTCGAGTCATGAATGTACATTTAAATAGTCATCCAAATGCACAAACATATCCTCCTTGTCAAACCTTCCGCTTAGTATATCTCGATTGCAGAAAAAACACCAGGGCTATAGCGGGTACCGAGGCGGTCACCCATCCAAGTACTAACCGTGCTTGGATGTGCTTAACCTCGGCGACCACAAGCCAAGGCGCTTCACCGCTCGAGCTATACTATCGGTTTTTTAAATCTTCCCCTTTAATTTATTATAAAATGATAACCCAAACGTGAATTGTTAGACGCCAGTCAATTTTTAAACGGAATTAACAAACCGAAACAAAAGCAATCTTACCACCAAAAATTTCTTCCCAAATTATCTCAAAGGAGATTCGCTCAATACCAGTCAGAAAGGGAAAAAAAATCTGAAGTCAGTTTTCAAAAATTTTAAATGGTGGATCCAATATCGATGTCGAATTTTGGAAAATTGATTGAATTCATTTGAAACTTGTTACTTAGGGGTTTTTGGGGTCGCAGATTACGAATCCGGTGTTACTTTTAAAAAATTCATAATAGCGGATATAAAATGGCAGATTTTTTTTTAAATTTTATACTTTACCTGAAACTGTCAATTTTAAATTGAAAATTGTATACCATCAATTGCATTTGAGAGTCGTTTGATTAACAAATGTTTTTCTGCAATAACTGTAATTGAGTGACATTTGGAAATTTCAGGTACAGACAATGCTTCCTTAAATCTTTTATTTAAATGTCTACTGCTTTTGTCTTGTTCAATTTTACTGAAATAAAATATTTTAATATTTTTAAATTGACTCTTTGCCCACTTAAATAAAGCTTCGGGAGTAAAAATAGCTTCAGATGGCTTGGCAGTGAGACTTGCCCTGTACGCTTCTCTTTTGAAAGTAGCACCAAGACCATCGTATCCACTTTTACCATGGGCAGTAGCGCTTTAATGGCATTCTGGATCTAAACCAAATTCTTCCTTGTGGTTAACTAGATTTGCTACTTGAAATCTGTTTTTAGTGTTTTTTTGCCTCATCTGTTTCATAAATTATCTTTCTTACCGATTTCACATTTTTTTTATTTTAGGAATTAATTGTTTTTGCACTGTGTACACACTAGCAGTGTCATGTTTCACACTGTTAGATAGAAAAACACAACTCTTATGCGTCTGTTCAGATTCATTTTAAAGTAATATATAACTGGAATTACAGTACACTGGTCATTGTTAAAATGAAATGCTTAGGAAGCATCTTGAGCAGTGTACTTATAATTTTCCGAAAAGTCAAACATTACAATTACCTCATCTTTCCGTCAATCAATCTTTTTTTAAGACATAAATTGGACTTGTTGTTTAGCGATGAATGAATGAGGTTTTAAAATCTCTAATTTGTTACGCAGATCGTTAGTAAAAACTTCTACGTTTGTTGTAATCGTTAACATTGTTGATCTGTCTGTTCCTGTCCAAGTTATATATTCAACTTTTTCCATAGATTTAGACCTGAAAGCTGTGGTGAGTATTTCTGAAACTTGAGTTATTCCTGGACACTGTTTGCATTCATCTAAATGACAATTAGATGAAGGAGATCTGCACACCATTAAATTCAAACAATCTTTATAATTAGAGATTGGAATAACACAGGGCTGACCAACGTAGGGAAAAAGAGCATTTGAGAGCACGGGTACTTCCCCCACTGCCCGTGCTTTCAGGTTTCAATTTTTTTTCGTTTATAAGTCATCTGAAGTTGGGCAAATAAATAAAGTTTGACAAGTTTTTTTCAAAGCACTTCAGAGCAGGTTAAAAACTAACCACGTTACGTTAGTATTATTGTTACTCACATTATTTTTATTCCTCTTTATTTTTAAAAATGTCTGAGAATTCGCGTTTCAAATTTCAATGGGAACAGGAATATTTAGTTACTCTAAATGAAAATAATAATGCTCAGTGCGTAATTTGCGAAAAAGAATTTAAGACTTTAAAAAAATTTAATTTGAATCGACATTACATGCACTTTCATGAGAGTAAGTATAAAAACTCTACCGAAGATGAAAAGCGATCACTATTTGAAACTTACAAACAACGTTTGATTTGAAGAAATAAATTTTTGATAAAAAACAAAATTGAGAAAACGCCTTTTACTTCGTCATCTCTTATGAATATTAATGATAATTCACGAAAATCACTTAAAGCTTCTTATGCTGTAGCCTTAGAACTAATTTCAATAAGTGCTATGACAGAAACGACGAAAGGAGTGGATATTTTTAATGCGCTTCAAAAAGAAATGTCGTCCTTCATTAGTAGTTTTGATAAATGTTCTTGTATCACAACGGATGGAGCTCCAGCAATGACGGGTACAGAGATCGGCTTAGTTGGACAATTAAGAAAACATCATATTTATTGTCAAGTAAATTAATTTCTATTTTTGTTAAAAATGCCTATAAAATTATAAGCTCTAAATTCACCTTTACCAAATTCAAAGGGAACTAGATATTTATATAATATTTAATTAATTATAATATGCAATGTTTATTGATAGGTACTCCACTGTATAATTCACCAAGAGGCTTTATCATTAATAAAAGAGTCAGAAGGATTAAAAATCGTTACGAAAATAACAAATTTTTTAAGAGGAGAACATCACTCGTTAACGCATCGCAAATTGAAGAATTTTTTAGAAGAAGTGGAAACTGAGTATCCAGATTTATTACTTTTTTGTGCAAGCCGTTGGCTGAGTGCAAGTAATTGTTTGCAGCGGTTTTTTTCATTAAGAAATGAAATTTTGGAGTTTTTGAAGACGAAAGTAGATTGTGATACTACAACATATGAAATTCTTTTCACGTGTCACGTGTCCTCAATTTCTCAGTGAATTGGCATTTATCACTGACTTTACGAAGTACTTAAATGAACTTTATTTGAAGTTACAAGGCAGAAATCGTACCATTTGTCATCTGTATTCGAATGTGTTAAGTTTCAAGGAACAATTGAGTCTTTTTGAAAACAATATTTCGACAAACAATCTTGTTCATTTTCCGAGTTGTACAAGCATTTTACAAGAATTTCCTAATTTAGACTTTCAAATATATTTGTCGATTTTACAAGGAGTCATTGCTGAATTCAACTCTCTCGATTCAAAGATTTCGAAGACATAGCAACTGATATTCATTTATTTGCAAACCCGCAAACTGTGGAAATAGAAAAACAGAGGCCCGAATTGCAGTTAGAATTGTGCGACCTACGTGCGGATGTATCTATACCAAAAGAAGTTGGAGATAAACCAGAAGAGTTTTTTAAACTTTTAACCAAAGAAAAATATCCTAATTTGCGAGATTTAGGTCTAAAAATGTTTTCCACACCGAAAAAAAAAAGTTCTCAAATTTAGAGGATTCCTCTTCTTTTGCAGCAACTTTTCCTTTTATATATGGGCACTAAAGTTTTAATATCAAATTGAGAGGATTTTCCTCTCTTATATTTTGAGAGGAATAATTTCAAAATAAGATTTATTCATCTTGTTTCAATCTTACGTCAAATTCAGAAATGTCAACCTTCTTTACTTGGTTAAAAGCAATTTATGGGTTAATTTACCTGTTATTATTTGGATTATGTAATTTATAGTGAAAGGAACCATTTTTGAAAAAAAAATATTGACGGCGAAAACACGAGCTGAGTTTCTATACAATAAATTACCAAAAATTTTCAGTTTGTTAAAATGTTTTTAGTTTTTGTTAATTTTAAAATAAAGTACTCAGTATAAAAGTGAAAAAGGGCTTATGGATTATTTAATTTAAAGTGAATATATATTTAAAAAAATTTAAAGGTTAAATTGCTGAAATATTAAATTCTCATTGCAATATTATTAAATTCTAACCCTAGAAAAAATAGATGTTAAACACATAACATTGTTGATAAATTTATTACAGTACATTTATGACAGTTTTTAATTTAAACAGAAATAAGTTTTTATAAATTAAAACTTTAATTTGCAGTGAAGAATTTGTTAATTAAATAATTAATGTAAAAAAGTGGTTTTTTGAAACTGAATGAATTTTATGAATTTTATTTTATTTTTTTATGTATTTTTTAAGTATTAATTGCACACAATATTTTGTATTTTATTTTTACATTAATTTTTACTAAAAAATAAATTAGTATCTTTTTTCTTTTAAATTTAATTTTAATTGTAAATACTTTTTATAAATAAATAAATACATCAATATATTTTTAAACTTTTATTTTTTTTAAACTCTAAAAATGATAAAAAAATATACAACATGGATTACAAGTTATAAATTTATTTAAATAACCATGTACATAAATTTAAAATTTAAATTTAGGTGTTATCATTTTTGATCCACTTCGGGGCGCTATTATTATCTTATGTGGAAGATAATAAAAAAAATCTTTATATTGACAACACTTCCATTTTTTCGTATCTGTCAATTCGTATGAGTAAAAATGATTATTAAACCCTATTGTTTTGATCAACGACAAAATAAAATAGACAGTATTTTCTTGTAGTACAATAAATCTTACTAAACCAAATTGAGGGAGTTCGTTTTTGAAGCCCAATACAATTGCGACATTTGTTTCGTACTTTGTGCCTTTTATTAAAACCCAGTTTATTACTGTACTTTTTGATTGCGTTAATGTATTCGGCAAGATATTTCTAAACATAGAATATTCCTTAACAGAATGAAGTGTCTCATTATTACGCGAAATGGGTCCACAAACAAGATCAATGTATAAAGGTTCGTTTGCAAGAAATCTACTGCATTGTTTTAATTGAAATCGCGTAGCCAACGACAATGGCAAATTAGTTCTCGAATTAGAAACATGAGCAGCTTGTTTAAAAGGTCTGTGATTCGACTCCCAACGACGAGATTCAATAAAAATCAAAGGTCCAAGTATCGGTTGCAAGTCAGGAATATGCTCCATGTTGTGAAATTTTGGTTTAAGGGTTTGCTCAAATTGCGAGATGTACATTTCATTGTGCTCGGATATTATTACCCTTAAATATTCTGTCATTTCCTTGTTAACATAGGGAGCTGTTATAAAATCAACAATTTCCCTAAGTCTTAAGAAAAAACACCAGACGGGATCATCCTCAGGAATGTAATCTCCGACCATTAGAGCAAAATTTCTAACAAGAGTTAGCATTTCTGATGCAGATAACTTTATATTTTTTGAGCGCAAGTTTTCTTCCGAGATGGTAGGGATAACATTTCCATCATCTGTTAAAGAATAATCAAAACTTCGAATACGTTCGTTTAAAGTGAGAAGATTAAGGAATTTCTTAACCACTACAATGTAATAAATAATTTCACCCATATCATATCTTGCAACGCCTTCAAAAACGTCATGCATAATATCTAAATGAGGATTTTCAGTTGGGTCAACGTAACTAGGAATTCTATTTAACATACACATTTCATGAATTCCAGTTTCTGTTGCATTATTTGTCTCAACGTCATCAATGTAATTTTTAGAATTTCGGAGAAGAGAGTGGTCAACAAATAATTGCGAGTGAAGTTTGTCTTTGTGAATGGTACATATTCTGCAAGGATAATTCGAGTTGAATCCTTTAATAAATCCTAATATTTCGTTAAGTCCTAAATTATCCCCGAGAATTGCGCAAAGACAAAAATAAATTCTCTGTCCATTAATTTCTATTCCATTCACTTCTAAATCAATAAGATCGTCAATTATAGGTTTAAAAACATTAGCATTTCCGAAAACTTTATTTTCTGATAGAAAAAGCAAACCTAGGAAAATATTTTCAATTTTTGATATTAATTCTGGAGGAAGGCAAGCTATAGAATAATATAATGCACCAATCTTATGATCTGTGGCATGTGATCCTAAAGCGTTATCTGGTTCAAAATCATCAAAATAAAGAAGAATTGGAAGTACTATTTTATCACCAAAATTTTTAATCTTTTTTTGCCACATTTCTCCTTGAACAATATTTGTAATTAAATCATCGTTCTTTGATTTATAAAGTTCTTCAAGATTTTTCAAAATACTTTCGAGTGCTCCAGGCAATTGAAGAAAACGAGATAGAACCTCCTTCATTGGGATATGTTGACCATACACATTACAGTGCTGAAGTTGTGTTGTTTGATCATCTTTTTTAGTATCATATTCAGATCCAATGATATATGGTTCTGGTTCAATGTACATGCCCGTTTCCTTGAAAGCCTGAATTCTCAAATAATCAGTTTCTAGACCATCGAAAGGATTTGAAATGGTTTGAAAACCAGTTTGAATATCTAAAATGTCTTTATCAGGCACAGAATTTGATTTTAAAATATTTAAAACTTTTTTTTCAAGAAATGAAATGTAAGGACCACTTAACAATTCTGAAACACCTTCCACTACAGTTTGCACTGTGCTACGAGTCACTATACTAGATGAATATAGTTTTGACGTAAATAAAAGAGCAGCATCTGCTACGTCTTCCTTAAGCTCAATATTGGTAGGATTGTACTCTACATTTTTCGAACTATCCTCAAACTTATCATTGTCATTATCACAAAAAGAAATGGAATCAGTGCTAGTTTTATCATCAAAATTCATTTTAATGAAAACTGAGGAAGAGGAATTACCTTTATCGACTTCTGAGTATTCGGAATGTAATATTTTATCCTTGAAATGTTTTATGAACGATTTTAAACTCTTATAGGATCTTAAACAATTAGAGTTTGTACATCTATATATATCAACTGATTTGTGACAAAGTTTTATATGAAAAATTAAGTTGTCCACATTGAGGCATTGAAAATGTTTACACGCGAAACACGAGTAGACCATTTTGTTAATTTTAATTCGAGTATTGTAAGATTTAATACGATGAAAATAAAAACGATATCACTTCAAATTCCGTTTTAGAGAAATTAAAGTATTAACAAATTCTAATGCAAAAGTTAATGTCGTTCTAATGCTCTTCTAAATTTACAATTTCAGTTGTACGCTGAATATTCACTAAAGTTTTAAAATTGCCCACCATTGTCGAAATATTTGCGCTCTTCTTATCATACTCTGTAAAAATATCGTATAGAGCTTGTTGAACAAAGAGCCAAGGCTGATAAGCTTCTTGTGAATATTCCGTATGAAGAGCAAAGATGGCTTTAAAGCAAACGTCGAAAGCTTTTTTCAAGTTGGGGAATTCGTACTTGATGGTGTCGATAATACAATAACTTCTTGACAATTTTGCACGAGTTGTTCCAACACATAGAATGAAAGGTTGAAGTTTCTCTTTTTTTTTCATTTGATTTAATCGTCTCATTATGGCAGGGTCAATGTCATTAGGTGACTAGAATGCAAAATGATTTATTATTTGTTTTTTAATTTAATTTTTTATTAATTAAATTTAATTAAATTAAATAATTAAGATAATTAAATTAATTAAGCTGTCGGATCAAAGAAGGGCACATAACCAATGTAATTCAAATGGGTTATGTGCCCTTCTTTGATCCGGCAGCTCAATTGTTTGATTGTTTTTTTATTATGCTTTTTTACAAAAACATAAAAATTTTCCTAACATACTTTCACATGGAGAATAAAAGCTTCTTGAGATTCTATTTGCGTTGGACGGGGTGTAATCGACTGACTTTTTTTACCCCTTGACTTTGGCTGCTTAGGAAATAGGTAAGGCAGCAGTTGAAAAAGTAAATTATCTTTTTCATCTAAAAATATGTGATATTTAATAAAATGTAAAACTAGGAATCAGTATTATTCATACAAAGTGTAAAATATTCTAGTATACCGTTTGTAAATGACTTAAAGTTGTCAATAGTATCTTTTATTTCTGCAGAATGACATTCTAGTCCTATCAATTTTAGTAATGCTGCTTGTTTTAGGTTCCAATCAGAAGATAATGCTTGAACGGAGTTTGGATATCTCAATTCGAAATCTGCTTCAAGCAGAGTGTATCCTAACACTAATCTGAGGACCTTATAGTTTTCATAATATTGACTAATTGGCAGAAATGTGTTTTCAGATGAGGTCAGACTGTTTAAACGAAAATGATGTGTGGATTTCCATTTCTTTTCGACTTCAGACCAGGGTTCTAAATTTTCTTTCAACCATCCATCTGCATTTAACACGTCATTGCTCACTTTCGATTCAACATTCACTTCTGCTTCATCCGAATCTTCAGTATCTACTACGCCTTCTTGGTGTAGTAACTTGGCATTGCGATATTTTACGTTTCTAATATAATTTGGCAACTTTCCTTCGTGATTTTTTTGATTTTTACCATTAACTTTTGCACGTATAAAATAAACGAACTAGAAAAGAAAAGGTTTTATAACTAAAAATCCGAGGTCAGAATTTTTATATTGGTTCTTATTTCTTATTCTACAGATGTGCTCAGAAAACGGTTCAAAAATAAAAAAAATGAATTTTTTTTAATTTTCACTTCAAATCGTATATAATTTAGAAAATTCCATAAAACTTTATCACACTCACTTGAGGTTCCGATGGAAATAGTTGCCTAATTTTTGTGTCAACTTGTTCATAATCGTTTGCACTGGGGCTGTGTGTAAAAAAGAAAATAAATTTTATTTTCATGATTACTATTTTAATAATTAGATATACACAAATTAAAAATAATTTAGTTAATTATTAAACCTACTTCCTGTTCAGCTCTAACAATTTCTCACCAACAATGTGAATCAAAATTGAACGAGATTGTGAATTCAATAATTTATTTTGTTGATAAAATTGCAAGATGGTCCTTCCTTTACTAGAATTTTTTAATAAATCCTCAAGGTTCTAGAAACAAAAATATCTTTATAATATTAAAGTATTAAGTATTAAAGTATTTTTTTAAATGAAAAAAGTCCTTCTAAAAGGTTGTTTGCAGGAAGTTTTACAAAAATTTTTAAAAATCAAATCTTACAATTTGCAAAATTTCTTGACTCACAATCCATTTGCAAACGCGCTTAGATTTACTTTCTCTTGGTGTCTGTTTATCTCTTTTTCTACTGCAGCTGGGTTGTCCAATATTGTCAACAATTTCAGTTTTGTCACTACAGATAGAGTTTACAAGTTTTTCAATATTTTCAGTGTCTTGATTCCAGTTGAGTTCTGATTGTACAGTTTGTTCAATAATTTGAATATCTTTGCTACTATTGGACTGTAGAAGACTTTTAATAATTTGTTGGTTACCGCTGGGTGTTTTATGAAATAGAATATCCTGGCTGCATCCAGGTTGTACAATATAATTTTCATTTATTTCTCGCAATAGATCATCATTTAAAAGTGAAGGATCTGCGAAATCGTTTGGATTCTTGGTATTAGAAAATTCAGAGTGATCATTCTAGGAAAAGCACGCAATATTTATTTTATATATTTATTTTATTTTTCGTTTTTAGTAAACTTATATTTTAATTATTTTTTTTTAATTGATCGATGCTACATGACTTTTTCAAAGTAAATTTACTTACCTTTTAATTTGTTAGTCCAATTTCAGAAATAAAAAGATCAAAATAATCTTAAAACCTTCTTCTTAATAATCCTGAAAAAATCTATTATTAAACAGAAAGTTTTGAAGATTATTTTGACCTTTTTAATTTTATAATTGGATTGACAAATTAAAACATAAGTAAAATTGTTTAAATATTTTTTTATTTAAGAATTCATGGAAAACACCAAATATATTATTTTCGATTTTTCATTATAAATTTTTCAAAACTAAAACGAAGTTTTTTTTTCAAATAGAACGTGAGATATACCGAATTCAAAAAGTTTCCAACATTTTGAGATTTAATATTTTTGAGTTACATGAAAGTTTATTATTTACGCCGTTAACCTTTAAAACTCACATTAAATCGATCATTTATTAATATTATTTATTTATATTTACTTTAAATTTTTCATTTATGTTACCTCGGCTTTTTGAATTTCTTCTAAACGGGATAAAAGAATTGCCAAATCTCCAATAGGTTTAATTAATTCGTGCAGCAGGAAAGGGACTTTTTGAATTTGCTTCAACGTTTGAAGATTTAGAACCTTATTATCTATAAAACGTAATTTAGCAACAAGAAAGTTAATTTAAAGAGTCAACAAAAAGTTATAAAAATTCAATTACTTTCAAAACTGGAAACGTAATCTCCGAGTCCAATTTCAAATAATACGTTTTTCAGCTCGGTGTCCATTTTATTTTGAACTGTCACTTTGTGAATAAGTCTGAAGATGCGCACAACAAAACAAAATAAAACTTTAAAAATCTTTTTTACAGCATAAATTTGTTTAATTTTGAGAGGAATAATCTCAATTATAGAAAAAAAATCTTAAATGCAAATGAATAAATTCAATCAAAGAGAAAAGATTAAAAGTTATCCTTTAATATAAATATTCTCAAATAAAGAATAAAAATCCTCCTTTTTGTAGATGAATATTCGTATATTGAAAATAAAATGTAAAAGTAATTTATGAGAGGAATTTTATTCTCATTTGGAGATTTTATTTTTTTCGGTGCATATTCGGTTCAACATACATTTGTGAGAGCTCATTTTCAACAATGAAAATTGTAAGAAATAAACAAAGAAACTGCTTAAAAGATGACGAGTCGCTTGAAAATGCTATTCGTTTAGCTACTACACAAATACCAATAGATATAAACGAAATTGCTAATGACATAAAATTTAATAAACAACCTCAAATATCCCATTGAAAATTAATCATTAATTCGTTTTTCTTTCATTTTCAGTTTAACAAAATATATTTTTTTAAGTCCGTACTTTTCGAATTATAGCAAAATCTTGTTAAAATGAACTCGCTTAACGAACAAAAATATTTCCCTGGCAGAATTTTCTCGGCTTTTATTAACTCGTTAACACAAAATTCTGCCCCGTACATATTCAAGTTAACGAGGTTTTAGTGAAATCAGGTTTTATTATTTTAAAAAACTTGACAGCACTTTAAGGAATTGTGTATTTAAAAAGAATTTTAGTTTAAAAATTTTATATTATATAATAAAAATGTTACTATCCCGAAATTTTAAATTAAATTAATTATATTATTATTAAAACTTCTTATTAATAGGTACTTATTATTAAAACGTATAAAATTTATAATAAATAAAATTGTTTTATAAATTATGTACATTATAAGAAATCCATTAATTTAAACAGTAAACTTTGATACGAATGTGACTGCATGCGTTTGTTGTTGATGTTCTCTTGTTCGATCAAGGGGAAGAGGATGAAAAGCAAATGAGGAGAAAGCGGTTGAGCAGCCCTGGAATAACAGAATCTTTTGTCAAATTTTCCACATTTATTGCATCTAGCATAACCTTTCAATTTTGGTGGATAGTGCAAACGCAAACTGAGTGTGTCCCAGAAGCTCCAGGAAGAATACAATGTCTCGGACGAAGTTTTGCAAAAGCGCTGAAGCTTATTGTTACATCGGGATGAGATTCTTTAAAAAATGCATGCAACTCTTGAAGATTTAATAGTAGCAGTCGCTTTTGAACTTTTAAACGCTTATTTTCAATTTTTACTGAAACAGCGTCTCTTACACCGGGCATTATTCTACTGATGGTGTCATCATTGAAGAATCCATCAACTTTCATTAAAGTAGTATTTGGTAATTGTTTACCAACTGCTACATTTACTTCAGCCAAAACTCCACCCCTTTCTCTTAATTCTTTAGATTTTTTGCTAAGTAAATAGTGGTATTGAATTCTTTAGAAATTTTTTTGTTACTCCAAGACATAGGAAGAATCGTAAGAATTCTCAACTTCATAGGATCATTTCCATTCAAATTTAAAAACTTCTCTTTCATACCTCCTAGAAGGTCTTGTGAATCATTTAATCTTTGCATTGAATTTTTATTTTCTTCATTCAAAGAAGTAACGAAGTTACTTTTATTATTTAAATCAGGATCAGTATCGCAATCCATTTCAGTAATAACTGTGGATTAACGCAAGCTTGAATCGGTATCAGTTGAGCTTTCATTTTTATTCAGTGAACGTTGTAATCTACAGTTATTACATACCATTGCATTTACAGAAAGATGAGGTTTTAATTCCAAAAGTGATTTTGAAATTTTTCTCAAATTAGAACCAACATGATTCGGAACTCCATCTTCCTTGAAAGGATTGACACATCGGTCATGTCTTATTTTCTCAGACATTTCAAGATGTTAATTGTAAAATAAATTAACCTATTGAGAAGAATTTATAGACAAAAAATGTACAGAAAAAGTGACTGAAAAAAAATGAAAAAGCTATGAAACTATCCAAAAATAAGTAAAGAAATAAAATATAAAAAAAAAAAAAAAAAAAAGAATACCTCTAAAAAGAACTGATTTGTATGCTTTTGAAACTCAAAAAAATCCACTTACCAACTTCCAAAAATACACGAAAAATTCGTAATATTTTGGAAGAAAAGTATTCAGTATTTATATAGTATGTAACGTATATCGTTAGTGAGTGACTTTTTAGTAAAAACAACTTCGCCACCTTGCAGATAAAGGAAGAACTATAATATAGAAATATATCATTGCCATGTGGCGGACAAGTAGAGAACTATAATGTAGGTCGCGCGAAATTTCAAATATGATAATCTTTTTCTTAACAGCAAAGTGCAAAATTAAATTACATGAAAATAAGATATTGATTCAAAATAATTTTTAATAAAAAATGATTCTTTTTTTAAGCAATAAAACTCTGTCTTTTATTACTATTTCCCTTTAAAAGTGGTTTTTAATCGAAAAATCATTTTTGAATTTTAAAAGTTCATCTCTTTTGTACAAAATTAAAATATTTTATAAATTTTAAAAGTTCATCACAGTCGTACAAAATTAAAATATTTTATAAATTTTAAACGTGAAATAAATGTATTTTACAATGAAGTAATTTGTCTAATTTTTAGCTAATCTTTTACTTTTGTAACAAGTTTCGAGCGAATCCGATGAATTTTAAAAAATGTCCGCCATTTTGGATCCGCCATTTTGATATTTTTAAATTTTTTCAAATATCATTTAAGGATATATATAATACGCATCAAAAAGAATGTTTTCTGCCATACAAAAGCTTTTATTTATATTATTTTCACATTTATTTTGCAACAAATAGAATATGTTTTTGTTCCACGACTGCTGTGGACGAACGTACAAGTCCGCCATCTTGGATTTTTTGAAAAGGCCATGGATTAAAAAAAAGTATATGCTTCAAGCTTTAATTTAAGCCATTGTTGAATTTTTTTTGTTAAAACCAAAAATGGACAGATAGGGGGTAAAATTTGACAAAGAATGCCCCTTATATATGTTTAAATAAAATAATTTTCCTGTAATTTTCTTTCAATTTACTTGTAAATATGTACATACATATGTGCAAAGTTTAAGATGGTTGGCTAAAAAGTTGTTAAAGTTAAGATAAAAAGGAATTTTGAGCTTTTTTCAGGAATTTTGAGTTTTTGTGGCAAACCAATATTTAAGTCAATTTCAAAAGGGTTAGCAATATTTTTCGTGAAATCTACACGTAAAATTAAATGTGTCCCAAGGTTCAGCTTATTAGCTTCAAAACTATAAAAGCTAAGGGGGAGATACTTTTTTCCGAAATTTCGAGGTTTTGGAATATAACTATATTCAATTTAATTCCAATCGGATTCGCTATAATTTTCTTTTAATCTACTCGCAAAAATACGTATGTATACCAAGTTTAAGTTTAAACGGTTGTAATGGCTAGGTTTTAGAAGTGGGGACATGATTTTGTGGACGGACATGAGTGAAACCATAAGGGTTCCGTTTTGGTTCACTGCGTGAACGGAACCCTCAAAAGGCCAATTGCCTGAAATATTGAATACAATCGGATGTTACGGAGGGAAGTTTTAATACTACTTTTTATTCAATAATTCCGTTATTTAACATATTTTTTAAATTTTCATTAGTTATCTGATTGAAAATTTGTTTAATCGTATCGTATATTTTTATTAATTAAAGTTAATTTAATTTTTTTTACAAAAACACCGTCTAAAATCGAGCACGCGTGGTATCTCCTTTTTGAGAAAATCAACCATTTACATCTGTTTCACATATAAAGTATTTCATGAACTATAAATCAGCCAACGAATGTAATAAGGATAATCCTTTATATAGGTGACTTAGTGTTGCTTAACCTTTTTTTACATTACATTAATTTCGATAATGATTATCATTCGACGTATTTTCCTCTGCCCTCTTAATTTTTGGTTCATTAAATAAAGTTTTCTAATGTCTTTAAATCTCTTTGTCTCTCAAATTAACAATTGATATTTAAATCAATATTCAGCTCACAAACTATTATTTCACCCGTAAAACAATATTCAACCCGCTTTCTGTTTAATTAATTTTTAAAAAGCCAGCTTCCACTAATATCAAACATATAATATTTTTTTCTTTTATCAAAATATATTCAATACCAATGTTATCCTCAAAATTCAAATATCTTTAATGCCAATGTTATCCAATACCAACAAATTTTTCCAAAATCTAGCTTCAACTATTATCAAATAATTAATATTAAGTAAGAATTTCTGAAACGTGCCACCTAAACCTGAAAAAATTTTTTTTTTTTGAAATGTTATTTTTCTTATAGTATTTTATATGCACAATCACCCCCTAACACGATTTTGCAAAAAAAAATGTTGTTATTGTTATTAACAATTTAATATTTTTGACCCTTTTTTTTAAAAAAATTAATTTTAAAGAAATTTATTGATCGATTTTAGTGATCTAAACGGCATTCTTCTTGTCTTGAACCACACACGGAAAAAAATTAATCTCTAAATTAGAGATTTAATATGAGATTTAGGCATAAACTATCTCTGGAATCGGACGTCGGATGTGAGCAGATCTCTAAAACTGAAATGTAAGGTTATATCTGATCCGAATATTAATAATATGAAGAACACATATTTCTTATGTCTAATAAAGATATTAGAAATCTCAAATTTCATGATATCGAACATACAGTTCTAATCTATA
The DNA here is from genome assembly GCF_019393585.1 of Leptopilina boulardi. Classification (NCBI taxonomy): domain Eukaryota; kingdom Metazoa; phylum Arthropoda; class Insecta; order Hymenoptera; family Figitidae; genus Leptopilina; species Leptopilina boulardi. The sequence continues at coordinate 1,430,472 of NW_026138006.1, forward strand.
TCAACTTATGTAAATAAAATGAAATAATATATTATTCGAATCAGCAATTAAATTTTTTCAGTTGTATATTTGAATAATTAGTAGTTTTTCTAATAACTCGATGTAATGAAAGTTAAATTTATCACAATTTAGGATGACTATTATTTTAAAAAAATATACATATATATTTTAGAACATTGTATAATTCATTTATATAATAATTTATTTTTTTACTCAAATAAATAAATATGTATATATATTTAAAAAAAAATTTAATTAAAAAGGAAAACGTTTGTTTCAAAAGCAGTAAAAATCTTTAATAAAACATATTTACTTTAAGAATAAATTATTAATTAAATTAATACAATTTTTATTATAATTTATAAATAATATTCTTAGAAGGTACTGTAAATTATTGTGTATTTTGATTTAAATTTTATTTATTTTCAAAAAATGTATTACAATTAATAATTTTTATTTAAATTTTAATACATACAATAATAATTGAAACTCTTTCATGGCATGTATTTTAATGAAATAAATGAAGAGCCATTTTCCTTTATTACATGTACTGGAATTGGATTTAATAACTCATCATAACTCGTAAGGAATTCAAAAGAAGTGTTTTGAACTTCATACGAGTTGAAGTGTAAATTAAAATCTATTATTTTTAGTTTTTCACATAAAAAGAAAAGTCGCTTTTCCTTGCTTAAAATGACGCTTTTAATGGAACAAAAACTTAAAAACCCATTTTCTTCACCTGATAAAATAGCTAGGTTTTTTTGGTACACGGTGCCAGATTTTTTCACCCAATTAACAAGAAGAAGGTTATTTTCGAACAGGTTGAAAAATCTTTTCGAATTGCAACGGGTATATCGCATATAGACAATGATTTAACTGGGCCTATTTCTAATTTTTCTGTAAATCCTTTTTTTTCTAACAAACAATTTGCAAATTTTAGTTGATGTTTCAACGCTAAGCTATAAATAACATTCTTTTTGCAAAATAAGACATTAGCTGTGGTTTTAGATTCCTGGTGCTTTGATTCAAATCTCATAGACCAAAATTTTACAAGTGGACCACATCTTTTTTACAGCAGCATCTTTTTTTTTAGTGAACTAGAAGTTACAAGACACACGATGTCTCTTAAAGTATGATAAAACAACCATACAGGATCGTTAGTTGGTACACGAGTACCCATCATTAATCCAAAGTGAAGAACAAATGTCCACATCTCTTTTGCTGTCATAGAAATTTTTAATTTTTTGGGCTAAATTTATCAGATAATGGCGGAGGCATATTCTTTTTATCAATTGGTCCGTAGTCGAAATATCTAATTCGATCATTTAATTCTTGTAGAGTAAAATACTTTTTTGTAAAGACAAAATAAAATAAAATTTCGGCCATGTCGTCGTCACAAACTCCTTCAAAAAGATCATGCATTATATCAACGACAAAGTTTCTAAGGATGTGGAATCATTTAATTTTATGAAATACACAATCTTCTTTGAGCCCTGTTTGAGAAACGTCATTTAATAACAAGTCTTTCTGATAAGAGGACACTGTTCGCAACGCACTTTCAACTTCTCTATAAGCGTAATTTCTTTCTTCCTTCGGTAGTTTACAAAATCTGCAAAAGAAATTTGCAACAAAACTCTCTACTAATTCAAAAATGGAATTTAATCCAAGATTGTCGCCGGTTATCAAGGCCAATTTAAAATAAACTCTTTTTTCGCCTTCAGGAGTTTTTATGAGTAGTCCTTCGTCTTGCAGAAAAATTAGGTCTTCTATTAATTTTAAAAAGACATATGCATTTCCATAAATTTTTCTATCATCGGTGTAAAATAATTCGGCAAGAAAGATATTTTCTAAAGATGACTGAAATTGGGGAGGAAATACCGGAATGCTGAAGTAAGTAGCTCCTACCTTATAAAATCCTGAGTGACTGACCAGAGCGTTCCCTGTTTTATAATCGTCGAAAAAGAGGAATAAAGGAATTACAATATCAGAAGAATTATAATATTTTATGAGATCTTTCCATAATGATCCCTGTATAAAATTAGATAAAATTTCCTTGTCCTCATTAAGTTCTTTCATGTAATTTGTCACTATTTTTAATACTCCATCCATTTCAAAAACTTTTTTTAAAGTATCTTTTATTGGAATATATTCTCCATAAATGTCGACGTGTTTTTCAGTGACTTGCCCTTTGTATAATGTGGTTCGTGTCTATTACCTATTTCATGTTCAATTGGCGGAAGCAAGACTCCAATTTTTTCCAAAGCTTGTAGTCTCAAATATTCGGTATCTAGTCCATGGAACACGTCCTGTGTTAATTTTAAACCTTCGAAAATTGAGTTAGAATTTTCTTCAGATTCACCTAATTCTTTTAAGCGCTTTAGAGTGTGACAGTATAGTGGATAATTTTCTTTGTTAATGTCTTTAAACGCGTCAATAAAAAGTTGTATTTTATTTCTTGCTAACGTAGAGTCTGCGTATAAATAACTAACTTTTTGAATTGCAGTTTCATGAATTGAACTCTTCAATTTCTTTACATTAAAAGTATCACAGTCTACGAACTTACGTTTTAAATTCTCGACTTTTAAATTTAATTCGAGATTTGTTTTTTTTTATTCTCGTGGAATATTGTTGCTACTTTGAGTATCATTCGTTGGAAATCTACCATCTTTTTGTGTGAATTGTTTATTTATTGACATTGGTATTGTAGAATTTCTTTGGTAAGAGTTCTTTTTTTTGGTGTTTTGTGTAGAATCATTAGACACCAAATTTAACTTAATATTATGCATATTTAACCAATGCCGCTTAAACAATTTGAAATTTGAAAATTTTTTATAACAGTCAAACTCTCCACAATATATAGGACTACATATAGTAATAGCATGTGTAAGTAAACCATGTTCATAAAGATTTTCGATCGGAATGAGATTTCCACAAGTGTAACAGTTCGGCATTTTCGGAAATTATTCTACTTAGAAATAACATTAATTTAATATTTAAACGATTAAATATATATTAAAATTTTTCGAAATCACATCATCATTGGTATCAGTCAAGTGTGTTTGAAGTTTAAACACTTTCGATTGTAAGAAAATATCAACAAGTGTAACACTTAGGCACCTCTACAACTTATTTTACTTAAAAATAATATTAATACAATATTTGAACGACTTAAAACTAAAACTCTTCAAAATACAATTTTATTTCCCATAATTACGCAAATCTCACAACAAAGTAGAGACCGCAGGAGCCAAACATTCCTTTCTTTCATTTGGCATGTCGTAGATTCTGATTTGAATAAGTTTCCAAACTAACTCAACTTCTTTTGGATATAAGAGTTGAAAAGCATAAAAACTCTTAAATGTTATCTCTAATGCTTTCAAAGGAGAATGGACAATATATCGAACGTCATTGATGCACACTAGAGCTGAATGTACACTCAAAAGAGTTTCTCCAACAATTACAATAAGTGGCTGCTCTGGAAGTCCGTACTTCTTGAGTTGTTTTCGTCGATGCTCTAAGCTTGGCTTCAATGACGATATGTTCTATTCACGTAAAAAAGCAATGCAAAATTAAATAAAGAAATTTGATTAAAAGCGGTTTAATGCTATTGTTTTACCGTTACATGTAGAATAAAAGAATCTTGTCACTCAGCTCAGGAAGGTCTCCATTTTTGTTGTTTAGATTTACCTCCTATAGTTACAGTGGAAAATAGTAATGGCAGGATTCTTAAGACGATTGAAACTGAAGCGAATGAAGTATTGTTATTATTGGGATCGTTTTCGAGTGATTGATATTGACACAATAAATCTAAAATATCTGCTTCTTTTCTTTGACTGGCATATCTGATTACTTCTTTGACGAAACAGTCCCACTCCTTAGATAAAGCATCAGTTTTTTCAGGATGAATGATAAAAAAATCAATATCAATCTACAAAAATAATTCAATTATATGTTATACAGAAAACATCTACAGGTAATATTATTTGTAGGTAAAACGTACAAGTTTATATCCCAGGGGTTGTTGCAAAACCTTAAATAAAGAAAAGTAGTCTTCATATCCCGTAGAGTTATCAGATATTAACTCCCGAATTCGAAATTTTGAACTCAATGACCAGAAATTTTCAACATCTTCCCATGGCTCTAAATGTTTTTTCAACCATTCGATGGCAGCCTTTATGTTATCAGTGACTAAGAATTTAACAATAAAAATATATTAAACTTAATTAAAAATAGAGAATTAAAAATTATTATAATTTATGTATTAAATATTTTCTAGAATATAAAATTTAAAATATAATTTTCACCTTCTTCTTCCAATTGACTGTTATCAACTAAAATAAATTCCTTTGGTGTTTGTGATTTCTCATGCGTTCTGGTTTTAGCAACAATTTCGCCAGCATTTTTAGTTTTAGTTCATAAAGAATGATATTTTACGTGTAATTTTCCTTTAGCTAACAGAGGTTTTCTTGTTATCACGTTTATCTTATATGGAATGTAATATGTTTCTTTCACTTCTTTTGGAAATGTCTGGACAATAGCATTAGCCAAATATTCCAATCTGTCACATGGTAAACTGAAATAAAATAATTGTTTTTTACTTACAATAAAATTTACATTTACAAAAAATTATTTTTCGCAGTCAATTTAAAAAGTTGGCAATAAAAATTATTACTTACTACCAATCGTTCTCGGAATTTAATTCATTTCTTAAAATTATCTCTGACAATGTATTTCTATCACTATTACTTAGAAATTCTTCATTTAAAAAATAAATTTTTAATATTTTGCGACCTTCGAGAGAACGTTCTAATAGCGCACGAATATTTATTTCTGATTGTGGAAGCTTATCTGTTTAAAGTAAATGTAAAAATAATTAATTAATTACATGTACATACTAATAAGGTAGTTGAATTTATTATATCAAAAAATTTATATACCTGTCATCACGTTCAATTCTGGGGAGACCAAACAATCATTTTTTATCGATGGGATTCTCGTGAACTGTTTCCACATCAGAAGTTTTTTCTTCTGGCATAAAATTATCCTAATATAATAATAAATGATTTCAGTTATTCCACCCAATTGTAAAAATTAATATAATATATTAATAAAAATATACATTTAATTTTTTTGGAAATTTTCTTACAAAACGTGGAATTTCTTCTATCAGGATTTCTTGAATTTTAAATTCTGGTTGCCAATTCGCCGTAAATCGATCTCTGGGTCCAAACTTTGTAAATATTTTATCAATCGACGCTTGAGTAAAAACTTGGAAAGACTCTTTATCAATTTCGTTTTCTAAAATTATTATTTTATTACAAATGACAGGTGAACATAGAGAATATTTAAGTATAGATTCATCTGAAGAAGATGAAAAGTGTGACACAATAAGTAACTTAATACCAATTGAAGTATTAAATAGTTTAACTCCAAATGGACTTCCTCCTCACAAATTAATATTAAAGATTGGTGCAATTGTGATACTTTTAAGGAATATTAATTTAGAAAGAGGTCTTTGTAATGGAACAAGACTAAAAGTTATTAAAATGGGTAGTTTTTCTATTCATGCACAAGTAATAACGGGAAATTATAAAAATGAGATTGTAATTTTGCCACGAATTACATTGTCACCGTCTAACGAAGAAATACCATTTCAAATGTCAAGAAAGCAATTTCCAATAAGGCTTGGATTTGCTTTAACAATCAACAAATCTCAAGGCCAATCTTTCCAAAAAGTAGGCATATACCTTCCTTCACATGTTTTTAGTCCGTGACAATTATATCTTGCTTTATCAAGAGTAACTTCAAAATATAATCTTAAAGTATTATTATATAAAAATTCAAGTATTACACATAGCGAAAAAGGAATAAAAAAAAGATAGGCAATGAAAAAGAAATTTATGTAAGAAACATTGTTTACCAAGAAATATTACAATAATATTTAACACATGTTTTAAAAAAATTCGACTACGAAGAAATCTACTAACTCTACTTTATAAATAAATTAATTCATTGAATTGGAAATGGCTGCGCTGAACTGTAACGGCAGCGCCATAAAAAAATATTATAATTATTATTCTACTGATCATATCGCATAGAAAGGATTAAAAAACCATTTAAAAAAAAAATATATAACATATGCTCCCTCATTAACAAAAATATATAAAATATAATCAAGTAATAACAAAAACTGTAAACTGGCTGCGCTGAGTAGTAACGGCTGCGTAACATAAAGAAAATAATATAATAAATTATAATAATTTATTAATAACATCACTCATATAAAACTAAATTATAAAAAATTAATTTAAAAATTAATAAGAAATAAAAAAACAAACGAAAATTGCAGAATGGATGCGATGAATAAGTTAAAACATATTATAACTTTACATTATTGTAAATGAAAATTAAGTATTAAAAATAAAAAATCAATATTTTTCTAAGTCCCTAATTTTTTTGGACTTATAAAAAAAATAGTTTGTAAGATTTTCTAACAGCATATATGCAAAGTATTTTAATTTATTTGAAAATAATTGAAAATAGATTTTTCAAGGACGGTGTCGAGGTCACGGGGTCGGTGTCGTTTTTCGAAATTTGTTAACTTAATATAATAGAAGATGTTTCGTTTTAAATTAAGAAATGTTAAAATTATTAAGTTAAAAACATTAGATTTTAATGACACTTAAAATTAGACACAATATTATAGGTTACTAACTAAAAATTGAAAAAACAACAATAAATAATAAAAAATAATAATAAAAAATTGAAAAAATCAAAAAATTCTTAAAAAATTGCAAAATAACCCTTTTTCGGGTTAAAATTGAAAAAAGATGTTACATAAAAAAAGTTTGTAAGATTTTCTAACAGCATATATGCAAAGTATTTTGATTTATTTGAAAATAATTGAAAATAGATTTTTCAAGGACGGTGTCGAGGTCACGGGGTCGGTGTCGTTTTTCGAAATTTGTTAACTTAATATAATAGAAGATGATTCGTTTTAAATTAAGAAATGTTAAAATTATTAAGTTAAAAACATTTGATTTTAATGACACTTAAAATTAGACACAATATTATAGGTTACTAACTAAAAATTGAAAAAACAACAAAAAATAATAAAAAATAATAATAAAAAATTGAAAAAATCAAAAAATTCTTAAAAAATTGCAAAATAACCCTTTTTCGGGTTAAAATTGAAAAAAGATGTTACATAAAAAAAGTTTGTAAGATTTTCTAACAGCATATAAGTATGCAAAGTATTTTGATTTATTTGAAAATAATTGAAAATAGATTTTTCAAGGACGGTGTCGAGGTCACGGGGTCGGTGTCTTTTTTCGAAATTTGTTAACTTAATATAATAGAAGATGTTTCGTTTTAAATTAAGAAATGTTAAAATTATTAAGTTAAAAACATTTGATTTTAATGACACTTAAAATTAGACACAATATTATAGGTTACTAACTAAAAATTGAAAAAACAACAATAAATAATAAAAAATAATAATAAAAAATTGAAAAAATCAAAAAATTCTTAAAAAATTGCAAAATAACCCTTTTTCGGGTTAAAATTGAAAAAAGATGTTACATAAAAAAAGTTTGTAAGATTTTCTAACAGCATATATGCAAAGTATTTTGATTTATTTGAAAATAATTGAAAATAGATTTTTCAAGGACGGTGTCGAGGTCACGGGGTCGGTGTTGTTTTTCGAAATTTGTTAACTTAATATAATAGAAGATTATTCAATAACACAGGACCACAAAGGGAAATTGAGGTGGACATGTTCCAAGCGTAGGTGACCTTTATGTTTTTGGAGTCGCTGATTACGATGCCGGTGTCCGTATGACCCCATCACGTAAGCATCAAGGTCAACTCAAGGTCAAACACCTTAATTTCGAATATTTAATTTTTTTGACCCCGGAATCAGAAAGAGCGGAAAATTTTACGTCCAGATACGTTTTGAACTTTTTTTAAACTAACATTTCAAGGTCATTTAGAGGTCAAATTCTTCTTTTAATCTCTCGGCCGGAATTTTAGCATGGATTTGGTCCTAGAACAGTTACATTTTATGTTTTTAGGGTCGCTGATTACGATGCCGGTGACCGTATGACCCCATCACGTAAGCATCAAGGTCAACTCAAGGTTAAACACCTTAATTTCGAATATTTAATTTTTTTAACCCCGGAATCAGAAAGAGCGGAAAATTTTACGTCCAGATACGTTTTGAACTTTTTTTAAACTAACATTTCAAGGTCATTTAGAGGTCAAATTCTTCTTTTAATCTCTCGGCCGGAATTTTAGCATGGATTTGGTCCTAGAACAGTTGCATTTTATGTTTTTAGGGTCGCTGATTACGATACCGCTGTCCGTGTGACGTCATCAGGTCAGCATCAAGGTCAACTCAAGGTCAAACACCTTAATTTCGAATATTTAATTTTTTTAACCCCGGAATCAGAAAGAGCGGAAAATTTTACGTCCAGATACGTTTTGACCTTTTTTTAAACTAACATTTCAAGGTCATTTAGAGGTCAAATTCTTCTTTTAATCTCTCGGCCGGAATTTTAGCATGGATTTGGTCCTAGAACAGTTGCATTTTATGTTTTTAGGGTCGCTGATTACGATGCCGCTGTCCGTGTGACGTCATCAGGTCAGCATCAAGGTCAACTGAAGGTCAAACACCCTAATTTGAAATATTTAATTTTTTTGACTCCGGATTCAGAAAAGGCAGAAAATTTTACGTCCAGATAAGTTTTAAACTTTTTTTTAAACTAACATTTCAAGGTCATTTCTAGCTCAACTCAAGTCAAACCCCTTAATTTCGAATATTTAATTTTTTGACCCCGGATTCAGAAAGAGCTGAATATTTTACATCCAAATACGTTTTGACCTTTTTTTAAACTAACATTTCAAGGTCATCTAGAGGTCAAATTCTTCTTTTAATCTTTCGGCCGGAATTTTAGCCTGGATTTGGTCCTAGAACAGTTGCTTTTTATGTTTTTGGGGTCGCTGATTACGATGCCGGTGTCCGGCCGAAAGATTAAAAGATGAATTTGACCTTGAGTTGACCTTGAAATGACCTTGAAATGTTAGTTTAAAAAAAGTTCAAAACGTATCTGGACGTAAAATTTTCCGCTCTTTCTGATTCCGGGGTCAAAAAAATTAAATATTCGAAATTAAGGTGTTTGACCTTGAGTTGACCTTGATGCTTACGTGATGGGGTCATACGGACACCGGCATCGTAATCAGCGACCCTAAAAACATAAAATGCAACTGTTCTAGGACCAAATCCATGCTAAAATTCCGGCCGAGAGATTAAAAGAAGAATTTGACCTCTAAATGACCTTGAAATGACCTTGAAATGTTAGTTTAAAAAAAGTTCAAAACGTATTTGGACGTAAAATTTTCCGCTCTTTCTGATTCCGGGGTCAAAAAAATTAAATATTCGAATTTAGGGTGTTTGACCTTCAGTTGACCTTGATGCTGACGTGATGGGGTCATACGGACACCGGCATCGTAATCAGCGACCCCAAAAACATTAAGGTCACCTACGCTTGGAACATGTCCACCTCAATTTCCCTTTGTGGTCCTGTGTAATCTATAATTTATTGCTTTTAACCCATTAACGACCGCCAGGACGAAAAATTTACCTTCACTTAGCAGCTGTTATTTTATATGAAAAAATAATTTTAAAAATTCAGGAGAGCCCATTTCTAACGTAAAATTTAACGCACTTTTCGATTCTGAAGTCCAAATTTAATTATAATTAAATCCTTAATATTTATAACAATTTTATTGCAAAAAAACATGATTTTCTGCAAAAAAATTTTTATTCAAAAAATATTTTGACATGGAAAACAACAGTTACTTTGCTCCGGAACCCAAAATATCGCGTCATCGAATACCCAGCTACAAAACTATAAAGTTGTGCATTTCAAAATTTAAGATGCCGGACGACAAAATGGCGATTTTCCACTAAAAAGATTTAAAAAATACTATTTTGCAAAAAATAATATATTGATGAATTATTGCTTCCTCATGGAGGAAGTATTGTTTTCGCGAAATTTTTCGAACTCATTTTTTTGACATATCTTTATGTTTTTTGACCTCAGGAATCCAAAAATGACATTTTTAGAAAAAGTCATTCCGTATGTGAGAGATTATTTTTCAATCGCCCCAGCCCAAAAAGTCAATGTTCTGGGATTGGCTTCATACTTTGGTAAATTGTTCTCCTATATGATAGTAATAAATCCCTAAAATATAAACTCATTAAAAAAATATTTGTAGAAAGTAGAGGGGGTTGAAGTTTTAGCGTTAAGGGTAACATTGTCATATTTAAATCCGTATAACTATGACAAAAGTTTATGGATTTTAATTTATCTATAATGAATTTTAATGCATTTTTCACGTACTTTTCAAAAATGTATACGAAATATAAAAAAAAAATTTTTACCCCTTTTTTTTCAAAATCAACCCTTATTTTTCGATTTTCAACCCTTCGGGTATTTTTTATTTTTTACATTCTCATCATAATGAGAAGGTATTACATTTGGGCGATTTTGAGCATTCTCTAATTTTAGTAAATCTCGACGTTTTCAGACTTTCTGATGCCGAAAAAATGGGTCCTAAAAAAATGTCTGTCTGTCTGTATGTCTGTAAACAAAATTTGGTCCGACGATAACTCGAACAAATTTTAATAAATCGACTTCAAATTTGGTATACACCTTAAGTGTACCAAAATCTCGCCTGAGTTCGTTGGCCAGATGATTTCGTTGAAAAACAACAAAATAATTCAAATTTTTAGTTTTTAAAAAGTTCTAAAATTCGCATTTATCAAAAAAAAAATTTTTTCAATTTTTTTTCGAAAATTACGACTAAAAATAAACACTTTTTTCGTTTGACAATTTTTAATAGCGATTAAAACAAAAAAGTTATACCACTTTTCTAAAAAAAGACAAAAAATGACAAAAACGGATGAAAAATGGGTAAAATGCAGGGCGAAATTACTTTATTTTGAGAAAATATGAGCAACTATGTATTATTTCTCTTTAAACCACCTTAGATTAACATAAATTAAAGTAACTTACTCATAAAATACCGAATTTTTTGTTTTTTTTAAATTTTTAATAAAAATTTATTTTTACATTCTCATCTTAATGAGAAGGTATTACATTTGGGCGATTTTGAGCATTCTCTAATTTTAGTAAATCTCGACGTTTTGAGACTTTCTGATGCCGAAAAAATGGGTCCTAAAAAAATGTCTGTCTGTCTGTATGTCTGTAAACAAAATTTGGTCCGACGATAACTCGAACAAATTTTAATGAATCGACTTCAAATTTGGTATACACCTTAAGTGTACCAAAATCTCGCCTGAGTTCGTTGGCCAGATGATTTCGTTGAAAAACAACAAAATAATTCAAATTTTTAGTTTTTAAAAAGTTCTAAAATTCGCATTTTTCAAAAAAAAATTTTTTTCAATTTTTTTTCGAAAATTACGACTAAAAATAAACACTTTTTTCATTTGACAATTTTTAATAGCGATTAAAACAAAAAAGTTATACCACTTTTTTAAAAAAAGACAAAAAATGACAAAAACGGATGAAAAATGGGTAAAATGCAGGGCGAAATTACTTTATTTTGAGAAAATATGAGCAACTATGTATTATTTCTCTTTAAACCACCTTAGATTAACATAAATTAAAGTAACTTACTCATAAAATACCGAATTTTTTGTTTTTTTTTAAATTTTTAATAAAAATTTATTTTTACATTCTCATCTTAATGAGAAGGTATTACATTTGGGCGATTTTGAGCATTCTCTAATTTTAGTAAATCTCGACGTTTTGAGACTTTCTGATGCCGAAAAAATGGGTCCTAAAAAAATGTCTGTCTGTCTGTATGTCTGTAAACAAAATTTGGTCCGACGATAACTCGAACAAATTTTAATGAATCGACTTCAAATTTGGTATACACCTTAAGTGTACCAAAATCTCGCCTGAGTTCGTTGGCCAGATGATTTCGTTGAAAAACAACAAAATAATTCAAATTTTTAGTTTTTAAAAAGTTCTAAAATTCGCATTTATCAAAAAAAAAATTTTTTCAATTTTTTTTCGAAAATTACGACTAAAAATAAACACTTTTTTCCTTTGACAATTTTTAATAGCGATTAAAACAAAAAAGTTATACCACTTTTTTAAAAAAAGACAAAAAATGACAAAAACGGATGAAAAATGGGTGAAATGCAGGGCGAAATTACTTTATTTTGAGAAAAAATGAGCAACTATGTATTATTTCTCTTTAAACCACCTTAAATTAATATAAATTAAAGTAACTTACTCATAAAATACCGAATTTTTTGTTTTTTTTTAAATTTTTAATAAAAATTTATTTTTACATTCTCATCATAATGAGAAGGTATTACATTTGGGCGATTTTGAGCATTCTCTAATTTTAGTAAATCTCGACGTTTTGAGACTTTCTGATGCCGAAAAAATGGGTCCTAAAAAAATGTCTGTCTGTCTGTATGTCTGTAAACAAAATTTGGTCCGACGATAACTCGAACAAATTTTAATGAATCGACTTCAAATTTGGTATACACCTTAAGTGTACCAAAATCTCGCCTGAGTTCGTTGGCCAGATGATTTCGTTGAAAAACAACAAAATAATTCAAATTTTTAGTTTTTAAAAAGTTCTAAAATTCGCATTTTTCAAAAAAAAAATTTTTTCAATTTTTTTTCGAAAATTACGACTAAAAATAAACACTTTTTTCGTTTGACAATTTTTAATAGCGATTAAAACAAAAAAGTTATACCACTTTTTTAAAAAAAGACAAAAAATGACAAAAACGGATGAAAAATAGGTAAAATGCAGGGCGAAATTACTTTATTTTGAGAAAATATGAGCAACTATGTATTATTTCTCTTTAAACCACCTTAGATTAACATAAATTAAAGTAACTTACTCATAAAATACCGAATTTTTTGTTTTTTTTTAAATTTTTAATAAAAATTTATTTTTACATTCTCATCTTAATGAGAAGGTATTACATTTGGGCGATTTTGAGCATTCTCTAATTTTAGTAAATCTCGACGTTTTGAGACTTTCTGATGCCGAAAAAATGGGTCCTAAAAAAATGTCTGTCTGTCTGTATGTCTGTAAACAAAATTTGGTCCGACGATAACTCGAACAAATTTTAATGAATCGACTTCAAATTTGGTATACACCTTAAGTGTACCAAAATCTCGCCTGAGTTCGTTGGCCAGATGATTTCGTTGAAAAACAACAAAATAATTCAAATTTTTAGTTTTTAAAAAGTTCTAAAATTCGCATTTTTCAAAAAAAAAATTTTTTTAATTTTTTTTCGAAAATTACGACTAAAAATAAACACTTTTTTCGTTTGACAATTTTTAATAGCGATTAAAACAAAAAAGTTATACCACTTTTTTAAAAAAAGACAAAAAATGACAAAAACGGATGAAAAATGGGTAAAATGCAGGGCGAAATTACTTTATTTTGAGAAAATATGAGCAACTATGTATTATTTCTCTTTAAACCACCTTAGATTAACATAAATTAAAGTAACTTACTCATAAAATACCGAATTTTTTGTTTTTTTTTAAATTTTTAATAAAAATTTATTTTTACATTCTCATCTTAATGAGAAGGTATTACATTTGGGCGATTTTGAGCATTCTCTAATTTTAGTAAATCTCGACGTTTTGAGACTTTCTGATGCCGAAAAAATGGGTCCTAAAAAAATGTCTGTCTGTCTGTAAACAAAATTTGGTCCGACGATAACTCGAACAAATTTTAATGAATCGACTTCAAATTTGGTATACACCTTAAGTGTACCAAAATCTCGCCTGAGTTCGTTGGCCAGATGATTTCGTTGAAAAACAACAAAATAATTCAAATTTTTAGTTTTTAAAAAGTTCTAAAATTCGCATTTTTCAAAAAAAAAATTTTTTCAATTTTTTTTCGAAAATTACGACTAAAAATAAACACTTTTTTCGTTTGACAATTTTTAATAGCGATTAAAACAAAAAAGTTATACCACTTTTTTAAAAAAAGACAAAAAATGACAAAAACGGATGAAAAATGGGTAAAATGCAGGGCGAAATTACTTTATTTTGAGAAAATATGAGCAACTATGTATTATTTCTCTTTAAACCACCTTAGATTAACATAAATTAAAGTAACTTACTCATAAAATACCGAATTTTTTGTTTTTTTTTAATTTTTAATAAAAATTTATTTTTACATTCTCATCTTAATGAGAAGGTATTACATTTGGGCGATTTTGAGCATTCTCTAATTTTAGTAAATCTCGACGTTTTGAGACTTTCTGATGCCGAAAAAATGGGTCCTAAAAAAATGTCTGTCTGTCTGTAAACAAAATTTGGTCCGACGATAACTCGAACAAATTTTAATGAATCGACTTCAAATTTGGTATACACCTTAAGTGTACCAAAATCTCGCCTGAGTTCGTTGGCCAGATGATTTCGTTGAAAAACAACAAAATAATTCAAATTTTTAGTTTTTAAAAAGTTCTAAAATTCGCATTTTTCAAAAAAAAAATTTTTTCAATTTTTTTTCGAAAATTACGACTAAAAATAAACACTTTTTTCGTTTGACAATTTTTAATAGCGATTAAAACAAAAAAGTTATACCACTTTTTTAAAAAAAGACAAAAAATGACAAAAACGGATGAAAAATGGGTAAAATGCAGGGCGAAATTACTTTATTTTGAGAAAATATGAGCAACTATGTATTATTTCTCTTTAAACCACCTTAGATTAACATAAATTAAAGTAACTTACTCATAAAATACCGAATTTTTTGTTTTTTTTTAAATTTTTAATAAAAATTTATTTTTACATTCTCATCTTAATGAGAAGGTATTACATTTGGGCGATTTTGAGCATTCTCTAATTTTAGTAAATCTCGACGTTTTGAGACTTTCTGATGCCGAAAAAATGGGTCCTAAAAAAATGTCTGTCTGTCTGTATGTCTGTAAACAAAATTTGGTCCGACGATAACTCGAACAAATTTTAATGAATCGACTTCAAATTTGGTATACACCTTAAGTGTACCAAAATCTCGCCTGAGTTCGTTGGCCAGATGATTTCGTTGAAAAACAACAAAATAATTCAAATTTTTAGTTTTTAAAAAGTTCTAAAATTCGCATTTTTCAAAAAAAAAATTTTTTCAATTTTTTTTCGAAAATTACGACTAAAAATAAACACTTTTTTCGTTTGACAATTTTTAATAGCGATTAAAACAAAAAAGTTATACCACTTTTTTAAAAAAAGACAAAAAATGACAAAAACGGATGAAAAATGGGTAAAATGCAGGGCGAAATTACTTTATTTTGAGAAAATATGAGCAACTATGTATTATTTCTCTTTAAACCACCTTAGATTAACATAAATTAAAGTAACTTACTCATAAAATACCGAATTTTTTGTTTTTTTTTAAATTTTTAATAAAAATTTATTTTTACATTCTCATCTTAATGAGAAGGTATTACATTTGGGCGATTTTGAGCATTCTCTAATTTTAGTAAATCTCGACGTTTTGAGACTTTCTGATGCCGAAAAAATGGGTCCTAAAAAAATGTCTGTCTGTCTGTATGTCTGTAAACAAAATTTGGTCCGACGATAACTCGAACAAATTTTAATGAATCGACTTCAAATTTGGTATACACCTTAAGTGTACCAAAATCTCGCCTGAGTTCGTTGGCCAGATGATTTCGTTGAAAAACAACAAAATAATTCAAATTTTTAGTTTTTAAAAAGTTCTAAAATTCGCATTTTTCAAAAAAAAAATTTTTTCAATTTTTTTTCGAAAATTACGACTAAAAATAAACACTTTTTTCGTTTGACAATTTTTAATAGCGATTAAAACAAAAAAGTTATACCACTTTTTTAAAAAAAGACAAAAAATGACAAAAACGGATGAAAAATGGGTAAAATGCAGGGCGAAATTACTTTATTTTGAGAAAATATGAGCAACTATGTATTATTTCTCTTTAAACCACCTTAGATTAACATAAATTAAAGTAACTTACTCATAAAATACCGAATTTTTTGTTTTTTTTTAAATTTTTAATAAAAATTTATTTTTACATTCTCATCTTAATGAGAAGGTATTACATTTGGGCGATTTTGAGCATTCTCTAATTTTAGTAAATCTCGACGTTTTGAGACTTTCTGATGCCGAAAAAATGGGTCCTAAAAAAATGTCTGTCTGTCTGTATGTCTGTAAACAAAATTTGGTCCGACGATAACTCGAACAAATTTTAATGAATCGACTTCAAATTTGGTATACACCTTAAGTGTACCAAAATCTCGCCTGAGTTCGTTGGCCAGATGATTTCGTTGAAAAACAACAAAATAATTCAAATTTTTAGTTTTTAAAAAGTTCTAAAATTCGCATTTTTCAAAAAAAAAATTTTTTCAATTTTTTTTCGAAAATTACGACTAAAAATAAACACTTTTTTCGTTTGACAATTTTTAATAGCGATTAAAACAAAAAAGTTATACCACTTTTTTAAAAAAAGACAAAAAATGACAAAAACGGATGAAAAATGGGTAAAATGCAGGGCGAAATTACTTTATTTTGAGAAAATATGAGCAACTATGTATTATTTCTCTTTAAACCACCTTAGATTAACATAAATTAAAGTAACTTACTCATAAAATACCGAATTTTTTGTTTTTTTTTAAATTTTTAATAAAAATTTATTTTTACATTCTCATCTTAATGAGAAGGTATTACATTTGGGCGATTTTGAGCATTCTCTAATTTTAGTAAATCTCGACGTTTTGAGACTTTCTGATGCCGAAAAAATGGGTCCTAAAAAAATGTCTGTCTGTCTGTATGTCTGTAAACAAAATTTGGTCCGACGATAACTCGAACAAATTTTAATGAATCGACTTCAAATTTGGTATACACCTTAAGTGTACCAAAATCTCGCCTGAGTTCGTTGGCCAGATGATTTCGTTGAAAAACAACAAAATAATTCAAATTTTTAGTTTTTAAAAAGTTCTAAAATTCGCATTTTTCAAAAAAAAAATTTTTTCAATTTTTTTTCGAAAATTACGACTAAAAATAAACACTTTTTTCGTTTGACAATTTTTAATAGCGATTAAAACAAAAAAGTTATACCACTTTTTTAAAAAAAGACAAAAAATGACAAAAACGGATGAAAAATGGGTAAAATGCAGGGCGAAATTACTTTATTTTGAGAAAATATGAGCAACTATGTATTATTTCTCTTTAAACCACCTTAGATTAACATAAATTAAAGTAACTTACTCATAAAATACCGAATTTTTTGTTTTTTTTTAAATTTTTAATAAAAATTTATTTTTACATTCTCATCTTAATGAGAAGGTATTACATTTGGGCGATTTTGAGCATTCTCTAATTTTAGTAAATCTCGACGTTTTGAGACTTTCTGATGCCGAAAAAATGGGTCCTAAAAAAATGTCTGTCTGTCTGTATGTCTGTAAACAAAATTTGGTCCGACGATAACTCGAACAAATTTTAATGAATCGACTTCAAATTTGGTATACACCTTAAGTGTACCAAAATCTCGCCTGAGTTCGTTGGCCAGATGATTTCGTTGAAAAACAACAAAATAATTCAAATTTTTAGTTTTTAAAAAGTTCTAAAATTCGCATTTTTCAAAAAAAAAATTTTTTCAATTTTTTTTCGAAAATTACGACTAAAAATAAACACTTTTTTCGTTTGACAATTTTTAATAGCGATTAAAACAAAAAAGTTATACCACTTTTTTAAAAAAAGACAAAAAATGACAAAAACGGATGAAAAATGGGTAAAATGCAGGGCGAAATTACTTTATTTTGAGAAAATATGAGCAACTATGTATTATTTCTCTTTAAACCACCTTAGATTAACATAAATTAAAGTAACTTACTCATAAAATACCGAATTTTTTGTTTTTTTTTAAATTTTTAATAAAAATTTATTTTTACATTCTCATCTTAATGAGAAGGTATTACATTTGGGCGATTTTGAGCATTCTCTAATTTTAGTAAATCTCGACGTTTTGAGACTTTCTGATGCCGAAAAAATGGGTCCTAAAAAAATGTCTGTCTGTCTGTATGTCTGTAAACAAAATTTGGTCCGACGATAACTCGAACAAATTTTAATGAATCGACTTCAAATTTGGTATACACCTTAAGTGTACCAAAATCTCGCCTGAGTTCGTTGGCCAGATGATTTCGTTGAAAAACAACAAAATAATTCAAATTTTTAGTTTTTAAAAAGTTCTAAAATTCGCATTTTTCAAAAAAAAAATTTTTTCAATTTTTTTTCGAAAATTACGACTAAAAATAAACACTTTTTTCGTTTGACAATTTTTAATAGCGATTAAAACAAAAAAGTTATACCACTTTTTTAAAAAAAGACAAAAAATGACAAAAACGGATGAAAAATGGGTAAAATGCAGGGCGAAATTACTTTATTTTGAGAAAATATGAGCAACTATGTATTATTTCTCTTTAAACCACCTTAGATTAACATAAATTAAAGTAACTTACTCATAAAATACCGAATTTTTTGTTTTTTTTTAAATTTTTAATAAAAATTTATTTTTACATTCTCATCTTAATGAGAAGGTATTACATTTGGGCGATTTTGAGCATTCTCTAATTTTAGTAAATCTCGACGTTTTGAGACTTTCTGATGCCGAAAAAATGGGTCCTAAAAAAATGTCTGTCTGTCTGTATGTCTGTAAACAAAATTTGGTCCGACGATAACTCGAACAAATTTTAATGAATCGACTTCAAATTTGGTATACACCTTAAGTGTACCAAAATCTCGCCTGAGTTCGTTGGCCAGATGATTTCGTTGAAAAACAACAAAATAATTCAAATTTTTAGTTTTTAAAAAGTTCTAAAATTCGCATTTTTCAAAAAAAAAATTTTTTCAATTTTTTTTCGAAAATTACGACTAAAAATAAACACTTTTTTCGTTTGACAATTTTTAATAGCGATTAAAACAAAAAAGTTATACCACTTTTTTAAAAAAAGACAAAAAATGACAAAAACGGATGAAAAATGGGTAAAATGCAGGGCGAAATTACTTTATTTTGAGAAAATATGAGCAACTATGTATTATTTCTCTTTAAACCACCTTAGATTAACATAAATTAAAGTAACTTACTCATAAAATACCGAATTTTTTGTTTTTTTTTAAATTTTTAATAAAAATTTATTTTTACATTCTCATCTTAATGAGAAGGTATTACATTTGGGCGATTTTGAGCATTCTCTAATTTTAGTAAATCTCGACGTTTTGAGACTTTCTGATGCCGAAAAAATGGGTCCTAAAAAAATGTCTGTCTGTCTGTATGTCTGTAAACAAAATTTGGTCCGACGATAACTCGAACAAATTTTAATGAATCGACTTCAAATTTGGTATACACCTTAAGTGTACCAAAATCTCGCCTGAGTTCGTTGGCCAGATGATTTCGTTGAAAAACAACAAAATAATTCAAATTTTTAGTTTTTAAAAAGTTCTAAAATTCGCATTTTTCAAAAAAAAAATTTTTTCAATTTTTTTTCGAAAATTACGACTAAAAATAAACACTTTTTTCGTTTGACAATTTTTAATAGCGATTAAAACAAAAAAGTTATACCACTTTTTTAAAAAAAGACAAAAAATGACAAAAACGGATGAAAAATGGGTAAAATGCAGGGCGAAATTACTTTATTTTGAGAAAATATGAGCAACTATGTATTATTTCTCTTTAAACCACCTTAGATTAACATAAATTAAAGTAACTTACTCATAAAATACCGAATTTTTTGTTTTTTTTTAAATTTTTAATAAAAATTTATTTTTACATTCTCATCTTAATGAGAAGGTATTACATTTGGGCGATTTTGAGCATTCTCTAATTTTAGTAAATCTCGACGTTTTGAGACTTTCTGATGCCGAAAAAATGGGTCCTAAAAAAATGTCTGTCTGTCTGTATGTCTGTAAACAAAATTTGGTCCGACGATAACTCGAACAAATTTTAATGAATCGACTTCAAATTTGGTATACACCTTAAGTGTACCAAAATCTCGCCTGAGTTCGTTGGCCAGATGATTTCGTTGAAAAACAACAAAATAATTCAAATTTTTAGTTTTTAAAAAGTTCTAAAATTCGCATTTTTCAAAAAAAAAATTTTTTCAATTTTTTTTCGAAAATTACGACTAAAAATAAACACTTTTTTCGTTTGACAATTTTTAATAGCGATTAAAACAAAAAAGTTATACCACTTTTTTAAAAAAAGACAAAAAATGACAAAAACGGATGAAAAATGGGTAAAATGCAGGGCGAAATTACTTTATTTTGAGAAAATATGAGCAACTATGTATTATTTCTCTTTAAACCACCTTAGATTAACATAAATTAAAGTAACTTACTCATAAAATACCGAATTTTTTGTTTTTTTTTAAATTTTTAATAAAAATTTATTTTTACATTCTCATCTTAATGAGAAGGTATTACATTTGGGCGATTTTGAGCATTCTCTAATTTTAGTAAATCTCGACGTTTTGAGACTTTCTGATGCCGAAAAAATGGGTCCTAAAAAAATGTCTGTCTGTCTGTATGTCTGTAAACAAAATTTGGTCCGACGATAACTCGAACAAATTTTAATGAATCGACTTCAAATTTGGTATACACCTTAAGTGTACCAAAATCTCGCCTGAGTTCGTTGGCCAGATGATTTCGTTGAAAAACAACAAAATAATTCAAATTTTTAGTTTTTAAAAAGTTCTAAAATTCGCATTTTTCAAAAAAAAAATTTTTTCAATTTTTTTTCGAAAATTACGACTAAAAATAAACACTTTTTTCGTTTGACAATTTTTAATAGCGATTAAAACAAAAAAGTTATACCACTTTTTTAAAAAAAGACAAAAAATGACAAAAACGGATGAAAAATGGGTAAAATGCAGGGCGAAATTACTTTATTTTGAGAAAATATGAGCAACTATGTATTATTTCTCTTTAAACCACCTTAGATTAACATAAATTAAAGTAACTTACTCATAAAATACCGAATTTTTTGTTTTTTTTTAAATTTTTAATAAAAATTTATTTTTACATTCTCATCTTAATGAGAAGGTATTACATTTGGGCGATTTTGAGCATTCTCTAATTTTAGTAAATCTCGACGTTTTGAGACTTTCTGATGCCGAAAAAATGGGTCCTAAAAAAATGTCTGTCTGTCTGTATGTCTGTAAACAAAATTTGGTCCGACGATAACTCGAACAAATTTTAATGAATCGACTTCAAATTTGGTATACACCTTAAGTGTACCAAAATCTCGCCTGAGTTCGTTGGCCAGATGATTTCGTTGAAAAACAACAAAATAATTCAAATTTTTAGTTTTTAAAAAGTTCTAAAATTCGCATTTTTCAAAAAAAAAATTTTTTCAATTTTTTTTCGAAAATTACGACTAAAAATAAACACTTTTTTCGTTTGACAATTTTTAATAGCGATTAAAACAAAAAAGTTATACCACTTTTTTAAAAAAAGACAAAAAATGACAAAAACGGATGAAAAATGGGTAAAATGCAGGGCGAAATTACTTTATTTTGAGAAAATATGAGCAACTATGTATTATTTCTCTTTAAACCACCTTAGATTAACATAAATTAAAGTAACTTACTCATAAAATACCGAATTTTTTGTTTTTTTTTAAATTTTTAATAAAAATTTATTTTTACATTCTCATCTTAATGAGAAGGTATTACATTTGGGCGATTTTGAGCATTCTCTAATTTTAGTAAATCTCGACGTTTTGAGACTTTCTGATGCCGAAAAAATGGGTCCTAAAAAAATGTCTGTCTGTCTGTATGTCTGTAAACAAAATTTGGTCCGACGATAACTCGAACAAATTTTAATGAATCGACTTCAAATTTGGTATACACCTTAAGTGTACCAAAATCTCGCCTGAGTTCGTTGGCCAGATGATTTCGTTGAAAAACAACAAAATAATTCAAATTTTTAGTTTTTAAAAAGTTCTAAAATTCGCATTTTTCAAAAAAAAAATTTTTTCAATTTTTTTTCGAAAATTACGACTAAAAATAAACACTTTTTTCGTTTGACAATTTTTAATAGCGATTAAAACAAAAAAGTTATACCACTTTTTTAAAAAAAGACAAAAAATGACAAAAACGGATGAAAAATGGGTAAAATGCAGGGCGAAATTACTTTATTTTGAGAAAATATGAGCAACTATGTATTATTTCTCTTTAAACCACCTTAGATTAACATAAATTAAAGTAACTTACTCATAAAATACCGAATTTTTTGTTTTTTTTTAAATTTTTAATAAAAATTTATTTTTACATTCTCATCTTAATGAGAAGGTATTACATTTGGGCGATTTTGAGCATTCTCTAATTTTAGTAAATCTCGACGTTTTGAGACTTTCTGATGCCGAAAAAATGGGTCCTAAAAAAATGTCTGTCTGTCTGTATGTCTGTAAACAAAATTTGGTCCGACGATAACTCGAACAAATTTTAATGAATCGACTTCAAATTTGGTATACACCTTAAGTGTACCAAAATCTCGCCTGAGTTCGTTGGCCAGATGATTTCGTTGAAAAACAACAAAATAATTCAAATTTTTAGTTTTTAAAAAGTTCTAAAATTCGCATTTTTCAAAAAAAAAATTTTTTCAATTTTTTTTCGAAAATTACGACTAAAAATAAACACTTTTTTCGTTTGACAATTTTTAATAGCGATTAAAACAAAAAAGTTATACCACTTTTTTAAAAAAAGACAAAAAATGACAAAAACGGATGAAAAATGGGTAAAATGCAGGGCGAAATTACTTTATTTTGAGAAAATATGAGCAACTATGTATTATTTCTCTTTAAACCACCTTAGATTAACATAAATTAAAGTAACTTACTCATAAAATACCGAATTTTTTGTTTTTTTTTAAATTTTTAATAAAAATTTATTTTTACATTCTCATCTTAATGAGAAGGTATTACATTTGGGCGATTTTGAGCATTCTCTAATTTTAGTAAATCTCGACGTTTTGAGACTTTCTGATGCCGAAAAAATGGGTCCTAAAAAAATGTCTGTCTGTCTGTATGTCTGTAAACAAAATTTGGTCCGACGATAACTCGAACAAATTTTAATGAATCGACTTCAAATTTGGTATACACCTTAAGTGTACCAAAATCTCGCCTGAGTTCGTTGGCCAGATGATTTCGTTGAAAAACAACAAAATAATTCAAATTTTTAGTTTTTAAAAAGTTCTAAAATTCGCATTTTTCAAAAAAAAAATTTTTTCAATTTTTTTTCGAAAATTACGACTAAAAATAAACACTTTTTTCGTTTGACAATTTTTAATAGCGATTAAAACAAAAAAGTTATACCACTTTTTTAAAAAAAGACAAAAAATGACAAAAACGGATGAAAAATGGGTAAAATGCAGGGCGAAATTACTTTATTTTGAGAAAATATGAGCAACTATGTATTATTTCTCTTTAAACCACCTTAGATTAACATAAATTAAAGTAACTTACTCATAAAATACCGAATTTTTTGTTTTTTTTTAAATTTTTAATAAAAATTTATTTTTACATTCTCATCTTAATGAGAAGGTATTACATTTGGGCGATTTTGAGCATTCTCTAATTTTAGTAAATCTCGACGTTTTGAGACTTTCTGATGCCGAAAAAATGGGTCCTAAAAAAATGTCTGTCTGTCTGTATGTCTGTAAACAAAATTTGGTCCGACGATAACTCGAACAAATTTTAATGAATCGACTTCAAATTTGGTATACACCTTAAGTGTACCAAAATCTCGCCTGAGTTCGTTGGCCAGATGATTTCGTTGAAAAACAACAAAATAATTCAAATTTTTAGTTTTTAAAAAGTTCTAAAATTCGCATTTTTCAAAAAAAAAATTTTTTCAATTTTTTTTCGAAAATTACGACTAAAAATAAACACTTTTTTCGTTTGACAATTTTTAATAGCGATTAAAACAAAAAAGTTATAGCACTTTTTTAAAAAAAGACAAAAAATGACAAAAACGGATGAAAAATGGGTAAAATGCAGGGCGAAATTACTTTATTTTGAGAAAATATGAGCAACTATGTATTATTTCTCTTTAAACCACCTTAGATTAACATAAATTAAAGTAACTTACTCATAAAATACCGAATTTTTTGTTTTTTTTAAATTTTTAATAAAAATTTATTTTTACATTCTCATCTTAATGAGAAGGTATTACATTTGGGCGATTTTGAGCATTCTCTAATTTTAGTAAATCTCGACGTTTTGAGACTTTCTGATGCCGAAAAAATGGGTCCTAAAAAAATGTCTGTCTGTCTGTATGTCTGTAAACAAAATTTGGTCCGACGATAACTCGAACAAATTTTAATGAATCGACTTCAAATTTGGTATACACCTTAAGTGTACCAAAATCTCGCCTGAGTTCGTTGGCCAGATGATTTCGTTGAAAAACAACAAAATAATTCAAATTTTTAGTTTTTAAAAAGTTCTAAAATTCGCATTTTTCAAAAAAAAAATTTTTTCAATTTTTTTTCGAAAATTACGACTAAAAATAAACACTTTTTTCGTTTGACAATTTTTAATAGCGATTAAAACAAAAAAGTTATACCACTTTTTTAAAAAAAGACAAAAAATGACAAAAACGGATGAAAAATGGGTAAAATGCAGGGCGAAATTACTTTATTTTGAGAAAATATGAGCAACTATGTATTATTTCTCTTTAAACCACCTTAGATTAACATAAATTAAAGTAACTTACTCATAAAATACCGAATTTTTTGTTTTTTTTTAAATTTTTAATAAAAATTTATTTTTACATTCTCATCTTAATGAGAAGGTATTACATTTGGGCGATTTTGAGCATTCTCTAATTTTAGTAAATCTCGACGTTTTGAGACTTTCTGATGCCGAAAAAATGGGTCCTAAAAAAATGTCTGTCTGTCTGTATGTCTGTAAACAAAATTTGGTCCGACGATAACTCGAACAAATTTTAATGAATCGACTTCAAATTTGGTATACACCTTAAGTGTACCAAAATCTCGCCTGAGTTCGTTGGCCAGATGATTTCGTTGAAAAACAACAAAATAATTCAAATTTTTAGTTTTTAAAAAGTTCTAAAATTCGCATTTTTCAAAAAAAAAATTTTTTCAATTTTTTTTCGAAAATTACGACTAAAAATAAACACTTTTTTCGTTTGACAATTTTTAATAGCGATTAAAACAAAAAAGTTATACCACTTTTTTAAAAAAAGACAAAAAATGACAAAAACGGATGAAAAATGGGTAAAATGCAGGGCGAAATTACTTTATTTTGAGAAAATATGAGCAACTATGTATTATTTCTCTTTAAACCACCTTAGATTAACATAAATTAAAGTAACTTACTCATAAAATACCGAATTTTTTGTTTTTTTTTAAATTTTTAATAAAAATTTATTTTTACATTCTCATCTTAATGAGAAGGTATTACATTTGGGCGATTTTGAGCATTCTCTAATTTTAGTAAATCTCGACGTTTTGAGACTTTCTGATGCCGAAAAAATGGGTCCTAAAAAAATGTCTGTCTGTCTGTATGTCTGTAAACAAAATTTGGTCCGACGATAACTCGAACAAATTTTAATGAATCGACTTCAAATTTGGTATACACCTTAAGTGTACCAAAATCTCGCCTGAGTTCGTTGGCCAGATGATTTCGTTGAAAAACAACAAAATAATTCAAATTTTTAGTTTTTAAAAAGTTCTAAAATTCGCATTTTTCAAAAAAAAAATTTTTTCAATTTTTTTTCGAAAATTACGACTAAAAATAAACACTTTTTTCGTTTGACAATTTTTAATAGCGATTAAAACAAAAAAGTTATACCACTTTTTTAAAAAAAGACAAAAAATGACAAAAACGGATGAAAAATGGGTAAAATGCAGGGCGAAATTACTTTATTTTGAGAAAATATGAGCAACTATGTATTATTTCTCTTTAAACCACCTTAGATTAACATAAATTAAAGTAACTTACTCATAAAATACCGAATTTTTTGTTTTTTTTTAAATTTTTAATAAAAATTTATTTTTACATTCTCATCTTAATGAGAAGGTATTACATTTGGGCGATTTTGAGCATTCTCTAATTTTAGTAAATCTCGACGTTTTGAGACTTTCTGATGCCGAAAAAATGGGTCCTAAAAAAATGTCTGTCTGTCTGTATGTCTGTAAACAAAATTTGGTCCGACGATAACTCGAACAAATTTTAATGAATCGACTTCAAATTTGGTATACACCTTAAGTGTACCAAAATCTCGCCTGAGTTCGTTGGCCAGATGATTTCGTTGAAAAACAACAAAATAATTCAAATTTTTAGTTTTTAAAAAGTTCTAAAATTCGCATTTTTCAAAAAAAAAATTTTTTCAATTTTTTTTCGAAAATTACGACTAAAAATAAACACTTTTTTCGTTTGACAATTTTTAATAGCGATTAAAACAAAAAAGTTATACCACTTTTTTAAAAAAAGACAAAAAATGACAAAAACGGATGAAAAATGGGTAAAATGCAGGGCGAAATTACTTTATTTTGAGAAAATATGAGCAACTATGTATTATTTCTCTTTAAACCACCTTAGATTAACATAAATTAAAGTAACTTACTCATAAAATACCGAATTTTTTGTTTTTTTTTAAATTTTTAATAAAAATTTATTTTTACATTCTCATCTTAATGAGAAGGTATTACATTTGGGCGATTTTGAGCATTCTCTAATTTTAGTAAATCTCGACGTTTTGAGACTTTCTGATGCCGAAAAAATGGGTCCTAAAAAAATGTCTGTCTGTCTGTATGTCTGTAAACAAAATTTGGTCCGACGATAACTCGAACAAATTTTAATGAATCGACTTCAAATTTGGTATACACCTTAAGTGTACCAAAATCTCGCCTGAGTTCGTTGGCCAGATGATTTCGTTGAAAAACAACAAAATAATTCAAATTTTTAGTTTTTAAAAAGTTCTAAAATTCGCATTTTTCAAAAAAAAAATTTTTTCAATTTTTTTTCGAAAATTACGACTAAAAATAAACACTTTTTTCGTTTGACAATTTTTAATAGCGATTAAAACAAAAAAGTTATACCACTTTTTTAAAAAAAGACAAAAAATGACAAAAACGGATGAAAAATGGGTAAAATGCAGGGCGAAATTACTTTATTTTGAGAAAATATGAGCAACTATGTATTATTTCTCTTTAAACCACCTTAGATTAACATAAATTAAAGTAACTTACTCATAAAATACCGAATTTTTTGTTTTTTTTTAAATTTTTAATAAAAATTTATTTTTACATTCTCATCTTAATGAGAAGGTATTACATTTGGGCGATTTTGAGCATTCTCTAATTTTAGTAAATCTCGACGTTTTGAGACTTTCTGATGCCGAAAAAATGGGTCCTAAAAAAATGTCTGTCTGTCTGTATGTCTGTAAACAAAATTTGGTCCGACGATAACTCGAACAAATTTTAATGAATCGACTTCAAATTTGGTATACACCTTAAGTGTACCAAAATCTCGCCTGAGTTCGTTGGCCAGATGATTTCGTTGAAAAACAACAAAATAATTCAAATTTTTAGTTTTTAAAAAGTTCTAAAATTCGCATTTTTCAAAAAAAAAATTTTTTCAATTTTTTTTCGAAAATTACGACTAAAAATAAACACTTTTTTCGTTTGACAATTTTTAATAGCGATTAAAACAAAAAAGTTATACCACTTTTTTAAAAAAAGACAAAAAATGACAAAAACGGATGAAAAATGGGTAAAATGCAGGGCGAAATTACTTTATTTTGAGAAAATATGAGCAACTATGTATTATTTCTCTTTAAACCACCTTAGATTAACATAAATTAAAGTAACTTACTCATAAAATACCGAATTTTTTGTTTTTTTTTAAATTTTTAATAAAAATTTATTTTTACATTCTCATCTTAATGAGAAGGTATTACATTTGGGCGATTTTGAGCATTCTCTAATTTTAGTAAATCTCGACGTTTTGAGACTTTCTGATGCCGAAAAAATGGGTCCTAAAAAAATGTCTGTCTGTCTGTATGTCTGTAAACAAAATTTGGTCCGACGATAACTCGAACAAATTTTAATGAATCGACTTCAAATTTGGTATACACCTTAAGTGTACCAAAATCTCGCCTGAGTTCGTTGGCCAGATGATTTCGTTGAAAAACAACAAAATAATTCAAATTTTTAGTTTTTAAAAAGTTCTAAAATTCGCATTTTTCAAAAAAAAAATTTTTTCAATTTTTTTTCGAAAATTACGACTAAAAATAAACACTTTTTTCGTTTGACAATTTTTAATAGCGATTAAAACAAAAAAGTTATACCACTTTTTTAAAAAAAGACAAAAAATGACAAAAACGGATGAAAAATGGGTAAAATGCAGGGCGAAATTACTTTATTTTGAGAAAATATGAGCAACTATGTATTATTTCTCTTTAAACCACCTTAGATTAACATAAATTAAAGTAACTTACTCATAAAATACCGAATTTTTTGTTTTTTTTTAAATTTTTAATAAAAATTTATTTTTACATTCTCATCTTAATGAGAAGGTATTACATTTGGGCGATTTTGAGCATTCTCTAATTTTAGTAAATCTCGACGTTTTGAGACTTTCTGATGCCGAAAAAATGGGTCCTAAAAAAATGTCTGTCTGTCTGTATGTCTGTAAACAAAATTTGGTCCGACGATAACTCGAACAAATTTTAATGAATCGACTTCAAATTTGGTATACACCTTAAGTGTACCAAAATCTCGCCTGAGTTCGTTGGCCAGATGATTTCGTTGAAAAACAACAAAATAATTCAAATTTTTAGTTTTTAAAAAGTTCTAAAATTCGCATTTTTCAAAAAAAAAATTTTTTCAATTTTTTTTCGAAAATTACGACTAAAAATAAACACTTTTTTCGTTTGACAATTTTTAATAGCGATTAAAACAAAAAAGTTATACCACTTTTTTAAAAAAAGACAAAAAATGACAAAAACGGATGAAAAATGGGTAAAATGCAGGGCGAAATTACTTTATTTTGAGAAAATATGAGCAACTATGTATTATTTCTCTTTAAACCACCTTAGATTAACATAAATTAAAGTAACTTACTCATAAAATACCGAATTTTTTGTTTTTTTTTAAATTTTTAATAAAAATTTATTTTTACATTCTCATCTTAATGAGAAGGTATTACATTTGGGCGATTTTGAGCATTCTCTAATTTTAGTAAATCTCGACGTTTTGAGACTTTCTGATGCCGAAAAAATGGGTCCTAAAAAAATGTCTGTCTGTCTGTATGTCTGTAAACAAAATTTGGTCCGACGATAACTCGAACAAATTTTAATGAATCGACTTCAAATTTGGTATACACCTTAAGTGTACCAAAATCTCGCCTGAGTTCGTTGGCCAGATGATTTCGTTGAAAAACAACAAAATAATTCAAATTTTTAGTTTTTAAAAAGTTCTAAAATTCGCATTTTTCAAAAAAAAAATTTTTTCAATTTTTTTTCGAAAATTACGACTAAAAATAAACACTTTTTTCGTTTGACAATTTTTAATAGCGATTAAAACAAAAAAGTTATACCACTTTTTTAAAAAAAGACAAAAAATGACAAAAACGGATGAAAAATGGGTAAAATGCAGGGCGAAATTACTTTATTTTGAGAAAATATGAGCAACTATGTATTATTTCTCTTTAAACCACCTTAGATTAACATAAATTAAAGTAACTTACTCATAAAATACCGAATTTTTTGTTTTTTTTTAAATTTTTAATAAAAATTTATTTTTACATTCTCATCTTAATGAGAAGGTATTACATTTGGGCGATTTTGAGCATTCTCTAATTTTAGTAAATCTCGACGTTTTGAGACTTTCTGATGCCGAAAAAATGGGTCCTAAAAAAATGTCTGTCTGTCTGTATGTCTGTAAACAAAATTTGGTCCGACGATAACTCGAACAAATTTTAATGAATCGACTTCAAATTTGGTATACACCTTAAGTGTACCAAAATCTCGCCTGAGTTCGTTGGCCAGATGATTTCGTTGAAAAACAACAAAATAATTCAAATTTTTAGTTTTTAAAAAGTTCTAAAATTCGCATTTTTCAAAAAAAAAATTTTTTCAATTTTTTTTCGAAAATTACGACTAAAAATAAACACTTTTTTCGTTTGACAATTTTTAATAGCGATTAAAACAAAAAAGTTATACCACTTTTTTAAAAAAAGACAAAAAATGACAAAAACGGATGAAAAATGGGTAAAATGCAGGGCGAAATTACTTTATTTTGAGAAAATATGAGCAACTATGTATTATTTCTCTTTAAACCACCTTAGATTAACATAAATTAAAGTAACTTACTCATAAAATACCGAATTTTTTGTTTTTTTTTAAATTTTTAATAAAAATTTATTTTTACATTCTCATCTTAATGAGAAGGTATTACATTTGGGCGATTTTGAGCATTCTCTAATTTTAGTAAATCTCGACGTTTTGAGACTTTCTGATGCCGAAAAAATGGGTCCTAAAAAAATGTCTGTCTGTCTGTATGTCTGTAAACAAAATTTGGTCCGACGATAACTCGAACAAATTTTAATGAATCGACTTCAAATTTGGTATACACCTTAAGTGTACCAAAATCTCGCCTGAGTTCGTTGGCCAGATGATTTCGTTGAAAAACAACAAAATAATTCAAATTTTTAGTTTTTAAAAAGTTCTAAAATTCGCATTTTTCAAAAAAAAAATTTTTTCAATTTTTTTTCGAAAATTACGACTAAAAATAAACACTTTTTTCGTTTGACAATTTTTAATAGCGATTAAAACAAAAAAGTTATACCACTTTTTTAAAAAAAGACAAAAAATGACAAAAACGGATGAAAAATGGGTAAAATGCAGGGCGAAATTACTTTATTTTGAGAAAATATGAGCAACTATGTATTATTTCTCTTTAAACCACCTTAGATTAACATAAATTAAAGTAACTTACTCATAAAATACCGAATTTTTTGTTTTTTTTTAAATTTTTAATAAAAATTTATTTTTACATTCTCATCTTAATGAGAAGGTATTACATTTGGGCGATTTTGAGCATTCTCTAATTTTAGTAAATCTCGACGTTTTGAGACTTTCTGATGCCGAAAAAATGGGTCCTAAAAAAATGTCTGTCTGTCTGTATGTCTGTAAACAAAATTTGGTCCGACGATAACTCGAACAAATTTTAATGAATCGACTTCAAATTTGGTATACACCTTAAGTGTACCAAAATCTCGCCTGAGTTCGTTGGCCAGATGATTTCGTTGAAAAACAACAAAATAATTCAAATTTTTAGTTTTTAAAAAGTTCTAAAATTCGCATTTTTCAAAAAAAAAATTTTTTCAATTTTTTTTCGAAAATTACGACTAAAAATAAACACTTTTTTCGTTTGACAATTTTTAATAGCGATTAAAACAAAAAAGTTATACCACTTTTTTAAAAAAAGACAAAAAATGACAAAAACGGATGAAAAATGGGTAAAATGCAGGGCGAAATTACTTTATTTTGAGAAAATATGAGCAACTATGTATTATTTCTCTTTAAACCACCTTAGATTAACATAAATTAAAGTAACTTACTCATAAAATACCGAATTTTTTGTTTTTTTTTAAATTTTTAATAAAAATTTATTTTTACATTCTCATCTTAATGAGAAGGTATTACATTTGGGCGATTTTGAGCATTCTCTAATTTTAGTAAATCTCGACGTTTTGAGACTTTCTGATGCCGAAAAAATGGGTCCTAAAAAAATGTCTGTCTGTCTGTATGTCTGTAAACAAAATTTGGTCCGACGATAACTCGAACAAATTTTAATGAATCGACTTCAAATTTGGTATACACCTTAAGTGTACCAAAATCTCGCCTGAGTTCGTTGGCCAGATGATTTCGTTGAAAAACAACAAAATAATTCAAATTTTTAGTTTTTAAAAAGTTCTAAAATTCGCATTTTTCAAAAAAAAAATTTTTTCAATTTTTTTTCGAAAATTACGACTAAAAATAAACACTTTTTTCGTTTGACAATTTTTAATAGCGATTAAAACAAAAAAGTTATACCACTTTTTTAAAAAAAGACAAAAAATGACAAAAACGGATGAAAAATGGGTAAAATGCAGGGCGAAATTACTTTATTTTGAGAAAATATGAGCAACTATGTATTATTTCTCTTTAAACCACCTTAGATTAACATAAATTAAAGTAACTTACTCATAAAATACCGAATTTTTTGTTTTTTTTTAAATTTTTAATAAAAATTTATTTTTACATTCTCATCTTAATGAGAAGGTATTACATTTGGGCGATTTTGAGCATTCTCTAATTTTAGTAAATCTCGACGTTTTGAGACTTTCTGATGCCGAAAAAATGGGTCCTAAAAAAATGTCTGTCTGTCTGTATGTCTGTAAACAAAATTTGGTCCGACGATAACTCGAACAAATTTTAATGAATCGACTTCAAATTTGGTATACACCTTAAGTGTACCAAAATCTCGCCTGAGTTCGTTGGCCAGATGATTTCGTTGAAAAACAACAAAATAATTCAAATTTTTAGTTTTTAAAAAGTTCTAAAATTCGCATTTTTCAAAAAAAAAATTTTTTCAATTTTTTTTCGAAAATTACGACTAAAAATAAACACTTTTTTCGTTTGACAATTTTTAATAGCGATTAAAACAAAAAAGTTATACCACTTTTTTAAAAAAAGACAAAAAATGACAAAAACGGATGAAAAATGGGTAAAATGCAGGGCGAAATTACTTTATTTTGAGAAAATATGAGCAACTATGTATTATTTCTCTTTAAACCACCTTAGATTAACATAAATTAAAGTAACTTACTCATAAAATACCGAATTTTTTGTTTTTTTTTAAATTTTTAATAAAAATTTATTTTTACATTCTCATCTTAATGAGAAGGTATTACATTTGGGCGATTTTGAGCATTCTCTAATTTTAGTAAATCTCGACGTTTTGAGACTTTCTGATGCCGAAAAAATGGGTCCTAAAAAAATGTCTGTCTGTCTGTATGTCTGTAAACAAAATTTGGTCCGACGATAACTCGAACAAATTTTAATGAATCGACTTCAAATTTGGTATACACCTTAAGTGTACCAAAATCTCGCCTGAGTTCGTTGGCCAGATGATTTCGTTGAAAAACAACAAAATAATTCAAATTTTTAGTTTTTAAAAAGTTCTAAAATTCGCATTTTTCAAAAAAAAAATTTTTTCAATTTTTTTTCGAAAATTACGACTAAAAATAAACACTTTTTTCGTTTGACAATTTTTAATAGCGATTAAAACAAAAAAGTTATACCACTTTTTTAAAAAAAGACAAAAAATGACAAAAACGGATGAAAAATGGGTAAAATGCAGGGCGAAATTACTTTATTTTGAGAAAATATGAGCAACTATGTATTATTTCTCTTTAAACCACCTTAGATTAACATAAATTAAAGTAACTTACTCATAAAATACCGAATTTTTTGTTTTTTTTTAAATTTTTAATAAAAATTTATTTTTACATTCTCATCTTAATGAGAAGGTATTACATTTGGGCGATTTTGAGCATTCTCTAATTTTAGTAAATCTCGACGTTTTGAGACTTTCTGATGCCGAAAAAATGGGTCCTAAAAAAATGTCTGTCTGTCTGTATGTCTGTAAACAAAATTTGGTCCGACGATAACTCGAACAAATTTTAATGAATCGACTTCAAATTTGGTATACACCTTAAGTGTACCAAAATCTCGCCTGAGTTCGTTGGCCAGATGATTTCGTTGAAAAACAACAAAATAATTCAAATTTTTAGTTTTTAAAAAGTTCTAAAATTCGCATTTTTCAAAAAAAAAATTTTTTCAATTTTTTTTCGAAAATTACGACTAAAAATAAACACTTTTTTCGTTTGACAATTTTTAATAGCGATTAAAACAAAAAAGTTATACCACTTTTTTAAAAAAAGACAAAAAATGACAAAAACGGATGAAAAATGGGTAAAATGCAGGGCGAAATTACTTTATTTTGAGAAAATATGAGCAACTATGTATTATTTCTCTTTAAACCACCTTAGATTAACATAAATTAAAGTAACTTACTCATAAAATACCGAATTTTTTGTTTTTTTTTAAATTTTTAATAAAAATTTATTTTTACATTCTCATCTTAATGAGAAGGTATTACATTTGGGCGATTTTGAGCATTCTCTAATTTTAGTAAATCTCGACGTTTTGAGACTTTCTGATGCCGAAAAAATGGGTCCTAAAAAAATGTCTGTCTGTCTGTATGTCTGTAAACAAAATTTGGTCCGACGATAACTCGAACAAATTTTAATGAATCGACTTCAAATTTGGTATACACCTTAAGTGTACCAAAATCTCGCCTGAGTTCGTTGGCCAGATGATTTCGTTGAAAAACAACAAAATAATTCAAATTTTTAGTTTTTAAAAAGTTCTAAAATTCGCATTTTTCAAAAAAAAAATTTTTTCAATTTTTTTTCGAAAATTACGACTAAAAATAAACACTTTTTTCGTTTGACAATTTTTAATAGCGATTAAAACAAAAAAGTTATACCACTTTTTTAAAAAAAGACAAAAAATGACAAAAACGGATGAAAAATGGGTAAAATGCAGGGCGAAATTACTTTATTTTGAGAAAATATGAGCAACTATGTATTATTTCTCTTTAAACCACCTTAGATTAACATAAATTAAAGTAACTTACTCATAAAATACCGAATTTTTTGTTTTTTTTTAAATTTTTAATAAAAATTTATTTTTACATTCTCATCTTAATGAGAAGGTATTACATTTGGGCGATTTTGAGCATTCTCTAATTTTAGTAAATCTCGACGTTTTGAGACTTTCTGATGCCGAAAAAATGGGTCCTAAAAAAATGTCTGTCTGTCTGTATGTCTGTAAACAAAATTTGGTCCGACGATAACTCGAACAAATTTTAATGAATCGACTTCAAATTTGGTATACACCTTAAGTGTACCAAAATCTCGCCTGAGTTCGTTGGCCAGATGATTTCGTTGAAAAACAACAAAATAATTCAAATTTTTAGTTTTTAAAAAGTTCTAAAATTCGCATTTTTCAAAAAAAAAATTTTTTCAATTTTTTTTCGAAAATTACGACTAAAAATAAACACTTTTTTCGTTTGACAATTTTTAATAGCGATTAAAACAAAAAAGTTATACCACTTTTTTAAAAAAAGACAAAAAATGACAAAAACGGATGAAAAATGGGTAAAATGCAGGGCGAAATTACTTTATTTTGAGAAAATATGAGCAACTATGTATTATTTCTCTTTAAACCACCTTAGATTAACATAAATTAAAGTAACTTACTCATAAAATACCGAATTTTTTGTTTTTTTTTAAATTTTTAATAAAAATTTATTTTTACATTCTCATCTTAATGAGAAGGTATTACATTTGGGCGATTTTGAGCATTCTCTAATTTTAGTAAATCTCGACGTTTTGAGACTTTCTGATGCCGAAAAAATGGGTCCTAAAAAAATGTCTGTCTGTCTGTATGTCTGTAAACAAAATTTGGTCCGACGATAACTCGAACAAATTTTAATGAATCGACTTCAAATTTGGTATACACCTTAAGTGTACCAAAATCTCGCCTGAGTTCGTTGGCCAGATGATTTCGTTGAAAAACAACAAAATAATTCAAATTTTTAGTTTTTAAAAAGTTCTAAAATTCGCATTTTTCAAAAAAAAAATTTTTTCAATTTTTTTTCGAAAATTACGACTAAAAATAAACACTTTTTTCGTTTGACAATTTTTAATAGCGATTAAAACAAAAAAGTTATACCACTTTTTTAAAAAAAGACAAAAAATGACAAAAACGGATGAAAAATGGGTAAAATGCAGGGCGAAATTACTTTATTTTGAGAAAATATGAGCAACTATGTATTATTTCTCTTTAAACCACCTTAGATTAACATAAATTAAAGTAACTTACTCATAAAATACCGAATTTTTTGTTTTTTTTTAAATTTTTAATAAAAATTTATTTTTACATTCTCATCTTAATGAGAAGGTATTACATTTGGGCGATTTTGAGCATTCTCTAATTTTAGTAAATCTCGACGTTTTGAGACTTTCTGATGCCGAAAAAATGGGTCCTAAAAAAATGTCTGTCTGTCTGTATGTCTGTAAACAAAATTTGGTCCGACGATAACTCGAACAAATTTTAATGAATCGACTTCAAATTTGGTATACACCTTAAGTGTACCAAAA